>NC_083870.1:118576099-119841475 GCF_032452875.1 Bos javanicus
AGCCAGGTCCCCAGTGGCCCCCCAAAGACTCCTGCCTCCTGGTGTCCACCCCTTGGCTGGGCCCCTGCCGGGAGGGTTGAAGCCTATGACAGCAGAGCCACGTAGCAGGGGTGGGGGTCACCTTCAAGATTTTGCCAGAAGACACCGCGACCTCCTTCTTGGTCACCTGGATCCTGGAAGCCCTGGTGAGGAGGACTTGAGGCCTCCTGCCCCAAACCAAGGGGTGAGTGAGCCAGGAAGGGGGGCCTGCAGGCCTGGCCCCGTGCTCAGATGAGACCGCTACCCTGACCACGCCCGACCACACCTCACAAGAGGCCCCGTGGCCCCGCCATCTGCGAGCTGCCCCCAGATTCCCGGTCCGCGGGAGCTGAGCTGTCCGATAACACACGTTCATTATTTCAAGTGGCTAAAAATCTTTTGGGTAATTTGTTACATAACAATAAATCACTCACACAGCCTGGTTTCTTTGGGTGTTTTAAGGTGGCTACAGGAAATGTAAAACTACCTATGAATTTTAACGTGTGCACATTTCCACTGAACAGCAAGGTTCTAAGTGCGGTGACACACGTGATCACAGACGTTGTAAGTGGTCCCCCAACCAAGTGACGGGACCTCTCCGTGCCTCGCTGGTGCACATTTCTTCCTAGAACGTTTGGTTTTAAAACCTGGGATCAGAGTAAATACGTGAGACAGTGAATGGGGCTTCCCAGGTGGCCTACTGGTAAAGAACCTGCCTGCCAAGGCAGGAGACACAAAAGATGAGGGTTCAGTTCCTGGGTCAGGAAGATCCCCTGGAGGAGGGCGTGGCAACCCACTCCAGCATTCTTGCCTGGAGAATCCCACGGACAGAGGAGCCTGGGGGGCTACAGTCTATAGGGTTGCAAAGAACATGACTGAGGCGACTTAGCACGCACCAGGCAGTAAATACCAAAAAGAAAAAATTGTTTGTTTTTTCCTTATCCCTTCTAAATCAAAGTAAATATTAGCTCCCCCCCAATTATAAAAAATTAGTGGGAAAAATGGAGAGAAGATGGACAAGTCCCAAGAAGAAAATAAAGACAATTCCTAAACACCTCACCCAGAGGTGACCACTGCTAATATTTTGTCGTTTCTTCTTGCCAGTAATGTCGCTACTTAGGAACATATGTTTGTAGATGAAGTCCAGTGATAAGAATGCTCCCCAGCTTTAAGCTTCTACAGGGTGACTTTAAATGCTGTTTCCACTCTTGGCCACATCAGCCAGGATCCCTTCAACCAGCTTCCACGTCCTGCCACGCAGGTATAAACGGCCCGGTGAGGGACATCCCCAGGCATCAACCTCAGCCCGGCAGCAGGTCACTGGGGTGGTCCTGGGCGCAAGATAGAGGGCCAGGCGGGGCGGGCCAGCCCGGGGGCTGGGGGCTCGGGGGCGGCGGGATAGAGGGCCACACGGGTTGGGCTGGCCTGGGGGCTGGGGCGGTGGTCCTGGGCAGCGGGATTGAGGCACACACAGTGGGCTGGCCCGTGGGCTCGGGGTTTGTCCTGGGCTGTGGAATCGTGGGTACACACGGGGGGCCAGTCCAGGGGCTCGGGGTTCAGGCTTTGCTACTGGGCAGCAGGGTCGCAGGCACGCACAGTGGGCCGGCCCGGGGGCTCGGGGACAGTCCTGGGCGGTGGGGTCGTGGGGTGCACAGAGCGGGCCGGCACGGGGGCCATCGGGCAGGTCCTGGGCGGTGGGATCTGGGTGCACGTGGCGGGCTGGCCCTGGCAGTGGGATCTGGGTGCGCATGGCGGGCTGGCCCTGGCGGCGGGATCTGGGTGCGCATGGCGGGCTGGCCCTGGGCCCGAGGCCGGGACTGACCTTGATGTGCTCATGCAGCTGGGCCTCGTGCTGCCGCGACAGCTGCTCGTGCTGCCTCTGGAACTCAGCGATGAGGATCTGTCTCTGCAGCTGCTGCTTCTGCTTGAGCGCCAGGAGCTCCTGCTGCAGCTGCTGCTCGCGGAGGCCCGGCTCCGCCACGGGCAGCGGAAACTGGTGGTCCAGGCGCAGGTCCATGGGCACCCCCGGGGGGGCCACTGGCAGAGGCAGGGCCGAGGCCACGTCCACTGTGGAGAGAGCACAGCACAGAGGCGCTGGTGACCGGGTGGCCCGCCGTCCTGGCCCGGCCCCGCCTGCCCTCCCCGGGAGCCCATGCCGCCACCACAGGGACGCCCACGCTGCCACTGGGGACACCCACGCCACCAGTGGGGACGCCCACGCAGTGAGAGCCACTGCTCGCTTCAGATGCCTCCTCCCCCTTCCTGCTCAACAGGCTCAAAAGGCAGGACTCAGGGGCCTTCCGCCCTCTTCCTCCGAGAGGCCCACCCCTCAGGCAGAAGGCAGCAGGAGGTCGGACTGGGATGCACACTCAAACGGGCTCTCCTGCCTCTGCCCCACCCCGCACCAAGGGGCCCTGCTCGCTCAAGGGACTGGGTGCAGGCCTGGTGGCCTTTTCTGACGCCGTGTTTGAAAGTCGACACAGAGAGCAAGCAGGAAAAAGGCTCTGATGAGCCCTGGCCACCCGAAGGCAGAGGGGCGAGCCGCGTGCTTTTCTCCTTTGCAAGGAGCCACAGAAGAGTTGTGTGCAGGGCGCACGGAACAGTGTGTGCCCTCAAAGTGGTCCAGACAGGAGCGCTGGGTGCACAGCACGTTTCCGTGGTGACGGGCGCGCCCTCTGGGAGACAGCCAGTGCAAGGCTCCCCCGGATCGCCTGCTCGGCTCATGCTGCAGGAGGACCACTTCTGTGCTTTGCTAAGAAACAAACCGCCTTCATCGCACGGCGGCGTGGCCCACGAACAGCCACGAGTTGGCTCTGATTAGAAACGGAAGCAGAATCGATCTAAACGCTTGTAGATCAACGCCAAATTAAAAGCGAAGAGGAGGCAGAAACCAGGTCTCCAATTATGGGTCTCACAAAATATCCCCACGTGGGCGCTCCTCTCAGGGCGGGATTGTATCAGAAAAGCCGGGCCACTGGCTGTGGGCCTCCGACTTCCCAGAGAGGCTCTGGGGCGCATCCCTGAGGGTGAGCATCCTGGGCTCTGTCAGAGACACCCTCTGACCCCCAGAAGTGGAGACAGTCCAGCAGAGGCCCCGGGGCCCCGCCTCGACCAGAAAGCCCGCTCACAACCTGCTCAGTCACAGGCCAGAGGGCCGGAGGCTGGGCCTCTCCTCCAGGGGCTCAGAGGTCTGGGGGAGACCCTGCTCAGCAGATAGGGCCCTCGGGCCAGTCTCCCCTCCAGAGTCATTGCCACCCAGGAGGGGCCCTCGTCGCAGCACCTCTGCCCAGGCCCTCTGCAGTCAGGCCTTCTGATGGCCTGGACCTGGTCCCAGGGTCTCCCAGGGTGAGATTGGATCTAACCCCGTGCCTCTGGAAGTGCCCTCCAGCCCTGACTGCCCCTGCCACTGGGCAAATGAGGGGCTTACAAAAGGCAGGCAGTATGGCCATTTCGTTAATTCTCTGTGCTTATTTTCTTAAGCTAAAATACTGCTTTTTGATGAGGTAAGTGGACCGTCAGAGACACCACAGGCCGGCCCCACCTAGGTTCTGGTGGATTCTAGGAAAATGACCCAGGAGTGGAACCACCCCTCGGGATAGCCCATTTCAGCAGTCACCACGCAGGCAGGTCCCTGCCGGCCGTTCTGCTGACGAGCGAAGTGAGGTGGGAAGGCCTGGCTCCAGCTCAGTCCTGGGTCCTAGCCCCCGAGCCCACGCCCGGGGCCCTGGTGTCCTGGACCGACACGCGGCCTCGCACCTCAGGCTCGCTCACCTGGGTAGGGTGTGGGGCGCTGGCTGGGACAGCAGGGGCCTGGCTCCTGCAGTCACCACCTCCCTCTCCCCGCCGCCAGAACTAAGCCTGGATTCCACCTGAGGCCCCCAGAGCCCAGGGCAGGTTGCATGCAAGGAAGGCCTGGGCCCTGGCCCCAGGGAATGGAGGAAAATCCTCAATATTCAATCATTTTCCAGAAAATATCTAATTCTCCTCTCTCTGAAGTCCTAACAAGCCCTGGGTAAATACCAGCTCTTTGATTTTTCCCAAAATCAGTGAGGTGCAAACCCTGTTTTAAATGTATTTGTTTTTTTCTAGTTGGGTGTCAGGCTTGATGTGTGAAGGGTTTTTTATTTGATATTTAACAAAAACGGACACAAGTAACTGTTCCCATGAGCAGGCCCAGACGACAGCGGTGCCCCATCCCACCCCCACCACACACAGCTGGTAGAGATGAGGTCTTGCTGACTTCCTTTATTTTCTTTCTTTGATCATTTTTATTATGAAACATAGCAGGATGGAAAAACTGTGTAAACAACACCCGTTTTATAAAACCTCAAGATTTTCCTCCATTTGCTTCAGACTCTATTTTAAGGAATAGAACGTTATGGCAGACAGGGAGCAGGGCTCAGGAAAGGGACTCAGAGGAAAGAGAAAGTGACTTGATGTCTTAAAGGAAATTCAGCTTTCCCTTCTCCCGGGGGTGGGGAAGGGCTGTGCATCTTCCTGCTTTCACTAATGACCGCGCTGAATGCTGCCTGGAAAACATCATGATGTGTATGACGGCAGGCTTTCTGGCTCTTCTTTCTGCTTCCCTGGAAGAGGATGAAGAGGTTTTCTTCATTAACCGGTTAACCCGCCTAGTCCTTCATGGATTAACACGTGAGTTACTTGGCAGATCCCCTCAGGTTAGCTGGCCTTTACTTTGTAAAGATGAAGCCGACCTTGTCTTCCTGGGTTACAAACACACACACACACACACACACACACACACACACACGCACACACAGAATCACCGACAGACTGAGCCTGCAACCGTTTCACTGGGCACATCTGGGTCCATGTTCATATGCCTGGACTGGCTTGCAGTGTCTCTGACACTCTTCTTATCCAGTCAGGGAGCGTTATTTTAGCTCAAGAAACCAAGAGAATTAATGAAATAACCGTATTGCCTGCCTTTTGTGAGCAGTATCACCTCACTTGCTTTGATGGCAGGGCTGACCCCTTAGGCGACATGTGAAGGTGACCTGAGATGTTATGCAGCAACAAGGCCAAGCCCGAGACGCTGCGCAGAAGACGCCCGAGCGCTGCCCGCTCCCTGCGACGCGCTGCTGCTGTCAGTCACCCAGTCGCATCCAGCGGTGCCCCATGCGCTGTGGCCTGCCAGGCTCCTCTGTCCATGGGATTCTTCAGGCAGGAACGCTGGAGCAGGGTGCCAGGCTCCTCTGTCTGTGGGATTCTTCAGGCAGAACGCTGGAGCGGGGTGCCAGGCTCCTCTGTCCGTGGGATTCTTCAGGCAGGCACCCTGGAGTGGGGTGCCAGGCCCTCCTCCAGGGGATCTTGCCGACCCAGGGATCAAACTCGCATTGCATTGGCAGGCGGATCTTTACTGTCGGAGCCGCCAGGGAAGCCCTCACTGTACCATACCATCTCTCCGTTTCTAATTTTTCACAGGCGAGGTCAGGAAGATGATCAGCAATGTCCAATAGTTAACATCTTAAAAAACTGAACATAAAACAACTTTGAGGGATCCGTTTTATTAACTTCAAAAATACGATGGGCCAAATGTTTCCTATGCCTGCATCCCCTTACTGCAGAAAAACGCCAGGGCCTGCTGCTCTGTGCTGCGTGCTGGGGGGTTGTTCCCAGTCCAGCCTGCAGCAGATCTGCCGTGCAAAGGGACAGGAGAGGGCAGAGGGCTTGAGGGACGCCCCGGGGAAGGGCCCACACAGGGGCCGCAGCTCTGAGTGGGAAGGGGCCGGCGAGCCAGGACCCAGATGGCCAGTGTTAAGAGGGCAGGCATGGGGGCGGAGACACAGGAGGCACCTGGACCGCTGCCTTGGGGCATGGGACCTGCATCCAGAGATCCTCGGGGGCCCTGCAGGCCCAGGTGGGGGTGCCAGCAGCAGAGGGAGGCCAGGCCTCAGATGCAGAGGGGCCGGCATCAGGGTGCTGGGTGTGAGAGACGAGGCGGGGGCTGAAGGCGGGAAGGGAGGATGTGGCAGGCGCCCCGGCGTGGATGGGGTGGGGAGGACTGTGGTTACCTGTGTCCACTGTCCCTTCCCTCGGGTTCCCTTTGAGTCTGGAGCTGCAGGGAACATCAGGAGGACCCCCCCTTCCCCCCCGCCGAGTCATTCCAGACACCAGAGCCGGTGGGCCCAGGGAGGGGATGGCAAGGAGACCCGCGGGCAACACCATCAGGTCTGCAGAGAACAGAGGGGAGCAGGCCGGGGGCGGGGGGTGGTCACGGGCTGTCCTCACCATTTACTGCGAGAAAGGGAGGCGAGGCCTGCTGGATTTCCCTTTTTGAGGTTTCACATAAGACTTCATCCTCTGCTAAAGAAAGTCCCACGCAAAGAGAATGCAAAGCCAGACGTCACCTCCGCCCGACAGGCCATGCCCAGCGCTGGCCGTTCCGGTGCCTCGGGAGACACACGCACCAGCCCGGGGGTGGCCGCGGGCCCAGGCCAGGCGCTTCTCACCGCCTGAGCTCAGCCTCGGGAGGCCAGGCGGGCCCCTCGGGCGGCCGGAGACCCAGCTGTGGGATCAGACCCACAGCCCCATTCATTCCGCCGCTGGAGGGTGCGTCAGACATGCCCGTGACTATTTCTGTATCAAAAACTCGCCGAAATGCCACGAGTTCCCAACAGAAGCTGCTGGTGCTTTTGACCCAAAGTGCCCCGAAGAAAACAATGAGACTTTCTCTGCTTAAAGAATGCGGCATCAAAACAAAAAAGCCTGTATTCTCATGAATATTTTATGGCAGAGTAGAAAATTGCTTTTATAGGTTGTGCCTTGAGAAACATATTAATACAATCAGATTCATGACGTTAGTAAAAGCACAAAGACTATATTCAGAGTTTCAATAAGAAATGGCAAGGCTGGGCCATGACCTATAAGTTCTCAATCAGAAATAGAAAAAAAATCTGCTAGTCTCTAATTTTTTTAAAAAAATAAATGATCAGGGTGGGGGAAAAAAAGGACACTGTAATTTTCCATTACATGGGTTGGGTCTTCTGTTCATAACACTATTTCATGTCATCATATAGACAGCAAATAAAGAGAAGGTCTGTTCTTTAGCTAACAGGGCCAGAGTGTAGGCTCTGTTCAAGTAAAGAACAGCTCATTCAAATCTAGGGGACAATAATAGATGTTTCATCCGTGTCAGCACGAGTTCCTCTCACACTGACGTTTGTCTGCCTGTGTGAGGGGAGGAGAGAGATGCCTGCAGGGGGCGAGGAGGAGGAGCAGGAGAAAGGACAGGGGTCTATTAAAAAAGCACAACCTATCTCAAAATGTTTTCAACTTTTATGACAAAACATGTCACGCATCCCGGGGACACTGGCACACCCCCGCCTTGCTCCCCAGGCCCCCAGCCCCGTGTTGACTCTTTGCTCAGCACCCCCGCGTGTCGTGGTCACAATCTCCAGGACGCACCCCTAGACATGCGTCCTCTGCACTCAGCAGCTGTGGGGGGTGGGCGGGGGGAGGCGAGACGAAGGCCCCCAGGGAAAGACAAGAGTCTTGGGGCCAGGCTGCTTCAGCTTCCAGGACAGCTGACAGGAAGAGCTCCTCTGGGGCGAGGCCAAGAGCGACCCCGGGAAAACCACGGCCACCCCCCGCAGTGGGACCAAGACTGGGACCAGAACTGCCCTGCGTCCTGCTGCCGGCCCCGCCGGCCGTCCTCCAGGGGCGCCCTCCAGCCGGCCGGCCTCGAGGGGCGTCCTCCAGGTGTGTCCTCCAGGTGCACCCTCCAGCCGGCCGTCCTCCAGATGCCCCCTCCAGCCGGCCGTCCTCCAGGGGCGTCCTCCAGGTGTGTCCTCAGGTGCGCCCTCCAGCCGGCCGTCCTCCAGGGGCGTCCTCCAGCCAGCCGTCCTCCAGGGGCATCCTCCACGTGCGCCCTCCAGCCGGCCGTCCTCCAGGGGCATCCTCCACGTGCGCCCTCCAGCCGGCCGTCCTCCAGGGGCATCCTCCACGTGCGCCCTCCAGCCGACCGTCCTCCAGGGGCATCCTCCACGTGCGCCCTCCAGCCGGCTGTCCTCCAGGTGCGCCCTCCAGCCGGCCGTCCTCCAGGGGCGTCCTCCAGGTGTGCCCTCCAGCCGGCTGTCCTCCACGTGCGCCCTCCAGCCGACCGTCCTCCAGGGGCATCCTCCACGTGCGCCCTCCAGCCGGCTGTCCTCCAGGTGCGCCCTCCAGCCGGCCGTCCTCCAGGGGCGTCCTCCAGGTGTGCCCTCCAGCCGGCTGTCCTCCAGGTGCGCCCTCCAGCCGGCCGTCCTCCAGGGGCGTCCTCCAGGTGTGTCCTCCAGGTGCGTCCTCCAGGGGCGCCCTCCAGCCGGCCGGCCTCCAGATGCCCCCTCCAGCCGGCCGGCCTCCAGGTGCGCCCTCCAGCTGGCTGTCCTCCAGATGCCCCCTCCAGCCAGCCATCCTCCAGGTGCGTCCTCCAGGTGTGTCCTCCAGGTGCGTCCTCCAGGGGCGCCCTCCAGCCGGCCAGCCTCCAGATGCGCCCTCCAGCCGGCCATCCTCCAGATGCCCCCTCCAGCCAGCCATCCTCCAGGTGCATCCTCCAGGTGCGCCCTCCAGCCAGCTGTCCTTCAGGTGCGCCCTCCAGCCTCCCGTCCTCCAGGTGCGCCCTCCAGGTGCGGGGGCCCAGGAGCCCCGTGGAGAAGCACGGCCTCAGGTGAGTGAGGGCGAGAGGCAGGGAGGTCCAGACGCCCTAGGGGCTGCAGAGCTCCTCCACAGCGCCTCCCACACAGCTGCCCCCTCCCCGAGGCTGGCCCCGGCCCTCCCAGGGATGCCCAGGGTCTGCGTTCGTGCCCCTTTATTCCACTCCTCTTCCTTCTGGGCTGTTCTCTCCCTGCAGGAACTCAGCCTCCTCCTGTGTCTCGGGAAGGAGGCGCATGGTTTCCTGTCTGAATGTGTGCTCACGTCCTAGTCCAGGGATCATCCCTCTGCCTGCACACAGAACTCCAGCGAGCAGTCACCTCCTCCAGGACGGTGAAGACAACGTCCCCACCTCCTTGTTCCCAAGACTGTTACTGAGAAGTGAGGAGCTGCTCTGACTCTGGACGCGTGCCCTTTGCTCTCCCTCTGGCAGCCCAGCTCCTGGCCACCGCGTCTGAGCAGGAGGCTCTGGAAGCGAGAGTCTTCCCTTACCCTCCGCGGAGCTCCAGGCTGCCTGTCCAGTTTGGCAGCTCAGGCCTCCAGCCGTGGGGAATCTCCCTGGGTCATCGTGCGGACCATCGCCCTTTCCTCTGTTTTCCCCTTCGGGAACTTCCAGTACCTGGTGGTAAATCTGCAACAATCACTGATTTTCTTTCTGCTTCTCCCCCGTTTTCTGTGTCCAATGCTGAACTCTATTCAAGATTCCCTTAAATGTATTTTCTAAGTTTCTCACTGAGTTTTGTGTATTTTCTGTGGCTGTGTCCCTGAGGACGAGTGGAGGCAAGGATCCTAAGCTGCGAGCAGAGAGGGGACTCAAGGCTGAGCTTCACTGGGTGGGGCTGAGGCACCCGGAGCCGCAGGGCAGGAGGCTGTTGCGGAGGGCGTACGTGCTGTGCCTGTTGCCCTCCAGCCTCCACTCCACTCGGCCCGGCCCCCTCCTGCCCCAGTCCTGTCCTGGAGGCGGGATGTGGGGCTGCTTCCCAAGGATGCCGTGGCGTCCACCCACTGGGATCTTGGCTGCACCCGTGGGTGGCGTGCAGTCTGGTTTTTTCTGCCCAAACTGCCAAATCCAGTGTGACCTGTGACTTCAATTTCTACCTTCCAGACAGTTGTTGATGCTGTGTCCTTTTCTGTTCCCCATCCTGTTTTTTTGAATGCCCCTTACAGGTCTGGCTGCACTGGGTCTTTGTAGCAGCACGCGGGGTCTTTGATCTTCACTGGGACAGGTGGGATCTACTTCCCTGACCAGGGATTGAACCTGGGCCCCCTGCATTAGGAGCGCAGAGTCTCAGCCACTGGGCCACCAGGGAAATCCCTGTTTCCCCTACCTTTGTGAGCTGATGACCTTTCTCTGGAATACAGATATAGATAGACAATTTTTTAGGGAAAATTAAAAAAAAAAAAAAAAAAACACAAAGCCAACGAAAATGGTGTAATTGCCTCCCAAGGATCCGTCAGCCAGCTCCCAACAACTGCTGCCCTGTGGCCAGCCCTTCCTTCTAGATTATCCTGAAGCCGACCCGCCAGCAGAGCGCTTTACTCATAAGGACTGTGGTATCCCTAAATAAACTCTTAAGAAAACAGTCAACCTACCCAAATAAATTAACAACTCCATGATGCTATCAAATAGCCAGAAAGTATTATCATTTTTTTTAGAGTCTCATATACATTTCTGAGACTTCATTCAACTCAAGATTCAACCGGGGACTTCCCTACTGGTCCGGTGGTTAAGAATCTGCTTTGCAATGCAGAGGATGTGGGTTTGATCCTTGGTCAAGAGAACGACAATCCCATATGCCATGGGGCAACTAAGCCATCGAGCCACAGCTCGAGAATCTGTGAGAAGCAAAACGCGGTGCAACAAGGATCCTGTGCAGCCAAAAACAAATCAAGATTCAGCAAGGTCTGTACGCCGCAATTGGCTGACACAGTCTGTGCGTTCTCTGTGACCTAAAGATCCCCCTTCTTCTCCCTCATGCCCGCACCCTCTCCAGCTGACGGGCTGAAGACTCTGGTCACCTGTCCCGTGCTGACTGCACCTGAGGTGCAGATCCACATGACGCGTTCCCTGGGAGCAGAAATGGGTCTGGAGTCCCGGGGGACGCAGCTCCAGTTCCCAGCAGGGCCGCCCCCCCAAGACGGTCCTGTGTCTGCCGGGCTCCTGTGTTGCCAGCAGCTAAGGGGTTCCCTGATGATGCTGTCGGGCCTGTCAACACGGCCCTTCTAGCCCCATCTGCCAGTCCTGAGCTGCTGGCCGGGGGAGAAAGGGCCCCGAGTCAACTGTCACGTTATCCCCACAGACAGCTTTTAGCAGAGAGGCAGGGCCAGTGCTTGACGATCTTTTATTTGCCAATTTTCAACAATACTGAGCTGGCCACACTGAGTCTGGCTTCAGGATCGCAGTGACCCGAGCCTCTGCAGTCCTGTCCTGATGCTCACACGCGTCCTTGGGCAGCCTGCGTGACGGCACCAGGTCACCCAGAACCCACCAGCGGCCCTGGGGACAGCCCTCGGTGTGGCTGTGACAGCTGTCCCGATACGCCGCTGCACTTCCTGGTCCCCAAGGGCACCTGGGCTCCTTCAGTGGGAAACACGGAGACCACAATCTGGGTTTTGGTTGCCACAGTTTATAATGTGTATATCCTTACTGGAGCTTTTGTGAATTTCAGGAGTGAGTGAAATTAGATCTATGTGTTCCATCTGTCAGCTCACCATGGAACTTTGGGTGCATAACTTATTAGAAATATCATTCAAAACGGCTGAACAGTCATAATCAAGTTCCATTCAAAATACTGATTTATATGCAGCATCATTTTCCCCAAAGGTGCTCTTAACTGAATTACAATTATTCTGTTTAATACTGTGTGTGTGTGTATAAAGGGGAAATGAGGTAGAGAAGTCAGAAGTGCTTTTTAATGTAAACATTTAAAAATATTCTGTAGGGAAGGTAAACAAGCCAAGTGGTCCCATCTCAGCTTCTCATGTAGACGGGTATGGCTCTCCCTGCTTTTTTGCCTCATTCAGATGTATGTACACAGGCAATGCCAAAGAAATGAGCTTATGTGAGCAACTCAGGAGAATATAAATTATGCTTGAAAAAGAAAAATAAATAACAAATAGTATGGAGCAAGAACATACTATTATGTTTTGTATTGTTTTGTTTTCAGCCGAGATCAGAATGTAAAGAAATAAACATATATAGTGGTATTTATCGGAGAAGGCGATGGCACCCACTCCAGTGTTCCTGCCTGGAGAATCCCAGGGACAGAGGAGCCTGGTAGGCTGCAGTCCATGGGGTCACTAGAGTCGGACACGACTAAGCGACTTCACTTTCACTCTTCACTTTCATGCATTGGAGAAGGAAATGGCAACCCACTCCAATGTTCTTGCCTGGAGAATCCCATGGACAGAGGAGCCTGGTGGGCTACAGTCCAGGGGGTCACACAGAGTCAGACAGGACGGAGCGACTCACACTTCATCCACGTGTTACATGGGAAGGCTCTTTGCACCTGGCCTGGGGCGGGGAGAGAGGCGACGCACGGCGCCTCTGAGCCGCTTTCTGCTCGTGGGTGCCTTGCACACACCTGCATGCCACGAGGCAGCAGCATGCACCTTCAGGCCCTGGTCGGCCCAGGCTCTGCCTCCAGACAAGAGGGCAGTGGGTTACCCTTCAAAAGCAAGCAGAGACAGGCCGCAGCAGGGCAAGTGCCTCAAGCCGAACGCAGGAGGGGGCGTCGGGGGCAGACACGCAAGCCCCCAGGTCAGCCCTGAGTCGCTGCGGACCACACGTCTGCAGGCTGCTGGCCTGGGCTAGCTTCACGTGTCAACAGGGACCCTGCAGGACACAGGTGGGTGCCAGCTCATCCCCACGGACAAGCAGGGAAGCAAGCTCAGAGAGTCTAAGTGACGTGCCCGAGGCTACGCAGTAAGTGTCATGGCAAACTCGGAACTGGACACTAACCAGGGGCGACGGGATGCCCACGGGAAGAGCCAGGAGGAGGGGGCACAGGGGGATGTTCTCAGGCGGGGGCACAGGTCACCCTGGGGCTCTGGTTCTCAGGCGGGGGCACAGGTCACCCTGGGGCAGTGGTTCTCAGTTTGGGTGGCACAGGTCACCCTGGGGCTCTAGTTCTCAGGCAGGGCGGCACAGGTCACCCTGGGGCTGTGGTTCTCAGGCGGGTTGGCACAGGTCACCCTGGGGTGGGACTGTGGTTCTTAGGTGGGGTGGTGTGAGCAGCTTGGGGACTTGGGAGCCGTGGAGGCTGGGCCCTGCTCAGCTGCTGTGCTCGGGGTGCCTGGGGCTCCAGGAGCACTCGGGTGATCAGGCCCCCTGCAGCCCGAGTATGCACGCTCTGGGGCTCTGAGAGCACTCCCCCCATCAGGGCCAGCGGACCCCTTAAGTCCCTGCCCACGGCTCCACCTGTGGATTCTTTCCTGACCAAGGGCTGGGCGTCCCCCCAGGATCGCCAGCGTGCTCCAGCACCCCATAGGCCCGTGCTTTCCAGCGAAGAAAAGCCTCTACTTTTCCTGAAGGACGCACAGGGGTCCGCTCCAAGAGCCCCTGCTCATGGCCGAGACATAGCCCCAAGGGTGCAGCCAGCCCAGGTCTGCACCACCCACCCGGTCCCGGGAAACAGGCTGACCAGCACCGCCAAGCAGACCCGGCTGCCAAGCAGAGATGCAAACAGCACGTTCCTGATGGCTCACTTCCGCAGCCAAAAAGAACAAGTCACCATCAACACCAGGTAATGTTTTACTCCATTGTCTCTTTCCCTAAGCTGGGTTTCACCTTCACTCACTCACACCTCCTCCCCAAGCGCCAAGTATTCAACGGCTTGTCCCTGGCGGAGAGTCCAAGGCCGTCAGCACACCGAGGCCTGGCCACCCCTCACCCACCACCGTGAGGGCCTCTCCTGAAGCCGCCATGATCCTCCTCTTCGAGGTCCCCACTGTGCCCGCATGTCTGCAGACACCAGCGAGGACCCGGTCAGGGAACAGCTGGCGGGAGGTGGGACCCCTCGTGGAAAGCAGGCCCAGGGCCCCACTTCTAGGCACCAGGACGTGTGTCCAGGTAATGCTACTGAGAGAGAAGAGGCTGGGCCCCCGGCACAGGCACCTGGTCTCAAAGGTCCAGTGTGGAGTTCAGGGCTAATGTGAGTCCAAATCCCCATGAGGACCAGCGGCCGCCCAGGGGCCCTGCATGTGACCAGCGTCCATCGAGAGCCAAGACACAGCCTCAAGCCGGGCGACCCCATGGCAGTGTGAATGCAGGGAGAAGACTCCAGGGGAGCTGACCTGGCGGGAGGGGTGTCTGGGTGCGGTGGGCTGAGCTGAGTCCGTCTGTCTCCCGAGCTGCTGATCGCCCTCCCTCTAAAGTGGGCCCAGAAGGTGACATCACTGAGGGTGGTAAAGACCCAAGGCAAGACCTGGTGGTCAGGATGCAGGAGACCCCAGGAGGGTGCAAGCCGGCCCTCAGCATCTGCCACGTGACAACCGAAGGCTGAGGCACGAACGTGCCTGGGGACAGGCGTCCACAGCACCCAGGCTCAGGTTCCAGCACACCAGGGGCGGAGGCCCCGGAGGGCAGGCCCGCAGTGCGAGCGAGGGGCCCCGGGTCCCCCAGACATGGAGCCAAGACAGCTTCTCAACTTAAAGGATGGGAACAGGATATGGAGACACAATGGCTTCACAATGAATGAAAGGGCGTGTATTTGATGCAGACAGAGAACAAGCACCAGCCTCATCTCGGGGCGGGGTGCTGATCCCGCGGCAGCTGCTGAGGAGTGTAGGTCAGGGCCCCCTCCGCCCCCTTCTCTCCTATTGTCAAAGAAAGAAAAAGGCCTTTGTAGGACGGGAGCACGCAGGGGAGAGAACTCAGACAATGGGGCAGAATCCAGGTCATCTCACAGTTCTGCAAAAGCAGACCATCGAGGCCCTTCCATTCCCTTCTCACCCACCCCACCTGCCCCATCCCCCGGCCCGGGCCCCTGGGCACCTGCAGCGCAGCAGCCCCACCGCCAGCAGGGAGGGTACAGCCTGTGTTTCAGGCCCAGCAGCGGGTTCCAAAGTGTGGGCACCCCCTCTCCCCGCAGAGAAGGTCGGAGGTCAGAGGCAGCACCTAAGACAGATGGCTGTGCATTTCCAGAACTGGTGGGAGACACGGAAGGCACAACCAAGCAGGGACCCCAGCAAACGGCAGTAATCAAGACAGTTTCCAAGCGGAACCGCAGACTTGCGAGAAGAGGGCCAGCGGACCCTGAGGATGAGCAAGCCGCTGACAAGGAAACGGCCAGAGAACAGCGAGCCAGCTCTGAGAGCAGAGGAGCGCCTGCCAAGCCAGAACCATGTGCTGGGAAGCGGCGGTCACGACTGCATGCAGAGCACACACAGACGGGGCCACATCAGACTGAGAAGGCTGCAGGTGCACCGATGAGCCCTCGGGGAAGGAAGAACCCACGGCGAGTCTGAGACGCGGGAGGAACGGCGAGTGGAGAACCCAACACACACAGAAACGAGTCCACACAAACAGCAAGGAGGTGGACGGCAGCGTCCAACGTGTGGATGAAGCCACGGAGGAAACCCTGGGGCCGGTGGGGAGGCTGGAGCGCCCCAGGGCCCTGGGACCCCTGCCCCCCATAGGGGTGGAGGTAGAAGACAGAGGCTCACAGGCTGCCACACAGACCTGCTGGAGACCAAGAGGAGGGCCCTCAGGGCAGTGGCGGGGGTGTGGCTAGGTCAGGAAATGATTTTAAGGAGAAAGAAAAAGACACGAGGCTGCTAAGCGCCCCCACCTACACACACAGAGCTGGTCCTCCCAATGGATGTACACGCCTGCACCTAGACTCCGGCCAGAAATAATCACTACGGACTCTGATCAAACCTCCAGGTCTAACCACCGACGGACAGGAAACTCAGGCAAGAGAGGTCCACTTTAAATGACAACTCAGGGAGGAAATCAAGCGAAATCTAGAACCCAGGGAGACCCTGCAGGACAGACAAGCCAGTATCTTCAGAGATAGACTGCAAAGCTCAAAAAAAAGGCAGGAGGGATCTTACAGATGAGCTGGGGACAGACCAGCCACCACGCACGAACATTAAATGGACCTCGTGTCAAACAATGAAATAAAGAGACATGTGCTTTAAACACCATCAGGGTGAAGGGATAAAGAAGTGAAGTGAAAGTCGCTGAGTCGTATCCGACTCTTTGTGATCTCACACACTATACATCCCATGGAATTCTCCAGGCCAGAATACTGGAGTGGGTAGCATTTCCCTTCTCCAGGGGATCTTCCCAATCCAGGGATCGAACCCAGGTCTGCCGCATCACAGGTGGATTCTTTACCAGCTGAGCCACGAGGGAAGCCCAAGAATACCGGAGTGGGTAGCCTCTCCCTTCTCCAGGGGATCTTCCCGACCCAGGAACTGAACCAGGGTCTCCTGCATTGCAGGCGGATTCTTTACCAACTGAGCTATCAGGCAAACCAGGATAGCCGTGAAGCCGCGACAGGGGATAAAGAGGAGGCGGTATACAAATACAATGGAACTTCAGCCATAGGAAAGAAGAAAATCTTGTCATTTGTGAAAACGCGGATGAACCTAGAGGATATCATACTAGGTGAAGTAAGTCAGGCAGAGAAAGGCAAAAACCACATGACTTCACACATGTGAACTCTAAAAACAAAAATGAACTGACGTAACAGAAACAGACTCAAAGATAAGAACAAACTGGTGGGCGCGAGAGGGGAAGGAGGCTGGGGGGTGTGCAACAGGTGAGGGCGGTGCGAGATCCAGACGCGCAGATTCAGTCAGTCACAGGGCTGTAACGGCGGCCGCAGGGGACACTCAGTGAGACGGCAGTACAGGAAGGCCCCACACGAGCAAGTTCCGTTCCCAGAGTGTGTTCCCAGGTTGAGCCACGGGAGCCTGGGCGCCCGACTAACAGCCGGCTCTGTAGTGCTGCACTGTTACAGCTTTATGACACGTCTCACACATAACACAGGGAAAAACAAGCAAGACTCCTTCCACTCCACAGCTCAGCACCTTGAAAAGCGCAGCAGTCCCACACAGCAGCCGGCACACAGGGCCTGGGCTGGAAAGAACAGGGAAGAAGGGTTACTGACGGGAGGAGGGAGAGGAGGGGAGATGGTAGAGCCGAAGGGGCGTCAGCAGCAGGAGACGGGGGGCGAGCTGCTGTCTCACGCACGCCTGACGCTGACGGAGAGTAGATTTGCATCTTTGAAAGTTCGCAACTTGAAGGTCTGTATGTAGGGGACTTACTGTATCTTTCTATGGTGACAAGTGGTAACTAGACTTATCATGAGGACATTTTTTAATGTATAGAACCAGGGAATTACTGTGTTCTGTACCTGGAACCAACACAGGTTTGTAGATCAATTTTACTTAAATTAACACATACACAAACTTGTATCAGGAACATATAAACACTAGGTGAACACTGAATAAAGCTAAAGGATTGTTCCGTTCACTTCATTCGCTCAGCTGTGTCTGACTCTTTGCAACCCCATGGACTGCAGCACACCAGGCTTCCCTGTCCATCACCAACTCCCGGAATTTACTCAAACTCATGTCCACTGAGTCACTGATGCCAGTCAACCATCTCAGCCTCTGTCATCCCCTTCTCCTTCCACCTATAATCTTTCCCAGTATCAGCGTCTTTTCCAATGAGTCAGTTCTTTATATCAGGTAGTCAAAGTATTGGAGTTTCAGCTTCAGCATCAGACCTTCCAATGAACACCCAGGACTGATTTCCGTTAGGATAGACTGGTTGGATCTCCTTGAAGTCCAAGGGACTCTCAAGAATCTTCTCCAAAACCACAGTTCAAAAGCATCAATTCTTCGGTGCTCAGCTTTCTTCTTAGTCCAACTCTCATATCCATACATGACCACTGGAAAAACCATAGCCTTGACTGGACGGACCTTTGTTGGCAAAGTAACGTCTCTGTTTTTTAATATGCTGTCTAGGTTGGTCATAACTTTCCTTCTAAGGAGTAAGCGTCTTTTAATTTCATGGCTGCAATCACCATCTGCAGTGATTTTGGAGCCCCCAAAATAAAGTCTGCCACTGTTTCCATTGTTTCCCCATCTATTTGCCATGACGTAATGGGACCAGATGCCATGATCTTGTTTTTCTGAATGTTGAGTTTTAAGCCAACTTTTTCTCTCTCCTCTTTTACTTGCATCAAGAGGCTCTTTAGTTCTTCTTCACTTTCTGCCATAAGGGTGGTGTTATCTGCATATCTGAGGTTATTAATATTTCTCCTAGCAATCTTGATTCCAGCTCGTGCTTCATCCAGCCCAGCGTTTTGCATGATGTGCTCTGCATATAGGTTAAATAAGCAGGGTGACAATATGCAGCCTTGATGTACTCCTTTCCTAATTTGGAACCAGTCTGTTGTTCCATGTCCAGTTCTAACTGTTGCTTCCTGATCTGCGTACAGGTTTCTCAAGAAGCAGGTCAGGTGGTCTGCTATTCCCATCTCTTTCAGAATTTCCCACATTTGTTGTGATCCACACAGTCAAAGGCTTTGGCGTAGACAATAAAGCAGAAGTAGATGTTTTTCTGGAACTCGCTTGCTTTGTTGATGATCCACCGGATGTTGGCAATTTGATCTCTGGTTCCTCTGCCTTTTCTAAATCCAGCTTGAACATCTGGAAATTCATGGTTCACATGCTATTGAAGCCTGGCTTGGAGAATTTTAAGCATTACTTTGCTAGCGTGTGAGATGAGTGCAATTGTGCGGTAGTTTGAGCATTCTTTGGCATTGCCTTTCTTTGGGATTGGAATGAAAACTGACCTTTTCCAGTCCTGTGGCCACTGCTGAGTTTTCCAAATTTGCTGGCATATTGAGTGCAGTACTTTCACAGCATAATCTTTTAGGACTGGAAAAAGCTCAACTGGAATTCCATCACCTCCCTAGCTTTGTTTGTAGTGATGCTTTCTAAGGCCCACTTGACTTTGCATTCCAGGATGTCTGTCTGGTTCTAGGTGAGTGATCACACCATCGTGATTATCTGGGTCATGAAGATCTTTTTTGTTCAGTTCTTCTGTGTATTCTTGCCACCTCTTCTTAATTTCTTCTTCTTCTGCTAGGTTCATACCATTTCTGTCCTTTATTGTGCCCATCTTTGCATGAAATGTTTCCTTGGTATCTCTAATTTTCTTGAAGAGATCTTCAGTCTTTCCCATTCTATTATTTTCCTCTATTTCTTTGCATTGATTGCCGAGGAAGGCTTTCTTATCTCTCCTTGCTATTCTTTGGAACTCTGCATTCAGATGGATATATATCTTTCCTTTTCTCGTTTTCCTTTCACTTCTCTTCTTTTCTCAGCTATTTGTAAGGCCTCCTCAGACAGCCATTTTGCCTTTTTGCATTTCTTTTTCTTGGGGATGGTTTTGATCCCTGTCTCCTGTACAATGTCACGAACCTCCGTCCATATTTCTTCAGGCATTTCATCAGATCTAATCCCCTGAATCTGTTTGTCACTTCCACTGTATAATCATAAGGGATTTGATTTAGGTCATACCTGAATTGTCTAGAGGTTTTCCATACTTTCTTCAATTTAAGTCTGAATTTGCCAATATGGAGTTCATGATCTGAGCCACAGTCAGCTCCTGGTCTTGTTTTTGTTGACTGTATAGAGCTTTGCCATCTTTGGCTGCAAAGAATATAATCAATCTGATTTCGGTGTTGACCATCTAGTGATGTCCATGTGTAGAGTCTTCTCTTGTGTTGTTGGAAGAGGGTGTTTGCTATGACCAGTGCGTTCTCTTGGCAAAACTCTGTTAACCTTTGCCCTGCTTCATTTTGTACTCCAAGGCCAAATTTGCCTATTACTCCAGGTGTTTCTTGACTTCCTACTTTTGCATTCCAGTCCCCTATAATGAAAAGGACATCTTTACTGGGTGTTAGTTCTAAAAGGTCTTGTAGGTCTTCATAGAACCATTCAACTTCAGCTTCTTCAGCATTACTGGTTGGGGCACAGACTTAGATTACTGTGATATTGAGTGGTTTGCCTGGGAAATGAACAGAGATCATCCCAGAGATCATCCTGTCATTTTTGAGATTGCATCCAAGTACTGCATTAATATGAAAATGGTATTGTACATATTTTGAAAACAAGAAGATCCCTGTCTTTTAGAGATGCAGGCCCTGGAATAGTTACAGATGGTATGATATACTGAGTGGGATTTGGTTCATAACATCCATGGTTGGAGCTAAGAGGTGAGGTGGGGCACTGGCCAAACTCGGCTGGGCAGGACCTGACTCTGCCAAGTTGGCTCATAGGACGTGAGGAGCCCGGCTACTTGTCATTCTGCTTCTGAATGTGTCTAAAATTTTTTTATGATACAAAATTAAAAAGAAATTTTTAATTACATTTCTAAATATCTTCTGAGTCAAACAGGAAATCCTAACAACCACTTAAAAATAAGCAGAATGGAAAGATAATGAAAAAAATTACCTGTAGTAACTTGAAAGTTTCTGGTCTTACTTGGAGGAAAGTGACAAACTTAAATGATTATACTTGCCAATAATAAGGATATAATTCATAAGCTAGAAAGATGTATCTTCAGAAAAAACTCTAGAATAAACCCAAGGAAAACAGATGGGAGGAGAGAGTAAATACACAGATGAATGGAAAATGTCCATCACCCTTATACATTATACAGCAACACAATTAGAAGCTGGTTCTTTGAAAAGATCAATAAAATAGACTAACTTCTGATAAGAGTGACTTAGAAAATGAGAGTAAAGCACAGACTTAAACATTAGGAATGTAAGAGGTCACCAAAATTCAGATACAGCAGAAATGGAAAATACAATGACAAACTTGAAGCCAGTCAATTAAAAAACCTACAGAAATAGTCATACTTCTAGAAAAATATGCTCATCCTCTGTGAAGCTAGTATAAAACTTTGTTACAAAAACCAAAGACATTATAAAAAAGAAAAATTACAATCCTGGCCATGAATACAGCCACAAAATTCCCAAATGAATTATTAGCAAGCTTAATCCAGCAGTCTACAAAAAAAAAAAAAAAAAAAAAAAAAATGATAATTGACCAAAACATGCAGCATTTTACAATGAGAATGCAACATCTCTAAAGAACATGTATAAATGTAATTCACTGCATTAATAATGACTTCATCATAATAAAAATAAGCATATTATATAATCCAACAACTATTCATTATAAAAAGCCTTTAGCAAACTGTGAATAAAATTTCTTTAGCCTGAAAAGGGGATTTCTTAAAAAAAAAAAAAATACAGCAAGTATTGCTTTTAAAGGTGAATGCTGACTGAGACAAGATTCCAGGCAACACCACTGCAGAGGAGCTGGCTGAGGGGTTAACAATACAAGTAGAAAGGCAAGACGCGCTGCCATGGTGCAGACTCTATAATCGTCAGGATAGAACTCCTTCCCTGCTTTCCCTGGTGGCTCAGCAGTAAGGAATTTGTCTGCCATGCAGGAGATTAGGGTTCGATCCCTGGGTCGGGAAGATCTCCTGAAGAAGGAAACGGCCACCCATTGCAGTATGCTTGCCTGGAGAATTCCATGGACTGAGAAATCTGGTGGGCTTTGGTGTGAAGGGTTGCAAAGAGTCAGACGCGACTGAAGCAACTCAGCACAATACATGCATTTACTCTCAGAGGAAAACAGAAACAGCCTCCAGAACGCATTGGCTCTAAGTGATCAGATTGTACTCGCACTGCCCTTGGAACAAACAGAGCTGATGACAGGGCATCCGCTGAGTATTTACACCTGTGCGTCGTGGGCGCCTGAACAGGGCAGTGTCTGGCCTCCTGGACGAGACGCTCTGACACCCACAGCTTTTGCAGCCCCTCCCACTGACGACTCGGGCTTCAGAAACCTCCAGCGGGCTGCTTGGCGATGGTTTAGTTGCTACGTCCTGTCTCACTTTTGCGACCCCGTGGGCTTTGCCCAGCAGGCTCCTCTGTCCCTGGGATTCTCCAAGCAAGAACACTGGAGTGGATTGCCATTTCCCTCTCCAGGGGATCTTCCCCACCCAGGGATCAAACCCTCGTCTGCTGCTTTGCAGGCGGGTTCTCCACCACTGAGCCACCAGGGAAGCTCTGGGTTTTAACCCTGACGCGTCTGCTCAGCAGAGGCGGAGCTGGCACACGAAAGAAGGTCTGTCTGGGGACCTGGATCCTCAACGATGCCTAAATGCCACAATCCCTGGTGTGGCTGAAGAGAAGTGACAGGAGATGTGTCTAAACAAGGCTCCGCTTCAGGCTGTCCCCCCCACACCAGCATATCACCCCCAAGAGGGGTACACTGAAAACTCTCCACGTACAAACAGAACCCCGTGGCCACCCTGAGGACTGGGCCACCAGCAAGGCGCTTCAGGCTGTCCCCCCAACACCAGCATATCACCCCCAAGAGGGGTACACTGAAAACTCTCCACACACAAACAGAACCCCGTGGCCACCCTGAGGACTGGGCCACCAGCGAGGCGCTTCAGGCTGTCCCCCCCCACCAGCATATCACCCCCAAGAGGGGTACACTGAAAACTCTCCATGTACAAACGGAACCCCGTGGCCACCCTGAGGACTGGGCCACCAGCGAGGCTCGGGCAGGAGGGAGCACGCAGGGTGGCCCCACTGGCCCGGCCCGGTGGCCAGCAGCATCGCCCCAAAGAGCAGGGTGCCCTCCTTGCCTCGGTGAGGACCCAGCCGACGGGATCTTTGGGCCCTACTGCTAGACACCTCAGGCTTAACTTGAAGTTCCTCACATTGTACAGAGTTGTAATGAAACAAACCAAGGTGTTGGAGAAGGAACAATGTATTTTCATTTTCTCAGCTTTCTCAGGAATTGCCAATACTGCTTTAAGGTTAATAAATCAGCAAATGGCAGACAGTAAGGACTATGGTGTTGGAGAAGACCCTTGAGAGTCCCTTGGACTGCAAGGACATCCAACCAGTCCATTCTAAAGGAGATCAGTCCTGGGTGTTCTTTGGAAGGAATGATGCTAAAGCTGAAACTCCAGTACTTTGGCCACCTCATGCAAAGAGTTGACTCACTGGAAAAGACTCTGATGCTGGGAGGGATTGGGGGCAGGAGAAGGGGACGACAAAGGATGAGATGGCTGGATGGCATCACCGACTCGATGGACGTGAGTTTGAGTGAACTCTGGGGAGTTGGTGATGGACAGGGAGGCCTGGTGTGCTGCAGTTCATGGGGTCAAAAAGAGTTGGACATGACTGAGCAACTGAACTGAACTGAACTATATCATTTATATATTATAAACAGAATAGCCTGAACAAAAAAATAACACTGTAATTAGCAAAATCAGAAAGTGAACAAGAAAAAAAAGGCCAAAGAGTCTGTATGTGCTAATTATCTAATCTCGCACGAGGCGTCCACGAACACTGGCTAAAGTGGCTGTGTCAAGAAACAGCCATTTAGCTAAATATATGGGCTTGTAAACAATCCCGCAGTAACATGTGGAAAGAGGATACAGCCTCCCAAGTGACTAGAAGGACAACACAACCACTCACCCTAAAACCAAAGAAGAGGCCAGAGAGCCCACAGACAAGAAGTCAACACAGAAGCACTTAACACAGAAAACAGAGCGTACAGACTAGATGAAAAGCTCAGAACTAAATGCTATCTGTTGTGTCACCAAGTGTAAATAGGATCTATTCACACAAAAATGAGCAGATTGGGTAAAAAACAAAATGACAATTACTGTCCACCTAGGAAGCACCCAGAACAGAACGGGCAAAGAGCAACCAAAAGAAATCTGAGGTCAAAGCATCAGTATTGCAAAGGTCAGCCCCAAAACAAAACCTAAACAAGACAAGGTCCATTTCACGGGTGTGTGTGTGTGTGTGTGTGTGTTTGTGTGTGAAAGTCACAAGACGAGGCCCATTTCACGTGTGTGTGTGTGAAAGTCACAAGACGAGGCCCATTTCACGTGTGTGTGTGTGAAAGTCACAAGACGAGGCCCATTTCACGTGTGTCTAAGTCACAAGATGAGGCCCATTTCACGTGTGTGTGTGTATAAGTCACAAGACAAGGCCCATTTCACGTGTGTGTGCGTGTGAAAGTCACAAGACGAGGCCCATTTCATGTGTGTCTAAGTCACAAGATGAGGCCCATTTCACCTGTGTGTGTGTGTGTGAAAGTCACAAGACGAGGCCCATTTCACGTGTGTCTAAGTCACAAGACGAGGCCCATTTCACGTGTGTGTGTGTGTGTAAATCAGTCATCGTTTGTGACCCCATGGACTATAGCCTACCAGGCTCCTCTGAACGTTGAATTTTCCAGGCAAGAATAATAGAGTGGGTTGCCATTCCCTTCTCCGGGGATCTCACTGACCCAGGGGTCAAACCCAGCTCTCCTGAATTGCAGGCATTTTTTAGCTACTGAGCCACCAGGGAAGCCTGTTGGAGCACAGCTTACCGTGAGAAAAGGGTGCCCTGGAGCTGTGTGTGTGTCCTCTAAAGAAAGCCAAGACGGACAGTGCAGAAAAGTCAGAAGGGATGAGCAGGAACGCAGAACTGACCACAGACCTGAACTTGCTCCGGTGCACCTGACGCGAGGGACACGAAACGTGGACACGGAGGCCCGGAGCCACACAGTGAGCGCTGCAGCAGGAGGGCCTCTGGAAAGGCTGTGCAATCAGAGAATTTATGACTCGCAAACTCCCACAAAACGCTTAAGACGAGCAAGGCACATAAACAGAAAGTTTCCACGTACATACACAGGACCCAGCGTGCAGGCCCCAAGCCCTGTGCACGCTGCCACGGAAAAAGAGACGAGTGAGACCGGAAGAGAAGCAGCAGCTCAGCCGGACGCCTGGCTCCAAAGCTCCAGATCTGAGAGGAAAGTGAAGAGAACTCATAAAATAGATCTAATGAGCTCATCATACACTGAAAATTTCAGGAATGGATTACACTGAGCTCAGAGAGTAATTCATAGTCTTACACACTTAGGCAATGTTTTTAAAAAGGAATCGAAACAAGCATTGGACTCAGAAAGTTCGAAAAGGAACCAAAAAATTAAGCCATATCTCATTCAAGAAAAAAAAGAGGAACAAGATAATAAAGAGTTAAAGAAACTAAAGGAAATACTCACTCAAGAAACAGAAAATCCATAGACTTGCTAAAGCACGCCATGTGGACAAAGTTTGTCTGTGCTTAATGGGAGCAAAACTGTGGAAATGACAGGAGGTTTTGAAGAACCAGACAGGCTGGAACATTACAAACAAAACAAAAAGCCCTTTCCCCGTGGAACAAAACCAGAGATGATTACTGGGAATACCCTCATGTACAGCTTTGTACAATGATCAACATTTTGTTTCATCTATTAACATCCATTTTTTTGGTAACTGCACGGGATTAAACTGATAAAAGATGGCAGACAATGAGTCATTTTAAAAGAAACAGATTTCTCACATCAACATCGCTGTTGTTCAGTCGCTGAGTCGTGTCCGACTCTGCGATCCCATCCGTGAGTGACGAGGGTAGGACATGGGAAAACGTCAGAGCGAACAAGAGCCGTTCCACGCACCGCTGCAAACCGACGATAAACCGGACAATCGTATCTTCAGCCGGACTGCATGGGCGTGGAGCCGCCGCTGTACTACCCGGCACCCAAGTCTGATTCTCATCTGGTGCGCGTCTTTCAAGGGTCGGATTAGATGACCCGCCGAAGCTACTGAAGCGCGGGCGGACTCTACCATCTGAGCCTCTGGGGAGCCGCTCGGAAGAGACAGGCTTTCTTTAACAGTCTCCTGAGTAATAAACACACTATCAACAGTGAAGAAAGCATTCCGAACCTGAGTCTACAGAAAATAAAGTGACTTAGATGGCACGTGGGTCTCCAGGTTCAGCCCTCTGGGTCCCCAAACCGCCCCCACCCCGACTCCCTGCCTCTCCGGGCGGTTCAGGAGGGCAGCGGTGACTCTGGCGCAGGGACACATCCACCGGCCCGCTGCACTTTTCCTGGCCTCCCTGAAGCCTGTGGCGTTCTTTTCCGGGAATCTGGAGTGCATCAACAGAGCAGACCATCTGCACTCGGCACTCTGTGAGTCCAGATGAAGCTGGGCCTCGGGTCCCCACCCCACTCCCCACTCTCTATCTCGGAACTTCTCCTTAAAGCTCTTCAGAAAATCCTTTGCCTGTTTCTAATTTGTTCTGCATCCCCCAAGAAGAGAAACTGTCTTTGGGAAATATTTGCAAGCGCAAATTGAGCAAGAGGCTGTAAATAAAAACCTGGCGAGCAGTGGGGGAACTTGGCTTTCGAGAACTGCACAAATGTGCTTCCGGGAAACTAAAAATAGAAGCAGGCCAGCTCGGTGCAAAAAAAAAAAAAAGGGGGTGGGGGTGGGGGGACGTGTTCTGAGTTCTCACATATAAAGGCAGCCGACGAAGACACGTGTGAGTCCTAGAGGAGGCGCCTGGCGGAGGAATCCTGCGGGGGCTCTGCTGTCGTGACTTTGGAAGAGGTGCGAGTGGACGAGAACTCACACACGATTACAATGCAGGGACAGTGAGACAGGAACAACAGCAGAAAGCCCAGCGTTTCATCCTCAAGCATTTACTAAAAGAGCCTCCCTGCAGCCCCCAAGGCCCTCAGCTGCAGTCCCAGCAGGGACCGGCGAGCCAGGCTGGAGAGTCCTCAGCACCTTGCCTGGCTGCTCAGACAGTCACTGCTGACACCTGGGTTCAATCTGGCCACACCCCTGCAGCCCCAGGCCCTCCTCACCTGCCCACACTCTGCGCCTGGGCTGTGCTCACTCTACCATAAATCAGGTTACCCCCTGAAAGCCATTTGGTTTACCCTAAACCCCATGGATAAAAAAACACATTATCTGAAAATTAAAAATAGTTTCGGTGGTCTAGGAAAGCCACAGATCTCCTCTGCAAGCGTCCTTGCCATTTCAGTTACGTAAGGTCAAGTTTACATAACACAGAGAAGAAAGCATTTCAGAATTTCCCTCTTAGCAACCCCCTAACGTTTGGTTATGGGTTTCACCTAACAGCTGGGTTGCAGTAGGAGCCAATATTACTTAATAGTAACAGTTGAAATATTTAAAAATAGAAGGTGTTTCTTCCACTTGGCAGCAGAGAGAGAAGGGAGGGCAGCAGGGGGTGAAGCAGGGAGCAACCCCAGCTTCTCGGGGGGTGGGCTGGCCTCTTTGAGCAAGCACCTCCTGGACACCAAGGTGCCCAACGAGGAAGGCAGCATCCTTTGGGGGCTCTGCAGGGTGGGGAGTGGGGCCAGTGGTGTGGGGATGCAGTGTATGTTGGGGGTGGGGAGGGAAGGCGGTCAGGCTCAGATTTCAGTGTCTGAAAGGAACACCTGGGATGCCGGTCAAAAATTCACGCACTTGAAGCCCCTGGTGGCTCAGACGGTAAAGAATCTGCCTGCAATGGAGACCCAGGTTCGATCCCTGGGTCGGGAAGATCTCCTGGAGAAGGTAATGGCTGCCCACCCCAGCATTCTTGCCTGGAGAATCCCCTGGACAGAAGCGGCTGGCGGGCCACAGTCCATGGGGTCGCAGACACGACTGAGTGACTGACACTTAACGCATATGCGGGGACGGCGGCGGAAGTGACCGAGCCTCTGCAGCGACCAGCACAGGTCGTGGCTGAAGGGCCGGCAGGCTGGCAGAGTACCCGTTACCATGGTTACCGCCACCCCTGCCAGCAGCAGTGCCAAGGCAGGGATGCCAAGCCCTCACGGGGGTGGTGGGCGGCCTGATCCGTGGCCTGGAGCCCCCGGCTGGGGGAGTGCTGCCCGCAGGACGGCACCACGGGGGTGGGCGGCCTGATCCGTGGCCTGGAGCCCCCGGCTGGGGGAGCGCTGCCCGCAGGACGGCACCACGGGGGTGGGCGGCCTGATCTGCGGCCTGGAGCCCCCGGCTGGGGGAGCGCTGCCCGCAGGACGGCACCACGGGCGCTGTCCAGGACACAGGTGGGGCGGCCTGGAGCCCCCGGCTGCGAGAGCGCTGCCCGCAGGACGGCACCACGGGGGTGGGCGGCCTGATCCACGGCCTGGAGCCCCCGGCTGGGGGAGCGCTGCCCGCAGGACGGCACCACGGGCGCTGTCCAGGACACAGGTGGGGCGGCCTGGAGCCCCCGGCTGCGAGAGCGCTGCCCGCAGGACGGCACCACGGGGGTGGGCGGCCTGATCCACGGCCTGGAGCCCCCGGCTGGGGGAGCGCTGCCCGCAGGACGGCACCACGGGCGCTGTCCAGGACACGGGTGGCGTGCGGGGGCAGGGCCCCCTGCCGAGACGTCACATCCACGTGGGCTGCATGCAGCCACTCCAGGGCCCCAGCCCCAGCCCAGCCCCCTCCCAGCAGGGGCTCTGAGAGCCCCCTTCCAGCATGCCCGTGTCCCACCCCAGCCCTCACTGGCTCCCGCGGGCAGCCCCCTGGAGCTCCCATCTCTGTTCGGCAGCTCCGCCTTCCTGACCTGCAGAGCCGAGACCTTGGGACCACCGTGCACTCCTCGGCATCAATCCCGGCCCGCCTGCCCCTCAGCGAGCCCCCTATTTCCACACGCGGGGCAGCTTCAGCCTGCCCACTGCATCCATGCCAGCTCCTCGCCCCTGCCCGCAATTTAAGCTCCACAAATAACACGGATCTCGGCTTTACTCATAAATATACGTGTCCCAAGAGCCAAGGGTGCTGACGGACGCCTGGGAAGCACAATCACTGTGGAGGAGGGGTGAGCGAGTGGGACCAAACCCACCCTGACCGTGAGCCTTTCTGGACCCCGTTATTTAAAACTGCAGAGACCCTTCCCCACGAGAGTTCCCCTGTCCCTCCTCGCTTCTTCTCCTCCACAGCACTGGTGACCTTCTTGCATCTGCTCGTGTTCTATATCATCTGCCGTCACCAAGTAGGATTTAATGACCGTATTTAGAATCCTGCCTCTGACAGCTAGAGAATACAACTCTTCTAAAGCACATACTGAAGAGTCATAAGCACTGACCATAAAGCAACTCTCAAATTCAGAGGCTTGGTAATCTCTACCCGTAATATTAGAAATCAATAACAAAAAGATGACTTGAAAAACTCTATACCTCCAGATGAAAAACACTTGTAAATGTCACTTTTTTCAAAGAAAAAAGAAGCATCAAACAAAGTTTCCAGAGGCTACAAATTAGCTACTATCAACTAGAACTTGAATCCTACAAATGGGAATTTACCAAAGCATCTGCACCTGTCTCCAGAGAGCCCCATGACCTCCCTCAGGAAGAAGAAAGGCCAAAACGTAAGTGAGCTAAAAGACGTTCAACCTGAGAGTTTGGAGCAAGGATATCCACATAGCCGCAGCCCACACCCCCACCAAAAGCAGAAATAAGAACAGGAATGAAGGGAGGAGAAACTAAATATACAGGTATCACTAGAGGCAGAAGCTAGTTCTTTGACAGATGACAAAACAGACAAAGCCTGATCAGACAGACAGGTGTCCTGGCTCCCACGACACCAGCTCTGCACGCGCCCTGTCCCGCTGGAAACACTTGGGGGCGCAGGCGGCGGGTTCATGGGGAGACCCGGCCAGCAGGACGCTGTGGGCAGCCCTCGGTGGGCCTCCTGGGCTGGACACATGGGGCGCTCAGGGGGCACCTCTGGGACTGAAAGGCGCGCCCGCCCCCTCCACTCGGGCTCCCGACTCTGCTCCCCGTCCGCTCCCACCTCGCAAGGCTGCCCAAGGTCACTGGTCAGACCCCGGCCCACTGCAGCGCCTGGGAGCCCGCGTGCCAGGGACGCAGGGGCCCCGGGTGCGGGTCCGCGGCTGCGGGATGGTGTGAGTCGCTGTGCAGCTTCTCCTTAAAGGACGGCACTCTGCCCTCCTAGGGGACAAGACTGAGAAGTCACAGCAGGCTAAGTGTGAGCGCTTTCCCAACAGACAACAGACGTGGACGAGAGCTAACCCTGGCAGAACACATTTCTTTAGACACCCGTAAGGGGTTCACAGACTCTGGACACAACCCATTCATACCCCGCAGCACCAAGAAGAGAACAGAAAAGCTGGTTTAAAAGAAAAAGAGAGACAAAAAGACGAAAAGTGCCCTACCCACCAGTAACGTGCGCACACCCCTCCCTTCCCGGCATCAGGCGCGCGTTCAGCGCCCAAACAGAACCGAGTCCTGAGCCGGAAAAACGTCGTGTCTTCCGCCTAATCACCCCTTTCAAATACAGCACGAGGACACTAAGGTTTCATGCTACACTTTCTGTATCAGTGCAGACCGTAGGGTCACGGAGGCCGGAGCCCCGTTTTTTCCTATAAGGCAGACAGACAGCCAGTGGCCCACCTCCCCGCACCGGGCACCAGCGGGCGCAGGCCGCTTCCGCATCGGGGGCACCTGGGGCGCAAGGCCCTGCCCGCCCGCCTCCGGGGCCCGCCTCGTTGGACCGGGCCGCTCGGTCCTCAGGGCTCCGGGCCCCAGCAGGCTCTTCCTAACTCGGCATCTATGGCAACAACCACAGTAGAGACTTAATGGGGCGGGGCAGCCGGTGATAGACATAAATACGCCAAACAATCCAATCTCCCTCCCCCGCACCGGGGGTACTGCCAGGACGCAGCTGGGAGCCAGGCCCTGCCAGGCGGGGCAGAGGTGCCTGGAGGGGCGGCCGCGGGGGTGCGGGAGGAGGGCGCGAGCAGCCAGCCCGGGGCGGGGCACCCAGGGGCACGGCATTGGGGGGTGGTTAAAGATGGCCAATGGAACAGTCCTCCAGAGCCCACTAAAGCTGTGTGTGCGTTAAAAAAAAAAGGAAAAAAATCAGCTACACAATCGCAGATAAAAGGCAAACCAGAGAGAGCAGGGTTCTAGAGCAAAACACACACATGGACAAGGGGTGCCCGCCTCCCAGCCCCACGGAAGACACGCCTGAGCGGGGCAGGGGGCCCCAGCCGCACGCACCCCCGGACGGTCCCTGGTCTCTAGGTGCTCTGCCTTAAAGCAGAGCAGACAGGCCAGGAAAGCCGTCATCACGGAAGGCAGACCCAGACAGATAGACGACAGGACCTTGCAGGGAACCTGCTGCCCAAGGAGAAGGGAGCCAGCCAGCAGGGCCGTCCCAGAGAGAAGGGTGGCGGTCAGAGGCTAAGACCACGCGCCCCCAGTGCAGGGCCCGGCTCGGTCCCCGGTCAGGGACCAGGTCCACCTGCCACAATGACGATCTGGTGCAGCCAGATAAATAAATGTTTTTAAAAATTGAGAGACATGCAGAGAGAGAGGGTGGCCCCACTGCCCGATGTCCCTCAGGGAGGAAGCTGACCTCAGCGGACAAGGGGGCCGGTCCTCAGTATCGGGAGGGAAAGCGCTCCCCAGAGCCATCAGAGCAGCCCCGGGTTTGGTGAGACCTGAGTGAAAGTGCCTGGGAAACACAAGAATAAGGGAAAGAGACAGGAGCAGCGGCCCCAGGAGCAGCGGCAGAGCCACAGGGCACGTGTTCCCTTCTCTGCAGACCCAGCCGGGTCCGCAGGCTCCCGGCCCACTCGGAACCGAGGGATGCATAAAAGCCCAGATGGTGCAGACAGCGCAGCGGGTGCGGCTCTGCCCCCAAGGGCGCACAGCTGCAGGAACGCTCGGCTCGGCTCGGCTCCGCTCAGGGCCCTGGGGACCGACTGTCAAGGCCAAGTAACGGCAGGAGGCGGGGCTGGATTTAGGTCCAGAGGCAGAAACGCCAGCGCACGCCTGTGTCTCCTCTGGAGACGCCATCCACAGTGCAGAACCCATAGCTTTCTCCCCAGAACCACCGGGGGAGGTATCCACCTCCTTGCCTGTCAATCCCACAGCCCAGGGTTCCTCCAAGGCAGGGGGCGAGGCCTCGAGGCCCGCCTCTCTCGGGAGCTCAGTCCCCAGGCAGGAGGGGGCTCCGGGGCGCACCCCCTTGGCCCGAGCGCTGAGGGCGGCCTGGCCGCTGGTGGCTGAGCTGCGGCGGTTCTCGTGGCCGCCGCCCAAAGCCAGACGTGCACCTGCGCTGCCATTGGTGGGGGGGCCCGCGGCAACCCGAGACCCCCCTCTGCGGGCAGGCCCGTGCGCCAGGCTCGGCGTTAAAGACAGCTACGTGGGCATGAAACACTCAGGAGGTCTGCGCTCAGTGCAGCAGAGAGCAGGCGTGCCTCGGACATGATTCCAAGAAAAAGCCCGAGCAGGTGTGAAGCCTCGTTCTCAACCTAACTCCGAGCGCTTTGTCATTAAGCTTCTCTACACCGGCTAGTTTTGCTTCATTTTAAACAGCTGTCCTGGGGGACGGGGGCGTAATTAAGGCCTCTGGGCTGGTTGCGGGGGGACACAGTCATGCTGGGGGGGGGGCACTGGGACGAGCAGACCCGAGGGTATCAGTGAGCTGGGGGTCAGCAAACAGAGAAGGATGGGAAGCACTGCGGGGCCCTCCCAGTCCCCACTTTCTGGGCCCACGATGCTCTGCCAGGCTGAGAGAGGACGTGCTGGTGGCTTGAGGTCACACGGCCTCGGAGAGTCAGGCAGATCCTGCTGCCTGGGCCCTAGGCATTGCATTAACAGTAGCTCAGCTGAGCCACTAGGGCTTCCCTGGTGGCTCAGATGGAAAACAGTCTGCCTGCAATGCCAGAGACCTGGGTTCAATCCCTGGGTCAGAAAGATCCCCTGGAGAATGCATTGGCAACCCACTCCAGTATTCTTGCCTGGGAAATCCCATGGATGGAGGAGCCTGGCGGGCTACAGTCCATGGGGTCGCAAAGACTCAGACACGACTAAGCGGCTAACACAGCTGGGCCCAGCCCTGACCCTGCACTGACTTCCTTACCACCGAGCCCAAAGCGGGAGGGCAGGGGTGGAGCCTTGGGAACCGGGAGGAGGAGGAGGAGGAGAAACTGGACAAAAAGACAGCCTGATGTGTGCCATGTGAGAGGCTGTGAGCAGAGGAGACAGTCCCCTGGCCTGCGCAGAACAGAGACGAGCGGCGTCAGGACGGGCCCAGGACGAGGAAGCCCAAGTCCGCTCTCCCTTCCAGCACTGAGCAGGCGGCAGCCGTGGGGGCCCCCGAAGCTGGCATCAGGCCTTCACTGAGCCCCATCCCGACCCCAGGAGTCCAGCCTTACAGGAAAAGCACACAAGGGAGGGGCCAGCGGACAGTACAAGGGTGAGGCTTTGCCTCGGGAGGATTATGATACCGGGATGAACCGCTTCCCGCGGGGGAAGGGCCGGGCCAGCTGCTTTCCCCAGGCCACGTGGGTCCTCAGCTAGGCACCTGCCCCGCCTCTCCTCTCGCCAGAGGGAACCGACAATAAGAACAGCAAGACGTGCCTGGGAGGCATCCTGAGTTCCAGCCAGCCTCAAGTGGTCCCTGCTCCAAAGCCTGAGGAGGATCAAGCAATTCAGTAACCCTTGCACGGTGCGGTGGTCAGACGCTCGGAAAGATTCAGGAATCTGCGGCTGGAGCCAGACCTCACTTTTTCAAATCGGGTTTGGGTAAGTTCTCCAGAGTTTCGGCAGTGTCTTCAAGTTTCCATAATTCTCTTTAAAAAAATGACACCCTTGTTACACAGCCTTGAAAGGAAAGCTCGGGAACTCTGATGGAAACGCACATTTAGGGTGAGGGCAACAGTGCCCACGGCGAGGCTCCTGTGTGGTTGGCACCTCGTCCTAGTAGCTGGGCTGGCCTAGAGGTCCCTGGCCTTCTCTGAGAGGTGGCCCCTGCAGAGCAGAAATGGGCCCCTGCCCCGTCACGGACCCGCCGGCTGACCCTGGGGAAGCCGCCTTGCCCCTCGCCTCCGGTGGGGAGCGGGCCCTTGGCAGCCAGCACTCTGGTGCCTCTCGTGGGCCCCCAGGGCTGCTTCCTCCACGTTGCTCCCGGGAACAGGGGCTTCTCCTCCAGCCCCTGCACCCATCCAGCTGCTGAGCGTCTCCACGGTCCGGCTCCGAGGGAGCTCGCCTGCCGGGTCTGCAGCCAGCACCGCACAGACTCACCGCGAGGCCTCTTTTCCAGACTAAACATGTGCTGCCTTTATGATCAGGAAAAAAAGTATCTACTTTCAAAAAAACCCGAAAGTGATTCAGGAATGGAGGACTGAAGTGTTTGTAGAGTCCCCTGGCACAGCGGGCGTGCAAGCTCTCTGCCAGGGCCCAGCTCTCGCCTCCTCCTCTGCCCTCAAGTCCCACATCTCTCCCCACCATACTGTGAGCTTCCTGGGAGCCCACAGGGTGCCCGTCACTCTGCCTGCAACCCAAGTCCCCACCCATGAAGGAAAAGACAATCCCCCCGGGAAGGATGAGGTGGTGACATTCCACTTCATCCAAAAAATGAGGAAATACGATAGATACTAACACAGATCCCCGGGTCGGGAAGATCCCCTGGAGAAGGGCATGGCTACCCACTCCAGTATTCTTGCCTGGAGAATCCCACGGACAGAGAAGCTTAGAGGACTACAGTCCATGGGGTTGTAAAAGAGTTGGACACAACTGAGCATGCACACACACACACACACACACGCACACCCTCGCCCCCCGCCCCCCGCAGAACAACAGTAATGGAGGAGCTGTTATGACTCAGTGGTAGGCAAACGGTTCTATGTTTTCTCCCTTTTATAATAGAACTATTCACAACTAAAAACCTTAAAACAAGAAAAAAAATGCAAAAAAGAAGGAAAGGCTTGTTAACATATAAAAAGTTAAGGGAGAAGGTGGAGAAATCAGAAAGAACCCCCAAACAAAGAGCATTTTAGCTTGTGCCTTCTACAATGCAAACTTTTCTGGTGAGAGAGATTCTTGTAGGAAGGAGCTCAAGTCTTGAGTCAAGGTCGCCCACAAATAGAGGCTGGACGGTGCTTTTTTATTGAAGTAAGACTTCACAAGGACTGACTGTGTTTAAAGAGAACCATTGTCAGAAAGGCTGTCGAGAGGGCTGCCTTTCACAGCCAGGAACAGACAAGAAACGCACGCGGTGGAGGTGGGGAGGGCCACGTGGGCGCTTGCCCGCGCATGGTAAAAGGCGCACATTCACGGGAGCAGGTTCCCACAGGGCTGCTGGAGTAACTCCTGCAAATCATACAGTTTGTTTTCACACCGCCAAGTGTCAAAAGAGTACTTTAAGCTCAACCAGGATTGACACAAAAACGCACCTGAAAATGTCTCTACTCCCGTATCACAAAAATGTGGCTCTAGGACGTTCCTGGTGGGCCAGCGGTTGAGAATCCGCCTGCCGACGCAGGGGACGCAGGCTCGGGCCCTTGGTCCTGAGGATTTCACGTGCCACGGGGCAGCCAAGCCCGTGAGCCACAACTACCTAGCCTCCGAGCTGCAACTACTCAGCCTGCGCGCCTGGAGCCTGTGCTCTGCAAGGAGAAGCCTCCGCAATGAGAAGGCTGTGCCCCCGACTGGAGGAGCCCCTGCTCGCTGCAGCAAAGACCCAGCACAGCCAAACGTAAATAAATGTTCTATTTAAACGCGGCTTGACAGAAACTGTCAATACTGATTTTCAAATTATCATATGGGCTGAGATTCGTATTTCTTTGTTGAACGCACCGTACAGTGAGTGCTTATATAAATGGGGCCTGTGTGCTCGGTCGTGTCCCAACTCTTTGGGACCCCGTGGACTGCAGCCCACCAGGCTCCTCTGTCCAGGGGATTCTCCAGGCAGGAATACTGGAGTGGGTTGCCATTTCCTTCTCCAGTACAGTGCTCAGAATGACCGAAAACATAGTCTTAAAGAACGCCTTTCGCTTCAGCAGCTTTTAAGGGGGAGCTCATGGCGAAGACTCCGTGGCCAGCGTGTGGCATGGGCAGCCCCCCGGCGCAGCCCTCCTCCTGCAGGCTGGTGCTCACGGGCGTCTCTTCTCCAGGTTTTAGAGCCACACTGCACACACCGACCCGTGGGGTCACCGGCAAGTGCAGCGTCATCCTCTGACTCTGACCAACGGAATCTGGAGGTGCGGGGCTACTGGCTCCTGTGTCCTGGGGCCCCCTCCCCAACATGCCATCTCTGAAGTGGGGGGCTTCCCCAAAAGAGAGAGAAGGGGGGTAGCAGACAACAAGGGCTGTGCTGGGATCAGAGCCGGCACGGCCACGGCCCTGTCCACGCCATCTCCAGCGTCTGGCCGCCTGACGTCTACCCAGGGACCACCACGAAGAGACACAGGCTTGGTCTCAGAATCCTGCAGAGACGACGTGATTATCCCATCCAGGACTGAAATCAAGACACTGGGCGGCTTGCTTGAAGCCACCCAGTCCATGGGTCACCAGGATTCCAGGCCTCCCCGCCGCACCCCCATCCAGAACTGCGGTCAGTGTTCGTACACGGAGCTGGGAGGCCCGCACGAAGTTTCCACCAGCAGGACATGCTTCTCAAGCTGGGAGGCGAACGGGAAGCCACCCACTTCCTGGCTCACTTGGGAACCACCTTTTCACAGTCTATCAAGCTACTGAAACCCCCTCCACCCACACCTGGGCAAGCATCAGGAGACTGCCTGGAGAGGCCTGAGCTACACAAGGACTCAGTGTTTAAACCAAAGCTGCCCTGGCCAGAGGGACTCAGGGAAAGGGAAAGCGGACCTCTGACTCTGCGGGGGTCAGACAGCACAGAGGAGCATCGCCAGCTGCTAGTTTCAGCCCTCCCCTCACCCCCCACCATCCTGGGTGAACGTAACCCTGCTGGGCAGGTGGACGCCAGCCTGGGGCCACGGCACCTTCGAGGAGCACCGCAGACACCCGAGCTGCGTGTCTGGGGAGATGCCAGAGACGGCGCTCAGCGGGCCTCTGAGAGTCGCTAGTGAAGAAAGGAGTCTCTCCTTTGACGCTTCCAGCTCAGCCGCGACTTCTTTCTAGCTGGATGGGGAAGGTGCAGCCACAGGCGGTGTGGCCGGGGGCCGGGGCAGAGGCGGGGGTCCGCGTGCCCCTCCTCGTCCCAGCCGGCCCTGCACACACAGACAGCAGGCATGGTGGGTGCAGGCAGGCTGGCATCCAGGAGGTGCCACAGAGCGCAAACCACAGAGACAGGGGCCCTGCCTTCAGGACACGGCCAAGCCAGGCCCAGCAGTGCTGACCTCAAAACGCTGACAGTGGCTCCCTGCACCCACCCCAGGCCTTCTAGGGTCGGTTTTATTCTCAGTAAGGCCAAGGAGCCCGAGAGGAACGGATCCACTCTCTGAGCTGAAATCCCGGAGGATACCAGATGGAGGGTAAGCATTTTACTAGAAGGAGAAAGAAAAGCTTCCACAGCCGTGTAGATTAGGAAAACACTGCCCAGGGCATGGCATGCAGAAATAGCGTACACGGAATGAGAAATTCCTAACCACAGCCGACGCTTTTTGCTAATGAAAGAAGGAAAGCTGATTCGAGAAACATCAATGACACTTTCCCCAGGAGCCTGGGGCCCTGGATCCAGTGAGACCTGCATGGCGGTGTCCCAGCTCCAGTGCAGGGCTCCTTCCTTTGAGGCCTGGAGTTAGACCCCACACGAGCAGTTCTCACCTTTGGGAAGAACACACCCTGTCGGAGCTCAGGACACAGAGGACCCGGAATTCTCTGCCACTTAAGCAGCATTAAGCCGCGCCCATTTCATATCCAAAACCGTTGCCCTATCTTACCCTAGGAAAGAGCATGTGACCTCCTTGGGCCTGAGACCCCACCCCTTTCTCTCCACAGACCCCCTGGACAGTGGAGCCCCAGACACCCCTTTGGGGGCACCTAGTGTCCAGCTTGGCTGGGGGAGTGGACTCACCCGTGCTGGGCATGTGGTTCACGCGGGCAGGGTTGAGCAGCTCCACCGGCTGGTCTCGGCCAGAAAGTCCATCTGGAGGACAGAGAAAGCATTTGGCTTCAGAAACTGCTCGTGATTCAATGAAAGTATTTCACACGCGGAGTCTGCAAGGAGCACTTCCTTGCAGACAATGGAAATGCATGTGTCCTTCTCACTTTTATTTATTTTTTTTAATTTTATTTTTAAACTTTACATAATTACATAATTATATTAGTTTTGCCAAATATCAAAATGAATCCGCCACAGATATACATGTGTTCCCCATCCTGAACCCTCCTCCCTCCTCCCTCCCCATACCATCCCTCTGGGTCGTCCCGGTGCACTAGCCCCAAGCATCCAGTATCGTGCATCGAACCTGGACTGGCAACTCGTTTCATACGTGATATTTTACATGTTTCAATGCCATTCTCCCAAATCTTCCCACCGTCTCCCTCTCCCACAGAGTCCATAAGACTGTTCTATACATCAGTGTCTCTTTTGCTGTCTCGTACACAGGGTTATTGTTACCATCTTTCTAAATTCCATATATATGCGTTATTATACTGTATTGGTGTTTTACCTTCTGGCTTACTTCACTCTGTATAATAGGCTCCAGTTTCATCCACCTCATTAGAACTGATTCAAATGTTTTCTTTTTAATTGCTGAGTAATACTCCATTGTGTATATGTACCATAGCTTTCTTATCCATTCATCTGCTGATGGACATCTAGGTTGCTTCCAAGTCCTGGCTATTATAAACAGTGCTGCGATGAACACTGGGGTACACGTGTCTCTTTCCCTTCTGGTTTCCTTGGTGTGTATGCCCAGCAGTGGGATTGCTGGATCATAAGGCAGTTCTATCTCCAGTTTTTTAAGGAATCTCCACACTATTCTCCATAGTGGCTGTACTAGTTTGCATTCCCACCAACGGTGTAAGAGGGTTCCCTTTTCTCCACACCCTCTCCAGCATTTATTATTTGTAGACTTTTGGATCGCAGCCATTCTGACTGGTGTGAAATGGTACCTCATAGTGGTTTTGATTTGCATTTCTCTGATAATGAGTGATGTTGAGCATCTTTCCATGTGTTTGTTAGCCCTCTGTATGTCTTCTTTGGAGAAATGTCTATTTAGTTCTTTGGCCCATTTTTTGATTGGGTCATTCATTTTTCTGGAGTTGAACTGTAGGAGTTGCTTGTATATTTTTGAGATTAGTTGTTTGTCAGTTGCTTCATTTGCTATTATTTTCTCCCATTCTGAAGGCTGCCTTTTCACCTTGCTAATAGTTTCCTTTGATGTGCAGACGCTTTTAAGGTTAATTAGGTCCCATTTGTTTATTTTTGCTTTTATTTCCAATATTCTGGGAGGTGGTCCTTCTCACTTTTAAAGGAGACGGGTTCTATTTTGATTTGGGGAATCAGAAAAAGAAAAGACCCTGTGCACAACAACCCAACCAGCTCGGATCTCCAATAGAACAAACACCAGTTTCTGGCCTGCGGGCGTCTGGCCGAGGCCAACAGCCAGCTGACAGCCATGGAGCGTTTCTGGAGCGACCGCGAGTGGTAGGGCAGCACACACAGAGGAGCTGCTCACCGCCTTCCCAGACACAGCGCCGGGGCCCAGGGCCACTGAGCCACAGCCCCCGAGGCCCCGTCGAGCGCACCCAGGCTGCTCCCGCTCTTGGGACAGGTGAGGAAACCAAGACTCCCAGACCTGCTCCCGGGAAAACCCCGGGCCAGGCTCCCAGAGCTGAAGGGACCGTTTCTGACGAGTTTACCTTTCGACTGTGTTCTGACCACAAAGATGGCAGAACTGGAACCACACGTGCCTTTCACTCGGCACAGGCTGCCATCAGACCACATTCTCCCACGGATGAGAAGGAAACACCGGGAAGACTTCCAGGAATCACACTTGGCATGTAAAATTAGCCTCAACGATGGGTGTGAATGCCCGCGGTACAAGGGCGTCATCAGATGCTGGCATGTGGTCACTCTCGCTACTGACTTTCGCGGGAAATCACTGGTTTCCCAGAGCAGCCGTCAGCTCCCTCGGGCCAGCTTACAAACTGGGACGAAAGCAAGTAAGATAAGAGCAGGTCTACCAACTTTATCCTAAAGCGTTGCTTTTCACCCCAAATGGACGTCACCTCGTGGCCTTCGACTGCATTATTCCATGACCCTGGTGTGTCTTTGGAGACAGTCAAAATCCAAGGACAAACACCATGACCCTGAGGAGACCGCACAGCGTCTCCCGAGGAAGCAGGGAGGCCTCTGCGGCGTTGTGGGCCTGGAGCTCTCTGCTCACGGCATGACGGACCCCACACACGAGCCGATGTTTGGCCTGCTCGCCCAGGCCAGGGAAGGGAACCGCTGGGCTCCGTTCTCGGGCTGGGCCGGCTTGTGCTTCACACGCTGCAAATCCGAGCCCTACGTGGACATCCTCCCAGCCCTGCTGAATGAGGTCAGGCAGGAAAGCTGCGCGGGAAGACTATCCCGCCTCAGTGTGAGGGCGGAGGAGGCGTCCTGCCTCTTGGGAGGTGTCTCCGCATGAAACCCTCTGACAGCTGACTCCGCAGAGGGGCCATCGGCGGCTGGAGCCCAGCTTCGACGCCCGCAGTGTGGAGCCGGGAAGCTGGGAGAGCCCTCGGTGCCGGGCACACGGCCCACATCTCCCCGCTCCTCCACAGACCACCCCATCAGCCCAATGCCACCAGCAAACTCCATGCTCCTCACTCCGAAAGGGGGATGTCAGAGGCCCAGACGTGAGAGGTCTCCTCGCAGAAGGCAGCAGACAGGACGGCAGGGGGTAGGACCTGAATCAAGGTGGGACTGGGCACTGGGAGATGAGGCCACAGGAGGACACACAAGCGCCAGGCCTCCTCTCCCCGCCTGCTGGTGGCTCAGGGAGCCTGAGGCTGCCAGTCCAGGGCGTGCGGCCCGGGCATGAGAGGAGGACTCCTAAGGTCAGGACTCCTAAGGTCACAGGGTGACGACCCAGACTGAGAACACGGAGGCGTGCAGGGCCCCCTCGAGCCCCTGGGGGATTCAGACCCAGACACAGAGGGCAGATGCATCGGGTCCACGGACGGGGGCGGCAGGGCCCCGAGCAGGCAGGCAAGCTCAGCAGGCACACGACTGTGTCAGGCACGGACATCAGCCCCGGGGATGTCACTCCGTGTCACGTTGGTGACCAGAGCCGGTGACGAGTACCCCCGGGGGCCTCACAAATCCAGGTCCTGGTCTCAGGGCTCACAAAACAAAGCTGTTCAGTTCAGCTCAGTCGCTCAGTCGTGTCCGACTCTTTGCGGCCCCATGGACTGCAGCACGAGCTTACCCAAACTCATGTCCATCGAATCAGTGATGCCATCCAACCATCTCATCCTCTGTCGTCCCCTTCTCCTCCTGCCCTCAATCTTTCCCAGCATCAGGGTCTTTTCCAATGAGTTGGCTCTTCGCATCAGGTGGCCAAAGTATTGGAGTTTCAGCTTCAGCATCAGTCCTTCCAGTGCATATTCAGGGCTGGTTTCACAGAGCAGAGGTTCCTTCTTCAAGGTCATGGGTATCAGTCTTTCTTTTACAGCTTTTCCTTTCTGTGTCAGGTTTAAGAAGCTCTTCCTCCCGAGGAGGTTGCAAAGATACTTTACCTTACTGCCATCTGAGAGTGTCGTGGCTCTTCCCTTTTGTGTGTAAATCTCATCTCTCTGGTATTGCTTTTGTATATGGTATAAAGTGCGTCTTTTTTTTTTTTCTTCTATGAGAACAGCCAAATGTCCCATTACCATTATTAAGAAGCCTTACTTTCAGGACCTTTCGGCAACGTTGATTCTGTTACAAGCCAAACTTCTGTCCTTTAGGCCACCTTGTTCACACCTGTGCCAATAGTCACACTAACAGCCATAACTTGACACCAGGTCTTAGCACCCAGCCAGGTGAGAGCCTCTGCCTTCTGCAAAATCACCCTGGGCGGTACTGGGCCTTAACCACAGAAATCTGAGAATCAGTTAAGTCCCAAAGAAAGGAAAAGAAAGAGATGGGGAGACAGAGAGAAAAACGAAGGGAGGGTGTTGTTTTTTTCAGGCTAAAAAGTCTCTTATTGATCCGTACATGACTCAAATGCCTCCTATCCCCGCAAAAAACGGCACTGGGGTCTCTTCCCCAGCCCTCCCCTCGGCTGCCGACACAACACCCCACAACAGTGCAGCTGGAACGCAGAACAGGGAGAGGGGTGTTCACGCCCAGGGAGCCAGCCCGGGGGAGGCAGCAGAGCCTCAGAGCCGGGCCCAGACTCCCAGGGCCCCGATCCACACTTCCGACTGCGAGGCAGAGCTGGGGTCGCCAGCGGCCTCCCTGTCCTCCTGTGAAGGAGGAGACCTTGGCAGATGAACAGCCGTTCCCTCGGCCTGAGGTCAGAGCCTGCTGCCCCCTGATGGGCCCAGAACTGGGACCCCCTCGGTGCCCCGGACCCCTCTGTGAAGGGCAATGGCGGGGACAGGACATGCACTGTGAGGGGCCGGGAAAGAGAGAAGCGGGGAGGGAGCAAAGAAGAAGAAAAGGGAAGCCTGACTGGGACCGCACTGTGCCCAGACTTTGGGAGCAGAGAACCTTGGCAGTACCGTGTCTCCCAACCCATGAACACGGAGCATCACTTCATCTCATTTCTCTCAAAACGGTTTTAGCCTTTTGAGTGCAGAGATCTTGAACATCTTTAGATTTATTGACAGACACTTGATACCTGAAGTAAAATATTATGTAACCCATGGACTGTCGCCTGCCAGGCTCCTCCATCCATGGGATTCTCCAGGCGAGAGTACTGGAGTGGGTTGCCATTTCCTTCTCCACGGGATCTTCCCGACCCAGGGATCGAACTCAGGTCTCCCATGTTGCAGGCAGACGCTTTACGCTCAGAGCCACGACAGAAGCCCCAAAATATTATGTATAGTACTTTAAATTTTAATTGCTATTTGCTGGTATGTAGAAATACAATCAATGCTTATATGGTACCTTTGCACTATAGCGTCTTGCTAATCAACCCACATTCATTCTAATCACTCACTCTAAGTTATTTTGAACTTTCTACATGCGGAACCACGTCACTTCTGATAATGACTGTTCTTGCTTTCCAGACCTGCAGCCTTTTTATGCCTTTTTCTCACCTTATTCTACAGCTCAGACTTAGGGTACATTATTGAACAGAATGTATTCTGGCATATTGAGTGCTACACTCAATATGCCAGCAAATTTGGGAAACTCAGCAGTGGCCACAGGACTGGAAAAGGTCAGTTTTCATTCCAATCCCAAAGAAAGGCAATGCCAAAGAATGCTCATACTACCGCACAATTGCACTCATCTCACATGCTAGTAAAGTAATGCTCAAAATTCTCCAAGCCAGGCTTCAGCAATACGTGAACCGTGAACTTCCAGATGTTCAAGCTGGTTTTAGAAAAGGCAGAGGAACCAGAGATCAAATTGCCAATATCCGCTGGATCATGGAAAAAGCAAGAGAGTTCCAGGAAAACATCTATTTCTGCTTTATTGACTATGCCAAAGCCGTTGACTGTGTGGATCACAATAAACCGTGGAAGATTCTGAAAGAGATGGGAATACCAGACCACCTGATCTGCCTCTTGAGAAATTTGTATGCAGGTCAGGAAGCAACAGTTAGAACTGGACATGGAACAACAGACTGGTTCCAAATAGGAAAAGGAGTTCGTCAAGGCTGTATATTGTCACCCTGTTTATTTAACTTATATGCAGAGAAAATCATGGGAAACACTGGGCTGGAAGAAACACAAGCTGGAATCAAGATTGCCGGGAGAAATATCAAGAACCTCAGATATGCAGATGACACCACCCTTATGGCAGAAAGTGAAGAGGAACTCAAAAGCCTCTTGATGAAAGTGAAAGTGGAGAGTGAAAAAGTTGGCTTAAAGCTCAACATTTAGAAAACGAAGATCATGGCATCCAGTCCCATCACTTCATGGGAAATAGATGGAAAACAGTGGAAACAGTGTCAGACTTTATTTTTCTGGGCTCCAAAATCACTGCAGATGGTGACTGCAGCCATGAAATTAAAAGACGCTTACTCCTTGGTAGGAAAGTTATGAACAACCTAGATAGCATATTCAAAAGCAGAGACATTACTTTGCCAACAAAGGTTCGTCTAGTCAAGGCTATGGTTTTTCCTGTGGTCGTGTATGGATGTGAGAGTTGGGCTGTGAAGAAGGCTGAGCGCCAAAGAATTGATGCTTTTGAACTGTGGTGTTGGAGAAGACTCTTGAGACTCCCTTGGACTGCAAGGAGATCCAACCAGTCCATTCTGAAGGAGATCAGCCCGGGGATTTCTTTGGAAGGAATGATGCTAAAGCTGAAACTCCAGTCCTTTGGCCACCTCATGCAAAGAGTTGACTCATTGGAAAAGACTCTGATGCTGGGAGGGATTGGGGACAGGAGGAGAAGGGGACAACAGAGGATGAGATGGCTGGATGGCATCACTGACTCGATGGACATGAGTCTGAGTGAACTCCGGGAGTTGGTGATGGACAGGGAGGCCTGGCGTGCTGCCATTCATGGGGTCGCAAAGAGTCGGACACGACTGAGTGACTGATATGATCTGATCTGATTGAACAGAAACAGTGAAAGGGAACACCCTTGTCTGGCTTGCCATCTTACTGGGAATGTTTGCAACTATTTCACCAGCAAATATAACATTTGTTGTCGGTTTCTGACATAAGTTTATTAGTTTAAGAAAAGTTCTCTTCTATTTCTACTTTGCAAAGACTACTTTAAAATCATGTGTGTGTGCTTAACTTTATTAAACTTTTCTGTATCAATTCATACAGTTAAATAATTTCCCTTTTCATCTGATAATTTCCTTTTCTCGTGTCTAACCAACTTGCATTTCTGGGATAAATGGACTTGGTCAGGTCCAGTGAGTTCTGAGACAAAAGGAAAGGCCGAAGTCATACAGATAGATGGAATCTGAGCGAGGTCTGAAATCTGTTCTACTTTCGATTCCAAAGCATTGGCAACCCCACCTCGTGTTTCTGCCTTAGTTCCACACTTGCTCTGTTGTCATGTACGGAAAAGAACAGGAACAGGTACTATTCTGAAAGGCGCTCAGTGGGGCTTTTTCAATGCAGGTCTCCAACATGAAGCGGGGAAGACAAGGCTGCCTGTCACCTGGTTCGTTTTTTTAATTTTTAGAATTGTTTTATTATCCTTATTGCTGTTTTATTCATCTTTATTTTTTGGCCATGCCACAAGGCACGTGGGGTCTGAGCTCCTGGACCAGGGACTGAACCGTGCTGGCGCTGACCAGCCGGGTGGACGCCCGTCCCCCAGGCCTCTCCACAGTGGGGGTGCTCGCTCGTTCCCCTTCCACACAGTGCTCATTGGAAGAAAGCCACGATGAGCTGCCCACACGTGTCAAAAGGGCCCAAGCTCTCCTCCCCACACTCCCCAGGAGCTAGGAAGAGTGGACCTGCTCCTGAGGAGGCCGCAGGAACACAGGGACCCAGGGGAGCCCGGTCGTGGGACCCCCGGGAGGAGGCAGGAGCGGGTGCAGGGCGGCAGGGCCAGGCCGGAACCCTGGCTGGGGCTCAGCGGGGCAGGCGGGAGGCCGGCCGTCGGTCTGCGTCTCCTGGACGCATGCTCCCAGAAGGTCAGCGTGCGAGTTACTTCTTACCTCCAGGGCTCCAGAGCCTGGTGAGAAGCTGGTACATCTCAGTAAGAATGATGGTCTTAGTCCCCCCTTTCCCCTCCCTCCCCGTGAACTTGGTATTACAGGGAACTTGCTAGAAGGTCTGCAAAGGAAAGGGGGTTCCTTCCCAGCATGTGTCTGAGTTTGGGGTTTCCCTCTGCCGCCTGGATACTGAAGGCTCCCGGGCACACGTCTGCGATGAGGGTCCGAGGGTGAGGTGGCCCCGATTCCTGGATGTGGGGCCTCAGCCGAGGAGAAGGCTTCCAGATCTGGAGCCACACGTGGGCCGGGCCTGGTGGACTGGGGCCTTCTGAGGGAAGGCGCTCAGTGCCCTGGGTGTGGGGCCACCACGAGGGCCGATCCTCCTGGACAGACGCCCCGGGTCCTTCCAGACGGACTCGAGGAGAAAAGACAGGCTCCTGCGGTGGGGATGTGTGCGTTGGTGAGCACACGCTCCAGGATGCGTGCGTTGCTGTGTGTGTGGTGCTTTCAACTTGACAGAAGAGAGCTTTATAAAAATCGGTTCCGCTTTATAAGAGGACAAAACCAGCAGGCAGTCCTTGCCATCTGGTCAGAAGCTTGCTGACCGAGCCCCAGTGAGGACGGAAGGGACCGGCCTGGGCGGGAGGGTGGGCGCACAGGCCGGGGTCTGTGGGCCAGGCTCACCTGCTGACCCCCGCCCTGGCCCGGGGGCTGCTCAGCCCCTCCTGTGATGTACAAGTCTGTGCGGAGCGGGTGGGGTGTCACAGGACACCAGCGTGCCCTGCCCCTGACCCATGGACTGTGGCACCTTCTCACTGGGAGCCTGACCCTCTTGCTCATTCACACCACGGAAGGTGGCTCAGTAGACTGAGATGTCACAGCCACAAACGGCTCATGAGGTGAGAACACACTTTCCTCCCCCCAGTCCCCTTCGCCTGACGTGGAGGGGTCTCTAATGCCTGCTCGGGCAGGACTTGGCCCCTCCTATCCTGGCCTCCAGGCTCTCCGCTCCCTGCCTTCTTTGCCAACAGGCCCTCGGGCACCCCTCTCCCTCCCAGTCCACGTCCCACGGGGCCCCCACCCAGCTGATACTAGCCCCGCTCCAGGCTCCATAAACTGAGGATGGCCAGGCGGGCGCCTCCCCCGCGAGCTCTGCTAAGAGCCAACAGCATCCCGAACCATTAGATGCTTCTTGTCCTCATCATGCAAGTTGTGGAAGAATAGCCCAGTTCTATAATAAAGCTTGTGTGTGCCCATTAATGTGAATTAAACTTTAATGAGCTAAGTGTTATGAATTCCTGAGGCACAGCCAATACCGTTTGCGGATATTTATTAAGAGAAAATAAAAACGGAAGCGGGACCTTTTTCCTCTAGAGCAGTATTTTTCCTGCAGAAAAAGCAGGCAAACTTCACAAAGGTCAAGGCTGATCTATGAGGTTTTCTTGCCCTTCCCCTGAAAATCAAATCTCCTCCAGCTAGCTACCAGATTATAGTAAATACGCATTGAAAGGAACAGGTTCAGTCAGGGCCACCAGGAGGCTCCAATCCGGCAGGCGGGAAGGAGAGGACGGCAGGTCAAATGCCCCGGCTCCCCAGGGTGGTGGGCAAGCCACTGCAGGCTAGGGACTGCAGCTCAGGGGCTCAGGCCCAGGTCTGCACCTCGACTTGAAAAAGCGACAAACACAACGAGCAAAGTGGACCACAGCTTGGGTGTAAGGTGATATTTGGGAATTATTATTCATTTTGTTGAGTGTGATAAGGGGATTCCACCTGCTAGAAACACACACCAAAGTGTCTCTGGGAAAGTGCTGTGACATTTGGGATTTGTTTTAAATTCCCCAGGAGATAAAGCTTGGGGAGGGGGGCCTGATGAAGTGGGAATGGTCAGAAAGCCTGGGGTTTTGATGGGCACAGGGGGCTCTCGCTGCACCAACTAAAGCTCATCTTTTTTTCCTGGAATTCTTCACAGTAAGAGTTTCCAAGAGGTACCAACACAAGTCCGTGCTTCCTGTTCAGTAGCGTCTGTCCTCACTTCACAGAGGCCGGCGCATCAGTCTAACCAGTTCTCTCAAGAGCATTCCTAACCATCTCCAGCGATTACCAGCCCCTAGCTGTGCAGGCCGGAGAAGGCGATGGCACCCCACGCCAGTGTTCTTGCCTGGAGAATCCCAGGGACGGAGGAGCTTGGTAGGCTGCAGTCCACGGGGTCGCTGAGGGTCAGACACGACTGAGCGACTTCACTTTCATGCATTGGAGAAGGCAATGGCAACCCCCACCAGTGTTCTTGCCTGGAGAATCCCAGGGACGGGGGAGCCTGGTGGGCTGCCGTCTATGGGGTCGCACAGAGTTGGACAAAACTGAGCGACTTCACTTTCCTTTTTCACTTTCATGCATTGGAGAAGGAAATGGCAACCCACCCCAGTGTTCTTGCCTGGAGAATCCCAGGGACGGGGGAGCCTGGTGGGCTGCCGTCTATGGGGTCACCCAGAGTCGGACACGACTAAAGTGACTTAGCAGCAGCAGCTGTGCAGGCAAGCGTACCCTCCAAACACACACTCAACTCAGCGAAGGGGTCAAGAAATGGGTATTTCCTGCTGTATCAGTAAACACGGATGCCATGGTCATCAGCGATTCCGACCCTCCAAAAGTGAATTTCTGAGTCCTGAGGGCACTCAGGAAGGAGAACAATACCTGCAACGCGGCAGCCACCGGGCTGCAGCCACGCCCTGCAGGCAAGCACCCAGGAGCTCGGGACGCTGGCCCCAGAGAGCTGGGGTACATGCGAAAGGAGTGATTTCAGTGAGCCCAGACTCTCCCATCTTCCCGTAGAAAAGCACTAAATCCCTGAAACTGGGTTATCTGGTTTCCTTTACTTAACAATGACCTCGTGATGTTCAGACCACCTGCCCTTTGTTGTAAAACTTCTACATAACCTGGCTCCTCCCCTTGCCTCCTCAGAGCAGCTCTCTCAGGGCTACTGAGATGCTGTCTCCCCGACTTGAAGTCCTAAAAATCCTTGAGGAATAAAGTGTAACTCTCAACTCTGAGGCTGTGACCACTTTGCAAGGTGATTGGATCCTGGGCTCCTGAGACGCATGGGACACAGACCCCAGCTGATGTCAGGCTGACCTCAGCCCTGGTCAGGGTGGACTGGCCCTCACCTATGTGAGACATGACCCACAGACCAGAAAGCCGGGTCATGAGGAAGGACATGCAGTGAGCATGATCACGAGCTTCCAGGAGGGGCCTGGACCACAGAGCTGTCGGCGGTGGAGCACACGCTGTCACATCCCCGGGGTTCACATCCAGCTGGAGCTGCAGGAGGGGAAGGAGGGAAGGCCGGGGAGGGATGCTTCGCGGGTGGGCAGTGCTGGAGCCCTGGAGGCCAGACAAAGGCCGGCTCTGTCCTCCCTGACCCAGGGCCGCGTTTCCTGGAGGGAGTTTCCCAGCCCGCCTTTCGGACGACGGTCCTCCAGGGACCGTCTGCCCCTCCGCAGCCTCCCCAGGTGGAGCCCACAGCTCTCAGCTGTCCCCACAGCCTGGCCCAGCTCAACCGTTAATAAGTGATTTAGAAAATCAGGAGAGAATATCCTAAGCCCGCCTTTGAAAACAGATCCGTCTCTGCTCTGGGGAGGATGTCCATCTGCCCTGTGGGGAGGACGCGATTGGGTGAGTCATTCCAAAGCTGCTTGCTAGAGCTCCGGAGGCAGACAAGGGAAATGACCTCGGAGGCAGAATGTGCAGATTCTCGGAGTCCGAGTAAGAAATCATAGACGACAGAAGGTCCACAGGGGCCCGAGCAGGCGCATACGGTGAACCTGAATCTCCGTGACTTAAGAAGAACGGCAAAAAGTAACACAGCTCTGAGGCCCACCTGTCGATAAGCAGGCTTCCTCCAGCTGCTCAGACCAGCCCGCACGCCTCTGAAAAGCCACAGGCAAACCCGCCTCCGTGAATTCTGCAGGCTTCCTACATTCTGACTAACGACCTCTGAACTGCCGAGCAGCCTAATGGACATAACTCCCTGAGGCCACCCCCTCACTGGGACACAGCGGCCCTCTGCGTGGGACAAGGCCACGTCCTGGAGCATGAGTGGCCCCGGGGGATTCGGGGTCTGCCAGGCCAGGCTTCCCCCGAACACGGAGGGTGGTCAGTGGTCATGTCGCTTCAACCCAGGCTCAGTTTCCTCGTGTGTCAAGTGGGGATGTAAACTGACCCAGGGGTAAATAAAGGAACGTGAATGAAGGACGAGGCACATGACATGCCCCTCCCACTTCACCTGCCCCTCTGTGACACGCGCGGCCCTGTCTGCACGCAGAACCAATGCACGCCCAGTCCCACGGCAGCTGATGGGACGAAGCATCTCCTGAAACCCTGAGTCAGAGAGGAAAACCACTGGACGGATGAGCCGGTGCCCAGCCCGCCTTCCACACCGCCGAGCGTTAAAGACTAGCTGGAAGGTGTTGGTGGTTAAGCAACAGGAAGCCAGAAAAGAGGTGCCTGTTAATAAGCAGCTTGTGAGAAGTGAGTCACGAACGCAGAACAATAAACCCACAACGGCCATTTGGAGTGCGTTCATGGGGGATGCACCCTGCAGGCTCTGGGGGCACGGACTCCTGTGCTGGGAGGTCACGGCCCGAGGAAGGCAGCAGAGGACTGGCATGGGAGTGGCACCAGGCCAACAGCTGCAGGAGCTGCCCGGACCTGGGCCGCCTCTGCCAGCGCGGCACCTGCGCCAGCCTCCCCTTGCAGCCATGATCATCTCAAGTCAACTTACAAGTGCAGCTGAGGGGCCACTGCGGAGTGGACGGGGAGGCCTGCAACACGGGCTTTGAACCTTCTCAGGATGTCTGCCTTTCTCTCATGTTTGTGCTACCTAATAATATACAGCTTGTAGTTTTGTTTTTTTTTTTAATGATTTCCATTGTCTTAATTTTCTAAAAGGTAACTTTATAGAAACAAGAGGGGACGTGCGGCCACCCCTGCGGAGGCACAGTCCCCTGGAGGGTTCCTGCAGCCGTGGCTGCACCGTCACCTGCTCTGAACCGCACGTGAACCCCTCGTGGCCGAGAGGATGCTGTCTCGCTGCACTAGCTGCGGGTCGTTCAAAGGTGTCCACGCACGCAAGAGAATGGCATCATTATGTACGCAAGAGAACGTCATCGTTATCATTTAACTCAAAACTCCCCAGCACACACCTTCCTCCAGTAAAGCTAGCTTTCGCAGGCCCTGTGAAAAGCTGGTGTACAAGCAGCAGAATCACCATTACATTTTGTTACACACAATATGGATCCACTCTACAGAGCGCAGCTTCTCCCGAAACAAGACGAACTGAACCTTATCATTATTCCTCTTAGAACCATTTTTATACAACGCGAACTTCAGTTTCTAAAAATACAGCGATTGCACTCCACTGTGTTCTATTTTAACCTTCTAAAAATAGAGCTACTGACAGGAGCAGCAGTTTGCTGTTAGACACTAGCTATGCGGATGTCGGTGACAGGATATGGATTTCTGTCCTTTGCCTTCTCTTCCGTGGGTGGCCTGAGCGATTGCCGGGGAGCCCAGGCACCCTGGTGGGCGGCACCGAGGCTTGGCTGGGTTCACCAAGACCGGGTGCCCGGCCCAGATCTGCTCCTGGGTGCCCCTGACCTCACACGAATGACCTGACCTCACTTTCCACCTCCGTAAAATGGGCAACGCGGCGGTCCTCACCCCGCAGGGCAGACGGGACGAGAAGAGGCTCCCAGGTCACCCCGAGTGACCCCAGGCCCACGGGGCAGGCTGCCTGGGAAACCCCAGCCCCTGGGCCAGGCATGCCCCTCCCACCAGCAGGCGGGTTAGTTCTCAGAAGATTTAGCCGTAACTCAAGAGGCACAGGGAAGGAGCGGAATAGGAGGGCAGCTCTGCCCCTGGAGCCCCGGAGTCCTGTGGAGCCCTCATGGGCCAGGCCCAGGGGCCCCTGCAGGCCACCCCCACCCTGCTGCTCCCAAGTACAGACGTGGCCCCCAGCCACACTGGAAAGTGCCAGACTGCTTCCCAGTCGGCAGTATGTTAAAAATGGCTGTTTCAAACAACCTTCCAAATTTTGAAAGCTTCATAGTTCTAAAAACAGAGAGATATCCAAATTTTTAGACGATACTCTCTATCTTCTGTATTCCATATGGACTAATTTTTGAAAGAAGAAGAAAGTAGGAACAAAGCATTTCTCTCCTCCTCCCCTCAACACAGACACGCACACTCTGGCCACGCAGACGGTGCTCTAAAGGCACGTCACCCGCGAACGCTCACTCGCCCTCGGTTTGGAAACCGCACACCCCAGGCTGGGACTTGAACTCACTGCCTTTTAAGTGACATCACACAGGTGGTCTCTGGACTTAATGAAGCTCGGGTTTTTTATGTCTTTTCACAGGAAGAATTCAGTGAGAGATAAAAGTTCTAGGTAGGAAAGTGAATTTATTTAGAAACACACCTCACAGACAGTGAGCAAGCCATCTCTGAAGGCGCGAGGCCCTGAAATACGAGGTGGGCAATTTATGGGCTGGGCGATCTCATAGGCTGATGAGTGGGAGGGTTATTCAAACTATTTTGGGAAAAGAGGTGGGGATTTCCAGCAACTGGGTCACCACCCACTTTTTGGCCTGACATGGTCATGTTGCTTACATTTGTGCATTATTTAGCATATGTTGATGTAAGTTTGGGTAAACTCCAGGAGTTGGTGATGGACAGGGAGGCCTGGCGTGCTGCGATTCACGGGGTTGCAAAGAGTCGGACACGACTGAGCGACTGAGCTGACTGAACTGATGTATCATAATGAGCGTACAATGACGCTCAAGGTCTCAGTTCAGTTCAGTTCAGTCGCTCAGTCGTGTCCGACTCTTTGCAACCCCGTGAATCGCAGCACGCCAGGCCTCCCTGTCCATCACCAACTCCTGGAGTTCACTGAGACTCACGTCCATTGAGTCGGTGATGCCATCCAGCCATCTCATCCTCTGTCATCCCCTTCTCCTCCTGCCCCCAATCCCTCCCAGCATCAGAGTCTTTTCCAATGAGTCAACTCTTCGCATGAGGTGGCCAAAGTACTGGAGTTTCAGCTTTAGCATCATTCCTTCCAAAGAAATCCCGGGCTGATCTCCTTCAGAATGGACTGGTTGGATCTCCTTGCAGTCCAAGGGACTCTCAAGAGTCTTCTCCAACACCACAGTTCAAAAACATCAATTCTTCAGTGCTCAGCTTTCTTCACAGTCCAACTCTCACATCCATACATGACCACTGGAAGAACCACAGCCTTGACTAGACGGACCTTTGTTGGAAAAGGTCTACAGGAAGTCAAATCTTCCACCATCTCGGACCTACGTGGCTCTAATCAGCTTTTGTCATGCCCTATGGATATGGATATTGTTTTAAACATTGTGCCCTGCTCCCTGCCTGCCTATTTCAGTTTCAGGATGAACAGCCCCCTGGCCTGGGAGGACAGAGGCTCCACCTGGCTAAGCTGCCTGAACCTCTCAATGCCCAGCAAGCGTCCTGGGCGCCCACAGTAGAGGAGCAAAGCAAGAGCCTGGGGCATATTTCTATCCCCAGAGTTTACCTCCTTGATGGATTGCACTGAACTAATGACATATCTTCATTTTCTCATAAAATATTATAATCATTGGAACAGAGTCATTTCCTATCCCTCAAAATTCAACACAGATGTGAAATCATGTATGTAGCCCTCCACTGTATTAATTTACCAACAACAAATAGAATCACGAGACAAAGGAAATCTGCAGAAATTTCACCAAACCAAAACCAAAAAAAAAGGAGCCTTTCTTAATCTATAACCAATTCCTTTGGTTCTTATACCTATACAGACAGATTATGTCTGAGTGCTTAGGCATGAGGGCAATCTGTAATGAAATGAAAATGAGCACCGTTAGGTGGGTACTCAGTTATGACTGATGGAGCATTAAAGTAACCGCAGACAATTAGAAAGACTGGCAAACCTTTTAATGCAACTGCAGGAAAGAGGAACTGGGAAATAACAGTGGTCAAATCTGGGCTGCTTGCTTGATGATCTGAATTAACAGGGGCACCTGTAGCAAAATCCGATTCACGCTTTGGGAAACACGGCTACTGTGAGCACTCAACGCATAGAGGTGAACAAGACATAGAATCGACGACAAATTGACTAAGACACAAAATCGGGAGCCTCTGGCCTTCTGAGCCGGGTTAGGTTTAAGTCATCCAGAGAATTCTATACAATTCTCAGATTACCTAAGAAGAAACACCGGACTCAGAGCTAACATTTCAACCAAAAGATCCAAGAGACAAGAAATACGCCTTAAAACAGCTGAGTGAAGTACAAGTCACCCGCACTTCTATACCCCGCTAAGCTATCATTCAAGGCAAAGAAAAGGACATTTTTCCGACAAGCAGAAACTGAGAAAGTTTACCCCAAACAAACTCCTGTTGAAATGACCACTGATGGTTTATTTCAGAAAGTCACTTCCAGCGCGGAAGAGCATGCTGCTAGGAGCAAGGGTGAGGAAATGGACCACTAAGCATGTAAGTGTGTACAGATAAGGCCTGGCCACTGAGCTACAGGAAGGTCACAGAGTTACCAAGATGGCTTTCCTCATGCGTCATTCCGCTTCCTCAACCTTTGCTTCAGTGCAGCTGTGTGTGTGTCAAACCCACTGCCTCAATTACCTAGTTACTTTCCTCTTAAAAACGATGAAACATAAACAGGTTTCCCCTCTTCACTCTGTTAAGGTAGGAAACTAATGACCAAATTTTAGCTCATTTTTGAATAATTTCCTGGTGGTTCAGTGGTTAAAAAAAAACCCACCTGCCAATGCAGGAGACACAGGTTCAATCCCTGGGTCAGGAAGATCTCCTGGAGAAGGAAATGGCAATCCAAGGAGCATCCACTCCTGGAGGAGAATCCACTCCAGTACTTTTGCCTTGGAAATCCCACTGACAGAGGAGCATGGCAGGCTACTGTCCACAGAGGTCACAAAAAGTCAGATATGACTGAAGCAACTTAGCAAGCTGGTGTGCAGGACTTAAAAATACACATTTCTGGGCTCTCCTTCTCTCTGATGGACCATCATCTGTACTTTGCTCGGATTTCTGTATCTTTACTCATCTACCCTTGTTAATGAAATAAGAATTAACGATAGCTACCTTTGAAACTGCACTGGCTGGGCCCCAGAGCACTCCACACACGGTCTGGCTTCTTCTCCTCACAAAGAGGAGGCAACCAGTGAGACATGGCCCAGCCTGAGTAACTCTTTACAAAACTCTTTGCAGAAGCAGAGTCTGGTAGCACTGAGAACACAGTAATAGCTCATCAATCCAACTTTTAAACACAAAAAGCTACAAGAACATGACTGACAGCAATCAATACGGAGTTCCACTTGACACTGTATTTGCATATTGGAGAGCCCTTCTCTGGAATCAGCTACACTTGTGCAAGAGCAACTCTTTGTGAGACATAATCAACAAAAGATTGCTTATCCTCTGCTACATTCGGAAATTAGTACAAAGTAACCAGCTCTTGGAAAAGGATAAACCACTTTATGCAAAGACTTTTGCAAATGCTCTCTATTAATGCAAATATTATGTTTGTCTTTTATTTGAATGCAAACAGCATCTGTTTTGCACAGTCAATGCCACAGCTTTGTAGTTTGTGCTGAGCAACTCAAGTGTGTTCCAGCTGCTTTTTAGAGCTTGAAGCAGATTTCCAGAGAGCCAGCGTCACAAAAGGAAGGGCAGGGAAGAGAGCAGGAAGCCAGCAAGTGTGGTACGGTTCCTGCGGCTCTTGCGGAGGCTTCTTCGCTTTTAGGCAAGAGAGAAACAAATCCAAGACTGAATTCCAGAACTTGCTTCTGAAGCAGTTGGGCTTTCTGTGTGGGATTTTCTTTTTTAATGGTTCTGACTAAGGAAAAAATTAGGATTGCCTTTTATAAATTCCTTTGTTGGGAAAATACACTCAGAAGAGAAACGCATGTTGGAAAGGAGACACTGGGTGGCATGAGGCTGCTATCAGAGCACCCAACGCAGGAGCAAGGCTGCTCCCCTCGAAAGCTCTGCCCTCACCCCACTGCGTCCTCTGCTTGCGATGAGAGTGCCGATGTGGGAGGCTCCTTGCTAACACCTCCATCCTAAGATCACTGGATCCCTCTGCTGTCTCTGCCACAAAATCGAGAGCTCCTAACAGGGACGAAATCTTGATGGTGTTTCTTTTTAAATCCATGACCTTAAATCAATGATCAGTTCAGTACTGGTAGAGGCTGGCTGGATGGATGGGTGGATGGGTGTGTGGATGAAATAAATCCTGCTCTAAATGAGGAAATAGATAATATGAAAAAACTGGCCTGAGATCCTTCAGATTTCAAATACAACCTCCAGATCTCTACCCAATCAAGAGTTCTTGGAAACAGTGGGATCTCAAAACATTAATAATACTAATTTTACCATTCCATTGGTATGGAATGCAGACATATTACCAATCAGACACATTAGACGGAAATCTCCATGGAGTGGGCTGGAGAGGAAAGGGGGAAAGTCTTGGTACTTTCAGAGGCCTCTCAAAATGAACATCTGCTCTCATATAAGCTTGGCATTAAAACTCCAGAATGTCTCTTTGGACAGATAACTCTAAACCTTCTAACAATCCCTTTAATGGTCAATTTCATTATTAATTACATTTTGAATTGACTAATTTCCCCAGATAAACTGCTAAACATCTTCTGCTACTCATTCTTCCGTTGGATTCATATAGGAAGAAATTTGGTTAGGACAAAATACACTCAGAATGTCAATATTTGAAGGATATTTGAAGGACGGATAAACTTGACTTCTCCAAAAAACACAAGGTGCAACTTAAGATGAAACAGGTCATTTGAGTCTCAGCCTAGTCTCAGCCCACTCCAGCATTCCTTCCTGGAGTCCCAAGGACAGAGGAGCCTGGCGGGCTACAGTCCATAGCGTCGCAAAGAGTTGGATATGACTGAAGCGACTTAGCATGCAACCTAAATGACAACAAGAAAAAAGCTGAAGCTGTGGAGAGAAGAAATCAGCCTTTAAATGCCTGTGTTAGGGTCCATCCAGTTCAGTTCAGATCAGTCGCTCAGTCGTGTCCGACTCTTTGCCACCCCATCAACTGCAGCACACCAGGCCTCCCTGTCCATCACCAACTCCTGGAGTTCACTCAAACTCATGTCCATCGAGTCGGTGATGCCATCCAGCCATCTCATCCTCTGTCGCCCCCTTCTCCTCCTGCTCCCAATTCCTCCCAGCATCAGGGTCTTTTCAAATGAGTCAGCTCAAGGGTTTATGAAAGAACAGGAAGTTGAACTCAGGAAAAGTGAAAGGAAATTATAAAGAGTAAACGTTAATAAAACAGAAAAGAGATACAAATAACTTAGGATCAACTAAATAAAAAAAAATGGGTTCTGTAAAGAGACTAATAGAATATAAAAAGCTGTGGTAAGACCAATGAAAGGATTTTGACTGTCACAGCTGGGACTGGGGGCGTCACTGACACCCACCTGGGAGACGCCAGTGGTTGCTGTTGGTGTTTAGTCACTAAGTCGTGTCTGACTCTTTTACGACCCCACAGAGTGGAGCCCGCCAGGCTCCTCTGTCCATGGGACTTCCCAGGCAAGAATGCTGAGTGGGTTGCCATTTCCTTCTCTAGGGGGTCTTCCTGACCCCAGGGTTGAACCCGAGTCTCCTGCATTGGCAGGCGGGTTCTTTCCCACTGAGCCACCTGGAAAGCTGGGGGAGATTCCAGATGTGCTACTAAATATCCTATAATGTGCAGGACAGCACCTCAAAACAAAGACTTAAGTGGCCCCAAAGAACAGCAGTGTCACAGTGAAGGAACTCTACTATAGCTCCTACGGATATGAAAAAGGCTAACCAGGAGGGCCTTAAAACAATCTCCACGCAAATACTGATAGAATCTGAAAGCTGCTTGAAAACCACAACTTACCAAAACTGGTATCAGAAGAAATAGAAGACGTCAATAGTCCAGTTACTTTGAAAGAAATAAAATCTGTAATTTAAAACTTCCCCAGAAAGAAAACTCCAGACATAGATGACTCCACCTGAAAGTTCTATCAAGCTTTCAGTTAAGAAAACTTCCAATCTGACACAAAGCCATTCAGAGAATATAAAGGAAACAATTCTTGACCTTTTTCATAAGATAGCATTACCCTGATATGAAAAATTGGCAGGAAAAAATTTTACGTGTTAAACTTATTCACTAAGACAAAAGCAAAAACCATAAACTATTAGCAAACCAAACCCAATAGCATACAAAAGGATACTATATCTTGGTCAGTGTGAATTCAGTTCAGAAATGAAAGGTGGGTTTAACTTATTTTTAATCAGTAAAATTAACCACATTAACAAAATAAAATTTATATCATCTCAATAGAGAGAAAAGAAGCATTTGATAATTCTGCATACATTCATGAGGAAATTAACAAAAACTAACCTCGTATGAAACCAGAAACAGCCACAACACCGATGTGACGATGGGCTCTTAGAAAAACCAACCAGCCAGCAAGACCCACAGTGACATCATATCGACAGTGATACCCTGGAAGTTCTCCTCTGAGACCGGAGCCAGGCAGAATGACCACTGTTCAAGCAGTACCAGGGCTCCTGGCCAACGCACCGAGGCAGGAAAGAGACAGGCAGACACGAAAAATGGAACAGAAACACAGAAGTGTCACTGCTTGCAATCAGCATGTAGAAAATGACAAAGAACTGACAGTCACGGTACTAGGATTCAGCAAGGTCAACCAAAGGCCCGTGGCTCAGCGGGAGAGAAGTCTCGCCTGCACTGCGGGAGAGGTGGGAGACGTGGGCTCCTTCCCTGGGGTGGGAAGATCCCCTGCAGAAGGAAACAGCACTTCACTCCAACATGCTTGCCAGGAAAAGGCTATGGACATAGAAGGCTGGAGGGCTAAAGTCCATGAGGACACAGAGAGCTGGACACGACTGAGCGAGCACGCACCAGCACCACCCGGAAAGCAGAGATTACTAATGGGCACCAACGCAAGAGCACCGACCAGCCAGGGGCACGTCTAACAAAGGGCGTGCACCGCCTCTGTGAGCGAAGCAAGGGAGCGAGGCTGAAGGGCACAGGAGACCGGGCAGCCTGGTCACTGCTGCGGTTCCGGCCCCCTCCCCCCACACACCCCAGGCCTCCCCTGAGTCCTTCCCTCCTGCTAATCCCCTGAAAACTCTCGCCAGCACCATCTTCCTGAAACAGCATCTGGGACACCCTTTGACCACAACCCACGGTGCACACATTTCTAGGTGGAGAGCCCGGGTCCTGAGGTCCCAGCGCTCGGCACACCCAGCAGAGGTGCAGGGGGCCCAGCTGATAATGCGGGGGCCGTGTGAGGACACCCCCAGTCCTCCCGTGCAGGAGGAAGAGTTCGGGGCCTGCTCTGACACACTGAAGCAACTGGACAGCCTGTTTCCAGCGCTGCGCCGGCCTCTGTTCCGTCGGCTGGTGTCTCGGGCGAGGAAGAGTGTGAGGCCCTCTCAGTGGGTGGGGTGCCCTCGCTCAGTGGAGGTCCGGATGTCCACCCTGAGATGCTCTGGAATCCTCTATTCTCCAGGAAAGGCTCCCCTGGGCAGGGTGACCATCAGCCCCGACTCCCAGGTGGTCCTGTGAGGCCGGTGGATCTACTGTGCAGGACAAGGAGCCAGGGACAGGAGTCGGGGGGGAAGGCCCCACCCACAGCGCTCACAAGGAACCACTGAGGGTGCGTTCTCGGCAGGCACGGGAGAGGACAGCCGTTGGGGTCAGCACGTCTAGGGGGGCTTAGAGGGCATCAACCACCCGTGCAGGGGGGAAGCTAACGCTGCAAGGGCTCTGTCCCTGAGATGGGACTGGGGAGCTGGGACCTGGCCTGGGTTACCGGGCCCCCGGCCGGGCACTACCTCCAGGCGGCGGGATCCCTCATGCTGCCCAGGGCCCCGAGGAGGGCTGGGTGAGGGCGAGATGGCGGTGCATAGCCCGGGAAGGAGAAAGGCTCGCTTCACTGATCCAAACGGGGAAGCCGGTGGTGGCATGGAGGAGGGGAGTCAACTCAGCGGGGCCTGAGGTCACTCCTGTGCTGTGCCCAGTTGTCTGACTCTTTGTGACCCCATGGGCTGTAGCCCGCCAGGCTCCTCTGTCCATGGAATTGTCCAGGCAAGAATGCTGGAGTGGGTTGCCATTTCCTTCTCCAGGGAATCTTCCTGACCCAGGGATCAAACCCACATTTCCTGCATTGGCAGGTGGCTTCCACCTGGGAAGCCCCTTTAGGAAAGGGAGCTAGGGCTCCCTTTTCCCATCTGCCCAGCTGAGCTTCCTGCAGGGCTCCCTGGGACTCCGGGGAAGAAACCAGGACACCCCGGTGCAGCTGCCTCTGTCCATTCAGCCGAAACTCTGGAGCGTCGCTGAAGGATACATCAGGTGTAGGTTTTAAATGTAAGCACAGGCATCTCCAAATGTGATTTTCACTTGTGAGGGCTCTGAGAGAGCGTGGGGGCAGGAAATGGGTTTCCTTGGGTTGGCTTTCCAGTGTTTACAAGGAGTGTGAGAATGTGGGGCTCCATGGAGGTCACTCAGCAGCCTGGACGCTCTGTCCTGGCCAGAGAGACATGGTGTCCGCTGCACCGCACGATGGCCAACCACGTGACTCACCGAGAACACGCCCTATGGGTGATGTAGGCTCTCCGTTCCACGTGGCCCACAGAGGACCCTCTCACCGCGCAGTTGTACATACCCACTCCGAACCCCGCAGAGGAGGAGGTGGGCACTGGGGCCACAGGGTGGCGAGAATACACGCCCACTCCGAACCCCGCAGAGGAGGAGGTGGGCACTGGGGCCACAGGGTGGCGAGAATAAATAACCATTTCTCAGGAGGACCCTTGGGTCTCTGTAGGCACCTCTGTCCCCACTTATTTCCCCCAGAGACGAGGTGTAGTTCCCAGGCCAGGCAGGGTCTGTCTCCTCGGAAGGCTGTGCCACGCTTTTCCACCCAGGGTGGCAGTGCCCACCTGGGGGCCTGGGGTCTGCCGTCACCCTCGGTGCAGGGGGAGAGCTGGGGTGGCCACACCTGCCCTGTCCTTCCTTCCTGGACGTGACACTGATCAGGACGCCCCCACGCTGTTCATGTCAGTTCGTTTCCCTTTGGTCCATACGCTGGAAGCTGGCTCAGAACATTCCAGGTTCAGGAAACACCTCTCCCTCCACACGGCAGGCCAGGGGCCAAACATGGATGCTAGGGCCCAGGCCACTGAGGCAGGCGGGGGCTCGGGGCCTGGCGGCTGAGTCCCCACCGAAGCTGAGGGCTGGCAGTGAGTTCTGGACCCCCTGGTCCCCCGGCCTGGGGTCACCCGAGGCCAGCCTGTGCACCAACACAGAGCTCCCTGACCCCGGGGACAAGAGGCCCTCTGCACAAGGTGTGCTGACCCCCAGGGTCAAGCACGCCTCTCAGGAAAGGAAAAAAATCACAGCTTCTAACAAGGCTCCTTCATAAAAGGAACTGTGAACTGCTTCCTTTCCAAACGTGATTTCTCAGCAAATACAACTGACTTTCTTATCAGGAAATCACTCTGAGACCAACAATGGGTGTGGTTTCAAAAAGAAAATCACTCCTCCCAAGAAGCCAAGGGCTCACACTCAAAAACAGGCTTTCTGAAAACAAAAACCGCAGTGCTCGACCCCAGCCCGCAAAGCCGGCCAGGCCGCTCAGCTCTCCCGGTGCCATCATGGCGGCCGTTGGACTAAGGACAGCCCCAGGGGGCAAGAGAATGCTGACTGGACAGGCACCTGCTTCTGGGTTTTTGCCCCCATCTGGACAAGTGTCCCTCTCTTGCTGGAGGCGCCCAGACCCCCTCCAGCTGGGAGCTGAACCCTCCCAGGGAAGCTGATCATATCTGTTGGGTATCATGTTCCAATGGCCCCACCAGGGGCATCTGGCCACACCTCAGCCCAGCACAGCCGCAGATTCCAGAGCACAGCCACCAGCAGAGACGACCTGACCCCTCAGGATGCCGTGGAGACAGCTACAATCTCTAACTGTTCCGGGAAGGGCTCCACACACGCCGACGGCTATAGAGAGACTTGTACACTCACAAAACTAACCACGAGCCGGAAATGTCAAACCACAGCTCTGCAGCACTCACTTCCTCAGGAGAGTGCGGGGAGGGTGTGAGTGTCCAAGTGGACCATGAGAGCTGTCACATGAAAGGGCCTGTGCACCAGCAGCCCTCTGCCTCCATGTGGTTGCCACAGGGCTGCAGGGATGAGATCCTGGGGAGGAGGCGGATGGCAGCCCCTCCCTCCCCAGAGCCTCTGCCTCTGGGCACTGTCCGTGCAGAGGACCGGGGACTGGGCTAGGTCAGCTGGTTACTTTTCATCACAAAGTCTGCTGCTCATAGTTTCCAGCTTCTGGACTTTTAGAGAGTAACTCCTCATATTACCAATGCATAGTCTTTCAAATGCCATCTCGCCAAAGAATAAAGGTGTTCTCCCAAAAAGACAAAGATCAGCAAACATTTAAAAAACTGTACACCAAACTACAAGCTATGCTTCAACTGCATACATAAGTCAGCATTTTCTTTCCTGCCTAAATGAAATCAAAGGTTTATCAAAGTAATCAGGAACGATCTATTTGACTGTCATTGTTAACTTTACCTAACTTCATTTGTTCCCTCTCCATTTGAGGCACAAATGGGTGCCGGGTGGAGGTGGCCGGGTCAGGCTGCTGACCTCCCACAGCAAGCTTGAGCCTCTCGGGGACGGGCAAGGAGCCTCAGACAAGCCAAGAGATCAGAGAGAAGATTGGAAGAGGTTTAGAATTTCTCGGGTTAAATGTGATTCTGGAAAGATGCTGAGTCAACATGCTTGTATGTCAAGCATGAAGATATTCATCAGAAAAGTGAAAACATTTCTGTCCTCGAGTCTGAGTTATCGCAAAGAGGAATCAACATACTTCATCGTGCTGACGTTTACCAAGTGTTCCACAAACACACACGCCTCATGTCTGAACCGCCTGGGGGACGGCCCCTCCCCCAGCAGACAGAAGCAGCTGGAGGCCTCAGGAGAGCAGGGGTCCCAGCCGACCGCCAGGCCTCCTGTCAGAGGCGAGGACCCTCTCGAGGCTGCGACAGAAAAGGGAACAGGATTTCCCAGGAACCACGTCACCCGGGGCAGGAGGCAGAACTTCCCTTTGCTCTTTCATCCCCATCGGCCAAGCATAGATCAGAAAAAACTGGGGAAAATGAGCAGCTCTGGGAGGAACCGAGTGTCTGGCTTCGAGCAGAGGGGCCAGCGGGGAGCCCCTTTTGGGGCCGAGGGGCGGAATGACTGCCCTGGCAGCTGGATGTGAACCCTGCAGCCTGGAAGGAGGGAGGGCACTGGCCAGGGGGCCAAGGGCCAGCTCCTCCCGCGGCGAAGCTTAGAGCAGCCTCGTACTTCCTGTCGACAGCGTTGCTCAGAAGCACCCCGACGTGCATATCTGCACTTAGCCCACCAACGGATGAAAGGCATCCACGTGTCCTCGCCGCCCACCCTGGCCACCAGACGGGCTCCGACAGGGGCGGCTGCACTGGGCAGCCTCTGAGTGACCCCCCGGGACTGGGGGGCCTCCCGGCCCCACGTGGCGGTGGCAGAAAGTGCCGAGTCCCCGGGCCCAGTACGCTCAGGTGCTGAGGTCAGGACGTCACCCTCCTGCCAGCTCAGGCGGGGTTCGGTCTCGCCCGAGGCCCCGGCCACCGGGATGCCTGCCCCAGGCCCACCCGCCTCGCCAGCCCCACCAGCCCCCGTGTGTTCAGAAGCTGAGCTGGACGGAGGCTGGACACAGGAAGGTGACTTCAGCTGGGAGCACCCGCCCGGGACACGGCGAGAGTGTGCGAGCCACGCCACGTGCGAGGACGCGCCCTCGGCCACAGGCCCGGGGCGCGTCCCGCCGCCTCAGCCACGGCTCAGCGGGACCTGCCAAGGCCTCCTGGCGCCCGCTCCCCGAACCTGCTCTCTCCCCTTAAATGAGGAGCTGACACAAAACACAAGAGATGACTCTGAGCCGAAGAGCTCGCTGTGCAGGGCGGCCCCAGAGCCAGGGTTCCCCAGAGCCCAGACACCCCTGGGGCGGCCCAGGGAGCCCAGCCCAGTGGCGACACCGACCGTCAGCTGTCGTGAAGCCTCGCCGGGACGCCTGTGCCAACCTTCGCTGCCTGGACCACGTCAGGACCTGTGGGAACGCGGACGACAGCACAGTGGCGACAGGGAGGGATGTGCTCTGCCAGTCGGGGGACCGGGCCGTGGCCCCTGCGTGTCATGCTGGAAAGGGAAGGGCGAGCTGACCAAGTGCAAAAAAGAGAATCAGAAATGCTGCAGCACAGTGCGGAGACAAAGGCTTCCAAACGAGAATCGAGAGAAAGTACGAAGTTGCCGGGGGCTCAGAAACTCAACAGGTGCACCTTAATTAGGGATTTGATAGCTCCTGGGAATCGGACCACGCTCCTTGTCCCCAACAAGTAAATTCTGCACACACTCAAAATCTTTCTAATGTGTTATGCATGCAAACAGGGAACGACCTGCATTTTTAAATCACTGAAACAGTCACTTAATACGAGGAAGTTAGCCAGCTAGCTGACAGATCACCATGGATGTGAGTATTACCTGTGAGGTGCCCGGCAGCTCATGGTTCAGACCGATATATGTAGACTTGGAAAGACTAAATACAGAGTAAATCACATACAACAGTCTGGCTTTTCATAAAGAAAACGCAAAGGGACCCTTCTTCACTGTGGGAAAAAAAAAACAAAAACACTAAATATCTGGATTAATACTAGTTCAGTTCAGTTCAGTCACTCAGTCGTGTCCGACTCTTTGTGACCCCGTGGATTGCAGCACGCCAGGCTTCCCTGTTCATCACCAACTCCTGGAGTTTGCTCAAACTCATGTCCATTGAGTCGGTGATGCCATCCAACCATCTCATCCTCTGTTGTCCCCTTCTCCTGCCTTCAATCTTCCCCAGCATCAGGGTCTTTACAAATGAGTCAGCTCTTCACATCAGGTGGCCAAAGTATTGGAGCTTCAGGTTCAGCATCAGTCCTTCCAATGAATATTCAGGACTGATCTCAGGATTAACACTAACTAGATCCAAATTGGAAAAGACCCTGATGCTGGTAAAGACTGAAGGCAGGAGAAGAGGGCAGTAGAAGATGAGATGGTTGGATGGCATCACTGACTCAACGAACACGAACTTGAGCAAACTCTGGGAGACAGTAGAGGACAGAGAAGCCTGGCGTGCTGCGGTCCATGGGGGTCACAGAGTCGGACACGACTTAGTGACTGAACAACAACACACCTGAATTAGTTACACTGCTCAAAAAAATTCTTGCAAAACTTAACCCTACAAAGACACACGCTCTTTACTTGCTCATGAAACTGTATCTGCAGGAAATGAAAGATGCAGAATTCATCCTAGGAAGAAACTGATGTTTAGTGTTTTGCTTTCAGAGGGCCAGAGAAACTGCAGCTGACTTGGAAGTCACCCACATTTCACAAGCTGCTAAGTGTACAATGTGGTCACTTTCTGAGTGGCCAGAACACTTAAGGGGACTGAAGAACAGTTCAGAAAGTGCCACTGAATTGGGGGTGACCGTTCCCAAGGCCAACAGCTTCCATCCCTAACAGTGAGTCCTCCCGACTTTCAGGCAGAGGCTGCTGTCAGCCCTGTTTCACAGACGTGAGCCTGGGTGGCCGAGCCTGGTGACATCGAGCGACCGACGGCCAGGGCCCCCGCTCCCAGCCTCCCCCAGGATGCCCGGCTCCCTGTGTGGAGTTCGATGAGTGTGTGCCCCATGGTTAAACTACCAGCAGAGGAAGGGACCTCTGTACGGTACCCAGGGCCTGCAGAATGTTCTGGAGTTTTTGTCTGGGGAGAGAAGGGACCTCTCTAATGCCAGGATAGTCAGCAAGACCAGCAACATCACTCTCAATGAAAATTCACAACAGGGTGCCGAACTCCAACAAACTGCACAGTAACGACCAAAAACACGGTTGAAAGAAATCAACGAGGAAACTCGGTTCTCTCTGTGAGACTCAATTCACTTGGCCATTTTCCCACAGACATTCAATTAAAACCAACTGTGGGAAAAGAGGATCATGGTCAGAAGGCTGCAGAGCCCATCGAGGCAATGAAGAAAGTGTCTCATAACAGCCAGAGAAGCCCTTTAGCGTCTACATTCAACACAAGCAAGCGGACCGTCAGGAGCCCTAAGAGGGGGCCGTACCGTCACCGTCAGTCAGATTCGACTCAACAAACAGCTCTGGTATGACACCAAAAACACCAATGACAAGAGAAAACGACCTCATCAGAATCGAAAACCTGTGTGCCTCCAAGGACACCAGTCAGAATGTGAAAAAGCAACACGCAGAAGAGGGACAGCACGCTTGCAAATCATGTATCTGACAAATGAGTTGCATGCAGAATACACAAAGAACTCTTACTTCTCAACAGCAAAAAGGCAAATAACACAACTTAAAAAAAAAAAAAAAAGCAGGGGATTGAAACAGACATTTCTCCAAAGAGGATATACAAGTGGCCAATAAGCTCGTGAAAAAACACTCAGCATCATTAGTCGTCAGGGAAACTCAAATCAAAATTACAGTGCTGCTGCTGCTGCTAAGTCGCTTCAGTCGTGTCCGACTCTGTGCGACCCCACAGACGGCAGCCCACCAGGCTCCCTGTCCCTGGGATTCTCCAGGCAAGAACACTGGAGTGGGTCGCCATTTCCTTCTTCAATGCATGAAAGTGAAAAGTGAAAGTGAAATCGCTCAGTCGTGTCCGACCCTCAGCGACCCCATGGACTGCAGCCTACCAGGTTCCTCCGCCCACGGGATTTTCCAGGCCAGAGTACTGGAGTGGGGTGCCATTGTGTGGGACACCACCTAACACCCACTAGGGAGGCTACAGTCAGAAAGTGAGGCAAGAGCCAGTGCTGGTGACGATGTGGAGAAACCAGAGGCCTCACACATGCTGGCAGGAACGGAAGGTGGTGATCAGTGTGACGGCCCCCCAACAGGTAAACAAGGTTACCATCTGATCTAGTAATTCCTCTCCTAGGCATATCCCCACAACAGCTGAGAACAAATACCCCACAAAAGCCTGGACAAGAATGCCCCGTACCTGGAGCAACGGGAAAGGGGTGGGAAGTGACGCAAGCTACAGTGCGGGGACCTGAAACTCGCTGACGCAGGAAGCCAGGCACAGAAAGGCCGCTCACTGTTACTCTATGGAAAGAAACGCCTAGCACAGACACCTGGGTAGAGGTGCCCGGGGCTGCCCGGGGGTTGGGCGGAAGTGGCGGGGGAGTGCCATAAGGCAGAGGATCTAACGTGACCAGACTGACGGCTGCAGAGCCCGAGGACACATTGCCAGCCCCGTGAGCTCAGCTCAACAAAGCTGAGGCCAAACACCAGTGAGTCAAGGTCCCCGCTCCATCCCTGCTAGTCACAAGCCAAAAAGCGCTTGCCTTGGCCTTTCTGCCCAGGGAGCCCTTCCCCTTTGTCAAGGTTCACCCAGAGGCCCGGGACCCCACGTGAGGAGGCCAGACAGGTGCTGGGGGCAGAAGCTGGCCCCTGGGCTCCACCCTGCCCATCACAGAGCCTGCAGCCGGTGTGTTCCTGCCTCCAGAAGGGAGCCCTGAGCTGCCAGGGACACACTGCGGGCACCACAGGGTGTGAGCAGTGAGGTCCCCCCTGGGGTCACCCGACAGGCCAGGACAACCAGCCAGTTTCTTCAACAAACACACTGCAAGGAAAGAGACCGCATGTGGACCCCAGTTAACACTTATCTGAAAAACACCCTGGTTGGGGGGAATCTTTTAAGATAAGGATTTTAAAAAGTGACTACAGAATGGGAAAGACTAGAGATCTCTCAAGAAAATCAGAGATACCAAAGGACCATTTCATGCAAAGATGGGCTCGATAAAGGACAGAAATGGTATGGACCTAACAGAAGCAGAAGATATTAAGAAGAGATGGCAAGAATACACAGAAGAACCATACAAAAAAGATCTTCACGACCCAGATAATCACAATGGTGTGATCACTGACCTAGAGCCAGACATCCTGGAATGTGAAGTCAAGTGGGCCTTAGAAAGCATCACTACGAACAAAGCTAGTGGAGGTGATGGAATTCCAGTTGAGCTATTCCAAATCCTGAAAGATGATGCTGTGAAAGTGCTGCACTCACTATGCCAGCAAATTTGGAAAACTCAGCAGTGGTCATAGGACTGGAAAAGGTCAGTTTTCATTCCTATCCCAAAGAAAGGCAATGCCAAAGAATGCTCAAACTACTGCACAATTACACTCATCTCACACGCTAGTAAAGTAATGCTCAAAATTCTCCAAGCCAGGCTTCAGCAATATGTGAACCGTGAACTTCCTGATGTTCAAGCTGGTTTTAGAAAAGGCAGAGGAACCAGAGATCAAATTGCCAACATCCGCTGGATTATGGAAAAAGCAAGAGAGTTCCAGAAAAACATCTATTTCTGCTTTATTGACTATGCCAAAGCCTTTGACTGTGTGGATCACAATAAACTGTGGAAAATTCTGAAAGAGATGGGAATACCAGACCACTTGATCTGCCTCTTGAGAAATTTGTATGCAGGTCAGGAAGCAACAGTTAGAACTGGACATGGAAAAACAGACTGGTTCCAAATAGGAAAAGGAGTATGTCAAGGCTGTATATTGTCACCCTGTTTATTTAACTTATATGCAGAGTACATCATGAGAAACACTGGACTGGAAGAAACACAAGCTGGAACCAAGATTGCCGGGAGAAATATCAAGAACCTCAGATATGCAGATGACACCACCCTTATGGCAGAAAGTGAAGAGGAACTCAAAAGCCTCTTGATGAAAGTGAAAGTGGAGAGTGAAAAAGTTGGCTTAAAGCTCAACATTCAGAAAACGAAGATCATGGCATCCGGTCCCATCACTTCATGGGAAATAGATGGGGAAACAGTGGAAACAGTGTCAGACTTTATTTGTCTGGGCTCCAAAAATCACTGCAGATGGTGACTGCAGCCATGAAATTAAAAGACGCTTACTGCTTGGTAGGAAAGTTATGACCAACCTAGATAGCATATTCAAAAGCAGAGTCATTACTTTGCCAACAAAGGTTCGTCTAGTCAAGGCTATGGTTTTTCCTCTGGTCGTGTATGAATGTGAGAGTTGGATTGTGAAGAAGGCTGAGCGCCAAAGAATTGATGCTTTTGAACTGTGGTGTTGGAAAAGACTCTTGAGAGTCCCTTGAACTGCAAGGAGATCCAACCAGTCCATTCTGAAGGAGATCAGCCCGGGGATTTCTTTGGAAGGAATGATGCTAAAGCTGAAACTCCAGTACTTTGGCCACCTCATGCGAAGAGTTGACTCATTGGAAAAGACTCTGATGCTGGGAGGGATTGGGGGTAGGAGGAGAAGGGGATGACAGAGGATGAGATGGCTGGATGGCATCACTAACTCAATGGACGTGAGTCTGAGTGAACTCTGGGAGTTGGTGATGGACAGGGAGGCCTGGCGTGCTGCGATTCGTGGGGTCGCAAAGAGTCGGACACGACTGAGCGACTGATCTGATCTGATCTGAAGCATCAGTGTTTCAGCAGGGATAATGGTACGGTGACTACAGGTCACAAGGAGTCCTGATCTCTGAGGACAGATGTATGACAGCCGGGGCCAGGCAGAGGAGCCACAGACGGGCAGGACTGGCCTTGGAGAGGGTCTGGAGCCCGTGGGGTGGCCACCTGGCCACTCGGGGTTCTGTTCTACCTTTGTGGGCGCTGGAGAGTTTACGTAATTGAAAACAGAAGGGCTGGACCTGGACTTGGCGGCTCCTCTGCCGCTTCCCGGCTGGTGCTGACGGGCTGTTGGAGGCTGCTCAGAAGCAAACCTGGGCTCCAGGTCTGGACCGGCCACCCTCTCTAAGCTGGTCCAGAGAGAAGCTTCCAAAGACAAGCCTTTGGGGGCACCCACATTCTTTGCCTTCCCTGGAGCATACTTCCGGTCATGGCTGAAGCAGGCAGAACGGGGTAAGCTGGGCACGCCTGGGCCCACCACCCTCTGAGGTTAGAGCGGGATGTGCTGGTGGTGATGCCAGGCAGCGGGGCAGGGTCTGTGCTCCCAGACGCAGCTGGAGCTGGGAGCGGCTGGGAACGTGGACGTCAGCTACGGTCTAAACGACGAGAGCAATACCAGTAACCTTTACAGTCAAAATGAGAACCTCATGGGCCTGTTTCAGACAGAACTAACTGAGCCAAACCAGGAAACCAGCAGTGCCCTGGTCTCGCCTCAGCCAGCCCCTGGCTGGGGGGCTTCCTTGTGGGCAGAGGGCACAGCTGCTGGGCAACGCACGGGGGCAGAATGTCCACCCAGGGCTGCTGGACAAGGCTCAGCAACCCTGGGGTGGCAAGGTGGGGGCTCCGGTCGCCCGTGGTCCCACCAACTCCCGGGCCGTGGGGCCCTGCCTCCCGCAGCCAATGGGACCGTCCCCTCCGCCAGGTGCAGATGGGCAGGAAACGGCCACAGCCCCTCCTTTTTAAAATTTTTGTTTTCTGTTGGAGCACAGCTGATTTACAGTGTTGTGCTTCTTTCGGGGGACAGCAGAGCGATCCAGTCATACACACGACAGCCCTTTTGAATTAAGCTGTTCTTACGAGAGATATTTTCAAAGAGAGCCAAGTTCCGACATGATTTTCCCTGGGCCGTCAGCATTCCCAGAACTGTGACTCCATCCGCGGCTGTGAGGTGGTGGGGAGGGGACCGGGAAGAGCAGACAGCGCCTGGGTCACCGCGGTGGGGAAGGGCCGGTGGGGTGTGGGGGGCCGCCCTGGGGCCGTCTTGGGCCAGCATCCCCGAGCAAAACCTCCCTGGCTGCTGCTTTCTTCACATGTGGTTTGACTGACGCAAATCAAGAGGCAAGTGGGTGATTCACGATGGTCCGGACCCAGGGCACACGCAGACGGGGCGGATGCGAGCCTGCTGAGTCACTGGGAAATGTCCCCCTTTCCAGGAGGCGCTGCTGGGTCGAACTTGCACGTGGATGCGTGCCCTCAGCCGCTCAGAGTGTGATGGTGTGGCCGGACACAGCACAGAGCGGGGATCGCAGGGCAGATGCAGGGAGGCGTGCAACGGGGCAGCGTCCAGAAGCCCGGGCCAGCCCTGGTGCCCATGTGCCCAAGTGCCGGGTGCCCCGGGCCGGGGCACTGGGCCCTCTTACACCAGCTCCCTGGTCCGACTTCCCAGCACCCTCCTACCCTCCCCTGCCAGGGGGTGAGGAGGGTGAGGGAAGGGTGAGGAGGCAAGATGAGAAGCCAAGACCCTGCCTTCCAGGAGGCTCAGTGGTAAAGAATCTGCCTGCTGTGCAGGAGGCAGGAGATGACGGTTCGATCCCTGGGTCAGGAAGATCCCCTGGAGGAGGAAATGGCAACCCGAGCCAGTATTCTTGCCTGGAAAATCTCATAGACAGAGAAGCCTGGAGGGTTACAGTCCGTGGAGTCACAAGGAGTCGGACACGACTAAGCAACTAAGTCACCACCCCTGGGGAGGTGAAAAGAGGGGGCCCCAGAAACTCCCCTCAGTGCCAAGTGCCCCCTCGAGGGGCTGTGTGAGGGGCACGGAGGACGCAGCCCCCGGGTCCTGCCTCAGTGGGGGTGTCCCAGAGGAGCTGGGAACAGGAGCCTAGCAGGTAACAGGTGGGCAGGCTGCTTTCAGGCAGACAGGGAAGGGGGTGCAGGAGGCTCAGAGAGCGGGGACGGGGCTGGGGGACCACTTGCAGGCATGGGGGTGCCCTCCTCCAGGGGTGGGGAGAACCAGGGAAGGACCCGACACAGGAAACACTCAGCCGGATGATGCTGGGAAGACCAGCTGGCAACAAGGCCACAGCCCGGGACCCGTGGGCAGATGTAGCCAGCCCCACGGAGACGGGGAGGCCTGACCCCCAGCACGGAGGGGGCCTGGCAGGGAGCGGACGATGTACAAAATGCCTGTGAGCCAGGCGTCTGCTTTGCTGACTGGGTCTCCTCGCCCCTTCGTGCCTCATTCCCTGGCAGGGCCGTCAGACCGCAGCTCCGCTCGCCGGACCGGGTGGGACAGGTGCCCTGGGGGTCGGTAGGTCCCCCCTGCGCTGCCCTCGCACGGGCCCTCATGGATCCCCAGCTGGACAGGACAGAGCGTGTCAGTCGCTCACTCCTGCTTGACTCTGTGCGCCCCGGTGGACCGCAGCCCGCCAGGCTCCTCTGTCCCTGGGATTCTCCAGGCGGGAACACTGGAGTGGGGTGCCGCGTCCTTCTCCAGGGCCCCGGGAGCCTCCCCCAAAGCTGGTCGGGAGCGCCGGGGGAGGTGGGAGCTGCCAGCTCCGTGCATGCAGCCCGGTGAGCGGGCTGAGCAGCCAGGCACGGGGAGGACAGAGCCGGCCAGGGCTGACGTCATCGCCACTCTCAGACCTCTTTCACAGAACGCCCCCAAAGACCCCAACCCCTGCGCAAACGCCCAGATGCACCCCCCGGGCGCTGGGGACACGTCCAGAAGTCTGTTGCCTCCGGGCTCTCCGTCTGCCTCCGCGGACGCCCTGGGACGCACTCGGACCCGGCCCGGAAGGCGTTCTGGGACCATCTCCTTCCTCGCCGTCGGGCCCGTGGAAGCAGGCTGGGGACAGCCCCTCGCCGGGCACAGCGGGGGCCGCAGGACTGCGGAGGAGGAACAGAAGCCGCCACACGCGGCTTCCTCCGCGCGGCTGGGGGGTGGGGGGCGGGGGGCCGCCGCTGATGGCCGAGCGCCAGCATTTCGGTTCCTCTCGCTTCCCCCAGTGGATGGCACAGCGGTTTCTCTCCCATTTCCTGTGTCTTACTTCACACGGGTGGGACCAAGGCTGGGAGGGGAGGTGGGCGGTGGGGGCGCAGGGTGGGGCCAGGGTTCGGGTGGGGGCAAGGGCCACTCCCTCCAAGGCGTGGGCAGGCCTAGCAGAGACGCTGACATTTCCAGCACAACCGCGACCCACCTTGAACCCGCCACACACCCAAAGGCAAGTTTCTCAACATCCTTGATGAAATTTTAGGAAACAGTCCAAAGCAGAGACCTCTGTTTCTGGGGTGCTTTCTGTACGCTCCCGGGCCTGTCTGGGCACCTTAAAAGCCGGCCCCGCCCCCGGGCCCCAGGGTACGCACGCCCCCACCCCCCCACCCAGGCCCCCTGCTCCCACCAGCACTCCGCCTGGGGATGGAAGGCTGGGTGGTTCTCCTACAGGGAGGCCATCCGCCCCAGACGGTCTGTGGTGACTCCAAGAGCCCAGGTTCTCTGGGCTGGGAGATACATCAGACAACTCTTCTCCCCACGACTGGGGCCACCCGCACCCTGGCTCCCCACCTGCCGGGCCCACCTGGAGGCTGCGGCATTCCTGAGAAACGGTGTGTGCTCCCCACGGGCTTCAGACAGTCACATCTTCAAATGGCAAGAAAGAAACACAGACCCACAAGAGAGGGCTGGGGGCCAGGAACGGTGTGGCCCAGTTATCTCTGAGTGAGCTCCCGCAGAGAGGGGGTGTCCCCCGAAAAGAGGTGCCTCTGATACCAGGAGCATTGTAGAAATACTGACGATCTCATCTGCAAAGAAAAAAACTACTCCCGTGCAGTGACGTGTCTAGGACCTTGTGTCCCAATAACATGCCGGGCTTGCTGCAGCCTGCCTCCTCAGACAGTTCTAGACCTCTCTGCAAAGCCAGCTTCCCTGCCTGTAGATGCACACGCAGCATCCCTTCTCTTTAACCAGAGAAGGCCGTCGTCAGGGGTCACTGCAGGCGCCAGACGGGAAGGGCAGGGCAGGTGCGAGGCGGGGAGGCGCCCAGGGCAGTCTCAGCACAGCAGCGGCCCCCCCCAGGGCCTCCTCCAGACCCCAGGGCACAGGTGTCCGGACACTTTCACTCAAAACCAGCCTTCACCTGCAAAAACGAAGTCGTGATTTGCAGTCCTTCTTCCAGACCCAGGCCTGAGGTTCGAGCCCGCGGAGGTGATGGAGACGCAGCAACTGACCGAGTCATTAACGATCCAGGGGACAGACTGTCTACACTGCACCGGGGTGCACGCTCACACCCGCCCCGAAGCCTCAGGATAAACGCAGGCTGGGTCTCATTATGCCCATCTTACAGAGGAGGGTAGTCGGGGCTGCAAGGAACTAGACGTGCACCCGCCATCTAAACAGCAGAGCTGGGCTTCGGTCCCGGTCTCATGACTCCAAAGCCAGTGCCGGCAGAACCTGGAGCCCCTCCCCACATGGAGCACAGACGGGGCTGGTCCAGCCAAAGGCCGGGAGAGGCAGGCGGGGGAGGAGTGAGTCTGAAGCAGAAACAGCGGCGGCAGCGAAGCCGTGAACCTGCAGCGCATCCTCTCTGTGCTGACCAACGAAGGCCTCCGGGGAGCAGATGACCCTGGGACCTGAAACCGCCCGGGCTGCGGGGAGAGACGGGAAAGCAGGGAAGGGAAGGTGCGTCTCCCCCCCGGGGCAGACGCGCCCGGACCGCGCAGAGCCAGCTGCCTGAGTGACTGGAGGGCGGCCTCCAGGGAGAGAGGGCGCATGCCGGCCGGGCGCCGGGCCGCTCCACGCCTTCTGGAGGACAGCTGAGAAGCATCTTGCTGAGGCCAAGAGCCGTGAGATTCTACGTTTCCCTCCCCATGCCCCAGAGTCCCTGGCGATGGTCTCCACGTGGGGAGGGCACAGTCCCTGCTTGCAAGTGACTCCTTGTTACAGGAACCCAGAGAGGGGAGGACTCTGAAACCCCCCACCCAGAGCACCTTGTCTCCAAGAGCTCTGGGATTCCAGGCTTGTCCGCGGCTTGCACGGTGACCAAAGTTCTGACACACCCGAGACACGCCCGGCTCCGCTTTGTCAGCCCTGGAAGACATGTTGGTCATCTGGAAATTCTTCCTTCACATTCTCCCATTTGTAATCGAGCCGACGGCCCCCGAGGCAGGGACAGAGGCAGAGGCCAGCGTGCCGCGTCCCCCGTGATGCTCAGCCAAAGAAGCCAGCCTCAGACCCAAACACCTTTGCCCCAAGTCCCCTGCAGGTGAACGTCCCCCAGGGATGTGGAGCAGCACAGAGCTGCTTCTGGGCATGGCCTGGGTACGATGACTGAGTCCAGCCCGCTGGTCCCTCCAAGGGGCGAGAGCACGTGACGGATGACGCGGGCTGCTGCCGGCCCCTACCAGCCCCGACTCAGCACCAGCTCACAGCAGCACAGAGGGTGGGAGGAGACCGCCCTGCGAAGGGTCACACACAGGCCTTCCGCCGGGACCCGGAGTCCCTGCTGACCCAGAGACATCCCCCAAGCTGCCCTTGTTACCAGTGACTACAGAGTACTCCACGTCTTGTCCCCGTGTGTATCTGTGCACATGTACGCGCGTGTGTGTCTCTCTCTTTAGTCGCTAAGTCGTGTCCGACTCTTGGGACCCCATGGACTGTAGCCCACCAGGCTCCTCTGTCCATGAGATTCTCCAGGCAAGAATACTGGAGTGGTGGCCTTTCCCTTCTCCAGCGGATCTTCCCGGCCCAGGAATTGATCCGGGTCGCCTGCATTACAGGTGGATTCTTTACCAGCTGAGCTCCCAGGGACACAGCATTAGTGATGAGTGAACCAGCAGTGACATGCCATCGTTAACTGAAGCCTGTACTTTGCTCAGGATCCTCTGTTTTCCCCCAACACCCTCCTGCCGTCCCAGGACCCCACCCAGGACTTCAGATGACGTTCAGTCATCACGTCCCCTTGGTTCCTCGGCTGTCCCGGGTCCCAGGACACTCCTTCTTGCTGGCGGCCTTGGCAGTTGAGGAGGATGGGTCAGGTGGTCTGTCGAATCCCTCGGTGGGGGTGGCCTGGATGGAGGTGAGTGCCTTCTCCTGCCATCACACCACGGGCGGATACGATCACGGTGACGGAATGTAAAGAAAGATGCTGAGCGTGGATGCACAGCACGCTGCACTCCAAGGACATGTGCGACTTTCTGCAGAAGGAGGGCTGGGAAGGAGTGAGCGGTCCACCCAAGCCCAGAAACGAGAGAAAGAACACAGACGACACCCAGAGCAAGGAGCAGGAAGACAAGAAACCCTAAAACCTGGCGCTCACTAACAGCTAAGCCCACCAGGCATAGAAACCTGGTTCCTGAAAATTTAACAGAGATTACTCAGAAAGAAGGATATGGGCGCATAACTACAAATCCAGCAGAGATTCAAAACAATAAGAAAATACCACTGAAAAACTCCATTGCTACCAAAGTGAAAATTTAGATGAAATGGACAAATTGCTTTAAAACAACAAAAAAAGGTATCTTAACGTTACAGGGCTTCCTGGTGGCCTGGTGGAAATCTGAGTTCGACCCCTGGGTGAGAAGATCCCCTGGAGAAGGAAATGGCAACCCACTCCAGCGTTCCTGCCTGGAGAATCCCATGGACGGAGGAGCCTGGCGGGCCTAGGGTCTCAAAGAGTCCGATACGACACAGAGTCGGCACGCACACATTGGTTCCTGATGCTGGGAAAGATTGAGGACAAGAGGCGAAGCGGGCCCCAGAGGATGAGATGGCTGGATGGCATCACTGTCTCAATGGACATGAGTTTGAGCAAGCTCCAGCAGATGGTGAAGGATAGGGGAACCTGGCGGGCTGCAGTCCCTGGGGTCGCAGAGTCGGACACGGCTGAGTGACTGAACAACGAGAAACGTGCCATACTGATGCAAGACGTTAGTAACAGAACTGAGTACCAGGGAGCGGGTCTATGGGAATTCTTTGTCATGTCTCAATTTTCCCATAAAGCTAAAAGTGTTCTAAAAACCCAAAGTCTAATAAGTTTAAAAAATGGCCAAAATGGTAAATTTTATGTTGTGTGTATTTTACCACAATTTTAAATAAGAAAATTCACTGTCAGGAGAAAAAAGTTACAGAAGGGAACTATCCAACGTGACCTCCATGACCTTGAGGTTTGGCAGGTTTTCTTTGGTGTCCTGTTTTTAATAAGCATTAACTACAAAAGGAAAGGCTCTTTTTGGTGCGGGCAAGTCATAATTTTGGACGAACAAGTTCTGCACACCACTTGTCTGTATTATGAACAGTATGAAACAGTATGAAAGGCAAAAAGATATGGCAATGAAAGGTGAACTCCCCAGGTCAGTAGGTGCCCAATATGCTACTGGAGAAGAGTAGAGAAATAACTCCAGAAAGAAGGAAGAGACAGAGCCAAAGCAAAAACAACGCCCAGCTGTGGATGTGACTGGTGATGGAAGCAAAGTCCGATGCCGTAAAGAGCAATATTGCATAGGAACCTGGAATGTTAGGTCCATGAATCAAGGCAAATTGGAAGTGGTCAAACAGGAGATGGCAAGAGTGAACGTTGACATGCTTGCTAAGCCTCCAGTGAACCCCAACCGTGTGCCCAGGACCATGCTGCAGAAAATCAAGGGACGAGTGCGATTCGCAGCGAGGAGCCCCGGTCGGGAGCAGCGAGGCCGCGAGGTGGGCCCTGACTTCACCCGCCAGACATGGGAGCCCACGAGGGCCTGGAGCAGCACCCCAAGCCCGACACGGGGCTGGCCGCCCCAGGTGACTCTGCCTGGCCTCTAAAGACACCCCTCCATACACTCGGTCTTCCTGCTCCCAACACCCCACGGGGTTGCAAAACAGTCGGACACGACTGAGCGTCTAAACGACAACAACAAAGTGAACAGGGCTCCGTCAGCCGCAGAGAAGCGTGGCGCTTTCTACTTGGAGCGCCCCAGACAAGAAGCTACCGGGACTTAAGGATGCACGTTCTCGCTCCAAACAGGCTTCACCAACAGAAAGTCTCCATTTAAAATCTCAAATGTGTCAACGACTTCCAGTAAATTTAATTTGCTATTTCTTTTCCAAGTGTGAGCTAACATTTTCCAAATGATCAGACTTCCTCATACCCACTTCCCTACCTTCTGAGTCAACTTTGAGACCATAACACGGTCAGGCTATGGGACGCCCAGCAGCACTGATGCGGAACACACAAGAGCCACGAGCAGCCTGTCTCACCTGCTGAAGGGCAGGAGCGGGTGAAACCGATGACCTGGAGATGTCCCCCACGAGAGTATGGAGGGACGAGGACAGAGGACGTGGAGGAGTGGTCTGCAGAGCAGGCAGGACAGACAGGGCGAGCTGCAGCCAGGGAGGGCCGCCCGCGTGCACACCCAGGCGCACATGTGCACATACACACGTGCACAAGACCCATGTAGGCACACGCATGTGCACACACGTGCACACACACGACTGCATCCACCATCACACTGTTCCTGCACAGCCGCTGGGAAGGGCTGGGGAAGACGGGCCACATCATTCACCAGCGATTATTCAGCACACAGGGAGCACTGGGGTTGGGTTTTCTTCTCCTTCAAGGCTTTTATCCAGTAAGGACTGATGGAAACAGGAAAAAAGCACCTCAGAAGCCAAGCCTACATCTGGTGGTGCTGCACAGGACACGGCTGACCCCACATTCTAACGGCTCTTCCAAATAGAAAGCCAAGCTCCTGACAAAGAAAAACCCCAAGAGAACCGTCCCAGGCCCGCTGGACACGATCCTTACCGTGAAGCCTATTCCAAGAAGGTTTTAGGTCATCGCCGCCTACCAGTGCCGGGCCAGCCCCGCACAGCTGTGACCGCGCCGGGGCCGAAAATAGCCGCCTGTTTCTTATGTCGCCTGTGTTGCAAGGCAGCCTCGTAGCCCTTTGCTGGGGTTTGCTGGGCCAAGGGGTCTGCGGGAACACGCAGCCGGCAGTAGGGACTTGGGGAGCATCCGTGGAGCAGGAGGCTGGCTCGGGAAACGCCCAGATTCGACCGCTGGCTTCTGGAACCCGGGCTCCGGGGCCCCAGCGTGCAGGAAGGCCCCGGCGGGCCCGACGCCAGCCTGCCGCTGAGACCTCACAAATGAAAACAGCTTTAGAGGACAACCTGCAATTAACATGGGAACAATTATCTTCCTAATTTAGGTTAATTTCTACTTCGCAGCCCGGGTTGGCAGGTTTGGGCGGGGGGGGGGGGGGGGCAGCCCTGGAGACATCTATGTGGGTGCTTTTTCGCTTTGTTCTCCCAAGTCCACACATTTTAAATATCGTCAAGAAGGTTTCAAACATCCGCCTGCACCTTGGAGAAAAGGGCCTGGGAGCTCCAGAGAGTGGGTGCCGCTCTGGGTGCCAGCTGGCTGCCCTGCATGAGGATGGAGAGCCTTGACCAGGGGAGTTCCCAGGGTGCTGCTCAGTGCCTGCAGCACCCAGCGGCTCCCTGAGCAGGAAGCTGTCTCGGCCCGGCCCAGGCTGGAAGGCGGGGCGGGGCCGAGACACGGGTGCTGGGGCGGCTGTGAGCCACCGGGCCCTGGGGTCGAAGAGCAGCAGCAGAGCCCTTCCCGGGACACCCGTGCAGACGGCCTGCGGCTCAGCACCGTCACAGCCTGGCTGGGCCCAGGGCCCCGCCGGCCACGCAGTAAACCCGGGGCTCTGGCTGCTCCTCTGGCCGAGAACATAAACCCTTTCAGTGTTTGTTGTTTGTTCGAGGCGTGACGCCAAGGCTGCCGGAACACCTGGGTGCGGACGGCAGCGGAGGGTAAGCGTGCCAACGACGGGCCAAGGGAGGGGGCGCCAGGCCAAGGCGTTGCTGGAGCAGGCGTCCCGGCCCTGGACACAGCTGCTGGCCGCGGCAGGGCCTGGGAGACACAAGGCACCACCCCCCGACCCCGACATTATTTAAAATGTTTAACTTCAGTTGCAGAAGAAACTGATCTTTAACCTGGACGTTAAAGAGCAAGCTAGTCAAAAAAACATGTGTCACTCTGGACCACCCCGGTTTTCCACTCACTGGTAGCAGTGAGTTGGTGGGGGGGCAGGCAGGGAAAACACAGGTTCCAGTTTTTCTCTCTGTACTTGGAGTAGGAGAAGCTCCCAGGAGCCAGGAGGTGTTTCCGGGCGATGTGGGATGGACGGCCCCCTTGAAACGTCAGCCTGTTAGCACTCAGAGCAGAGCGCATGCAGGACGCCGGGTGGGAAACGAACCTTCCACGTTAGTTACCATCCAAACAACAAACGGGAAGCCCCACAAGATGTACTTTTACCTTTAGAAGTAAAAATAATAACAAGGAGCTGCACACCCCTCCAGAAATGAGGCAGGGCTGCCCACCCGTCAGGCTTCCCAGGAACTGGCCCCAGGTCCCTGCCAGCCGGCCCTGGGGACAGCGTCCCTCTTGCTGCCGCCTCCTGCTCAGTCGCCCCTCGGACTCGTCCTCCTTGAGAGGACCAGGAGCAGGCTGCTCCAACAGCAGGCTGGAGTGGGTCCTTTAAGAAGGACTCTGCTGGGTTCAGATGCCCGACCCGGTCCCCTGGCAGCTTTTCAGGTGAGGGTAAACATCTTGTAAGATCCAGGGTCCCAGAAAACCCTGTCTTAGAAGAGCCGCCCTGCAGTCCAGGCGGATAGGAACCTGCCAGGGGAGCACAGACAGGGCCCCAGACGGCAGGCCTGCAATCCAGGGCTTCCGGGGCCCTCAGACTTGGGGGCCCTGGCACTGCTGAAGCAGTGGACCCCGCCTCTGCACCTATAGGAGCCAGGACCTGAGCATGGCGGAGGCGGGGGACCACGGAGAGGAACAGGGTCCAGACAGGCCCTCGGAAGCCGCCGGGGCCGCCAGGCTGTGCCTGAGGTCCGTGGCGGCCCCCTCCACCAGGGCTCAGGGAGCGCTGGGCATGCCCCCCAGCCCCTGCCCTGCCGCCCAGCACCCCCCGGCACTGAGCCTGTGAGGCTAACAGGTCTACATGGGCAGCACGAGCACCCTGAAGACAGGCACGCCGGCCCCATGCTTCCTCGGACCTCAGCGAGAAAACATCGAACTACACTCACTCGCTAAGCACCTCTGGGGCCTCGGCAGCTAAAGGCAACAGGGTGACATCAAGTCATCCAAGTACTGCAGCGAAAGGGGACACAAGCTTCTAGAAAGCGCTGGGCCGTTCCAGCAGTCACCACGCCACCATCTGCTGCACACGGAGCAGGCCCCTCTCATGAGCAGCGGCCCGTCCATGCACCCATCAGGCCAGATTCTGGGGGTGAGCCATCATTTCTGCGGTGGGGGAACAACGGCAGGAACAGTTGGGCACACGAAGCCCTGTCCCCAGGCCCCCAGAGTCCACGGCGGGCAAGGCTCAGGCCAGGGTGCATGGAGGGACACAGAAGGGCCTGGGGGTGAGGTGGGGGCAGGGGGAGAACCCGCTCCAGCCTTGGCTCCTCTGCGTCTCCCTCATGGTCACCAGGGGTGTCCCTGCTCAGTCCTGGTGACACCGGGCAGTAGGCAGAAGGGGTCTGCTCCTGTTCGCATCCCACAGGTCACCCGCAGACTGCCCATGCCCAGCGGCAGGGGATGTGCCAGGCCAGCTCGGGACGATGCCCGCCAGCACCGCTCTGGAGGCCAGCTATCATGGAGGGTCCCCTGGCCCTGATAAAGGTGATGACGGCAACCGTCCATGTGAGGGGCAAACTAGCAAACCTCACGGTCACCCAGAAGCCGGCCTGCAGAAATACCAGAACAGGGAGGACGCGAGGGAAGGGGCTGCAAAAGGCCATCCCATGTGGTCGCAGCGCTGACCCCCATGATCTGGTGAGGAGGGGACAGGAGGCACCAGCTTTTACACTCTTAAAAATGTCCTGCAATAAACAGTTCCCATCTTTACAATCGAAAAAGGACAAAGCACCCTTGCTTCTTCAAAGGGAATGCTCTCGTCTTAATTATCGTATAATCTCTCACTTCCTCCATGCTTGAACTTCCCTAAAGCTTTCCTGTTTTGTGTCCAGTTGACTGTTCCCGTTGAGCTTCATTTAATTTCTTAAGTAAGATGTCCTCGCCCAAACCACCGACAATTTTCTCCAAGAATAGACCACAGGGGCAGCCACCTGTATTCCAAACCAGGTGGGGAGCGTCTCGGGAACGCAGAGCCCTGTGACCTACATTCTAAGACACTTCCCTGCTTGGTCACACACTCGCGCTTCACTTGCAGTGGCTTCTGACGGGTCCCCGGGTCCAACCCAGCCCTGAAGTCAGGGGCAGGGATTTGGAGCTCCCAAGCGGGGACTCCAATCTTTGAGGACGTGAGCACCCATTCTACAGATGACCCCACTGAGGCCCAGAGGGTCAGTGGAAGGCAAGGACAGCACCCTCGCAGGAGCCTAAGCAGGGGGACCAGCACCACCCCGGGCCCTCCACTGGCATCGACGGAAAGGAAGCACGCGTGCAGCACACACGCCACACACACAGGCACACGTGGCACGCTCAGGCATGGGGGGTCTTCACCCCGAGCCCCGGAGCACGGTGCTGCGCCGAGTCTGCAGCGCCACGGCCCAAGGGTTTCTCCCGGTCCCGCTGGTTGCTGTCTGCATTTTCCACGCAGACGGCCGGCTGAACTGAGCAACGCTCAGCCTCTAAAGGTCACCGTCTTTCCTGGGGCCCCTGCAGGGCTTCCTGCAGTCAGGGCCACAGTGCTGGCTGGCATTTAAGAGAACCTTCACTGCTTTTTTTTTTTTTTTTTTGCACTTAGCATTTATCTGATAATTTCTGACTCTCTTTCTTGAACATCAGTCATTAAATCAGAAACCTAGGCAGGACTCCCTGACCGCCCGGGGATAGTGGACTGGGTGTTGGTCACACACTGGACCCTGCGGACCAGCTCTGTGGGGCTGAGGAGGAGCCCAAGGGTTGGGGCTCTGCACCTGAGCAGAGGGGGCTGGCGGACACGTTTAGAAAACACTGGATTGATGGTGAAACCTGCTCAAAAGGCCTGTATGAATCAGACGGTCTTGGAACTATTTGCTCTAATTTTCCTTGACATTCAATATTTGATTATTCTTGCCAAAGAAATGACACAGTGATCTCGATGGCTTCCAAAAGATGTTCCCTGGGGCTCAGGAAAAAAAAATAACAAAACGTTCATTTCTGTTTATTTTTGTATTTAAAAAAATGAATTAATTTTATGCTACTTAATATAAAGGCTGGGCTGTGCTCTCACCCGGGGGGGAGGCCCCCCCAGGGCAGGAACATCAGACAGCCCTGTGAACCCGGGTCCCCTCCCAGCCTGGACCCCCTCCCAGCCTGGGTCCCCCTCCGGGCCCAGGTCCCCTCCTGGCCTGATCCTCTCCCAGTCTCGGGTCCCCTCCCAGCCTGCTCCCTGACCCAGCGAGGCTCTTAGCTCTGCATGGAGTAAGTGGGGATCAGAATGAGTGGCCAGGCAGCCTCTACACTTCCCATTTCCCACGGGGGTGTGCCCTTTCCCCAATACGGGGACCAGGGGCACCCAGACTCCACGGATGCAGGGTCTGCTCAGAGAACGGGCCTCGCAAGAGGGACCCCCGCCCTCTCAGGGGCTGTGCCTGGCAGCCCTGCCCTTTGGGAAGCCACAAACCAGCCTGCCTGACGCCGTGAGCTCAGCACAGGTGCTCGGGGACCAGGGCTCGGGGTGGGCACCGCATTCTGTGCCCAGGTGCAGCAGGGTCACAGCCTGCAGAGAGGGGAGCACTCGGCCTTTACCTGTGTGTCTGGTGAACTGAGCTCGTGGTTTCAGATATGGAACAGACCAGGGCAGAGACAGAGGCTCCGAGCCGAGGTTCAGACCAGCGGTCAGTCTTTGTGACCACGAGCCTGTGTCCACGGCCCCTCTACCCAGAGGACAGCATGTCCGCAGGAGCCCTCTCCACCGCTCCAGGCTCATGAGCTGATGAAGCTCCGTGGGGAGCAGGCCACGCCAGCATCCCCCAGGCCCGCCCCACAGAAACCTCGCTGCCCGTGGAGATGCCGGCCACTGCGGCTCCAGACCTCCCTGCTGAGGCCCACCGGACTCTCTGACCCACCAGGCTGCCTGACCTCAGACACGGAGAGAGACTTTCCGAAGGCTGTGTTCACCCCCAGAATCCTGGAGCAAACTGAGGCCCAGCGAGTGGCAGCTAATTCCCAACGCAGCTGGGTCGAAGGTCTCCTAACCGCGAGGCGGCTGCCCCCATTACGCCCACTGCCGCTGTGCACGCGTCTGCCCACAGCACCACAGGCACGAGAAGATGCCCAGGAGGGACAGAGGTTGAGGGAAGCACAGGAGAGAGACCCACGTGGCCCGGGCGTGCGAGTCTGCTGAGGCCAGCACAGGTGGACGCACATGCAGCACACCCTCAGGATCAAAAGCAAACGCCAAAGACTAAACCACGAACCAGAAACACCAAACCAAACACTTCTCACCAAACTCCAGGAGGGCAGTGAGCTCGGGGCACCGCAGGGTGAGGGCGGGGCATCCGGAAGCAGCCAGGCCGGGACCGCAGCCAGGCTCTGGGACTGGGTTTGGCTGGCCCCCGGGTGAGCGGCGGCTGGCAGCCCACCCGGGCATCACGAGGGAGTGGGCAGACGCTTCCAGAACCTGACTCACAGTCAGAACCACAAACACCCCAGCCTTCGCCTCTCAGGGGGCACCCTGGGGCTCTTCAGCTCAAGTGTGCACACCCTGAACCCCCCAGGGCTGAGGCCCCTCTGTCACCATCATCACTCGACCGGGCGAGTCCCCCGGTGGGACGCACTGTGCAGGAGAGTCCTCACTTATCTTCACAGCCGTCCTTCTGCTAAAGTCTGCTTTATCTAAATGCCAGCCAGCAGCCTGGGCCTGAGCGACACAGACGGACATCTGATCACGTCCACAAGCCCCGAAACCACAGCCCAGCTCAGGTACCCAGAGCCCGACGATGCACACGTCAACACACTTCACCCGCAGGTGCCGGGACACTCACCGCAGAGGAATACAACTTCAGAACCATTTCCACGTAACTACTGAGATTCTCTCATAGACTTAACCGTGTCATGCAGTGGACGACATTCTTCCCTTACAGACACACGAGTCGGGAAAACCCCCTCCTTTGTCACGTATTTAGAAGTTGGGATTGGCTGGCAGCCTGCCACCAGAGAAGAGCCCCCACAACCTCTTTTTCCTTTAGGAAGGGCGGCCGCGCCGAGCACAGCTGCTTTGGACAGAGGCCTCGCAGGGAGCGCAAAGGGCTGGAAGTGATCTCGGCACCTTAAGGAACTCTGTGCGCGGCCCCGGCGCACGCAGACGCTCAGGCATCAGAAACGAGGGGCGGCGGGCGCGGCTGGGGCCTCCGGCCACACGCGCGCAGCGGAGGGACACCCGCACGCCGGCACCGACGCCTCACAGGCTGGTGGCTGGCGGTCACTTACGGGCCGAGGAACTGCCGACCGTCCGCACAGCCGCAGCAGACGCCTCCCCGCGGGAGAAGGGCCCGGGCGGGGCCCACCAGGTGGGTCTGTCTCCGCTGGCCGTGGCTCCTGCGGGCTCACTGGCTCCGGCCGGAGAAGGCCCATCTGGACGCCGTCTGCCTGCGCGGCCGGCGTCCCGCCCTGCTCCCGCTGTAACCCGAGAGGGCCGCAGCGACGGGCCGGTGACAGGACACAGCTGAGACGGGGCAGAGGGGTGGGGCAGGCGCCGCGGCCCCAGGACTTCTCCCCGGTCCCTCAGCGACCCCCGCTTCCGTCACACCGCTGGGGCCAGATGGCCGCGCCCCAGAACGGGGGCGACCCCCCAGGGGCTCAGGACGTGCCCTGCCCGCCCTCCTAACGGCGGTGAGAAGGAGCTGCCCAGGCGGCCCCTGTCAAGAGTGCCCCACTCCCGGGGCTCCCCTGGCGGTCCAGGGGTTACGACTGAGCACTCCAGTGACGGGCGCGAGTTCAGTTCCCAGTCAGGGATCGGGATCCCGCCTGCCACAGCTAAGACCCAGCGCAGCAGGATCATTTAAAGAGCGTCCCATCCCCACACAAGCCCCCTCCTTTTTTATCCCCATCAGGAAACTCGAAAGGAGTCAGCGGGGTATTTTCCAATAGCTGGAGAAAGCCCTCAGCCTGGAGCCCTGCTCACAGCTGGAGTGTGGGAGCCACGAGCCACCTGTGACAACTAACCCTGAAATCAATTAAAAGAAAAATGAAAACTTGGCTCCTCGGTTGCACCGGCCACACGTAAGTGCTGGACAGCCACACGCGGCAGGTGGTCTCCACTGTGGAGGTGAGACCCCCACCCCCACCTGGACGAGGACGGCCTGGTTCAGAGGTCGGTGGGGGGGGGGGGGAGGGCTCTTCCTCACTAAGCACCACTCTATCAGGGTCTTTCCTCTTCTTCCAGGTGAGCAGGGAAAAAGCCCTCTCAAAGAGTCGACTCTGCTGCACACACGGATTAATCTGACCGAGTTTGCGTGCAGAATGGGCATGAGAACCCCGAAGTGCAACCAGCCCATGGTCGGCACGCGGCCCTCCCCTTCCGCCCCATCCATGGTTGACGCTGGCAGCGGCGGGGGCCGCTGGAGAAATGAGGGAGCCTCACCCCGCCCGTCCGCTCCCAGCTGCTCCAGGACCCGCCTTCCCAGGCGAGGGCTCCTCACCCCCACCCCGCCCCCCAGGGGTCCCCCAACCTGGGAGCACCCTTCCAGGGCCGCCCCGTCCCTTCCCCGCCCCCCACAGGGCCAGACGCCTGCACCTCCGCCGCTGGGTACCAGCACCTCCGCGGTGGTGGTGGGGAGCTATCTCCATCGCCTGTAAACACCAGCCCGAGGCCCCCTGGTGAAAGAAGGCCCCCTCCCCGCGCCTGCATCCTGACAAGTCAGCCTCTGTCCCGGCCACTATCAGGAGCAACTGTGGGCTTCTCACTCCTGCAGGACATCCCTCCTGCCTGTGTGTCCCCCCAGAGGGACTGTCCTCCTCCTGCTCCTCAAGTCCCCACGAGCAGGAGAGGCCACGCTGGGCTCTCCACACCGGCCCACGTGTCTCAGTCCTGCTGGCGCTTCATCCATTTGCTTCTTTACAAAAAAACGCAAGCGGAAGACAGAGCCATTACCAAGGGGCCGCTGCTGGTGAGGCTGCTGAGCAGAGCGTCCGACCAGGGCTCGTTCGTCCTGCAGAGGCCCGCGTGATCACAGCACCCGAGAGACAACACCCACTCTGCCCCAGGGTGGCCTGCCTCGAGTTTAGCACGTGAAGACTGGTGCCCTGGGCAACGGAGCCAGAGAGGCCTGGGAGGGCACCCAGACGCCCGGGCAATGGGGGGGACCCTGCCTAAGTGTGGGGGATGCTGGCCAGGCCTGTCCCCCGCGCTCAGCCCCGGCCTGGGGACTAGAGCAAGGACAGGTGTGCGGTGGTCTAAGGACCGGGCTCAGGAAGCCCTTAGGGCTTGACGATTTGAAGGAGCTCTGTCTTACTCTTTATCTACTCCAGCGTGTTTATTTTTGTCTTTCTGTAGTGCCTGCTTAAAATTCCACTTCCTCTCCTCGAGACCTGTCCTCTGTAAAGGGAAATATTTCCCACTCTTTTGCAATCAACCCCAAAGGTCTCTGGTGTGGCCTGCCCCAGGGTGGAGGCTGGCCGGTACTGAGCACAGAGGACGAGCCTCGGGGGCCAGGTCTGCTTTTCTGTTGATCTTCCAGCTGTTTTGCTTTGTTCTCTTCTTGAAATCACTTGTCATCAGAGAGTTTTCAGCTCTTTTCTTTTTTTAACTCACAGTTGAGAAAACCAACCCATTGAGTTGCTTCCACGATTTGCCCTTCAAGTGAAAGTGTCCTGGTGGACCAGAACACCATCCCCGTCATCGGTAAAAACAGCTCTTCTGTAAACTGCGTCCCGCAGCGACCAGGGGCCTCGTTCCTTATTCCTAACGGATGTTCTGGCCGCCATGTGTCCTGCATGGACGCAGGCCCTGCCCTGGTGTCCACGGCACAGTCCAGCGTCAGGGCCTCACTCCCTTCTCCACTGCGTCCGAGGTCTCCCAGGTCCTCCCTGACCCGTCTCGCCTCACCCCCCGCCTTGCTGAGCACCCATGGAGGGCACAGCCCAGCACTGGGGCTGAACGGCCTGCACCCCAGCCCGGCTGCCCTGCCAGTGACCGCTGACCTCAGCCAGGTCTACCTAAGCGGTCCCCAGGCGTGAACAGGATCGGCGCAGGATGGGGAGCACAGCCCAGGATGGACAGGGAGCACACCACAGGATGGGAGAACAGCACAGGATGGGAGCACAACACAGGACGGGGAGCACGGGACAGGACGGGGAGCACGGGACAGGACGGGGAGCACGGGACAGGATGGGAGCACAGGACGGGGAGGACAGCACAGGACAGGGAGCATGGCACAGGACAGGGAGCACAGTACAGGATGGAGAGCACAGCACAAGATGGAGAGCACAGCACAGGATGGAGCTGGGGAGGCCCTTGCTCCACCCAGCGGGAGCCCACAAGCCCAGCCCCTGGAGCAGGAATCTTCTTACCTCCTATGAGGATCACACGCGCTAAGCTGTGTAAACTGGTCGTGAGCACGAAGTGATACTGGATGGCGGCCTGGTGTCACTTTCATTATTAACAATTTGAAAAAGCAGATTAACGCACCAGGCCCGGCTTAACTCTCTTGGGGCTCCCACAAGGCTCAGGTGGAATAACAGAACACACAGGAGAACATCCTAAACTCTCGGTGTGAATTAACTGCCCAAGTCCTCTAAATGCCCTGCCCCTTCCAGAGGCTGTTTTAAAAGAGGAGCTGACCCAGGAGCGTTTCCCCCTTGCCAGGCTCCTGTGTCGGGGCCCCCGGAGTCAAGAGCCCCAGGGCTGCTCTCCATGTCTGTGGACAGCAGGTAACTGTTTTCTAAACTGTTGAGGATTAGGAAGGACAGTGAGAGCCTCTGCCCTCAGAGGAACAGGATTACACATGGGATCCTCTAAGTTAGCGAAAAACAAACAAACAAACCAAAAAAGCTCTATAAAAATGCAAATGACTTCAAGCCAAAGTCTTCAGGGTAAGCCCCTTCCCTCTAGCCTAGCAAAGGGCATTTGGAGCGGTTGGCTGGGGGCATGTAGAGGGTAGGACCTGGCCTGCAGGCCCCGGTCTTAGCAAGACCTGCCTGCGGGGCAAACACACCCACTGCCTCGAGGGCACATGCTGAAGGCAGTCAGGGTTCCTTCCTTCAAGTGCAGACAACGCACACGTGTATGCTCAGTCACTTCAGTCCTGTCTAACTCTTTGCAACCCCATGGACTGTAACCCACCAGGTTCCTCTGTCCATGGGATTCTCCAGGCAAGAATACTGAAGTGGGTTGCCATGCCCTCCTCCAGGGGATCTTCCTGACCCAGGGATTGAACCCTCGTCTCTTACGTCTCTTGCATTGGCCAGTGGGTTCTTCACCGCTGGCGATAAATCCATCTAAACGGCATAAATGTAGTCATGTTCATCTGACTGCTTCTGCCATGTTCTGTAACTGTAAGGACAACAATCTAGTGGGCAGCGCTCACACCCACTGCAGGGGCTAGGTTTCTCACGGTGAGGGCAGACACATGGGCAGCTGATGCAGGAGGCGGGCTGTCTTTCTCTATAACACTTTCTGTGTGAACTATTTTCAAAACAGTATTCCAAAATGAATTCTAGAAGTTTACAGATTTGTAGGCAGAGTAAATAAAAACTTTGGTTTTCAATAATGTTCAAAGTATTGCACACGTGCAGCTTCGCTTCACTTCCCTAGACCAATGGGGCTCTCGGGACAGTCAAAGCTGGGGTCTTTCCAGTGGTCATGTATGGATGTGGGAGCTAGACCATAAAGAAGGCTGAGCACTGAAGAATTAATGCTTTCAAAGTGTGGTGTTGGAGAGGACTCTTGAGAGTCCTTTGGACTGCAAGAAGATCAAACCAGTCCTTCCTAAAGGAAATCAACTCTGAATGTTCATTGAAGGACTGATACTGAAGCTGAAGCTCCAATAGTTTGGCCACCTGATGCAAAGAGCCGACTCACTGGAAAAGACCCTGATGCTGGGAAAGACTGAAGGCAGGAGGAGAAGGGGGGCGACAGAGGATGAGGTGGTTACATGGCATCACTGACTCAATGGACATGAGTGTGAGCAAGCTCCAGGAGATGGTGATGGACAGGGAGGCCTGGCGTGCTGCAGTCCACGGGGTCACAAGAAGTTGGACATGACTGAGTGACTGAACAATGACAGACCAATGGAACGATCAAGCCTGTATTTCGAGTGTAAATACACATACACACACACACACACTTCTGAGTTTGTACAGGTGAATCTTCGGCAAACACTTTTCCACCTCCCTTTATCTGGAGGCTTTTGGGGACACAGCGGTCACTGCCCTCACAGGCCATGAAGCTGGACAGCAGCAGGCTGAGCCTTCGGGCAGCTGGGACACAGAGCATCCAGATGAATGGACACCTGTGGGTGAACTCACTCGACGGTGATCCCAGAGCGGGGATTATTCCCGGTGCCCTGGGCAGTCTGGCCTAATGTCTAAGTATCGAAACGGTGCTTTGGGGACTCAAGCTCTAAGAATTTGGCAGATCAGTCAGTCTTGCTCCTAGAAACAAGACGAGTGTGGGGTCACAGGCATCCCAGCTCTTCCCCCAGGAAGTCACTTTTCTGAACAAATCCCTGGTCTCCACTTGTTTTGCTCTCGTTTCCCACCGCTTCGTGCACTGTGCTCAGGCTTGGAGTGGCTCCCAGGGTCCACTGGTTGGATGTGAGCTGCCGACCAGGGCCCTGAGGTCAGTGGTGATGACCCAGGAGCTGACTTCCATGATGGGCACCAGGACTTGAGAGGTGACCTGGCCAGGCTGTTCGCTCGCTGAGTGCCAAGGCGCAGCAGCCTCTCTGACCCCTGCTCCAGGCCTGCGGGCTCCTTCCTGAGTGAATACACGTCTGGGCCCCACACTCGGCCTATCAGTGCAGAGGCAGCTCTGAACACACCCCAGCTTCACAGCCTTCACGACTGCACGTGAAGCGCACGTTGGAAAACACACTCTTCACTTCAAACAAGCCACAGGACATCTGCTCGGCGCCAGGGCGGGGCCCCTGCCCCGCGAGCCCCAAGGGCTCGGCTGACAGCAGGACGGCGGGACCGAGGCCACCGGACACAGCAGAGCCGGGCCCCAGCGCCCGTCTGCTTCTGAACGGTGAGCGGGGGTGGGGGGCAATGAAAGCCAAGGCAGGACTCCCCGCACTGGATGACGACTGATGACCCAGCCTTGTGTCCCACCGAGCCCTGTGCTGGGCAGGGGCTGCTCACAGGGAGAAGCTTCTGGAAACGGCTTGAGATGCACCGGATGTTACGAGCCCGGCGTTGAGCGGGCAGCAGCAGGGCTGTGGGGCTGCAGGGCTGGGGGCGGCCCGTCCGTGGCCTCCGGTCCACGCTCCAGGAGCGACAGTGCAGGGCAGCCTCCACGACCAAGCGGTCAGCTGTCCCTTTCCAAGCCAGGCCCCTGCACGCTCTGCTTTCTTCCAGCCTCAGGTGCCCAGCAGGGTCTGGAAACCTGACACCAAGGGGGAGAAGGGCCCTGGGCGCACAGCCCAGGTCCTGGCATGGGCTCCATGCCCGCAGCCAGGCTGCAGCCAAACCCAGGACCCTTAGGGGAGCAGGGCTATTTTTGGGAACGTGAAGAAGGGGTCACATTTAGAAACAAAACACCACCAAGCCTGAGACCTAGACAACAGCGGCCTCCCAGCGCTGTGTAGCGGCCGCTGCTGGGATCCAGGCGAGGGGCCCGCGAGGGCGGAGGGCCACAGAGGGAGACCCCGGGACCTGGGTCAGAAGGACGCGTCCACCTGCCACCTGGCAGCCCCCACCTCATCTACAGAACGCGGGCTCCACAGCACCGTCACCATCTGCAATTCTAAACACGCTTTTCTTCCGTCAAGGGCAACGCCTGCTCAAGAAAATGGCTTCAGATGTTCTCCTTACTCAGAGCATTTCCTAATGACCGCATCTGGCCTACCGAACGCTGCTGGTGGGTTTTTTCGAGCTCTCTTTTAGAATACACAAAATGGAATAAAGATGTCCCAGTGTTTCACATCCTCCTCCCAGGACCTGGATTAAGGAGTCGCTGCACACACAGTTCCACAGCATCCCGCTCCGTCAGCACCAGGACTCCTGACCTCATTTCTGATGTCCACAGGTGGACAGCACACAGGCCCAGCAGCAGATGCCCAGTGAGGCCCCTTGTCCACCTGGATGCAAGTGACCCCACTACCTCCAGGCCCTTCCTGGGCGGGACCCCGCCATGGGACGGCCTGGGCCAGGCGTTCACTGTCCCTGGGCCTCTGTTTCTTCATCTGTGAAATGGAGTCCTAAAAGCACAGATTGCCCTTGACTTACCACGGGGTTACATCCCGTTAAGTTGAGAATATGGTCAGTTAAACACGCACTGAACACCGTGACCTCCTGACCATCACAGCCTAGCCCCCTACCTTAAAGGTGCTCAGAACACTTACGTCAGCCTACAGTCAGGCAAAACCGTCAAACACAAAGCCCACTTCACAGTAAGACGCTGGCTATCTCGTGTGACGTACTGAACACTGAGACTGAAAAACAGAATGGCTGTCAGTGTATCGGTTGCTTTCCCCGGGATCACGGGGCTGACGGGGGGCGCTGCACTGCCCAGCATCACAAGAGGGGGTCGGACCCACCGCTGACCCGGAAAAGAGCAAAAACCATCATTCAAAGTACAGTTTCTGTTGACCTCAAATGACTCTCACACCATCGTCAAGTTGAACCTATGTCGGGGACCACCTGCACCTTTTATAGGAGTGCTCTGAGAACTGTGTAAGAAGCTCTTTAAAACACACTGTAGCCCAGCACCCAGAAAGCACTCCATGCATTGGTGGTCACTTTATATACACGAGACTGAGGACCCCGAGGGGCGTCCATACTCAGGACTAGGAGCCCGCGTCCCTCTGTGGCTCTGCAGGACGGCCCTGGACACAGGAGCACGCTGTGACCTAAGCGGCTCCCGGCCGGGGCTTTCCTACTGGGAAGGCAACACTTCCGCGAGCTTTTCAAGCAGGCTGGGCACGAAGCTCACAGCCAAGAACACAGGCCCATTTCCAGAAGGGTCTCCACAGAGAGTCCGGAACCCGTGGCCCACTGGAGGATCAAGTTCCAGAAAATAACAGTGACGGGCATCTTCTCGTTTGTTAGACGAGGGTGACAAACTACCACCCGTGGCCGCCTGACGTTTCCTGGAGGAGGCTCGACGTGGTGGGCAAGCTGAGTTTGTTTATCACGTTTCACAGAGTCAGGGACCTGCACCCCGGGTGCGGGCCAGGCAGAGGTGCTCAGCGAGGCCTCCGGGCGTCCAGGAGGGGCCTGGCCTGGCGGGAGGCTGCCCTGAGCCGCCCAGAGTGGGCCCCCCCAGTCTTTCCGCCAGCTGCCAGCAGCCCCCACTCGACCCCACCAGGCGCTCTGGCCGCTCCCCAGCCCCAGGCCCACACCCTGCAGTCTCGGCCTAGGCGAGCCCCGGCACACGAGGCCGGCGGGGCAGCAGGGAGCCCGCTCACCCCCCGCTGGCCTCATCATCCAAGAGGGCCCTCGGGAACAAGTCACGGGCCTCCCAGGACCACGAGCCGACACGGCACGGAGGAAGCCCCGCGCAGTTCCCGGTAGAGAGAGGCCTGCGCGTCTGCTCCCTACCTCCCACCAGGCCTCTGTCTCGGGACTGGGCCCTCCGGAGCCGGGCCTCCCAGGGCACAGGGCTGGATCGCAGCAGAAACCCCAGTGGTGCCGCGGCGCTCGCGGGTGAGTGACTCCCGGCTCCGCCCCGACATCTGGTTTCTATTTCATGCCCGTGTTGTCACGTTACATAACGAGCAGATGAGACGCGGGGTCACCCTAGACTCGGGCTCAGGGCTCCTGGAGCTCAGCCGGAGTCCTGTTTACACAGGGCCAGGGCCACCAGACCAGGCTCAGAGCCAAGGCCACACAACCCGCTGACACCCCACACCCGGCTGATCCTGCACAGCCCAGCTGATGCCCCACATCCTGACCGAACCCCACACAGCCCGCTCACACCCCACACCCGGCTGATCCCTGCACAGCCCAGCTGACACCCCATACAACCTGCTGACACGCCCGACACCCTGGCTGACACCACACATCCTGACTAAACCCCACACACTCTGGCTGACACCCCACACCCCGACTGAACCTGTACACCCTGACTGAACCCCACACCCTGACCGAACCCTGTACAGCCTGACTGACATCCCACACCCTGACTGAACCCCACACATGCTGGCTGACACCCCACACCCCAACTGAACCCTGTACACCCTGACTGAACCCCACACAGCCCGCTGACACCCCACACCCCAGCTGATCCCTGCACAGCCCAGCTGATGCCCCACATCCTGACCGAACCCCACACAGCCCGCTGACACCCCACACCTGGCTGATCCTGCACAGCTCAGCTGACACTCCATACAACCTGCTGACACCCCACACCCTGGCTGATCCCTGCACATCCAGGCTGACACCCCACACTGTGATTGAACCCCACACACCCTGGCTAACACCCCACACCCTGACTGAACCCTGTACACCCTGACGGACACCCCACACCTTGGCTGACACCCCACACCCTGACTGAACCCTGCACACCCTGGCTGACACCCCACACCCTGACTGAACCCCACACCCTGACTGAACCCCGCACCCTGACTGAACCCTGTACACCCTGACTGAACCCTGTATATATACCCTGATTGAACCCTGTACACCCAAACTGACACCTCACACCCTGGCTGACACCCCACACCTTGACTGAACCCTACACCCTGACTGACACCCCACACCCTGACTAAACCCTACACCCTGACTGACACCCCACACCCTGACTGAACCCTGTATACCCTGACTGACATCCCATACCCTGACTGAACCCCACATACCCTGGCTGACACCCCACACCCTGGCTGAACACCTCACACCCTGACTGAACCCTGTACACCCTGACTGAACCCCACACCCCAACTGAACCCTGTACACCCTGACACCCCACACCCTGATTGAACCCTGCACACCCTGGCTGACACCCCACACCCTGACTGAACCCTGCACACCCTGGCTGACACCCCACACCCTGACTGAACCCTGCACACCCTGACTGAACCCTGTATATATACCCTGATTGAACCCTGTACACCCTAACTGACACCTCACACCCTGGCTGACACCCCACACCTTGACTGAACCCTACACCCTGACTGACACCCCACACCCTGACTGAACCCTGTATACCCTGACTGACATCCCACACCCTGACTGAACCCCACATACCCTGGCTGACACCCCACACCCTGGCTGAATACTGTACACCCTGACTGAACCCTGTACACCCTGACACCTCAGACCCTGACTGAACCCTGTACACCCTGACTGAACCCCACACCCCAACTGAACCTTGTACACCCTGACACCCCACACCCTGACTGAACCCCGCACACCCTGGCTGACACCCCACACCCTGACTGAATCCTGTATACCTTGACTGACACCCCACACCCTGACTGAACCCTGCACCCTGACTGAACCCCACACACCCTGGCTGACACCCCACACCCCGACTGAATCCTGTATATCCTGACTGACACCCCACACCCTGACTGAACCCTGTACACCCTGATACCTCACACCCTGACTGAACCCTATACACTTTGACCAAACCCCACACCCTGACTGAACCCTGCACTCTGACTGAACCCCACACACCCTGGCTGACACCCCACACCCTGACTGAACCCTGTATACCCTGACTGACACCCCACACCCTGACTGAACCCTGTACACCCTGATACCTCACACCCTGACTGAACCCTGTACACCCTGACTGAACCCCATACCCCAACTGAACCCTGTACACCCTGACACCCCACACCCTGACTGAACCCCGCACACCCTGGCTGACACCCCACACCCTGACTGAACCCCACACCCTGGCTGACACCCCACACCCTGACTGAACCCTGTACACCCTGATACCTCACACCCTGACTGAACGCTATACACCTTGACCGAACCCCACACCCTGACTGAACCCTGCACCCTGACTGAACCCCACACACCCTGGCTGACACCCCACACCCTGACTGAACCCTGTATACCCTGACTGACACCCCACACCCTGACTGAACCCTGTACACCCTGATACCTCACACCCTGACTGAACCCTATACACCTTGACCGAACCCCACACCCTGACTGAACCCTGCACCCTGACTGAACCCCACACACCCTGGCTGACACCCCATACCCTGACTGAATCCTGTACACCCTGATACCTCACATCCTGACTGAACCCCACACCCTGGCTGACACCCCACACCCTGACTGAACCCTGTACATCCTGATACCTCACACCCTGACTGAACCCTATACACCTTGACTGAACCCCACACCCTGACTGAACCCTGCACCCTGACTGAACCCCGCACACCCTGGCTGGCACACCACACATGCAGTAAACACCACGCCGCCTGCTTGCAGCTCTTCACTTCAGCCGAGCTCTGTTCCTAATCCCTCCACCCACGTTCAAACATGAGGGATGGAGGAGCCACCTGAGGCCACACCTGGGACGAGGCCTCAGCCCCGACAACGTGCAGAGGTGAAGCCTGGCCAGAAGGGGTGGTGGCTGGCTCTTGGGGCACGGGGGAGGGTGGAGCCGGGGTCCTGGGGCGTGCACCACCGGGAGGCTGCGGGGCTGGCTAAGAAAGCACACGGACCCACGCCGCAGGAGGTGCACGCTGTGATGCCCGGCGTGGGAGCTCCAGCAGCTGCCTACTCCCAGCCTGGGCGGCCCTCTGCCCCCTTCACCCACCCCCATCAGGCCACGCTGCAAACCCATCCACAGTCATCTCTGCAACAGACCTCAAAGGTGTCCACCTAGTTAAAAAAAAAATCACACAAGGCACGGGATAGACTGACTGGCTCATAATATTTCTACCGGTTCAGGAAAAACACATTCTGTTTTACAAAGAAAAAAACAGAATCTCCCAGAAAGGGTGCCCAGCCCCCCAAGGCGAAAGCTTGATAGTCTCCTTGGGACGTTCTGTGCACCTGGACGCCGGGACACCCAGGCTGGCTCTCAGCAGCCCCCACAGCATGTGAGTAAGGACAACTGCAGCCAACGGCACGCTGGCTCTGCCCTGTGTTGCAACGTCTGGCACGGGCCCACCAGGAGGCACGTGTCACGGGCTGCACAGAGGGCAGGATGAGGCGTCCTCACGGGTGTCAGCTGTCCCTGTCCACAGATACACGGGACATCTGTGTCCTGTCCACTGGCATCCGGGAACATCCGAGAAATGCAAGGCCCAAGTGTTACCGGCAAGTTGAAAATGAGACTCCAGAAATGAATGACGCTTGAGTGCAGAGGGCCGGTGTGATCACTGCTCGAGGAAACGGCAAAGGGCCCGGCGGGAGAGGAGAGCCCAGGCCCTCAAGGGCACACATGAGACTCAAGGTTTTTACAGAACTTCATGCTTCCGTCTTAAACAAACAGTAAAAAGCAGGTGTTAAGCTGCGTTTTCATGTGAGATTCCCCGGCGGAGACTGTAACCGCGCTTGCGCTATAGATGACGAAGCAGCATCTTCTCCCTGGCGTGCTGTGTGGGGGCAGGGGGGAGCTCAGGGCCAGGGCCAGCCTCATCCCAGGGGTGCGCCAGGCTTCCCCGGGGACACGGAGCTCAGAGAGGAGGGGGGATGGCGTGGTTCCTGCAGCGCTGAAGTAACAGACAGAGAAGACTGCTCCACGAACTTCTCAAGGAAAAACCCCAAGTCACGAAGACCACAAGCAGATATCCTCAGCTGACATTTGAGGGAGCTCAGCATTAAGGGCCTTCCCTGGTGGCTCAGATGGCAAAAAATCCGCCTGCAACGCAGGAGACCTGGGTTCAATTCCTGGGTCAGGAAGATCCCCTGGAGGAGGGCCTGGCAACCCACTCCAGTATTCTGGCCTGGAGAATTCCATGGACAGAGAGGATCTGGTGGCTACGGTGCATGGGGTCACAAAGAGGCAGACACGAATGAGCGACGTCCACTTTCACGTGCAGTGTTAAGATAAAACCCTCACCACCAGAGAGGCATCCAGACACCCAGAGTGCCCACTGCCACCCAAGGAGGCCACGCAGGGCGCCACCTGGACAAGGACTGGACACTAGACCCGGCAGGTGAGCCTGCTGCACGGAGGGACCTGGGTCTGGGGGCCACTCCCCTCCTAAGTGACCCCAGGGCCAGGGTCATGACCCGCCCTGCTCTCCAGGCTACGAGGGGGCGACAAGGAAGACGCTGTCACCACAGCTAAGAGACACCTGGTGCCCCACAGACGGCCTGCGGGCCTGTCTTCCCAGACCACGAGTCCTGTGTGGAATGCAGCCCTGAGGGCGGAGCGCAGGCTCCATAGCCTACCCTTTCCTCCTCGGTCCTCTGCCGGCCAGCCGGAGCTAGGTGTGAAGTCCAGAAGTAGAAACATCCCCTGCCGTCCGCAGCAGGGCTGGGCTGCACTGCTACTCACCGCAGCTTTCTTCAGAAGAATGAACCTCTCCAGGGCCACACGGGAGAGCCAAGCCCGCTCTTCCCTTTGTGTATCCAACTAAAGCCCCTCATTCACCTATGACGAGGACAACGGCCCTGAGAAAAAGGACCGCGGCGCTTCGCCGGCTTGGCCCAAGGGTGCACGGCCATGTCTGACCCCCGGGAAGGCCCCCCGCACTCACACGGCAGCAGGCAGCAGGTGTCTCCCGGAACGTGGCCTGGCCTGAGGGCGAGAGGGCGGTGGCGGGCACACCCCCAGTGCCAGGCCCGGGTTGGCTGGAGCACAGGGCTCAGGCCTCCTCTGCAGAGTGCAACTTTCCCGTCCCTCCTAGATGTGAACCCCAAGGAGCGCTGTACTCATGGGCTCTTGGAGGGCCCTCACGTGCTCCCCACCAGCAGGGGTAGGGGGCAAGGAGCCAAGGAGGAGACGAGCCGGGCAGACAGGGCGGGTGCCACGCCAGCACAGGGGAGCCCACAGGCTGAAGACAGAGCTGGTGGTCAGGGGTCCCCTCGCTCAGGCTACACCTCTGTACATGGAGGGTCTTGAGTCTGCCCCCAACCCCGGCCTGGCCCCTCCCTCCGACTGGCAGATGGATGCACTGAGCTCCAGAGTCCAGCTGCTGCCTGAATTTATTTTGTATTTTTAGCTACACTGGCTTCTCCAGTGGCTCAGACGGTAAAGAATCTACCTGCAATGCAGGAGACCTGGATTCAGTCCTTAGGTTGGGAAGATCCCCTGGAAAAGGGAATGGCAACCCACTCCAGTACTCTTGCCTGGAGAATTCCATGGATGGAGGAGCCTGGCCAGCTACAGTCCACAGGGTTGCAAAGAGTCGGACACGACTGAGCGACTAACACACTGAATGCAAAGCAACAAAAGTAGGTGCAAACATTGGATGTCAACATCCCTGCAGCAGCCAGTGACTACCTGCAGCAGTGGAAACATGAGAGGCTTAGAACCCAAAAGGGGATCGCGCCCTGGGGATCTCCTGCTCTCCGGTACGAAAAGGTCAGGACTGAAGCTCGGGGCATGCAGCTCCCCGGGGCCCCTTCTCCACGTGACATTACCCAGCCCTGGGACAGGGCAGCTTGGCCTGGTCATGAGCTACCAGGAGGCCGAGGCAGTGGTCACCGGCGGCTCTCCATGTCTCTCACTGGCACGCCGCACCCCGGATCTTCCGGGCTCTCCACCTGACATCACTTCTTCCCTGGTGGCCTGAGGCTAAAACTGCGCTCCCAGTGCAGGGGGCCCAGGTTTGATGCCTGATCGGGGAGCCAAGATCCTGCATGCCTCAGTGAAGACCCGGTGCAGCCAATAAACAAGCAGAGTAAATAAATAAGCATTTTTTAGACAGCCAGCTTAGAGCACTGGTGACCGAGCCCGACGTGAGAGAAGTCTGTGTCTCGCCAGATGGCCGGTGACTGTCTGAAACCTGCGTCCAGCTGAGTCGGCAGGACAGCAAGGAAGCCACTCCAAGGGCAGAAACTCATGGAGAAGGAACGGCGTGGAGCCTGGGGCCTCTCCTGAGGCTGTCCCAAGGCTGCCCACCTCGGCCACAGCTCACAGGGTCACTGTCACGGTTTAAGGACCCTCGGGGAAGGAGGACAAGTCATGCAAGGGGTCGGGGAAGGAGGACAAGTCATGCAAGGGGCAGAGAGACTGCAGCTCCTCTGGAGGGATGCGTCCACGCCTGTGCCAGATGCTGGCTGGGAGGGGATAGACCAAGAAGGAAGCCCCCATGGGAGTAGGGAGTCACAGATCACCTCACGGGGGCCAGGGGAGACCCGGCGGTCACAGATCGCCTCACGGGGGTTGGGGGGGACAGTCACAGATCGCCTCGTGGGGGCCAGGGGAGACCCAGCGGTCACAGACCACCTCGTGAGGGCCGGGGGAGACCTGGCAGTCAGAGACCGCCTCGCGGGGGCTGGGGGAGGACAGTCACAGACCCCCTCGCAGGGGCCGGGGGAGACCCAATGGTCACAGATAACCTCGCAGGGGCTGGGGGAGGAGAGTCACAGACCGCCTCGTGGGGGTTGGGGGGGACAGTCACAGATCGCCTCGTGGGGGCCGGGGGAGACCCAGCGGTCACAGACCACCTCGTGAGGGCCGGGGGAGACCTGGCAGTCACAGACCACCTCGCGGGGGCTGGGGGAGGACAGTCACAGACCCCCTCGCAGGGGCCGGGGGAGACCCAATGGTCACAGATAACCTCGCGGGGGCCAGGGGAGACCTGGCGGTCAGAGACCACCTTGCGGGGGCCAGCGTGACCCGAACGACACCACGGCATAGCACTGCACCCACAGGGGCTGCTGCTGCGCCTGCGCGAGGCACACGTCCTCCCTGGCTGAGCATGCTGTCAGCCGTACTAGGATGCCCAGGGAACACTGCATGGGCGGAAACTCACAGCTGAAGATCACAGCACAGGGAAAAAAAAAATCCAGGCAGCGGGAGTCAGGCCAGAACAAACTACAATTACAGGAAAATCTAATGTGACCACAAAATCATCTCAACAACAGGTCTGAGGAAACAGGGCCATCGAAGGGTCACGGAGCAGAAAGTGGATGATCCGGGGCCACCACTCAGCAGCTGTCAGCCCCGGGTCCCAGGCCCTGCCTGCGTCTCAGTCTCTCAACAGCCAGAGAGAAACTGTGAGCTGCAGCTGCCCCAAGAAACAGCTGAGGGAGGGGTGAATGAGACCATCAACGTAGGCTCTGCTGATCGCAAACGAGCGCTACTGTTGCAGAAAGCGGCCGGGCACATTTGAAAATGACCTGAACGGAACCGGTAGCGATAAAAACGCTGATGATGAAAGGCCGAAGATGAATGAATGAGCGACATGATCGATTAGACAGAGCTGGAGAGAGGACGGGAGAAGAGGGAACTGGCACTAACGGAGGGCTGGGTGCCCCCAGGAAAAGATAAAACTAGATCCAAACCGAGCACACCCAAGAGCAATCTCCACACGGACACAGGCCCTACAAGCCCAGGATGGAAGAGACGAGCCCAGGAGAGGAGGTGGCCTGGGAACTCAAAAGCCAGATGCAGTTGGAAAAACAGAACTTGGTAAGTCTGAACCACCACGGGGGGAGGCGAGAGAGGCAGTTAAGAGGGCAAAAATATTCTTTATATGGAGAATTCACCATAAAGAATTCACAAAATAACTGACAAACTGGGAGAAATTGTTTGCAGACTAGCGCAGATAAAAGCTAACACCCCCTGCATATAGAGAAGTCTTAAAAACTGTGGGAACAGAGACGAAAGTCCTGACCGAAAACCAGGTCAAAGGCATAAAGATAGAGAAGAGGCCTCACGCCGTGGTATCCCCTTATGGGTCAGATGGACAAACGGTAAGGGCATCTGCCCGCGCGGTGTGGGAACAGAGCGGGCCGCCTGCACGCCGTGCCGGGAACGCACGTGCCCGCACCCGCTCGCCCGGCACCGGCCCGTGGCCCCCGGCCCCGCACGACGCCTGCTCCTCCTCGGTCCATGGTCACTCAGTTCGTGAGTCTGGAGACACACCTCCCACCGCAGGGAAGCGCTCCAGCACCAGGGGACCACGGGGCACGGCTCTCAGGAGCGATGCGGGCCCCTCCTGGAGGTCTGACCGCGGGACGCAGGAGCAAGACCCGGAGAGCTGTGAGCGCACCCTGAGCGCACCCGCAGGTCGGGGACCGGGGCGGGGAGGAGCCCCGGGAGGGATGGGGCAAATGTGCTGGGGCGGAAAAGCCGAGTGCACAGGAGTGGCCTGTGGGATGCTCCTCCTTTGTCCAGGAGGCAACGTGGGAGGGCGAGGGTGGGGCTGGGGCGGGCGCAGGGCCCAGGGACGGAAGCCAGAGGATTGGGGGGATGGACACCACTGCTCAGTCCAGGCTCCTACACAGCACTGGCCTCAGGGGCCACACTCATGTTCTACGTACTCAAAAAGTAAAAATAAATGAAAATACTGTACAGTGAGATAAAAGCAGTAAGGATGACCCCAAACGCACCACAGGTGAAGAGCATGATGCCCTGGGCCGGAGGAAGGGGCAGGTAAGAACCGGCCCACGCAGCCTGGGGACACGGTATTTGGACGACACTTGGACTGCACCCCTGAGCAAGGACTCAGCTCCAGTTATAAGAGTGTTTCTCACAGAGGCGTAGATTAACAACTTCTGGGCATTCTGGGGTTGAACAAATGAGTAAATACGTTGTGGAGACCAGAAGCCACGCTTTCTAGCGTCAGACGAGGAGTCGGTCACATGCATGGCAAAGCGCAAGGGCCTTTAAGGGGCCTGTGAGGCTGGACTGGAGCTGGGAGCACAGTGCGCGTTCACGGGGCTCTAGGTGAGTGTGCGTGTGTGTGTGCCCGAGTCAGTGCTCACACGGACATCCGTGTCCCGGCGCTGGGCGCTGGGCAGCACCTCCAGCACGCCAAGCCTGCTTCCTCAATACCAGCCCCTGGAAACAGACCCCGGCCTCTGCGGAGAACCAGCTGACTCCGGGGCGGGGCACACGGAGACGAGAACACCTCACTGTGTCGCAGAGAGTAAAGGGCTCACAGGTGCGGGGTCAGCCCAGGGGTCTCCCACCAGCCAGACCTACACAGTCTGGGCACCAAACGACATCATGGTGACGACAGGACTACAAGCCAGTCAGTAAAACAGCCCACTAGTCCAAAGGAACCTAAGTACGATCTCTGAGGCCGGAGAAGTCTGTCCGGTGGTTCAGTGGTAAACAATCTGCCTGCCAAGCAGGAGGCGTGGGCTCGACCCCTGGGTCGGGAAGATCCCCTGGGGGAGGAAATGGCAACTTCCAGTATCCTCGCCTGGAATATCCCATGGACGGAGGACCCTGGCATGCTATGGCCCATGGGCTGCAAGAGTTGGACGCGACTCAGCGACTAAACAAGAGCAAAACGTAAATACGTAAGCAAATGTATAAGAAAGGGAGGTTCTTTTTTACAAGAAAAAGCCAATGGCTGAATTAACAAGAAAGACGGGACTAGAAAGATCACCGAGAGTACCATCATCACAGTGACAGCTTCAGGTGCCAATCATCACTGGATTCAGAAACCAGAGTCATAAACTCAGGGCCCTGAATGCCCTGGAGGCCCCTCTTGAGATCGAGGGCTTTATTAGGACACCTGGCAAAACATGCGTCAGGCCCCCGAGGAGATAACGCTGCGACGTGGTTGGTATTAATAGCTCCCTGAGGTCGGCTGCCATGCTGGCTGCTGACAAGCTGCCCTTGTTCCTGGGCGACGCATTAGTTGGGGGAAGGGTGTCATCTCAACCACTCACTTTCAAATGAGTCTGAGAAAGTTCATTTTTAAAAATACAAACATATACAGTAATTTTCTGTACTATTCTTGCTGTAAGTCTGAAATTATAGCAAAATTCAAAGTTAAAAGGAAAAACAGAAAAAGGGCTAAAATTTCCCCAGAACTTTTTGAAAGACATTAACCCCCCCACCTTCAGTAACTCCAAAAAAACATCAAGATGGATAAAATGAAAACACTCAGTGAAAATGGAGCTGAAAATACTTGAGACTAAGACCACAGAAGCACCGAGAAGAACTGGCAGGTCCTTGCAAAGATAGGAGTGTGGGCAGGGACATTTAAACGGCGGCGGTGCAACTCTGCGGGCTGACAGTGTTTTCAAAGTGCTGGAAGAAACAGCTCTCCACCCAGAAGTGTCCACCCCGGGGCAGCAGGCCACGGTGCTGGGGACAGAATGCCGTTTTGGACAGACAGAAAGTGCAGGAGTTTATTACTGCAAGAACTGATAGACTTCTCAAGGATGTCACTGTCGTCAGAGTAAGATCCAAAGAGAAGCAATGGCATGCAGAGTAAATGTAAGATTAAAATTAGGAAGCTGCACGTGTGTAAAAAGCAACATACACGTCTAACAATGGCTTTGCATCCAGCTACTGGAAGGAAATACACACATGTGCGTGCCCCACACAAACACACACACACACACACAGCCAGAGAGAGAGGTTCTACAGATGAATAAGAAAAGAGAACACACAGCTGAGCAGAAGAACGGGGACATCAGAAGAGAAGCTATCAATGCCCAAAGCAGGCCGCTCCGTTCCCTGGGACCTAAGGTGAACACGGTAAGGTCCAGTTTCCGACCCGGGTGGGGGTCAGGGAAGGCGGGCGCCAGGCAGACCCTGGAGAGGGACTGGCGCAGTGGCCTGGCACTCCACTCCTCAACAGGGAACCTCAGAGGACCCCCCACATGTGCCAGAAAGCACCGCGGAGGATGCCGAAAGCCGCGTCTGAAGCCCGCTGCAGGGCCATCCACGGGCAAACGGGCACGCTGTGAAAACTCACAAAACTGATCGCTCAGCACCAGCGAAAATCAGTCACAGCTACACGCATAAACGTGAATCAGCTCCAAAATAGTCGTGTTCAAAAAAAAGAAAAAAACCATGAAACATACAGTATGATTCCGTTTACATCAGGTTCAACAACACGTAAAATGAAGTTGCGTTGTTGAGGAACATGGACAGATGAATTTCTTAAAGCCAAGGGATGAATTTCTTAAAGCCAAAGCACAGAAGCCCTGCCAACGGCCCCTAGCTTACAGCGGGGAGGGAGTGCACGGCTCCGGCTTGTTTCCTCCTTTAAATGACACTCCCCACATTCCTCAGGAGGTAAAATATTCCATAATCAAAATTAAAATAAATATGTGTGGGAAAAATTTTAAAGGTACCTGAAGCAGGCTAAGAAAGTAATAAGTGAATACAGAAAATAAAAGTGAAGGGAATCACGGAGAATTGACCGCCGCACTCCACCAGCCCGGGACAGAAGATACGGGCAGGTCCAAATGTGCTCAACAGGGAAACAAGGGAATGTAGCATCTGAGATCCTTTCTGCAGAAATCAGGAATCTCATGTAATCAAAACTGTCTACTTTGTTATTGCACTTTTCTATTAATTACAGGCAAATGCAAAATAGACGGATTATCATGGGTTTCTTACAGTCTGAGAATCTGTTGAGAGTTTCCTGTTTCTCTCTGCTGGTTTTTCACATCTTACTGACACTGTCGACATTTCAAAGTGAAAGTGAAAGTCACTCAGTCGTGCCCGACTCTTTGCCACCCCATGGACTATACAGCCCATGGAATTCTCCAGGCCAGAATACTGGAGTGGGTAGCCGTTTCTTTCTCCAGGGGATCTTCCCAACCCAGGGATCGAACCCAGGTCTCCTGCATTGCAGGCGGATTCTTTACCAGCCGAGCCACAAGGGAAGCCCAAGAATACTGGAGTGGGCAGCCTATCCCTTCTCCAGCGGATCTTCTCGACTCAGGGAACAAACTGGGGTCTGCTGCACTGCAGGTGGATTCTTTACCAAGCAAGCTATGGGGGAAGCCCTGTCGACATCTCAAAAGTAATGAACAGGTGACTTACTAAACTGCTGCTGTGAGGACAAGGCATCTAGAAGTTCCCACTGTGAAAAAGGCTTGCTTCTGCTTTCAAATAATCCATAACTATTTATACAAACTGTTCATTTCCTCCAAATTTGGGGACTTTGCGGTATTCATTACGAAAACTGGAATATGTATCTCATCGTTTTTATTAAAATAAAAAAAAAAATTCTCACATATTTCGTAAGTTCTCTACTTTCCCTGCGCCACAATGCTCTTGCAACAGAACCTTAGGTTGGGAATAACCAGAGAAGCTGCTCTCGAAGTCTTTCCCCAATATTGCGTGTAGGGAAGTCTTTCCCCAATATTGCGTGTAGGGAAGTCTTTCCCCAATATTGCGTGTGGGTTTTACATCTCCACATGTAAGTACAAGCTGCACAGAATTTTTGTCTCATTTTTGTCTCCAGCAGGTTCTAGAATGAAGGCACTTTCAGTTTCACGGAATTTGATAATATTTTTCTAGGTTTAGAGGCACTCTTGAGGAGGGTCCCCAGCACATAAACTTTGGGGAAATACTGAGTAAGGAGCAGGTGCTTTTAAGAAACATTCAGGCAAACTACCATCTATAGGACGGATAAGCAACAAGGTCCTACCATATTGCACACAGAACTATATTCAATACACTGTAACAGAGCACAAGGGAAAAAATGCAAAACAGAATGTATATACATGTATAATTGAGTCACTTTGCTATACAGAAGAAATTAACACAGCAGTGTAAATCAAATATACATCAATAAGCTTTTTTTTTTTAAGAAAAGAAACATTGAGATGGGTCCTTTACCCCCAAACCACCAGCCCCTAGCATACTCTCACTGCCTGTGAAGGCCAGGAAGGCTGAGCTCAAAGTTTCTAAGAGCAGAGCAAATGCGTTTGCACTTTTACGGAAGGCAGAAAAGGCTATTTACTCAGAGTGTTTCTGTCTAAGCTTCTTATTGGAGATTTCTCCCAGTTCCTCCTAGAACTGTTTTCTTTATGACTCGGCACTTCGAACATTGGCATTTATTGTCAAGGTGACTGTATCTATTCTGAGAACCTGGGTTCAGAAGCAGCTTTCCAAAGATCCACACGGGACCACTGTCTTCCCTGAAGTTCGTCTTTTTGCAAAATGACAAAAGGTTCAATGAGAAGAAAAATTCTAGCAAGTTCCTCTGCATCAGCTAGCACCTATTTATGGGATAAGCGTAGTAATCCCTAATTCAATGTAACGTAAGTATACTGCATGTGCAGGCAGGCAATCGCTTTAAATAGCTGCAAGTCCTATGCGGCAATGCCTATGGGCCTGCCGCAGGGCTCCTGTCACCCTTGAGACCACCTGCCGCTCAGGGAGACCATGGAGAAACCCTGACCTGCCAGGCCTATGTGCCCCGCAAGCCCTGGCATGGCACACACACCCAGGGAGGTCAGCACTCCCCCCGACAGCCCATCACACCCCCTGGGGCCTCAGATCACGGAGGACCAAGTCTTTTTAAGTGCCTTAAGAAATATATGCTTGTCCACCCCAGATGGCTTAGAACAGCAGCTCCCACAACTTCAAGTCTCAGGGCCCCTCCACGCTCTTAAAAATCACCCAGGACCCCAAAGACCTTTCAATACGTGGTGGGACCTAATGGTGTTTGTTGCTGTTTAGCTGCAAGGTCGTGTCTGACTCTTTGAGACCCCATGGCCTGCAGCCCGCCAGGCTGCTCTGTCCATGGGATTTCCAGGCAAGAACACTGGGGCGGGCTGCCATTCCCTTCTCCAGGGGATCTTCCCGACCCAGGGACGGAACCCATGTCTCCTGCACTGGCAGCAGGCTGGTTCTTCACTGCTGAGACAGCAGAGAAACCCAATCAATATTTACCGTATTAGAAGTTAAAATGGAGGGTTTTTAAAAAACATTCACCTAATTCATTTCAAAATAGTGATGGACACAAATCACCTATTTTTAGCGGGGTGGGGGTGGGGAGAAGCACCTTTCCTAAAACCAAAAAAAGCTGTTGGAAGGAGGCGCTGTCTGCCAACCCGACAGGATCGCTCAGGCGGGGAGCCGTCACCTCTGCTTCCGAGCTCCGCATGTTGTGACAGGTGTCTGGGCGGCAGTGACGCGGGGAAGCGCCGCGGAGACGCGGCTGGATCTGGGGGAGCATCTCTGCGGCTTCAGGATGGCCGTGGGCGGGCCTGTCTGACGTGACGCCCGGAGTAGGCCCGGGCACACAGGGAGTGCGGGAGGGCCATCCCGGGTGAGCTGTGCACCCGGCCACACCCACCACCCCGGTGCAGCCCCGCACCACGTCCCCCGACGTCAGCACTTGTCCCGGGAAGAGGCTGCTCCCGCCGGGGCTGCCCAAGGCGTCGCGCGTCAGCAGACACCCGGGGGGACGCACCGCTCCAGGACGCTGACTTCCAGCTGAAGGGTCACCGTGGTGGCTCACACGGGTGGCTCTTTTCCTTCACGTGACGGACTGACTTCCTTCTAAGGGGAATACCTGGCAGGTCCTCAGGTCTGAATAACCGCAGTTGATCTGTGGTGGTTCTTTCTGGCAAGGACTGTGTCCCGTGAAAAGAGTGGTTAGGTCAGCTGGCAACTCGCTGGCTGAGCGGATCATGGTGCTTCGGCTTTGGTGCAGGAGAAGGGCTATCTGTGCACGTCCCCTCATCGCCCAGGATGTCAAAAAGACGTGCGCCCCCAGGCTGGAGGCACTGCACGGAAGGAACAGCCGTCCTGCCTCGTCCAGAATATTCCTAACTGACACTGGCTCCTCCGCCTGACGCCCGGCGGGGAGGAAGCCCTGGGCGGTGTGCTGTGGCACCGCTTTGCTGCCAGCTGGGGCCCAGGCACTGTCACGACTGCTGTTCCCGGGCACCAGCAGACACAGCAGCATAGTGAGAAGGAAACGCTTCTCTTCTAACTCTTACAGACCACCCCCAAGGGGCTAGGGGACCCCTGCCCATTTACGAAATAAACTGCTCTCATGAAAACAAAAGCCATCCAGTAAATCTGGCCAACTCCTGGTGAGGCTGCTCTGTGGAGCCTATCTGCTGGGTGCCGGGCAGGCCTACAGAGTCACAAAGGTCAGCCTCCACTTTCCAAGAACACACAGCCTAGCAACACAACGGATGGCGCAAAAGGACGGGGGAGGCCTGCAGCCACGCCTCTGCCTCCAGCTCGTCCCCAGCCGGGCCTGGAGGGGGAGGAAGGTCCCACAGGGCTGAGGGGAGCATCTGAAGGACGGCAGCTCGGGCCCAGGGCCAGGGAGGGCTGCGCCCAGGGACAGCCAGGGCACAAACCCACAGGGCCTGTGCAGGAAGAAACACCCACTTCCGAGCAGGGGGAAGTGGCACAAAAATTCAGTTTAGGGATTTCTCTGGCAGTCTAGTGGTTGAGACCCCACCGTCCAGTGCAGGCAGTGCAGGTTCGATCCCTGGTCAGGAAGCTAAGATTCCACATGCTTCCACGAAAATCCCAAAGAATAAAACAGAAGCAATGCTGTAACAAATTTAACAAAAACTTTAAAAATGGCTCACTCCAAAAACAAACAAACAAACAAAAAAAACCAAACAAAAGATAAAAGGTAAAACTCACTAAAAATAAAAAAAGGTAAGAACTGTGCATTGCTCTTAAAATGTTTCACTTGTAAGAAACGCTAACAATTTCAGAATGAAATACAGCTTCTGTAGCGCCCTCTATAATGTAAGTTACAAAATGTCTATCTGGACCAGGATACATACACAATGGTGTGCATTTATTAAGCACTGAGGAAGTCTGATATAACTCTTCAAAGGCCAAGGATTAAGATAATTGAAAGTGTGAAACTGGATGGCAGCTTTTAAAAAAGAAAAAGAAACAGCTGTAGTATAACAAGGGGAAACTTCTGGCATCTGAGGAATATTTTCAAACAGAAAGTGTTCAGAGAACCTGAATTGCAAACCCAACTAGGACAAGCAAAGGCCAAAATGTAACCACAGCCGGCGGAAAGAAACACAGCCCAGAGGCACCCGACAAGAGAGCCAGCCCTGCTGCAAATCACCGGCATGAACAGAGAGGCCGCTCTGCGTGGTCTCGGAGAGTTGGGAAAAGAAGAAAACCGGGAGCCAAGAGGACATAGCAACTTGGGTCTCTAAATAGTGTCGATTAAATATGAGAACAGCAACGCTGAAACCCATTAAAATAAAATAAATAAATCCTGCATAAATAAAGCTCTCCACGAAGCCCACGGCTCTGTGTGCGCGCTCCTCGTGGGCCCTGGGCGAGGCTGGGGGTGTGTGTGTGCCCCCAAGGTGCTGGACATCGCCAGCGTGCACATCATGTCCTGGATCCCTGGGCAGAAAATCATGAGGATGTGGCCGGCAGGGCCCTAATCCCATGAGGCTATGATTAAGAGGGGGCGTCAACCGTGAACCTCGGCTGAACTCCGCCCGCTCTGTCCCCTGTATAGTTGAGCCCGCCGCTCTCAAACTCTGCATCCCTGGAGCATCTCTGGAGAGGGGGGCACCTGAGTAGGGGAGGGTAAGGGAGGTGTGGATTCGGGGACACAGTGGCAGGGACTGGAGCCAGAGAAGGAGAAACCGTGACTGTGGAGCCCACATCTCTGTTTAGGAAAAGCAAGATCCAGGACGTCCCTGGTGGTCCAGGGGTTCCGTCCCCTGGTCCGGGAAGATCCCACGTGCTACGGAGCAACTGCGCCCGTGTGCCACAACCCCTGCGGCCCGTGGGCTCTGGGGCCCACCCTCCCCAACGAGAGAAGTGACGGCAATGAGAAGCCCCCCGCACCGCGACACAGAGAAACCCCGGCCGCTGCAACTGGAGAAAGCCCAAGAGCAGCAGTGAAGACCCAGAGCAGCCAAAGATAAATCAGTTATTTAATCAGGTTTTTACAAAAAGCAAGATCTATACTGATCTGAGATTGTAGCTCTGAATGCTTCCAAACAAAACCTTTAAACAAGCCATGTCCTCTTCAACCAGTGATGCTGAAACAAAGGGATACCCAAAGACAACGCAGCTGGACCCCGACTCCACCCCATGTGCAAAACTGAACTCAAAACAGATCAAGGACCGAAACATAAGAACCAAGACCAGAACACTCTTAGAAGAAAACAGAGGGGAACCTTCACGACGTTAGAGTCGGCAGTCGGAGCTTCGTTACGACCCCAAAAGGATGAGGAACAAAAGAAAATAAATAAGTAAACTGGACTTCATCAAAATTAAAACGTCTGCACATCAAAGGACAGGCATTATGGAGTAAAAAGACAACCCATAGAATAGGCGGAACCATTTGCAGAGCATAAATCCAGAATATATGGAAAACCCCTCCAATTCCACAACAAAATACAAACCACTCAATTCAAAAATGAACAAAGGACTTGAATAAACATTTGTCTGAAGGAGAGACGCACATGGCTGACAAGCACGGGAAGAGATGTTCAGTCCATTAGACATCGGGGCAGCGCAAATTAAAACCACACTCAGACACCTCTTCACACCAGCAGAAGGTTATCATCAACAAACAAGCAAACAAACCAAGAAGGAAAATAACAAATGTGGGGGAAATACGGACAAACTGGAACCCTCTGGTATCGCCAAAGAGAATGCAGAACGGCACTGTCACTGTGGGGAACCGTTCAGTCGTTTTCAAAAGTTAAAAACAGAATCCCCGTGTGACCCGGCGGTTCTATTCCTAGGTATCTTCCCCGAAGATGCAGAAGCAGTGTTCCCAGAAGCGCTGTTCACAACGGCCAACGAGTGGAGACAGCCCAGGGGTCCCTCAGTGGTGAATGGGTACACAAAGTGCGAGCTGTGCACAGTGGGGCGTCACCATGCATCGTGCAACACGGATGACCGCCGAAAACGCCAGACACAGAAGGATAAACATCTATGATTCCACCTGTATGAGACCTCCCTCCAGAAGAGACAGGCTCACAGGACAGAAAAGCAAACCAGGAGCTAACAGCAGAGAGGAACGGAGCTAATCCTTACAGGGAAAGGGCTTCTGTGTGGGATGAGGAAAACGTTCTGGAAATAGATGGTACTGATGATGACACTCTGAAGGTACAACACTTAAAGACGGTTCAGATCGTCAGTGTTATTTATATTTCACCACAATTAAAAAAGCACAGCAAACAAAGAAACTGGCATACGTGTTGGTAAAGGGACTGAGATAACAGCCAAGCATCAAGAGGATGAGGAGTCATTTTATTAACTGATACGGAAGAAACTTGAGGACGGAAGGATGAACACAGAGAGGGGCTGGTTGGGAAAAGGAAACAGGTGGCTCTTTAAAGCCCGGTGATTTTTCTCAAGAGCTCCCTGGCCCTCCTGCTGAGCACCGCCCAAGCCAGCGGCCCCTGCCTCCACCGCGGCGGCCACCTGGGGCGGGTCAGCGTCTCTCCAGGAACATGCCTGGCCAGGTTCCCGAAGAGACACAAACCAGAGGCCCCCACACAAGACGCAGAGAACAAGGCGACCACAGCCCTCAGCTGCAGCTCCTCGCAGCTGCACCCGCTGCCAGGCTTCAGCCCCAACGATGAACCAACGGGCTTCCTGCGCAAGTGTCTGCGAGTCTCTGATGTGCGGAGCCGCAAGGAAGCGCGGGCCGGCCCACCAGTGTCCCAGGGGGGCAGCGCCCAGCCCCGTGGCTGAGCTGATGCTCTCGGAGGCTCCTTCCGGGGTGATGGGGGGCACAGCAGAGGAGCAGAGGGGCCCTGCCCCCCGCAGCAGAAGGCGCACTAGCTTCCAGATCCTGCTTTCGGCCACGGTGTGCAGCCCCGAGGCGCAGGCGGCAAGACTGGCCTCCGCTGCCCACCCAATACAGGGCGGTCCTCTCATCAGCCCGGCAGGGAAGTCAGCATCTCGTACACCTGGTCTCTGCTGCTCACTCATGGGTGCTCCTGGAAAGTGCGGTCCTTGCTCCAGCCTCAGCACAGGCCGCAACACGCAGAGACGGAGGGCCCTGCGGCCGGAGAACTGGATTCAGCCCCTGGCTGGCGTGGACTTGGCCCAGTGGCTGCCCTTCTCCCTAAAAACCTGTGCCTGTTTCACAGGACTGGAATCAGGACACAGGGCCTGGACACAGGACCCCAGGGAGCATTCTGGGCCCTGCGGGCGCCTGGAAATTGGAGCAAGCCTGCAGACCCACTGGCCGAGCCCAAGGGAATGGCCACACTCTGCCCACACCTCCTGCACCTGCTAGCAAGCATCCCACAGGCCGCCCGGGTGGCCGGTACCACCTTCTTAGGACTTGCCTGCACACCCTCCAGTCAGGGGCCCAGATGGCCCATCGCTCCTCCTCCTGAAGGTGAAAGCAAGCCCACTCCCCCAGGCCCATCCCCCTGGACCCCTCGCCACGCTGGTTAGGAAGGCAAGCTCCTTGAAGACGTCCTGGAGGCCAGGATTTCTGCAGGACTCACCTGCAGCTGGGCTCAGTTACACCATGCCAACTGCCCGAATGACCCACGGAAACACTGGAGGCCCAGGCTCTGTCTCCGAGTCACCATGGAGGAACCATGACGCAGGCCCGAGCCCGCTCCCTTGTAAACTGGGGCTTTGGGGATGGCGTGTCATTTGGTTTCCAGCCCTTCCTGATGACATGGGGGGAGCACTGCCAGGGCGCCTCGGTGGAAAAACTTCCACAGAGAGAATTTCGGGATGGGACTCAGCCCAGGGACTCGCAGAAGATGGCACGTGCTGATGTAAAGTATCAGAGGAGTTTTACAGGAGGCTACACAGGCTTAGGGTCTGAAGGGTGAGGGCTTCCCAGAGGCCAAAATGAGACTGAAACCTCATGCACAGACGACCCACTGGGGGGAGGCAAACATTCCTGACAGTGAAGACATGGTGTCACTGACACGGGAGGCCGGGGGAAGAAATGCACACTTCAGTACAGAAGGCATGTCTCTGCCAGCCCCATCCCAGTGACCATCCGGGGAGCTCGGGCCCTCGGAGGAAGGGCCTGGCCGCACACAGAGGCGCTGGGCGCCTTCCCCCGGCCGCCCCTGCTGGCTCTCCCAGGGCTGCCGAGCTGGCCGGGAGTCAGGAACGGCGGGGCTGGGCAGGCTGTTTATGTCTGATCCGGACAACGGAGGGCTTATGACGACTGACTGACGCGAGAGCGCCCCAACACCGCATGCCAGAAATCCACCGGGGGAGGAGGAATTCTTTTTAAGAGACCACTCGGCGGCCACGGCCCGCCTGACGGGCTGAGAGTGTAAGCGGAGCTCTCCCTCCAGGCCCCGGGCTGCCAGGGAGCGGCAGCACGCCCGGGGCCCACAGGCCACAGGGCCGAGCGTGGGCAGAGCTCCCAGGCCGGGAGAGCGAGGCCCAGAACCGGGTGCGGAGTCCAGCCGCACGGCTCGCCCTGCCCTCTGCGGGCCGCTTCTCCCCAGACGGAAGCCAGGGCCTCTGCCAGCCCTCCTGGGGCCCAGGAGACTCCAGAAGGTCCTGGGGGACCACGGCGGGCTGGGCAGACCTGCAGGCAGGTTCTCCTGCGGGGCAATGCGTGCCCCCCATCTTTTATGATGGCAAAATGCCTTCCTCAAGAGCTGGCCTTTAAACTTTGCAATCACTAATTACCAAGGAGAAAAACGTGAAAACACAAACGTTTGGTCCCGGTCCATGGTCTCAGGGCAGCAGGCCCGAGAGTCGTGCGCCGGAGGGAGCAGGGAACAAGGTCACACAGCCCCCCACCCGTCCGCTGGCCTCGCGCGCCTGTCCCCTGCCTGCCGGGGACCCCCCCTCGCTGGCAGCCCCACTCTGTGCCGCCTGTGCCCGGGCAGCAGCAGGTGGGACCGTCTGGACCAGGCCGGCAGTTGGTCTTGGCCGGGGGGAGGGGAGGCCGATGGGCAGACGTGTGCAAACACCCTTGCTGGAATCTGCTTTCAGAAATGATGTCAGCGGTTCTCAAGTTTCAAACACGAAAAGACACGGGGTGTTTATGTTTATCAAAAGGGCCTGAGCCTGACCAGGGTGATGAACGTGAGACGTGCCAGACGCTTGGGGCTGGGCCTGGGCCTCGTGACAAGCACGGCAGCTGCCACTCTGGGCGCAGCCGGGCCAGGCCACATGCTGGCCCCGCCCACCCCGCCCCCTGGCCCCGCCCACCCCGCCAGCCCTCACAGCAGCCCCCAGGACTAGCCTCTCCATGTGACCTCAGTTCTCAGAAGCCGAGCCCAGAGGGACGGTCACCGGTTCCCGGGGGGGCCAGGGTGGGAGCCCTGCAGCCCGCTTCTAGAGGGCACTCAGACAGTGCCGGGGAGCTCGGCGGAGGAGGTTGTGAGCGCCCGAGGGCGGCTCCCCAGGCCCATCACGAGCACCCCATCCTTCCAGCTGCAGGGGGCACAGTGAGAAGGGACAGGGAGGCCATGCCACTGCCAAGCCTCCCCCTCCCCGAACTGACGACCCACCAGCTGCCACCCCCCAGGGAAGCCCCTGCACCGTGTCACAATGGCACTTCACTCGCCAACACAGATGCTGGTTTCAGCACCTCCCAGACCATACGGGGGAGCCTGGTTGTGGCGTCGTGGTGACCTGGACCAAGGCACCTCAAAAGGCCAGGGAGGGGGAGTCCTGTGCAAGAGCAGGAGCCGCCAGGCCAGCAGCAGCGGCATGTCCTGCCTGGGTCTCTGGACGAGAAGCACCGGGCCCCATCAGCTGCCTGAACGCAGGCCTCAGCACTCAGCAGGGCAGGCAGGGCTGCAGCAGCCCACCACAAGGCATGTGGCCAAGCAGGCCTGTCGGGGCCCCGGCCCTCGGAGAGGCTGCTCCCTGCCACCAAGAAGGTGCGGATCTCCGCTGACCCCAGGGAGGAGCCGGGGCTCCCAAGTCAGCCAACCCTCAGGCTTGGTTATCTCTAGGCAGGACGTGCATTCCAGAAAAACAAAGTAACTGACTGCAGTGCTGAGGTGGTCTCCTGGTCATAAAGCCTCACCTCCTGCAGGGAGGGAAGCGCTGGCTTCCTGAACACTGCTGCTGCTGCTAAGTCGCTTCAGTCGTGTCCGACTCTGTGTGACCCCATGGACTGCAGCCCACCAGGCTCCCCCATCCCTGGGATTCTCCAGGCAAGAACACTGGAGTTGGTTGCCATTTCCTTCTCCAATGCATGAAAATGAAAAGCGAAAGGGAAGTCACTCAGCTGTGTCCAACTCTTAGCGACCCCATGGACTGTAGCCTACCAGGCTCCTCCATCCATGGGATTTTCCAGGCAAGAGTACTGGAGTGGGGTGCCATTGCCTTCTCCATATCCTGAAAACTAGCAATCTGTAATTCAACTATCTGTAAGTAAAATTATGCGTTGAAGCTGAAGCTCCAATACTCTGGCCACCTGATGGGAAGAACAGACTCTGATGCTGGGAAAGGCTGAGGCTAAGAGAAGGAGACGACAGAGGATGAGATGGTTGGATGGCATCACCGACTCAATGGACGTGAGTTTGCGTAAACAACTGGAGTTGGTGATGGACAGGGAGGCCTGGCGTGCTGCAGTCCATGGGGTCGGGTCACAAAGAGTCGGACATGACTGAGCAACTGAACAACAGCAAAATTACTGACAGAACAGCAACAACAAAATTATATTTATTTTCAAAAGGTCTAGATTAGCAACTACAGGAAGAAAATATACTTCTAAAAAACCAAACATGGTATTTATAAGGTAACCACATTATATGCAATGCATGTGTTAGAAAACAGAAAAAGTGAATTTTAATGGGGAAAGTAGTTTCCACCCACAGCCTCCCCTGCACACACACAAAAACAGAAGCCATGAAAGAGATGCTGTCTCACAATGCTGCCCCTAAGTATAAAAATCCCCAAGTCGCTATTTGCTGACCTGTGGCTTACTTCCAACCTTGCCAGCTTTGGCTGCCACTTGAACGTGAGAACCATGGAATCTCAGAGGAGGAAGGAGCTGAGGGACCCTTTACTACCCGACCCCACCCCCTTCTCAACACACAATGCAAACGTGGCCAGGGCTGTGTGAGCTCCACCCTGCCCAGTGCAGAAACCATCCCCGCTACAGGCATGACAGGCAATGTCCTACAAAATAATTCTCAAGCTAAATCTGGAATGAATTCTTTATTCACTCTGGGGGGAAAAAAAAAAAAAGTAAGTTAAAAGCAAGGGGAGGAGGCGGGGGAGGCAGGCTGGCAGGAAGGCGCTAGCCAAGTGTGCGCTGCACTCAGATCTGGGGACTGGACGTTTATAAGGTGTGACATCAATCACCTCGTAAAACACCCGAGCAGAAGTGCTGCGAGAGCAGCCCCGGGCCGCAGGTACACTTCGGTCCACTATAAAGTGTGCCCGGCAGTTACTTCACTGGAACAGAAAGGTCAGGGCACGCCGGGACAGTCACCCGGGAACCCTTCCACTCACTACGTGGCACCTTCCTCTTCGGCTCCGGCCAACTAGCTCACGTCGGGCCAGCCCTGCTGCACAGCGGTTAACATAAAAACATACATGTGTATCATGAAGGCTTTGGAGTCAGAGAGCTACCAAGGCAGACTTGAGGGGCCAAGACAGGAAAGAGAAAGAAAGGGAGAGGAGGGCACGGTTTGAGCCCATTTCCCCCAAGAGGCATTTGCTGACATACCAGGTTCCATGCGGAGGGTGAGGAGCAGACCCTGGGAAGTAAAACGCCTTCAGAGCCTGCCCATGCGGAGGGTTCATGCGCGTCTCCTCGCTGGGACGCTTACATATTAGCTGACTCATTGGAAAAGCCCCTGATGCTGGGAAAGACTGAAGTCGGGAGGAGAAGGGGGCAACAGAGGATGAGATGGCTGGATGGCATCACCGACTCAATGGACATGAGTTTGAGCAAGCTCGGGGAGATGGTGATGGACAGGGAGGCCTGGCGTGCTGCAGTCCATGGAGTCACAAAGAGTCGAACGGGACTTAGCAACTGAACAAGAACAACAGCAAAAGAATGAACACCAACTCACAATCACAACGAGGAACTTTAAAGTATCCTTCTCAGTAACTGACAGAAAAAGCAGACCACAAAAATCAGGAAAGTAACAGAAGAGCTGAGCATGCTGATTAACATATTTGACTCAATAGACACACGCAGAATTGACGAATCTCAATTATTCTCTTCAAATAAATATAAAAATCTATAAAATTGACTATATCATGATAAAGGAAAATACAAAAAGTTTTTAAAAGCTGAAAGTAAATAAGAATTCAGTGACCATAATGAAATTAAAGTAGAAATCAGTAACAAAAGCAAAATACTAAGAAACGCACAAAAGGCTGAAATAAAGAAATAAAATAACCCGTGAGTCAAAGAAGAAATCAAAAAGGAAATTAGCTATTATTCTAAACTGAATCACAATGAAAATGACATTAAAATACCTATGTGATCCAGAAAAGTCAAATATAGGTGAAAATTACTGCTTTAAGAGCATGCATTATGAAAGAAGAAAATTTGGGAATAAATTCAATGACACAAATATTTGTCTCAATTACTGAAAAAAAATAGTAAATCCAGAGAATAAAAGGAAATACTAGCAATAAGATCAGAAATTGATTTTTTAAAAGAATATCTAATAGAATGAAGAAAATCAAACCTGGTTGTTTGCAAATATTAAAACAACTGTCCCAGAAAGTCCAGTGGAGAAAAAAAAGAGAAAGAATGAACAAGCGATGTGAATGAAAGAGACATCAGGATAAATCCTACAGACACCACACAGATAACACAAGGGTATTTAAAAACCTACACCAGTACATTTGAAATTTTAGACAGAAAGAAAAAAATTCTGAGAAAAACTAAACACATCAAAACTGACACAAGAAAACTAGAAACTTTGAAGAGTCCTACATCAGTTGAGGGTATAATTTAGAAATCATCCTTAAGAAAACTACAACATGGGTTCACCAATGAATTCTTCCAAATATTTAAAAAAGAAGTAACAACACAACCTTAGATAAACTCTAATCCGTTGAAGATCTGACAACTATGGCCCAAGGCCGTATCAATCTGTGGCCTCACTTTGTACAAGTGAGACTGATTTTTACAAGTTTAAGTGCCTGTTTTTCTTTTAAAAAAAAAAAAAAAGGAAGAAAAATATGCAATGGAAACCATATATGTTCCACAAAATATTTACCATCTGACTTTTAAAAAAAATTCTGTCAACTCTAGGAATAGAAAAAGAGGATAATCTCATTCCATTTTAAGAGGCCAGTATAAACTTCATATTAAAATTGAACAAAGACATTTCAAGGAGAGAAAACCACAAACCAATTTCACTCATGAATTTAGATGAAAAAAATTAAGCAAAATAGAAGCAAAATGAATTCAGATAAAAGAAGGATAATATATTATAATCAAGTCAGACTTACTACGAAAGGTAAGGCTGGTTAACAGAAAGTATTCAAGAAAATTCATCACATTAATGAAACAAAAGGGGGGAATCATACAATTAACAGATGCAGAGCAAAATGTAATATATTGTTGTTTGTCATTGTTGTTTAGCCCTAAGTCACTTCTGACTCTTTGCGACCCCTTGGACTGCAGCTCGCCAGGCTCCTCTGTCCCTGCGATTTCCCAGGCAAGAATACTGGAGTGGCTTGCCATTTCCTTCTCCAGGGGATCTTCCCGACCCAGGAATGGAACCCACATCTCCTGCATTAGCAGGTGGGCTCTTGACCACTGAGCCACTTGGGAAGCCCTATAATATATTAAGTCCAACCAAATCAAAGTGTCATTTTCATAAAAAGATCAAACATCTGCATGCCATGTGGTTCAACCTAGTATTTTAACACTGACTCATGAGAAAATTCAACTAATAAGGACAGAAGAGAACTGCATTGGTCTGATTAAGACTGTTACAGAAAACCTAACGAAATGTTGAAAGTATTTCCCTTGATATTCAAACAAGACATAGATGTTCACTACCACTAATTCTGTTTAACATTTGATTGAAGGCCCTAGACAATTCACTAAAGCAAGAAAAATACATAAAAAGTTTAAAACTTGGCAACAAAAAAATAAAACGTCTACTATCCACAAACAGTATACATTAATATCCCAAAGAATCTACAGATAAACTAGAATAATAATAAGCCAACTCTGAAAGCTGTCTAGAGACACAGTGGCTACACAAAAACTAACTGTATTTCTAAATACAAACAAACGGTACAATTTTTTAAAGGCAGCCCATAAAATATCTAGAAGCAAATCTAATAGACAATGTGAAAGAACTCTGCCCCGTGGAATACAAAACAAAAAATGTGATTGAAATAATTAAAGAAGACCCAAACATAAAGACGTATCATATCCACGGATTGGAAGATTAAAACAAACTGATTTTATACACAAACCAGTGAAATGCCAATTGAGATCCCAGTAGGTATTCTGTTGAAATTGAAAAGCTGATTTTAAAATTCATATGGAAAGGCAGTGGGCCAAGAAGAACCAAGACAGTCTTTAAAATGATTCAAAAAAGCTGGAGGACACACAATGCCAGCTGTTAGAAGCAATCATAAAGCCCCATTAGTTACTCTGTGTTCACTGACACACAGATAAAGCCCAGGAACAGACCCACGTGTGTGACCGTGAGTGCGGACACGGTGGCAACACGGAGCAGTGGGGGAAGGATGCAGCTTTTAACAAGCTGACGGGCCAAAGGAACATCCTAACGGGAAAACCAGCCCTCGGTCATTACTGCACATCCCATTTTCTTAAAAAATCAATTATAGGTAGACCACAGATCCATTTGGTAAAATGACACTTCTAGAAAACAATAGACTGCAAGATCCAACAGTCCATCCTAAAGGAAATCAACCCTGAATATTCACCGGAAGGACTGATGCTGAAGATGAAGCTCCAATCCTTTGGCCACCTGATACGAAGAGCAGACTCAACTGGAAAAGGTCCTGAAGGTGGGAAAGATTGAAGGCAGGAGGAGACGGGGACGACAGAGGATGAGATGTTTGGATGGCATCAGCAACTCACTCCGGGAGACGGTGACGGACAGGGAAGCCTGGTGTGCTGCAGTCCATGCAGTCATAAAGAGTCGGACACGACTTAGCTACTGAACAATAACTACAACAGGAAATAACAGGCTCTTTCCAGTGCACTCGAGCAGGCATAAATAAAATGACCAGTCGCTGGACAATGTGAAAATTAAGAACATCTGTTCATCAAAGAGCATCATTAAGAAAGTGAAGAAGCAAGCCACAGCCTTAAGAGAAAACAGCCAAGGAAACAATCAACAAAGGATTCATCTCTCGCCTATGAAAACAACAACGAGTCAGTAGGAAAAATAAAGACAATCGAGTCTCTTAAACGAGCAGAAGACTTAAACAGCCACTTCAGCAAAGGGGACATCTAGCTGTTTGATAAATATACGACAGGATGCTCAGCAAATTCAGTACTTGTGGAAATATGAGATGTGTCACAGTGGCCAAAACAAAAAAGGAGCCAGAGTGCCATGCGCTGGCCAGTGGGCAGCCAGTAGGTCTCTCAGAGCGTAACCTGGCACAGGAAATCCGAACACTGGGCTCACGCACACCTTATCAAAAGAATGCGTGGGAGGATTGCGTGTAAAAGCCCCAGCCTGAAACCACCCAGGTGTCGTCAACAGACAACAGATACACTGTGATCTGCGTATACAATGCAATGTCACACACCCAGGCAAAGGAGCACACAGCTCTGAGTCACGTGGTGTCAGTCTCACAGACAAACCGTTGAGGGAAGAAAGCCGGACAGAACAAGCAGATGTTCTGTGGCTGTGTTTATATTAGGTTCAAAACCAGGAGAGACTGATCCAAGGTGTGAGAAGCTGAAAAGGAGGTTCCCGGGGGGGCAGGGAAGGGGCTGCATAAGGGCTCCTGGGGCCCCCGAGTTCCCCTCTCCCACTCTGCACAGCGCTCACCAGCGTTTTCCTCTCGTGAGAATCCAAGAGAAGCGCCGACGGCTTGTGCGTCCAGAGAAGACGCGCGTCTTACCCCAATACCAAGTGCACTCAGCAGTGGGAACCCTCAGGTAGTGCTGTGCGCGGCGGCAGCGGCAGTGAGAGGGCTGGAAAGAAACCCAGGATCCACCCAGTGCCTCCTTAAATGAGCAACGTCACCCCCACGCACAGCCATAAAAAAGAGTAGGAGATTGTTCTGTACTAATTTGGGCTTCCCTTGTGGCTCGGCTGGTAAAGAATCCGCCTGCAATGCGGGAGACCTGGGCGGGGAAGATCCCCTGGAGAAGGGAACGGCTACCCACTCCAGCCTTCTGGCCCGGAGAAGTGCATGGACTAGTCCATGGGGTCGCAAAGAGTCAGACACCACTGAGCGACTTTCACTTTCACTTTCTGTACTAATTTAGAACAATCCCCAAAGAAAAAAGTTTAAAAGCTGGGTGCCTAAGCATCTGCAATCTACTATCATTCATAAATAGAGATTGGGCAAGAGAGAACACCTATGCATTTATTTTTTTAAAGTTTATCAATAGACTTCACTAAAAACAGAGTAGACAGGCAGAGTTCCCATGTGCCCCACCAACCAGCACCACACTCCGCTCCCCCGGCAGGGACTGTCACACAGCTTTTTTCGGGTTAAACTTCCTTCTGATGGCTGCGGGACAAGGCACACTGACAGACACGTTCTTGGTGAAGTGCCGGTGAGTTACAACGCTTCGGGCGTGCAGCCGAGTGACCCAGTTTACAGATACCTACTTTTTCAGATTCTTTTCCATTACAGGTTATTACAGGACGCTGAACACACTTGTTAAGAAGCTCCTGTGTATCACAGCTGAGATGCCACACATAAGGGGGATCCTACGGTATTTCCTGTCTGCCGTAGTTCACCTAGTGTGACAATCTGCAGTCTGCCCATGTTGCTGCCCGTGGCAAAGCCCCATTCTTTATACTGATAACGGTATTTTTAAGTGAGGTCACTGCTCCCTTCAGATCCCCTCGCATCCACCCCAGGAGCCTGTCCGGGCCCCGCGCTGCTCTGAGTCCTCACATCTGTCTCCCCGGGCTCCCCTGGGCTGTGCATCTGGCTGCCGGCGACGCTGATGGTCTGGAGGCGTGGGGCAGGGGGCCTGGGCAGGTGTATCATAAGATGCACCTCTACAGAGGTTGGGCGGCTGGCACGGCCAGGGCTCGAGGTTGCCCATGGGCAGGAAGATCACAGAGGTAAGGCGCCATCGTCTCCACACAAATCAATCGGAAATTCCCGGAGAACACACACGCCCTCACGCCACCGCACGGGCAGTACCGAAGGGTGAGCGGGCACAGCAGGAGCCCTGAGGGGACGGGGCAGACGGCTCCCCGAAGGCACGGCGACCAGGCACACGCTGGCCTCAGTGGCTCACCACAGGACACACAGCCCAGGTTCAGGTCGTGGGGTGTCTGCCGGGCTCGGACCGACACTGGCACGCCTCGGGGCCTCCCTCCCGTCTCACCAGCAGGAAGTCCCATCGACAGAAAACTCCAGGGAAAGGAAGCTGGCTACCTCTCTGAAAGAGGAGGAGATTAGGACTCATCAGAGTAAACAACGTGAGCCCAAGTTTGGCAGACGGGGAAAAGAGCTGGGGCTTCGTCCCAACTGCGTGTTTGGCGACGGGCAGCCGCGTCCCACGGCCGCTGCTGCTGGTCCTCCGCTGGGGCCCCACGAGCTTCCCACCGCAAAGGTGCGCGAGCAGCGCCCGCATCCGCAGAGCCCGCTTCTGCCCCTAGACAGACGGGCGCACCCCATGGCCCTGCCTTCCCAGGAACAGCGCGAGCCCAGGGGGAAACGGCTGCTTCGGCCCAGGGCCACAGCCCCAGCCCCGACAGGACCCACGAGCAGCTTGGAAGCGGCCCGGCTCGGGACGAGTGACGACTCACAGAGCGTGAGCGCTGCTGGCTTGCCTTTCCTCACTGCTGTCTCTGCTGGGAGGGAAAGCGACAAAGGGGAGAACGGCTCAGATACCTCCTCCCTGCGACGGGCGAGGACAGAGAGAAGTGGAGGTGGGTTTATGAGTCTCTGGCCTGGAGTCCAAGGCAGGCTGGAGGAGGGCACCCCACAATGCCCATGCCCTGGGGAAGCGGCGCCTCCATCCCACTCACCCACCAGGTTCCGGCTGCTCACAGAGGAGAGCGGGCTGCAAGGGGGGGTTGCAAGCTCAGCTCCCAGCTGGGGGTCCAGGACCCCAGGGGCACGGGCTCACCCTTGTCCCCAAGCAAACCCCCCTGTGGCCCCCCAGTGTGCCTCGCTGGCACCCCGAAGCTGGTGTGTCCCAGGGGCAGGGGCTTCCTCTCCCTCGCCTCCCTGCTCAGCCCCTTATTCCTTCCTCACACCCCAGCAGGCCCAGGTCCCCGCTCCCCTTCACTGGGGCGGGACCTGAAATGCGTTTCCAGCCCCTGCAGAGCACGCGGGACTCTGTACTTCTCCAGGCTGACCCTCAGCCACACCTGCCGCCAGGACGGGTGTCAACATCCAATGGCGTGAACGTTGCAACTCCCATGCTGCTAAACAAGGAACCACTCCACACGCAGAGTCTTTCCGTGTTTCTTTTTAAATCCAAAACTAGAATTTGATCATCAGAATTGAGATATCACTCTATAAAACGCGAGACAAATTCGTACTTTTTCCAGGCCTTTTCTTAAATCTGCCGCAGCTGTCACGGAACGTCTTTGGGTTTGGATGAGTATAGCTTAGAAGTGACAGAGGCCACTGCAATCAGGGAGGCTCTGAGCTCAGTCAATCTAGGAGATTCCAGAAGCTTCCAAAGGATGAGGGAGGCTCAGCCGCGAACAGCACTTCAGCCAGTGGTGGAAGGTTCCAGAGCCAGACGCTCAGGTCACGTGGGGCAGGCCCAGCAGCTCCTGTCCCCGTCTGGCGTCCACTAGGACCTGAGCTTCTGCTTCCTAGGGCAGAGTTTTGTTTCCAGCAAGCATGCTTGTGTAGAACTCACTTGAAAGGGAGCCACAATAATTGTGAAGGCAAAAGAGGATGAGATGGCTGGATGGCATTGCTAATTCAGTGGACATGATCTTGGACAAACTCTGGAAGATGGTGGGGACAGGGAGGCCTGGCATGCTGCAGACCACGGGGTCACAAAGAGTTGGACACGACTTGGCGACTGAACAACAAAATGGGAAATCTATGGATTTAGTTGACATAAAACTGGAAAATATAGACCCTGGCTTTGTACAAAATATGGGTGAAGATGTTGTCTTGATCAGTGATTTTAACCAATGTCTTCAAATGAATGTAAAAACTCATACCTCGAGCCACCTGTCTGCCCCGTCCAGGTGGAGTCCAGCCGCCCTCTGGGGGCAGAGGGTGATACGTACCCCTCCAGTGTGTGGCTGTCCATGCAGGGGCGGCAGGCCAGGCCCACCCCTTTCCAGGGTAGAAAGGTCTGGATTTTGACCATGAATACGGGGCCACCTTACACGGATCCCTGTGCCCCTCTGCCCCAGTGCGGGGCTCCCAAAGGAGGAGACACAGGGTTGTCCACCTGCCACATGGGCAGGTACCAGGCTGAAGGCAAAGTCCAGTGGCCAGTGTCCTCCTCAAAGGCGAAGGCCTGGTACAGTGCAGCCCCCACTGGGAGGCACCACGGCAGGCTCAGAGCCCAGCCGTCCTCCCGCGGAGGCGGCCCGGCCAGCACACAGGAGCCGGGGGACACATGGCTGCTCGGCCCAGCGGCTAGGCCAGCCTCCCTGCCCACCCCCAGCGCCTCCAGCTGTTCCAGAACTGGAAACGGTTGAGAAGCACTAGAGTGATGTTCTCTCAGACAACACGCAATGTGAGAAAGGCTCTTTTCTTCTCACAGATAACACGGATGTTTGAAACCGTACCCTGAGTCAGCGCAGGCTCACCCCGTAGGAACACACACGGGAAAGGCCTTAGAAACAGCATCTCCTTTGGAACCACAGCTGCTGAGGCCGTGTCTGTGCCAATCGGTCACCGATCCACTCATAAGAGGGTCCACGTAACGTGGACTAGAAGCTGGAGTTTCCGGTTTAGAAAGTGGAGTGCCTGTAAACGCAAAGAAACCCTCGTCCCAAGGGTCTCAGGCGCCAAGTCCTTGGCCCCATGGGAGCTCCGAGAAAGCACAGCTGAGAACTGAAACGTCCACGTCTTGGTCCAGGCCAGAGCCAGCGGCCGTGTGAGCCTGACCCTGGGCAGAGGGGCCAGCCAGTGCAGCACGAGGCGCTGAGACGAGAGAGGAAGGGGCAGGAAGGCTGGACACCAGGAGGGCAGAGCGGGGAGCACACCCTGCCCGGGGGTCTCTGTCTGCAGCACATCCGGGCAGGGATAGATGGATTCCCGAGTCTGGGGTCTCCCGGCTCCACGCAGCGACTCATGACCCACCAGGCCCTGCTGACCCCGCCTCCGGGACCGCTCCGGCCCCTCCGTGGAACCCAGCGTGACCAGTTGGCCCCTCACCCGCTAGTGTGGCCCCAGCCCCCTTTCCACACCACCACAAATGCCACAGATAACCAGGGACATAACAGAAGGGAGCCTGATCCCAGAGATGGAAGGGCAGACAGACAGCTGCACTCTTCTCAGGGGCCCCAGTGGCCCTGGTAGGGGTGGCCGAACTGGGCGCCTTGCCGGCCACTCAGATCTCAGGCCGTGCGTTTCCTAAAGGCTGGGCTCCTTAGGACGGAAAAACTTCAGTGGGGTTTCAGCACTTCCAGGCCAGGTCTCCTGCGGGCACTGAGTTCAGATTCTCCCCTGCGATCCTCCAGCCTTCACCTGCCTTGGCTCCTTCCCAGTGGAGCTGATGAACTGGAGACTAACATCCACACCTTCCAAAAAGTCTTTAAGGACATGGACGGCCAAAACCGTATCCAGCAAAGAAGCAGCTCCCCAGGGTGCAGCGTCGTCTGGGAGGACGGGGATGCAGGGACCCCACAAGGGCCCAGGTGATGGGGACCACACGTGCACAGCCCCCAGGCAGCAGCCGCCTGCACCCCGCCCCCACTCCAGAGCCTCAGACCCCCCGTGAGGAGCGCCTCTCTGACCTGTCCCTCCCCGGCAGCCACAGCTTGTCCCTGCTCACGTACCGGACCTACAACTAACAGGCGACCACAGACACCCACCAGCAGCCGATGCAATCCTGACCCGCCACCCGGTCTTTGTCCCATCACCCTCAGTGACTCGATTCCAACATGCACTGAGCGTCCGGCATGGCAAAACACAAAGGCCCTCATCTCCAGCTTCGGCTAAACCTCCTAGCGAAAACCGCTGCCCTCCAAGGTCTCCGCCCTCCCCAGCGCCTTCCCAAATTTTCTAAAAGCCCTTTCCGTGTATTAGCACCTAAGAAAGAGATCCATGACCCCACCTTCCTCCCGTTCCCTGATTCTTTCAGTGGGAGTGAAATAAAGCAGCCAGCTCCCCGGGCCCAGGCGTGACGGGTCTGGATGAAAAGCCACGTGGAGACCGCAGGTGTTCGGGCAAAGCGCTGGGATGGGCGGCTTTTCAAGCACAAAAAGCGGCAAGCAGGCTTGCATTCTGTGTGTCAGACCCTGGTGGGGGCGGGGCCGTAAGAAACAGTCAGTCAGCTCCTGACCTGGATGAAATCAATAAAACGTGTGAAAATGAGGAGCATTAAGAATTCTGAATCACGCTGTTCAACCCTGGAGGAACTTTCGCTAAATACATCTACTGCAAGCAATGTGAACACACCAGAGAGGGCCCTTTGTACAGCACAGTCCAGTGAAGCTGTGCTAAGAGCAGACTCCGTGGACTCTCTTGCAACTCCAGCAGCACCGCACAGATCCTACTGAATCAACAGGTCAGCGAGAGCCGCAGCTCTAACAAACGCCCAGTTTCTACAAAGGACGTTACAGGGAAATTCAAAACAGTTAAGAAGGAATAAACTTGGCTATGAATGCAAACAAGTCAAAACAGAATCTTTAGCTCCTGGAACAGGAGGCCTTCCCTTGGCGTCAGCACCTTGAACAACTGCACCATCAGAAGCGATCTTCTACCAGACGGCCTCGGAGTTTAAAGGCAAAAATAACTCGCCATCAGTCACAAAAGTTCCCTCAGCGAAAGAGGCTTGAAGACAGGGCTCAACAACAACAAGTCATCAAGATCCAGCGAGGGTACAGTATCAGAGGGCACGTGGGAGCCCCAGGAGAATGTGGTCTTGTGCAGAAAACGAAGCCCCCAGGTGCGAGCGCGGAATAACCTCTAGCAGGATGCTGACACCATGTCACAGAAGTCCTTATAAACATTATGGCAAACAGAAAAAAGCAGCAGATGTAGCAGATATATGTATTTTTCTTAATATCACCTTTAACCAAGCCTCCCTGCTACCTTTCAAAAGTATCCAGTGTTTGTAGAAGCGAGAGAATGGCTGTGACACGGAACACTGCTTTTCATCCTAAAACCCCAAAAGCGCTGAAGGTGCGCTGCAGCCTGGAATGCTCCGGTTCTGAGTCAGGATCGTCCCATTCGAGCAGCGGCAGCAGGAACCCTGTACCAAGGAGGAGAAGGAGGAGGGCTGGGGGACACACAGCCTAAAGCCCAACAGGGCGAGGCCGCCGTCGGACGGCAGGGCTTCTGACCTTGACAACAGCCAGAGCTGAGAGCCCGATGCAGCTCTGCCGGGAGCCTGCCGGGACCGAGCGCGCCTGAGGACCAGTGTCTGCACCAGTGTCTAAGAGGAGCCAAGTCCACCCCTCTCGTTTCTGCTTGTTTTGTGGGGGGTGGGGGGAGATATGAAAACCACACGATAAGGTCTCTCCATCACACCCCGCTTAGCACTCCCTGTCACAGGCTGATACCCCTCTTCTCACCAAGTGGGGACGAGAAAACCCATTTAAAAACACAAAGCCAGAGACAGCAAGGAGATCCAAGCAGTCTATCCTAAAGGAAGTCAGTCCTGAATATTCATTGGAAGGACTGATGCTGAAGCTGAAACTCCAATACTTTGGTTACCTGATGCGAAGAACTGACTCCTTGGAAAAGACCCTGATGCTGGGAAAGATTGAGGGCAGGAGGAGAAGGGGACGACAGAGGATGAGATGGTTGGATGGCATCACCGACTCGATGGACATGAGTCTGAGCAAACTCCAGGAGTTGGTGATGGACAGGGAGACCTGGCGTGCTACAGTCCGTGGGGTCCCAATGAGTCGGACACGACTGAGCAACTGAACTGAACTGAGAGACGATTCGACAAAGTTCACAGTCATTTGCCTCATTTGATTTTTTTCTTAATCGTTTTCCAAAAAAAAAAAAAATGTTCAGTTTTGAATCATGGTCTCGTGAAATAAGCAAATAAAGTGGAAATGAAACAAAAGGTTTCAACCAAAATCTCTCCCGTTAACCTGTCCAGGCCCTCAGCCAGCTCTAAGCATCAGCAGAGAGAAGCTCAGAGAAGTTCAGAACCACACTCGAGACACAGTGGAAACATGCTGGGAGGGGACAGGCCAGGGTCCCTTCTCCAGGCCAACAGGTTCTCAGAACAGCCGGGGGTGGGCCCGTGTAGACCTGGGCACAGCAGACACGCCTGCCTCTCCACCCTCTCCCTCCTCTGCCAGCCCACTTTCACCTCCAGGCCCTTCTATGCCCCATGGGGTAGTGGAGCTCCTGCCCTGCGCCCAACTCTGCTCACACGTCCCTTCCGGGGGCCCCTACCCCCGGCCCATCTCCTCTCTCCCCGTGAACCCCACTGTGTCGAGGTGGCTTCATGCTTCTCTCCACCTGGCCCGGCCCAGGCACCCCACATAAATGGTCGGGATCCACTGCTAACTGGTCCAGGGTGCCCAGCATCTGTCCGGCAGAGGGGCCCACGTCCCTCAAGGGCAGACGACCAATTCTGGTTCCAGTTTGGTCTCTGAGTAGATACCTGGCCTTGCCCCAAGCCCTGAATGGCCGTCAATACTGGTTTCCTCGTGGACAGAACAGGAATGACCGAGTTCTATCTCACTTCCCGGGCTCCCCAGGTGGTACCAGTGGAAGAGAAACTCCCTGCCAATTCAGGAAGTGAAAGAGAGGGTGACTTGATCCCTGGGTCAGGAAGATCCCCTGGAGGAGAGCGTGGCAACCCACTCCAGCATTCTTGCCTGGAGAATCCCCATGGACAGAGAAGCCAGGCGTCCATGAGGTGACAGAAGAGTCAGACACGACTGAACGCCTTAGCACACATGCCCGCATCCCACTGGCCAGGCTCATCGTGGAAAACCACGAAGTAACCATAAAGCACCGTTCAGAACCACATCGCTCTTCATTCCAGGGCCCTAAGAGCACAGCAGGGTCTGACTAGCAGTAAGCAAGTAACCAATGTCGATTTATTACTATTAGAAGCTTGAAACATCTATTTTTTTTGCAGACAGAGCAGCCCTGGCCCTTCACAGCCCAGCACCCACCTGTCCACCTGCCCCTCTGCTGGGCACCTCAATCACCGCCCTTCTGTTCCACCGACAAGCTGTGTGCTGTGGTTTCTAATGATCCTGGCTCAGGGCTTTCTATGTCAAACACATACCGGGAGTTCATTCTTAAGTTTCAATATCATTAATCATCCAACATTCAGCATCTCGGAATTCAGAAATTTGCATTTCTACAATGGTGGTTTTGAAAAAGAGGACATAAATGCAAATGTTCCACAAACCGTATAAGAATTTTCAGAGAACTGCCAAAATAAACCATCAACGCTCCATTGACAGAGAATTTTCTCAGCTCTTCATAACGACCGAGCATTCGTGATTTTTAAAAGACAAAACACAATTTGAGGATTTAAAGGAAAAAAAAAAAAAAAAGAGGCTGAAAAAGAAGCTGTTATGTCTCCATGATTTCCAGAACAAACCTTGACTGATTAAGATCCTGGATAATCATGGCATGGAGGATCCGGGCCGCAACAATTCAGGAGCCGAAACTGCGCGGGCGGGCACCCAGAGGAGCCTGGGGCCGCACGCAGCTGGGAGACTCGCCGGCCGTTTCTGCACCCGCCCTGGAGGAGGCAGAAGCAGGTGCCATGAAGGGCCCGTGAGCGCCTCCTTCCCCAGGGTCAGGCTAAACAGCGAGGCTGCCCCTCCCACAGGACACCTGCCTCCACTGGTCTCCAGAGCCCTGGGCTTGCTCTGCTGGATCTCGAGTCTGTTTCTGTGCTCCACAGGACACTGGGGACCCGGGCTCCTCTCCCTGTGTCCCCAGCCTCGGTCTTGTCCAGAAGCCCCTGGGCCTGCCCGCCAGCGGCTGGGGACTCGGATGCGTCAGGAAGAAGCTCTCCTCCGGCTCCCCGAGGGTGTGAGCACAGGTCTCCTGGCCTGAGCCCCGAGGACTCCACGGCTGGGGACTTGCCACACCCAGATCCGTCCTGAAGAAGCTCTCGCCCCCTCCCCCGTCTCCTGGAGGCCATGAGCACAGGTCTCCGGGCCTGAGACCCCAGGACTCCACGGCTGCACCTGCTGGCTGCACACCCGCCCCCCGAAAGCCCTGGCCTGGGCCTCCCGTGGCCTCGTCTGCAGCCTCTCCCAGGGCCCCAGCTCTCCCTGTGGCCCAGTGCCTCACACAGGGCCCACGACCCACCACCAGCAGCTCAGAATCAATGTGCCCTTTGTGTTCCCTGCAGGTCCTCAAAATTCATTTCCTCCCCTTGAAACTTTGCAATACTCCTGAAACATTCCACCCTTGCACAGCACAATCTAAAAGACAGAAAAATGCATCCTTCTGAGGCCATTTCTAAATTGAAATATAATACAACCCTGGTGGCCAACCGAGTGGAAAGAAACAAGACTCAAGATCCAAGAGGCCAAGACCAGGGCTCGGGCTTGGGCCGGTGGAGCTGAGAGCCTCCTCCCGGGACCTGCAGGATGAGAACTTCACGGTGGTCGGAAGAAATCAAACTATGTCGAACTCATCAATCACCAAGTTACTGTCGACGCAGACGTTCAGCTGCTTTCATGTGGATGAGGCATTTCAGAGTGAAGAGAATGCTTACAAATCAGAGTGTGGTCCAAACTAAAACACAGGTCTAAAATATACAGGTTTCCCTCAAAATGGCTCATCACGTGTTTTAGCAGTACGCAAGCCTCTCACCTAGCTCCCGGGAGGGTCAGGACACTTGAGTGACTGGATCCCACTCCTGCTCAGCCAGCTTCCTGTCGAGAGTGGGGTTCGGATGCCCACGCGTGGTCCAGGGGACTGCACACAGGCTCCCTAAGGTTTACAGCCCTGCCTCCAGACGCCCTCTGGGCGGAAATGTCACTGCGAGGAAGCTGAGCTGCTCGGGGTGGGGCGGGGTGGTAACAACGTGGCCGAGGGACAGCCTCTGGTCCCGCTCTGAGCCAACCCAGGCCCCCACCTCCCAGCACACTCGGGCTACGGGGACGACCACAGCCTGTCATCTGAGGAACACGAAGGCAGGGAAGGAGGGGAGCCTGTGCCCGGGCCCTCAGTGTGGGAGGGGGACTCGCCTTCCACGTGGAGGTCCCGCGTCCTCACAGCAATCCCCCAGCCCCGCACAGCCCCGCAGAAGGGAGTGCAGCGCTGGGGCGGGAGAGGCATCGCGTCTCAGCACCTCTCCTCACTCCTCCTGCTCTCAGAGAGTTCTCTCGGCCTGAGTCAGGCCGGGCCGCTTCCTCGGGCCGCTCACAGCATTCGCAATCATTATTCAGAGCAATAAAAGCCGCACCAGTCAGCAGTTTTACGTCAGAGCGCCAGGGCCGGGCTCTGGCAAAGTGCAGAAGGAACAGCAATAAAACCATAACACGCGCCTCACCCAGCACCAGAGGGGGTCAGCGCGGGGGCCGGGGGAGAAGACCTCCGCTCGCCAAGTGAAAAGCTCGTTTCATCACCGGGGCCAAGCCGGCCGGCTCCGCGGCGCCCGAGGGCCACACAGGGGCTGTGGGGCTGCGGCTGGGAGGGACGGGGGATAGCCAGTGACGCGGCGGGGCTTGCGGGCAGCCAGACAGACGGACACCGCAAGGCCCAGGGAGGCAGAGACGGACGCGGGACCCAAGGGAGGCTGGGGCTGAAGACGGGACGGGGAACCCCGGGAGGGGCCCTGCTCTGAACAGCAAACCGAACATGTTCGGTGTTAACTACTCTCCTCCTCCCGCAAATCCACTAAAACGACAAGACACAAACACCAACACGAGACTCGCAGCGAGTCTACACGGTGGGAACACAGTGGTGTCAGCCGAGGGACAGGGAGGGACTTCCTAGGAGATGCCCGTCTGGGGATCCAAGTGATGGAGGATCACCACGAGCGAGCAGGCGGTCACCCCGGCAGGCCACGGGCTTGCGGACAGGGCAGAGGGGCGTGCAGACCATTGCTCAGCCCAACCCCCAGCCTGCACCCACCCGGGGCGGGGATGAGGGGTGGGCCGCAGAGCAGCCGGGAGAGACACGCCAGCAAGCCCACCCTCACGTCAGCAGATGCTACTGCTGGGCGTCAGCTACCCAGGCTGCTCCAGGACTGCCCTGGGAGGAGGGGGCGTCAGACAGAGAGGAGGATGGGGGCCAGGCCCATCCACCAAGAGGGACATGCGCAGCAGACAGGACCCGACCACAGTCAACAGCCACGGGCGAGGCCTCTGTGCAAGACACAAGGACCCTGGGAAGGAGGGGAAAGCAACACCCTGCTAGATCTCTGCTGCTCACAGGGACCAGCCTCGAGGAGGAGGTCTGTGATGCGAAGATGCTGCTGCTGCTCAGTCGCTTCAGTCGTGTCCGACTCTGTGCGACCCCACCAGGCTCCCCCATCCCTGGGATTCTCCAGGCAAGAACACTGGAGTGGGTTGCCATTTCCTCCTGCAATGCATGAAAGTGAAAAGTGAAAGTGAAGCCACTCAGTCGTGTCCGATTCTTAGTGACCCCACGGACTGCAGCCCACCAGGCTCCTCCGCCCATGGGATTTTCCAGGCGAGAGTCCTGGAGATAAGTGGGTGGAGAAGTGTTTGTCAGCCAAGAGGACCCAAGGGCAGAGACACTTTTAGGAGGCTGATCACGTCTGGGGCAAAGGGCACGAAGCAGAGAGAAACAAACACACGGTATTTTGTTAGGAGACTGGGGCCACCAGGACACATTTGTTAGATTTTAAGCACTGAAAAACAAAGCCACAAACGTCTTATTGTAAAAGAATACCAGAAACTATAATCATAAGAGAAAGTACACGCTTCTCTAGAAATCAAAGAGACAAAGAAGATAAAGTTACGCTGATGTAATCAGTTAATCACTGATTTAAGTAACTGAGGTTATTATGTATAGATAACACATACAGAAAAATGCATACATCCACTCCCACATACAAATACACTTGGCCTTTGGACAGCATGTGCTCGAACCACCACACAATCTGCTTATAGCAGGGTTTTCTATGGTTAGTACCACGCACAGCACCACACCATCCGCGACTGGCTGAATCCACAGACTTGGAATCACAGATCCAGGGTAGCCAACTTCCGATGCGGGGAGCCAACTATAACCCACACGTGGATTTTCCACTGTGCGGAGGCTTGGCACCCCTGACTCCCAGGCTGGCCCAGGGTCAACTGTACATAATGCACATGCATGAGAAAACTTCACAGACAGTATTGACGCATACACATAGACTTCATTAGATTCAAAAAAGAGTGAGAAAAAAAAATCCTCTTCAAATGCCTACTGGCATGTATGAGATTTATGTCTATAGCAGCTCATAAAAAATCTGGTATCACCTCACACTGGTCAGAATAGCCATCATCAAAAAGTCTACAAACTATAAATGCCGGAGAGGGTGTGAAAAAAGGGAACCCTCCTACACCGTTGGTGGGAATGTAAACTGGTGCAGTCACTATGGAGAACAGTATAGAGGTTCCTTAAAAACTATTGACAGAACTGCTATATGACACGGCAATATGCGGACGTAGATCTAGAGAAAACGGTAATTTGAAAAGATACCAGCACCCCAGTGTTCACCGCAGCACGACTCACAACAGCCAGGGAGCAACCTAAATGTCCATCAGCAGAGGGCTGGATAATGGGCAATGGAATATCACTCGGCCACTAAAAAGGATGAAATCATGCCATTTGCAGTGACGAGGATGGACCTAGAGACTGTCACACCAAGTGAAGTTCAGTCAGAGAAAGACAGACATCATACAAACTCATTTACAAAGCAGAAGCACACTCACAAACTTAGAAAACAAACTTCTGGTTAACTAAGGGGAAGAAGGTGGGAGGGACAAATTAAAGAGTTTGGGATTAACATACACACGCTACTATACATAAAATAGATAACAAGAAGGTCCTTCTGCATAGCACAGGGAAATCTACTCAAAATTCTGTATTAACCTAAGTGGGAAAAAATCTGAAAAAGAATAGATATGTGTGTGTATATGTATAACACACACACACACACACACACACACACATATATAACTAAATCACTTTGTACACCACAAATTAACACAACACTGTAAATCAACTACACTCCAATATAAAATAAAACTTCTAAAAATGTGCACCCTCATTTATACAATAATGCAAATTCAAACAATAAATTTCACCTGGCATGCTGAGAAGAATGAAATAAACTGAATCCACCTAGTGCCTGTGCAAATGTAGAAAAATACATATGATCATAAACTAGGATTAAGGGGAGAAGTTGAGACAGAGCTTCTGGAGCCACGAGCAAAGTAAACAAAGTTTCCAATGCAGGTGCCCACCCACCCAGCAATTCTACTGCCTGGAACTGATCCAACGGAGATAGTCACAAAGTGTGCGAACAAAACATATGTATAATAATTGTCTGATGATGATCTGGGGCTGTTCTAAATACCACATAAGTATCTACCTGTAAGCTACCAAAAATAAGTTAGGTTTATGTACATACTGACATCAAAAGATGCTCATAAGGTACTAAATGGAAAAAAAAAAAATGAAACACAGAATTCCACAGATAGAATGATTATCCTCTATTAAAACATTTCTTCACACACCCTTATCTTCAGACACAGAAGGAAGGCAGGCTCCCCAGCTGAGTGGGAGGGAGTCCACGTTCACCCCTTTCGATCCAGACTGTTAATTATATTTTACACTCTGTATCAATCAATACATGAACAATTTAAATCAATAAAGGCTTCGTATCTAAATACAAGTGGGAACCCTGCTCTTGGAACTTCAGACAACTCTGTTCAGGCCAGGAGAGGACGTGCAGGGGTCTGATCCCCAGGGAGGAGAGCAGAGCAAGCCCCTCACTCTCATCCAGTGGGGACCCCAGCCACACTGACGGAGGCAGGGCCTCCAGGACACCCCACGCCTGCCCGAGTGGACTCAGGACGACAGATGTAAGTGGCCCAAAGGCCACACTGCAGTGGACGGTGAGGCTGGACGAGCCAGGGCTTGCTGCCACTGGGTGGCTGGGTGACTCAGTGACGGGGCTAGAGAAGCCTGAGCATGTGTCCCCGCATGCTTCTGAACCCGAGAACCGCACAAACATGCTCCCCGATCCCACCCAGCCACGAGCTCTGTGACCCTGGACCAGTCACCTCTTCCCCACCAGGTGGGGGACATCGGGGCCTGTGAAGACTCGCTGTGTGCAGGATGTGAGCGCCGTGCCCGGTGAAGCCCTGGGCACCAGGACTGATGCCCGTGGGCGCCCACCACCGAGGGGCACCAATCGTGTCCAGCCCAGGGGCAGCCCACTCCCACAGCCCCCAGAATCAAAGCAGAGGGAGAAGGAAGCGGCTCTCCAGACCACACATGGCCCTGAGCTCATCGCCTCCCTGAGGTACTGGGGAGGTGCGTGCTGCTCAGGTCAGCGCGCGGGTCAGGGCCAAGCCTGGACCCTGACTCCTGAGAGGCCCCATTTGTCTTTCTGCTGCTGAGATGGAGAGCCGGCTGCCCGGCCCACGGGGCAGACCTAAACCAGCCGCGCTCATGATCATGAACACAGAGACAGACCCGGGACCCAACCGCCACAAGGACCCGGGGTCCGGCTTACCTGGATGGCTTTGCGAGCTCATTGCGAGCAGCGGCTTCTCCTTCAAAAGATTCAAAATGGCTCAAAACTTCCACGTAAACAAGAGCTCCAAGGAGCCCGGAGTCCGAGCGGCACATACAAGTCCAGCAACGGGCAGGGCCGGCCCACAGCCACCGAAGCACCCTGGTCTCGCTGACCACGTCGTGGGCCCAGAAATCCAGAGGCGGGTGGGGATCTCCAGGGGCTCTTAGAAGACAACCTGTGCGGGCAGAGAAAGGGGCAGCTTCGGTTAGGAAGTGCAGCCAGGACTCAGTCAGGTATGTGCCTCCCCGCCCCTTCCGTGGATTGCTAAAACACTCGCGTGGACTCACTGTTTCTAGTCCGACAAACTACAGAAGTCCTTACATACAAACGAGTTCCCTTCTGAGAGCCCATTCGTAAGTCTGCTTTGTTCATAAGCCCAACCGAGTTCATCTACGTACCCAACCTTACAGATGTCAGACACGTGAACTAACTTATGTGACTTGACGTGTAAACGCACATTTGCATCTTTGAAGAGTCAGAGTTCTAAGGCTCATAGGTGGGGGACTTCCTGTACTTGAGGTTCTGTTAGTAAATATATATATGTGGATATGTGTAATAATGTATCTGTAGCGCAAGCTCGGAACCATTGACGGAAAACACTTTAAAAGAGAAATCACTCGAAGCCCACCCGATCCCCCCCACACACATTTTTCCATTCTCGCGATATCCCCAGCAAAATTTCTATCTTACACGGCGGCAATCTGCGAGTCTGTCTAAATTCAGCTTTGCTCCTTTGTGCCCGAAATAGTTTCCCAGGTCTCCACCTTCATGATAACCATTTCCTCGATGCATTCTTATGCTCTGATTTTAAGAGGACAACACACTCATCACAGGAAGTGTCTAAAGCGCCATCCCAATGCCGTGACACACAGGGAGACGCTGGGCAGCATTGTGACGCGTGTCCTTGCAGCTGGGCTCTGTCACCTTTCCCCGCACAGACTGCCGGCTCCACAGCCGGGCACCCTGCCCTCTCTGCCAGCATGATGGCTGGGAACTCCCCAGCGTCAGGATCCGCGCTTGGGAACACTGCTCTGAGGCTGTGCTGGGAGCCGCCTGCCTCTTCCCCCACCGCGGGCGGCTCTGACAGCCCTGGCCGTCAGATCACAGGCCCCGTCCCCAGACCCCGGGAGGGTGACACCTGATGGACACCAATCCTCTTCCCAAGTCCAGCCTCTTCCCCAGATCACAGTCACTAACAGAGGAACCCGCAGAAACAGGGGCACGCACGCCCACCGCTGAGCGTCTGCCCTGCAACGCAGCATCACCTAGGGCTCTCTGAAGTCCTTGCTGTGATGAGCATGTGTTACAGCTGGAATGTAGACATAAACTGAGAACACGGTACTCATGAAAATCCTCATCCTGACCCTGGCCAGGGTTCCTCTAAGGCTTATTATCTGCTCCTGCAACAGTGTGACAAATCCCTGTTCCTGATTAAACTGTTCAAGGATTTCCCCCCCTATTGCTTATAACCAAAGGCCTCTAACCTATTTATCATGTAAAGAACTAAATCCCAAAAGGTGTCTGCTTAGGTGGTACCCAATAACACATCACTGACCAGCATCTTTACGATTATTATTCTATACATGGTTACTTCCTCAGGAAACACAATGACTTATCTCACGTTCAGAGTTTTTATTCTTCTCTTGAATAGATGAAGGAGATATAGTACACATATACAACGGAATATTACTCAGCCGTAAAAGACAGCAAAGCAAAACAACACCGCTTGCAGTAACACGGATGAACCTATAGGTTATTGTACTAAATGAAGTTAAGACAGAAAGAACAAGACAAATGCCATCTAATACCACTTACATAATCTAAAATAAGACACAAATATGTCTGCATAACAAAAACAGACTCACAAAGAGAACAGACTTGTGGCTGCCGACTGGGGAAGGAGGCGTGAGGGAGGCAAGAATCGGGAGTCCTGGGTGAGTGGATGCCGACTATCAATATGCACAGGAAGGAGACAAAAGGCCCTGCCGTGTAGCACAGGGAACCACATTCAACCCCCGTGACAAATCAGAATGGGAAAGAGCATGAAGAGGGACATGTCTAGGTATAACTGAGTCACTCTGATGTACAGCAGAAATTCACCCATTGTAAATTAACTGTACTTCAGTAAAACTTTAAAAATAAACAGAATGTTTATTCATCTCTTGACCAGAAAGAAACGTCGCAGTCTTGAAAGCAATGTAGGTGGTATATTTTGCAAACTCTTACAAATCTCAGACTGCAAGGAGATCAAACTAGTAAATCCGAAAGGCAGTCAATCCTGAATATTCATTGGAAGGACTGATGCTAAAGCTGAAGCTCCAACACTTTGGCCACCTGATGCAAAAAGGCAACTCATTGGAAAAGACCCTCATGCTGTGAAAGACTGAAGGCAAAAGGAGAAGGGGGCAGCAGAGGATGAGATGGTTGGATAGCACCATCGACTCAATGAAAATGAATTTGAGCAAACTCCTGGAGATAGTGAAGGACAAGGAAGCTTGGCATGATGCAGTCCATGGGGTCACAAACGGCTGGACACGACTTAGCAACTGAACAACAACAAATCTCTGTATCCTCCACCCAAAAGTCACGACTTGGCTGGGTATAAAAGTCTTGCATCACAACTATTTCTCTCTCAAGGCCTTGGCTGCCATCCCGCCGTCAGACACAGAAAACCTCTGACCAGCCAGGCAGCACTTCCTTTCCAGGGAACCTCTGGGGGCTGATTTCTGATGCTTTCTTCTGTCCGCATTCTGCCAGGATTTTGTTGTTACTTTAATCTTGAAATTCAAAAATGTTGTCAGAAGATGTACGGTAAGAATCTCTTTTCATTTATCTTGCTCCAAACATGAACCTTTCAGTACACACAGGTCTTCTCTTCTGCTCAGGAAAATGCTCTTTGATCGCGTTTTGGTGACTGCTTTGCTACACCTGTTTTTCGTGTCTTCATAGCTTCCCACACCGTCTGGCGGGAACCAGAAACCCATCGTATCCAGCTTCTAGGCACTGGTGCCTCATGCTTTACTCTGCACCCCAAGTGCCCTTGCCCGAGTGTTCTCCATGTCACTGCTGCGAATTCCCATGATCTCCACCTCATTCCTATGGCTTCTCATACAGATTTTAACTAAACCTTAAGCTCTTTGTCTTCAACCATCTCCTTTATTGACTCACTCCAATACCTTCTCCTCTCAGCTGAGTCCCTCCTTATGGCCTCTGCTCTGTGTGTATTTCTAGCCAAAGCCTTCTGAAATGTCTTTTTTTCTGATTCTGATGACTGTTCTCTTCTGCTTTCAGGAGAGTTGCCTTTCCACCACATGCCAGAATACCTTTTGACACTCGGTGGTAGGGATTTACTTCTGTTTGTTTATCCTCAAGTGAACATAACTGTGGTCTAGATCTGAGTTTTGCCCAAAGACTGTGTACCTCCGGTCCTACCCCTTCTCTGTCCACGGTAACAGTGGCTAAACACTTCTCAGAGCCACCCCTCTGGCAGCTGACATGCACAGAACCCAAGATAAGTGCTCAGCGTCAGCAAGCTCTCAGCTAGCACAGGGCTGGGAGGCTGGGACAAACCAAATGCAGACAGAACGGGACACAGAAGGACTGCTGCAACAGTTATTATCTGTATAAGCTCCTTCTGTATTAAGAAGCTTCTGCTATAATACAATAACACACTCTGGGAAAAACTCACGCTCCAAAAACTTGCATAAAAATACCAGGGTTTATGGGGAAAAAAAAAAAGGTTGGAGCAGACTCTCAAAAACTGCAGTTTAATAACTAGGATACTACAAAATCAATACTAACTCTAGTTTTAAAATCATCAGTTTTTAAAAAGACACGTAAAATTCCTGATAAATACAATGTCCAGCAAAGGCAGAGTTTTATAAAAGGTGGCAACAGTTTGATGAGAGAGGTTAAAAGGAAGAACCGAAGCTTCTGGGTCATGGAACAAGGGACAGAATGCATGAAGATGGAGAAAACCACGCAATAACCAATTTCGAGAAAGAGCACACGGCCAACACGAGCAAGAAGTAGGAGCTGTGGTGGCGCAGGGGGAGGGCGTGTGAAGGCACCTTCCAGGGTCCTCAGTGGTCACACCCCGTTCCTTGAAGTTAAGAAGCATCGCTGAAGCAGGAAAAGCCAAGTCAGACCCAGCTCGACGTCTGCATCACACCAACACCTCCCCACCAGGTACAGGAAGGACACGAGCTACTCTGAGTCACAAAAACACGCCGTGTTCCAGGGCGGGATGTACGTGAAAGAACCTTCCCAACCCCAGTGGATTTGCTTCTTGCTGCCGCAGGAACAAAGGACCACAGACTGAGTGGCGTGAAAACTACAGAAACACATTGTTCCCGGTCAGAAGCCGTGAAGTTTCCAGAAATCTGAAGTCCGGGTGCTGGCGAGGCCGACCTCCCTCCAAAGCTGCAGGAAACCTGCCCTGGCCTCTTCCCACCTCTGGGGACTGCTGGCATCTTTGGGGTCCCCGGGCCAGCAGCTGCAGGGCTCCAGACCCTGCCTTCCTCATCTCTTGTGTGTCTGCCTTCACTTGGCTGACTTTCCAGGACACAGTCACCCAGGATTAGAGGCTCAGCTGACCTCAGCACGACTTCGTCTGTGTTACATCTGCAGGGACCCTGTCTCCATACGGGGTGCTGGGGGTTAGGACTGCAATGTAGCTGTTGGAAGGGAGGCACAGTGCCAGCCCTAATGCCCAGGACACAGGGTGCCCAGGCCTTCCCCAGGGGCTCCCCGCCAGCCTCGCCAGCCTTGTGTGAAGCTGACGGTTCCCCCATCTCACAATCCCCTGCACTGCAACCAGACCACATCCCACACAGGTCAGCTCCCGCTGGATGCTCCTAACACCACGAGGCAGAGAGGCAGAGGGTCTGGAGAGCAGCCCCACGTGGCACAGGGACCGACAGAGACTCTGTGCGTCCAGGGAAGGCAGCGGGGCATGGTGTCCCGCCCTGCTCTCAGCTGAACCTCCGGATGCCTCATTTGGCCCGGGTCCTCCGACCTCAGCCACACCGAGCCTGTCGGGAGACTCTGCACCCTGGGTCTCTGAGAGGACTCAGAGTCCTAACCAGAAACTTCCGGCCCACAGCTGAGAGCGCGAGCAGGAGAGCCAAGGCTACCAGTGCGCTGGGCCCCAGACTCAAAGCTCAGAAACAGCACTTTAATATGGACGTGACCGCAAGCAAGAGACCTGAGCTCACTCTGCCTCAGCGGCTCACCTGTAGAGATGGGGATGACGGAGAACACTGCACTGCGAGCGCCACAGGGTGTGAAAAGACAACACGATGGTGCCGGCGCAGGAGGAGCCGCGTGTCAGGCCCGGCACACGGGGAGCATCCAAACGCCAGCTACCGACACGCCGTCATCAACTCCAAACCAAGAGCTTCTAATAAGGTTTTGACAACCTTCTTGGGAAACATCAGAAGTCTGCTTCTAGTCAAAATAGAATAATACAGACCAGATTTAGTCTCCCACACAAAGCACCTACAAAAGACAAAATCTGTGTGGTTTCCAGACACTGACATCAGGCGTGGGGCCCTTGAGGAGACACACACCTGATGAACTGCCCAGGCAACTGAGAGCATCCACACAGCAGCGCTGGGTGGACACAGAGAATGCCCAAAGAGACAGCGGCTTATAAGTTCCCAAACTTGACGAAAACCATAAACCCACAGGGCTTCCCTGTGGCTCAAACAGTAAAGAATCTGCCTGCAATGAAGGAGACCCACGTTCGATCCCTGGGTCAGAAAGATCCCCTGGAGAAGGGAATGGCTACCCACTCCAGTACTGTTGCCTGCAAAATCCCATGGATACAGGGCCTGGCAAGCAACAGTCCATAGAGTCACAAAGAGTCAGACGTGACTGAGCAACGAACACTTTCACTTGCAAAAACCCATTGATCCAAGAAGTTCAAAAAACTCCAAGCACAAACACGCTATGAAGATTACACCAGGCCAGAACATAATCAAATTACTTAAAACCAATTTTAAGATAATGTCCTAAAAGCAGTTGGGAAGGAAAAGTCACATCACAGACAGAAAAAGAAATAAGAGGAACAGCAGATTTCTCAGTGGAAAGAATGCCAGCCAGAAGACAATGGGGCAACACCTTTCCGTGGGACACTCATGCACACGTGCACACACACACACACACTCTCTCACACACACACTCACACACACACACATTCACACACACACTCACACACACACACACATGCACACACACACTCTCACACACGCACACATTCACACACACACACACTCACACACTCACACGCAGTCACACACACACACACACACTCACACACACACACACACTCACACTCACACACACTCACACACACACACTCACATACATGCACACACACACACTCACACACACACATTCACACACACTCACACACACACACACACACTTCCTGCCTCGGATGCTGCACCCCACGAAAAAACTCTTTCAAAAACAAAGGTGAAATAGAGATGTTTACCAGCAGACCTGCACTAAAAGAAATCTCAAAGGCAAAAGGAAAACAATGTCAGATGGAAACACAGATCCACAGAAAGGAGAGAGGAGTTTCAGAAATGAGAACTGTACATGTATATATAAACGATTCTTCTCTGATGCTGAATCTCTTTTAAAGAGAACAGTTTAATGCAAAAATAACAATGTATTAAGAAGTTTATATCATACGTGCTAAGGAAACTTGTGTCAAAAACAACACAAAGACTAGGAGGGGGAAGAGAGGTATACTGTTGCATGTCGCTACACGAGACACGAGCGGGCTAACCTTGAAGATAAGACCGCGATCGGCTGAAATGTAGACCATAAATCCAAAACCCCACTTAAAAATGATCAACCAACTAGTCAACAAGTACTGAACAAGTCAATAAGGAAAATATAATACAATCGTAAAAAGGCTCAATCCAAATGAAGCCAGAAAAAGAGAAAAAAGAGCAGAAAAGTGACAGACAGAAGCATAGAGCAAGACGGCCGCTTTAAACCAAACGGTGTCAGTGACCAAACGGCCTAAACACCCCAGCTTAAAGGGCAGACGCTGTCAGAGCGGATAAAACAGCCAGACCCTGCTTCCGGAGTACGAGAGGACTTGTGTGGGGGAGGACTGAAAACGGGGGAGAAGAGGGCACACGTTTCCCTGTAAAACAAACCTTCCCCAAGACGCGTGGCCCCAGCTAGAGCTGCCTACAAGGAACAGGTTTTATCTATAAAGACACAAATAGGTTAAAAGTAAAAGACGGAAAAAGATACAGCATGCAAATACTCCTCAAAAGAAAGCTGTAACGGCTAACATCTACTCAGACAAGGTAAATGTTAAGGAAGAATATTACCAGGGACAAAGAAGGTCATTTCATAACAATCAAGGGGTCAACTCACCAAAAGGACATAATGTTCCTAAACACGTATGCAGCTGATTCCAGAGCTTCATACATGAAGCAAAAGACAGTAAAGGGAGAAAGTCTGTGTAAGGAACAGTGGACAGAACTGTAGCTGTAAACTTCAGCACCCTGCTCGTGGCAGTGGTTAGAACAAGTGACAGAAAATTAGTAAAAGCATATAAGATGTGGACAATACCATCACCCAACCTGATCAAAATGACGTTTATAGAACACTGCGAACAATAGCAGAAGACATATGCCCCATGTTCTTTTCAAATACACACGCTATTGACCAAGACGGACCATCTTTGGGGCCATCCAACCAGTCTCAATAAGTTTAAAAGCACTCAAGTCAAGATATAGAAAGACTGTCCTCTGACTAAAATGAAATTAAATTAGAAATCAGTAACAGAAAGATATCGGGAAAACCAAATATCTAAATAACAAATATAATAAACCAGATATCTAAAACCGAAACTAAAGAATACACTTCATGGGTCAAAGAAAAAAGTAAAACAGAAATTATAAGTATTTTGAAATGAACAAAAATGAAACACAACATATCAAAATACATCATGCTGAAAGGGACATTTATTGCAGTGAAAACCTGTGTCAGAGATGAAGGTCTCAAGTCAATGACTTCAGGGTTCACTGTAAGAAACCAGAAAAAGGATAAATCAGACCCAAAATAAGCAGAAAAAAGACAATAGCAAAAAGCAGAAATCAACAAAATATAAAAACCAATCAAAGTAAATGCTGATTCTTTGCAATAGTAAAGCTGCTCAGTTGTGTCCGACCCTTAGTGACCCCATGGGCTGTAGCCCACCAGGGTCGTCTATATCCATGGGATTCTCCAGGCGAGAATACTAGAGTTGGCAGCCATTCCCTTCTCCACGGAATCCTCCTGACCCAAGAATCAAACTCAGGTCTCCTGCATTACAGGCAGATTCTTTACCATCTGAGCCTAGCTAAACAGACCAGGAAAAAATCAGAGAAAGAAGCAACAAATCAACAAAATCCAGAATAAGAGGGGATGAACCACAGACCATGCAGATGCTAAATGGATGATAAGGGGAGATGAGGAACAACTTTATGTGAATAAATCTGACAATTTGGATGAAATAAATAAATGCCCTAAAAGACCCCAACTATCAAAGCTCACTCAAGGAGAGAAAGACCAGAATCAGTGCCCTGGGCTTCTTCATGGCTACAACACCCACCGCATCCCATCTGAACCCTCCTGTCCTGGTTATCTGCCCAAGGGTGATGTCTACCTCCCCTCCCTTCTGCACGCATCGATTACAGAATCCCGCTGAGAGGAGGGCCTGTCACGTGCCCATTTTGCCGTTCAATCACCTATCTGCATCATTATGAAATTATGGATTTTTATTTTATTCCGTGCTTGGTCATCACAACCATCATTATTTACTTTGTTGTTCAAGCTTTGGCCACTGGAAGCTCCTATGTTTTTCTGACAAGCCCCCATCCCCATCTTTTATCTTTTCTTAGCACTTCCTTACTTTCCAGTTCCACGAGATACCCTTGTCACAGCCTGGGACTCAACCACTTCTCCCGGGAGTCCTGGCTCCCTTTTCTGGAGAACTGCGTGTGGGCAGCAAGAGCTGGGTGCCGGGGCTGCAGGGTTACTGCCGGAGCTGCTGCTGTAGGACCCGCCGGCACATGGGACGCTGGATGCCAGCTCACACACCCATGCTCTGCACACTGGTTAATCATGAGTTCACACTGACACCTCAGATCCAGCCCAATGTCACAGACCAAGTTTAGTCTCCTCCTGTCCTGATTTTCACTGATTTTTCCAACAATGAGAAACCTGGTTCTTACTCATTACAATGCATCTGCTTGCTTGTTCAGCTCCAGGATACAACTCTAGTATAAAGTGCTTTCAGAACAGCTGGCCCACACACACGTGGCACACACGTGACGAGACTCAGAATTCACACCCGTTCTTGCCTCCAGCCTCGCAGCGTGTGGTCAGGACACAGTCCCCAGGCCCCACGGTGACCCCGGGCAGCTCTTCTGCACAGGCTCACATACCTGTGCTAGAACTCGGTTCATTTGCCACTGTGTGTATTTCACTTTGGTTTCTCCCACATCCTGGTTGGTTTTAACTGTTTGTTTTTTGGACATATGAAGAGTAAGAAATACAAACTTTTTAAATATAAAAAAAAAAACACACCACACACATGTTCATATTGATGTTTTAAATTTAAGATTTTACAGGGTTTTATTGTGAACTTCTCTTGCTTAAAGAAAGCAAGCTTTGGTCTTATGGAATATTCAAACCTACACGAGGTAACCACAGTAGTAATAACAAGTCTGTAGCACCCAGACCCAGGGACTGTCGGCAGGCACCCTGCCAGGCTGGCTTCCCCTGCAAACCCCGCGACATGCACTGGAGTGCCCAAAGGTGGCTGCACAGTCTTGACAGGGGGCACCCAGGGAACCCTATTACTGCATGAGACATTTCCTTTGATCTGGTGTGTTCAGGATCCAGTTCTCTTACAAACAGTGCACTCTGCATGACACCACGCCCTCTATTTCGGGGGAAACAGAAGGGCACTGAAGCAGTACTGAGACGTGGGGCCGGGCCAGGACAGGCCAGAGCGACAGTGTGAACGGAGATGCGCCTCCTCCTCCAGAGGGCACCTCCCCGGGCCAGGGGTCCGCTGTGGCCATCAGTGGCCCCTGCCAGCCCAGGGACGTCAGCCCCTGCTCGGTGCTGGTTACGCCCGTCTCAGAGCAGCTTGCGCCAGGGCCCCTGGCTCCCCTGGGAGAAAGGCAGGGGACTGGGGCTGGAGGATAGACTCTGGAGTGAGTCTGGAACTGTGGACCAGGAGCCAGGAGGCGGAGGAGCCAGTTCTCGAACCCGTGAGGCCAACGCTGGTACCTGGATGGTGAGCCCTTCTCTCCAGAGTGCAAAGCAAGGCAAGAACCCAGGTTCCAGAACACAGGCCTGTGAGGAGGAAGGTGTACCCGCCAGGGATGCAGGGTCACAGGCAACAGAAAAGGCCCCTGAACGATCTGGGCAAACAAAGACCCCCGGAAGGATCTGGAGAACGCAGGAGGGGGAGGTCTGGAGGCGGGACGCAAGGGGCGGCCCCCAGCAGCTGGTGAGACTGACTCCCAGGGGGCCCTCAGGGCTCAGCCCTGACGCACGCCTCCTGGCCAGGCTGGGGCCGGGCGCCTCAACTGGCAGCCCCCCAGAGTGAACCCAGTGAGAGAGGGCTCACTCCCCAGAGGCCAGCTGAGGTGCTGTGAGGGGGCAGGACTGGGCCCAAGCGTTACACTCAGGGGGCTGAGGCAGGTCCCCCGAGAGGCAGCACCGCTGGGGCCTCCCCCGCTCCCCGATGTGCCCCCGTCAGATTAGTGTCTGCCTCCCGCGCTCACAGGAGGTGCCACGGAGTCCGCAGGCACTCGTCTGTCCCTGCACAGCGCCCAGCCATCTGGAGCTGGGGGCTAAGCTCTGTCTGGCCCCGCATGTCCCAGCGAGCGGTAAGACCCTGGACTGGTCTCCCGCCCTCTCTGAGCGGTATGACCCTAGGTTACATGAGGACCCCGCGGGTGACTGAGGCGCCTGTGAACCCTCGGGGTTCCTGGGTCACATGAGGACCCCGCTCACTGTCATGAAGATACCAGGGCATAGGAGAAAATGACAAGTTAAGAGCAAACTGTTTTACGGCTGAAAACTAAATTAACTCCTAACAAAGGAAGCAAACCACCCCAACCCCACAAGGAGAGCAAGTCTTTTCTATTCAGTCTAAGAGGATAACCCACCAATACTGTGACCCACTGGTGTAACCACATTTCTCCTCTGCCCCTGTCCCACTGCATCAGTATCGCTTCAGGTGGACAATCCAACGTAAAAATTAACTAGGAATTTAACCTCTTCACAAAATAAAATTCAAGTGTGAAATAGTTCCTTTCCTCTTGATGTAAATGTCTGATGACACTTTACTAACCAGTAGATTATTGTTTTTCTAAAACAAAACAAAACAAAACACACATAGGCAGCACCTGGTATTAAGATCTCAAAAGTTACAGGAGTTTAAGGTTTGTGTGTGTCAGGAAGCAACAGTTAGAACTGGACACGGAACAACAGACTGGCTCCAAATAGGAAAAGGAGTGCGTCAAGGCTGTATATTGTCACCCTGCTTATTTAACTTCTATGCAGAGTACATCATGAGAAACGCTGGGCTGGAAGAAGCACAAGCTGGAACCAAGATTGCCGGGAGAAATATCAAAAACCTCAGATATGCAGATGACACCACCCTTATGGCAAAAAGTGAAGAACTAAAGAGCCTCTTGATGAAAGTGAAAGAGGAGAGTGAAAATGTTGGCTTAAAGCTCAACATACAGAAAACTAAGGTCATGGCATGTGGTCCCATCACTTCATGGGAAATAGATGGGGAAACAGTGTCAGACTTTATTTTGGGGGGCTCCAAAATCACTGCAGATGGTGATTACAGCCATGAAATTAAAAGATGCTTACTCCTTGGAAGAAAAGTTATGACCGACCTAGGTAGCATATTCAAAAGCAGAGACATTATTTTGCCAACAAAGGTCCATCTAGTCAAGGCTGTGGTTTTTCCTGTGGTCACGTATGGATGTGAGAGTTGGACTGTGAAGAAGGCTGAGTACTGAAGAATTGATGCTTTTGAACTGTGGTGTTGGAGAAGACTCTTGAGAGTCCCTTGGACTGCAAGGAGATCCAACCAGTCCTTCCTAAAGGAGATCAGTCCTGGGTGTTCTTTGGAAGGAATGATGCTAAAGCTCAAACTCCAATACTTTGGCCACCTCATGCGAAGAGTTGACTCATTGGAAAAGACTCTGATGCTGGCAGGGATTGGGGGCAGGAGGAGAAGGGGACGACAGAGGATGAGATGGCTGGATGGCATCACTGACTCGATGGACATGAGTTTGGGTGAACTCCGGGAGTTGGTAATGGACAGGGAGGCCTGGCGTACTGCGATTAATGGGGTCGCAAAGAGTCAGACACGACTGAGGGACTGAACTGAACTGAACTGAAGGTTTGTGAGAACTATTCATGAATAACATTTTAAATTTAGATCTGTACAGCTCTAACTGAATTATATATTTCTGGTAAATATTGGACAAATGTTGAACATGTGATGACTATAAAAGCAACTGCATTTATATTTTCCTTCTTTCCTGATTTGTCATATAAGTTAAAGCCCACATTTGTGAAGGTGAACGCCAGCAAGGAAGGTGTAATTCTAAGTCACCAGCACTTTTACAAAGACAGGAACGAGCATCCACAAATAAGCCGTCTCTGACACCGTGCATGGATTTATATGAAGACACCTCTTTATTTATTTGTGCTCCACACAAAACAGATGAGACCAAGCGCGTCACCACTGCCCCTTTGAATCAAGAATCACCTACAGTTCTTCCCTCCTGCAGCGGCCCTTGGAAATTTCAGTTGACCTAATTTCACAAAATAAGCCATAAACTTTCCAAAGGGTAAAAGTCTTAGGAACTATAAATCCTTAAGAGAACATTCTTTATAAAATCTTATTAAGCGACCACAAAGAGGACATGCTCTGCCACTCTCTGCAGTCCTCTGCGTCCCGTCACATGGACAGGCAACCACCGCAGCTCACAGTCCACGTTCCTCCCCACCGTGGCCTCAGCCTGCCAGGCTGGTGGAGAAACAGCACGCTGCCAGCGAGCCCAAAAAGAGAATCAAGAGCCACGGCCTGCAGCCCCAAAGCAGGACGAAGGAGACACGTCATCAGCCGAGGACAGCGAGAGCCATTCCCGGCATCAAGAGGGAGGCCAGGGCGTCACCTCACGCCACATCCGCTCAGCACCGCGCTGGTACTGCTCGCCCACGCAACGAGGCAAGAAAAAGAAACGCAAGGCACAGGAGGGGAAAGGCAAGACACGGCACTGCTCATAGACGTGTGCTGCAGACACAGAAAGCCCAACGTAACGGACTGACAACCGTCAACACTGCTGCATGAGCTGAGCAAGATGACAAGGCTGCCACGCAAAAGCCACTGCCCTCCTACATTCCAGCAACAAGCACATAGAAAATAAAAAGGTACCATTGACAATAACATCTAAAACCGCAAATACCCAGGGCTAAATCTACCAAAATATGTATATAAGAGCTCTGCACTTAAACTATGAAACATTATAATAGTAGTGTCAGTCGCTCAGTCACATCCAACTCTTTGTGACCCCACAGACTGTAACCTGCCAAAGTCCTCTGTCCGTGGGATTCTCTTGGCAAGAATACTGGAGCGGGTTGTCATTCCCTTCTCCAGAGGATCTTCCCAACCCAGGGATCAAACCCAGGTCTTCTGCATTGCAGGCAGATTCTTTACCATCTGAGCTACAGGGAAGTCCATGAAACAAATGACAAGTCACAGATGTAAACAAATGGAGGAATATACCCTGTACAGGAGAAGGCAATGGCAACCCACCCCAGTATTCCTGCCTGAAGAATTCTATGGACAAAGGAGTCTGCGGGGCTGTAGTCCGTGTAGTCGCAAAGAGGTGGACAAGGCTGAGTGACTAACACACACATTATAAACCGATGTAATTAAGACATTGTGAAAGCGCAGATAAATAAAACAAGGAGCAGAATATTCTAGACTGAGCCCATCAGACACATAGTAATATGGTTATAGCAAAGGCTGCATTCCAAATCCACAGGGAAGTAGGCAGGTCTTTTCAATAAACAGTGCTTGAGTTACTAGGATCTTTATGGAAACAGAAATGAACTATGACCTGGACAGCACATCAACAAGAAAATCCGTGTGAGACGGAGCACAGACGTACATGTTAAAGGTGAGACTAGAAAGCCTCACCTAGAAGACAAAATTTTAAGGAAAAGATTTCTCAAACCTATTCAATAATTTAAAAATGTAAGGCATTAACCGTGGAGGAGAGAAAATGACATATTATACTGCATCCAAATGAAGAACTTCAGTCTGTCAAGAGATCCAGCAGAAGAGCAAAAAGGCAACCCAGAGAGAAGATAATCTGCCCAGTACACCCAACAAAGGGTCAGAGTCCAAAATAAGTAATTCACTAATCATAAAGAAAAGGCAAGCACCCAAATAAAAAAGGGGCAAAAGCTATGAACAGGCATCTCTACAGAAGAGAGTTCCAAAAGGTCAGTCATCACAGGAAGAGGTTCTCAGCAACTCCAATACTAAGGAAATGCAAATCAAACCCACAACAGGATCCCACGAAAGGCTAAAATATAAAAGCAGAGCAGAACCCGGCACCGGCAAGGGTGGAGCGACCAAACCTCTCAGGTGCTGCCTCGAGAGTGGGCGGGAGAAAACAGCTATGGGAAAGTGATGCTCAACCGGCCTGTGAGGCTCACGCGGGCTCCCCAGCCACGCACGGGCGACGCAGGAGCATCGTCTGCGGTCGGTGAAAACTGGAAACCTGCCATGTGTCCATCAGCAGTAGAGTAAATAAACTGTGAATCAAAATACAGTCCTCCAGAGAACACACTCCAGCAACAAGACCAAGCAAAGCGCACTTCAGGAGCAGCACGGATGAGCTCTGCGGCTGGGGGAGAGCAGGCACGGGAGTGCACAGTGCGTGACTCCACGGCGTGAAAGGCCAAAGCAGGTCAAATGACCTGTGCTGTCAGAAGCCGGCACAAGGGACCCTTGGGTGTGGAAGGAAGAACCAAGGGGTGTGGGTAATGTTTTGTTTCCTGATCCAAGTGCAAACTCCATGAACGGGCAGAAATTCACCCCCTAATGCTTTGGGCTGCTAAACAGAGACAGGGAATCAAGCACTCGGAGGTCATCGTGCACGGAAGAAAGACTCGGAATCATACCTACTGGGCCGGTCTATTTCACCTGCAGTGCCAGCAGGACACTGGCTTTCTGGGCTACCGTACTCTCCCAATACAGCAGGCTCCTGCTACTGTACTCACAACCACTGTGTACTCGGGAAATATTTACCAAATTACCTCGTCTGGAAACAGCAAAAGCTCACAGAGACCGCACGGGATGCACGAGTTCGAGTCTGTAACACAAATACGGGTGTCAGGGGGAGGGGGGATTCAAACTGAGGCAAGTCCCAGGAGGCCCCAAGCCAGGCTGTCAGACAGAAAAGCGTATGGTGGGATAATTTTAATTCAAATATTTTTCAATTAAATAGTAAACGTAATTTGAATTAAGTTTAAATAAGTTTCAGTGAGAAAACAAACTGTTGACCGTATGAGTTTTCTGAGCCCTATTTATCCATAGCCAGCTTCTTAAATAAGCATCGTTTTGTTCACCAGACACCCTTCATGAAATACGGGCCATAAGGTTGAGCAACTATGTTTTGTAAGAGTGACATTTGATGATGGACGGTCACACAGTCAAAGACAAGATGTTTTCCCATAATCTGTTGGGACAGTTTTATATTTTAGTTGCGTAATAGGCTCTATGTGTGCAGCGTTGCTTCAGTCATGTCCTACTCTTTGCAGCGCTATGGACCGTGGCCTGCTGGGCTCCTCTGTCCATGGGATTCTCCATGCAAGAATACTGCAGTGGGCTGTCATGCTCTTCTGCAGGGGATCTTCCCGACCCAGGATCAAACCCGCCTCTCTTACGCCTCCTGCATTGGCAGGCAGGCTCTTTACCACTAGTACCACCTGGAAAACCCCAGTAGGCTCTATACTTGAATAGGAACTTCACTAACTCTGTGAAATTAGGCTCTGTGGTGAGCAGAGGGCTAGGATTCCATCAGCCCTGACTCCTTCCGCCTGTTCTGGAGAGGCCAGAAGGTCTAACCCCGAGAGGACAAAGGGGACGGGCACTGTGTCATCCTTCGCCCACGCGTGTGCACACACCGTCAGCAGCATGACAGCATCTACCCTCTCCCCTGAAGGAGGCAGCCTCCCAGCACCCTGGATCGCTTCTCCACACGGCCGTGTCTATTGATTGATAATTAGCCACAAAAACAAACTTTAGATTAAGCGTCCAAATGGATAAAGCGTCCAGATAAAACAACACTTGTTTCCTGAGCTGCTGAATAAAATAATTTTAGAGGAAAAGTTTCCAGCAGTCAGGCAGGCGGCTGGAGATCTGACTCATGAGCAGAGAAGTCAGATGGGGCAGGGGGCAGGCAGGCGCAGGCCAGACACTCCCATGGCCAGAGCGCCCAGGGCATTCCGCATCAGGATGGGGTGCTAAGCCCCTGTGCGGTTCCCCGCCTGGTCTCACTAAGTGGGGGTCAAAGGAGAAAAGCAGTGCAAACCCAGGACCGTGAAGAATCCCCGGGGGGGGAGGTACCGGCGGTCCCATGTCCCCAAGGTTCCACTAAAGGCCTGAGGCTATCCCAGAGGCCAGGAGCGAGCAGGGACTCAAGGGTCTACTCCGACCCCCGGGCCCCTCATCCCCCAGGAAGCCACCCTTCATCCTTGTCCTTCCTTCACAAAGCGCATCGATGCAGCGGAGACATGCAAGGACTTCCATCATCCTGACCACGGCCCCCACCAGCAAACGGGCCCGCAAACTCCCCCGCGGGCTCCCCTCTCACCCCACCACCCCAGCACCACCCTGCGACCTCAGGGCCGGCCCTGTCTGCAGGAGCTGTGCTGCGTCTCCCCTCCTCGTCGTTTACACGTACACGCGCGCGTTCGGTGCACATAAACGGAGGGAATCTGCACGCTCCGTCTTTGGAGCCCTTGTCTTTTTTCCTTCTTTTTCCTCCCCTCTCCACCACCAGCCACAGCAGGTCATCTCTGTGTGGGTACGGTCCATACTTTTCTCCGTTTTCTTACACACACAGATTTACACACAGAGATGCACACACATACCCACACACGCAAACCCCAGGTGTTCACGTTCTGCCTTACAAAAGTGAGATTTTATCAACACAGACTTGTCAGTGTCTTGCTTCTCTCCCTCGACAGTACTTCTTGGGACGTCCCATCCATCGTGTGGGTGTACCAAAATCTGGCCCGTCACCGCCCTACTCAGGGGCGCAGGCTTCCTTCCGCAGGTGTCACTGCCGGACGGCTCAGTACAAATATCCTTACCTGCGGGTGCCCAGGCTCCCTGGGGGAGGACGCTGAGTTGGGGACAACGTGTCTCCCATCTCAGGACGCAGCCGCAGGACGTCTTTCAGAGCCGAGCCACCGCTCACACCTGCTCCAGCCCCACCCAAGGTCACCGCCGCCCCACAGTCCCGCCTGCTGCAGACGTCATGTCTCTCTCCGCTCTGGCTGAAAAGCAGAGTCCCCGCCATCTATATCTCCTCATGCTGCTGACAGGGCATCTGACCATCTCTTCACTGTGATGTGTTCTCTGTGCTGCCCAGTCTGTGTTCACTGTTTTTTTAAGTCATGTGTATATATATATATAATTTTATGCATTTATTCTTGGCTGTGCTGGGTCTTCACTGCTGCTCAGGTGTTTCTCCAGCTGCGCAGGGCGTGGGCTCTCAGCCGCGCTCGGGATTCAGTCATCGCAGCTCCTGGGCTCTGGAGTGCAGACTAAGGAGATGTGGTGCACGGGCTTGGCTGCTCCACAGCCTGCGGGATCTTCCCAGACCAGGACTCGAGCCCGTGTCTCCTGCACAGGTGGGCAGATTCTTTGCCAGTGAGCCGTGTTCACTTCCTAAACTTGTCTGTCTCTCCAATTTCTAAGAGGCCTCTGGAGAACAGAAACATTCTTCTTTAGCTGTCAAATGTTACACACGTTTTCCCCAAACCTCTCATTGACTCCTGGACTTTGTTGATGGTATCTTTATCCGATAAAAAGTCCTAAATTTTAAACTGTCAGAGGTGTCCTCTGAAGCTTCTGGGGACCCTGGGCCCAGCGAGGAGGTGACTGTCACTGCAGATTCCTACGGTTCTGCTTTTTATATTGACACCCTGAATCCTGCTGGAATTCACCTTCCCTTCATCTTCTTTAAACATGAACAGGCAATTCACCGGCCATTTAAGGAAAAGTTGAAATAAGAAAAAAATACAACCAAGATAAATAGAAACATTGACCCCAGAAGACACCAAGGTAATTGGAGCCCCTGTAACAAGTGACACAGAGAATGCACACCAGGGGCAAAACACGGCCCTGAAAACGCCAGCAGGGATGGCCAGGCCACAAGGAGAGTGCTGGGACTTCAAGCAGGCAAGCGCCAAGATAAGAAACCCACAGAGGAACGGGGTGGGAGGGTTCCCAGCCGAGTAAACCTCAGAGGACAAAGCTGGTGCCCTGGATGGAGTCACGGGAACTCCACCAACGGGCAACAGAGACAGAGGGGAGCGAGGAAATGACGACAGTGACGACGGTGGTGGTGGTGGTGGTGATGGTGGTGATAATGGTGATGATACTGATGATGGTGGTGGTGATGGTCATGATGGTGATGGTGGTGATGCTGGTGATGATGGTCATGATGGTAATGGTGGTGGTGATGCTGGTGATGATGGTCATGATGGTGATGGTGGTGATGATGCTGGTGATGATGGTCATGATGGTGATGGTGGTGATGGTGGTGGTGGTGGTGGTGATGGTCATGATGGTGATGGTGGTGGTGATGGTGATGGTGATGATACTGATGATGGTGGTGGTCGTGATGGTCATGATGGTGATGGTGGTGGTGATGCTGGTGATGATGGTCATGATGGTGATGGTGGTGACAGTGGTGATGCTGGTGATAATGAGATAATGGTGGGGATGGTGGTGGTGATGGTGGTGGTGATGGTGGTCGTGATGGTCATGATGGTGATGGTGGTGATGGTGGTGGTGATGGTGATGGTGGTGATGCTGGTGATGATGGTGATGCTGGTGATGGTGGTGATAATGGTGATGATACTGATGATGGTGGTGGTGATGGTCATGGTGGTGATGGTGGTGATGGTGGTGGTGATGGTGATGGTGGTGATGCTGGTGATGATGGCCATGATGGTGATGGTGGTGATAATGGTGATGATACTGATGATGGTGGTGGTGATGGTCATGATGGTGATGGTGGTGATGCTGGTGATGATACTGATGCTGGTGATGATACTGATGGTGGTGATGGTCGTGATGGTCATGATGGTGGTGGTGGTGACAGTGGTGATGCTGGTGATGATGGTGATGGTGGTGATGGTGGTGGTGATGCTGGTGATGATGGTCATGATGGTGATGGTGGTGATGGTGGTGGTGGTGGTCATGATGGTGATGGTGGTGGTGATGGTGATGGTGATGATACTGATGATGGTGGTGGTCGTGATGGTCATGATGGTGATGGTGGTGGTGATGCTGGTGATGATGGTCATGATGGTGATGGTGGTGATGGTGGTGATAATGGTGATGATACTGATGATGGTGGTGGTGATGGTCATGATGGTGATGGTGGTGATGGTGGTGGTGATGGTGATGGTGGTGATGCTGGTGGTGATGCTGGTGATGATACTGATGGTGGTGGTGGTCGTGATGGTCATGATGGTGGTGGTGGTGACAGTGGTGATGCTGGTGATGATGAGATAATGGTGGGGGTGGTGGTGAATGATGACGGTGATGAGGGAAGGAAAAGAAAACTCCCCTCCAAATTAACCCACAATAAGAAAGAAGGAGTGCCCTGTGTGCCAACCAGGATAAATCTAAGCCCCATGTTACAAAATGTCAGAACACCAGTGTGAAGAGAAGCTCCTGCAGCTTCAGAGGGAACCACATCACACGAGAGACCATGAACGTGAGTGAGAATTGGGCAGTTCTGCGCTTCTCATCAGCAACAGGGGACCCGCTGCCTGCTACACTGGCTCCCGAGTTCTGAATGCTCCTTCTGCCCCAAACAAGGCACGTCTGGTCACGGCCCCCTCGGCGAACCTTCTAGACAGGGCCTGTCGCTGTGACAGTCAGGAGATGCTGGCCCTAAGGTGTGTGTCTGCTGTGGTAAGTGACGCGGGCCTCCCCAGCCAGGCCCAGATCTGTGACCTCCTGGCCACTGCACTCGGTGGCCAGTCAGAGGCGATGAACGCCCATCAGTCACGGACCCGACAGAGAGCAGAGGGGTCCTGTCCAGGGCCCTCCTGATGACTTCGCTTGCCTCAGACCCTGATGCTTCTCAGCTCCATGTGTCCCCAGATACAGCCTGAGTGGCCAGACATGAGACAGGGTTAGTTAAGAAAAGAGCAGGGAAGGACTTCCCTGATGGTGTGGTTGTAAGAGTCCACCTGCCAAGGCGGGGGACACGGGTTCGGTCCCTGCTCCAGAAAGATTCCACATGCCACAGAGCAGCTAAGCCCGTGTGCCACAGCTGCTGCAACTGTGCTCCAGAGCCTGGAAACCGCAGCAAGAGAACCGCCACCAAGAGAAGCCTGCACACCGCACAGCCCTGCTCGCCTAGAGAAACCTGTGCAGAGCAACGAAGACCCAGGACAGCAAAGAATCAACATGAGCAGCAGGAAGGGGCGTAGTGACGACACCTCCAGTCCTGAGACGGATGAGCGTGGGTCCGACGTGCCGGGTGGCAACCTTGGTCAATCACACCACGCTGAGCACTGGCAGTGCGCTGAGATTAACTGTGAGCAGCGTCCCCACACGGGAAGAAGGTGACTCGGTGAGAAGGTAATGCATGAGGGGACGCTCATGTTAATCAACCTGATCATGGGAATCATTTCAGCATGTACACAGGTTACACGCACAAAACTTCGTCAGCTACAAGTGAAGCAGAGTGAAGACCCAGCAGAGGGCAAAGAAACCCTACGCTGCTGTACAATCACGAATCACAATCACGAATAAGCCCCAGGCAAAGACACTCCCAGCAATCGAGGGGGCTGCAGCACGACAGAGAGAAAACACCTGCGCGGCACACACGTGGCTTTTCAGAGGAGGTGGGTCTTTACTGACGGGGGAGGTGACTCCGAGTCGGCCCACTCTGGACAGAGGCTGCCCCCTGCTGCCCCCGACACCCAGCCGCTGGGCCCAGACACCAAGAGGCGCAGATGGACACCACGGGCCCCGGGACAGGCCCGCACCTCCTCCCCGGATGCCCTGGCCGTCCCACGGCCGCGGTGATGGCCATTTCGGGGCTGGCGGTGCCTCCAACAACACCCTCTCTGGCTCTGTCCGTGACCTTGTCACTGACCTAAGTCACCTCTGAAAACGTCATCGACACGAGCCCAGGAAAACGTCACCAGACAGACCCGCCCACCTACGCCCGCTGCCTCCGCCGTGTGTCCAGGCGTCCGGGGTCCTCCCCACTGCATGAGTCCACGTGCCGTCGGTTCCAGAAGCACCGTCCACCCCAAACACAGCACCCCATCCAGCTGGCTGCACCCAGCCGCAAGGCCCTCCCAGTCACTGGCAGGACCTACACATCTCTGTCACCTCCAGCAAGGAAGGCGGGCCCCAGGGGTCCTGCCCTCAGCAACCCCAAGCATCCCCAGTGTGACCCAGAGGAGACAAACCCCCTCGGCCCCGAGGTGAGCAGGCAGGGAGCCCAGAGCCCTGCTGCCCAGGGAGGTGCAGGACAGGCAGCACGTCCAGCTGGTGACACCTGTCCTCGGCACAGCGGCCAGGGCGACAAGGGCACCCAGCACCCTCGGGCACACCTCACTGATACGACCCACGCGCAGGCCGGCAGGTCTGGGCCCCGAGACGGAGGCCCTGGCGTCCCCCCTCCACCGTCCCCGCTAAGCCCGGAAGCGGATGCCATCCCCCACACCGGCCCAACGCTGCCCCTCTCCAGGACCTCCGCCTTCCTCCAGACACTGACCTGGGCAGAGATCAAACTGACCGGTGTCCAAACTCTCCTTGAGTTTCAAGAAAGGCAGGAAGGAGATAGTGAGACACAGAGGCAGCCGCAGGGGAAACCGAGCGACACCCAGCTCCCGACGCCCCGGCCTGGCCCGGCCCGCACCCGGGGCGCATGGGGGGCCCTGGAGTGCAGATCTGAGTGGCCCCCAGCCCAGCCAGGCCATCCAGCGAAGGGAAGGCGTCCGGGGTAAGCGGTGCACTGGGCCTCGGAAGGAGACAGACAAGCAGACACGGCATGTCGGGGTGATGAGGGCTGGGAGGCAGCCAGGGCAGTCAGGGCGGGGTTGGGGGGCAGCCAGGGATGCTGGGGGCCGGGGGAGCCCTGGGAGCCTGGGGGCGAGGGGCCGCTCACAGCGGGATGCTGACTGGGCTGCTCTCAGCCACCCCACCTTGTCCCCAGACCCCGCTTTTCACCCAAAGGTTCGCCTGTGGCCCACCCTCTCCTTGGCCTCCTTGGGTAAACTGCCTTCCAGAAATGAATAGGAGACAGACCTCTCTGCAGACTTCCAACGTCTGTCCGGCGTCCCAGGAACCATTTTTTTCCCTCTTTCATCCCGAAGGAAAACGACCCCACATTGCAGATTAAGAGAAGGTGCGGCGTGGGACCCAGAGCCGCAGGGTGGGAGGGCAGCTTGGAGCAGGGCCCCCAGGCCCAGGGATGGACAGCACTGTAAGGAGGAAGTATCATCATCGGGACAGGGGGCCCCAGGGGGCAGGTGTCCCCCAGGGAGGGCTGAGCTGAGGGGAGAGGCGAGCCCAGAGGAAGGCTGGGCCTCGGGAAGGAAGAGGGGCCGCCCCGCTGGAGTGAAGGGGCTGCACAACTGCTAGGGGGCAGGCGGGGAGGTCAGCGGTGGGGACCGGGGGCCGGCCTGGCCACGGGGCCTCCTGCAGCCCTGGGGCCTCGCTGGAGGTGCGTGAGCGCCAGCAGACAAGCAGGCTGCGATTGCGAGAGGAGAAAGCACCATGACATCTGCCCTGTTGGTGACCATCGGGCCGGGAACTCAGATGCCACATGTCCGCAGGGCCCTGCTCACCTCCAGGCCTCCCCGTAGGCCCCGAACTCCAGTCCCAGCCACCCACACCCTTCTGCTCTGCACCCATGGGAGACCGTGGGGCCCACCCAAGCGCCGGGCTGAACCCCGGCCGGGTGCCGCCCTTCCTTGGGGCGCCCGCCAGCTGAGGGGCCGCTTGGCCACTGCCTCCCGGGACCCCGGGAGCCTCCGCAGCAGTATTGTCTGAGGGATGGGGGTGGACAGGAGTCTGTCGTGAACCAAGGCACCGATGGGCCTGGCCGTGTGGCATCGGGTGTGGGAACCCGGGGGAGGGCCCAGACCCAGGGCTTCAGCCCCGGCCGGGGGCGCGCCTGCTTCTCTGGGCAGTCGGGGTGAAGAGGGAGGGTGGGACGTGGGGCCCTGGACCCAGCATAGGCCTGGCTGGTGCTGGCACCCAGGTCACTGAGGGGAGAGGATGACAGGATCAGGCCCAAGAAGATGGACCACGGTAATAAGGGGGGATGCGCTACAGCGACCCTCACAGAGACAGTCCCCAAAGGCTGCTTGTAAAGGGGGTTTGACAAGGCTCCTATGCACGTGCTCCTGTGCACACACACACACGTGTGCACATATACGTGTGTGCTCAGTGTTTTCACTTAATATTAACCTCATGTAGAATGTATAAAGCAATATATATTAATTGCACGTCTTATATTTTATATAGTTCCATATACATATAGTTACTGTATATATATTTGTCTCTCACCATCTTTTCCTTTAGAGCTGGCAAATGTTAGAGTAGGAACCACACGTCTTTTAAAAAATCTAACAGAACTGATGTTTAACAGGTACAGAGCTGCAGTTTTGCAAGATAAGGTTCTAGAGAACTTCTGTATGACCCTGTGAATTCACCTAACACCAGTGACCTATATACATTTAGAAATGGTTAGGATGCTGAAGTTTATGTTAAATGCTAAGTACCACAATTAATAATTTTTTTTTTTAAAGCTGGACGTGGTGCAGGGAAAAAATGGGGCTGCGAGAGGGTGGTTGTTCCCAGACCAGGGTCAAGCGAGCCCCTGGGATGAGCCTCCAAGCGAGGGTCCTTAGCTTCACGCAGGAAAGCAAGCAAGAGCAAGGCAGGGAGGGGAAGCAGGTTTATTTAGGGAGAAGCACGCTCCATAAGCAGAGTGTGAGCCATCCCAGAAGGCGAGAGGCGGCCCCAGGGCACTGGGTCATCTTAGAAAGGGACAGAGTGTGGGGTGATTCAGGTTCACGGGCTGGGCAATTTCAGGGGATGACAAGAGGGAGGGATATTCTAACTGTCTTGAAGAAGGGGTGGAGATTTCCTGGAACTGGGGCACCACCCACTTTCTGGCCTTCCAGAGCAGCTGCCCCTGTAGGTGCGTCATTTAGATGCTAAGGTATTACAGTGAACAGGTACTGAGGTTTGGGTCTCCTGGAGACACAACGGCCTGCAACCCTGGGCTGAGCTGGCTGGAGCCAGCTGCTGCGCCCTGCTGCTCTCAGCGCTGCGTCCTTTTGTGAAGCTGTGTCCTGCCCGCTTCCTCCCGGTCCCACTCCTGCCTCAGAGGCTTGAGTCCCACGACTGTGAGAAGCAGAGGGACAAGGGTCCATCTTCGCCACGGCTTCTCCGGGGGCTGAGTGGGGGTGACCCTGCCTGTCAGGGAGTAAAAACTCTCTGAGTGCCTCCCCTGGTGGCCCCAGGGGCAGGAGGGCATCTGGCTTTAAGTCTGGGCAGCAGTATGGGCTGGAGTCCTCGCAGACGTCATCTTGGTGTGGAACTCTCGTAAGTGCTTCCAGAGCCTTCCTAGGGGTCTTCACGGGGCTCCTGTGCAGCAGCAGCAGAGCCCAACAGTAAAGGTCTATAAATGACAGGAGACTTAAAAGGCAGGTTAAACATCTGACGGCCGATGCTGTAACTGATGGAGAAACTTGGCAAGAACTGCCAGAATTATGACTCAACCTTATGGAAACTTCACATAAATTCTACAGAAGTCTATCGCTATGAATAACATCGACCCAGGGTGTAATCAGAGGCTTATCACTCCTTTGACAATGCTTCCCATGTAATTTAACATATTAAATAATGCTAGTTAATGTAATATCTCAGGGCCTCTCTTCCATGAACCTTCTACAACTATCTGTATCCATATTATTTGTCCCTAATTTTTTCCCATTCTGAAACAACCAGCTCCAGGACAAAAGACTGGCAATTTCTTTCCCTTTAACAAACGCGTTCCATTCCTCATCTTCTTTCACTGAAATTCACACCTTAGTTTCCCGACACACTGAAATGGTTCTTCTTTTTTACTAGCTTTAATTCCCTGATAGCTCAGTTGGTTAAAAAAAAAAAAAAAAAATCCGTCTGCAGTGCAGGAGACCCTGGTTCAATTCCTGGGTCGGGAAGACATCCTGGAGAAGGGATAGGCTACCCACTCCAGTATTCTTGGGCTTCCCTTGTGGCTCAGCTGGTAAAGAATCCGCCTGCAATGCAGGAGACCTGGGTTCAATCCCTGGGTTGGGAAGATCCCCTGGAGAAGGGAAAGGCTACCCACTCCAGTATGCTGGCCTGGATAATTCCATGGACTGTATAGTTCACAGGGTTGTAAAGAGTCAGACATGACTGAGTGACTTTCACTTTCACTTTTCCCACGTTCGCTTAATGACATTATATCATTTTACCCTTAACGACCTTACCTCCAGCAAAACTGATGAGCAGAAAGTAACTGTAAACTGTCATGTCCATATTTCCTGGCTGGAAAACTTAGGTTTTAGTCTTCCTCTCCTAAGGCAAAGTAAGTGAATTTAGACGCCACCCCCCCACCACCCACCCAGGAACTAATACTCTAATACATATCCTATCTGAAATGACCCAGATAGTCAGTGAGTTCTCCCCATTTAATTTAGTCAAGTTTTAAGTTACCAAAATATAGAGAGACTATTTTAGACCGACAGTCCCAAAACAATTATTTCTACAGAGTTTACCTAAACCTTATCTCATTTACATTTACTTTCTTTAAATGTTTTTTTGTTTGTTTTTTACTTACGAGTTACTTACTTTCCTTGCTGACAAATTTGCAACAGACATAATAAGGTCTTACTACACTTCTAATAAACCTAGGTACTCTTGCCTGGAGAATTCCATGGACAGAGGAGCCCAGGGGTTGCAAAGAGTCGGACACAACTAAGCGGCCAACACTTTCACTTTTTTTCAAACCTAGGTATAACAGAAGTGTTCTTAACACTGATGACTCATAAAGACATGTCTATATGAATCAAACCACAAGCTTAAGCTACCTTCAGTACCAGATATCAATTCAGTACTGAGTATTTCCCAGGTCGTGTGAACCTGAAATGCATTCCGGCCAGATTTTTTTTTTATTTCTGAGTATTTCTATAAGCTCTTAGTTTCTTTATTCCAATTAACTGGAGCCCTTTTATGAATTAGTTTTGGCAGTACCACACATGGACAACACACATATAGATTCGTATAAACACACAAAACATAGAGACCTCATAGTTCCCATTCCAAAACTTCAGCCACAATTCAGGTTGTTGTTGATTCAGTTGCCCAGTCGTGTCTGACTCTTAGCGACCCCGTGGACGGCAGCAGGCCAGGCCTCCCTGTCCCTCAGCACTTCCTGGAGTTTGCCTAAGTTCATGTTCATTGCATCGGTGATGCCAGCCAGCCAGCCATCTCATCCCCTGGCACCCTCTTCTCCTTCTGCCCTCAATCCTTCCCAGCATCAGGGACTTTTCCAGTGAGTCGTCTGTTCCATCAGATGACCAAAATACTGGAGCTTCAACTTCAGCATCAGTCTTTCCAGTGAATACTCAGGGTTGATCTCCCTCAAGATTGACTGGTTTGATCTCCTTGCCATGCAAGGGACTTTCAGGAGTCTTCTCCAGCACCACAGTCCAAAGGCATCAATTCTTTGGTGCTCAGCTTTCTTTATAGTCCAGCTCTCACAACCAATACGTGACCACTGGGCAGACCACAGCCTTGACTATATGGACCTTTGTCAGCAGAGTGATGTCTCTGCTTTTCAGCACACTACCTGGGTTTGTCATCGCTTTCCTGCCAAGAAGCCATTGTCTCCTGGTTTCATGGCTGCAGTCACCGTCCACAGTGATTCTGGAGCCCAAGAAGAGGAAATCTGTCACTACTTCCACCTTTTCCCCTTCTGTTTGCTATGAAGTAATGGGGCCTGATACCATGGTCTTAGTTTTTTCAATATTTAGTCTTAAGCTGGCTCTTTCACTCTCCTTCACCCTCATCAAGAGCCTCTTTAGTTCCTCTTCGCTTTCTGCCATTACCATGGTATCATTAGCATATCTGAGGTTGTTGATGTTTCTCCTGCCTCTCTTGATTCCAGCTTGTAACTCATCCAGCCCAGCATTGCTCATTATGTGCTCAGCATATAGATTAAACAAACAGGTTGACAGGAGACAGCCCTGTCAGACTCCTTTCTGTATCTTGAACCAGTCAGTTTTTCCATACAGGGTTCTAACGGTTGCTTCTTGACCCGCATACAGGTTTCTCAGGAGACAGGTAAGATGGTCTGGTATTCCCATCTCTCTAAGAGCTTTCCAGACTTTGTCATCACCCACACAGTCAAAGGCTTTAGTGTGGTTGATGAAACAGAGATAAGATGTTTTTCTGAAATTCCCTTGCTGTCTCTATAATCAGCGAAAGTCGGCAATTTGATCTCTAGTTTCTCTTCCTTTTCTAAACCCAGCTTGGACATCTGAAGTTCTTGGTTCACATAATGCTGAAGCCTAGCATGCAAGCGTGACCTTACCAGCACGGGAAATGAGTGCGACTGTTCTGTGGTTATCACATTCTCTGGTACTACCCTTCGTGGGAATTGGGAGGAGGATTGACCTTTTCTAGTACTGTGGCCGCTGCTGGGCTTCCAGATTTGCTGACATAATGAAAGCAAAACCTTGATGGCACCATCCTTTAGGGATTTGAATAGTTCCACTGGAATTTCATCACATCCACTAACTTTATTAATAGCACTGCTTCTTAAGGACCATCTGACTTCGCACTCCAGGATGTCTGACTCTGGGTGACTAACCACACCATTGTACTAATCCGGTTTATTAAGATCTTTGTTATACAGCTCTTCCATGTATTCTTTCCATCTCCTCTTGATATCTTCAGCGTCTACTAGGTCTCTATCATTTTTATCCTTTATTGTGCCCATCTTTAGGAGGAATGCTCCCTTGATGTTTCAAATTTTACTGATGAGATCTCCAGTCTTCCCCTTTTGTTACTTTCTTACATTATTAAGCACTGTTCACTGAAGGCCTTCTTGTCTCTCCTAGATACTCTTTGGAACTCTGTGTTTAATTGGAAGTAGTTTTCCCTCTCTCCCTTGCTTTTTGCTTCTCTTCACTCTTCTGCTATTTGTAAAGCCTCCTCAGACAACCACTTTACTTTCTTGCTTTTCTCTTTCTTTGGGATGGTCTTGTTTGTGGCCTTCTGCACAATATTAGAGAGCTCTGCCCATCATCCTTCACCCACACTGTTAACTAGACCTAGCCCCTTGAGTCTATTTGTCTCCTCTACTGTGAATTCATAGGGGATTTGATGGAAGTCATACCTGGCTGGCCTAGTGTTTTTCCTGGTTTTCTTTAGTTTAAGCCTGAATTTTGCTATGAGAAGCTGATGATCTGAGCCACAAGTCAGCTCCAGATCTTGTTTTGGCTTTCTCTACCTCTGGCTACAAAGAACGTAATCAATTTGGTTTCAGTACTAACCATTTGGTGATGTCCCGTGTAAAGTCGTCTCTTGTGTTGTTGAAAAGGGGTCTTTCTATGACTAGTGCGTTCTCCTGGCAGAATTCAGTGAACCTTTGCCCTGCTTCCCTTTGTTCTCCAAGGTCAAACTTGCCTGTTACTCCAGGTATAATCCTGACTTCCTACTTTTGCATTCCAATCTCCAGTGATGAATAAAACATCTTTTTTAGGTGTTAGTTCTAGGAGGTCTTCAAGGTCTTCATAGAACTGATCTACCTCAGCTTCTTCAGCATTGGTGGTTGGGGCACAGACTTGGATTACTGTGATGTTGAATGGCTTGCCTTGGAAATGAAGAGAGATCATTCTGTCATTTTTGAGGTTGCACCCAAGTACTGTATTTTGGACTCTTTGGTTGATTATGAGAGTTACTCCATTTCTTCTATGGTATTTTTGCCCACAGTAGTAGATACAATGGTCATCTGAATTTCGCCCATTCCAGTCCATTTTGATTCGCTGATTCCTAGGATGTCGATGTTTATTCTTATCATCTCCTGCTTGACCAGGTCCAGTTTACCTTGATTCATGGACCTAACATTCCAGGTTCCTAAACAATACTGTTCTTTGCAGCATCGGATTTTACTTTTATTGCCAGACACAACCACAGCTGAGCATCGTATCCGCTTTGGCCCAGCCGCTTCATTCACTCTGGGCTCTTGGTAATTCTCCTCTGCTCCTCCCCAGTGGCATACTGGACACCTTCAGACCTGAGGGGACTCATCTTTTGGGCCTTTTATACAGTCCATGGGGTGCTCACGGCAAGTATACGGGACAGTTTGCCCTTTCCTCCTGCCGTGATCGCGTTTGTCGTGATTCAGGTACAACAATGTACAGTCTATCCGTTACAAGGAGCTGGATTCAAACTGGGCTTCAGGCAGGTGAAACGAATCACGCTCATCTGTCTAGACGACTAAACTCTTTTTACTACTATTTATGGAAAAGATACTTAGGATTCCTATTCTTCTTGAACAAGTCCAGTTCCAAATCACCTACCCCCTTTCCTGACATGTGAGCTTTAAAAGGCTAGGGGAAATAAGGGACCCTGGAGAAAGTGGTTGGAGTATTGGCATCTCAAAGGCATAGGAGAAATGCTAGTTCCTCCTTGGATCACCTCCTCAGATCACCTCCTCCTCTAAAGCCAGGAATTTTTTTTTTTTTTTTTTAGTACTTACTAGTCTCTGAAAATAAATAGGGGAGGTCTTAGGAGTGGTAAAAGAATTGGTGGGCTTTGGATTATTTCGGGAGCCACCCATCTGTCTGGTATAGCCTAGATTTTTAAAACAAGGACCGTTTTTGTTTCCTCAAAGGAAACTGGGTGGTTTACCTCAATGATTATCAAAGGACAGACACAGCCACGCAGCTCTGTTGGCAAGTCTCACTGACCGTCATTCAGCTTAGGGAGAAGGCCTCCCCCCAAATTCCTACAGGCTCCGAGTCTCAGCTCTGGCCAGTTCTGTCAGATAGTGGCCCCCCACTTCAGTAATCTGCTCATAAACGTTTCCGAGGGTCCTCTCTGGATCTAAGAAGTGTGGCCTGTGAGCTAAGAGGCTTGCCTACAGCCTCAGATGGTCCCATCTCTAAAGGCAGCCTGACAGTTTTAGCCGAACTTTGTTGTCCATTCCATTTCCATCTCAACCTCAATTTTATAAGCACACAGCGTGTGGGCATTCCTGCTGTTCATGACTGTCTGGATTCGTCCACTCAAAGCCAAAGAGATTCTGGGAGTCTGGGTGCAGGGGGCAAGCAGAAGAAAGTGACCTTTAGTTCCAGCTCTGTGAAACGGTTTAAAAATGTAGATGGGGTAGAATGGAGACCTCCTCTGGCTTAGGACCAAGAGGTTCCCCTGACCAAGGGCAACCATTTTCCTTGGTAAAGTCTCCCAAAAGGAGCGGGGGGTGGGGGTTGGGGGCACGGCAGGGTCAATCACTTGGCTTGGGGTCTTCCCTCCATCTCCATTATTATACAGGACTCGGGGAACAAGGGCCCCAGGATACCAGCCAGCGAGGAGCGGGCAACCACGTATCTAGTAAGGAAATAACTGTCCCACCTGTCTGTCGAGGGTCATCTGAGGCTCCACTGGAGAAAAGACCAGGTGTCCTTTGGGAGCCAGGGAAGGTCCTGGGCCCGTCAGTCTCTGATCCTCTCGGCCATCACTGGCCTGGGGGCCCTGAGTCCCCCTTGGGACTGGGGAATGCGCTGCTTCCAGTGGCCCCAGAAACCAAGCAGAGCCCTGTGGGGTTCCCATGTCCGTCTCTTGTTTGTAGGGAACAGACTCGTCTCTGACCTTCCCTGAGCTCCAAAGAGCAGATTCAAACAGCTGCTCATCAGGGACAGGAGAGAATGCAGAGACAAGGGAGGGACGGCCAAGAAACAGTGCAGCCTGGGGCGGGGTCCTGACTCTGCCTCACGGAATACACATCACAGTGTCTTTGAGCTTTTTACAGAACTAAAAACCCTGACAAATGGAAGACGTTAGTATTTTTCATTCCAGAGGAAAAAAAATCACAGTTTGATATCCCTGAGAGGCTCATCAGGACCCCCTGAAGCCAGATTAAAGGGATGCAGGCCCTGCCCTCATCCTTACGTTACCAGCAGCCCTGCCCTGAGCCGCTGCTGGAAACTCCTCACCACATCCTCCCGGGTTGGGACACACAGCTTTTCAGGGCAGGAGCCTGCTATGTCCCCTCTGCCTGGCGAAGCAATAAAGCTATTCTTTTCTACTTCATCCAAAACACGGTCTCCAAACTTCAGCGCGGCTCTGGCACATGGAGGCTGAGTTTCTGCCATAGCCCTGTCGTGTGTACTGGGCAGGGTCCCGACGGACTTTTCCCACATGGGGGCATTCGTCCTTCCAGTGGCCTCTTGGCCGCACTTAAAACAGACTGACCCTTTCTTGCAAAGACAGTGGCTCTGATCCAGGCTTCATGGACCCTGTCCCCACCATGGGCTTCTGTACGGATGGTAAGCCTGAGATGGTGCAGGCGTTAGGGCTGCCACCAGTAATGCTGACTTTTGCTGTTGTCCCTGAATCGTCCTGCTTCTTCACCTTATCTCTATCATTGAACGCTCCAAAGGCCAAGTCCATGAGCTGATTCTCAGGGGTCTGGGATCTCCAGCTCCCCGGGTGTGACGTTAGGGGTAGACAGTCCAGCAGACTGTCAGCCTCTCAGAACTGTGGCTGGCATCAGTTCCCAGTGGCGGACCTTGGGGAGGTGGTCTCATAAAGGGATTGTCTAAAACACCAGGCTCCTGCTGAGAAAGAAAGAACCTTCCAGGGGGTGTGAGCCAGGCACACCCAGCAGGAGGTCTTTAGACCTGGACTGTGGGGCAGGTTTGTGAACATTTGGATGTACGGGTCTTCCCCATTTTGGTTAAGATGCCACAAGACAAGGGTCTGATGGATCCTGGGCAGATAGTGGCCATTTGTCCCAACGCTCTCCCTGATATTCAAAAAATCTAAGGGAGTGTGCTGCAGGGACCTTCGTGGGTGGACCCCCTCAAGGGAGTGCCATGGAGAAAAATTCAATGGCAATTCAGGAGATGGGACAATTGGGCTGATCTGTAAAAACCCTGACTCCTGGAATTCAGCAGAAAAGTATTTAATTAAGCAACCAAAACTGGGAAAAGCAACAGTGGGGTCCTTGTGGGCACCCCAAAATCTGCCTGTTTCGTGAGCCTGAGGAGGCCCCTTGGATTAGTCAAGGAAAGGAACAACAGTCAGTGGAAGAAAGGCAACCAGAGTCCCAGGGCTGGAACTCTTCAGAGACAGACGAAGGGAGAGCTAGACCCCGAGTCAAACAGATGACACAGCTCAGTACAAGCCCCAGCCGCCCTGCGCTGAGGGGAGCCCTTGCCCAATAGGGGGATCGGATTATGCCCTTTGGGGTCCCTTCATGGTCGCCAGAAAAGACGCTGCAGGGGGAAAATGGGGCACAAGAGGATGGTCGTGTCCCAGGTACTGAGTGATTCCTGGGACGGGCTGCCAAGTGAGGGTCCTTGCCTCATGCAGGAAAGAACTCAAGAGTGAGGAAAGCAGGCTTATTTACAGAGATGCACGCTCCACAGACAGCATAGACCTTCTCAGAAGTCCAGAGGCAGCCGGAGGCACGGGGTCACCTTGGAAAGTGTGAGAGGGCCCCTAGCGTGGGGGGTTGGTGTTTATGGGCTGGGTGACGTCACAGGATGACAAGTGGGAGGAACATTCCGTCTTCAAGAAGGGATGGGCATTTCCAGGAACTGGGGCACCACCCACTTTCTGGCCTTTTATGGTCGAGGTTCCTGTGGGTATGTCATTTAGATGTGAATATATCACAATGAGCTCTCTCTATATTTACATATTACAATATAGATAACGAGGCTCGGGGTCTACTGTCGTCTCGGGCCCCGGTGGCTGCTGTCTGTTCCCGTCTCCTGCCGTTAACGGCTGTGTCCTGCTCCCTTCTTTCCTCAGATCCACACACACCCAGTGAACTGCCCGATCTCTTCACAACGTGGACGATTTCCCTTCTTGGTCCCCAACTTCAGGGATGCCTGCTGAGCGCCATTCTCCACCTGGCCTTGCAATCCCGTTTCAGAAACTAAGGAAATGTGCGAATCTGAACTTCTCAGCACACAGTGCTACTCACTGCTCATCAGAGGCCCCTCTTCAGCATAACCTCCAGGATGTGACAGAGCGAACAAACGCCTGTGTCCCGACAACTGGACAAAGTGACCAAACGCGACTAAAACCCCCTCACCCAGCAAACACAGCGTGAAAAATACCTGTGGCAACAGAGCGGTCACCTGAGCAGGTGACAGACACGCACACTCCTGATGAAAGCAGCAGATCCTAAGAATTAAGAGCAGGGGCGTGGCCTTCCCGAACGGCCTTTCTCAATCATTACAATGAAAACATGAAGCCAGCTGAGCTGCAGCGGGAGACAAATGACCCTCGCGCTTCGGTTTAGCATGTTCTAAAAATACAATTTAAAATTCAGCAATATCTTTTTTTAATGTAGTCACTACAACACAAACATGCCTCTTTGTTATCTAACTGCATCTGCATGCAAAACACGCTTTAGCTAGGAAAATGTAAGGTCTGGGGAATTGAAACCCATTTTTCAAATTCAAAAGAAATGAAAAGGAGAGAATAAAGGTGCATTTTATTCACATGCAGAAAAATATAACTGCAAGCTGACCTCAGTTCCTCACCCCAACCTGGTAAATGACGTATGTAACTTGTCCCCAAGTGGTTTCAAGATTACTCTTTCAAGTCACATGACTGTGCTGTAGAACCAAATCCGCCTTGAACCAAATGCAGTGCCGTTTGCCTTCACGCTTAAGGAAATGGTATATTCTGCACTCGATGGGAGGGCTTCTCAACCTTGGCTCTGGAGACCTCCAAATCGTCTTGGGGCGAGAAACCGCCTCCCTGAGGCCACCACCCAGAGCATCGTGCACACAGGCTCTGCCCGCTGAGGCCGGCGCTCCCGCAGGGCAGGGAGCGGGCAGAGGGCTGCCAGGCTCTGATCTCACCCGAGGTCCCCCGGATCTCTGTACTCTTCACCGCACACGACCACACCAACGGGAGCTGGATTCCCAAGCTCGGCGGGGCATGCACCCACGTAACGGATTAAAATTAGGCACCCCAATCATTAAACTGTCACTGTGAGAGCCGGGAGTACCATTTATTTTAGAAAAGGAATAGGAGAATTAATGGATTTCTTTATTTGCTTCAATGTGATCGTCAGCCCATCTTTTATTATCGAGGCAGTCATAAAAAAATGCTTCGGCCACGTATGCAAATTAAATCATTAGTATTTTCCCAGTTACAGTGATTGCTTGTTTATATCGCTGATCTCTTCTCCCAGTTTTGTTCCTTTAATATTGGCTGCTCAGTCGTGCCCGACTCTTTGTGATCCCATGGACACTAGCCCATCAGGCTTTTCTGCTCATGGGATTCTCCAGGCAGGAATCCTGGAGTGGGTTGCCATTCCCTTCTCCAGGGGGCTCTTCCTGACCCAGGGATCGAACCTAGGTCTCCTGCATTGTAGCCGAATTCTTTACTGACTGAGCCACCAGGGAAGCCCAATATTAATGATACTGGAAATGCTTCAGTAAAACACTCTGAGGCCCTGCAAGAGAAACCCTCTCTACTCCCCGCCTCTCTGACCCCAGAGCTGCAGGGCCACCCGGTAGTGACCTAGACGGCCCCCCAGGGACTGGACAGCCCCACCACCACAGGGCCCTTGGGCACAGAGGGCCATGGCAGAGGGTCTCCCTGGCTCCTCCCCTGAGCTCCTGGCAATGGGAGGCCAGGAGAAGCCAGCCCACTGCAGGTGGGAGCTTCAGGTAACAGCTTCTATTTTACCTAAGAAATCAGGTAAAGCATGCATCCTGCTTCAAAACACACCCACGTTACCTGCGTTTTGTATTCACATTAACGTGTCTCGCCCACTGATTTCGCCGGTTTCTGGCCGGGCTGCCAATGCCCAGGAACACACGCCTACTTCTGGTGCCCACCACCCCCAGCTGCTCCCCCAGCAGCCTCCTGGGGCCCGCCTTCCTGAGATCCTGCACTGCTCTGAGCCTCGCTAAGCAGACCCGTCACTCACACTGCAACTCTGAGGCTTGAGTGTTCATGAGCAAACTCCTCTGTCCTGAGCTGGGATCCCGAAAGAATGAAACTGGCTGTTGGGAGATGGAGCCAGAGCGGGAACAGATGTGATGGAGGCAAGGCCAGGGGCCAGCTCAGGGTCAGGGGCTGGGGGTCGGGACAAGGCCCAGTTTCTTAACCACCCAGCCAGAACAGGTGCCTCAGCGCCTAACTTCTCTGAAAATCACAGCGAAGTCCTCAACACGCACACAGTCCACGGTGACGCCACAGAGAAATGTTCGCTTTCCAGTCCGACCACTGAAAGGCCGCCGGATAACCCATGACAACTGACTCCTTTCTGCCCCACGTGCTCCCCAAGGCTGCCAGCGCTGCAGCTGGAAGGCAGGTGCACGGCCCAGTGCCCTGACCCAGCCCGGAGCACTCAGCGGGGACGCGCCTGGACACTGGAGCCCGAGAAAGCTGGCCACGAGGCAGAAACAGGGGGCAGACGAAGCGAGGCTGCGGCGATCCACCCCAGAGCGTGGGCAGGCTTTCCCGCGCGCGACCCAAGCTGGGGGCAAGGACGGACATCCTGAGCGTGTCGGCGGCTGACAGAATGAGACCCGTGTGCACCTCTCAAGACGGGAAGCCACGAACACCCTGGGACAAGAAAGAGTGACCCGGGCACCCCGTGCCCCCAGGCAAGGCCGGAAGGCTGAGGCTCTCTGGACCCAAGGAGTCGTCGGGCTGCTCGCTTCCCATCTCCCCTTTATCAGGAAGCTTAACCTGGGCCTTGATGGGCTGAAAAGGTCCATGAAGTCCCCAAAGTGGCATGCAAAACGGCATTTTTTAGTATGTCTCTCTCACAGAGAAACATTAATAAAAAGAAAATGACTCTGCATGGTTAAGACCCTAAAGGTGGGTCAGCTGTTGTCAATCCCAAGGGCCCCGCCCCACCTCTGACCATTAGAGAACACACCCAGATAGTGTTTTCACAACAGCTTAAACAAAACCCCCGAGTAAGGCAGTCCGTGGAGCAGGAAGGCCGGCGACGCCCAGCTCCCCCCATCCCCTGGAGTGCAGGCCAGCACGGCACAAGGTGAGCCCAGGGGAGGGAGATGGCAGGGCCCGGGCAAAGGGGCGGCTGCGGGGACCCCGTCCCCCGTTCCTGATCCTCTCACCAGCCCAGGCCCTCGGCACTGCATGCAGCCCCCGCGGGACTGGCGTAGTCCCAGGCCCAGGGCCCCTCCTGCTGTGGGAGCAATCCCTCCCCCAAGCCCTTCAGGTAACAGCCCGACTCCAGGCCTTACGGAGAAATCCTGACCCTCCGCTCCCCTAGTTCAAGGGCCCCCAAACCTCTTCACGTCGTGGTGGGCAAAGGAAAGTGCCCATGCTCAGCACCGCCACTGAGCAGCTGAGGAGCCGGCCCAGCTGATGGCAGGGCCGGGGCTGGAGGAGGCAGGCCCAGCCGCGGCTCAGCGGCAGGCGGCCGTCCTGAGACCGGAGCTGGAGCAGGGACGGTCCTGGGGAAGCGTGGATGGCGCCTGTCCTCTGATGATGGGTCACAGGGAAGGGCCAGCGGCTCCCCACGGGGCTCAGCTCAGGAGACAGGCGGGAGCACGCACACACAGGCCCCCGTTCCTGCGGACCCCGCCCTGGGTGCGTCTGAAGGACAGTGTGACAGCAGGACGTGGAGGCCCCACCAAGATTCGCCTGCTCCTCGGGACAGCCCCCGGAGGGCACCGGCGGGCAGGAGAAGCAGGAGCCAGGGTCACAGGCTCTAGGAAGGGAGGACACCTTCCTTCGCTCCCAAAGCTGAAGGGGGCCACCGCCACCCCTCAGAGGCAGCCAGGAGCCTCCTGTGGTGGCCACGCGGCCCTGACTTGGGCAGGAGCGTGAGCCCGGGACAAGGGAGTGGTTCAGAGCAGCGACAAGACGTGGCCCTGCCCACGTTGGCGCCACTCAGGGCCCCGCTGAGGCCAGGGCACTCCGGCAGTCGGTGCTGTCAGAGCAAAGAGCAGAGACGGGCAGCGGAGTGGGTCACCGCACTCACGTGACAGCTTCCTAGCCACAGGAGCCACGCGACACACGTCCGCAGCCCCCCGGCGCAGACTTGTGGGCTGGGGCTGCAGGGGAGAAGGGCACCCCCACGGGTGGGCTCAGAATAGAAGAGGGCGCAGGGCCCAGGGGGCCCACTGACCGACGGGCCCAAGGCCCCCGCCGCACCTGCCCTGCTCACTGGGACGCGCCTCCAGACCAGCTGGAGCGCTGGCACGTGGCGGCAGGAAGGCAGGACAAGAGCCATGGGGCTGGAGGAAGCCCTGCCACGCAGCAGCCTCGGGAGCTCAGCCTGCCAGGAACCAGCAGGTCCTGTCCCACCCAGCCCCCAGCCCTACGCGGGGACAGCTCTCACAATCCTCGTGCCCAAGGGTGCCCGACTGGCAGGGATCAAAGCAGAGAGCCCCTCCGCTCGGCAATGAGGAAGTGGGGAGGACTGTGCCGCGAGGAGGGGGTTCAGCACCCAAGCGTCTGGGTGCCCTTGTCCCGGAATCTGCTCCTGGGAGGGGGAGGGGCGGGGTCAGCTCGGCCAGCGGCTCCTGTACACCCGACGGGACCACGACAGGAGCTGGCTGACCTGTGTCACAAATGTTCACGCGTGTGCCCGTCTGTGTGCGTGCGTGCCGCCCTCGCCAAGGCTGCACCCCCAGAACCTCACCGTGAGCTGAAGAAGGGGGGCCCAGAGGAGGTCGCCGCGGCAGGGCCAGCCTACCCACAGCTCCAGCGCCAGCACCAGGCGCCTGCCCACCCCCCCACCCCCCTCCCCTCTCCAGCTCCCTCCACAGCTCAGGCTGTGCCTCCTCACACCATCCCACGGGGCCTGCCCGGCAAGGACCCCAGGGCCAGCCACACCACCATGACGGCCAGGAGAGCCTCCACCTCCAGGCTCAGGGAAGAGCCCCACCCCCCCCAGAAAGAACTGCTCCAGGCAGGGAGGGTACAGGCCAGAGGTTCTATGCCTGCCCCTCGGGGGCACCTCCCACCCCAGGGAGGGGACAGCACCCAGCACAGTGAGTAGGGACCAAGTGAAGCAGGCCTGCGCCCCCCGCTGTCACGACACGGCCAAGCCAGGGCTCCCTGCTCAGACTCTACAGCAGGGGGCACGGAGGCCGGGGGCGAGGGCAGAGCGCCCTGAGGTGGTGTGGACCTGTCTGCAGCAAGGCCTGCACACTCCGCTTTTCCCACCCAGCAGCACAGCCCAGGACGAGGCCTGCGCTTCCGACCTAGGGTCCCACCCTGAGCGTGAACACAAAGGCGCAGGCTCAGGCTCGCCGCCTGGCACAGGGGCAAGCCCCGTCCTTCAGGCTCCCTGCCTTGGTGTCAGCTGCCCCACAGTCAGCCGGGTGCAGGAAGGGGAGCCAAGCCACACGGGCACAGGACGAACAGAGCGTGTTTAACCACAGCAGGGAGCCTGGCATCAAAGAAACGCCGCCAGACACAGGTGGGGGCTCCCATCCGGGGAACCGGAGCCCAGCAATAAGGGCATGTCCTCCTCTGGTGCAGCCTGGCAGGGCTGGGCCAGGCCCCTTGCGATCGCCCCTGAGCCCGATGACAATCCTCCACGGCAGAAACTCTCGTGCCCACTTCGCAGATGGGAAGACTGAGGCACCCTGATGCGTCAGCCCATCTGTCTCATCCTCAGGCCCGCCGCACGCAGGCTGAGGTGACGAGGCGGGTGAGGCAGACAGGACCAGCTCGGCACAGTCTCAGGACATCCCGGCGTGTGGCCACCTCTGAGAGCAGCAGGCCGGCTGGAAGGGCCCAGTCCCCCGTCTCATGGCTCCGCTGTCCCTGCTCTAAGGGCAGCTCCGTGGGATGCCACATCCTGCGAGTCAGCCATTGGAGGAGGGCAGGGAACCCCCAACAGGCTCCTACTTAACCTCTCCCCACTTTGCCATCAGCCGGTAGCCCGACCTCCAGGGCCTGGCGCATGACCAGGCAGAGGAACAAAACCCAGGAGGCCAGCAGAGGGCCCTGGCCAAGGCCTCGCTTTCCGACCTCACTGAGCCCTCTCTCCTCCTCGTGAACGGGGGCCAGTGCTCTCCAGGGAGCTGCCCGTGGCTCCATGAGATGAGGTCTGTGAGACGGTCAGCGTGGCGCTGCACGGAGGGTGCCCACATGCAGGCCAGTCTGGAACTGCCGCCAGGGCTGCAGAGGACATGGCCCGAGGGGGACGCTGCCTACGGGGCCCACCTTAGCCTCCGCCCCCTCCCTGTCCTCTCCGTCAGCAGCAACATTCCCAGGAGGGCAGCTGACTCCCCAGCCAGCTTCTGGAAGAGGCTGACCCACACGGGGCATCCGACATCCCTGCCTGGCCAAAGCCACCGTTCAGAGTGGACGAGGGGCCTAAGCCAGAGTGAGCAAGTGAATCCAGGAAGTTCTGCTGTCCGTCCTGGTGGGCAGGGACCGGCGAGCGTGTAGTCCTGAGAGCAGCCGGCAGAGCCATCTCAGCACTAGGAAGTGGACTCCCGACGCAGGGGGAAGAAACAAGGTGTTGATGAGGCTGCAGGGGAGCTGGATCAAGCCGTGCCTGAACTCTGCCGCACCTGCACTTTCCCCAAAGCACGTCAGTCCATCCCGTGCGCTTGGAACCTGCTGTGAAGAGGTCCTCCCTGAGTGATGGGTCCCCTCTGAGTACCTTCCTGCTCATGCTGAGAGCCGCTCGTGGAGAACTCCTGGTCAAGTGCAGGTCCCACAACCTCAGGGAGGACAGTCTGGCCCCAGTCTGTTCCTCCATCTGCCAAAAGCCACCTTATCCGACCACACCGTCACCTGCCCCGGGGGCACACCTACAGAGCCACCCCCGAAGGGCTGCACCCCTGGGCGCCAGAAGCACCCACCCCTCTGTTTCTAAATCGTCCCCCTCCTCCCATCCTGGGAGCACATCCCCGGGAACCCTGCCACCAGAAGCCAGCCCCACGGCTCCATCCCGGCGCAGGTGCACAGGCCGCACCGCTTCCCCGAGGCCGCGGCAGGCGAGGGGCACGCTGTCCTCGGGGTCCCGGCTGGTGCCTCCTCAACAACAGTGAAAAGAGGGGGAAACGCAAACTCGCAACTGGGTTTGCAACGCACGTCCACGTCGTCCCAGGAGGGGCCCCTCTGTGGACACCAGGAAGCGCCATGGACATCCACCGCTCTGGCTCACAGACCACCTGGCAACCAGGGACCTCGGCACCGCTGGCTGGGGACAGATCCCACAGTGGTCAAGGCCCCGCTGGGCCTGCACCAGGCAGCTCTCACCCAGGGCAGCGCTCGGGAGCCAACACTTGAAGGCATGCTGCTGAGCTTTCCAGAACAGGATCTCTGCGAGCCACGAAAGGGTGCCTGCGAGGACAAAGACAGACGACAACTGGCTCCCAAACGTGACTGAGGTCCTCCAGGGAGGCGCTCGCCCAGCCGTGACTTCAGCAGACGCAGGCAGAGAGATGCCTGGAGCTGGCGTGGGAGCCTCAGGGAGCCTGCGAGTGCGTAACAGACATCAAAGGCCCAGCCGCCAGCCCTCCCCTTGCAGATAGCATCCCACCTGAGACCCGGCCTGGGGAGAGGCTCCCGGCCGCCCCCGCTCAGGACACCCAGCTCGCAGAGAGGAGGCAGCCCCGCCGGGCGAGCGCACCGTGAGGCTGAGCCCTCAGGCGCAGCCGCCTCGACACCCAGTTCTGTCCTCTGCACCCCCCGTGCCACAAGAAGCCTGGATGGCTGCGGACACCGTCCCGAACGCCTGCTGCTGAGCACGCGGAGCATCCACAGGCGGGAGCAGAGGCCCACCGTGTGCCTCTCTGCGTTTCAGCTCCGTCCTCTCCTTGATGAGAGGAATTCTGAAAACAGGAGCTCCCTCAAGACGCACCCAAGTGTGGACGAAGACAATCCACTCCAACTCAGAGACACCCTTCCTCGGGGGAGGGTTTAGGGGACGCCGTTTACACTGCGGGTTGTCAACTCCAAACCCCCAAGGTCAGCCCTCCACCAGCCCTGGGCGGGGAGGTGTTGAGCAGGACGGCAGCAGCCCCGAGCACCCTGGGGCCTCCCAGCCGGAAGGACGGGGAGAGGTCAGAGGTCATGCTTAGGCCGCTGCAAATCCAGCCAGACACGGACCACAAGTTGAAAGGAAAACAAGGCCCTCGCGAGGAGACAAGGAGGCACGTAAGCACCCTACAAGTCCTGCGCGCGCCCCTCCAACCCGGAGGGCCGGGAAGGAGCCTTGCTTCAGCCCTTACGCTGGCTAAGGAAGGCTTTCCAAAGAACGGGGCTGAGACACCTACTGGGGACTTTCAGTGCAAAACGTTGCGTGAATTCCTGGCAGAGAGGGCTCCGATCCACTGGAGCACTGCCCAACCACTTCTCCACGACTCTCCTCACAGGTCACACCCCCAGAGCGCTTCCCTCTGCACTTTCCGTCAACTACAGTCCCCTGCCCCGGGGGGTCGTCTGCATCCACAGCCCCAGAGCTGGGGGGGCGGGCTCACCAGGCCCCCCAACCCCTCAGCCCTGAGGCTGGAACCTCCGTTCTGGGAGGGCCCTGAGCATCCTTTTGGAAGCCCCCACCCCGCCCTCCTCAGCAGAGGCCCGGGCTCTGCTGGCCTGCTGGCGTCCTACTCCAACCGTGACTCCAAAGGGTCTGCCGGAAAGCCCCTCGGGGCCAGAGGGGCTCAGAGCACACTCCCCCCTGATGTTTAAGACGAACAGCTGGATGAGACACTGGCTCGGGCCCCTTCCAGAATGTCCCTGACACTGACTGCCAAGGCTTGGGTCCTGACAGCTACTCCTAGGAGTCCTGGGCCTGGGAGATGGTTCCGGGTCACACAGGTGGCGGGGAGGGAGGAAGGGCCACCCCACTGGAGGGTGTGGGACCAGGACCCCTGCCCCTAGGTGTGGGCTGCCCCAGCTGAGTGGGCCGGTGCTCCCCTCCCAGCCTGCCTCCCACGACCTGGCGCAGCTGCGTGGGGTTACCCCACCCCCACCCCATCCCCACCAACGACTCAGCTCCCTGCGGCTGGGGCCTGACCGAGACGGAGCCACGGGAACCGCCTCTGGGCCCCTCGACATCGGAGCATCTGTTCAGCTCCCTCCTCTCTCGTGGAAAACACCCCGCGTGGGTAAGGTGCAGACTGCTTGCAAAATTCTTGTTGTCTAGTCGCTCAGTCATGTTTGGCTCTTTGCGACCCCATGGACTGTACCCACCAGGCTCCTCTGTCCAGGGAATTCTCCAGGCAAGAATGCTGGGTGCCATTTCCTCCTGCAATGGTGGGCGAATCGTTTACCACTGAGCAACTGATTAGAAACTTTCTAGAAACAGGCTCCCTGTCACCACCGCCGCCCTTCACCCCCCCGTACCAAAGTCGGGGTGGGGGAATGGGGTAGCAGTGGGGCAGGGAGTCACCAAAACTGCTCTCCCCAAGTTTGATAAAGACCCACTGCAGCCAAGAGCACCATGCCAGCCAGCTGACGGTCGCTCCCACAAGATCACGCAGCTCCACCAACCACGGGCACAACAACCCTCCCACTTGGAAGGCCGGCTCGGGCTTTCAGGTCCTAAGAACGGACTTACTGTTTCTAGCTCAAACAGCAATCCAGCAGAAGCACTTGACCCACACAGACAGAATACTTCATGAACAATAGTGAACAAACACAGCCCAACATTCATGTTTTTAAAGGGAGCAGACTCCGAAACGTTCACAGACAAGACCATGTGAAGGCGTCATGTTAGATGATGAGGTTAAACAAGAGAAGACTAAATAACGGCATTAACTGTGATCTGAAACCAGCAGGGGAAAGAGCCTTTGACAGAGGCAGCGGCTGGCCGCCGGGAGCACAGGCCCCGGGCCTCCGGCCGAGGTCACACTGCATGCTATGGGCTGTGCACGAGGGCCCTGTTGGCCACTTGACAGCTGTGTTTAAAGCTGTCCTCCTCTCGCTCCTCTCTGCATCACAAACCCACTTCCCTTGTATTGATGGCATCTACTTAAGAGCATATGATCTCCAGAATCAGGAGTACCCAGACTGAGGCGGGAGGAAGCAGGCAATCCCAGCGCTCGGGCAGATAACGGGCGGCTCCACGAAGTCAGGGGGCCAGCCCGCACCAGGCTCTCCTCCCAGGCCCCGTGCAGTGCTGTGCACCCAGCCGCCCAGCCGCTCATGCGGACACTGCCAGGCGCTGAGCACCAAGCCGGCAGGAGGCCCTCGGGGCCCCTCCGCCCCTCGGAGGCCCCTCCGCCCCTCGGAGGCCCCTGCCAGTAAGAAAGGTGACAGTCAACCGCCGATGTCGCAATGAGCCACTGAAATTACACAGCAGATCCCGCTAGGGAGGAGGGAGAGGGTGTGAGACCATGCTCAACAGGGACTGAAGGCTCTGCTTGGACTGAGGGACCAGAGAAGACACCAGATAAAGACAGGCAGTTCCAAGAACTGCGAACAGTGTGTGCAAAGGCCCAGAGGCCAAGGGGGCTCGCAGGGAGCAGGGAGGCAAGCAGATGAGCAGGACGGGGACATGGGATGAGGTAAGCGGAACAGAGGGCAGGACCACAGGCCTTCCAGGGTCCTACCACACGGCAGGGCGTGAGCATGGGAATGAGGGGATGGGTCTGCCCTGGTCACAGCCACCCAGGTACCATCTGCACAGCGCAACCCGGGCCAGAGCCTGCCAGACCCAGGAGGCCAGCACTGCCTCAGAGAGCTTACGAGAGCCAGAGAAACGGATCCCCTCGATTCTTCGATGCTAAGCACACGTATCAACTTACCAAGGATTTGGTTTTCCTCCCTTATAAATAATGAGGTTGAAGAGTATTCTCCCCTCCCCCATGGAAATATCAGACTTTTTAAGAGAAAGTATTACTATTCAAAAGCCATACATGCTTACAGAAACCATTTTTATATATCGTGTAAAATTTAAACAATATCACCAAACATAAAAGGGGCTTCCCTGATAGTTCAGTTGGTAAAGAATCTGTCTGCAATGGAGGAGACCCCGGTTCAATTCCTAGGTCAGGAAGACACCCTGGAGAAGGGACAGGCTACCCACTCCAGTGTTCTTGGGGTTCCCTTGTGGCTCAGCTGGTAAAGAATCCACCTGCAGTGCAGGAGACCTGGGTTCGATCCCTGGGTTGGGAAGATCCCCTGGAGAAGGGAAAGGCTACCCACTCCAGTATTCTGGCCTGCAGAATTCCATGGACTGTATAGTCCCTAGGGTAGTAAAGAGTCAGACACGACTGAGTGACTTCCACTTACTTCACTTAACAAACATAAAGAGACAATGAAAGTTGCTCACATTCCATTTTCCTGGCACCCAGAAGGCCAGTGCTATCACTCTGGAGACCCGTGAACTTGAAAAGCAGAAAGAATGGGTCCCCTGGGTACTGTCCCAGACCCCCTTTTTCCTTTGACTTAACACACCGAATGCTTCTGCTCCCCAGCAAGCCTGCACAGAGATTTCCACAGGACAAAAATACCAAAATGTATTTAGTAAGTTTCACCTCTATAAACAATGCAGCAATAACATGCACAGATTTCCACAGGATAAAAACATCGAAATGTGTTTAGTAAGTATCACCTTTATAAACAATGTAGCCATAACATTCTGTACATATCTGGATACCCATATGCTTATCACATTCTTCCTAGGAATAAATTCCAATAAGTAGAATAGCTGGAAGAAAAGGAATGGCCATTTAAAAATTTGACACTTAAACTTTTCCTGAGTGTAACCAAGTAATTAATAACTAATAATGGCCAAAGCTTACATGTGCTTACGATGTACCAGACTACTCTAAGCACTTTCCATATATTAGCTTATTTAAATTTCACAAAAGCCGTGGAAGATAAGAATTACTATTATCACCATTATCAGCTGCTGTCAAACAGCCTGTGTGATACGGGGGCATAAACAAATGCTTCCGCTGACGTTCTTTATCAGGAAGGCTGGGTCTTTTTACTGTTAGCCACTGTGATTCGCAGATTCATGTGCTCTGCTCATTATACAATAGGAATGTTCACCGTTTTCTTATTGGTTTGTTAAAGCTCTTTACATATTGACTATTAACCTTCTGTAAGCATAATATGCTGCTGCTGCTGCTAAGTCGCGTCAGTCGTGTCCGACTCTGTGCAACCCCATAGACGGTGGCCAACCAGGCTCCCCCGTCCCTGGGATTCTCTAGGCAAGGACACTGGAGTGGGTTGCCATTTCCTTCTCCAGCGCATGGAAGTGAAAAGTGAAGTGAAGTCCCTCAGTCATGTCCGACCCTCAGAGACCCCATGGACTGTGCCTTCCAGGCTCCTCTGTCCATGGGATTTCCCAGGCAAGAGCACAGGAGTGGGGTGCCATCGCCTTCTCCGGCATAATATGCTATATTTTTTTTTCTCTCACTGTCCCTTAACCTCACTTATGGAGTCTTTTGACAAGGAGAATTTTCTTTAACTCTTAAGAGTGTTAAATCTATATTTTCTTTAAAGTTTCTGGCTTACTGTTACAACATGAATGGATTAAGTCAGTGGTTTTTCAAAGTTTCTGGTCTTTGGGATGCTCTCTTCCAAGGCAATCCCACAGACAGAACGGTGGAGGCCACTGTGCTCTGGCTGAAGTGGGCGTGGGCGCCAGGGGCCCCCCACCCTCACCCGCCCGCAGGCAGCCCCAGAAGAGCCAAGCGTGGGGCCAACCACCGCCGGCCGACAGGACTGTCCGGAGCCTTCCCAGCGCCACACACACAGCACAGAAGACAGCAAGAAACCCTACGAAACACAGAATCACCTATGACCACTCCAATACCACCCAACACAACTACACCTAAAGGTGTTCCGAACGGTCCTCTTCTCGAAGAGGCTATGCTCTCCCAAACACCTCCACGGACGATGCTGAACTTCAGCTTCAAGACTACCAGGGGCCCGGAAGCAGAGGCGTGGAGGAGGAGGAGTCAGCTTCGGGGGCTTAACACAAGCAGGGCACCAGGCGCTACGTTTCCAGGCCCATCTCAGGTCCCTCCTCTGCAAAACGGTGTGGTAAGAGGGGCCACCTCCTGAGGCCGTGGGGAGAGAGAAGCGGGGTGCCCATGGTGACTGCTACGACAGCACACGGCCCCACGTAGCTGCTCATTAAACGGCAGCTACTGGGCTAAGCTACACTCACAGCTGCCCCTTGAACACCATGGGGGAGAGGGGTGCCAGCCTCGCAGACGGTGGAGAACCCAAAGATAACTTTATAGTCAGCCCTCCGTATCCACGGCTCCACAGCCCAGGTTCAGACAACAGCAGATTGTGTAGTATTCACTGAAAAAACCCACAGATAAGTGGACCCACGTGCTTCAAGCTCACGCTGTTCAAGGATCAAGTGGACGAGTGTCATCTCACTAGGAAAGAGAACCAGGCTGGCTCCACCTCTGCTGACACAGGGGCCAGTCCGCCCCCGCCGTGATGGGAGGCAACCTGTGTGGGGCCCTGGCCCTTCACTGGAGGGAACCAAGAAGGCCCATCAGTCAGAAAAGGCGGCCGAGAGCCCACCCCGCTCCCGAAACAGAGCCACATACCCCATCTCCTCAGTCACACGAGCCCAAGAGAAGAAAATGACCTCCTAACAGAACCCGCTGATCTGAGCTCGGTGACACGTCTCCCCAAAGAAACGGCCTGTGAACACACGTTGCTGACGGGTGTGAAGATGCAGCATCACTTCTGACACAGGGCTCCTCGTCTGACTTGAATCAGAGACCCTTTGCTTTTCTCTAACTCTAGGCCAAAAGACCCCAACCCACTGCACACCGCAACGTATCCCAACTGACCATCTGAGACTCAAACCAAGCCTCCTCCAGACTGGCTCCCCAGTCCCCACCCCAGGACCAGCAAGGGTCGCAACCACTGGGGAGAACTTGCCCTCCGGCTAGAACAGTGGGGACTCGGGCTCAGCTTTGCAGGCCACGGAGCGAGGGAGCTTCCATGGAGGTGGGGCTAATGCGGGTTCCCGGCAGCTGATCCCCAGCAGGGATTTCGGGTCCAGGGGCCGTCAACCCGCCACCCCCAGCGGAGCCGTACCCCGCTCTCTGCATCTCCCCTGCTCCCTCCATCAGGTACCAATCTATAGCTCATGGCAGCTTCTGAGCAATGAAAGCCCAGCCGTTTTCAATAGAGAACGGTAGGGACGGATTCTCCAGGAGTGATGAAATGTTTCTTCTGCTCTGGCAATTAAGACGGCACAAAGTCGCCTTTCCTCGGGTGCCACCCCCAACATCAAAGGATGAGAATTCAAAGCCATTCATGCTGCATTGAAACCTCACAATGCAGCTGGAAAATGGAAGTCGATTACTGGACATAAATATGCAGTAGTTAAAAGCAAAGAGTTAGAACGAAATTCAACTGCAGCAACCCCACGACATGCGGAAACTTCCAGAACTGGAGTCCTCCTGGTAAACACGACGAGGGGCATCCTTAGAAAGCACGCTTCTGGCCACTGAGCCAAGCTCCACGCTCTGGACCCACGTGGCCCAGGGGCCATGTTGTCCTGCCCATCTTGCTACAGTAACGGCCCCCAAGGCCTCCGAGAACATGGCATCTAGAGATTTTTATTTCGCATGGCTGTGAAGCTGCTGACCACAGAACATTCTCTCTTGGCTCAGGGCTGCTGAGGCCACATCTGTCCTTGGTCCCCAGGCCTCGCAGGCCTCCACCCCCGCACACACCCCCAGCCCAGGGCTCTCCTGCTGCCAGTTCCGATCGCAGGACAGAGAACTAACCCTAAAGAGGGCAGTGTTACATCTGCCTGCCGCATAAACCGTGCTTCTTTTCTGATTGATTACTGCTCTCTTTAGGAAGGTATTTAATCTTTAAAATAAAAGCCCAGAACACAGAAAGCTATACAAGTCTAACAATGTGTCAGGGTGTGTGTTTTTAAGGCAGGAAAATACTTCCCTCCCACACAAATGTGAGTTCTGGGGAAAGATGCCACAGAGCCCAGGGAGTAGAATATCTGGGAAAGCTTGATGGGTCTTAAAAATAGATAATTGAACACAGATTTGAGAATTCTCAGGAGCTACCTGAAAAAAAGAAAATTAAATCTCACATATTTTTGATATCCAAAACTCCATTCTGATGAAAACTTCTAAGAGGGTGGCATTTTGCATTTCCAATTATAATAGAGTAATTGTGTTGCCATAGTGACCGCAAAATTCTGCAATAACTTTTGTTGCTTTGTAATTGCTGTAGTGTATATTTGTGTACAAGCAGCTGAGTTTTCTTAATTCAATCCCTCTCCCTCCCTCTGTCTGTCCCCCTCCCCCAGTCACCACCACCACCTTTCCTGGCTCAACCCAAAGAAAATTACCAGAAGCAACTAAAACTCCAGGCCACAGGATGATCACGGTACAGAAGAAAAAGTGAAACCAGGCCTAGGTGCAGACCCACCAGTATAACCCCAGTCTTGCTAGGCTGGCGCTGGGCGAGGGCTGTTTACATGCTTACTCCCAGGCCTCCCCTGCTTAGGTGGTTTATGGGAATAAACAGAGAAGCCTGAGCCGAGGGAAGAAGGGAAGGAAAGTAACTCCACAGGCCCCTTCCCTCCCTCGCCCAGGGCAGGCAGAGAGCTGCTGCAAGCAATTAGGTAGGTCTCTACAGTAATGCAATTAGGATTTAGTTAAGAAAGTCATTAGTTTTAAAATAACTTGAGCTTAATTTCTGCAACACTTTATTTGAAAATTGTGTCACAGCAGGTCAATTTACAACATGCAATAAAGAAAACACTCGTATCAGCTGCTGCAAGTTATTACAAATTTCTGATGTGCATTAAATGAGTACACTGGGTTCCACCCCCGGCCTTTCCGACTGATACGCACGATCTCCTGCTATAACAGTGTCAAATAATTCAACGCTCAATGTAAATACGAGATAATTTGCTTCGGATGCCACAGTGTGAGCTTGCGATGCCGCCAAGAGCGGCTCCCGTCACCTGGGCAGGACGGGGCCCAGGGCTCGGCCTGCCCGCACCCCTCGGGTCGCGGGCGCCCCACCCCTGCCGTTCCGGTCCGGGGCACACACACCCGGCGACGGCGCACCCCCGCCCGCCCGCCAGCCCCGGGAGGGACGTTTTTCTGCAAACTCACAGCCTCGACAAAGTTATATAAACGGCGCCCGCCGGGGCTCCGGAGCCCCCCGGCCCACCTGCCGAGGGCTCGGCCTGGACGGGAGCGGGCGCCCCGGGGAGGCCCGCCGGCCGTCCTGCGCCCCTGCCCCGCGGGCGGCCCCCGCCGGGCCGGGGGGCTGCAGCAGGGAAGGTCCGGGACGGGCTCCGGCTCCGCTCCGGACGACCGCGGGGCCGCGCGGCCTGGGCGCACGGGACCGGGCCGGGGCCAGGCCGGCCGGGCGGGCGGACCCCCGGCGTCCACCTGCCGGGCCGGGCGGCGGGGGCGTGGAGGCGGGCGGGCGGGTGGCCTGCGGGCGGGCGGGGGGCGGACAATGGCCCGCGGGCCGGGCCGGGGCAGCGCTTACCGCGGCGGCGGCGGCGGCGGGCGCTCCGAGCCGCATCTCCTCAGCCTGCGCCGCCACCACCACCACCACCGCCGGCGGCGGGCGGGCGGGCGCTCGGGCGGCGGCGACGGCGGGGACGCGGCCGCGGCGCGCCGGGCCCAGGCGGCTGAGGCGGCTGAGGCGGCGGCGCGGGCGGGCAGGCGGGCGCGCGGGCTCGGGCGCGGCGGCGGCGGCGGCGGCGGGGACGGTGCTCCGCAAGCGGCGGCCCCACAACCTCCCCTCCTCATTCACAAAAAATTGACCCACGTTGAACCATGATGCTGCTCCCCCCCTCCGGCACTGAGGCGGGCGCTGATAGGCCAGCTCCGACGCCCGTCAGCGGCCCCGGCCCCGCCCTCCCGCCGTCGGCCCTGCGGCCATTGGCTGCACCGGCCTTGCATCACCTCCCCTCGCGGGCCCCTCCCTCCCGCCCGGTTTCTAATGAAGAGCTCGTCAATTACGGCTCGGCCCCGCCCTCTGCCCGCCCTCCCTGGGCGCCCGGCGGCCCTCCCATTGGCCCACTGGGGGGTCGCGGGAACAGCCCCGCTTGGTCCCGCCCATCGGCCCCGCGGCCTCCAACTCGCTAGGCCCAACGCCCTCCGAATGCCAGGGATGCTCCGCCCCCGCCCGCCTCCTGGTCCCCATTGGCTGCCGAAGCTGCCAATCCCAGGGGCGGGGCTATCAGAGGACGCTCCAGGCACCAGCTGGAGGGCGCGGGACTGTTGGGAAAGTGTTGGGAGTACAGGCGGGTGGTGACAGTCAACACGGGCCGTGGCCCAGGCGAGCCTCGTTCGCCACGCCCAGAGAGCTGCGCCGCAGGGCCCAGCGGTGAGGGCCGGACGGGCCACGCTTCTGGCGAGGCTGAGGCGCGGGCTGAAGAGGGGAGCCGGTGAGGCCCGGCCGCGGCCGCCATCTTGGGTACGGGCAGCGGTCACGTGGTGCGGCCTGCTCCCGGCGACGCAGGGCGGTGCGAAGGCCGATGCGAAGGCCGAGTGCGCAGGCGCGAGGGCCTCGCCCTACCCCGCGGCGGGAACGCGGCTTTGGGGGCGCGGGGCCCGGCCGGCCGGCCTTCCCGGCGGGCGCGGGACGAGCGCAGTGCGCCTGCGCCGGCGGAGGGCCAGGGGCAGCGCGAGCGCTCTTCGAGTCCGGTCCGAATTTTCCGGTCTCGGGCGGAGGCCGCAGAAACGGCCTCCCACCCACTTTCCGGTCGTTCCGGGCGCGCCTGCACCTCGGGCGGGGGTCTCGGCCAATCCGTTCACCCCGAGTGCTCAGCGTCTGTGCTGTGCCCTGCCGAGGCCTTCAGAGACTCCCGTTGAGCCGCACCCCCGGAGGGCGTGATGGGGTCTGCGGCGAGATCAGAGCTGTGAAGCCCACTGAGCAGCCCATCCCGAGTGTCACACCTGCGTGGGGATAGCCCTGCCAGCGTTGGGGGGGATGCTCCTGCAAAGGATGGAGCCTCCAGAGAAGAAAACACTTAAAACAGTGGTGTTCAAACTGCAGCCCTTGCGGAACTGTTTTGTTTATTAAAAAAAAAAAAAAAAAGCTTGCTGTAGTAAAAATGCTGCATGGGATCTCTATGGTTCTAGAATGACTTCGCTTCCATGAAACTTGATTCCCTGCAAGAGACTTTGAACCTTTCAGGATATGTCACACCAAACATGGTGACCCGTGCTCAAAAAACTTGAGATTTAACAGCCAAATGTTGTTAGATAACAGTGTTGTGTTTCAACTAAAGCGGCTTTTTTCCTAGAAAGCAGAATATGGGGAGCTCACCTGAGGACTGCATCCAAGGGTGTTTTTTCCCCCTCAAAGGTAAAATGTCCTTAGGTGACAGGCTTTGTAACGTGAAACCGAAGACCAGAGTTCGTAGGTGAGGATGGGCTTCCCTGGTGGCTCAGACCGTAAAGAATCCGCCTGCAGTACGGGAGACCTGGGTTGGATCCCTGGGTCGGGAAGACCCCTTGGAGGAGGGCATGGCAGTCCACTCCAATATTCTTGCCTGGAGAATCCCCGAGGACAGAGGAGCCTGGCCAGCTATAGTCCTTGGGGCCGTAGAGAGGAGACACGACTGAGCGACTAAGCACAGCAGCACAGGTGAGGATATACATACAGGCAGGTAGGATAAAACAGGAACACTTCTTAGCTGGAGAACTTGGTCGAGAAGAAAAATCGGGTGGACAGACTGCTAAAACTGATGATGTTATCAGAGATCGTTGCCTTAAGGGAGGGTGCTGAGCTGACACCCTCTAGCCATTGTTACACCGAGAAAAAAAGTCACTGATAACCTTCATCACTGATTGGCTTAAAGCTTGAGCTTTTCCAAGTTTCGTGGCCCAGATGCTTTTTCAGAGGAGAAAAGTAGAAGGAATTCTGTTTTAATAAAAAATCACTACTTTGTGTCATCTTTTGTGATTATTTTGTTAAATTCTTCAGAGTTTAAATTGGAGAATAGGCCAGTTTAACTGTCAATCTTAGAATACCCTAGAGACAGAGTCTGACAAAGTGAATGGATAGGATGCTGACAGAGACCCGTGATGCCTTATGAGGGCCTTTCCGTTTGGAAATGAGCAGAGATTGGTTTTAATATCCTTGGTAGGTGATTCTTAGGAGAAATGTAGCTACATGGGTTAAAACACAATTTTCAAAATGAAAAAGTATTTTGCAATACGTAACTCCAATACTTTGGCCACCTGATGTGAAGAGCTGACTCATTTGAAAAGACCCTGATGCTGGGAAAGATTGAGGGCAGGAGGAGAAGGGGATGACAGAGAATGATACGGTTGGATGGCATCACTGACTCAATGGACATGGGTTTGGATGGACTCCAGGAATTGGTGATGGACAGGGAGGCCTGGCGTGCTGCGGTTCATGGGGTCGAAAAGAGTTGGACACTACTGAGCGACTGAACTGGACTGAACTGAAAATGTCTTGAAATAATAAGTAATGATTAGCAAACCTTGGGCAGTGTAAATAGTAGTGCCTGTCCTAAGATAGCTTAACTTTGAAGCAAATGAGTGGTGAATGGCAAAAATTTAAAACAGACACAGCTGAAGGAGATGACTACTAGTGACCTGGGCAGTAATGGAAGCAGTACCCTTATCAGATTTTCATGGAAGGTGAAACAAGGCCAGAGGCTGAGGAACATTTAGATAAAAATCAAGGTACAAAGTCATTTCACAGATGATTTAATGTGTACAACAGTCAGGAGAAAATGCTGCCTGTATGTCTAGTAAAACTCATTTAAGTGCATAACGAGAGAGACGGGCCACAAGGAAAAGTCCCACCAAGGGTTCTGGGATGTGGATTCTAAGCCAGACTCGTTAAAAGGTAGAATCCCAGCCCAGAAATGAGTAGGCTCCTTTCTCTGCCACTTAGGCCTCCTGGGAGTCCCAAGAGCTCCTCCAGGTGAGTGAGGGCCTGGCAAGGATGAGGCCCAATTCCCTCTTCTGCAGAAGAGGAATGTGGGGGCCTAGGCAGCTGTGTCTGTCCACAGATCTCTCAAACACCGTCTGGCCGAAGGAGACCTGTTCACAGCAGGTAGCAAGAGCTCAATACCGCAGGTCTGCACACTATGAGAGGAGTCTCTAAGGCTGGGGCTGAGGTTCAAGGTGGAGGGATGGCCAGGACACCAAGTGCCGTCCTCATGAGGCTTCCTACAAAGGCGTTGCACAGGGTCCCAACTCGAAGAACACAAATCCCGGTGTTAATTAAAGTCCTTTGCTCAAAAATAAAGATGCCACCAAAGACTCAGAAAAAATTAAGTTAAAAATCTACAATTAGTAGAGCAAGGTGGTCAGTTATAAAGATCTTCCCCAGTAGTATACTGGACGTGTTCCAACCCAGGAGGCTCATCTTCTGGTGTCGTATCTTTTTGCCTTTTCATCCTGTTCATGGGGTTCTCTCAGTAAAAATACCGGAGTGGTTTTTCCATTTCCTCCTCTAGTGGAGCATGTTTTGTCAGAACTCTTCACTGAGACCCGTCCATCTCTGGTGACCCTGCACAGCAGAACTAGGAGCTTCATCGAGTTACGCAAGCCCCTGCGCCAGGACAAGGCTGTGACCCATGCCGGGGGGATAAAAAACTGATATATATGTTAATATTTATTGAATATTTGCCATGCGGCAACCATTGTGCTAAGCACTTTTTATGCATTAGAAAAACACAATGGAAATTTCCCAATCTAGGTTAGCAAAAGAACATTTTCAATACCTAAAGGTAACATGAAATCCCAATGGAACTTCGTGGGAGTGGACAGAATGGTTGACTAGTTCAGCTGGAAGGATAAACATTTGAGAACAGTCCAAAAGGAGAGAAATCAGAGAGAAACTGCTCCCAGAAAACAAAATGTATTATCCAGGCTCCATAATGACAATTGCTCGTTCCTGGCTGAGATCGATGGAAAATAATAGAAAGTAAAAGAAACAGCCCCAAGCAAGTGGAAGAACTCTATCAGATATCCAGCCAGTATGTGTGCTCTGTGCAAGTACCAATTTCTAAATATTTTGAACATCACTCTTGTAAGGATTTAAAATATAATAAAGGCAGCTTTTCAAATCAGTGAGAAAACGGTGTGGTAGGACCCTTGTCAATCATTCAGAGAGAAATGAATGAAGTTGAATTCCTACCTTATTAGATGGAGTAAAGATTTAAGTGTTAAAAAATAAAGGCCATAGAAGTATTAAGAAAAAGTTGTTAGTTGACATCTCTCTAGGGTTACAGAATAGGACACTGCCAACAGTTGTAAAGGGAAATGTTGATAAATTTGACTATGTTACAATTATAATTTGGGGTATCATCGGCAAGGAACTAGATAAAATCTCAATTGGGGCATATTCCTGCAAGGGAATATTACTCAGTAACAAAAAGAATGAACTACTGACACAGATCACAGATAGATGGATGTCAAAAACGTGGTAAAAAACATCTGATCAGAAGATTAGATACTACATGACTCCATTAACATGAACTTCGGGAACCACTCCTTGTTTATGAGGCTGGCAGTCAGGAGCCTGGTTCTGTGGTGGGGCAGACAGGGGACCAGCTGAGAACCAGGCATAAGAGCACTCTCTGAAGCGGTGGAGACACATTACTGGGCTGGGAGTCACACGGGGTGAACACTGAGCAAAACTCTTGAGATTTAAGAGCTGTGCCCGTCACAGAGATCTTAACCTCAAAAGGAAGAGCGTTGAAGGCAGTACGGCCCCGATACGGGGCTGGAGTAAAGGGAGGAGAGGGGACTCCCGGTGCGTAAAAAGACAAATTAGCTTAACAGACGAATGACTGGGGAAGGTCATCGTGTCTCAGGAAAGCCTGGTCTCCTTCACAGGTACGCTGCATTCAAGAAGAGAGACAAAGATGAACATTCCAAGAGTAGGGTGGGCTGGGACATGAAGAGGGAGCACAAAGGGAGAAATGCCCTGTGAACATGATGAAACACCCCACTTCCTAACAATAAGAGAAGTCTGGTGCCCTATCTACCTGTTTTATGACACCAAATGCCAAGAAGTGGGCGCTGTTACACCTTGACAGCACGTGTCAACGGGCAGAAACCTTCAGACCGGTACTTAACTAGACACACTAGTTATTTTACCGGAACGTTTTGCATATTTTCCATCTTGTGACCCCCTACCTCTAGAGCTTCATTCTAACACAATAAATGTGGATGTTGATAAAGACTTACCTACAAGCATCCAACAGTGATTGGAAGATATATGGATATCTGTATGTCTCCAAGTTTACAAAAATAGGGGACTTAATACCATGGAAAGAAATTCACACGATAGTTCTAAGTGACAAGGAAGAGCTTGAAACATCATCACAGCTCAGTACAGGTTTTATAAACACGAGCGTGTGTAGACACGGAGGAGACAGGAAGACATCCATCAGAGTTCCAGGGCTTGCTTCACACAAGGTGCTGCTCTCCATTTGCTCATCCTAGCCTTTCTGAATTCTCCAGTGCACATGGATTACTTCCATGTAAAAAAAAAAAAAAAGATTCTCCAAAAGGACATGAAATTAACCCAGAAACATGTGGGGCAAGTAGCTGAGAGACTCTGTCAGGCCAGTCAGTGGTGCGCAGGACTGCAGGACAGGTGGGAGAAGCTGCCAAGTTGGAGAGGGCGGTGTGTGCAGGGGTCCTAGGGGGTGGGCTCAAGTTTCGTCCCCCAGCCCTGAGGACTCCGTCTCTTCCAGGCACCTCTCTCTGCGGCCTGACAGTGTGCCAGGCCGCTGGGCTCCTCCCAGCCAGGCGTCAGGCTCTGATCGTTGTTGGGTGGAGGAGACCTCGCCAGGTCCCTCCCATCGACACCTGCCAGAGAGGGCTACCCCATCTTCCGTGTTTGTCTGTAGCTGTCTCAGGTTTTGAGATACAATCTGGAGGTCGGCAGTGTGGAGGCAGGTGCAGTCATAGGAGGAGGGAGGCTCAGGAGGGGGTGGGCAGGAGGGTTGCATGTAAACAGCAGGAGGAAGAAGGGGACCCAGAGGCCGGAGGTAGGGGCGCCTGGAAGGGGTTCTCGTGAGATGCCATTGCAGGTGAGTGAATGGGGGATGAGAAAATCCATTTGAGCATGAGGGCATTTGGAGGGGTTTAACTGCTGAGGGTCTTAGCCTAGGTCCCCCAGAGCAGAGCCTAACACAGGGCTTGAGCACCAGCAGCTGCTTGGAGCCATGATCCCAGGGGTCTGGGGTGATGCAAAGAGGGGCTGGGGACAGGGGGCTGGGAAGTAGGGAGGGTCGACGCCAGGCTGTGTTGTCCCACTGGCCAGAACTATCTGCTGAGGGCAGGACAGGGGCGAGTGCTCCCTTGCAGAAGAGGCCCCTGCGTGGCTGCAGGAATGGGTTCTGCCATTTGGACGGGGAATCTGAGGCTCCAGTTACTAGAACCAGACCTGGAACGGGGAGCCTGGGCCCCAGGTGGGAACCAGCACCCCGCCCCACACACTTCCCACTCTGGGGGTAAGACCTGCTGGAGGAGGGGCAGAGGGGGTCTTGGAGAGTGTGAGTCCAGGTCAGGGGCCCCTCTTCTCTGGTCAAAGAGAAGGACCGAAAAGCCCAGGCAGGAAAAGCCTTGACCAGAAGGAGACTCCAAAGACAAAGAGGAAAGGGTGTGAATGGATTTGCTGTTGTTGTTCAGTCACTCAGTCATGTCTGACTCTGCGACCCCATGGACTGCAGCACACCCAGGCCCCTCTGTCCTCCACTGTCTCCTGGAGCTTGCTCAAACTCGTGTCCATTGAGTCAGGGATGCCATGCAACCATCTCATCCTCTGTCGTCCCCTTCTCCTCCTGCCTTCAATCCTTCCCAGCATCAGGATCTTTTCCAATGAGTCAGCTCTTCGCATCAGGGGGCCAAAGTACTAGAGTTTCAACTTCAGCATCAGTCATTTCAACAAATATTCAGGGTTGATTTCCTTTAGGATTGATTGCTGTTCGAGGGACACTCGAGAGTCTTCCCCAGTACCACAATTCAAAAGCATCAGTTCTTCGGTACTCAGCCTTCTTTATGGTACAAGGATAGAGACATGTTTCTAGGTGTGGGGGTGGGAGGCTGGGGATGGCATCTTGACTGTATAGTAGATAAGGTCACAGCTGAGAGACAGGAACCAGTGCAGGCTGGCAATAGTAGCAGCATGCAGCAGCACTCATGCCTGCTGCGAGCCCCGTGTGTCAGAAGCAGCCTGAGTGGGTGCTGGAAAGGGGGCTGGAAGGCATAGCCAAGTGGTGTCAAGGGCCTGGCTGAAGCCTCAGGTAGTGTGTGTGTTTGATGGCAGCAGGCCCTTTGTTTGTTCTGTTAACTCAGAAGCTACATGCAAAGAAGGTGCACAGTTGGACGGATGAAGGGTCGGTGGCTGGGATGAAGAGCCAGAGAATGGGGACCCTGGGTGCTGGCCACACTGGGGGTGTGATTCACCATGGGGTCCAGCTGGATGGGACAGGAAGTGGGGAGAGCTAGAAGAAGGGCCGAGCAGAGGAACTGGGGGTTTTGTGAACTGCATCGACGGGCGGGCTCGGGTTAGGGGCAGAAAGCACTGGAGATGTGGAAGGCCATGGAAAGATGTTGTTCCTTGCAGTTTAATTTCAGCAGTGGAGGAAAGGGCAGAGAGCAGGACTCAGACAGCCTGGAAAGAGTCTCCTTGCAGGAAACCTAGGAAGGCTGTCTCGAAGATAAGGCTTTTAAAAACCCAGAGCCAAGTGCACGAGAAAGTAAAGGGAATCCCAGAGGGCAGCTGTGAAGAAGGAGACGTGGATGAGCAGTCTCCTCAGTGATGTCTTCGTCAGGAGGACCCTTTGCTGGGTGCTCTAACCAGGGCTTGGGTCTTGATGCCCAGCTGTGGAGTCGGGTGTGAGGTCCTTGTACGGACCTGGGGTTTTCAAGCTCTGCATCCTGGGTGAAAGGACAGACTCGGAAGAAATCTGCCCACTGGAACAGACCAGGAAGAGTATCTCTTTTCACCTTGGCTCTCAATAGGGAAAGGGCTCCCCTGGGAACTTGCCACAGGACTTCCCCTTTCAGGTTTGAATTCACACCACCTTCAGGATCTGGGAACTCAGGCCCAAAAGGTCACATAAAAACTAGTCCAGGGATGGGGTACTCTCAGGAGTGCCTGGTAGAAGCTGACAGCTCTAGCCAGGGAAACGCTGCAACCCACAGACCAAGCCTCATCGAAATGAGCTCACAACCTAAAATTACAAAACCCAAAGGGACTAGTTCAACCATGGACAACAGTCAGCAGGATAATAGACAGAAAGATCGTACTTCCACCGAGGAACTGCGGTCAGAGAGGAGAGTTTAACACACATTATGAGAGATCACTAAGGAAATTGAGGAAGAATTGAATAAGTAACAAAAGAACAAGACAAGATGAATTTTTGAAAGAACCACATAAAACTTGCAGACACGCAGAGTGAAGTCATTAAAATTAAAAATTCAGTGGGGAAGACAAAAAGCATGTTAGAATAACAGAAAACATTGCTAGCAAACTGGAAGACAGCTCTGAGGAAGCTATCCCAAAGCAGGCCAGCGAGAAGAGATGGAAGTAGAGGTTCCGGGGGAGAGGGGCTGTAATGATGCCATGAGCCCCTCTCCTCTTCCCCGGACGTGCCCAGCCCCAGCTGCTGGAGGAGTGGTCTGCTGACGGCTCCCAGCCGCATCCTTCTGCAGAGTGCTGTCCTCCGGCAAAAGGAGTTGCCTCACCTGGAAGTGCTTGGGAGGTCACCCCCTTCCCCCAAGAGGGGATACCCCGCTGCAAAAGGCCAATGTCTGATTGATAGTGGTAGAAAAGGCCAGCTCCCCCTGAGTTCCCCATGGAATTGGGCTGAGCTGAGGCTTGAGCCTGAATCACAAGGCTGCCGAGTGTCTCTCCTGCCCCACCGTGCTGCCACCGAGAAGTTCCCCAGTGAAATGTTTGCATGAGCATCCTGACTCCAGCTCTTCTGGGGCACCTGATCCACTGCAAGGCGTTCCAGTGGCGGAGAGTGGAGGAGGGGCGAGATTCTGCCAGAGGGGTTGTGAGAACTGATGAAGAGGATCCTCAGCTTCAGGAAGTCCTCCAAGTCCTGGAGATGGGAAATAACAGTAATTACACGCTTTTCATACTGTGGTGCTATTGCTCAATGCTAATGCGAAAGATCACAACAAACTGTGGGAAATTCTTCAAGAGATGGGAATACCAGACCACCTGACCTGACTCCTGAGAAATCTGTATGTAGGTCAAGAAGCAAGAGTTAGAATTGGACATGGAACAACAGACTGCTTCCAAACCCAGAAAGGAGTACGTCAGTTCTGTTCAGTTCAGTTGCTCAGTCATGTCCGACCCTTTGCGATCCCATGGATTACAGCACACCAGGCCTCCCTGTCCATTAACTCCTAGAGTTTACTCAAACTCATGTCCATTGAGTTGAAGATGCCATCCAACCATCTCCTCCTCTGTCGTCCCCTTCTCCTCCCGCCTTCAATCTTTCCCGGCATCAGAGTCTTTTCCAGTGAGTCAGTTCTTCCCATCACGTGGCCAGAGTGTTGGACTTCAGCATCAGTCCTTCCAATGAACACCCAGCACTGATCTCCTTTAGGATGGACTGATTGGATCTCCTTGCAGTCCAAGGGACTCTCAAGAGTCTTCTCCAACACCACAGTTCAACAGCATCAATTCTTCGGTGCTCAGCTTTCTTTATAGTCCAACTCTCACATCCATACATGACTGCTGTAAAAATCATAGCCTTGACTAGATGGACCTTTGTCGGCAAAGTAATGTCTCTGCTTTTTAATATGCTGTCTAGGTTGGTCATAACTTTCTTTCCAAGGAGCAAGCATCTTTTAATTTCAGGGCTGCAATCACCATCTGCCGTGATTTTGGAGCCCAGAAAAATAAAGTCAGCCACTGTTTCCCCATCTATTTGCCATGAAGTGATGGGACTGGATGCCATGATCTTAGTTTTCTGAACGTTGAGCTTTATGCCAACTTTTTCATTCTTCTCTTTCACTTTCATCAAGAGGCTCTTTAGTTCTTCTTCACAACGTATACATTACCATCTGTAAAATAGACACCTGGGGGGATTTGCTGCATGAGGCAGGGAGCTCAAATCCGGTGCTCTTGACAACCTAGAGGGGTAGGATGGGGTGGGAGAAGGGAGGGAGGTTCAAGAGGGAAGGGACATATGTATGCCTATGGCTGATTCATGTTAATGTATGGCAATGGCACCCCACTCCAGTACTCTTGCCTGGAAAATCCCATAGATGGAGGAGCCTGTGGGCTGCAGTCCATGGGGTCGCTAAGAGTCAGACATGACTGAGTGACTTCACTTTCACTTTTCACTTTCATACATTGGAGAAGGAAATGGCAACCCACTCCAGTGTTCTTGCCTAGAGAATCCCAGGGACAGGGGAGCCTGGTGGGTTGCTGTCTATGGGGTTGCACAGAGTTGGACACGACTGAGGCGACTTAGAAGCAGAAATATAATATTATAAAGCAATTATCCTCAACTTAGAAATAATAATAAAAAGCACCCGAAAGGAACAGCAGATTCCCTCCTGTGCTCTGGCAGCTGGGTCAACAGCAGCCTTCTGGACATCTTAGAACCCAAGTGTTCAAAGTGCGAAGAGAAAATACAGGTTAGCCTAGAATTCTGGGCCAGTGAACCTTTCATTCAGTGATGAGGGTAAAATCATGACATTTCCCAGACAAACATTGAGAGCATCTACCAAGGCAAGGCTCACTGACAGAACTCAGCAAGGATATTAGATCAGCCATCGTGTGTAACTCCCCACCCACACGGCCCTGGGTGCTCAGGCTCGGGACCACCAGCACCCAGGAGTCCCACTGCTGCACCTGCTGCCTTCTGCCCGAGGGCAGCCTGCACGTGGCAGGACATGGCGCCCTGGGCCAGCCTTCCAGTGACCAAGAGGAGTGGGTAACGCTGGGCTCCTCTCCCTGCAGGGGCCGTCTGTGGGGTGCTCTAGGCAACTTCCAGGGGCCCCATCAGGACAAGCCCCAGTAGTCCAAAGCTGTGCCTTCAGATACCCTATCTTAGTCTCCTCCCTTCCCTCTCTCAGGCTCCTGCTCCCCTGTCCTGTGCCCAGGGGGTCATCTCCCCAGATAAGCTACATGTGCTTGAATCCTTGTCTGAGGGACAGATGGAGTCCCAACTGGAGATGCGACACCAGAACTTGTCCTGTGAAGCTGCCTTTCAGGACAGGGCCTCATTGCTGGAGGGACATGGGGCAGCGTAACCCTTGTGAGTCCATGCATCACAGTTACTAAATTGGCCTCCCAAGTGGGTGAACACAGACCAAAGAGGAGGCGAGTGCTCTGAGTAGTGCGGGGCTCCAGTGCTTGGAGGGGCTTCCCTGGTGGCTCAGTCGGTAAAGAATCCGTGTGTATTGCAAGAGACTGCCTGCAGCACAAGAGACAGGGGTTCGATCTCTGGGTCGGGAAGATCCCCTGGAGAAGGAAATGGCAAGCCACTTCATTATTCTTGCTTGGAAAATTCCATGGACAGAGGAGCCTGGTAAGGTACAGTCCATGGGGTCACAGAGAGTCGGACATGACTTAGCAACTAAACCACCACACCCAGTGCCTGGAAGATGGGGCGCAAAGGGCAATTTTAAGGATGATGGAGTTGATTTCATGGTTATTGGCTGCAGCAGAAGCCCTGGAAGAAAGAAAACAAAAGGCCAACCAGTCAGAGGACGCCTGGGGCAGAAGGCCACACTGGAAAATGGCCACAGCGTCTGTGGTTGGAGGGCAAACTGTCCTGAAAAATCAGCATGACCTCTGAGTACAGCGGGCTGAATTACCAGGGAGGCTGACTTACTCCCATTCAAGTTTCTGTTGCTAAAGCCAAAGGCCTGGTCGGGGAGGAAGGGATCCTGAGTGCAGAGGGTGCTGAGAAAGTGTGCCCAGAACCTCAGCCTCTGCGGTCTCCTGAAAGGAGTGTCTTCGCCTGTGCAGGAGGAGGGGTCTTTGAGGCCTCAACTGGGATGGTGGCCCCCCTTGCCCAGCTCAAGAGCCCCCTCATCTGCCCTCTTGGCTTCTAGAGTGAAGATCAGCTCCACGTGTGGGCTGGGCAGTGGGCTGACAGCTCCTGTGGCAGGAGTTGGTTCTTGTGGTCCAGGCAGAGAAGCAGCAGAGGGGCGTGTGAACAGGGGAGGGAGGGCAGTCCCCTTCCGCCACTCGGGTCCTGGCAAGGACAGCGGAAGCTGGAACTTGCAGATTCGCAGGACTTCCCCTGGAAATATGGAGACAGTGGCTGGCAGCGCACGACGGATGGGCCAGACTTGCCATGGCTCCCAGAGGGGGGCGAGCTGGAAACGATCCAGAAGGCTCCGAGTCTCGGGGCCACAGGGCACTCTTCCTCACACCCCAAGTCTCTCCCACAGGGCTCTGGGTTTGCAGGCCCACCTGTGGTCTTTGCCCAGTTCCTTTCACAGGACTGGGAAAGGTTTTGCTTCGAGGCTCAGTATGTGGCCATGGCCAGAGTTTGTCAGTGTTCCGTATATGCCCCAAAAGAAATGTTTGCTGATTAGGAGTGCAGCATTCTTTCCATGCAGGAACTTGAACTGAAGCTTGGGATGGACTTATCCTGAAGATGACAGAGCTCTTCCCAGAGCTGTTACCTGTGGAGTAACAGTTTTCATGGTTGGAAAGGCCACGGGGAAGCCCTTTCACAGGCCTCCTGGCCGCCTGCCCCCGCTTCCTGCTCGGGTCAAGGCCATGCTTCAGCTGAAAAGAAAATTCTGAGCAAGAAATTGTAAACATGTGAGCGAGGCAATGCAGGTGTGCACTGCAGCAAACCAGGATTTAACCTCAGATGACAGCTGCTCTCTGGCGCTGCAGTGCGGGCAGCTGGACAGGCAGCCGGGGACACTGAAGCTTGGGCATTTCGGCATCCTGGTGTGGTCAGAGTGGCTGAGCGTCAGATTTTGTGTAGTGAAAGCACTGTTACAAGATCTGAAGAAGACACGTGAAGACTTAGAGTATACCACTTCCACGGCAGTGGAGTCGGGATGCTGCGGTGAGAGGAGAAAAGAAGAAAACGGGAAAGAAATCAGTCCAATAGATACTAAGGAAGAAGAAGAAAAGAGTCATGGGAAGAGCAAGTTGAACAGAAAACCCAGAATAACACTGGGAACAAGTCCAAATGGACCAGTTATCACAACAAACGGAAACAGACTAAATTCTCCAGTTAAAGACAGGTTGTCAGGTTGGCTTTAAAAACGTGATCCGTCTCCGACATGTTTTTCACGTGGTGGCCCTAAACACGAAAACGCTAAAAACTGAGAGTCGGCAGAGGCAAAAAATGATGTCATAGGCCAACACTTATCAAAAGAAGTCCCTGTTACTATAGTACCAGTTAAACTGACCCTAAGGGAAGAATGCATTAGTGATAAAAGTGGCCACTGCTAATGGCAAGAGGGACATTCTTCAGGGAGATTACCAGTTTAAATGTTTTTCCATCTGGTAATAATAACCTTCAAGTAATGTAAAGCAGGGTTTCCCTGCTGGTTCAGACGGTAAAGAATCTGCCCGCAGTGCAGAAGACCCTGGTTCAATCTCTGATTGGGAAGACCCTCTGGAGAAGAGAATGGCTACTCTCTCCAGTATTCTTACTTGGAGAATTCCACAGACAGAGGAGCCCGGCAGATGAGAGTCCATAGGGTTGCAAAGATCCAGACACAACTGAGCGACTTTCATTCACACAAATGAATAATAGCTTCCAAAAATATAAAGCAACAATTTTCAAAGTTCCTGTTGCTGCTGCTGCTGCTGCTAAGTTGCGGCAGTTGTGTCCGACTCTGTGCGACCCCATAGACGGCAGCCCAACAGGCTCCCCTGTCCCTGGGGTTCTCCAGGCAAGAACACTGGAGTGGGTTGCCATTTCCTTCTCCAATGCATGAAAGTGAAAAGTGAAAGTGAAGTCACTCAGTCATGTCCAACTTCTAGTGACCCCATGGACTGCAGCCTACCAGGCTCCTCCGCCCATGGGATTTTCCAGGCGAGAGTACTGGAGTGGGGTGCCATTGCCTTCTCCTCAAAGTTCCTAGGAGAAACTTATAAACTCACAGTACTGGAGAACAATAGTCTTTTAATAACTGATATACAACTTCTAATATACAAAGCCAAAGGAGAAAAGGAAAGATATACCCGTCTGAATACAGAGTTCCAAAGAATAGAAAGGAGAGATAAGAAAGCCTTCTTCAGTGATCAATGCAAAGAAATAGAGGAAAACAATAAAATGGGAAAGACTACAGATCTCTTTAAGAAAATTAGAGATACCAAGGGAACATTTCATGCAAAGATGGGCACAATGAAGGACAGAAATGGTATGGACCTAAAGAAGCAGAAGACATTAAGAGGTGGCAAGAATATACAGAAAAGCTATTCAAAAAAGATCTTCATGACCCAGATAACCATGATGGTGTGATCACTCACCTAGAGCCAGACATCCTGGAATGCAAAGTCAAGTGGGCTTTAGGAAGCATCACTATGAACAAAGCTAGCAGAGATGATGAAATTCCAGTTGCTCTATTTCAAATCCTAAAAGATGATGCTGTGAAAGTGCTGCACTCAACATGCCAGCAAATTTGGAAAACTCAGCAGTGGCCACAGGACTGGAAAAGGTCAGTTTTCATTCCAATCCCAAAGGAAAACAATGCTAAAGAATGTTCAAACTACCACACAATTGCACTCACCTCACACGCTAGCAAAGTAATGCTCAAAATTCTCCAAGTGAGGCTTCAAAAGTATGTGAACCGAGAACTTCCAGATGTTCAAGCTGGATTTAGAAAAGACAGAGAACCAGAGATCAAATTGCCAACATCCGTTGGGTCATAGAAAAAGCAAGAGAGAGTTCCAGAAAAACATCTACTTCTGCCTTATTGACTATGCCAAAGCCTTTTACTGTGTGGATCACAACAAACTGTGGAACATTCTTAAAGAAATGGGAATACCAGACCACCTTACCTGCCTCCTGAGAAATCTGTATGCAGGTTAAGAAGCAACAGTTAGAACCGGACATGAAACGATAGACTGGTTCCAAATCAGGAAAGGAGTACATCAAGGCTGTATACTGTCACCTTGCTTATTTAACTTTTATGCAGAGTACATCATGAGAAATGCTGGGCTGGATGAAGCACAAGCTGGAATCAAGATTGCTGGGAGAAATATCAATAACCTCAGGTATGCAGATGACACCACCCTTGTGACAAAAAGTGAAGAGGAACTAAAGAGTCTCTTGATGAATGTGAAAGAGGAGAGTGAAAAAGTTGGCTTAAAACTCAATATTCAGAAAACTAAGATCATGGCATCTGGTCCCATCATGGCATCCAGTCCCACGACCTCATGACAAAGAGATGGGGAAACAATGGAAACGGTGACAGACTTTATTTTCTTGGGCTCCAAAATCACTGCAGATGGTGATTGCAGCCATGAAATTAAAAGATGCTTGCTCCTCAGAAGAAAAGCTATAGCCAACCTAGACATATTAAAGAGCAGTGATATAAGTTTGCCAACAAAGGTCTGTCTAGTCAAAGCTGTAGTTTTTCCAGTGGTCGTGTGTGGATATGAGAGTTGGACTATAAAGAGAGCTGAGCGCCAAAGAATTGATGCTTTTGAACTGTGGTGTCGGAGAAGACTCTTGAGAGTCTGTTGGACTGCAAGGAGACCCACCCAGAAAATCAGTCCTGAACATTCATTGGAAGGACTGAAGATGAAACTGAAAGTCCAGGTTTTGGCCACCTGATACAAAGAGCTGACTCATTTGAAGAGACCCTGATGCTGGGAAAGATTGAGGGCAGGAGGAGAAGGGGACGACAGAGGATGAGATGGTTGGATGGCATTACTGACTCAGTGGACATGAGTTGGAGCAAGCCCTGGGAGTTGATGATAGACAGGGAAGCCTGGCGTGCTGCAGTCCATGGGGTCACAGAGAGTCGGACACAACTGAGCAACTGAACTGAACTGATGCAAGTTTTGCATAATAAAATTAGTAAGTTTATACAAATGCCATAGCAAAGGAATTCTGCCCTCCTAAATTAGTAAACACATTCTTTTCAGGTACATGTAGAACATGTACAAACACTGATCATGGCCACACATTAAGCTACGTAGCAAATTTCAACAAGCTCCAGAGAACCGGCCACATAGACCACCTTCTTTTACTACAATGGGATTGAGTTAGAAACCAATTCCTAAGACATAACTCCAAGAACACCTGTAAGCAAACTATTAGAACTAGTAGGAGAACTTGATGAGATTGCGGGATATAAGATCCATTTATCAAACTTAACTGTGTCTCTGCATACCAGGTAGAAAGAAACACTCAGAACTGTAAGGAAAGTTCCATTTATAAAGCAAAAACCTTATGATTCCTAGGCATATATCCAGCAAAATGTGCCTAATGTATCTATTGATACATGCGAAACTTAATTGAGAAATATCTAATAAGGAACCAGATAACTGGAGACGTACACCAAATTTCATCAATTCTGAAACATGCGTTTTTTTCACCTTTTTAACATCTCAAAAAATCAGATACGTCTTTAAATTAATGTTCCCTTACTCTGTGTCATGAATTAAAAGACACTTACTCCTTGGAAGGAAAGTTATGACCAACATAGATAGCATATTCAAAAGAAGAGACATTACTTTGCCAACAAAGGTTCGTCTAGTCAAGGCTATGGTTTTTCCAGTGGTCATGTATGGATGTGAGAGTTGGACTGTGAAGAAGGCTGAGTGCCAAAGAATTGATGCTTTTGAACTGTGGTGCTGGAGAAGACTCTTGAGATTCCCTTGGACTGCAAGGAGATCCAACCAGTCCATTCTGAAGGAGATCAGCCCTGGGTGTTCTTTGGAAGGAATGATGCTAAAGCTGAAACTCCAGTCCTTTGGCCACCTCATGCGAAGAATTGACTCACTGGAAAAGACTCTGATGCTGGGAGGGATTGGGGGCAGGAGGAGAAGGGGAGGACAGAGGATGAGATGGCTGGATGGCATCACTGACTCGATGGACATGGGTCTGAGTGAACTCCGGGAGTTGGTGATGCACAGGGAGGCCTGGCGTGCTGCGATTCATGGGGTCGCAAAGAGTCGGACACAACTGAGCGCCTGACCTGCTCTGCTCTGCTCTGCTCTGTGTCATGGGTAACAGATCAATCTGCAGCACTTTTTCTCTCTGTGCAGCACATAAAATAATAATATGTCTCACTCAGTGGCCTTTGGATTCAATTTAAATGAGTACCATGTCAATGGATGGAAAGACTGAAAATGGGCTCCTCTTGCCAGGGTCTTTTGTAACTTAAGAGCAATTTTTGGCGAGTTGCTTCTGAAAACCATTGAATAGCAAACAACTGAGAGCAGGCAAGGCGATGTTAATGAATACATGGTGGTGGAGGAAGCTGTGTTTACCTGGTGTCATGATCTCTCGTCTAAACTTTAGGAATTCAGCCATGTGGTACTGCCTGGGGGGATAGAGCTGTGTAACGGGGTAGAGTCCAGACAGTGACACACGGGCTATAGGAATTTGATCTCTGAGAGCGACTGCATTACCGAGGAGTGGAGGGGACAACTGGTTAACCATGCTAAAAAAAAACATACAAGTCTTATCTCACGACCAAAAATTAAACTTGGCAGAAAAAAAATCTGTATGTAAAAAGCAAAACTTTAAAGTTTAGCAGTAAATGTGGGCCAGTTTTGTAATTCATGGATTTTTAAAAAATTTTTATAAAGATTTCTTCTCTAGGACACACAAAAAAGCATAAACTGTCAAGGAAAACATCAACAAATTTGGCATCACTAACCATGAGGGAAATGCAAATTAAACCACGGTGAGGAACCGCTTCACACCTCTCTGAGTGGTGAGTGAAAATTAGTGAAGATAATAAGCACTGGCGAGGATGCTCAGCAGTGAAGACACTCACAATGGGCTGGTGGGGATGCAGAATGGTACAGCCACTCCGAAAGGTTGCTTGGCAGTTTTTTCTCTAAAGATAAACATACCCCTGCCACGTGACCCAGCAGCCCCGCTTTTGAGTGTTTCTCCTAGAGACACGAGAGTGATGCTCCCGTGAAGATCTACGCCTGAGTGACGCTCACGTGAGAATCCACGCATGCTCGCTTAGAGCAGCTCCATCCGTCTGGGCCCTAAGCTGGACACAGGCCTCAGGCCTTTCATGAGCACAACTGAAGCTCATAAAGTTTCATTGCCTCTTAGTCTTCAATATAAACGCGTATGGATGCTGCTGGAGTCAGTTATTTCTATATGAAAATCAAATTACAGGTTCACTGACAAGTAGTTTCTATTTGTAGACACAAAAGAAATTTCAGAGTTCCGGAGCCCTGAGTGCACACACAAACGGTAGCACATCCGCACAGCAGAACCCTGGGCAAGAGCAACGCGGAACGAGCCGTTACGGAGACACGCAGGAGCACGTCTGAACGCGTGTTTGCTATTCTTTCTGCTTTTCTGCAAGCTTGAAATACTTAATAGGGATACACGAAATAAAATACATACCTACATAAGAAAATTATGGAGGATATTTCAAGACCAGAACCTTTCTCTTTCAAGATATTATTAGTATTTAAATGCCAGTGGTTATTTCCTCAATTCGTGTCTTCCACACCAGACAAGAAGCTCCCTGGAACGGACTCTGTCCACCTCACTCAGCTGCTGGGGCCTCAATAAATGTATCCTGAGTGGACAAAATCGTTTCTGTGATCCCGAAAAGACAAGACTTGTACATTATGTATTAACTGCATTTAGGAGCGGATCCATTTGCACAATTGAAACTCATAAAATTTCATTGGCTATTAGTCTTAAATATAAATGTCTTGGATATGGATGCTGTTGGAGTCAGTTATTTCTATATGAAAATCAAATTACAGGTTCACCAACAAGTAGTTGCTATTTGTAGACACCAAAGAAAATTCAGCACATCATAATGATCATTGAGATAAATACCTAAAGGTGGGCAAACTCTTTACCTTGCAGCGACCATGTCATGCTGCATGGTTTTTGTTTAGAAGAAAGAAATGTACTAGGAGAGACGATGTTTTATCATGATTTCACTTTTCAGTGAAAATGATTATTATTCTGCACATCTTTTAAACATTTGACCCCCAAAACGTTGCCACAGTTTATAGTTTGGGCCAACTGAGCCATCTAATCGTATTTCAGACATTCGTGCAGCAACTTTGTGCCAGGCACACAGACTGACCTTTTTCCACTTAAGACTTACAGCAGCCTCCCCAGACAGGTATTCTTATTATCTGCAGTGGGGATGAAGACAGACAGACTTGGTGACCTGAGAAACTGCCTATATCCAAAAAAAGAGGGGATGCGTATATGTATATCTAGCTGGTTCACTTTGCTGTATAGGAGGAACTAACGCAATGTAGTAAAGCAACTATTGTTGTCAAGGTTCAGTCGCTCAGTCGTGTCCGACTCTTTGTGGCCCCATGGACTGCAGCACACCAGGCCTCCCTGTCCATCACCATCTCCCGGAGCTTGCTCAAACTCACGTCCATCGAGTAGGTGATGCCATCCAACCATCTCATCCTCTGTCATCCCCTTCTCCTTCTGCCCTCGATCTTTCCCAGCATCAGGGTCTTTTCCAATGAATTGGCTCTTTGCATCAGGTCGCCAAAATATTGGAGTTTCAGCTTCGGCATCAGTCCTTAAAGCAACTCTACTCTAATAACAATTAAGACAAGAAGAAGAAGACCCCACCTGCAGACACACATCTGGACTATAACTCCGTGGCGGGGGCAGGGCGCGGATGAGGGTGGGCGTGGGGAGACAAGTCTGTCACACTCAAAATGTAGCCCTAGCGCTTAGCACACTGCCCAGCACATAGTAGGCACTCAGAGAGTACCCACTCAGCGGATTATTCAGGGAGCATCCTCTACCGAGGTGGAGAGAGCGTCTGCCCCCAGGTCTAGCTGATTCAAAGCACGTGCCTTTTCTTTTTTTGAATCATGCCCATAAATTTTGTTAAATCTCTCTTCAATCCCAACCTGTTGGGCACTGTCTTGCTAAAATGCTCCAGTAAAACAGGAATAATTAAATAACCTTTCCCTTCCTAAAGGAAAATATCACTCCCTGCTCTTTGGGCCAAAGGTGAGAGTCATCCAGGAAGGGTTTCCCCTTCCGCTCGGGCACGGCGTGCACTTTGTCTTTGGACACTGACATGGCAGCTTCAGGCCTCTCCCGAGACCCCACCAGCCGAAACCTGGGGAACTCACACCCCTAGACCATCGCCAAACTTGCCTGACTAGCCAGGAGGGCTGCAAAGCAACCGGTGCGTTCACCACGTAAACACAATAACAGGGCATCTGCTTTTTTAATTTTAATTTTATTTTCCCACTAAAATATTCAAGTGAGAAACATTTGGAGATTTATATTCAGGGCACAGGACCAAATGGCATCCGAGCGTTTCTTTGTTAAATGTAATTAATTTTTCCTGGCTTTTTTCCTCCATCATGACAAAGCCAGAGCTGTACCATTCATCCTGTTTATAGGCACAAACGACCCTTCCCCGAAGAGTCTCGGCAACAACCACCAAGACGCCCCGCCGAAGGTCAGGCAGTTAGTGCTGTTCCCTTTCCGGTCCATGTCTCCTGAAACGGAGGACCGTCCCCGGCCTGGACTTTGGGCTCCTGACTTACATTTCGACAAACAAACCACCACCACCACACAGAACTGGCTTTCCTCTTATCTAAGAAAGTGACTCAGCTTATTCTGTTTCACTTTGAATGGTCAACGAAAAGCCACTTCCAGCCGCTGGGGGAGAAGCGTGGGTGGCAGATGCTGTGTGTGTTGGGGAGAGACAAAGAAAACATCACTTCTGTCTTTTCCTTGTTTTCTTTTTCTAGAAACAGAAAAAGGACCTCTTGTTATATATATATATATCTCTCTCACAACCCCCCTCACGATTAGCATCTAGAGAAGTGCAGGAAGGAGAGCTGCACAGAATGTTATTTTTCCAATAACAGAGACATGTGATCTGGCCCCTGGGTGTTGGTTTTAAGTGGAGATATTGACTTCCAGCTGACTGAGGAGTAGAGCATCTTTCTCCTGAAATATTGATAGTAGATTACACGAAACCACAAACTATCTCCATAAAGCACATCATTTCTAATCCTAATGGTGTTTTCTTTCGTCAGGATGACTGTTACATTCATGATATGATGGCTTTATTCTATCTTGGGGAAAAACTTTTTACCATACTGCTAAATTAACTTGTCAAAAGGCTTCAAACTTCGGAAGCTTTTACAGCTCAATTCAGTGCTATTATTCAAGATTGAATGGGAAGGCCATGGACTGTAAAAGCTTGCAAAAAATAAATTTCACAGGCTTTCATAGGCTGAGTGAAATACTTACCTTTTGTTCAGGTTGTATATCTTTATTGAGGAGCCTTGGAATAGCTGCGTTTCACCCATAAATCCTCTTTCTCACCGTGAAAGGCTGTGTTTTGTCTGCTGCCCTTGAAGGGCCTCTCCAGCGCCTGCCCTCTTGATAACAATCCATTTCCCACAGAGGACGACGCGGACGGGAACACTCTCCAAAACAGGGGGCAGGAGGCGAGACAAAGACTCCAGCTCCCAGGATGAACCTTGGCTTTTTAAGATTCTTTTATTCTCGAAACAGATTCACAGGGGACTTGATAGCCAATTACTGCTTGAAAATGCAAGCCCACCGTCATGGCACTTCCCGAGGGTGATGTCTGGAGGCCGGAGGAAGATGCACGCAGACGTGGCAGCAGTCAGGGCTGGCACTGCTCTAACCCAGACTGGTCCTGCGGAGCACGCGTGTCTGTGTGAGGTGGAGTCTTGGGCCATCCTGCAGGATTCTCAGGCCACCGGGCAGTCAGGTCAATGGCACCAGCGTGCCCTGATCCACTGGCTTCCTGTAGGAGTGGCCTGAGGCGGACGCCGGACAAGCCCCTGCCTGTCCTCTTGGGCCCTAAACTGTTTCTAGCAATGGGACCAGAGACCTCTGATAGGATATGACTTTTCTATATCCTCTTTGTGGAGCTCTGGTTCTCACTGAATCACTTCTTAAGAAAATGCCATGAGGAGAAGGTGGATTTTTTTTTAGTCTTCTAAGGCAGTTAGTTAGATGAGTGGGTAACCCTGGCATCTTGAGGACCAAGGTTTTGAGTTCTTTCTTCAATGTGAATTAGATGAAGCTAGAGCCTGTTATTTAGAGTGAAGTAAGTCAGAAAGAGAAAAACCAGTATCACATACTAACACACATATATTGCTGTTGTTGTTCAGTCTCTGAGCCATGTCTGACTCTTTGCAACCCCAGGGACTGCAGCATGCAAGGCTCCTCTGTCCTCCACTATCTCCCAGAGTGTGCTCAAACTCAGGTCCATTTGAGTCGGTGATGTCGTCCAACCATCTCATCCTCTGTCATCCCCTTCTCTTCCTGCCTTCAGTCTTTCCCAGCATCAGGGACTTTTCCAATAAGTCGGCTCTTGTCATCAGGTGACCAAAGTATTGGAACTTCAACTTTAGCATCAGCCCTTACCCCAGTTTGATTTCTGGGTTGGGAAGATCCACTGGAGAAAGGATAGGCTACCCATTCCAGTATTCTTGGGCTCCCCTCGTGGCTCAGCTGGTAAAGAATCTGCCTGCAATGCGGGAGACCTGGATTCTATCTCTGGGTTGGGAATATCCCTTGGAGAAGGGAAAAACTACCCACTCCAGTATTCTGGCCTGGAGAATTCCATGCACTGTATAGTCTACGGGGTCACAAAGAGTCAGACACGACTGGGTGACTTTCACTTCCAGTGAATAGTCAGGGTTGACTTTTAGGATTGACTGGTTTGAGCTCCTTGAAGTCCAAGGGACACTCGAGAGTCTTCTCTAGCATCAGAAAAATAGTGCTGATGAACCTATTAGCGGGGCAGGAGTGGACACTCAGACATAGAAAACTGACCTGTGGACACAAGAAGGGCAGGAGAGGCTGGGACGAACTGAGACACTAGGATTGAAACAGCGCATTGCCATGCGTGAAACACACAGCCATGGGAAGCTGCCGTGTAACAGAGCGCTCAGCCCAGGGCTCTGTGACACCCTAGCGGGGCGGGGTGAGGGGGTGGGAGGGAGGCTCACGAGGGAGGGGACGTACTATACTTATGACGGATTCACATTGCGGGATGGCAGAAACCAACACAGCATTGTGTAACGACTATCCTCCAGTTAAAAATGAATTTTAAAAAAGAACGTATTCTGATGTCAACTCAAAACACTCAAGAGACTAATGAAAATATCTAGATTTTGTGTGCCCGTACCCCTAGGAGTCAACAGGGTGGTGGGGAGGACAAGGAATGCACACAAACATATACATATATCCCCATATTTCTCATGCTTAAAGACACGTTTAAATGCCTTCTCTTCCACAAAGCCTCCTTGATCCCTCGGCCAGAAGAAATCTTTCCTTTGAACTTTTTGTGCAACAGCATAATGTTCTTTCGACACCCGACAGTCCCCCCGTTGTGTAATGTCGTTTGCATGCATTATTTTTCCTTTGGACTGTAAACGTCTGTGGGTTGGACCCTCGCTTATTCATCTTCCTCTCCCCCGGCACTCAGCGCAGTAGTTCACACACACTTTGTACCTTAGAGGGTGGGGCCCCGGGAGTGAGTAATTTTGGAAGTTTATCAAGAGTGGGAAGCCAGGACTGCAAACCGCTGGGCTAAGTGACCTGCATATGAGGAAATACCCCGGGGCTTCTGTGAAGTGCCGGGAAGGGTCACAGAAGAGCTGGGCCTGGAGCTGGGCTTTAGAGGGTGGGTGTGGCTGAAATACTTGCCTTGGGGCAGGCGGGGAGGAGGGGAGGTCTGGGCAGAAGTGAGAGGGCAGGGCTTTTCGGGGATGGCACCTGGACCCTCACTCTTGGGCAACATCCCTTGGAAGCAGCACTGGATTTCCAGCCCCAGAGTTGGAGTCGGGCTCGCTCTGCTCCAGGTGACTCTCATCTGGAGGATTTTGATGGGGGGTGCGGGGGGAGTCTCCCCAGGGCCCCTCACTTCCGATTCCCAGCCCTCTTCATGGCCATTTCACAGGGTCCCCACTTTTGTTGAGATGAAGTTCTCAGGCTTGGGCTTCTGACGTGTCATCTTTTTTTTTTTTTTAACTTTTTATTTTGTACTGGGGTACAGCCGATTGACAAAGTCGTGACAGTTTCAGGCGAAGAGCAGAGGGACCCAGCCACGCATACACGTGGGTCCATTCTCCCCCAAACCCCCTCCCATCCAGGCCACCTGATGTGGCATCTTTCTTGATCGCAGATCTTGGCTGTCAAGCTCAACTAGATGTGATCCTACCAGTTACAGGGGTTGTGGGGAGAGACTGCCCTGGAAGTTCTGAAGACAGGAGGGTCACACCGAAGGATTATTGGGAAGTGTTCTTACCCAGGAAGATTCTTATTTTTATTCTGAGTGGTTTCAGGGAAATAGGATGAGCAGGAAGGGAACTTCTATCTACATGAGCATCTTTGTTTTGCCTGGCCGCTGTGCAGCTCACACATGGACCACTCTTCGCTGCAACCCAGAATCTCTATCTATTGGTGGTGCTTCAGTCTCTCAGTCATGTCTGACTCTTTGCGACTCCATGGACTGTAGCCTGCCAGGCTCCTCTATCCATAGGATTTCCCAGGCAAGAGTACTGGAGTGGGTTGTCATTTCATTCGCCAGGAGGTCTTCCTGACCCAGGACCCTGCTCCTGCACGGGCAGGCAGATTCCTTACTGCTGAGCCACCAGCAAAGCCCCTCTCTATTATTATTGCTCTTTACTCCCAGATTCTGTGCAGCTTCCCAAAGTTGCACAGCTAGACACTTGAGGACGGGGCGGACCATGTATGTTCCCACACACCACGTGACCTTCTGTGGCTACATGTGGGTGGAGATCACAGCCCCTGGGGGTGAAATACTGAATCTGAACATGTGAAAATCTGGACTCAAAGTCAGGGACAGTTTTTTTTTTTTTTTAGTAGTAGACTTTATGATTTACCAGTGATCCTCTTAAATATTGAAAGTTTTTTTTTCCCCCTAGTAGAGGTTCCCTGGTGAATTCAAAGTATAACTGGGAAATTAGAAACGTGATTTACCAAGCTACCTTTGTGAGGACATCACTTTTGGCCAAGTGCACTTGTGAGTGCTCAGCACACACTAACAGATGACCTCCCCACGGCACCTGCATCTGTGGTCTGTGGTCCCTGCCTTCACACCGCCAGTCAGGCAACAGGAGCTCGGGCAATTGTGGGAGACAGGGCAGACCAGGAAGGAAAGGGATCGATTGAAAAAACCATTCCCCATATTTTGAGGAGAAGGTTACCCTTGAGAATATAAAAAGCAGGGTGGAAGTCAAGAAAGAGGAGAGGAAAGTACCTTCAAACAGGTACATGGGGTCAGTACAACGTGTGCAGCTGTGGGCAGGTGTGTTGATCACGTTAAAGATACCTGCACGTATTTATGAAAAAGAGGAATACGGGTTCTGGGCTCAGCCGCTGCCTTGCACCTGTGCTCTTTTCTTATCCCCACTGAAGCCCGTGGCCCCCCGGTACCCGCTCGGGTGCAGGGTCCCGGTTTTCCTCGGTTACAGCCCTGCTTCCTTCAGAGAACTTCTCAAAGAGCATCCTTGACCGTGGCTGCCTGTGCCTTCACTGGCTTTGAGGGAGCACCGTTGCAGGCATCCTCTGTCCTCCCTGCCAGGGACCTGAGTCTTCAGGGCCAGGCTTGCTGGCAATGCGGGGTTGGGGGCAAGGGGTCTGTACCCCAGGTTCATGAGGGCCCATGTGAGGGCAGCTCCTCAGTCTCGACACTGTCTCTCCAAGCACCGAGCGCTGCAGGCTGATCCTTAGAGTCCCCGTCGGGACCCCAAAGGGTCCCAGTGAAGATTGAGTGCCCAGCACCTGCCCCAGTGAGCCTGGCCCAGGAAGGGGACTGGGTGATTAGGACTGAGTGATGGCTGAGGCAGGGACTCGGGGGTCCAACGTGATGGAAAATGACTTTTCCTAGCTGTTTTTTAACAAGTGTGCACTAGACTTGGAAACATTATTTGTGAGACAAGGCCAAGATTGAACTCTCAAGAGAGAAAAAGTCAAGTCAAACTGGCAGTTTCAGAGGAAGGACAGAGAAAGATGGTTTTTGAGAGCACCTGAAATTTACACACCAATCAAAATGAAGATTGCATGCAAGGCAGCCTCACTTGCGGGTACACGTGGGGCCGGGGTGAGGCTTACTGGAAAGTGTCTGGAGACAGAAGGGGGAACCTGGGGCAGAGAAGGGCCTTGATAAATGTAAAGGCATCGTGCTCTTTACAATGACATTTTTAAGAGAGGCAGGAAGAGCCGTCAGCATGTCCGCCGTGGCTCACACGTGATACCGTGTTCCAGAGTTAGAGAAGAATGGACCAGCAGCAAGAACGAGGACACGATGGTGCTCACAGCATCACTCTCAGGGCTTGGATGCTCTCATGTCAGTCACCCATCTACTGATGCCATGCCTCAGACACAACCACAGGTAAAGCACGGAGTCCCTGGACACTTGCTCTGAGAGATCCTTGTGGTCATCAGGGGGTTGGGAGGAAGCACATGGAAAAGCCGTCATGGGGGCAGCTCCTTTGGAGGCCTGAGGACCACCCTAGCCTGGTAGGAGATACGCCGGCACAGAGGCCTGGAGTTTGGGTATGGATTCGATGCTCACACACTGCCTGCCCTGGAGTCCCGCACAGCCCTGCATCCCCAGGTGCCTTCAGCATCTCCAGGTGCCCGCTGGCCTGTGTGGTCCTACCCAGGCTCTCGGTTCTTGTGCTCACAATTTAGAGCCCCGAGTCCCCGCCCCCACCCCCATCTCAAATGCCTGAGCAACGTGGACCTCTTTTTTTTTCCCAGTATGATTTATCTCCGGATATTGAGTATAGCTCCCTGTGCTATACAGTTGTTCAGTCGCTCAGTCGTGTCCGACTCTTTGTGACCCCATGGACTGCAGCACACCAGGCTTCCCTGTCCATCCCCGTCTCCTGGAGCTTGTGCAAACTCATGTCCATTGAGTCAGTGATGCCATCCGACCAACTCATCCTCTGTCATCCCCTTCTCCTCCTGCCTTCAATCTTTCCCAGCATCAGGGTCTTTTCCAGCAAGTCGGCGCTTGAATTCAGGTGGCAAAAGAATTGGAGCTTCAGCTTCAGCGTCAGTTCTTCCAATGAATATTCAGGGTGATCTCCTTTAGAACTGACTGGTTGGATCTCCTTGCAGTCCAAGGGACTCTCAAGAGGCTTCTCCAGCTAGGATCCTGTTCATCCATTTTGTACACTAGTTTGCATCTGCTGACCCCCAACTCCCAGTGCTTCCCCCTGCACCTGCACCCACAAGCACAAGTCTGTCTCTCTGTTCTGTGAGTCTGTCTGTTTCATAGCTAAGTTCATTTGTGTTCTGTTTTAGGTTCCACATATAAGTCACGTCACGTGGTGTTTCTCTTTGTCTGATTCACTTAGTGTAATAACACCCACGTCTGTCTATGTTGCTGCAAATGGCGTTATTTCACCTTTTATGGCTGAGTAGTACTCCACTGTATGTATGTACCACGTCTTCTTTATACATTCATCTGAACTTTATCCATTCATCGGAACATCTTTTTCCTTTGGATTCTGAGTCTTGGGATGAGACACTCGGAGGCTTACCGTTCATGGTGCCCTTAGCATCTTTGGAAGTAGAGTGTCACGGTGGTGTGTGTGTGTGTGTGCTCAGTCGATCAGTGTGTCCGACTCTTTGGAGCCCCAGAATGAGGTATGAAGACCACACCTCAGGAACTTTCTGTCCACTCTTTTCGGGTGAACCTAGCTCTCTGGGGCAGCCGCATCCTTGTGCCCTCTCTCCAAGCCCCCGTTGCCCACAAGCCATGGCCATGTCCACTCTGTCCTTTGCAGAGTACTCACTGGGCAGAGCCCAGAGGTCAGCCAGGCCTTCATCCTTCACGGAGCAGGTGCAACCTGGTGAAAACTCAAATTCCATAATTTTCAGCCTGCAACCACTGAGTCAGCTTCCTGAATCCCCATCAGTGTCCTTCCCCCTTCTCACACCTGCAGGCACATGCCCCTTCCTCCTCCAAGATCCACTCAAGCATCTGTGAACTGCGTCCCCACAAGAGGTGCAGTAGAGGCCCTGCATGGCGCTGCCCCTTCTCTTCCCGTTTAGATGACAGCACAGACGCCTGGCCATGGTGACCAGCACTGCAGCTGTGGGCTGAGAAGCAAATGAACCTCTCTGGGATCAGCAGTGCCTCACAGTGCTACAGGGAGGATTGAGTAAGTCAGTACCCTGCACAGCTTAGAACAGCTCCCAAGAACTCTTGGGATTTCTCCTCCTCCATCTTCAGAGGAGCCCACCCCTGCCTCACAAGGGACAGTCCTAGCCATCCCCCTTGGTCTTCCTCTCTACCTAAATCCTCTCCCAACAAAAGCAGTTCCTTCTTAAGAATTCTGGTGAATATGATTTGCTACTTTTTTTAAAGCTGCCTATGTTTGATGCCCTGGCTGCCCAGGTGGTGCTGCTAAGCTGACAAGTCACTTCAGTCATGTCCAACTCTGTGCAACCCCATAGATGGCAGCCCACCAGGCTCCCCGTCCCTGGGATTCTCCAGGCAAGAATACTAGAGTGGGTTGCCATTTCCTTCTCCAATGCACGAAAGTGAAAAGTGAAAAGTGAAAGTGAAGTCACTCAGTCGTGTCCGACTCTTTGCGACCCTATGGACTGTAGCCTACCAGGCTTCTCCGTCCATGGGATTTTCCAGGCAAGAGTACTGGAGTGGGGTGCCATTGCCTTCTCTGCCCAGGTGGTGCTAGTGGTAAAGAATTCACCTGCCAATGCAGGAGACATAGAGATGTAGGTTTGATCCCTGGGCCAGGAAGATCCTCTAGAGAAGGAAATGGCAACCACTCCAGTATTCTTTGCTGGAGGATCCCACAGACAGAGGAGCCTGGAGGGCTACAGTCTCTGGGGTTGCAAAGAGTCAGACACGACTTAGCACCTGAACAATGACAATAACAGTGGAGAACTGAGACGGCACATGCCGCTGGGCAGCTAAGCCTGTGGCCACAACTAGAGAGAAAGACTGCATGCTGCGATGAAGAACCACTGCCGACAAAAGAAAGACAAAATAAAGTGGTTTTATGTACACTCAGAGGGAGCGGGACCACGGTGGACATTACTTAGCTCTCTGCAATCTAGAAAAGTCCTACCGAATTCAGTCACATTTTACAGACACACTTAGTACAGATATTAATCAGCGGATACATCTATATCCTGGATGGAAATAGATGCAGCTCCGACAGTGAGGACCCAGGATGGGCGTCTCAGAGTGAGACTGAAGGATACGCTCTTCTGGAAAGTGGTATTAACATCTGGGTGTGTCTGTTAGTCACAATCGTCTAACGCCGCTGGAGGACTGCCCTGTTAGGGAGGAGCTGCAACAGCCAAGACTCGGATCTGCTCTCAGTCGCCCCAAGAACAGAGCACTCCCCAGTCTGCACCAGTCTGTTTTGCAGCCTTGCAGCGTGAACACTGCCTCCAGCCTGTCCTTTTCCAGCAAAGTCAGAATCAGACTCAGGGCCGGACGAGCCACCAGCTGTCGCGGCACAGTCTCTCTTCAGGGAACGGTCCCACCGGTTCTGTTTTGTCTCCTGTGATGCACTTTGTGTTCCGGGGAGTGAGGAGCAAACAGGATCCCTTTTTCTCTGGGCTATTACCTCAGAGAACGATCGTATCACTGAGAGCCCCTCTGTCTTGGAAACAGATAGTTGCATACAACATGTTTGTATAAGCAGTTCCTTATTCATAGAGTGGTTTCAATTACAATAAACAGGGAACACTGTCAGAAACCATAATGAAATTATCTCAGATTGGGACACCGACGCCAGCATTTCAAATTTATTTGTTTTCAAATTTTCATATTTGACTCCTTTCCAACATTCTGAAAAAGTTAAGCAAAGGGAGTGAAATACTGTGAATTCTGTGAATTAGACCACGCACACTTTCTGTATGTGCACAAGTCCCTTAGGGCTCCCTTTGCTTTTATTTTCCTCTATTGATTGTTGGTTAGAGATGGTTTGGGGTTCGTAAGTATATGAAGTTTTTAACCTAATTCAAGTAGCATGTGTTTATACATATGTGATCAACCAGATTTAATAAATTAAATTAAATTAAAGTAGTTGCTATTGAAACATTTTAATAGCATTAATCATTGCATGGAATTATATTATTTATTGGTTTTCTTGTTAATTTTGGTTTTCCCATGAGAGAGGAACTTTTACTTTCCATTTTATTGCTGAGTGCCCAGCACTGAGTAGAAAGCCTGGCACATACCAAGTGCTCAGTCAATCTTTGTGCTTATTAATTATGGACAGTGCAGATGGATTATCAATGTACTTTCTTGTAGCATCACACTTAATTCCATATCCAATGTTTTTTGCTTTTTTAAAAAACCATTTGACTTTTGCTGGAACTGCAGCATTTCAAAACATTTCCTAACTTCTAGATTCCAAAAGGATTTTTCATAGAAGATTTCTGCTCATGGGTGTCATTAGGCCCCGAGCACAGAGTTATTTATTTTGCCGTTGACAGGGGCAACTGTGAACCCGCAGCCTCCCGGGCGGGCTGTGCTCGCTTGCTCACTTACCCATGCTAACTACAGCTGCCAGTGTGTTTATTTTGGTCATGTATTTCAAAGGACCATTTCTACCCTAAAGTAAACAAACAGAATGGAACAGCTGTGGCTGATAAAAACTCCCAGGCATAATCATCACCCTCTTGTACATATCCTGTGGTTTCAGATTTAATTTTAAAATTTTTCCTTAACTCTTGATTCACGATCGGTACAGTGAGTGCAACGGAGAACGGATGCGCAACTGCTCGCTCTCCTAGCCGGGCACGCCGGGGAGAGCGCCGTCTTCCCTCCTGCCGCAAACGCGAGGACAAGGGGCTTGAGGCAGTAGCTGGAGCGCACGCGCCTGGACCAGCCCCCGTGTGGGCCGCGGGTGGTGCTGCGCGGCCAGACGCGCACGCGGTCGGTCCCAAGAGCCCTCCCGAGAGATGCTCTCACGTGGCCAGGCCAGGCTCTGGGACCACACACAGCTCCTCAGGCCACTAGGGAGGCGGCCCTGGCTAGACGAAGCATGGGTAAGGGGCTGCCATTTCCCCACCGTTTCCTTCAGACTCCGTGTGCTAAGTTGCTTCAGTCATGTCCGAATCTTTGCGACCCCATGGACTCTTGCTGGCCAAGTTCCTCTGTCCAGGGGATTCTCCAGGCAAGGACACTGGAGTGGGTTGCCATTTCCTTCTCCATCAGACTCCATAGGCAACTATACAGTATAAATGATCAGCTTCAGAAAGTATAAATGATTCGTTTTGATAAAAGCTGTAAGATGCCCTGTTTGTTTGTTCTGTGAATGCTGCACTACACCTTACTTATATCTGAAAAAGCCCCCAAACCAAAACAGAAAGATAAACAAAAAACAATCACAACAGAAAGCCTCCTTTCCTAAATCATCCCAACCATTGGAATTCACATCAGTCCTTCCATGGGACACTCAGGACTGATTTCCTTTAGGATGGACTGGTTGGATCTCCTTGCAGTCCAAGGGACTCTCAAGAGTCTTCTCCAACACCACAGTTCAAAAGCCTCAATTTTCGGTGCTCGGCTTTCTGTATAGTCCAACTCTCACATCCATACATGACCACTGGAAAAACCATAGCTTTGACTAGATGGACCTTTGTTGGCAAAATAATGTCTCTGCTTTTTAAGATGCTGTCTAGGTTGGTCACAGCTTTTCTTCCAAGGAGCAAGCATCTTTTAATTTTATGGCTGCAGTCACCATCTGCAGTGATTTTGGAGCCCCTAAACATAAAGTCTGTACCTGTTTCCATTGTTTCTCCATCTATTTGCCACGAGGTGAAGTGATGGGACCAGATGCCATGATCTTAGTTTTCTGAATGTTGAGTTTTAAGCCAACTTTTTCACTCTCCTCTTTCACTTTCATCAAGAGGCTTTTTAGTTCCTCTTCACTTTCTGCCATAAGGGTGGTGTCATCTGCATATCTGAGGTTATTGATATTTCTCCTGGCAATCTTGATTCCAGCTTGTGCTTCATCCACCCCGGCATTTCGCAAGATGTACTCTGCATATAAGTTAAATAAACAGGGTATACAATATACAGCCTTGATGTACTTCTTTCCCGATTTGGAACCAGTCTGTTGTTCCATGTCCAGTTCTAACTGTTGCTTCTTAATCTGCATACAGATTTCTCAGGAGGCAGGTCAGGAGGTCTGGTTTTCCCATCTCTTGAAGAATTTTCCACAGTTTGTTGTGATCCACAAGTCAAAGGCTTTGGCATAGTCAATAAAGCAGAAGTAGATGTTTTTCTGGAACTCTCTCTTGCTTTTTCAATGATCCACCAGCTGTTGGCAATTTGATCTCTAGTTCCTCTGTCTTTTCTAAATTCAGCTTGAACATCTGGAAGTTCATGGTTCACATATTGCTGAAGCCTGGCTTGGAGAATTTTGAGCACTACTTTGCTACTGTGTGAAATGTTTCCAATTGTGCAGTAGTTTGAACATCCATTGGCATTGCCTTTCTTTGGGGTTGAATGAAAACTAACCTCTTGCAGTCCTGTGGCCACTGTTGAGTTTTCCAAATTTGCTGGTATATTGAGTGCAGCACTTTCACAGCATTACCTTTTAGGATTTGAAATAGCGCAACTGGAATTCCATCATCTCTGCTAGCTTTGTTCATGGTGATGCTTCCTAAGGCCCACTTGACTTCTTATTCCAGGATGTCTGGCTCTAGGTGAGTGATCATACCATCGTGATTATCTGGGTCATGAAGATCTTTTTTGTACAGTTCTTCTGTGTATTTTTGCCACTTCTTCTTAATATATTCAGCTTCTGTTAGGTCCATACCATTTCTGTCCTTTATTGTGCCCATCTTTGCATGAAATGTTCCCTTGGTATCTCTAATTTTCTTGAAGAGATCTCTAGTCTTTCCCATTCTATAGTTTTCCTTATTTCTTTGCATTGATCACTGACCGAGGAAGGCTTTCTTATGGCTCCATGCTATTCTTTGAAACTCTGCATTCAAATGGGTATATCTTTCCTTTTCTCCTTTGCCTTTAGCTTCTCTTCCAATATCAAAATCCGATTGATTATATTCTTTGCAGCCAAAGATGGAGAAGCTCTATACAGTCAGCAAAAACACGACCGGGAGCTGACTGTGGCTCAGACTGTGAACTCCTTATTGCAATATTCAGACTTAAATTGAAGAACTTAGGGTAAACCACTAGACCATTCATGTATGACCTTAATCAAATCCCTTACGATTATACAGTGGAAGTGACAAACAGATTCAAGGGGTTAGATCTGACAGAGTGCCTGAAGAACTATGGATGGAGGTTCATGACATTGTACAGGAGGCAGTGATCAAGACCATCCCCAAGAAAAAGAAATGCAAAAAAAAAGAACTTATTTTAAGCATCTGGTAACAATAAAAATTAATACAATTTAAAATTGAAATGAAATAAATCTTTGGAAAAGTAACTTCAGAAAATCCTGACGATGAATGAAGGTCACATGGTTATTAATCAACTCTCTACCTCATGGACCCCCTATTTTTTTTTCATCCCTTTTAATGGTGGACACATGTGCGAGGCTCCTATGTCAGCTGGGAGCCTCCTGCCCTTTGCATCAACAGAGAAAGTTCCCTGCAGAAGTTGCCTCCTCCCCAACTCCATATTCTAATGAAGTTCAGAATCTTCTACAGGACTTGTGAGCACACCTGTGGACTGGTAGCCACAGGAACCCCAGCAACTCCTTCCCGTGGCTGAGCTGGTGTGTCTCGGCCACTGCCACAGCCCCGTGGGGGTGGAACCTGGCTGGTCCAGGGGTTCCCCAGGGAGCAGAACTCCACACTCATCACTTACAATGGCTTTACGATGGATTTTGATATCTGGCTGGCAAGTGTTCCCACTGTTCTTTTCTTAAAGCTTCCTAACTATTCGTGAGTCTTCTACACCAATTGTAGGAACCGTTTGAAACCCTCCGTGTGAAACCTTGGTTGAATTTTGGTTCAAATTTCATCAAATTCTTGGATTAACTTCCGGGAGCATTGGTGTCTGCATGGTTTGAATTTATCCACAGAGGTGCTGTTTTTCTCTGTTTTCTTGAGGTCAGAGTGAGCGGACTCCTTCCACGCACCCTCACAGCCCCTTTCAGACAAAGCATGCCTCGTGTTGGACGCGCTCTGAGGCTTTTTAGTTTGTGTTGACGTTGTGACTGAGGGATCCTTTCCTGCTACATTTTCGAGGCGAACGCCGTGTCTCCGTCTCCCTGTCTCCTCCAACACTCCTCTCAAGCCTAGTGCTTTCCTAGCCACGTCGCACATGAGCTCGCTCTCAAATGGCAGGTCTGGGAGGCGAGCATCCAGGAGGAGCCACTCGATTCTCCTGGGTTTTCTGCCGATAAACATACACTGCAAAGAGTGACAATTATTTTCTTTTCTGTTTGAATTGTCATTCCCTGAATTCAGCCCCAGCTGATCCAGGGTATTTAGGCGACTATTTATATGCCAATAGAATGAGGATAGCTCAGTAGGAAAATTCCTGAGTATTACCCTTGTTTGCACCATTGCGAATACGCTGCTCCAGATGGAAACTCAGCTGGAAGTTAAAAGGAAGAATGACATGACCAAGCGCTAAACAAGGCCCCTAGCTTTCTCATGACCTTTGTCACGAGTGGAATGCCTCACCGGCTCCCCGCACTTTTTCTTACCTTTGTATTGCCTGCAACTCCTGGTTAAAACGCTGCCTGACAGCGAGGGTAATGAGCAGGGTTTCTTTTCTTCCTGACATCAGTGAAAACCACTTCTGCGACTTCACCATTAAGTCTGGCGGTCGCTTCAGGTAACCGGTAGATGCTTCTGATCAAGGAGATGCGTTTTCTTTCATTCTGAGTTTCCTAAGAGTTTTCTTTTCAGTCACGCACACGTGGTTTCAATCCATCAAAGCCCTTTTATTTGGCGAATAAAAATTAAGAGTCTTTCTCCCGTTCATCTATTATAGAGATGACACTGATCTATTTCCCACATGTTGAGTCACCTCTGGGTTACTTGGATAGACTCCTTGCATGTAATGTACTATTTTAAACTTTTTTTTTTCCCTGTGAAAAAGAAGAAAATGCATAAGACAAACATTCCAGTTTAACAAATTGCTGTGTACTGAGCACCAGGTCTTCATCATCCCGGAGAAGAAACAACTTCCCCTCAGGTTCACTCCCAGCAACAGCCCTTCCCACCCCCCAAACCAGCCACAGTTATGGCTTTTATTGTATTGACTTCCTGTTTTCCTTACAGGTTTCAACCTGAATATGTCTCTCCAAACACTTAAATCTCATTTTGCCATTTTACCACCAGCTACATGGAATCAGGACTTTCCTGGCGGCTCAGATGGTAAAGAATCTGCCTGCAAGGCAGGAGACCCGGGTTCAATCCCTGGGTCAGGAGGATTCCCCTGGAGAAGGGACTGGCAACCCACTCCAGTATTCTTGCCTGGAGAATCCCGTGGACTGAGGAGCCTGGTGGGCTACAGTGCCTGGGGTCGCAAAGAGTAGGACACGCCTGAGCGACTAACACTTTCACAGGCACTAAATGGAAGTAACCGCACAGCGGTCTTTCTGAGAAGCAGGCTTCTGCTCTGCTCTTCCCTTCTGGGAGGACCTTGGAGGCCGGTTGCTGCGATCTGTTGCTTGTGCTGGTTCTTGTTACATGGCCTTGCTTCCTTACCTGCCTGGTTATCTTTTACCCTTCCTGGTGTGGGGGACAGTGCATTATTTTCTTCCCAGGAGAAAACTGAGAACTGTGCTGTGCTTTCTTCATTCAGAGAAGTTTCATTTCTTTATGAGTCATGTGCGTGGCCCCTGTGAGTCACGGGCAATCTGCAGTCACTTTAATCTAGTCTCAGGATTCGAGAGATTTTTCTGCACCATCCTGCTGATTCAGAGCTGGTACGAGAGGCAGCTTACTCACGTTCATCCGGCTTCTAGGAAGTGGTGTGCCGGGGCCAGGCAGCACAGGCTCATCAGAACTCATTCTGTGCGGCTTTTCCCAGTGACGTGTTCAGTGAGGTCACAGTGGTAGCTTGAAATTGGCTCTCCTGGGTGTATTTACACCATGGAAACCAGCAAATGTTGCAAATCAGGACTTTTTATCTTGGAGATCTCGTTGTTGAAATTTTATTTATTACTATATGAGTTCAGCTCTTTGCGGTCTCCACCTAAAATGGGGACTCTAGTTTTTGTCCTTTAAGCCCCCAAGAGCTGTTAAATGTGAACACTGGCCTGTTAGCCTCCTCTTCCACGCCCACGTCCATCAGAGCAGAAGCAGCCCTGGGTGTCCCACTAGGTTGCTTCCCAGTTTGATCTTGATGAACAGAGTTGTGCAAACACTTACGTGTAGGTTTGGGGGTGAGCACACATTCTAACTGCTCTAGGACAAACACAGCGAGCTTGCAGGGCTATATAGTAAGTGGATATTCCGATGTGTGAGGAGCTGCAGGCTGTTTTTCAGAGTGACCGGCCTGCACCTTCCTGCATTCCCGTTAGCAATGTGTGAGACTGCCAGCCCCGTGCACCTTGTCAGGCTCTGTTGACTTACCAACTTGCTTCTTTACTTGTATGTTGTTGTTGTTCGGTCACTAAGCCGTGTGACTCTTTGTGACCCCATGGACTGTAGCTTGCCAGGCCTCCCTGTCCATCACCATCTCCCAGAGCTTACTCAATCTCATGTCCATCGAGTCGATGATGCCATCCCTCCATCTCATCCTCTATTGCCCTCTTCTCCCCTTGCCTTCAATCTTTCCCAGCATCAGGGTCTTTTCCAAAGAGATGGCTCTTTGCATCAGGTGGCCAGAGTACTGGAATTTCAGCTTCAGTATCAGTCCTTCCAGTGAATATTCAGGGTTGATTTCCTTTAGGATGGACTGGTTACTTATATATGTATACATGTATTTATTTTACTTTCATTTTAGCCCTTCTAGTAAGTGTGTTGGAGAAGGCAATGGCAACCCATTCCACTACTCTTGCCTGGAAAATCCCAGGGACGGTGGAGCCTGGTGGGCTGCTGTCTATGGGGTCCCACAAAGTTGGATACGACTGAAGCGACTTAGCAGCAGCAGCAATAAATGTGTAGTTATAGTTTAAAGCTATATTTCCATATTTCCTCGTGATGGTGAAGACTTTTCTATGTCCTCAGTTTCCATTTATAAAGCCTCTTTGGTAAAGGGTCTGTCCAATTCTTTTGCTGGTTTTAAAAGTGGATTGTTTAACTTCTTATTGTTGAATGTGAGTGTTCTTTAAATAGGCTGGATACATATCATTGTTGTGATCCCAGCGGTCATATATGGATGTGAGAGTTGAACTGTGAAGAAGGCTGAGCGCCGAAGAATTGATGCTTTTGAACTGTGGTGTTGGAGAAGACTCCTGAGAGTCCCTTGGACTGCAAGGAGATCCAACCAGTCCATTCTGAAGGAGATCAGCCCTGGGTGTTCTTTGGAGGGAATGATGCTAAAGCTGAAACTCTAGTACTTTGGCCACCTCATGTGAAGAGTTGACTCATTGGAAAAGACTCTGATGCTGGGAGGGATTGGGGGCAGGAGGAGAAGGGGATGACAGAGGATGAGATGGCTGGATGGCATCACTGACTCGATGGACGTGAGTCTGAGTGAACTCCGGGAGTTGGTGATGGACAGGGAGGCCTGGCGTGCTGCGATTCATGGGGTCGCAAAGAGTCGGACACGACTGAGTGACTGATCTGATCTGATCTGATATCATTGTTGGATATGTAATTTGCAAATATTCCCTCTCTCATGTCTGTGTTTTATAGTCTTTATATTTCCATTGATTTAAAAAAAAAAATAGATACATTACATAGAAAACAGAACTGAGGGGAAAAAAAAAACCCATTCTTACAAGAAACACAGGGAGGGAAGGACTAGAAGTTTACATACCAAACCTAGGAGTTGGATTGCCTTTGGGAGGGTGATGGGGATGGTGGGGGAATGGTTGAGAGGGACTGTAGCCTTTTCTGCAATGATTGAAATTTTTACAAAGAGAAAGATTTATTTAATAAGAAAGACATGAATATGTGAATACACTATGCCACCCACCTCCAAAAGGCAATCGGAGCTGAGGAGCGACTCTGCCTCCAGACGTGCAGGTCAGCGCCGCCCTCGCTGTGCACACCTTTCCTTACTCGGCTGGCTTCAGGAGCTTCTGACCCCGCCTCTGCCGGAACCGTTCACCTTCTGTGCGAAAGTCCGCAGAGACAGTGGATTCAGTTCTAAACCCAGTTCTGATTCTAGCTGCTCAGAGAACTGCATTCCCCCGATCTCCTTACACACACTTGAAGTCTGGTCCTGTTTCCTGAAAGAGGTTTTAAGGAGTCTGATAAAAATTTAAAAATCCCTTGGATTTAGTCCCAGAAGGATAAGAAAGTCATATTATATAATGAAACTTACAATTTCACCATTTGGACCAGTTCATTGCTTTTCTTGAACTCAGCATCTTCATTCACAGGCATTAAAGATTTGCTGTTAAATATTAATTAGCATTAAAAGTCCCTAATCCTGACCTGTTCAAATTGTCTTATGTTATTATGCTTTTCTGTTTACTTCATTTCAAGGGAGAATACCTGACAGAGGTCGCACTCAGGTTTTGTAATGTTGACAAACCCAAAAAATGGATAGAGGAGGATTCTGACCAGAGTTGGCAAGTAAGATAATCAAAGAAATGACCTCACTCTCTCTCATGTTTATATTTAAAGATCCAGAATTGTGTATAAAAACACAACATTTTCGGGAATTTTTTTACTAAAAATTCAGTAAAAGAGCTTTAGATTTGTTTCCTTGGCTGTCCTTAGAATACTGTAAAGAGTATCTCTGACTCTATAGTAATGGGTAAGATGTTATTTTTAAAATGAATTCTTCCAGTGTTAAAAACACTTTCGAGGGGTTTGTTTTTACTTACTTTTACTGAGATAACGCTGATTTACCACTTTACATAAGTTTCAGGTGTATGACATTGTGTCTCTACTTATGTATACCTCGTGGCCTTGCTCACTGCCGAATGTCTCGTCCCCGCCTGTCACCATTCAGTTGGCCTCCGTCGCCTCCCCAACCCCTTCCCCTCTAGTAACCACTGTTCCTACTTGTTCTTTTCTGTTTGTTTGTCTGGTTTGGTTTGTTCATGTATTTTATTTTGTTTGTAGAGCCTCTTGATGAAGGTGAAGCAGGAGTGTGGAAAAGCTGGCTTAAAACTCTAACACTCAAAGCACCAAGATCGTGGCATCCGGTCCCATCACTTCATGGCAAATACGTGGGGAAACAATGGAAACAGTGTCAGACTTTATTTTTGGGGCTCCAAAATCACTGCAGGTGGTGACTGCAGCCATGAAATTAAAAGACGCTTACTCCTTGGAAGGAAAGTTGTGACAAACCTAGATAGCATATTAAAAAGCAGAGACATTACTTTGCCAACAAAGGTCCATCTAGTCAAGGCTATGGTTTTTCCAGTGGTCGTGTGTGGATGTGAGAGTTGGACTATAAAGGAAGCTGAGCGCCAAAGAATTGATGCTTTTGAACTGTGGTGTTGGAGAAGACTCTTGAGAGTCCCTTGGACTGCAAGGAGATCCAACCAGTCCATTCTAAAGGAGATCAGTCCTGAATATTCATTGGAAAGACTGATGCTGAAGCTGAAGCTCCAGTACTTTGAGCACCTGATGCAAAGAGCTGACTCATGGGAAAAGACCCTGATGCTGGAAAAGACTGAAGGTAGGAGGAGAAGGGGACGACAGAGGATGAGATGGTTGGATGGCATCACTGATTCGACGGACACGAGTTTGAGCAAGCTCTGAGAGATGGTGACGGACAGGGAGGCCTGGTGTGTTGCAGTCCAAGGTATTGCTAAGAGGCAAACATGAGTGGGCGAGTGAACAACAAGTATATTCCACATAAGAGTGAATTCATATGGCATTTGTCTTTCTCCATCTGACGTATTTCATTTAGCAAAATACCTTCAAGTTCCATACAATTTGTTGCAAATGGCAGGATTTCATGTTTTATGGCTGAGTAGTATTTTACTGTATATATCTATCTATATCTGTATCTACATCTACCCATATTTTTATATATGTGTATCACATCTTCTCCATCCATTCGTCCATGGATGGGCAGTTTGACTGTTTCCATATCTTGTCTACTGTAAATAATGCTGCAGTGAACAGAGGGATTCATGTATCTTTTCAAATTAGTGCTTTCGTATTCTTTTATAAATACCCTGACGTGGGATAGCTGGATCGTATGGTGGTTCTATTCTCAACTTTTTTTTACTGTTTCCCATACCACTTTACACTCTCATCAACAGCGTCTGAGGGTCCCTCTTTTCTCCATCCTCGCCAACACTTGCTAGTTCTTGTCTTTTAGATATCAGCCATTCTGCCAAGTGTGAGATGATATCTCACTGTGGTTTGGGGTGCATTTCCCTGATAATTAGTGGTGCTGAACATATTTTCACATGCCTGCTGGCCTTCTGTGTGTCTTCTTTTAAAAAAAAATCTATTCAGCTCCTCTGCCCATTTAAGAAAATCAGGTTCCTTTTTTGTTATTGTTAACCGAAACAGTTCTTTATATAATTTTAATAGTAACCTCTTATAGGATATATGATTTGCAACTATCTCTTCCCATTTGATAGGTTGTTTTTTCATTTTATTGGCAGTTTCCTTTTCTGTGCAGAAGCGTTTAGATTTGATGTAATCACATTTGTTTATTTTGGTTTTGTTCCCTTGCTGAGGAGTCGGATCCAGATATCTGCTGCAAAGACCGATGCCAGAGCATGCTGCCTGTGCTCTCTCCTGGGAACTTCGTGGTTTCAGGCCTTGCATCAGGTCTCTGACCCACTCCGAGCTAACCTTTGTGTGCAGTGTGAGACCTGGATCTCGTTTCATTCTTCCGTCTCGGCTGTCCAGCTTTCCCAACGCCATTTATTGAAGAGACTGTCTTCTCTCCATTGCACGCTCTTTGCTCCTTCGTCACAAGTTAATTGCACATGTGCATGTGGGTGTACATCTGGGCTCTCAGTTCTGTTCTCCTGATCTGCGTCTCTGTTTCTCTGCCAGTCCTGTGCCGTTTTATTACTATGGCTTTGTAATATAGTTAGAAGTCAGGGAGCATAATACCTACAGCTTTTTTTTTTCTCCTCAGGACTGTTTTGGCTATGGGGTCTTTCGTGGTTCCACATGTTATTTTAGACTTTTTTCCCCTTCTATTTCTGTGAAAAACGTCCTTTGGATTTTGACAAGGGTTGCACTGAATGTGTATACTTCTTAGGTAGCATGGGCATTTTGATAATGTTAATTCTACCAGCCCATGAGCACAGAGTAGTTTTCCATTTATCTTGTCTTCTTCAGTCTCTTTCTACAACGTCCAGTAGTTTTCATGTATAGGTCTTTTGCCTTCTTTGTTAAATTTCTTCTCAGGTATTTTATTCTTTATTTGTGTGATTCAAAATGGGACTGTTTTCTTAATTTCTCTTTCTGCTAGCTCATTTCAGAACTTTGAATGTATTTGTCATATTAATGTTTGAAAAGTGCTGGATGAAATTATTTCTAAATTGCACAAAGCTTTCTTTTTCTCCACGTTTTAAAATCCATAGTCAATTTTACTTCATGCTAATTAAAAAATCTTAAATTTATAATTGATTCATAATTGAACACAAGTATAATGACAGAGTAGTATTTGGTAACATGTGGATTATATGACTATGTTTATGGGAAAACTATTCTGGAACCAAGATTGCCGGGAGAAATATCAATAACCTCAGATATGCAGATGACACCGCCCTTATGGCAGAAAGTGAAGAGGAACTAAAAACCTCTTGATGAAAGTGAAGGTGGAGAGTGAAAAAGTTGGCTTAAAGCTCAACATTCAGAAAACGAAGATCAGGCATCTGGTCCCATCACTTCATGGGAAATAGATGGGGAAACAGTGGAAGCAGTGTCAGACTTTATTTTTTGGGCTCCAAAATCACTGCAGATGGTGACTGCAGCCATGAAATTAAAAGACACTTACTCCTTAGAAGGAAAGTTATGACCAACCTAGATAGCTTATTCAAAAGCAGAGACATCACTTTGCCAACAAAGGTCCATCTAGTCAAGGCTATGGTTTTTCCTGTGGTCATGTATGGATGTGAGAGTTGGACTGTGAAGAAAGCTGAGAGCCGAAGAACCGATGCTTTTGAACTGTGGTGTTGGAGAAGACTCTTGAGACTCCCTTGGACTGCAAGGAGATCCAACCAGTCCATTCTAAAGGCCATGAGTCCTGGGTGTTCTTTGGAAGGAATGATGCTAAAGCTGAAACTCCAGTACTTTGGCCACCTCATGTGAAGAGTTGACTCATTGAAGACTCTGATGCTGGGAGGGATTGGGGGCAGGAGGAGAAGGGGACAACAGAGGATGAGATGGCTGGATGGGATCACCGACTCAATGGACATGAGTTTGGGTGAGCTCTGGGAGTTGGTGATGGACAGGGAGGCCTGGCGTGCTGCAATTCATGGTCAAAAAGAGTCCGACATGACTGAGCGACTGAACTGAACTGAACTGATCCTGGTTATAATGAATGTGCTATGTCTCTATGACAAAAGTTATTCTTTCTGAGGAATAATTAAATGCAAAGAATTATTGAAATAACCCCTGTCTCATATTGAATGATCATGCAATGCAATTATGCAGTAAATTCTGATAATTATATTTCAATTGAGCCAAAACATTTAATTGAACTAAAATGTTATCATAGAGTATCCTCAAATATGCACACATATTTTAAATTTCCTCTCATGTAATCACCAGCAGAGCTTAATACTGAACTAGCAATTATTTGTGACCCCGTGGACTATAGCCTGCCAGGCTCCTCTGTCCATGGGGTTCTCCAGGCAAGAATGCTGGAGTGCAGTGCCATTTGATCTGAGATGAAGCAGGGATTTGTGAATTTAGAAATTACTGAATTTTTATATAAGAAGGTGAACTTTATAAGGTCACTTGTTAAAATATAGAGCCACCTTTATCTTTTAAGCTTTCCAAAAATGTTGAGGCAGGTCCTAAGACACAGACCTGAGAGAGGCTCAGATGACACCCACAGGCCCTGGAACCGCATTTCAAGGCCTGTCCCACCTGAGATCGGCCGTGGCTGCAGACACACCGAAGCTGCTGGCAGTTGTGGTTTTTCATTCATAAAAATTTCATAAGTGAAAGAGTAGCTTTGGGCAGATTGAGAGCAGGGAGAGAGACGAGAGCAGCTACTCATTTCATTCTAAATAATTTTCCCAGAAAATTTCCAGTGTTTCTGTAAATGTGGAACTAACTGGCTTAATTCAACATTTTCTGGGGAATTGGGTATTGAAAGTCAGAACTTCTATGATATGTTAACACCGTGTTCTGGGCTTCATTTCCTTAGGGATCTTCTTTAATGACTGTGTTTCTTAAAAGTGAGAAAAAGCCAAGTGAAAAGGAACAAGGGAGAGAAAGGAAAAAACTCCTCTAGCAGAGATCACGTGCCGTCTTGGAGACATTTTAGTCAATACACATTTCTGAAGCTTTTCATCTGCAGCTGCGCCGGGCTGAATGCTGAGCCAATGCAATCCAAAGCCTTTAGAAGATGGCGCGCCACGTGTGCGCAAAAATGCTTCGTTATCACATCTCCGTGGGCGGTTTGATGCGAGCATGGTCCTGGGGAGGGAGGCGTGGGAGATGCTCCTGGGAGTGGACCTCCCTTTCTAGGACACTCACAGAGCGGGCTGGCAGGAGGGGGCGGTGCTAACACGGGGTCAGCTCCCCCAGCGGGTACGGACCCAGAAGCAGCGCTCCCTGCTTGGTACCCGGTAGGAAAGCTCTGGCACTGTGGCCCCTTGGGACACCTGGAGGGGACAGGCAGCGTGATCTCTTGGCCCTGACGCAGAAGAGTCGGGGTCCCCTACCTGTCAGGGGACGAGAGGAGATACAGGGAGGACGGGGAGGAAGGAGGTGGTGTCTGGGGGTCAAGGCAGGAGGCAACAGGAGCAGAAGGGGCCGGGACCCTGCCAGCCTCAGCCAGCTGCTCACTGCACCTCCACCCCAGGTCGGGGTGGCTGTCATCAGGTGGGCCTAGTCAGGGGCTCTGTACCCCTTTATGCAGTGGGGACTCAGAGACGTCAGGCGGCCCGACCAAAAAACAACCTGGGCTGAGTCAATTTCAAGCTTTTCAGAGAAAGCCAGATATCACCCCAACCAACGACGGGGGGTACCCCACGTGTCATCCGTCCACCTCCGCTTCCCTGGGCCCCCACCTTTGAGCAGGGCACCCTGGAGCCATTCCTCTGTCCACCGTGACTCTCCCCCTATCAGCTCTCTGCTGTGAGTCTGGGCCAGACAAGCTGGTGGTGGCTGAGTCCTTGCTAGAGCCAGCTCTCAGGAGGAGGCGGGGGGGCGGGGGGGGGGGGGGGGCGAGCAGCCTTTGTCCTTGTTGGGTGGCCTTCCTGTTCTCACACCAGGGCAAGGAGAATGAGGAAAGAAGGGAAAACCAGCTCCGCAGAGTGCTCGTGTTTGCAGAGAACGCGCAGGCAGCAAGCACCTCTGTAACACTGCGGACCACTCTCCCAGCCTCGTCCAGGGGAGTTCCGGGGCGCAGCGCTGGGCCTCCGAGGAGCTGGGTCACTGTCACGCGGGGGGACGTGCTGAGAAGGACCCACGTGCAGAGCAGAGGCTCTGGGCCTGGTCCCACCCCTCCATCTCCTATCAGGCACCTGTCGGCAAAGCTGTCGACTGGCTCGCCTCTCCGTCTCCACCTCTGTGAAGCCGGACGCCGCGCTCTTCTCTAACGGGCTGGTGGTGCTGACGGTGGGTAGATGCTGCAGCCCACGGGGCCCCTAAGCTGTGGGCTGTGGTTGTCTCGGTTCCCTGCGGTGATGGAAGCGGCACGTGCTGGCGTCAGCACAGGGTTCGGACACACGCTGCTGCTGGGGAGCTAGGTCATCTTGGAGCCTGGCCCAGAATGCTCAGAGACCTCTCAGCCCTGAGTGCACCACCGCACCCCTGACCCCTGGGTCCTCGGCCATGGCTCCGAGGTGCGGCTGGAGCCCTGTGTCCCAGGCGGGGTCCCTCTGCCTCTTGCCCCCCTCCCCATGGTCTTCAAACTCCTCAAGGCGGGTGAGTACCCACCCTGTCCAGATTCCAGCCCCCAGGGCAGTATTGGGTAGCGGGCTGGGACCTCGATGTGCCGTTTCATCCTGGAGTGGATGTGACCCCTGCCGTCCCTGGGCTCAGACCTTGGCGCCTGCCTGCACGATCCCCAGGCCCCCTCCCAGGCACTGGCAGGCAGAGTCCTCAGCGGGTTAACAGAAAAGTGGGGAGGGCATCTTCCCAGGGAAATGGCCCATGTTCGTGCAGCTGTTCCAGAAAATTACTGAACTGCATAGAAAATGTGTCTCTAGGTCCCCGAACCTGCCATCTCATCGGCCACCAGGGGTCTGGCCTCGGTGGAAGGGAAGGAGGAGACTGGGCTTGCGGCCCCCCAGCCCTTCTGCTCCCCTCTGCCCCCACACCAGGCTCCCCAGGGTGGGGGTGGGGGCCGAGCTGCACCGGCTCTGTCTTCTGACCAACGCACGCAGAAGAATTACCTTGCACACTGCTGTCAGTCTTGAAATGGCTGCCGGTCGCCCTGCAGGCTGGAGTGTGAGGGGCACGTGTATCAACAGTCAGGTGGGCCCTGGACTCGGATGCCGGGTGGGGGTGCTGCGCTGGTGCGGAGCTGGGCCAGGGCAGTAAAGACCGTCTCCCTGTCCCCCTACTCCGCCAACCCCTGGCTCTGCCTAGCTGCTCTCGCACTCTCTCTGAAGTCTTGGCAGGTTCGAGGCCTCAGCTGGCTAAACAAGCCTGGCAGGCCCCTGGGGAGCTGCTGAATGCCACGCGGGCAGGGGGTCTCTCTCTCCCCTCTGGCCTGCCTGCTGGAAACCTGCTGGCTCAGACTCTGAGAGGCCACAGAAGACCCCGGGGCACAGGTGACGCGACCCTCAGGGGCTACGTGCTGCCTGAGGCTGGGTTTGGCTGGTGGACAGAGCACAAACGGAGCATGCCTGTCCCTGAGCTTTCTTCAGTTGGAGTGAGAGGTGAGCTCTACGTGGGTCACTCCTCCTGGGAGTGCTGGGGGCTGGTGGGAGGGATGACAACTTATTTTTAAAGACTCCAGTGGAAATGTCTCCTCACAGCTGTGAAAATACTCTCCGGATCAGCCATCCTGGCCAGCTTGTAGAGGGCAGGGTTTGTTCCAGGGCCTGGGGAGGGAAGTCTGTTTTCTCCTCATCCCTGAGAGAGTCCGAGTGCCTAAAACGCAGAGTGGCTTTTATATCCTCCCAGGTACCGGGTAGTGGCCCGCCGGCCAGCTGCTTCCCTCTGGCAGTTTTTCTAAACCCCTGGAGCAGCCGCGTCGGCCTCGAGCTGTGAGACTCCAGCCCGGAAGCCCCGTGGAGGGGGTGGCCGCGCCTTTGTTCTCTGCAGTCGCAGTGCTGCCCCTGTAAGCGCTGTATCAGCGCACGGGACAAATGCTCTGGGCCTCTCGATCAGTCCAGTCCAGTCGCTCAGTCGTGTCCGGCTCTGCAACCCCACGGACTGTGGCACGCCAGGCCTCCCTGTCCATCACCAGCTCCTGGAGTTTACCCAAACCCATGTCCATTGAGTCAGTGATGCCATCCAGCCGTCTCATCCTCGGTTGTTCCCTTCTCCTCCCACCTTCAATCTTTCCCAGCATCAGGGTTTGTTCCAATGAGTCAGTTCTTTACATCAGGTGGCCAAAGTATTGGAGTTTCAGATTCAGCCTCAGTCCTTCCAATGAATATTCAGGACTGATTTCCTTTAGGATGGACTGGTTGGATCTCCTTGTACTCCAAGGGACTCTCAAGAGTCTTCTCCAACACCACAGTTCAAAAGCATCAATTCTTTGGCCCTCAGCTTTCTTTATGGCCCACTTTCACATCTATACATGACCACTGGAAAAACCACAGCTTCTGGATAGATGTCTATAAAAACCTGACACCGAAGGCCCCCTTTGATTCCTGAAGCGGGATGTTCTGTTGGGACATCTGGAAGCGTCCTGGCCTCAATTTTCTAGTCTAAACGCTGAGCTCTCATTACAGATTGGCTCATAACACCATCAGCTAGGTCCTCGGAATCAGGTTTATGGAAGGTTTTAAATCCACCCTGTATCTTCACAGGCGTTTTCTCCTTCCTGTGGTCCTACGGGAGGGGCGAGAGCGGACTGTCTTGTCTCACACGTAAAGAAGGAGAAACTCAGAGGTTTGTGGAACCGCCCAAGACCACTCATTCCCACGCGTCAAAAGACGTCTCCCGGACGAAAGCATCTAAAGGGCGTTCGTTCTTGTTCCCAGGCCGCATGTCAGCACGGGCTCCCGCTCCACTCTGTGTGTGTGTGTGAGCGCTTTAATTGGTACCCACGTAAAACAGTCCTTTCTGTTGATTTTCTTCCGCAAGTTGTAATCACAGACTCTCTTCTGCCTCTTTCCTACGGGGAAGGCAGTCTCACTCAGGGTGAAGATAAAGCACAAGCCATCAGGGGCTAAATCTGTGCTGAAATTACGTGCTGTCTTCCCCCCCTCCCCCAAAGAGGAGCTGCCTTTTGATTAACGTTGCTGGGGGTATCTGGAGGCAAGTCGCAGAGCTGTCTGGGGGCAGTGCTAGGAGAAGGCCTACCCCAAGGCTGGCTGGAAGGTCTAGTGAGCTCACTCTCAGCTTAGTGGCTGCTGCTCACCACCCATGCGCTGTGAGATGGTGCGAGAGGGGGTGAGAGCGGTGGGGGGCGGGAGGGCAGGGGAGGGGAGTCAGGTGCAGCTCCCTGAGTGAGACCGACGTGAACTCCTGGGTCGGGCACGGACATGGAGAGACGACCAGACGGGATGTCTCCGAAAAGCGAGACTCTGACGCTTTGGGCTCCCATGGAGTTTGCCCCGAACCGGTGGTGCACTGGTAGAGGCTTAACGACAAGCTGCCAGAAAAGGGTCCTGATCAGTAGCATCTGCTGGTTGCTCTGCTGTGAATCCTCCTGGAGCGGCAAGTGTTTCGAGATACCCAAAGCAGAGCTGGGGAGATGCAAGGTCAGCTCTCGGGAGCCCAGGCCTCTGGGGCGATGCAGGGAGGGCATCTGATGGGCAGGGCTGTGGTCCAGGGAGGAGAGCCCACGGGCATGCCTTGCCTTGTGGGGGCCTCTTGGTGGGCTCTTGGAGCAGCAGTCAGCGGGCCCTGGGACCCCGCCCGGCGCACCTGTCAGTGTGCTCCCTGCGACCACCTGCTCTGGGTGCGGGTGTGATCACAGCACTTTGGTACCAAGGAGCTTGGAAGCCTCTTGTTTGGTCTCTGGCCAAAGCAGGACTGTCTTGTATGAGCCATGCTCTGGGGAGGTGGCCTTGCAGCCCCCTGCCCTGCCTGGGGCCCTGGTGCTGTGGACAGTCGGGCTCATTGCAGAACTCTCCCCATCTCTCCTTTCTTGCCTTCCGGTCTGTGTCCTACAGCTCCACCAATGGCCCCTCCGTCGCCTATGAGAAACGCCTCTGCCGCCTGACAGAGGCCCTCACGTGTCCTGAGCGCTCTCTCCTAAAGTTGCTCTTTTCTAGCTCCGGCCAAGTTCCCTGCCCCAAGTTTTCCCCGTTGGAGTCTCGGGCTGTCTGCAGAGCATCTCCCCACATGGGCCCCTAGAGACGGGGAAGAAGGCGTCGCTCTGGGAACTGACCCTTATGCCCAAACCACACTCCCGAACCAGATGGGTTCCGCTGTGGACACAGATCAACAATCTGGAAAGCTTTCAAATCCCTGCAGGTCGAGTTTTTGCAGTAAATGAGCTCCAAGAATCGCCATGGTAAAGCCCAGGGACTGGTCCCCTCTTCCTGACACCTCCTACCTTGCCTGCTCTTCGTCAAGACCTGCTGGCGGGTCATCGGGCCCCCATCATTGATGTTTTGGGCTTAATTTTCCCAGCTCTTATTCTCCCCCCTCTCACCTTCTCCCAGCCCTGTCTCCCTAATCAGAACCCCTGCCTAGCGCACTGCCCCTGGGGCCTCCGTGGCCCCGTTCCCCGTTGTCCTCTCAGTCCAGAGGCTCTTCTGCACCATCCTTCAAGGCCCCGCCCTTCAGAACCTGCTCCTCTGTCCCTCCATGGGTGGTGGCTCCATGTGGCTCCTTCCTGACTGCTGTGAGGTCACATGGACTCCTGCCTCGCCAGGCAGGAAAGACTGGTTTGCGAGCGATGGCTCACCTTCTGGGGAGGCCAGAGGACTCTCCTCCCATCCTGAGGGATGTCCAGGATGCCAGTCTTGGAGCCCAGTGATGGGCTGGCCTTGGCCCTCCACCTCCGAGCTGAGTGTTTTTGTTTATTGTGAAGAAGAACACACGCAGAGAAAGCTGAGTGGAACGTCAGTGTCTGGAGTCTAGGATTATGTGGCGGGAACCACCCAGGTGGTAAGTGGGGCCACACCCAGCTGCACGATCACTGTCTAAACAGATGAGGCCCGGGGACAGGGGGAGCCGTCTCAGCTGTGTCAGAGGCTCATTTCGGCCCGGCTGGTTCACAGAGCGCTGACTCAGCTTCCCCACCAGCAAACGGAGTCAGCGGCTGTCACCACCTGCCCCATCCTCAGGTGTACTGGGCAAATCACTGAAGGCAGAGAAACTTCTGACGTGGGCGCCAGGAGCTGGGAGTCTTCGTTAGTCCTGAAACAGCAGAGAGCGATTTCAATGCCCTTGTCTCCATCAGAGCAGCTTCCCAGGTGGCTCAGCGGTAAAAAAAAAAAAAAAACAAAAAAAACAAACTTCCTGCCGATTCAGGAGATGCAGGAGACACGGATTCAGTCCCTGGGTTGGGAAGATCCCCTGGAGGAGGAAACAGCAACCCACTCCAGTATTCTTGTCTGGAAACTTCCATGGACACAGGAGCCTCGTGGGCTGCAGCCCATGGGGTTGCAAAGAGTCGGACATGACCGAGTGACTGAGTACATACGCACACCCTCTCCATCAGAAGGCTCCTTCTCTCTGATTTCGGGGACCCTTGATTTCCCCATCCTTGAAGGAATCCTGGCATCCTGAAAGAGGCCAGCCTCTGGCTTCGAGAAATCCAACCTGAATCCTCATGTTAATAAAGTGACTTATGTATGGGCTTAATGATCCCTTTGTTCCAGGGAGAACATGATTTCTACTGAGTGATAATCTATTTATGAATGATTGCATCTGATGAAACATTATTTTATCTTCTACCAGTGCTTATACTTTAATAACATCTTGTTGTTCAGTTGCTCAGTCATCTCCAGCTCTTTGCAACCCCATGGACTGCAGCAGGCCAGGCTTCCCTGTCCATCACCATCTCTCGGAGCTTGCTCAAATTCATGTCCTTTGAGTCAGTGATGCCGTCCAACCATCTCATCCTCTGTCATCCCCTTCTCCTTCTGCCTTCAATCTTTCCCAGCATCAGGGTCTTTTCCAATGAGTCAGCTCTTTGCATCAGGTGGCCAAAGTACTGGAGCTTCAGCTTCAGCATCAGTCCTTTCAATGAATATTCAGGGTTGATTTCCTTTAGGATGGACTGGTTTGATCTCCTTGCTGTCCAGGGGTCTCTCAGTCTTCTCCAGTATCACAGTTCAAAAGTATCATTTCTTCCGTGGTCAGCCTTCTTCATGGTCCAACTTTCACATTCATACTTGACTACTGGAAAAACCACAGCTTTGACTACATGGAGCTTTGTTGGCAAAGTGATATCTCTGCTTTTGAATACACTGTCTAGGTTTGTCGTAGCTTTCCTCCCAAGGAGCAATCACCTTTTAATTTCATGGTGTCTTAAGGAAGGACATTAGTAGCTAGTAGAAGAAACAGGGTCTGTTTTTCTTGGCTGACTTTGAAGGAGTTGGCTGGAATTGGTTCATTTTTCCAGAATGCCTAATGCTTGGAATTGTGAAATATATTACGCTTGCCTGTCTCAAGGGCACCTAAGCTTTCGCTATTGTATAAGGCAAACATCTTTTGCCCTCTTGCCGATCTGAGCATGTCTCGATGAGCTTGGCTGCTGTGTGATCCCTTCCAGATGAAAGCGTTCAGCTCCAGAGAGGGTTGGTATTTGCATGGCAATTAGTTTGTATTCCTACACAAATTTTCATGGATTCAAGTTCTCCATAGAAAGGATGAACCAAAGGGTAAACTGAATCACAGATTAAAGGGCTTGTGTCAGGCAATTCTTTGAACAGTATTTTTTATGGTTTGGAACCGTCATTATTTGTAATATTCTCTGAAAAGCCAGCAAATAATTGTTTTCCCCCTACTGATTTTGTTCTTCTCATCTTAGCAAATATTGATTCTTTCCACCCCCCCGCCAAACTTGGTCCTGAATGGGACTGAAATTAACAGGGCTGCTTTTGTTTTAATACAATGAACAAAAACTTGTATTTGGAAGAGTTCTTGTCCTGCCAAAACATCTGTGCCCAGCCCAGATGGCAACCCGGCTCTGGAAATAGGGTCTGTGAGTTAAACGCTTCTGCCCAGTCAGCATGCACAGTGAATGTGCTGAATTCTTATAGGCTCTACAAAAATAGTAACTTTTGAAAACTTCTTGGCAACAGAGGGCTTTTTTTTTTCTTCAACGTGTTAAGAATGTGGGACTTCCCCACTAGATAACTAAGTAGAGAAAAGCCCAATTTATCATCAGAAAGTCTGCTCATCAGCATTGCCTTTAACATTTTGTATCTCTAACGTATATTGTATTTATAACAGCATTGATGTGAATGATGTCATGATGTAGGAAGGATTGATGATTCCAACATAGTGGTGGTAGAGCTGTTCTGACCTCTAGGATTTTTTCCATGCATTGAAAAGAAGTTATGAAGAGGGAGTGTACTTGTCAAGAATGTCAAGTGGGAGATTTTCGTAAAAGATGTAGGGGCAGTTCCAAGTTGTGCCTTGGAAATGTTTCTTTGTTATTCTCAGCATTTTCCAAACTGCCAAAGCTTTCAGCCTCTTTGATGGGATCCATAGCCTAAATATATCTGAGAAGTGGAAAGAGACACTTCTGTTTTTTTTTCTTCAACCAGCAAAACTTTATTGAGTGCCAGCTGTGTAGCTTAGGCCTTGAGTAAGTGGCAAAGGCTGAAGAAAGGAGCGTATAAACTCATCCTGCACGTGCAGCTCAGTTTCCTGGACAGTGTCAGGTCCTAGAATTAACTGCGTGATTTAGTTTTGTAAGAGAAAGGGTTTTAAGTGCTGTCCTGGCTGTGGGAGAATGGTCTGCCCTTTCTTCCCCGGAAGTAGGTGACTCCCAGTTCATCATGACAGGCTGCGTGCATGCACGTGTGTGCTGCCGTGTCCCACGCTTTGCAACCCCTGGACTGGAGCCTGCCAGCTCCACTGTTCATGGAGTTTCCCAGTCAAGCATACTGGAGTGGATCGCCACTTCCTACTCCAGGGGATCTTTCTGACCCAGGGATCGAACCCTCATCTCTTTCATCTCCTGCATTGGCAGGTGGATTCTTTACCAACTGCACAGGGTTTTGACCTTCAAATCGATGGACTATTCTCCTAGATATACTTATGTACTTCACTCTTCTGGTTCAAAATTATATTTGTGAGTTTTATTCAAGTGTAGCTGTTGTTTGTTCATTTTTATTGCTGTAAGTATTTCAGTATATTGGATTCATAAAATTTACTTATCTATCCTGGCTTATTTTTTATTTTTTTGGTTGAATTTTCCAGTGAAGCTGTCTAGATCTGGAGTTTTCTTTGAGGGAAAAAATTTTCACTTATGATTCAGTTTCTTTGATGATTATAGGCTTTCCATGCTTTAAGTGCCAAGTTTTTATAAACTGGCCATTCTGTCTTCATTTTCAGGTTTATTTGGAGAATTGTTGGATTTTTGAAACAACACCGTTACTGCCTTTTTCCTATCTGATGACCTGTGACGGTGTTTCTCTTCTCGTGTTTGATGGTATCTTCTTGTGCGTTGGAGTCTCAGCATGCTGAAGCCGTGTGCCGTACGTGCGAGTCGCGACTGACTCTCTGCAACACCAGGGATTGTAGCCCGCCAGGCTCCTCCGTCAGTGGGATTTTCCTGGCGAGGATACTGGAGTAGATAGCCATTCCCTTCATCACGGGATCTTCCTGACCCAGGGATCAAACCCTCATCTCCTGTACTGCAGGCGGATTCTTTACCCACTGAGCCAACAGGGAAGCCCTTCTGCCTTTTTCCTTTATTCCTAATGAATCTCACAGGGTAGTGACACTAATTGTAGTTTCTTCCAAATAACCAATATGTGTATCTACTCTAATAAATATTTTCTTTTTATTTTTTAACCTGTGGTCCTTTTAATATTCTTTCTTGATATTTTCATTTTACTTGTTTTGGTGTTCTTTTCCAAATGTCCTGAGATGAATGGTTAACTCATTTATTCTTAGTGTTAGTCCCACCTCACATACAATATAAGGCTATATATTTTCCTCTAAATACAGCATTACCTGCATCTCATAATTCTGTTAAGTAGTATTTGCTATTGTTCAATAGAAATAATTTCCAGTTTCCCCTGTGATGATTTCAAACCTATGGGTTATTCAGAAGCATATTGATTTCCAATAATATGGAGATTTTTAGCTATCTTTCATTATTATAGGCATATCTCATTTTATTGCATTTCACTTTGCAGATATTGCCTTTTTTTTTTTTTTTAACAAATTGAAAGTCTGTGGCATCCCTGCTTTGAGCAAATCTATTGGTGTCATTTTTTCTAGTAGTATTTTCTCACTTTGTGTATCTACGTCACATTTTGGTAATTCTCAAATGGCTTCCCTGGTGGCTCAGACAGTAAAGAATCTGCCTGCAATGGAGGAGATCCAGGTTCAATCCTTGGGTTGGGAAGATTCCCTGGAGAAGGGAATGGCAGCCCACTCCAGTATTCTTGCCTGGAGAATCCTCTGAACAGAGGAGCCTGGCAGGCTACAGTCCATGGGGCTGCAAAAAGTTGGATTTGACTGAGTGACTGACACACTCTCTTGGTAATTCTCAAAAATGTTTCAAAACTTCATTATTATTTTTGTTATGATGATCTGTGATCAGTGATCTTTCATGTTAATTGCTCAGTTGCTCAGTCATGTCTGACTCTTTTTGACCCCATGGACTGTAACCCACCAGGCTCCTCTGTCCATAGAATTCTCCAGGCAAGATTACTGAAAAGGGTTGCTGTTCCCTTCTCCAGTCTTTCATATTACTACTGTAATTGTTTTGGGCACCGTCAAAGGTGATGAATTTGATTGATAAGTGTGTGCATCTGACTGCTGCGTGGAATGACTGCTTCCCCACCTCCCTCTCTCTCTTCAGGTCTCCTTATTCCCTGAGACACAACAATATTGAAATTAGGCCCAATTCATAATCCTAATGCTCAGTGAAAGGAAGAGTCACGTGTTTCTCACTTTAAATCAAAAGCTAGAAGTGATTAAGCTTAGTGAGGAAGGCAAGTCAAAAGCTGAGAGAGGCCAAAAGCTAGGCCTCCTATGCCAAACGATTCTCTGAGGTGTGAATGCAAAGAAGTGCTTGAGGGAAATTAAAACTGCTGCTTCAGTGAACACATGGATGTTGAGAAAGGAAAAAAGCCTTATTGGGAGGAAGTTCTAGTGGTCTGCATGGAAGATCAGACCAGCTACAACACTCTCTGAAGCCTAAGCCAGAGCAAGACCCTAACTCCCTTCGACTCTGTGAAAGGCAAGAGAGGTGAGAAAGGTGCAGAAGAAAAGTCTGAAACTCGCAGAAGCTGGTCCCTGAAACGGAAGGAAAGAAGGCATCCTTAAATGTAAAAGTGAAAGTGAAGCAGCAGGTTCCGACACAGGCGCTGCAGTGAGTTCTCCAGAAGATCCAGCGGAGATATTCAGGAAGGTGGCCTGGGAACAACACGTTTCCAGCGTAGGTGAAGCAGCCTTCTGTTGGAAGAAGATGCCATCTAGGACTCTCATAGCGAGGAAAAGTCAAGGCCGGGCATCAAAGCTTCAAAGGACAGGCTGGCTCTCTTATGAGGGGCTAATGCAGCCTGTGACCTTAAGGTGGAACCAATTCCCATTTATCATTACAAAAGGCCTAGGGTCCTTAAGAATTATGCTACATGGGCTCTGCCTGTGCTCTAGAAATGGAACAACAAAGCCTGGTTTACTGCTTACGACATGGTTTACTGAATATTTTAAGCTCACTGTTAAGACCTACTGCTCAGGAAAAAAGGTTCCTTTCAAAATATTGCTGCTCGTTGACAACGTACCTGGTCACCCAAGAGCTCTGATGGAGATGGGCAACAAGATTGATGTTGTTTACATGCCTGGTAGCACAACATCCATTCTGCAGCCCATGGGTCAGGGGGTAAATTTGAATTTCAAGTCTTATTATTTAAGAAATACATTTTGCAAGGCTATAACTGCCATAGACAATGATTTCTCTGATGGATCCAGTCAAAACCTTCTGGAAAGGATACATCATTCTAGATGCCATTAAGGATGTTTGCAATTCATAGGTAGAAGTCAAAATATTGACATTAATAGGAGTTTGGGAGAATTGGATGCCAACCCTCACGGATGACTCTGAGGGCTCAAGACTTGAGTGGAAAAAGTAACTGTAGATGTGGTAGAAACAGCAAGGGAACTAGAATGAGAGCTTCAGTTGTGCCTGAATTGCTGCAGTCTCATGATACGACTTGAACAGATGAGGAGTTGCTTCTTAGGGATGAGCAAAGAAAGAGGTTTCTTGAGATGGATCCACACCTGGTGAAAATGGTGCGGAGTTTGTTGAAATAACAACAAACATTTAGAATATTACGTAGTAAATTTGGTTCTTGAATCAGCAGCAGGATCTGAGAGGACTGACTCCAATTTCTACTGTAGGTAAAATGCTATCAAGCATCGTTGCCTGCTACAGAGAAAGTGTCCATAAAAGAAAGTGTCAATTGATGTACCAAACTTTATTGTCTTATTTTAAGTAATCGCCACCCTGACCCCAGCCTTCGGCAACCATCACCCTGATCTGTCAGCAGCAACTGCAACAGAGACAAGACCCTCCTCCAGCAAAAAGATTATGATTCGCTGAAGGCTCAGATGATGGTTAGCACTTTTAGCAAAGGAGAACTTGTAATTAAGGTATACATGTGAAAAACAAATATACAATGCGGTTGCACACCAACTAGACTACAGTATACTGTAAACTCAACTTTTACACATGTTGGGAAAAAGATTTTCTTTTTTCTGCAGAACTGCACAACATGTGGGGTCTTCGTTACCTAACCAAGGATCAGGTCGGCCTCACCTGCCTTGCAAGGTGGATTCTTAATCACTGGGCCACCAGGGAAGTCCCTCTCAATTTGTTTTTCTTCCTTCTTGTTTTCCCTCTTTCAGATTTTAGATTTTTCCTTGTCTTTAGTGAAATGCAGTATTCTTGCCGGGGGAATCCCATGGACAGGGAAGCCTGGTGGGCTACAGTCCATAGGGTGACAAAGAGTTGGACACGACTGAAGTGATTTAGCATGCACACACAATCTCATTAGAAGGGGCTTTCCAGGTGGCACTAAAAATAGAGAACCTTCCTGCCAATGCAGGATACATGGGTTTGATCCCTGGGTTGGGAAGATCCCCTGGAGAAGGGCATGGCAATCCACTCCAGTATTCCTGCCTGGAGAATCCCATGAACAGAGGAGTCTGGTGGGCTACAGTCCATGGGGTCTCAAAGAGTGGGACACGATGAGCAACTTAACATGCACACAATCTCATTAGAGAATCTGTCTAGTTTCAGTCCCTAATATTCATTTATCAACCCTTCTATTAAATGTTCTATTTCTCTGTTTCTTTCTGGTACATTCTGGATAATTTCTTCTGCTTTTTCCTCCAGTTTATTAGTTCTCTCCTCATCTGTATCAAACAACTTGTTAATTCTATCCCTTGTATTTTTGATGTAGATTATTATAATTTAGACTGCTTTAAGTTCTGAATCTTTTTAAAATCTGCCAAATTATATTTTCTAGTTGACTGTGTGCTATAGAGCACAAAAAGTCAAGAAGCAACAGTTATAACCAGACATGGAACAACAGACCAGTTCCAAATCAGGAAAGAAGTACATCAGTTCAGTTCAGTTGCTCAATCGTGTCCGACTTTTTGCGACTCCAAGAATTGTAGCACGCCAGGCCTCCCTGTCCATCACCAACTCCTGGAGTTCACTCAAGCTCCCGTCCATCGAGTCGGTGATGCCATCCAGCCATCTCATCCTCTGTCGTCCCCTTCTCCTCTTGACCCCAATCCCTCCCAGCATCAGAGTCTTTTCCAATCAGTCAACTCTTCTCATGAGGTGGCCAAAGTACTAGAGTTTCAGCTTTAGCATCATTCCCTCCAAAGAACACCCAGGGCTGATCTCCTTCAGAATGGACTGGTTGGATCTCCTTGCCATCCAAGGGACTCTCAAGAATCTTCTTCAACACCACAGTTCAAAAGCATCAATTCTTTGGTGCTCAGCTTTCTTCACAGTCCAACTCTCACATCCATACATGACCACAGGAAAAACCATAGCCTTGACTAGACGGACCTTTATTGGCAAAGTATTGTCTCTGCTTTTGAATATGCTGTCTAGGTTGATCATAACTTTTCTTCCAAGGAGTAAGCGTGTTTTAATTTCATGGCTGCAGTGAAGTACATCAGTCCAGTGTATTTTCACCATGCTTATTTAACTTATATGCAGAGTACATCATGAGAAACGCTGGGCTGGATGAAGCACAAGCTGGAATCAAGATTGCCGGGAGAAATATCAATAACCTCAGATATGTAGATGACACCACTCTTATGGCAGAAAGTGAAGAGGAACTAAAAAGCCTCTTGATGAAAGTGAAAGAGGAGAGTGAAAAAGTTGGCTTAAAGCTCAACATTCAGAAAACGAAGATCATGGCATCTGGTCCCATCACTTCATGGAAAATAGATGGGGAAACAGTGGAAACAGTGTCAGACTTTATTTTTGGGGGGCTCCAAAATCACTGCAGATGGTGATTGCAGCCATGAAATTAAAAGACCCTTGCTCCTTAGAAGAAAAACTATGACCAACCTAGACAGCACAGTAAAAAGCAGAGGTATTACTTTGTCGACTAAGGTCCATCTAGTCAAAGCTTTGGTTTTCCAGTGGTCATGTATGGACGTGAGTGGGACTATAAAGAAAGCTGAGTGCCGGAGAATTGATGCTTTCAAATTGTGGTGTTGGAGAAGACTCTTGAGAGTCCCTTGGACTGTAAGGAGATCCAACCAGTCCATCCTAAAGGGAATCAGTCCTGAATATTCATCGGAAGGACTGATGCTGAAGTTGAAAGTCCAACACTTTGGCCACCTGATGGGAAGAACGGACTCATTGGAAAAGATCCTGATGCTGGGAAAGATTGAAGTCAGGAGGAGAAGGGGACGACAGAGGATGAGATGGCTGGATGGCATCACTGACTCGATGGACGTGAGTTTGATCAAGCTCCGGGAGTTGGTGATGGTCAGGGAAGCCTGGCGTGCTGCGGTTCATGGGGTCGAAAAGAGTCAGACACAACTGAACTGATAGGGCACAAAGCTGTGTTTTGTTCCTAGTACAGACATGTTTTAAATCTGTGACGGAAAATGACAATGTCTGAAGACTTCAGGTCAGATTTTGCCACCTGTTGTTTCTGCACACCTCACTGATGGTGACTTGTTTTGTCATGTATTTGATTAATTTTCATGGGAAGCTCTCCTTTGTTAAAAACTTGTGTGGATATTCTTTGAGGCCTAAGGTGAACATGAACTCCTCGAGAAATAATATACATCCTCTCGGGTACAGTTTTCAGGGGAATTTATAGTATAGGAACACTTTAGATTAGAAACTTGTGGCTTGATGAGCCGTACAGGTGGTGTGAATGAAGGTTATAAGTTCTATGAGGGCTGGCATGGGTGTACTTTCTCAGGAACTCTCTCTCCCCGCTTGGTCAGGACCAGGGCAATTTTCCTGCTAGGCTTTCTGTTGCTGTTGTTGTTGCTGGTTTTCACCTTCAGAGGTCTAGGCCTTCGTAGACTGAACTTTGGGGCCACAGAGCAGGGCAGTCTCCGGTCACACTTCTCTGTGTGGTGAGGCTGGTCTTTGACTTCACCTTCCTCATGTGCTGAATTCTCCCTCTATTTAACACCACATCATGTGTGTGTGTTACTCACCCAGTCATATCCAACTTTGCAACCCCACGGACGGTAGCCCGGCAGGCTCCTCTGCCCATGGGATTTCCCAGGCAAGAATACTGGAGCGGGTTGCCTTTTCCTTCTCCAGGGGAACTTCCTGACTCAGGGATCAAAGCCATTGTCTCTTATGTCTCCTGTGCCCTGGCAGGCAGGTTCTTTACTGTCTGAGCCATCAGGGAAACCTTAAAAACAACATTAATTTCTCTTTATTATTTTAATCAGTTTTTATTTAGATTTATGCATATACTTATTAATTTTGTTGCTCTTTATTCCTACCTGTAGTTCTAGGTTTCTCTTTGGAATCATTTTCTTTCTTCTTGAGGAAAATGCTGGAATTTTCTTTAATAATAGATTTCTGGTGATGGATTTTCTTAGTTTTTTTTTTGCCTGAGAATGTGTAGTCATTATTTTGCTTTTATTCTTAAAGGCTTTTTTTCACTGAGAATGTGACCTTAGGTTGATAGTTATTTTCTTTTAGTACCTTAAAGGCACCTTCTGACTTTCACTGTTTCCTCTGGGATGTCAGCTGTCCATGCAATAGTTACTCTTTTGCAGGTAATAATTTCCATTTCCAGTTGCTTTTAAGAGAGTTTGTTTGGTCTTTGTTTTTCTGTGCTTCCATCGTGAAGTGTCTAGGTTTAACTTACTTTTTCTTTCTCTAGTTTGGCGTTCACTAAACTTTGTGAATCATCTGTCAATTGATGTATTTCATCAGTTATGGAAAATTCTCAGTCATTATCTTCTCAAATATTGCTTCTGCCCCACTCTTGTTCCCTTCTCTTCCCTTCCCCTCAATTTAAACTTAACATGCGCTAATTGTTTTCATTCAAATCTCCATATACTGTCCCTCTTCATTTTTCTTCCTTTGTATTTCATACTTCACTTTGGATATTTGTTGTTTATCTATCTTCTGGTTCACCAATTCTTTCTTCAGCTATGCTTTTAAAGACTGCTCTTAAACCCATTTAGTTTTTTTTTTTTTTTTGGAAAAAAAATGAGTTATTCATTTGTCAACACTTTTAAAAATACTTAGGTCCTTAAGGAATATTTCCCAGCTCTTCCCCCAAATTTTCATTATTGTCTTTGTTCTCCTTGAGCACAATCCTCCTCTGTTTCCAGTTGTTACTACAGATTATATTTCAGTTTACCTTTATTTGGTCATTTCATTGGGCTCTTCAGACAATAAAAGCAAACACGTGGATGTAAGCTGTTTGAAGTCTTGTGTGGTCTTTTTTGATTAGAGAAACAAATAAACACACCCGTGGTCACTCAGCAAGGAGAGCTGAGGTTGGCACATTGAGGCTCCACGTGATTCTGTGAATGGAGAGCTGGACCCGAGCACCCCTCCCTCCCCACGCCCTCCCTGGAGCCTCAGCTTACCTGGCTTTCCAGCTGCAGAGGCACACTGGAGGAGAAGCCACAGCCTAAAGGCCAAACCTGGACAGGCTGGCTTTAGTCCTGGCTGCCCCTGCCAGGGAGGTGACGGGAAACAGGAAAATCAGAGAAGAAACTTCATGTAAGGAGGGTGGGAGCAGATAGCTCAGAGGGAACCTGGCTCCATCCAGAACTGTCTCCCTCCAGCCAGAGCAGTCCATGTGCCTGGCAGAGTGGTGCCCACGGGCTGTGTGTGTTCTGGGGGCAGGGGACCCAGGCATGAGGAACAGAAGTAGATGGACAGACTGTGGGTGGATGAAATCTGTCTACACACTGCTCTCTATTAACCAGGGGGATGGAAGGCGTGAGAAGGAGAGTGAAGGTTGCAGAAAACCCCAGATGTGGAAAAACAGACCTCGGTGAGCTCGAGGTCACCTGCTTGGGTGTTAATCGTGGCAAAGACACAGTGGAGTCCTCTAGACGGTGTTTCTCAACCCCCAACCTGCACACACATATCCCGGGCATCTTATCAAATGCAGATTCAGGTTAGGTGGGTCCCAGGCGACGCTGGTGCTGGAAGTCTGGGGACCACCCAGAGCGCAAGGTTGTCTAGGAGCCCCTCCGTCGCTTGGCAGAGCTCCGCACAGACAATGATCCCTATGACTGGTCCTGACTCTTCCTGTAACCACCTGGATGCATGCGATTTGGCCTATTTGTTTGAAAACAGCCTCATGCTTGAGATCAGTCCTGCTTTCCAGATGGTAGAATTGTTTGTGGATTTTCTCTGGAAATTTTATTATTACCTTTGGATTCTCAAAGGAGTCCACAGCTGCGATTATTTTCGTCAATGTCATTGATGTTAGCATAATAGCTAAATGTCTTTGTCATTTTGGAAATTATTCCTCATCTTTAAAAATCACAGTAGGTCCCTATAACAACACTGCCCATCTTGCCCTGGGCCCTGGTGGCCTCACGGATCACTTTGGTCCTGTTAAGTGGAAATTATAAACATGAGGTTATTCCCCTCAAAGCTTTGGGAGGAACTGGGGAGCATCTGTCCATTTCCATTCCTGGAATTGACAGGCTGCTTTTAGCCCCAACAGACAGAAGCCTGCCCAGCACGTGTCTGTGTTCCCTTAACCAGGGAACCCTCTCCCTGCTTGGCATTATACTGTGTGAAGGTCACAGTTTGATCATTTGAATCAACTGACCCTGGCCACTGGGGACCCATTTGTAACAGGAACAGCCTCCCTTTTCCTGGCAAAATTGTCCAATGATACAAATCGCTCCTAGTTGTCTCCTGACCTCCCATCCAGAGGATGGAGGGATAGGTGGTGTGTGGTTTGGACGACACTTTGGGGCCTGAGCACTTATTCGGACGCCCTGCAGGCCCATCACTCCTGCAGTCCTGCTGGGAGGGTGGTAGTGGCCCCCTTGCCTGGTGACCCTGTGTCCCAGGGTCCCAGGAGTGCAGGGCAAGGGTCATGGTTGTGGGGGGCTGCCCCCAAGCTCATTCCGCCCTGTGTTTTGTTTTGAATCACCTTTCTCCCTAAGAGTGTGTCTTATCCCCACTCTAACTGTGGAAAATTCTTCAAGAGATGGGAATACCAGACCACCTGACCTGCCTCCTGAGAAACCTGTATGCAGGTGAGGAAGCACCAGTTAGAACTGGACATGGAACAACAGACTAGTTCCAAATCGGGAAAGGAGTACATCAAGACTGTATATTGTCACCCTGCTTATTTAACTTCTATGCAGAGTACATCATGAGAAACGCTGGGCTGAATGAAGCACAAGCTGGAATCAAGATTGCCTGGGGAAATATCAGTAACCTCAGATATGCAGATAACACCACCCTTATGGCAGAAACCAAAGAAAAGAGCCTCTTGATGAAAGTGAAAGGGGAGAGTGAAAAAGTTGGCTTAAAATTAACATTCAGAAAACTAAGATCATGGTATTCAGTCCCATCACTTCATGGAAAATAGATGGGAAAACAGTGGAAACAGTGACAGACTTTATTTTCTTGGGCTCCAAAATCACTGCAGATGGCGATTGCAGCCATGGAATTAAAAGACATTTGCTCCTTGTAAGGAAAACTATGACAAACCTAGACAGCCTATTAAAAAGCAGAGACATCAGTTTGCCAACAAAGGTCTGTCTAGTCAAAGCTATGGTTTTTCCAGTAGTCATGTGTGGATGTAAGAACTGGACTATAAAGAAAGCTGAGCACCAAAGAATTGATGCTTTTGAACTGTGGTGTTGGAGAAGACTCTTGAGAGTCCCTTGGACTGCAAGGAGATCCACCCAGTCCATTCTGAAGGAGATTGGTCCTGAATATTCAGTGGAAGGACTGATGCTGAAGCTGAAGCTCTAATTCTCTGGCCATCTGATGCAAAGAGCTAACTCATTAGAAAAGACCCTGATGCTGGGAAAGATTGAGGGCAGGAAGAGAAGGGGAAGACAGAGGATGAGATGGTTGGATGGCATCACGGGCTCAACGGACATGAGTTTGGGTAAACTCTGGGAGCTGGTGATGGACAGGGAGGCCTGGCATGCTGCAGTCCATGGGGTCACAAAGAGTCAGACACAACTGAGCGACTGGACTGAACTGAGTGCTGTTGACAGATGTGCTCATTCTTGTATTTAAACAGGTATAGCAATGGCTGAAGATAAGCTAAAAAATAAGTCATCTTTCTAAACAGGCTCTGGAACATCAGGCTGGTGCTCATGGCTCCTGACACAGCACTTGCATGGCCGGTGTCCATGGGAAACTGCTTTGCAGGGCAGCAGGGCCCGGGCGCATGCACAGGAGGTGTGAGGTACGGCAGTGGATGTCCCCGGGCCCGCTGGAGGGGGCTGGACACCACACTGGACATGGAGCCCGCCCTGCTTACCAGGTTCTGGGGTCCCACGTCCATTAACAATGGCTCCAAGGCTCCTGTTTGGCTCTTGGCCTTACTGTTTGTAAGACGAAGGGTAGGGACTGTGCGTGTGGGGTGGTGCTCTGGGAGGTGCTGACCTCTTGGAGGGAGGCCGGGCAGGTACAGGCTCACCGATGTACAGGGGACCAGCTCGGGACCCTTTGTCCCAGGCTAGGATGGATGCTCTCAGCTGTTTCTTGGAGAGGGGGTTATCTTGTTTCTCGGGGAGCATAGTCTTGGGATGCAGGAGACACCCTCACCCCTCACCACCTAGGGGGGAAAGTGTGGACTCTGAGTTGGGGGCCCACCACGTGGCAGGGCGACCACCCTCGTAGAGCTGGTTCACTGGTCCCCCTGCCCACTCGGCCACATGCTTGGAGGCTCCCCTTGGGAGAAGCAGGGGAGCTGAGGAAGGTAAGGCCACCCCATGGACTCCTGGGGCTCTCAGGCACCGAGAGCCTGCACCCTGTGGCCTCAGCCCTTTCTCCCCATCCTGCGACATGCGCAGCTGGTCCAGCAGCTGCCCCTCAGAACGCTTCTCAACCCGAGGCTCTGGGGGCCTCCCGAATCAGTCAGAGCTGGCAGACAAGTCAAAACCGGGCTATTATCTCAGCCAAGATGTAGGCTGCCACTTTGGGGGTCTGGACACCCCGGAGGAGAAAGGGTCAGGACCTCAAGGTGGGGGCACTGAGACTGTAAGCTAGGGGGACAGCCGGGGGCGGGGTGGTGAGAACAGGCACAGGGGCCTTGACCTGGAGCCTGGGAATGGGAGCCGTGGGGGTCCCTCAGTGAGGAAGGAGCCTGGAGGGGCCCGTGTGTGGGGTGGGGACTCCACTCTAGGGACCAGGGGCCCTCCAGGGGGGCTGGCCCGTGAGCTCTGAGGACAAGCTGGGGGCGCGTCTACATGGAGAGGTTCTAGGTGAAGGCTGAGGGGGTCAGTGGGCAGCCTCAGGTGAAAGGAGAGACGCACGCAGGCGTGCACCTGCCTGGGGGGAGAGGAGATGGGGAGGAGGCGGTGGCCAGGGACACGGAGGGAGCTCTTGTGCTCTGGGTGGTCGAAAACCCACTGGGATAGGAAACCCTGGGGGGACCGCTGTGTGCGGGGCTGGGAGGTGTCAGGCTATGGGGAGGAGAAGTCAAGGACTAGGCAGCGTGCCCAGGCGACCTCACAGCACCTGGCCGGTACCTGATGGGCAGCTGGGGAGCACCTGGCAGGCACCATTTGATTGCTCAGATCCAGCCCACTGGTCCACCTCCCCGAACTGCTCAAATGCCTGGGCTGCCACGCCCACTCACGTGCGCAGAGATCCCTGTGGCTCCCAAACCAGGAAAGTCTTCACAGCGGTGCCATCACAGCCTGTGGGGCTGGGGCAGCGTGACCCATGGCCCGTGATGGCCCTTCATGTCCAGCTGGCTGGTAGGTGATCCAGATCCAGACTCCCTTTTGAGCCTGCTTCCTCGGGTACCCTCCTGGTACCCACTGCCCTAGATCTCTTTGCCCAGGAAACACGCCTCACCCATGGATCTCCATCTCAGAAAGAACACCTGTGAGGGAGAGAGGCAGGATCGGGTGGAGCGAGAAGGGAGCCGGGAGGCTGCAGTGGCTTCGGCGGGTCCCACGGGGAGCTCTGCAGGGGCGCGGCCCTCTCCACCTGTTGCCCAAGGAGGCAGAGTCTGGGCCTGTGGACTCTCCACACCATGCCACCGTTGGATGGACGATGCCTGGACAGGTTCCCTGTGGTCTGGCTGGGTGCAGTCTTGGGTGTGGGCAACTCCCAGGGGGCCTCGGTGTCAGCGGCCAACACACCTGGCGGTTGGGATGACAGCTGTCCCGCTCTGCAGGGGGCTCTGGGGGGCCACATGGCACCCCCTAGACCCTGTTGCGCATGGATGCACACTCCTCATTTAGGTGGGAGACTTCGGATGGGCCATTTGGAGCGTGTCCGTGGTTGAGAAGGGAGAGGAGGGCGGAGGGAGAAATACGGAAGTAACCGGGTGAAAAATAACTTTTAGCTGCTGGGTAGAATGTGGGATCCCCAGCGGCTGGGACGGTGGTGGGGGGCTCGGTTTTCTGGAAGAGGAGGGTCTCATGAATGGGCCCAAGAGGAGCAGCCAGGAGACCAGCCGGACCCCAGGGGAGTGTGAAGCCCAGAAGCGGGGGAACGTGGGCCTCAGAAGAGGATGTCATCACCTACAGCGCCTGCTCCTGGGGGCCAGAGGAGGCCAGGGCTGAGCTCGGGCTCTGCCTCTGCTGATACAGAGGACCAGGAAGAGCCAGGAAGAGCCCCCCGTCCTGATCAGAGAGGTGGTGTGCACGGCTCGGAAGAACGAGGCTCTGTCCGGGCCGGAGGACTCGAGGGCCGCGGAGTGCAATGGAGGTGGGACGCAGTGGATGGGAGGACTTCCGGTTCCATGCCTTCACCTGGTTGGTGAAGCAGAGAGCGTGGGGAACAGGGCGTGGCCGTGCAGGGAGGGTCTGCTGCCTGGCCTTGTCCTTGGGGTGCCTGCCACCCCGGCTCACAGGGTACCCAGACGCAAGAGAGAACTTCCCCTCACCGCTGCCGTCCAGCCTGCCGGGGACCTTGCACAAGTAGAACAGAAATCTTGAACCGCCAGACTAGGAATTTTTTCCCTGGAAAAGAGAAGGTCATCCTTAGGGCGTTTTGTTGGAAGGTCTGAGGTGCTAAGCCACTGCAGTCGTTTCCGACTCTGTGCGACCTCATAGACGGCAGTCCACCAGGCTCCCCGGTCCCTGGGATTCTCCAGGCAAGAATACTGGAGTGGGTTGCTATTTCCTTCTCCAAAGCATGAAAGTGAAAAGTGAAAGTGAAGTCGCTCAGTCGTGTCCAACTCTTAGCGACCCCATGGACTGCAGCCTACCAGGCTCCTCCATCCATGGGATTTTTCAGGCAAGAGGTCTAAGATGAATTCCCTTTAAATCGAAAATCTGAAAGGCGTTGCCAAACTAATATTGATACAGTCTGTGAGCCTGGCGGGCACTTTACTGTTTATAAAATGGTTTGCATGTGGTGCCCGGACCGTTTTATGTTGTTATTGCTTTTGTTACAGAAGACTATTAAATGTCATGTAAAATATTGACATTTTTATAGGAAAAAGCAAGTTTTAAAACAGTATTATATAAGCCATCTTTATTACAAAAAATCATACATGTATCCATACACAGGAAAAAAGAGACAATAAATAATACCAACATGTTAATAGTCATTATTTGAGGATTATAGGTTATTTTTCCCATTTTATTTTTTTTATACCTTATATTTTAAAGTTGTTTATAGTGCGTATAACTTTTGTAATGAATTTTAAAAAGGGAACTGGAAAGATTTAGAGGGTTTCAGCTGGTGCGAAGAGACCCCCAGACCCTCCTCCTGGCCTGCCCCGCCCTTGGTCCCACACCTGTGAGCTGATGCTGGCAAAGGCCTCTTCCTCTTTCCCGAGGGTCCTTCAACCGTTTTCCCATCCTGGGCTCTCTATCTGCCAGCCAACTGTTTTCCATTCCACACTTTGAAATTAAAATGAGTGTGTTGGGCTGTTTAGGCCACAGACACATCCGTGTAAGCCGTGTTTACGCGGCAACTGGTGACCAGTTAATTACATGGTAATTACAGCGTAGCGGCAGGGCGATCACACAGTAAGTGCCGTGTCATTAGCCCTGATTACTCCAGTCTTGTGAGCACAGGGAGGTGCGTGGTAATTGCTTTTGGACCTGCTAAAGGCAGGAGAGACAGATCCACGGCAGCCTGCAATTATCCAGGATGAGTGTGACGTGTATCAAGTAAGCAAACATTGAGGGGGTGGTCTGCGTGTGTTAAGTGAGCAAGAACCAAGCGCCCCCTCCCCCAGGAGGCCACAGAGTCCTGACGTGAAGCTCCTTTATGTCCCCAGGCCCAAGGCAGAGCGAAGGGACACAGGCTGAAGGCTCTGATTTCCTCCATTTATTGAAAGCCTACTGTGTGCTTGAATGGGCTGCTCACAGGAGCGAGAGAGGAGAACGCAGAGCAGGTGTCCTTGAAGATCCCATAGGTTCCTGGAGGAGGTGGGTGAGTAGTAAAAAATATTCCCAACACAATAAAAGAGGCACAAACACGGTCTCCGAGATCCCAGAGGATGGAGGGGCCTCTGCTTAGGGCTGTTACTGGGAGGCCTCTTGGAGGAGGTCATACTTGTGGGTCTTGAGGGATGAATAGGAGTTTGATAAGAGCAAGTGGGCTTGGAGGAAGACCTACTAGGCAGAATCTGAGTTCCTGTTTCTGAAACTCAAGTCCCACAGCTCTCTCTTCAGTCCCACCAGCATCCTTCCCAGTCAAGAGAAACAAAGAATCCCCCTCAGCCTTACGCTGCTTTGAGTAGAGAGTCTATCGTCTGCAACTGAAACTGTCCTCGTGAGTAACTGAGCTCAGGGAGCTGTGAGAGGGTTCCAGTGGCTCGAGCCTGGGGTATAGAAGATCATGGAGGGGAGGGGAGCAAACGAGAGGTGCTCCTACTGCGGGATGCGGAGGCAGTCTACAGTGGGAGCTGGAGGTCTGCTCAGTACTCAAGGATGTTCTGAAAGCAACTAGAGAAAGAAGTGCAAACAAGCTTAAGTAGACAAAATAAATCATAAAGATCAGAGCAGAAACAAGCAAAATAGAGACTAAAAAAAGCAATAGGAAAGATCAATGAAATGAAAAGGTGGTTCTTCAAAAAAGGCAAAATTGATTAAACCTCTAAGCAGACTCGTTAAGAAAAAAGGGAAGAGGACTCGAACCAATAAAATCAGAAATGAAAAAGGAGACGTTACAACGGACACCACAGAAATACAAAGGATCACAAGAGATGCCTGCCAGTGACCGCAGGTCAATAAGATGGACAGCCTTGAAGAGATGGAAACTCTTAGAAAGGTAAATGCTCTCGAGACGGAATCAGGAGGAAATAGAAAATATGAGCACACACATTACCAGTACTGAAACCGAACCAGTAACTTAAAAACTCCTAACAAGCAGAAGTCCAGGACCAGATGACTTCACAGGTGAATTCTACCAAATATTTAGAGAAGAGTTAACACCTATCCTTCTGAAACTTTTCAAAAAAAAAAAAAAAATCACAGAGGAAGGAACACTTCTGAACTCATTGTATTAGGCCACCATCACCCTGATACCAAAATCAGATAAAGATATCACATGCGAAAAGTTTTAGGCTGAATCACCGATTAATAAAGACACAGAAACCCTCAACAAAATACTAGCAAACTGAATCTAACCGTGCATCAAGAGGATCGTACACTATGATCGAGTGAGATTTATTCCAAGATTGCAAGCATTTTTCAATGTCTACAAATCAACGTGACGTACCACGTCAGCAGCAACTCTGTTTACAGTGAGCAGGACATGTCCTTGTTCAGCCTCTGTGCTTTGCCGTTCAGTTGTGTCCGACTCTATGCGACCCCAGGGACGGTAGCCCTCCAGGCTCCTCTGTCCATGGGATTTCCCAGGCAAGAACACTGGAGGGGGTTGGCGTTCCTTCCTCCAGGGGATCTTCCCGACCCGGGGATGGAACTCACATCCCCTTCATCTCCTGCATTGGCAGCAGACTCTTTACCACGGAGCCCCCGGGGAAGCCCCAAGACATAGAAGTGACTTAAATGTCCATCAACAGATGAAAAGATAAAGAAGCTGTGGTCCATATACACAATGGAGCGTCACTCAGCCATTTAAAAGAGTGAAATAAGGCCACTAGCAGCGACATGGATGGACCTAGAGATTCTCATGCTGAGTGAAGTCAGACAAAGACAAATACCATATGATACCACTTATCATGGAATCTAAAATGAACTTATTTACAAAACCGAAGTAGATTCATAGACGTAGAAAACAAACTTGCTGTCATCAAATGGGGAAAGGGGTAATGAGGAACTCGGGATCATCAACAACACACACACACTACTGCACATAAAGCAGATAAACAACAGAGACCTACTGTCTAGCTCAGGTTCTCTGGCCTCAGTTCTGGGGGCTCCAACCTCCCATCATTCTTGGAAGGATGGGCCACAGTCACGCCCAGGAGCCCGCCCAAGGTCAGCAAGGGAGAGCTGTGACACGGGACAAGGCGGGGCCTGTGCCTCCAGCAAACAGAGCAGCAGGTGGCCTGGTAGGTCCATGCAGTCAGGCCCCTGGTGGGTGGGTGGGGGAGGGACCCCTCGGGGAGGCGGTGCTGAAGGTGGGGTGAGGGTGGTGGGCTGGATGGGCTGCAGTGGGGCCCACAGGAGCGGAGGGCGTGAGGAGGCAGAGCAGGCTGCAGGGCACATGGAGGGGCCGGGGCAGAGGCTGCTGGGAGAGCTGGGAGCAGCCTGTGAGCTCCCCCCATCAGGGCCTGGTTTGGTTTGGAAGGTGGCAGGGAGCCAGAGAAGGTTCTAGAACCGGTGGTACATGGCTGGGTGGGCACTTAGGAAGATGGACACAGCGTGAGACGGGGGACCTGGGCTCAGCCCTTCCCTCTGCACTTAGCTGGGGCTTGGCGGGGCCATGTCCCCGGGTAGCCCAGGTCTCTGGGGGATTCGGGGGGCCCCTGCAAATCTGGTTTATGGTCTCTGTGGAAGTAGGTCAGGCTTCCCTGGTGGTTCAGAGGGTAAAGCGTCTGCCTGCAGTGCAGGAGACCTGGGTTCAATCCCTGGTTTGGGAAGATCCCCTGGAGAAGGAAATGGCAACCTACTCTGGTACTCTTGCCTGGAAAATCCCATGGATGGAGAAAACTGTAGGCTACAGTCTATGGGGTCGCAAAGAGTCAGACACGAAAGTAGGTGTCCTATTTCACGGAAGTAGGTCACTTCAACAGCCCACGGAGCTTCACTGTTGCCAGTTAAACCTGGAGACAGTGTGACTCTATGAAGAGCTCGTCACTCATTAGTAAACACTGCCCCGCTTTCAGATCCAGCATTCACATGACCTTTGCCACAGCGAGCTCAGACGAGGCAGGCGTTGGATCGCTGGGCCCCAGCTGGTGAGAAGTGGAGATGGAAACGATGCCCTCCACGCTTGTCTCCATGTCCCCCCCGCACCCCGGACCTGTCCCCCTCCCTGGGGACCAGACCCAAAGAGCTGATTACCAACCCAGACACACGCTTGCACACATGCGCTCACAGAAGCGCAGTTCCCGTCACCGAAGCAAACGTCAGTGATTAGCGAAGAACTCAACGTGCTGTTCCAGCTACGGGCAGGGGTGACAGGGGGCACACGGCGCGTGAGCCTCAGAAAACATGGGGCTCGGTGAGAGACGTCAGACACGGAAGGCACGTGCGGTACAACCCTGTGCCCGCGAAGTGTTGGCTCAGGCCAGTCCACGGACGGAAGGCAGACAGCGGCTGTTTCGGGCTGGGGGAGGGGGGTGGGCAGGGACCACTTAGTGGGACGCGGGTTCCTTTAGGGTGAGCGGCCTTAGGACTGGGCGGAGGTGCTGGTTGCAGGACCCTGTGAACCTGCCAGATGCCGCGGAATGCTGCATTTAAAAATGGTTAAGTTGATGTTCTGGGAATTTCATTTTAATTTCTAAAAAAGCAGCCTAAAACCCTGATACCTTGAGGGTTTGGAAACTTGGGGGACCTGCAGGAAATCCAGGCCCACCTGAGGTCAGGCTTGAGTGGCAGAGCTTGGGGGCTGATGGTGGGGTCCCTGGGACCTGGCGCTGAGAAGTGGTCTTGGCTGGGGAGACGTTGGGTAGGGGGCTCTCACGGCCGGGCTGTTTCTGAGCCGCCCCCAGGGGCCCCGGCAGCTTCTCCTTCCGCCCTCACTGCCTCTGGAGACAGTGTTACTTTCAGGCCCCAGACAGAATTGTCCCGCCCTCTGCGGGGGCCTGGGGGGTGGGCGGTGGTGTGGAGAGGGGGAGTCCTGTCCCTGGGGGTCTCTGCATGAGGCCCTGCCCTCCCTGCACAAGGACGGATGCAGCTGTTGTCCCCTCTGCTGGCAACAGGGGACAGAGGAGCAAGAGAGAGCTTCTGAGCTGGGGTCGTGTGGTCCCACCAGCCTCCAGGCTCCCGGGGGACTCTCCCCCACTTTCCTCTACCCGTGAGTAAAAACAGGTAGGACACACACCACAGAGTCTGCTCAACACATGGGTGATGAAACCTACCAGTGGCCCACCCAGGAATGGGCGCTGAGCTTCTCAAGGTGGAGTCCGGACCCCCAGCACCAGCGCCAGCTGGCTTGTGGGGAATGCAGGTTCTCAGGCCCCAACCCAGGCGCTCCGGGCGGGGCTGGTGCCCCGTGCTGCAGGAGGCCCCTGGCCGGCCCTGGCCACGGCGATGCAGACCCTCGGGCTGAGTCAGCCCTCAACCCCACGCACTGGGGTCTCTACGTGGGAGCCCCTGGGGTCCTGCTCTGCCCCCAGGGGAGGCTCAGGCCTCACTCCCCAGCCCTCCTGGTCAGCGCTGCGGGGCTCCCTAGCATCATTTTCTAGGTGGATTTTTACCTTCTAGGAAGATTCCTCTTTCCAGGGGCTGGGCCCATCCCCCGCCTCCCTAGGGGCCCAGGCAGTGGCTCTCCCCTCAGACGGGGTGGGGAGGGCAGGTGGTCTCTGCCCTGTGGGGCACATGGCCACAGGCACCTCCCAGCGCACGCCACGTGTGCAAAGGTTGGAAGAACAGTGTAAGAGGTCGAGCTTATCATCAAGCTGCTCACCCAGCCCCCATCCACACGGTCACTTCCAACCTTTGCTCTTTTTCTTTTAAACCTTTTTGAGCCCCTGTTGTCAAAGATAAGTTCCCTGGGAAAGAGCTACTCTTGGAACAGAGGAGGAAGCTTCTGGCTGGAAGGGCAGGCGGCCCTGAGCCCACCGCCGGCCCGGCCCGGATTAGCCCAGGGTCCCCCGCTGACCCTCACGCAGCGTCAGGTCAGCCACAGTCTTGGGGGCACCCCGCCAGGCTGGCAAAGCCAACACCGCCGCCTCTGCCGCGTTTTCCTGCTTTGTTGTTATTTCCTTTGGCTATGCCGCTTGAGCCGAATGAACTCACTGGGCAGGCATGGACATTTGCTGTCATGAAAAGCATCCATGATGACGCTTCGATTTCCCCTGAGGAAGTCTAGCCGTGGGTCACCTCCGAACATTCGTTCTCCTCCGTGAAGACCACCAGGAAAGTCCTGCAGAGTCTTCCTCTTGCCAGGAAAGAACTCGGTCCTCCTCCTTCCACCTGCTCTCGGGTCTGTCCCTGCCTCATGTAGCTTGGCTCCGCTCTCAGCGTACAGCAGGCAGTCACAAATATTTTTTTGACATGAAAGGATCTGCTTGATTTCACAAAATCTAAAAGCTAATTCCTGGAACCAGGGCCCTGCAGAAATGATTCTCCAGCCAGAGACACAGTCATTTGTTATCCTCTTTGGCCATCGAGCCTGGTGTCTTATCTAAGAAAATATTGCTCCTTGAGGACTCTCTTGTTCTAGGACAAACACTGCGTTTGGCACTCACACTCCTGTTACTCTGTGGGCTTCACAGTCTGGGTGGGTCACTGTTGTGACTTAAACTATCTCCTGAAGACACAGGTCAAGCCCTAGCACCCAGTGCCTTTACATATGACTTCTTTGGAAATAAGGTTTTTGCAGATCAGTTCAGTTGCTCAGTTGTGTCCGACTCTTTGTGACCCCATGGACTGCAGCATGCCAGGCCTCCCTGCCCCATCTCCCAGAGCTTGCTCAAATTCATGTCCATTGAGTCAGTGATGCCATCCAACCATCTCATCCTCTGTCGTCTCCTTCTCCTCCCGCCCTCAATTTTTCCCAGCATCAGGGTCTTTTCAAATGAGTCAGTTCTTTGCATCAGGTGGCCAAAGGATTGGAGTTTCAGCTTCAGCATCAGTCCTTCCAATGAACACTCAGGACTGATCTCCTTTAGGATGGACTAGTTGGATCTCCTTGCAGTCCAGGGACTCTCAAGAGTTTTCTCCAACACCACAGTTCAAAAGCATCAATTCTTCGGTGCTCAGCTTTCTTTATAGTCCAACTCTCACATCCACACACGACCACTGGAAAAACCGTAGCCTTGACTATCAAGTTAACATGAGGTCATCCTGGGTGAGGGTGGGCCCTAAGTTCTGTGGGCGGTGTCGTCTTAAGGAGAGAGACAGACAGATGCACAGGGAGGTCAGCACGCGATGACAAGGCAGGCCTCGGAGGGCTGTGTCCACAGAGTGAGGCCCGCCTGCAGCCCCCAGGGGCTGGAGGCGGTGGGGAGGACCCTCCCCAGTGCCTTCAGAGGGCGGGAGGCCGCACGGGCACTTTAGTTTCGGTTTCCGGCCTCCATTCAGGGAGAGAGAAACTTGTGAGGCTCAGAGCTGCCCCTGGCAGACTGGCCACAGGGCCCCGTGGGAGCACCAGGGCCTGAGAGGAGCGGGACCGTGTCCCCTGCATTCTGCGGGCCGACCGAGGCTGCAGGTCGTTCTCGGTCTTACAGGCAAAACCTCACGGGCATACCCGCCTCGAAGGGCTGATTTTAAACCCACGTGAGAAGGTTCGCTTGCATTTCGCCTGCTGTTGACACACAGGCTGTTGTGGGAGCAAGTCAGTGAAGTCGGGTCAGGGGACAGCAGGCGAGGTGCGGCTGGTGAGCCCGGCGCGTGGATTCACCAGACCAGCCTGGGCTCCGCCGCCTCGGAGGCCTTTCTCTGGAGTCCCACCTCCTCGGTCCTCGGGTGCCTGCAGCCTTGCTATGTTTTCCACGTGAGCTCAGTGCGTCTCCCTCCGCCTGTGCTATTGTGCGTTAAAACAGAATGTCTGTGTGCCTTTTCATTGAAAGTGCTGTGTAAATATTTTCCAACGGCAGGAAAATGGCTTTCCTTCCCAGTCCCGTGTCCGCCACTCCCGTCATGCTGACGTGCTTTTGGCCACGTCAGCACGTGCCTAGTGAGAAACGCCCGACGGGACCCGCCTGCCGCTGGCCTGGCTCCGGTGGCCTTTCTTAGACGCCTCAGACCCTCGACAGGGTCACAGCTCAGCCCTCACCTTCGCGCCCAAGTTCATTGTCGCCAGCATCCCTGCCTGACAGCAAAGATGCTTCAGCCCCATACCCAGGAGGGGGCCCCTTTCTCCCTTCCCGAGCCCCGCCTCCCATCCAGTTCCGGTCTCCAAAGGCTATTCAGCCTCTGGCCACCCTGGCCTCCTGCAGGGCCTCCTGCATGGTGTGTTCTGGCCCCGGCATCTTTCATCCAGACACGGGGACACCCTTGACTTGGCTCCCAGCCTCATGCTTCCCTCTCCAGCCCATTGCTTGCTTAGGAGCAAGACTGGACATTTTAAATGTAATTTTTTTAAATTGTGGTAAAATACACATAACGTGGACTTCACCCTCTTAAGCGCTTTACCTGCACAGTTCTGTGGGACTGGGGCACATTCAGTTTGCTGAACAAGCGTCACCACCATCCACCACTGAAGTTTCTGTCTTCCCAGATGAAACTGTCTGCACTAAGTACCCTCACTCCCCAGCCCCTGACAGCCCCATTCAGCCCTGTTTCTGTGGGTCTGGCTCCTCCAGGGACCTGCTATAAATGGGGCCACGCAGTATCTGTCCTTTTCTGACTGGGTTATTAACTTGGCACGTGCGTCCTCAAAGCTCCTCCACGTCGTCGCAGGTGTCAGAGTCTCCTTCCTTGTTAAGGCTGAACCACACTCCCATCCTATGGGCGGACCACGTTTTGCTTCTTCATTCATCTACCGTCGACACTTGGCTCGCCTCCACCTTTTGGCTATTGTGAATAATGCTGCTGTAAACATAGGTGTGCAAATACACTGAGCTCCTGCTTTCAATTATTCTGGGTATTTGCCCTAAAGTGGAATTGCTGTATCACATGGTAATTCTGTTCAATCTTTGGAGGAGCCGCCGCACTGTTTCCCCTAGGATGGGTCTTTAAAAAGCCCGGAGCAGATGACCTGGCTCCCAGGGCATGCACCAAGGCCCCTCCTGCTGTGCCCCCGCCTTTCCGGCCTGCTCTCCTGCCCTTTTGTCCTGCTCTCCTGCTCCGTCCGCCGTCCTGTCCTCTGTAGTCGCAGGCCCGCCCCCTCTCACACCCATGGGTCCTGCTGCTTCTGTGCCCGTGGCTGTCCACCTCCTCCCTGGCTTTATTTCAGTTCCTCCCAGCTCGGGTCACTCCCTGGCCTGCACGTCCTCTGTTGCCTTAATCTGTCTCCTGTACAATGGTGGGCTCACCTGCAAGAAGGAACACGGTTTGTGGGTCAGCTTTGTCCCCACACAGGGGACAAAGTCCCCTAGACCCCGGCATAGGCAGTTGTTGAAGGATGAAAAGAATGACTGGACAAAAAGAACTGGGGAAGTTATCTGCAATGGAGAGCAGTATAATATAATGAAAATGTCTCTGCAAACAGAGGGATGGGAATTTGGGTTTATGATTACATCACTCCAGTGTTCTTGCCTGGAGAATCCCATGGACAGAAGAGCCTGGTGGGCTACACCTCAGGGGGTCACAAAGAGTTGGACACGACTGAGTGACTGAGCACAGCAAGTTAAAAATCAGTTCAGTAATTGGAATAGTGACTTCAGTTCAGTCACTCAGTCATGTCCGACTCTAAACTGTTGCTTCTTGACCTGCATACAGATTTCTCAGGAGGCAGGTAAGGTGGTCTGGTATTCCCATCTCTTGAAGCTGAGATCCAGCAGCACACTAATAGGATCACACACTGTGGCCAAGTGGGATTTATCTCTGGGATGCAAGGATGGTTCAACACATGTGAATCAAGCAGTGTGATACATCACACTTACAGAATGAAAGATAAAAACCACATGACTGCCTCAGCAGATGCAGAAAAAGTATTTGACAAAATTCAACATTCATTTATGAAAAATAATATCAACAAAGTTGATATAGAAGGAGTTTGTCACAACACAAGAAGGCCTACACTTAAAAAGACCACACAGCCATGAAATTAAAAGACGCTTACTCCTTGGAAGGAAAGTTATGACCAACCTAGATAGCATATTCAAAAGCAGAGACATCACTTTGCCAACAAAGGTTCGTCTAGTCAAGGCTATGGTTTTTCCTGTGGTCACGTATGGATGTGAGAGTTGGACTGCGCTGAAGAATTGATGCTTTTGAACTGTGGTGTTGGAGAAGACTCTTGAGAGTCCCTTGGATGGCAAGGAGATCCAACCAGTCCATTCTGAAGGAGATCAGCCCTGGGTGTTCTTTGGAAGGAAAAATGCTAAAGCTGAAACTCCAGTACTTTGGCCACCTCATGCAAAGAGTTGACTCATTGGAAAAGACTCTGATGCTGGGAGGGATTGGGGGCAGGAGGAGAAGGGGAGGACAGAGGATGAGATGGCTGGATGGCATCACTGACTCGATGGACGTGAGTCTCAGTGAACTCCGGGAGTTGGTGATGGACAGGGAGGCGTGGCGTGCTGTGATTCATGGGGTCGAAAAGAGTCGGACACAACTCAGCAACTCATCTGATCTGATCTCCGAACGTCATAATCAACGGGGAAAAATAAAAGCTCTTCTTTTAAGACCTGGTACAAGGAAAGGATGCCCACTCTCACCTTTTCTATCAGCATGGTACTACTGGAAATTATAGCCACAGCAATTAGGCAAGAAAAGGAAATAAAAGAAATCCAAACCAGAAAAGAAGACTTAAAATTATCTCTATTTTCAGATAGCATGATCACACATGTAGAAAACTCTAAAGACTATTAGAACTCAAACAACTATTAGAACTAATAAATAAATTTAGTAAAGTTGTAGGATACAAAAATCAATGTACAAAAGTCGGTGACATTTTTATTCACAAACAGTGAACCACCTAAAAGGGAAATTAAGAAAATAATCTCTTTGATCGTAGCAACAAAAAGTAAAATACTTCAGGATGAACTTAACCAAAGAGACTTGTAGAGTGGAAATTTTAAAACATTGGTGAAGGAAACTCAAGACATAGATTAATGGGAATATATTCTGTGTTCATGGGTTAGAAGAATCAATGTTGTTAAAAGGTCCATACTGCTCAAAGTGATCTTCAGAATCAGTGCAGTCTCTATCAACATCCTAATGGCATCCTTGTATAGAAACAGAAAAAGCAATCCTAAAATCCATATGGAACCACAGAAGACCCAGATCAGAAAAAGTAATCTTTGAAAGAAGAACATAGGTAGAGGCATACTTCCTGGTTTCAGAATATATTACAACGTGACAGTGATCACAACAGGCTGGTGCTTGTGTAAAAAGAGACATGTAGACTAACGAGTGGAACAGACAGCACAGAGGTAAACCCACACGTTCACGGTCATCTCCTCTTCAGCAAGGTGCCAAGAACACACACTGGGGAAAGCATAGTCTCTTCACAAAGTGTGTTGAGAAAACTGGATTTTCACATGTAGAAGAATGAAATTGAGCCCTTATCTCACACCCTATACAAAAATCAACTCAAAATGGGTTAAAGACAAGCATAAAACCTGAAACTATAAAACTACTAGAAGAAAACATAGTAGAAAAACTTCATAACATTGGTCTTGGCAACGATTTTTTTTTGGATATGATCCCCAAAACACAGACAAAACAAAATAAACAAATGGGATTGCATCAAACCAAACAATTCTGCACAGCAAAGGAATCAACCAACCGAGTGAAAAGGCAGCCTATGATGAGAGAAAATATTTGCAAACTATATGACAAGAGGTTAATCTTCAAAAGTTATAAGGGACTCATATAATTCAACAGCAAAAGACAAATACTTCTTCAAAAAATGGACAAAGGACCTTGTCCTTTGTCCCTGTCCTTCGGACATTCCTCTGGAGAAGACATACAAGGGGTCAACAGGTACATGAACAGACGTTCAACATCACTAATCGTCAGGGAAATGCAAAGCAAAACCACAAGAAAATACCACCTTGTACCTGTTAGGACAGCTATCATCATAAAAGATAACAAGTGTTGGTGAGATTGTCGAGAAAAGGGAGCCCTGTGCAGTTGGTGGGAAGGTAAATTAGTGCAGCGCAATGGAAAACTGTACGGAGGATTCTCAAAAAATCAAAAAGATAGAGCTACTATATGACCACATGACCTAGCAATTCCACTTCCAGGATTTCATCCAAAAAATGAAATCAAGGCCTTAGCGATGTGTCCGCTCCCGTGCTCACTGAAGCCTTATTCACAAAAGCTAAGATGCGGAAGCCGTCTAAATGTCCGCTGAAAGATGAGTGGACAAAGAAAATTGGAATACATTTATGTGTGTGTGTATACATAATTACATACATATGCGTAAAGGAGAGTCCGCACTTTGTAACAACACGGATGACGTGTGGAGGACATTATGATAAGGGAAGTAAACCAGACACAGAAGGACAAGCCCTGCGTGATGCCACTTAGTTGTGGATTCTGAAACCGTCCCACTCATGGAAGCAGAGAGAAGGGTGGTTGCCAGGGCCTGGGGGAGGGAAGGTGGGGGGTATTCCTCAGCAGTGCAAAGTTCCAGTTATGCAGGATGGGTTTGGCGAGCTTGTGTACAGCCTGGTGACTGTCGGTAACGACACCGTACTGTGTGCTTGGAATTCGCTGAGGGGATGAGTGTTCTCACCATGGGAGGAAAAAAAGGCAGAAAATGGTTCAGCATTAGTGGTTGGGGCATAGACTTGGATTACTGTGATACTGAATGGTTTACTCTGGAAACGAACAGAGATCATTCTGTCGTTTTTGAGATTGCACCCAGATAATACATTTTGGACTCTTTTGTTGACTATGTTTTGTTTCTTCTAAGGGATTCTTGCCCACAGTAGTAGATATAACAGTCATCTGAATTAAAGTCTCCCATTCCTATCCATTTTAGTTCACTGATTCCTAAAATGTTGATGTTCACTCTTGCCATCTCCTGTTTGACCACTTCCAATTTACTTTGATTCATGGACCTAACATTCCAGGTTCCTATGCAATATTGCTCTTTACAACGTCGGACCTTACTTTCACCACCAGACACATCCACAGCTGGGCGTTGTTTCTGGTTTGGCTCAGCCTCTTCATTCTTTCTGGTGCTGTTTCTTAGCTGTTCTCTGGTAGCATACTGGACACCTACTGACCTGGGGGGTTCATCTTTCAGTGTCATATCTTTTTGCCTTTTCAAAATGCTATTTTTATTTGTCAGTTATACCTCAATGAAGCTAAAAAATGGTACCAATATACTAAACTATTATAAATATATTTTTGAATCAATTAGGTCTCTGCACTCCAAGGAACATGAGGTCTCCGGACCTGCCATATCAGTCTGGGGTTTTCAGTGGGTCAGTGTTATTAAAATGCACATTTATGGTGATTACATGAACTTTGTCCCATTGATATAAAATACCTAACGTGAGCCAAGTCGTTGCCATGGTGAATATATGTAAGGCTATAAGTCAGGCTATTTCCCTGATGGTCTCGGTGTTGGTAGACATTAAAAATAACCAAGGATTGCTATTTAGACCCTCTTTTTCATAGGCGTGAGTCATTTTCTTAGCAACCGTAATATAGCGCAAGCTTGTCATCGGATGCACCATTTAATGAATGCTGGGTGGCCTTTGGAGGGCAAGCCTGGGTGCCGTATCAGCAATGGTTTTGGCCTGATGCCACCACCAGCATTTCTAGAGGGGGAGTCGGCTGTGGGCGTCCTTGTTTGTCACAGGTGTCAACACAGATCTGAGCCTGCAAAGAAGCAACCAGGGCAAGAAGAAGTCATTAAATATAAAAATGCTAGCCTTGAATCTACTGCATAGCACAGGGAACATGATTCAGTACTCTGTAGTGGCACGTGGTGGGAAAAGAATCTGGAAAGAGTGGAGAACGTGTGCATATATGTGTATATACCTGGGCCTCCCAGGTGATGCAGTGGTAAAGGATCCTCCTGCCAAGCAGGACATGTGGGTTTGATCCCTGGATCAGAAAGACCCCCTGGAGAAGGGCATGGCAACTCACTCCAATATTCATCTGGAGAATCCCACGGACAGAGGAGCCTGGTGCAGCAATACTTCAGTAGAAATTTTTTTAAAAAAGGATCTTTCTGGCATGATTTTACACCTATCATGTATTCACTATACAACATTCTAAATGAGAAATCTGCAATTTAGGTTTCATGAATCCCTCACCTCGGGGCACCATTCTGACTGGGCCAAGGCCCGCAGATGTCAAGGACGATGCTCAGAGGGAGCCTACGCGTCCAGGGACACCCTGGTGTCCATCTCCCAGGGCCTCATATCGTGTGCTCCTCTGAGCTGCTGCAGGTGACCCCTTCACTCTGGTGGAGGCTGCAGGTATTCTGGTCAGTGACCCTTGGTGGAGTCTGCCCAGTGGGGCTCTGGGTGCGTGGCCAAAGATCAAGGCCAACGTCAGCTTTCTTCTCTGTCCAGAACTTTCTGCTGTGGTCGTTTTGTCCTGAGAAACCCACAGTTCCCGAATGGCAGCCTGTGCACGACAGCCTTCTCCAAGGAGGGTTTTAGCTGGTTGACCTGGGGTCCCTGGAGGGACAGATGAACAATAACAGCGAGGAGTCAGCCTTCAGTTACGTTACTGTGTGCTGTGCTAAGTCCCTCCATTCGTGTCTGCCTCTTTGCAACCCTATAGACTGTAGCCCCCCCTAGCTCCTCTGTCCATGGGATTCTCCAGGTAAGAATGCTGGAGTAGGTTGCCCTGCCCTCCTCCAGGGATCTTCCCCCACCCCAGGGTCGAACCCACGTCTCTTATGTCTCCTGCATTGGCAGGCGGGGTCTTTACCACTAGCGCCACCTGAGAAGCCCATCAGTTATGTTAGAACAGCTGTTGGATGAAATAGGACAACTTTCTTGGTCACGATCAGCAGTTACACCCATTGTGCATTCAACGCGTGTTAGGTACAGCGTGAGCATTCTCCGTGTAGGGTACATAATCTATCTACCCTGGGAACCAGCAAGGAAGTATGTATGAAGGAAGGAATGTATGTGTCAAGGAAGAAAGTATGGATAAGCAAAGAGAGAGAATGTTCTGGATTAACGTAACAGTTTTTCCTGAAAAGAGAAGTAAAAAGCAGTTGGAACTTACAACCAGCAGCTCTTAATCTCAACGTTTCTCTGACAAGGAGAGCTGGGAGGATGGGAGTGGTTTACTGGGAAGAAAAGCAGGAGCGTCTGCCCAGGACCAGAGTCTGGACCTAAAGGTGCCTTGCCAGACTGTCGTGACTGTCAGCATGCAAGTCAGGAGAACCAGGCTGATGGTGCCCACGCTTCAGTGAGTGAACCAGAAGATAAACTCGGGCCACGGATCAGAACAAGAAGGAATGAGAACACATTTAAACAAGGGGGCAGGATTCTGGGGCGCCCTGAGGCTAGAGCCTGGAAAGCCCAAGTGCAAACAGCAGCAGCTCCTTCAGAAGAAGCAGAACAGCATGGAAATCAGGGCGCCATCGCCGAAGGGCTTTTCTGGAAATACAGCAGGGTTGGGAAAAGCAGAGTCACGCGATCTCGAGGACACTGAATCAGCAGCCACAGGTGTGACAAGATGCTTCCTTGTTTGGCATCAGAGAGAATCTGCTGGAGGCCAAGTGCGATGAACTGGCCCCTGCGGGTCTCCCGGCCTAGCACCCCCCGCGCCCCACCCCCCTACACTTGCTCCCTGGACATCCGTGGAGAGAAAGACTGAACCCTTCAGAAGGTCTGCCTGGTGAGGGACGAGCCACAGGGGTGGGATGCTGTGTGTCACAAAGGATGGTCTGTTGCCAGGGTCCTTCCAAGTGCCCCCCAGCTCCCCTTCCCTCTGGGAGCACCCCAAACTCCTGGATGGGGCACTGCCGCCGATGAGGTGATGGGCAGTGATGCCAACTTCCCGCAGAGTTTACTTTCTACGTCCAAGCAAAAGACACCAGAATACAGAGACCCTGGAAGAGGGGAGGGAAGGCAGGATGGGGCCTGCTGAGGGTCGGTGCCAAAGTGGGGCCCCTGCCCCAGGCGGGGGGCCTGGGAAGCAGGGAAGGGGCGGAAAGTCACCAAGGCCCCGCTGGCTGACTCTCCCTGGGCCCGACCTGGCCCTCCCCTACCCGGCTTGGACAGGTTACTCTGGCAGGACTGGCCTGGGTTCGTGGGGCTCCTCACACGTGGATGGACCTGAAATCCACCTGATGCCAAATAGGAGTCGTCCACGAAATGATGGACAGAGGGGTCTTGACAAGTCAGAGGGAGAGAAGTCGAGCTCGGCCCACATGGGGCAGAGGGCCCCCCGCAGAGGCAGCCCCATGCTGGTCCTGCTGCACGGCCTCCACTGGGGTGAGCCAGGACGCTGGGGTGTCCGGGGACTCAGCCCCCCACAAGGTGGGCCTGCAGGCCTAGGGTAGGGGGCACGTCCTCTAGGTCTGGAGGGGGCCCTGAGACCCTCTCCCTGCCTTCCTGTCTCTACCAGTACCCAGAAAGTTGCTGCCAACCTGTTTCCCAAATGAGAGAACACGCTGGAAGATTTATTTTCTGCAGAAAGACATAAAACAAATAGGAAATATTATTTCAGAGAGCTGGAGCCGGGTAATTATTTATGAATGTATTACCGACCATATGGTTTCCCACGCTGGTTTGAGGGGGGTAATGATTTTTATAATTACCTGTGTTTAGAAATACCTTCATGCAAAGAAGTAAATATGCCTCCTACTGAGAACAGAAACAGTCTCTCCGCTTCCTTAATTAGTGAGCATTTCTTTAGCCAAAGCCTGAAATTACTTTTGGTTTCTCAGGGCAATGGGGGGACCGAGGCCTGGGGCCAGGACCCAGCCTGTGGCCGGCCCCTCTCGCCCAGGCATCTTCCATAGACTGCCTGCTGGTCAGACAGAGGCGACCAGGGCTTGGGGGGCGGGGTCGTCAGGCCCAGGCCTGCCCTCGGGGCTCGGGACCCCCGCCCCGTCCACGTCCGAGTCTGTGGCCCCTCTCCAGCCATCTGCTGCAGGCCCTTCTCCTGTCTGAGTCTGCGGCCCCCCTCCAGCCATCTGTTGCTGGCCCTTCTCCTGTGTCCTCAGCCACCTTCTATTGCACGCGGCCTGTCTCGTCCCCCCTGGAGCCTCTGGCCCCCGTGGTCTACAGTGAGAGCCCCTTCCTGCTAGTGGTGTGAGATGCGGGCAGACCAGGACACAGAGTTCAGCTGATGGCAAGAGTAAGGCGAATTGGAAGCTCTTTGATTCTTGGATGATGTGTTTCCTACTTTGAGGGGTGAACTGTTTTCTCTATGGATTGATGGGCATTTGTGATTTAAGCTTTGTCATTCCTTGTCCCTTCCCCAAAGTCAGTTTTCTGAGTTAGCAATATGCGCGTGTGTGTGTGTGCGTGCGTGTTGAGGGGGCAGCGATGGGGGAGAGGAAGTTGGGAAGACATCTAGGCCTGCACTTGGCTGGACTTGAGCTTGGGACCACGGGCCTATCACTGCACCCCCGACTCCACGGCCGCTGTGGACACCAGCCATGCAGAGCAGCGACGGGGACCCTGTCCGGCTGGGCAGGCCTCTCAGCTGCCCTGTGTCCCCACTGCCTCACTGTGAGGTGGGGTGATGGCAGCGCCAGCCTCCTGGGGGGGGGGACGTGCGCGTGTCTGTAAGAGGCCTGGCCTTGATGCGTGCTGCGTGCATGCACGTATGTGCCAGTGTGCACACACGCCTGTGTATGTCTGTGGGAGCCGGGCTGCAGGCGAGCAGGGAGCGGCTGCTTGGCTTGGGACTCAGACCCGGGACGTTTGGGGGAGCTGGTGGGGGGGAGGAGGGGAATGGGTGCTGTTGGGGTCCCGTGGCTGCAGGCTCCAGGCTGCGCTTCCTCTGTCTCCTCACACGCCTGGGGCTCTCAGACATTTTCTGTGGACCCAGATGAATGCCTCAGGCTCTGGATGATGCCTGCTGGTAAGCCACATGCCCGGCAGTGCTGGAAACGTTTCTGCAGGACTTCCGGAGACGCCTTCCTCTGGGTGACATGTGCATTTTGCAGGGACGGCTTGTGCGGACCTGAGAGTGGCCGGTCGGCCCTTCCTTTGGCCACAACGCCCGGTCATAAGCAATTAGGATGTGTGTTTTCTCCAGTTCTGACCCAGAAACTCATGACTTGTAGGCGGAACATTGCCCGTGGGACAGGCGACAGCCCTAGGTGAGGGAGGGGAGGGGGACTAGGGTGCCCTGGCTGTGTCCTGTGCCCCGGGAGGAAGTGCCAGGTTATCGAGGCCAGGGCTCCCAGCTGCTCCCTTCCATTGAGTGAGCTCCGCTGTGGGGTTTGCCTCGTTAACACAGCAGGAGCATCTATTGAGCGCTTACTGTGTGCCAAGCGTGCTGTGAGGGACGATACAGGGTCATTTCGGTCAGCGTCCGGGCTCTGGGTGGGGCAGGGAGTGTGAATGTCATGTTTGCGCACAATAAGGACCCCTGCTCCTCACTGCAGCGTGGGACCCATCCATTCTCAGGGGCTGTAGGAGCGAGGCATCCGTCTGGAGCCCCAGGTCATGGGGCCACAGCTTCTAAGTCAAGGCCAGTTAATGGAGGAGCTCTGGCTCACCCTCACCGCTGATGGAGTGTCTGCTCAACCAGGCCCTTTCCGAGACCCTGTGGAGTGACAGGCATCTGTCGGCTTCAGAAGATCCAGAACGTCCCCCACTTGGCTCCTCCCTTCGAGGGACTCGCTGCTTCCTGCTGGAATCGGACAAACACAAATAACCCCACTCTAATGAGATAAGAACACAGATGGCTTCGAGCGAGGTTCAGGGTTAGGCATAATGAAGGCAGCAGATGGGGAAATTCAAGTGAAAATTCCGTAAAATTTTAATTGAAAGATGATGTATTTCCACCCTAAGATCTTTTTGAGATGAGCTCAAATTTCATGCCCCTGGCCCCTTCCCCAGCAAACACGCCATCCCAAATTGAGCCTCCTCCCAGCTGTGTGCACGCCTCCTCCCACCCCGCTCGCCCCCCAGCCTGGAGAGCTTGACCCTGTCACTGTTCCCTGTCCCAGTCCCAGGAAGAGGCGCACATGTCCCTCTGAGTGTGGGAGAGGGGAAGAGAGAGCAGGGGAGTTGGAGGATGGACGCCTCGTGCAGTGGAGGCAGGACCCGTTAATCGGTGCCCCCTCAGGCTCCCGGGAGGCCCCAGACGTCCCGGGTCTCACTCTGTCTTCCTCCTGGGTGTGCTGGGCTGTCCCTCTCTGCCATCATCTTGGGGATCAGCCACCACCACTGCCGGGAAGCTCTCTGCACCCTGGTTGGGAAGGTCCCTGAGGTCCTTGTCCTGGGGACATCCTTGTGGCTTTAGGAGACTCTGGACTGACGACTCAGGGGACAGGGGAGCAGTGAGGGGCCAGCTCTCTTGGGGCCTGGTCCTGTAGGCCCAGCTTACTGCGGAGGGCAAGTGGAACTTGCTGCTGACGTGTGGCCCTTTCTGCACAGGCTGTGGCCGGGAGCTCACAGAGCATCCACTCCCCCTGTGCCCGTCGTTGCTCCTCTGTCCTTCCACCAGGCCACTGTCCGTCTGTCCTCAGGAGCTCTGCGTGTTGAGATCATTTTGCACAGCATGAAAAAAGGCATGCTGTGGTCAAGCAATTAATCAACTTATCAGTTGCTCAGTCCATCCAAATATCTGTCCACCCATCCATCCATTCACCCAAACTTTCTCCAACAAAGACTAAATTTATACCCTGAAGAAAGTGGTAGGATGGTCAACCAAGAAATCTCTCATAGCATCTTAAAATACAATTGTAGGATTTTTTTTTTAAGATCAGTGGCCACCATGTAAATATTAGTTGCCTTTTATTGGATACCTATTGTGGGTCTCCATTATACTGAAATATTATGTATTTTTTTTTCATGCATTAATGATTGGCACTGCTGCTGCTAAGTCGCTTCAGTCGTGTCCGACTCTGTGCGACCCCATAGACAGCAGCCCACCAGGCTCCCCCGTCCCTGGGACTCTCCAGGCAAGAACCCTGGAGTGGGTTGCCATTTCCTTCTCCAATGCATGAAAGTGAAAAGGGAAAGGGAAGTCGCTCAGTCGTGTCCGACTCTGTGTGACCCCAGAGATGGCAGCCCACCAGGCTCCCCCGTCCCTGGGACTCTCCAGGCAAGAACACTGGAGTGGGTTGCCATTTCCTTCTCCAATGCATGAAAGTGAAAAGTGAAAGGGAAGTCGCTCAGTTGTGTCCGACTCTTAGCGACCCCATGGACTGCAGCCTACCAGGCTCCTCCATCCATGGGATTTTCCAGGCAAGAGTACTGGAGTGGGATGCCATCGCAAGATTTTTTCCTGGCTCAGCTTTCTCCCCTGCTCCACCACCTGCTGGAGAAGAAAATCCCAATCAAAGCACAACTTTGAATAGCATGTTTGAGGAGGGTTAGCTGACTTTGTAAAGGTAGTCTTTGCTCTTTCAATGCTTTGGCCCCAGTGGTTCCACCATAATTTTGTTGAGAGGTGATGCTGAGACGTCCCTTTTGAGGCTCTTTCCCTGCAAAGCACATGAGGGGTCCTGGTTGGAGGTGAGGGATCGTCCAGTTCAACTTAGATGAGTCTTTTTATTACTTAATTGGTTAGTGATCGCTTTGTAACACATCACCCAAATACAGTGGCTCTGAGCACCAGACAGCTGTTTCTGTGGGTCAGGAATCTGAGCTCTCCCAGCTCTTGAGGCTGGACGTCCTCAGTCAAGGGGTTGGCAGGGCTGTGCTCCCTCCAGAGGTGCTGGGGGAGGGTCCTTCCAGCTGCCAGGCCCCAGGAAGCCTTGGCTTGTGGCCACGCCACTCTGCTCTCCAGCTGCATGTGGCCGTTTCTGCTTCTCATTGTGTCCCTTCTTCCATTTCCTCTGAAGACTCTATCGTTGGGTTTAGGGCCTACCTGAGTCAGCTGGGGCTTCCCTGGTAACTCAGCGGGTAAGGAATCTGCCTGTAATGCGGGAGACCTGGGTTTGATCCTTGGGTCAGGAAGATCCCCTGGATAAGAGAATGGCAATCTACTCCAGTATTCTAGCCTGTAGAATCCCATGGACAGAGGAACCTGGTGGGCTACAGTTCACGGGATCGCAAAGAGTTGGACACAACTGAGCGACTCACACTTTCACTTTTTCGTTTTTGAGTAACCCAGTGTGATTTCATCTTGAGACCCTTAGTTACCTTTGCAAACACTCGTTTTGCAAATAAGGTCACGTTGCAAATAAGGTCTGCGGGTGAGGGCTTGGACACACCACCATTCAACACCCTACACCCACTCTGACATCATCCGAGAGTCCCGTGTCACCTCACCTTCTCCGCGGCCCTCCCCAGAGGGTGAGGAACTAAAGGGAGTGAGCTGGAGGAGGAGACGGAGGCTTCCTGGCCGCCAGCCGGCTTCAGGGCTGCTGATGTGCCATCTGGGATTTCAGGAGACGACCGTTAACTCCTGGCGCTGTTCGAGGTCTTCCATGTCGCGACTCTTCATCCCGCCAACACTGAAATTTTGTTTTGAGGCCAACTCTGTTTGTTTCTTTTTCTCAAATAAAACTTGGAATTATTTTGTCAGGTTCTCTCCAAACTTTGGTTGGAATTTTGACTGGAGGGGCACCAAGCATACCCATTAATTCTGGGGGATAGATACCTGCTCAGCATTGAGCCCTCCTCTTCAGGAACCGACCACCAAAGTTTGTTTATCCAAACATTCTTCACGTGACTCAGAACAGTTTGCAGGATAAATAGGTTTCACCTCATTTCTGATAGGTTTGTTTCTAGATGAGTGTTGCTTTTCAGTAATAGAAATTTGTTTTAACTTTGAGAACTAATAGTTGCTAATATACAGGAATGACCAAGAAAAAAAATATATATATATCAAAATTATGAACATATATCAGAATATATATATATATACACACATATGTATTAGTTTCTTAGTTGGCATACGTATCGGTTTTGAGAATTTTTCAGTTTACTATTTGGGTTTCAGGGGGTTGATTGCCTCTTCTTAGCGACAGTGACCTAGATTTATTTCCATCGCTCTTTGCCTCCTGAACGGGAGCGCTGACTCCGCTGTGAGGAATTGTTGCTAACACGTGTGTCTCGTGTGTGGCCATGTTGGTAATAAACATTTAGCTTTAGACCCACGGTTACTTGGTTACAGCGCTTCCTAGCAGAACCTTTATTCAGTGACTTTCCACGCTCGAGCTGTAAGTTGTGATTGCCCTTGGAATATGTTTGCGTAAGCCTCTGGAAAAGTCTGCTGGAGGAAGGGTTCCTGGGTGTACACTTGGAGAAATCCTGCCCGTACGAGAACGTCCTTCTCTTGGCTGAGAATGGCCCCGGCAGAATCCCACACAGGAGACCTGCTGTCCCGTCCTTAGGTCCACATTGTTTGTCTTGACTTCCAAGGCTCCATTTTATTCCCTGCAGCTTCTGCCTCGCAGCTTCCTTAACACAAGCCTCTTTTCCTCTTTATAGTCTCCTCCTGAGGAGCCCTTTCCCACTGGGTTCATCCACGTGGTGACGTGTCTGGGGGACCCAGGCGTCTGTCTTTGCTGACTGCCTCTCCTGTGACTCAGAGACGGGGCCTCGTGGGGTGATGCTGAGCACCGTCCATCTAACTAAACCTTGCTGCTCTTTCAGAGACAGATTGGCCATGGACCGGCCCTTTTTCTTGTATTCGATGTGCTCGTAACTCTGTCTTCCTAGCAGAAAAGTCCCGGAGCACAGGGCATTCGTTTCTGTGCCATGCCAGCCTCCCCAGCTTCAAAATTCTTCCTACTGACTCTGTGAGCTAAACACCTGTTCTTCCTATGCCGTTCACTTGAAAGTCACCAAGGGAAGGGTTTCATTTGTTTTTAAAAAGTTTTATTTTTTAGAGCATTTTCAGGTTTACAGCAAAATTGCGCAGAAGGTACAGTGGGTTCTCAAGGGTGCCCTTCCCTCATAGCTTCTATTATTAACCACATGCACTGGCGCACGGTCGTTTGTTTCAACTGATGCACCAATATTGGTAGATGATTAGTAACTATTGATACAGTTCCTAGTCATCTCTGGGGTTTACTCTGTGCTGTAAAGCCCCAGGGTGCCGACAGAAGCAGGCTGCTGCGGACCCATCACAGCGTCATACAGAAGAGCTGCTCCCTCCTAAAAATGCCCTGGGCCACCCGCTCATCCTCTGCCCCTGCCCTGGCCCCTGGCAGCCACCCACCCTTTCTGCCCCTGTGGTTTTGCCTAGTTTGTTTGTTTCCTAAGATGGGAGGATGGTTTGTGTGAACAGGATGAGGGGAGACAGCTGTGAGAAGAGAACTTGGAGGTGTCAGGAGAGCGAGCGTGCTTGGAGGGTGAGCCCCTGGGGAAGCCAGGCACAGAGGAGTCTGCAGGGGAAGGGAGAAAGCCTTCGCCCCACAGACAGGACGCTTCGGGAAGGGAGGGGGGCCCTGGAGCAGCCTGTGGGTGTGGGATTGTCTTGTGGGGGGCAGGGGAGGGTGAACAAGGGAAGAGAATGAACGTGGAGACGGCAGGCTGGGCAGCAAGGGGCACGGACGACAAGTGGAAACCACAGTTTGCAAGTGATTAAAACCCACTGAAATGTGAAGCCAGGTTGGCACGGCTCGTATGACAGAAGGAAAGGGGAGAGGGTCAAGGGTGCAGGTGGCCGACGGGGGACGAGGCCTGTGAGGGGTGGCGAGGAGCCAGAAAGGACGTGCTCTGCAGCATGGCCTCCACTTCCGAGGGCTCCGGGGTCCCTAACCCCAATCACACCCGGACATCCCGGGAGAGTCAGGTGCCAGTCCCACCTCGGGGAGAGTCTCCTCTCAGCTGGAGACGCCAAAGAACCAGGACTCATGTGGACGGCTCCCCTCCCGTGCTTTCTCCCCTGAAATATGTGCTCGGAACAAATGTCTCTTTGCAAAACATCTCTTTCCAGAGAATTCTTTAATTCTCTCTCTCTCTCTCTTTTTTTTGTCAGTAACATTTTGTGTTTTCATAAAAGCCATATTCCATCCATGTTATTCTGTAGCACTCTTTCAGAGCCAGATCTATTTTTTAAAAAGCATTTGGCACTCTGAAGTGTTACATGTGGCTTGGTGAAAACAGCAATATGCAGAGATTCAAAAGATGTCAGTCCATGTTAGGTACAAAACGTGATCAGCCTTAGCTAACATCCAGTATAAACAGGCGTTCAGCAGGAGAGACGCCATCACCCATGGCCCTGAGGACTGATGTCCTCCGTGCTTCTGAACTGCAACTTCTCAGAAAGAGTGAGGAAGTAAGGCCTTCTCCTAGGCATGTTCTGCGGTAAGAACGGCTGCTCAGGGCAGGCCAGTCAGGCATCCCTGAATGCGTTCTTGCACCTGCCGGGACACGCCAGCCAGCCAAGGCACGCCTGCTTCCTTGGGGATGGTGTCACCTCAAAGTCACGAGCCTTGGTGGCCTGGCCCCCTGCCTGGCTAAGCCCTCTGTGACCTGACTGAATCTTTGCAGCAGTCCCAGTAGAGAGAAATGTGGCTGCCACCATCTATAGATGGGTAAACGGGTTCCTGGAGAACAGGGCTGAGCCGAGCCAAGGCTTTCCTCCCAGAGTCCTTGCATGTCCACTCAGCCACACATGGCTGCCGCCTTGACAAAAAGGAAAACGCTGATCCTTGTCACGGTTGCCACCTGGCCCAGGTATGCATTAAACCCATGCATCTGCTGGGATTTCGGGTCAAGGTCACTCAGTGTTGTTTTGGGAGTAGCCTATTACAGGCTTGTTGGAAGCTTGTGAGTGACAAGGAAGAGCCTGTCCTCCTAGGGAAATACCACTGCTGTTCTGACCATAGTACCCTGTAAACCTTCAGGACAGTACTGAAACTGAGCCGCAATGATTAACAGCCTCCAACCAGTACACAGTGCTTCTGAAAGCCAGCCAATCAGGGACAGCACCATCCTTCTGAAACCAAGACAATCAGCTACATCCCATTCTTCCAATGCCAGCCAACCACTGACAGTGCTGCCTCTCTGAAAGCCCACCAATCAGAGACAGCCTTGCCCTTCTGGATGCCAGCCAATCAGAGACAGCCTTGCCCTTCTGGATGCCAGCCAATCAGAGACAGCCTTGCCCTTCTGGATGCCAGCCAATCAGAGACAGCCTTGCCCTTCTGGATGCCAGCCAATCAGTGACAACCCTGCCCTTCTGAAAGCCAGCCAATCGGCTACATCCCATTCTTCTGAAAGCCAGCCCATCAGTGATAGCCCCATGGTTATAAAAGCCAGCCTCCAAAGACAGTCTCACTTTGGTGACTGAGATGCCACAGTTGAAGGTCATTCTGTCCCTAACCACTGTGGGACAGGCTCTTTGCTAGGGGGTGGGGGATACTGCCTACTCTTCCTGGCTTCACTCAGGTGTCTGTGGCATGCTGAGGCCCCACTTACGAAATGCCTCCCCACCAGGTAGCGGGTCAGGCTGTGTGGTGAAGCCCAGTACTCAAGTGGGGACCAGCACTCAGGCCTAACACTCAGGTGGAGACCAAGGCCAGTGGCCAGAGTAGAGGTGTGCTGGAGGGCTGAGGGCAGAGGGGGCTAGCAGGTCTGACCAACACAGACAGCCGTGGACACCAGGCCGCCCGCCCTTTCTCCTAGTGGCTGGGGCTGCGGGGAGAGCCCCTGTGTCTCGGTGCCCTTGGATTCTTGGAGGGAGAGGCTGGATCCTGTTAGAGCACCTGCTGGACAAGGAAAGCCAGCAGGTCAGGCCCTCTTGTCCTATGGACTATGGCCAAGGGGGTCAGCGCAGACAAGGGGACACTCCTCAAAAACAACCGACAAAGCAACTGACCCCCAGCCTCTACGCATGTCTTCACTGCCGACTCTAAATGATCCAGCAGCTTCAGAGACCTGAGCCTGGCTCACAGCCAGGACAGGAACCCCGAGGGTGGAGGTCGGTGCTGTGGCCACCAAGGCCGCACTGTTCCGTCTGGAAGCCACAGTGATGGACCTGGGTCTGGCTGCAATGGGTGTCCAGGAAGCCGCCAAGCCCCCAGCATCCCAGCTGAGCCCCCGGGGACCTGCCCCACCCTTAGGCCTCGGGTATGCCCTGCACTGACCTCTATCCTGGGGACCTCCACACGTCTGCCGTGCTCCCCACGCCTGATGCCCTGACCTCAGCACCCTCTTCCTGCCCCTCACGGGGGTCCCATCTGCATCCCGAATCCATGGTGAGGGTCCACCAGGCGGAGGGCGCAGGGCCCTCTCCAGGCAGCAACCAGCTGGACAAACACCCAGAGTCCATGGATGTCCCTGCTGGGACCAGGGAGGGTGGCGGAGGTGCGTCCTGGAAGAAAGCGGGAGAGCAGGCCTGGCGAGGGGCTGGTGCACACAGTCTGAAGGCAGGAAGCCAGCTTTTGTAGCCTGGCCCCTCCAGTTCCCTGGCTGGTGGTCCTCTTGTGGCAGAAATGTATGCGATGCCGGGGCTCTCAGGAATGAATCTGATGGAGCCTGCCTGCACAGGCTCCACTGCCCCAGCCCGTCACTGGCTACTGATGGTTGAGCCTTAAAAATGAAAACTTCCTGGCAGCCCAGGGGTTAAGATTCTGTGCTTCCAGTGCAGAGGGTGTGGGTTCGATCCCTGGTCAAGGAACTAGATCCCACATGCTGCATGTGGCAAAAAAAAAACAGAAAAGAAAAGAAAACTTAAGGGCAGGATAAATTGTTCAACTAAGTTGTCCTTGTTGACGCACTTAGGGCTGAGTCGGTTCTGCGTGTCTGTGAACACTTGTGATTCACGAGGCCCCCACTGGGTTCCGGATAAGATTACAAAGTAGTTTAGAGCAGGGTTTGAGGAAATATAAACTCCTGGCTGTGGCTGATGGCTTAGCTGTGCGTTGCTCTGTGTCCACCTTGAAGGGGACACTTGAACTAAGTGGAGGGCGGGCCCAAGGGGCTCTGAAGATCTGGACCCAGCGGCTGGACCGCGGGGAGCAGAAGGGCGGTCTGTCCAGCTGACCACCCGGCAGGGTGGCACGTGGGAACCTGGAGGGGCAGGCCCCCGCTCAGCCCTGTTTGAGTGGGAAGCAGGCTGTGCCAGAGCCCTGATTCCATGGAAACCACGTGGGGCTGTTCGTTAGTCTTCTCTGCATCTCGAGGGTCAGGTTGAGCTGCCATGGTTGGTGTGAAAGTCCATGGCTTGGGCCCTTCGTCCACCTCCACGGGCCAAATCTTGGACCCACAGCTTGGGGTTTAAAGGAAGGATCCTGAGTCTCTGGCTCAAGGACCTGGCACTCAGAGAAACGACGAGTGGCTTGGTGTGCCGTCTTGGTGTTTATTCCTACGCCACTGGTTTACTTACTAGGAGTCTGGTGGGATTGGTGCAGATAACTCTGGGACAAGTGCTGGTGGCTGTCTAGAGCCCTCGGCTCTGCTGGGAGTTCAGGGCAGCGAGACAGCCTGGCGGTCTCCACCCAGTTTCCTCCCCTTGGGCACAGGTGTGGGACTCAGTTTCCCCATCTGAAGCGTGAGGCTGTTGGGATTGAGACACTTGAATCTGTCCCGGCAGCAGAAGTCTCCTTCCCTGAGTCTTTGGCAAAACAGGACTGTGAACCGGCAGGGGCTGGCCGCGAGCCACGATCGGCATGAAGGTTCCAGAACGGCACTGGACGCGGTTGCATGAAGGCACAAAGCCGGGCGAGGCCAGCACGTCGTCTCCGGAGTGTTCCGGCGGGGGGGGCAGACAGAGGGGCTGGGGTGGCTGCACTCGTCCGTGTGGCCCAGCAGGGACTGGCCGCCTGCTCCTCTTTCTTGCCCCCCCTCCGGGTTCTCGTCTCCGACTTGCTAGCAGTTGGCTTTGGACCGGCCAGCTGTCTATGACGAGGAGCTGGGTACGGCCCCGTGGAGACGAAGGGAGAATGACAGGCGCTGGGCCCCAGCCAGGAAACTGGCCTTTTCAGCTTCATCTGAATTTGCCAGAAAGCGCTCCCCTTCTCACCCCAAGCTTCTCACTAAGACGCTGAAAACCTGATGCCCTAATGGAGCGGATTGCAGTTATTCTAAATTAGGCAAACAAGCACATTTCAGAGTTTTTCCCCCATCTGTCTAACTTAAAGGTTCTGTTGCTTATAACGAGTCCTTTCTTTAACACAGAAGCCTGGACCAAGAGGACTTTGCTATTGAATATCTGCTCTTCCATTGTCTGGAGCCGAGGCCTGTCCGGCAGGCCCCATCCCGGGGCCGGGGCCTTAGCTTTGCGGGAAGATGCTGGCTGACTCTGACCCAGGCGGCTGGGCTGTGGGGTCCTGTTGTGTTTCCAAGGCGTTCTGCCCGGAAACTCCACGAGTCACGTGGTGGGCAGGCTGGTGGAGGGAGCAAGGGGCGGTGGGTGGATCCAAGGCCTGCTGTCTCTGCTCCTGATGTCCTCATGCCGCAGGTTTCAGGGATGTTCCCAGGTGATGCGGCAGCTCACACACAGCTTGTTGGCCCCAAAGGGCAGCTCAGTGAGGGGCCCCCTCTTCTCTCCCGGGGGTCGGGGGCCAGGTCGCTTGCTCTGGGTCAATGCTGGGAGGTGGCAGGATGACCCTGGGGAGCCCTGGACCCCATGATCAGGTTGACCCCTGAAGCCCACAGAAGCCCACACTTCTTGTCCATTCTCTGCCCGAGGACCTGGTGGTCCCTCCTTTCAGTCTGCTGGTGTAGAGATGGCTCTTGTGGGACCCGCGTGAGTCACGACCCGGGGAGAGGAGTGAGGCTGGCAGTGGGTGCAGGGGGGAGCTGGGCCATGGGTCCTTCCTGAAACTTCCCCTTCCATGTATGTGTATGTATGTGTATATATGTATATATATATTATACATATACTGCACACACATACATACCTATATTGTCGTTGAGTCACTAAGCCATGACTCTTTGCCACAAGTCTGTGATTCCACGGACTGTAGCCCACCAGGCTCCTCTGTCCATGGGGTTCTCCAGGCAAGAGCACTGGTGTGGGTTGCCATGTCCTTCTCCAGGGGATCTTCCCAGTTCAGAGATCAAACTGGCATGTCCTGTGTCTCCTACACTGACAGGCAGAGTCTTTACCACTGAGCCACGGAGGAAGCCCATATATTTTATCACACACACATATAAAAGAAGCTATATATTTTACGATATATGATAACTTATAGGATACTTATTAAAAGGTTTTAGGTCATGTGGCTGTGGTGGCCAATTCTCCATACCAGCAGTCCGCAGGCTGAACACCCAGGAGAGCCAATGGCGTAAGTTCCAGTCTAAAGGCTAAAGGTTCAAGACCCTGGACCAGCTGATGTTTCAGCTCGAGTCCAAAGGCAAGACAAACCGGCTGTCCAGTGGGAAGGCAGTCAGGCAGGCGTCAGTCTCTCTTATTTGGGGAGGCTCAGCCTTTTGTTCTGTTTAGACTTTCAGCTGGTTGGGTGAGGTCCGCCAGACCGGGGAGGGCAGTCTGCTTTCCTGTCTCCTGACGTAAATGTCACCCCAAACCCTCACGGAGACCCCCAGAGTCACGGTTGGTTGTCTCTCTGGGTGCCCGTGGCCTGGTGGAGCTGACATGTAAGGTTAACACTCACTGCTCCCTCCTTACCCAGCCCGGCCGGTTCCCTGGCTGCACCTCGGTCTGGAGCTGGGGAGGGGGTCAGGGTGGCGGACTCATGGCATGTCAGGCTGGAGCGGCCCAGGTGTGCACAGATTTGTCCTGGGGAGGACCGCGTCCTGCCCGAGTCTACTCGCCCAGTGACCAGGGGAGCCGGCCCCGCCCGAGGGGCTCTGACCTGCCGCACCCCCTGCTGCCTGGTACCACAGGCTGGATTTCTGTCCAAAATCTCTGTTGAGACGCAAGAGCCTCAAAACTTAGAGGGTTTTCTGTGTCTCAGAAGCTTAGTTTCCTTATTAGGCCAGGCCCTGCCAGTCCTCAGAGACAGAAATGAGTCTGATTCTCCCAGAAAATCGAACGTGGCCTGAGCTCCAGCCCAGGAGATTTGATTTCCTCCCAGCTCCGTGTCCCTTGATCTGTGTTACTTAGGAAGCGGCTCCTGACAATGTCCACGAGGTACTAACGCGCAACATTCGAAGGGCTGTTGTTTAAAAACAAGATTTACCACGTGGTGAAGACTCTGTGAGCAGCCTCGTACGCAGTTAAGCCCCGTAAGCAGGTCTGGTCTTTGTTGGGGTGCCGAACGCCTGTGTCTGAAAGCACAGATTTAGCGGCGTTTCATACACACACGCGCACGCACACTCACAGCAGACTCGGCGGCTTGTTCTCAGAAGGTGTCTAAGCTGCATTTTAAATATTTACCCTACGTCGTGCAAACAATAGAATGAGTGTGACCTGTGACACACTGGCCTCTGTCTTTCACTTTTTGAAACAAAGCTGTCATTCTTGAGAAGCTACTGCGGGTAGAAACCCCACTCCTGGTGGCCCGTGAGGCTGAAAAATGCAGTCGCAACAAGGAGGGGTCTCCGAGAGTCCATGAAAGCTGCCACGAAGCTCAGGTACTCAGCACCTTAGGCCGGAAAAACAGCCAAGCTCAGGGCAGAGCCCGCCAACCTGGAAACAGAAATGGGAGTATCCACCTTCGTGATGAACAAGCCTGCTTCCCTGCTGCTTTTTCCTGGAAACCGCCTGTTCTGCTCTCGCTTCTTGAGACAGCAAGGAGACCATCCATCCGCCAACACTGACCCCAGCTGCCCAGAGGGACCAGGATGTCCTGGGAGGCCCACGCCCGTGATGTGCTCTTCCTGCCTTGGGCCGATTTCTGGGGTGTAAACGCTTCTGGGTGGCTGATTTCCAGCCATCGAGGTGAGGCCCTCACCGTGGACGGGGGAAGAGATGGGGTTTCCCGTGTCTGCTGGTGGCGGGGGCCGCCCCAGCAAGCCGCTGCCCCTCTGGCTTTGGAAAGGCAGACCTCGCGTCTCCCAGGAGAAGCCCGTCACCTGGTCATCTGAAGTCTGAGAGGGCTTCCGTGTGTGTGTGTGACACGCAGAGGGACAGAGAGAGGAAGGGAGTCTGCTTGTGAGGGGCCAGGTGGGCCGCCCTGGGGAGCGAAGGTGGGGGCTTCGTGTCCACACCTGTCCTGTCCCATGAGTGGCCTGTCCCGGGGCACCCGTCTGCACAGACTGGCTTACACAGGCTGGGCAGCACGTGGTGGCTGTCATTTCCAGGAGGATGCCACCTGCGGGCTGGACCCAGACCCCTTAGCTGGCACGTGGGAAGAGGCTTCTGTGGTTCTCTTTGTCAGTCCACGGGGAGACCAGCAGCTCCTCAGTCTCCCCCTGGAACATGAGGCGTCTCCAAGCCGAGGTTGCTGGCATCACTGGGAGCTAGGAGACAGCCACGGAAGGAACCAGCCCTGATGACATCTTGGGCTCAGGCTTCCGGCCTTGAGACCCGTGAGCCAAGAGATTCCCGTTGTTCTAAGCCCCTGACTTGTGGCCATTGGTTACTGCCCTAGGAGATGAAGGCGGATTCCAATACAGAATCCACCCCTGAGGGCCTTGGGCATCCATTCCCGGCTCCACGGAGTGCAGTGAGGACCCCCAGGGGTGCTGTGATGGTGACCAGTGGTGACGTTGGCACAGGGCCTGGTGTGGCGTCTGGCCTGGCCGCGTGTGTACAGGCAGGAAGGCAGCACCTCCAGGTCCCAGAGCCCGGGAGCCCCAGGAGGGGCTGGGCGTGTGATCTGAAGGCCCAGAAGGGAAGCTGCCAGGAGCAGAGAGACCCATGACTCCCAGAAGAGAAGGCAGCTTGGGACAACTGTGGCTTCTCAAAGGAGCTGGGATTCCGGGCGAGGCTCCCTGGTGCTGGTTCCTGGCCTGCTGTCTCATCCCTGCTCAGCCTGAGAATTCAGGGTGGGATGGAGAGAGGGGAAGGAGGCAGCTCCTCTCCTCCGGGCCTCTGTCTCCGCCAGCAGGGAGGTGAGCCGGCCTCAGGCTGAGCCTGCAGGCCCGTGACTGTGGGGAGATGAGCCGGCTCAGACAGAGCCCCACGCAGGAGGGCAGCAGGGTCTGCCCCGATGGCTCACCTCACCCCCAGGCCAACCCCAGGCTCCGCGAGGACCCTGCTGGACTGCCTCTCAGGACTGCAACAGCCCCGCTGGATCCGGCTTCATTCCCACCCCTCAACACACGGAGATAGATGCTCTTCAGAGTGGGTCTGATTGAAACTCTCAGGACCTGTCGCAGAGACAAGGGGATCCCGGGCCAGACCCGCATGGACGGCGGGCTGGGATGTGCCACATGCCCGGCAGGCTCTCCGCCACTGCCGCCCCCCACACGCCCTGCCTTTATAATTTCCAGTTGCCAGCAACTGACACAATGACACTGGGTAATCTGGTCATTTTCTCCAAACTTCAAACCCGCGTCTTTATCAGCAGGTGCTAAATTGCCCCTCCAGCTGCTGAATGTAACAATTAACTCCATTAACATCGCAACAGCTGTAATTTTTGAGGAAATGAAAAACATTAATAACTACTACCAAAAGCTAAAACACAAAGCCAAACAGAAAACACAGCATCCCCCGAAGGCTGAAATTGCCAGCACGGGAGAAAAGGGTCCTGGGGTTCAGACAGGCCTGCAGACCCCTGGGGGGCGGGGAGGGGCTCGCCCTGCCTGCAGGGTGGTGACTCCCCAACCCCCACCCCAAGGGAGGGGGCACAGAGCCACGGATCAGGACAAGTCCTTCCAGAGGACTTCAGCCTCCCAGGACGAGCCTGGGTCTGAGAGACGGAAGTGGACGCTGTGAGAGGCAGCCCTACTGGCGCGCATCCTCACGCATGGGGCACGGAGTCGCGTCTGGGCAGAGCGCCAGCAGTTCTGTCTGGCGACCCTTCCTGTGTGCACCACGGGCATACTTGTGTGTGCTGGTACACGTGCGCAACCCTGCGTACACGTGCACGCACACGCACAGCCTGTGTGTGCACCAGGCTCACACGCCCATGTGACACACGTGTGCACACACAGGTACGTACTCACACGTGTGCAGACAGCCTGGGCACTCTGGCGCACACCCCCAGGCACGCACACACACACGCCGTCACGTGAGGCACACGCATCCTCACGTGTGTGTGTGCATGGTGCACACACAGGTTACTGCCCTCAGACCCTTAGACTCAGCCACCGAGGCGCTTACCCTGGACTCTGCACTGTGGTGAGGACCCGTCAGGAACACACACGCACTGCACGCTCACACGCTCACACCTGGAGTACGAGAGCACGCTCAGCCAGCAGGCCCCAGCGGAATGCCCTCATCCTGCGCACAGCAGGGGCCGCGTCCGGCCGTGTGGTCTGCGTGCTGCTGATCGTGGGGTGGGCAGACACGGGGGCCAGGAGGTCAGGCGGCGAAAGTGCTTCAGTAAAAGAAGACAAATTAAAGGGGCCAAGCTTCCTTCTCAGACAGTGTGAATGCAAGTGGTTCCTGCACAACAAAATTTCATTTCCAAGTAGTGACTTAATTGCTAGAAAATTAAATAATAATCAGCTTTGTTGAAATAACTTTGATGTAAAGTGTCCATACTTATCATAGGTCGCATCTGCCATTCATTTTAAAAAATCATTTAAAATTTTAGATTGCATCCTTGAAAAATGCATGCGGCTTTATCATTAATTTATATTTTTGATTAAAATGTTGGATAAAACACTCAGAAGTGTGCATATGTCCACGTGTGTTCATTAACAGGCACATGAGCACATATGACATATATAGACATATACACACGTGCTCACAGGGCATGGCACAGAGGCATGCGTGTGCACATACATGTCCGTCTTTGCCACCCCTGCGCTGGACGACTGGCCTGGGGAATTGGAAGTGGGTGAGCTGGGCAGGTGGGGGGCAGGGAAGGGGTGGGTCAAAGGCTGGGCGTGTGGTGGAGCGAAGGTGAGAACTGGAAGGCGCCCGCGGGCAGCGATGCTTCCAAGCAGTTGGCAGGAGGAGGGGGAGCGCTGCGGAGCGAGGCAAGGGGCCCAGGACGGGGCTGTGCTGTGGCGACGCCCCTCCATTCAGAAGCCTGGGTCGGAGATGTGGGTGCAGCACGGGGTTGGGGACCAGCCCCACAGAGGAGGAGCCCTGCACCCACCCTCTTTGGATTTCTCTGTGGGCCCCGCACTCCAGGTCGTGGCTAAGGGTCAGCCGTCGCCCGCCTGGCTTCCTGCTCCTTCCGGAGAGGCAGATGTTCTCCAGGAATAAACTCGCACTCCAGGCTTCGTGCGGAATCTCCCGATCGTGGTGCTTAGAAGAGCAGTATCACGTCGGGGCTAAATCAGTCCACTTCTAAATTAACATTTTTCGGGAAAAAAGAATCTTGCCTCGTGCCAACTCGCAGATTCCATAAGCTTCTGTTTAATCGTATACTAAATTTAAGGAGGATTTAATTAGCAAATCATTTCTTTATTTACATTGTGTTTCTCTTGAAATGAGATTTGAAATGAATTCTATTTTTGTTCCAGGGCATGGTGTTAAGTATGATTCCGAGCAGTGATAACGGGGAAACCGTGCCGTGTGGTACCTCTCTTCCAGGGACATGTGTGTGCATGTATGTGTGAGAAACTGTTTTCTCTCCGAAATGGAATCGCAGAGGCCCCTTGCCCAGCCTCACCTGTGCCTGCTTCTCTATGCTCCTACCTCTGCCCGGCTCCTCCCTCGTCTGCACCCCCTACCCTCCAGCCAGGACATTTCCTGGTTCCCTGAAGGATGTTCACTGCACTGCCCCTGGCCCCACCCATCAAGGCATCTCCTGGGCTGAAAGTGGGTGGGGCCTGTCTCTGGTGTCCCAGGCTGCCATGGGTATTTGTTGAGTTGGCCAACCAACCACTGGGGTCCATCCCACTCTCTGGCTCTCTCTCTGTGAGGGCTCTTCCCAGGGGTCAGTGTGATTGGGCCTCGAGTTCGTTAGCACCTCTGGGAGCCTGACGTCAGGAGCCCAGCCCCCTGATTTCACCGGGGGGTCTTTGTCTGCCACACTCCCTGCAGGAGTGACAAGAGCAGTGTGCATACATGTGTCCATGAGGGTGCGTGCATACACGTGTGGGCATGTACGCTGCACACACGGATGCATGCCCGTGTTCAGCGGGGCTCCAGCTCTGAGAGCAGCTGAGTGACTGTGACCACACCTCCTTGCTTTGGCTGACCTACCCCTGGGTCTGCAGACATCCCTTTCCTCCTTGTTTTAATGTTCTCCATGCTGGGGACCGTCTTCCTCTCTGGGCAGCTTCTCAGGGAGGGTGCAGGGGAGCAGCGGTCGTCCTGGACACTGAGGCCAGAGGTCTCACAGCTTTCTGATGAGCTGTTCATTTCTTCCCCAAGCTGTTTCCAGTGTTTCGTTTTGGTCAGTTCCTATTGCTGTGTTTCAGGTTCACTGATCTGTTCCTCTGCAGCGTCTAATCTGCAGTTAATCCTATCCAGAGTATTCTTCATCTCAGATATTGTGATTCATTTTAATCTCTAAAAGTTCACTGGTTATTTCTTTAGTTGCTATCTTTCCTCGAGCCTGTTGAGCAGTTATAATAACTCTATTGTTGTCCCCAACTATTAGTAGCTAATTGGATTATTTGTGCTATTTTCTGGATTGGTCTCAGATGATTTTTCTCCTCACTATGGGTCACATTTTCCTGCTTCTTTGCATGTCTGGTAGTTTTTGATTGGATGCTGGACATTGTGAATCTCGCCTTTCGGGTGCTGGGTGTGTTTGAATTCCGAGGGACATTCCTGGCCTCGCGCAGGCGGGGTTTCCTGGCAGCACTTGGAGCTTTTGTGTCTTGTTGGCGGACGTGGCCCGGCGGGACCAGAGCAGTGCTCAGCGCAGCGTTGCCCCAGTCCTGAGACAGCGCTGTCTGAGCGCGCACCCGAGGCCCCATGGACGGTGAGGGTTCCTCGCTGTCGGCGGGGAAGGGGCGCCTCCCGCCCGCGAGTGAGTGTCACGCACTCTGCCCTCTAATCCTTCCAGGTGGCTCTTGCTCCAATTTTGGGCAGTTCCCTCACACAAATGCACTGATGGGTCTTCGCCTGAATACTGAGGGGCCTCTGAAGACCTCCAGAACCGTCTGCCCTTGTAGATGCCCCTCCCGTGCTCTGACAGGAGCCTGGAGGCTTATTCCTGCCTGGCCCTTAGCATCCGAATCGAGGGTGTCCACGAGTCTGTGACTGTCTCCCCGACTCTGTGCCTCACGCCAACCTCAGGCGTCTCGTCACTCGTCCCCCATCCCATGACCACTGTCCTTTTTGCCTGATGTCCAGGGTCTTGAGAACCGTGGTTGCTATGGTTTACCTGTTTGTTCTTTCAGTTGCTTCAGGACAGAAGCTGAGGTCCCATTTGGGTTTATTCTGAAGGCCACAGAAGCCGCAGAGGTGAGTGGTCTAGTCCTTCCTCCCAAGGCTGTGCTGCCAGATGCCGACAGGACGTGTTCTTCCTCCTCAGAGCAGACCCGGGGTTTGGGATGTCCCGCCCAGAGTGGGCATCTTCACGGCTGGGTTCAGTGGGGACCAGTACTTGTGGAGTGGGTGTTAGGGCCTCAGCACGTGACTCTGGGGGCACACAGACTTGGTCTCCTTCTCCCGTGAGCTCTGTGGGGTTGGAGGGGCTGCCCGGTGAGAAGGATCCTGAGACTTCTTGGATCTTCGGGGGAAGAGCCTGCCGTGGAGGTAGGGGCAGTGGCGGGGGCTCTGTGTTGAGTAGGGGCCCACGTGGCACCCTCCTCCTGGAGAACTTCTGTGCCTCTAGGGTGCCTGTTGGTGACCAGGGATGAGCGTGTGGTACCCCTGAGGCCGTGTGCAGTTTGGGTCACCTGTGGGCACAGGGATGGAGCTTGGCCTGCCGGACGCATGCTGAGGCTGACCCCCAGGGGTGGGGGAGAAGCTGGAGCAGGCAGGCGCGGGGCCAAGCTGTGATGGAAGCAGGACAGCCTCAGGAGCCCGCTGGGGGCTGCGGAGAAGAACAGTTGGGCTGGGACGGCCCAGGCGCCAGGTCTTTACCGTCCCCTGGTGGGGACTGCTGGTCCCAGGAAGGCCAGGTGCTGGTGAGAAGGTCACTGCAGCTGAGGCCACCCTGGAGGGGCTGGCAGTGGATGGCGATGTGCCTTGCAGCTCTGCCTTAGACGGGCACCTGGGTGCAGCCAGGGCCATTGCAGAGGGCAGAGAGAGTTCTGCCCACGGAGGTGAAGTACAGGCTGTTGAACCAGTGCAGCGATGCGTGGCCGTGATGCGGGTGTGTGAGCTTCTGCGGGGGATGGGCTGGGACTGGTTTGGGCCAGGAGGTCCCCAGCGAGGGAGAGACTCCACAAAATCCCCACGGGGGGTTAGAGGCTCTGGGATCCAGGAAGACACGGTGCATTCGTTCCGGGAGGACAATGGAGCTGAGGCCAGTGCTGCCGCCCTCAAGGCTCACAGCCCCTCCTTGCTGCCCTCATCTCCTCCCCTCGGCACTCAGGGTTTGTGCAGACCCAGCCCCTGCAGGAACAGCGGGAGCCGAGCGAGACCACTAGCCCTCGTGTCTGCACACCTACTTCCCCACGTCTAAGTCTTCTCCAATAACCCTCCATTAAGGGGCTAAGAGAAAGGGGAAAACGTGGAAGCAGAGGATGAGATGGTTGGATGGCGTCACCAACTCCGTGGACATGAATTTGAGCAAACTCTGGGAGATAGTTAAGGACAGGGAAGCCTGGCGTGCTGCAGTCCATGGAGTCACAAAGAGTCAGACACGACTTGGCAACTGAACAACAAGGGATTGTATCAGTCCAAGTCTCTCCCGAGAAAGACAACCAACAGCACAGGCACACACACACACACACACACGTCTTCATGCATGTTGACTGCTGTTGTTCAGTCGCTCAGTCACGTGCAACTCTGCGACCCCATGGACTGTAGCACGCCAGGCTTCCCTGTCCTTCACCATCGCCCAGAGTTCACTCAAGTTCATGTCGTTTGAATCGGTGATGCCATCCAACCATCTCGTCCTCTGCCACCCTGCATGTCGATGCGGCAGCCTTAAGGCAGAATTACTTCTCTCAGGACCTCAGCGTTTTCCATGTGACACACATCTGGGCACCATGGCCTGGCCAAGCTGATGTACAGGATCCACCATCACAAGGGTGGTTGAGTTTGGACAGTGACCCTGCCCTCTGGAAGAGCAGAGTTTCCCCAGGAGGCTGGAGAGGGTGTGTGTGTGTGTGTTGGGGGCCTGCAGGAAGATGGGGTTACCAGCCAGGGGGGTGGCTGTACATTGGTGTTCCTGGGCCCTCAGGGAAGGGTCTACCGACCCCCTGCCCTGAAGCTGTGCCCTGGGAGTCTGGGGGGCAAACGTCCTTCTTCCAGGCTGGCTGGACCCTGGGGGACCCCTGGCAGGCAGGCCACCTCCTTGCCTTCCCACCCCAGGACACTGGGCCCCAGTGGCACCAGCCCCATCATTGAGAGGGCACAGCAGGAAGCAGCTGATTCTGGAAACATCCTATTGACTCTTCTTCATGGCCCAGTGCCAAGCGCCTGCCTCCACCCACCCTGTTCCACTGACTCTGGGCTTGGGCAGGGGAAGCGGGGTGCCAGCCCCTTCATCTTAGTCCAGAGAACCTCGTGAAACCCAGGACTCCTGATTCACATTCAGGGCGCTGGGCGGATGCCTTGAAATATGAGAACCTGTTACTTCAGCTCTTAAAAAGGCTGCGGATTAACGAAATTCCCTCCATCCCTCCATCTTTGGAATGAGGTTCCCAGGGCTGGATGGACTCACTGGTTTCCAGGCGACTGGCTGGTTCTAGTGCTGAGGCTGCCGGGGGTCCAGAGGGGGCGGCAATGCCCTCCGTGCGGCTGCTGCCACGTGGAGCACCCGTCCTGGGCTCCCAGCCCTGGAATTCCGTCCTCATCTAAGGCTTTGGGAATTTAAAGTGGTTCACAATGTGCAGTGAGGGTGTGGGATGCCATCCGGGTGAAGGCAGAAAGCCCTGACCACAGTCTTGGTCCAGGAGCCGGGGGCCCGGCGGGGGAGGCCGGTGGGGTCTCCCCGCTGGATACCACCCTCAGAAACTCCTGCCGAGCCTAGAGCGCCACACAGACCCCTGAGCCCTGGGTGCAGACCCCTGAGCCCTGGATGCGGACGGCTGAGCCGCGGACTCAGACCCCTGAGCCACAGGCACAGGGCTCTATGGAGAAGTCGGGTGATGAAGTTAGCAGTGGCAGGCTCCCCTCCTCGCCCTGGGATGCTCACCGGCCTGGGAGCAGTTTCTCTGCCCAGCATGAGGCAGAGGGAGACACCCTGAGGCGTGGGGTCAGAGCCCAGCAAGAGTGAGTCTGGAGGATGCACCCCCCCACCCCCAGGCCATGGAGCTGGCTCTTTTGAACAGCTTCTCCCCATGACCGCTGGGGGAGCAGGGGGACGTGAGCATCCTCCAGAGGACCAGCTCCTTTCGCACCTGGCTTCAAGTGCTACCTGGGGTGGGAGGTGGACCCCATTTCAATTGTGCCAAGTCGTTTCAATCATGTCCGACTCTTTGCGACTCCATAGACTGTAGCCCACCAGGCTCCTCTGTCCTTGGGGATTCTCCAGGCAAGAATACCCACGCCCTCCTCTGGGGATCTTCCCGACCCAGGGGTCGAATCCCCGTCTTACGTCCCCTGCACTGGCAGGCGGGTTCTTTACCACCGCGCCACCTGGGAAGCCCATTTCAGTGGCTGCTGCTCTTATCTGTTCTCAGGCGCCCAGCTACCTGTTGATGGGTGTCTCTGGTCCTCAGTTTACCCCTGAGCTGACCTTGGTGACGCACAGATTGGAGCTGCCTGGCATGCAGCCTGGAGGCAGAGGCGGGGGGCCTCTAGGGCAGGTGAGGATGGGGCTGGCTCCTGGCTGGCCACGCCCCCAGACCCAGAAGGTGAAAATCAGAAAGCGCCAAGAATGGGCTCGTGTGGTCCGAAAACCACAGGCCCTCCTGTTTCCCTGCCGGCCTTCCATTTGTAACCATCTGCAAAAATCCTCAGAAGACAATGTCGGGGGTTTATGTCTTGCCGCCCAGGATCTGACATCTTCTAAGGGAATAATCAGGGCCCATCTGGGTGGGAGGAGGGATCGATTCCGCGTGCCGCACACTGCCTGCCTTGTTGTCAAGAAGAAAGATCTACGGTGGTTTTATTTAAGATGCTGCTCCCTGTAGCCCCCGGAGATCGGCTCTCGTCTGTGTTATGATAAATCTTTAATAGCTTTTGACTGTGATATATGCTGGGAGCATTCTTATCAGGCTGGGACCCAGGTCCTTCTTTCTCCTCTTAGGGGAGAAGGCAGAAAGAATGATTCGCTGGCTTTTATGTGCAGAGATGGGCTTGCCGATGCTGGAGGTGGAGGCTAGGAGGCAGACTGGCGTGGCTCAGAGAGTCTGAGCTCTCCTGCAGGGGCAGCACACTTGGGATCCCGGACGTGACACCGTGTCTGGGCTCCAGACCCCAGACCCACTGCCGAGAGGTGGACCAGCGGCCTGGAAAGGCCTGGAGGTGCCGCTTGGGCTGCAGGAAGGTTCTGTGTCCTTCTGGAATGCCCTGAGAGAAGTGAGGAGCAAGGAGACAAGGGAAAAAATGAACCTGTGGATGGGGGCCCCCTCGACATTCAGGTTCACCTCCCACCAGCTCCTGCTCGTGCGCCCTGAACCACGAGGTTAGGGCCCTGGGGAGTCAGAGGAAGCTCGAGACCATCTGACTGAGTTCTGGAGGGAGAACCCGGGCTGGAGTGGGCATCTCTGCTGCCGGGGGGAGTGGCCCTGTGGGTCCCAGCCTTCAAGCTGGACGTTCACGCCTGAGGACTGAAGTCCTGCTCTTCCTCCCTCGTCACTGGGGACGCCGCGGCCAGGCCTTCCTCCGTCACTGTCACCGAACATGCCACACCCTCCATATGAACGGTTTCCTGCCCGCTCCCTGCCCCATGTGGTCACTGTGCCCTTTGCAAGTCCAGAGTCACCTGAGCCAGACACCTTGTCCCGTGTCAAAGGGGAACAGAGGGCTCCAAATTCCAGGGCTCGATTCCCTGTGGACAACCACGGAGGCTGGGGGGTCAGGGAGCTGGGGGCGGGGATGAGGGGAAGGGGGCTCCAGCCAGGCACCCCGCACCGGCGCTGCCTCTGTGGCCCGTGGCCGCGGTTGGGGCTGGCTTTGTGAAGGAGAGAGTGTCCCTGAGTCTGTGTGCCCCTGGGGCCTCCGGCCCTGACCACTGCCAGGCCTGGCTGGCTCCTGGTGGTCCTGTGGCAGGGTGCCCTGCAGGCAAATTTGGTCTGCTGTTTAAAATTGTATGTATGGTGCGGCTTCCCAGGTGGCTCTGTGATAAAGACCTGCCTGCCAATGCAGGAGAGCAGGAGACATGGGTTCCATCCCTGGGTTGAGAAGGTCCCCTGGAGGAGGAAATGGCAACCCACTCTTGAGCTTCCCTGGTAGCTCAGTTGGTAAAGAAATTGCGTGCAACGCAGGAGACCCTGGTTCAATTCCTGGGTTGGGAAGATCTGCTGCAGAAGGGATAGGCTACCCATTCCAGTATTCTCGGGTTTCCCTTGTGACTCAGCTGGTAAAAAATCCACTTGCAATGCAGGAGACCTGGGTTTGATCCCTGGGTCAGGAAGATCCCCTGGAGAAGGGAAAGGCTACCCACTCCAGTATACTGGCCTGGAAAATCCCATGGACTCTACGGTCCACAGGATCGCAAAGAGTCAGACACGCCTGAGTGACTTTCACTTTCTCTTCTCTTGCTGTCCAGTGTTCTTGCCTGGAGAATCCCACGGACAGAGGAGCCTGGCGGGCTGCAGAGAGTCAGACACAGCTGAGCACTCTCGAAAGGTGCACAACACGCACTTTGACACGCCCACACACTGTGAAATTATCGCCCGGTCATGCTAGTGAACTCGTCCACCTCCTCATGTAGGTACCTTCTGTGTGTGGCGACATAGCCGAGATCTAGTCTCCGAGGAAATTTCCAGTACACGGCGCTGTGTTATAACTGGGTCACCACTCCGCATGCTATCTCTCTAGGACTTATTCATACACATCACAGAGCTCGGTACCTTTGACCAATGCACTGCTGGCGTGAGTGTAAACTAGGGTAGCCACTGTGGAAGACAGGATGGAGAGACAGTTAAAGGCAGAACCACCATACGATCCAGCTGTCCCAGTTTGGGGTATTTATCAGAGAGAAGTAAAATCATTTCTTTAAGCTCATTTTTTGAATCAGTTTTGAAGAGATGTCTACATCCCAATACTCATTGTAGAATTATTCACAATAGCCAGGATGTGGACGCTACCGGGGTCCGTCGGTGGACACCTGGATGAAGAGGTGCTGTGCATACATGATGGAATATTGTTCAGCCTTAAACAAGAAAAAGCGGGAAGTCCTGCTGTTTTCAACATCATGGGTAAACTTGGGGGATGTCGTGCTAAGTGAGATAAGTGAAAGTTGCTCAGTCATGTCCGACTATGGACTATACAGACCACGAAATTCTCCAGGCCAGAATACTGGAGTGGGTAGCCTTTCTCTTCTCCAGGGTATCTTCCCAACCCAGGGATCGAACCCAGGTCTCCTGCATTGCAGGTGGGTTCTTTACCAGCTGAGCCACCAGGGAAGCCCAAGAATGCTGGAGCGGGTAGCCTATCCCTTCTCCAGTGGATCTTCCTGACCCAGGAATCAGACCAGGGTCTCCTGCATTGCAGGTGGATTCTTTACCAATTGAGCTATCAGGGAAGCCTAAGTGAGATAAGCCAGATACAGAAAGAAGCATTGCATGATCTCACTTACGTATGGAATCTAAAACCAACTGAACTCAGAACCGGAGGGTAGAACGGTGGCTGCCAGAGGCAGGGAGGTGGGGGATGGGGAAGCGGGGAGAACTCAATCTGTTTTTAGCAGTCTGGAGTTCGTAAGCTGCTTTAGGTCATTTTGTGAACGAAGCCAGGGGAACCGTACCAGCCAAGCGTCAGGCGAGAAGTAGAAGCGTCCGTGAGCTCACCTGAGTCCCGCGGACCCAGCCGCCCCTCCCCTGCAACATGGTCCCAGGGGCTGGAGTGCTCGGAGGGGTGTGAAGCCCCCGTGTGAGCCCCTCCAGGTGGGCGGCCCCCTGGGAGGTGGCAGAGCTGCTCAAGCCTGGAGAGACTGTCCTGTGGGCCGAGCCCAGGGCTCTGGTGCCACACTCTGTTGGGGGCACTTTATGAGAAGCTGTTGGGGGCCCCCGAGGAGAGGGACCCTGCCCCCCCGAGCCGCACCCTGTGGGGAGGGGGTACCGATAGTGAGAGACAGCACCGGGAAGTCAGGGACACCCAGTAAGCTGGCCACCTGCGTGGGCCCAGGGCCAGCTCTGGGCACTTTGGACACAGGGGTCTGCCCACCCTCCGGGGGGTTTAGCCGGGCCCCTGACTCAGCCCTCAGGCTGCCTCCTCTGGGCGGGGGTGCTGTGTGTGCGGGGCCCACCCAAGCACTGCGGCAGGGGTCAGAGCTCTCGGGGACGGAGTGGACGTGGCCCAGGGCCCACACGGGTCTGGAGGTCGTCTGCACCGCCTCTTCCGGAATCTCTGCCCTGTGGGGAGCCCGTCCCTTCCCTCTGCTCCTGGCTCACGTGGGCCCTGCCTGGGGTCCCGTGCCCCGCGTGGTGCCTTGCATGTTGGACCGTGAGCCCCAAGAGCAGGGCTGTGACCTCCACTCTTCCCAAGTCAGGGGGAGCCCTCACGCCGACAGCTGGCCCACCTCGCAGAACACCGCGCCACCCCCCCCACCACCGCCCCCTCAACTCAGAAGTCATCTGGGCCCTCACTGAGGTTCATCACCTGTGAGCTGGGGGACGCAGGCCTCGAGGAGCGCGCTTGGCGGGCTCCCAACTCCCATCACTCAGCACCCCAGAGCTCAGAAGACAGAGCCGGGGGGGTGACCCCCAAATGGGCTGCCCCTAAGTGGAGTAAGACAAGCTGGAAGGGGTGCTCTAATGCACTATTTTCTGCCCAGTGAAGCAGAAAAGCACTCTGGCTCGACACGGCCTCTGTGATTCTCAGCGGGGGTTCCTCAGCCCCCCACGGCCCAAGTACCCTTGCGTCGCTGCCCAGGCTCTGAGGAGGCTCCGAGGCAGCGTGAGTGGGCAGGCGAGGTGGCCCCTTAAGAAGGGCAGCGTGCCATTCCCTCACTGCAGGACTTATCAGTGCTTCTGAGGAGTTATGCGCCCTGGGATTCTCCCAGAAGGGGTGGAGCTTGTAGGTTTCAGAAAGTAATTTCTTCACAGAAACATCGTCAGGAGGCGCTTTGTGCTCTGTGGGACCCAGTTTGGGAAAAGCTGCCCTACTGCCTGGTCTGCAAACAGCTGCCGAGACAGAGCAGGGGGTCCAAGCAGGACAAGGCGCATGAACAGGAACAGGGCTTGCGGGGGTCCTGGGCTGCAGCCCCTCAGCTCGTGGGCTCCCCATCCTGTTTGCCCCCACTCTTCACTCCCTGCCTCAGGCTTGCATTTAACACCTTCCCCTTCTTCCCTAGTGACCCCGAATCTCCCTAAAATCATCGCCCTCCACCCCCTTCTCCGATGGACACCCAGAGACCAGAGCCCCCAGCGCACTGCTCAGGGTGCCCGGCACATCTGACGCTTTGTAGTTGTGGGATCACGTGAATGTCTGTGCTCTGCCTGCGGTGCCGGGCACGTCTGGCGCTTTGTAGTCGTGGGATCACGTGAATGTCTGTGCTCTGCCTGCCCCTCTTGCTGGCCTGTCAGCAGGGGCCGCAGTGTCACTGACCACATACCTGGCAGGCTGGTGGGCCAGCTCCGAGGTGGGCAGAGCGCAGAGCTGTACCTGGGCCGCCCATGCGCCGGGCCCAGGCCCAGACCCGGCCACCCTCCAGGGCTTGTGTACCAGGTGAGTGGTGTGGACCCCCCAGGGGGCACCGGGGAGGGGGCGGCAGCAGACAGGGCTGAGATGGGGGTGGGCAGGCGTCAGAACCCTGGCTGTGCCCCCGCCACGCCCACGCCAGCCTGAGGCCACAAGCAGCGTAGCTCTGCCCGTCTTGGAGCTTAGAGAGGCCATGCCACCCTCAGCCCCCGGCTCTGGCACCCTGGTGGCTCGTCTTGGCCTGGGTGGCTGGGTGTGCGTGTGGGAACTGGCCCCTCGGCAATTCCTCGGTGGGAGGAACAGGGTCCTGGGAAAGGCCGGAAGCTCCTCTTTGCTCGCTGACCTCTGCCCAGCTCCTGCAGCGATGAGTAAGTAAATCATCTTGTTGTGATGATTTAAACTGTACACAAGCAGGATGGAAAACTGGTTGATGTGTTTGACCGGGAGGGTCTCAGAGGTGACCCAGACCGCCAGGGAAGGTGGGCCAGGAGGCACCAGGTGTGGTGGCGGGGAACCCCCCCGCCCCACCACCACATGCCCTCAAGGGCCCACAAAGCAGTGGCTTTGTCTCAGCTCATCCCGGTGGCCAGGAACTGCAACCCTGCCTCTCCCTGTCCTCGCCACCCCAGGCCACCAGAGTGGGACCTGCTTTGTCCCCAGGGTGCTAGCCTTGGGTAGGTGGCTGTGAGCTGTGCCATGCCAACTGTCCCCAAGCCCCCAGGCCTGAAACAGGAGCCGCAGTCCAGAGCCTAGGGTCGGCCCTGGGGGGCTTGCTCCCTCTGTCTCTCTGTTCTCACCATGGGGACCTGATTCCAAGGCAGGCTGCTGAGGGGGCGTGTGAGGGCAAGGTGGCTGCCAGGGGGCATGGCCAGGCCAGTGCTGCCCCACCCCATCCTCCCACTCCGGGTTGCTGTGACCCAAAGGTGTGGGCGCCATCTGGCCTCCGGGAGCTCATGTGTGCCAGGAGCCATGTGTGCCAGGGGCATGGGCTTCGGTCTCACGTCCCCTGTTGCTTCCTGGGTAACCCTGGGAAGGCGGCTCCGTGTCAGTGGAGCCGTCTCCTCCACATAAGCTGGAGAAGCCAGCGGGGGTGCTTGAGCAGAGGAGCTGGCACAGACCTGGCGGGCAGGAGGGGCTGGTAAACGCTGCTTCTGTGAAAGCAGGTGAGCCCCACCCAGGAAGTCCTCCTGAGGCCGCTCTGGAGCCCTTCCTCCCTGCTGTTCAGACTGTCCTGCGCGCTCAGTAGGTGACACAGGGCCAGCCAGCCCTCCAGGGGGATGAGCGCTAGGGTGAGTGAAAGCAGGCCAAGCCCTGTTTCTAAGGACCCCGGATGGGACTCGGGTGCGGCCCGTCCTGTTTCTAAGGACCCCGGATGGGACTCAGGTGCGGCCCGCCCTGTTTCTAAGGACCCCGGATGGGATGGGACTCAGGTGCGGCCCGTCCTGTTTCTAAGGACCCCGGATGGGACTCAGGTGCGGCCCGCCCTGTTTCTAAGGACCCCGGATGGGACTCAGGTGCGGCCCGCCCTGTTTCTAAGGACCCTGGGTGGGACTCAGGTGCAGCCCGTCCTGACCCCGGGGGCACCTGGGGTGGACGAGATGCAGACCCACCTGGGAAGACGTGAGAGGCACGGGGCAGGGAGGGGGGTGATGCTGTGGCGCCTTGGGAAGCAGAGACCTCTGAAAACAGACAGGGACCCTTGTCTCCCACCCGGGGAACCTGCCCAAGGCAGCCCACCCATGTCACCTGCAGGGAGGCGTCCTCAGCGCCCTCCTTCCTCCCATCCTCCTAAATCTGTCAGAGCTGGCGCTCCCTGGAAACCACTCGAGGAAGAGCTAGAGAGGGTGGAGCAGGGGACGGGATGGGCCCCCAGGCTGGTGCCCACCTGCAACCTCAGACATGACCTGACTTGCAAGTAAGTTCTTTGCAAACATAATTATTAATGGTTAAGGGTCTCAGATAAATTGTTTTAGGTTTAGGTGGGTCTTAAAACCAAGGACCAGTGTCCTTATAGGAGGAGGAGGGGACACAGAGGAGAGGGGCCATGTGAAGACGGAGGCAACGAATGGGGGGATGTGGCCACAGCTGAGGAAGCACCAGCAGATGGAAGAGGCAGGGAGGACCCTCCCCTGAAGCCTTAGGAGAGAGAATGAATGCTGGACTGGACTTCTGGACTCCAGGATGGTGAAAGAATAACTTCCTGGTGTTTCAAGGTGTCCAGTTGGTGGTGACCTGTTACCATCGCCCCAGGACACTCATGGAGGGGAGTCCGCATAGAGGTTGAGGGGGGCAGATAGGAAGAAGCCAGGCCAGGGCAGACAGGATGGTACAGTTGTAAATGTGGATCCCATTCAGCAGATGCACCCGCTGATACGGGGCAGAGAGGAGGGCCCCTCCGCAGAGCCAGGAAGCTCAAGGCCAGACCACTGCTGGGAGTGCAAACTACCCCGGGTGATAAACCCAAGAGAGGATTAAAAGACATCAGTGCTAAAAAGGAGAGCAACGGAGTGGAAGATCCACCATGGGGATGCCCTCAGAGGTGTACGCAAGGGTCGAGGGGAGGAAGAGAAGGTGCCAGCTATGGGGGCAGAGCGAGAGGGAGCAGGGAGGAGCCACTCCCTGCTCATCAAGACACAGCCACATGGCACCCTGGCTGAGAGGGAGGGGCGACCGGACTCCATTCCAGCACTGCTGGCTGTGTGGCCTCAGGCAGATTACTTATCCTCTCTGTGCCTAGACTCTCATCTGTAAAGGGATAAAAGTAACTGTTCTTCACGCTTGTTTCGAGGACTAAATAAAATACATGCCTAAGAAGCTCAGAACAGTTCCTAATGAATGGAAACAGTCAATGTCGGCTCTTTGTTATGAAAATAGAAACAGAAGTCAAAGATAGGCTAGAAGAAAATTCCCCAGGCTGCAGAAAGACCGTGCGTGAAGATCTGAAATGCACATCCCTGGTGGAAGAGAAACATGCAGAAACATAAAAATGAATTTGGGTATGTCTACACTATGCAATACCACAGAGCTGTAAAGAGAAAGCTAAGTGCTCATACTGACCTGGGAGACGCCTACAAAATACGCTGGTAATGGATTAAAACAAGCTGCAGAGGAAGTGCAGCAGTGCAGCCGATTTGTTAAAAACCTTGGCCCTCCTTTCTCCTGCTGGACCGACACTGGGACACCCCCAGGAGGGGGGGTTGTGCAGGCACAGAGCTGGGAGCAGGGAGCAAAGAGCCTCGTTTCCGCAGCACCGGCGGCCCAGGATCACCTCATGTGATACTTGACAACCTGGAAGGGCGTGGGGGGCGAGCATTACAGAAAGGCCGAGTGAGCTCCGGAAGTCTCAGGGTGGCTGAAGGCTGACTTGGGTCCCTCCTCTGTGCCCTGCATGCTGTACCAACCCACTTGGAGGCCCAGAGTTTCCTGGGGTCCAGTAGTGGGTGGGCTGGGACACCCAGGGGCCAGGGCTGACTTTGTTGCCAGGCAACACTGATGACTTCCAAGCTGGTGGATGACACGGAAAAAAAAAACAAGTGCCCCATCCGATCCCATCTCTGCATCTTTGACAGAAAACATCTTTGGTTGCCAGGCAACAGCTGGGTGCCGGCACAGTTAGAGGGCAGAGCCAGCCCGGCTCCCTCCCTGGACACTGGCTTTCCCGTGCCCTCCCCTGTCCCTCCTGAGTCACTGGCCTGGGTGGCCGAGTGTGGCTGTGTCCCTGGGCCTCTGCCAAACGTGCAGAGGCTGTCGGCAGAGTGACCGTCCCCTCCTGCAACTCCGCTCTCATCACAGCTCCTCCATCAGCGGTCCCTCGGGAGGCGCGCCCTGAATTATGCATTTCTTATTGACCTTTCCGAACCACTTTGCCTTTCTTTGCATTTCGTGTGATGCCATCACTTGTTAACGGGAAGAGGGCCTTCAGGATGCAGGGCCAGTGGTCGGAGGGGCGCTGAGGAGCCGTCAGTCCGCTGCCTGTTACCAACGGTGTTTTCTTGACGAGAGAACTTTCTGTGCGTGCCCGTGTGTGGATGTATGTGTGTGCGCACAGTATGTGCATATGTGTGCAACAGTACGTGTGTGTGTGTGTGTGTGTGTGTGTGCATGGAGACTGGATCTGTAAAGAAGACCCAGGAGGAGCTGGGCTGGCTGAGCCTGGGGAGGGGTTCCTGCCTGCCCTCTGGCCCCCCACTCCCCCGTGGCCCTGGGAGACAGTCTGAGCCCCTTTGGTCTTGTCCCGTCTCTTCGTTTCACGGATGGAGAAGCTGGCCCCCGATGGGGAAGTTCGGGTCCAGTGCTCAGTGGGGCAGAGCTGTGTGGGCAGTCAGGTGTCCAGCGTGTCCTGGGAGGAGTTGGGGAGTATTCAAGGTTCTTTTTGGGGAGAAAGAGTCACCTGTTGTGAGGACTCTCCCCCAAGACCAGGCCAAGCCCTCTGGGAAGAGTTGTCCGTTTGTGTCTGGAGAACAAGGGGCTCCCGTCCCTCCCCACGGCAGGCACTGGCTGACAGCAGAAGTGGGCTGGCGCGGCATGGTGATCAGGAACAGTGAGGTCGAGCCGACTTGGCAGCGTTGACTGTGGAAGAGTCAGAAGTTTCCTTCGCTGTTTCTCCCTCCCAGAGTTAGAGAGGGCTCGGGTTAGCGTGCCTGGTGGTCCTGGCAGTGTGCCCCAGCACCTCTGCACATGCTGTGCCCCGGCCTCTCCAGGGGTACCCTTCTCCTGTCCCTCCTGGGGAGCTAGCTCAAGTCCTCCAAAGTGGAAGTGAAAGTCACTCTGTTGTGTCTGACTCTTTGCGACCCAATGGACCAATGGAATTCTCCAGGCCAGAATACTGGAGTGGATAGCCTTTCCCTTCTCCAGGGGATTTTCCCAATCCAGGGATCAAACCCAGGTCTCTGGTGTTGCAGGTAGATTCTTTACCAGCTGAGCCACAAGGGAAGCCCAAGAATACTGGAGTGGGTAGCCTATCCCTTCTCCAGCAGATCTTCCTGACCCAGGAGTTGAACCGGGGTCTCCCACATTGCAGGTGGATTCTTCACCAGCTGAGCCACCAGGGAAGCCCGAGTCCTCCAGGACCTGACTCAATCCTCCCTGGTGTCTTTCTTAGCTCCCCTGGGCAGCTCCATGTCATGCAGCACATCTCTGTCCCCCAGCACTTCTTGAACTAGCTCCTGCTCTGTTGGGATGTTTTCCCGTGTGTATAGTTGTTCGGAGAATCTGGGTACAGAGAACTGGTTATCGCCTCTACACACTGTTGTTGAGTTGCTCAGCTGTGTCCCACCCTGTGATCCCGTGGACTTCCCTGCCCTTCACCATCTCCCAGAGTTTGCTCAGACTCATGTCTATTGAGCTGATGATGCCATCCAACCATCTTATCCCGTCTCTCCTTTCTCCTCCTGCCCTTATGTTTTTAAACACTGGATCCTGAAAACAGTTGCCTGGGTGAGCCGGGTGGCTCCAGCGGAGGCATGCGGGGTGGGTGCAGCAGCTCCAGGGCACCAGCAAGTTCAGCTCTCCTGCCTGCAGGTCGTCTTGCCGGGGCTCTGTGGGAGAGCTCAGAGGAGCCCCGCGTGGGGCAGCGGCAGGGCACTGCAGCACGGTTGCTCGGGCCCTGCTTCCCCTGCACGTTCTGCCCGCTGGCCACGAGGTGGTGCTTCCAGGTCCCCAAATGGGCTGCGTGCCTGCTTGACCATGGCACGTGGCTCCCCTCTGGAACACACGTCTCCCTCCACCCCAATCCCACCCACCTTTGGGCTCCCCACCGAGCTGCCCCTTCTCCAGGGGCCTTTCCCCAGGCTGTGTGCACCCGGCCCCATCCTGCCTGTGGCTCCCAGACACGGCAGCCCAGACCCGCTGACTGCGGCAGCCCGGAGCTCACACCGGACATCTGGATGCAGGGCCTGGACGGAGTCCACACCGGACATCTGGGTGCAGGGCCTGGACGGCGAGGCGCCTGTGTTAGTGTTCCCCTCTGGACAGACAGACCAGCACACGCGCGGATGACGCTTTGCTCCTGTCCGGGGGTGGACTGTCTTCCTGTAGCCCCCTTCCTGCCCCCATCCAGGCCAGCCCCTCCCCTGCGCCCCTGGGTTCAGGCCAGCTTGTTGAAGCGCAGGTGCCCAGGCCCTGCTTCGGGCTTCTGTGTTCTGGCGGGGACACCTGGGCAGTGATGTGGTCACTGCTCTGAACAGAGTAGCTCCCCTGCCGGTCCTGGCCCGCAGGCAGCCCATCACAGCTTAAGGCGGACCCTGTCCTGCGCATCCTCGGACCAGAGCCCATGTGCCTCCAGATGGGGGCTGGTGTGCTTTGGCTGAATGGATGCAGGATGCACCGGGTTAGTGAGAGTTTAAGTCACAGGGATGGTTTGATGACCCTGACGTGATTTCCATTTCTCACCGCAAGGCTGCTCCAGGCTCTTCCTTTTTCAAATAATCCTCTAAGGTGGTGCGGTGACCCCTTCTGAACACCCGTGAGCCTTCCTGAGCAGGCACTCAGGCCTCACGCTCCCACCCAGCTCCCTGAGTCAGCATCTTCAGCTCACCCTCAACCCTGTGTGCTCAGTCACTCAGTGGGGTCCAACTCTGTGACCCCAGAGACTGGCCCACCAGGCTCCTCTGTCCCTGGGATTTCCTAGGCACGAATACTGGAGTGGGATTGCCATTTCCTTCTCCAACCCTTGACCCTAAGCTCTGACTTTCAGGGCAGTCTTGGGGGGAACCCGGTGCAAAAGTTGGGGTGCAGAGAGGAAGCCAGGTTCCCCTGGAGAGGTTACAATGGAGAGGAGACATGTGAGCCAAGGGGGTTCAACTTACTGCAGAAAACTGGATAGGAGCACAGCCTCTCCTTGCAAGTCCTGGCCATTAGGAGGCAGCCTGCAGGCTGGGCTAGGATAGGCTAATGTCCCACCAGGCCTGCCAGCCGAAGGAGAGGGCTGTGCCCACGCCTTCTCATATTTTGTGACCTGGTGAAGCTGACCCACCCCTGTTCTGCTCTGAATGAGGCGTTCCTAAGAGGGGGATGTCAGCGGGTGAGGACCGACAAGGCATCCGTGGGGGAAGGACCAGAAGGAAGCCCCGAACAGTGACGTCATTATCAGTGTCCATGGGGCTGACACGTGTTGAGTGCACACGAGTCTGTCTTTATCTCCGAGGTAGGTTGCTGTTATCTCCGTTTCAAAGATGTGGACGCTGAGACTCAGACAGGTTGTGTAATTTGCCCAGAGCTGCACAGATGCTAAGGGGCAGAGTCATAACTTGAGCTCAGGGAGGCTGATTCTAGAGCCTGGTACCTGCCATGCAGATGCTGGGGTGATGGTTCCAGAATCAGAAGGAGTCTGGTACAAGGAGGAAAGCGGGGACCCCGTGAGGAGGGTCAGAGCAGGGCGAAGCATCTCACAGCTGGGAAAGTGCTGTGGCCAGCTCCCTCGTTTTGGCTACATTGAAGAGGGGACTCTTGCTGGGTCACCTGGCGGTGGTGGCCACACCTGGCCAGCACCTGGGTCTCCGGAGCTCCACACGGCCCCCACACGGCCCCCCCGCCCCTCCACAGCGAGATCCCAGCTCCGCAGCCCAGGCTGCTTGGTGTCTGTTTGCTCACGAAAACAGCAGAGTAAGCAGTCCCTGAGATGTAATTAACTTCTCCTGGAGTAATTAAGAACGTGAACTATCCCAGACGGTCGTGGTTTCCTCACTTGGGGCTTGCGCTCAGCGTGGCAAGCGGTTCCAGGGACGGTTCCCCGGCAGACACCTGCAGGGAGCCGGAGGAGCATTCATCCAGGCCAGACCTGTGTCCACTTCTGCTCCAGGTCATCGGAGGACCCCACCATCCCAAACCAGACTGCACACCCTGTCCAGCTTTTGTGGACTCGGCAACGGGACCCAAGGGGTATTTCTGGAGACCTTCCCAAAGGAGCCATCCAGCCAGGTGGAAGCCCAGGCCCCCACAGCCCATCTGCTGCCGACCTCCTTTGAGAACTTAGCAGTCAACACTTGGGGGTGTGGTGGGCTGGATGTGGGGGCGGGGCTGGGAGTCTTTCTGACGTCACACAGATTTCTTTGCAAACCCCACCCTACCTGGGGTTCTCAAAAGCAAGGGCACAGATGACTTCATCCATGCTGTGGGTTGCACTGTGGCTCCCCACAAGAGACGGGTCTATGTTGTAATCCCTGGAACCTATAAATGTTGTCTTCTTTGGAAAAGGGTCTTTGCAGAAGTAATTGAGGATCTTGAGATGGCAGCGTCCTCAAGTATCCTGCTGAGCCCTCAATCCAAGGACAACTGACCTCATAGGAGAAAGAGGAGATTTGGACAGAAGCGGGAAGACAGAGGTGCGAGTCGGGGGCTGGGTGAACCACAGGGCAGAGAGCGAAGCCACGTGGCTGCAGATTCTCCCCTGGATGCGCAAGGGGAGTGTGACCTTCCTGGACTTCTGATTTCTGGCCTCCAGAATGGTGAGGTGATAAACTTCTGTTGTTTTAAGCCAACAAGTCTCTGGGAATTTGTTGTAGCAGCTGTGGGAAGCTAATACAGTCCACATACTGGATGTTTATAAATATTGCTTCCGGTATTTCTCTGCTCCTGAAGTTATACCATGCTTAGTGTCCTTTTGAAAACTTTTATCTTGAGATAATTGTAGGTTCACACGCAGTTTCAGAAGACAATGCAGAAAGCACCCTGCTTTCCCCTAAAGGTGACGTCCCGGGTGAGTAGGACACAGCGTCATAACCACCCCACTGACAGAACTCCCAGTCATGCAGACTCACCAGTGTTTCGTGCCCACCGGCCCCGTGAGTGCATTTCGTTTGATGAATTTAATCACACATGTAAGTTCCTGAATCCCCCAGCGCAGTGGGACACGGGCAGCCCTGTCACAGTCCCCCCTGGGACTGTGAGGCTCCTGCAGCCTCCCAATTCCTCCTGCTCCCTAAGCGCCATCACTATTGATCTGCTCTCTCTGTAATCTCATCATTGCAAACAGGTTGAATACTATGTCACCCTTTGAGACTGGCTTTCCCCCCTCATCATAATTCCCTTCGATCCCTCCCTGTGGCTGAGGGTACCAGTAATGTGTTGCCTTTCACTGCCAAGCAGTGTTCCATGGACGCGTGGACCACTACTTTCCTTGTTTTTTGGTGATATTTGTGACAATTAGGCTTTATCTTATTTTGGGAGGGGCGCTGATTGTTTATCCAGTCACCCATTGAAGGACATGGGGGTTATTTCCGGGGTTTGGCTATCGTGAGGAAAGCCGCTATGAACACTACAGGATTTTGAATATCTGTCATTTCTCTGCGGTAAATGCCCAGGGGTAGAGTTGCTGGGTTACCTGGCGATGGTGTGCTTACTTTGGTAAGAAACCGCGTCCTCTCCCATAGCTGCACCTTCTGTGCCCCACCAGCAGCGTACGAGGCTCCTCTGCGTCCTCACCCACGCTGGGGGGCATTCTCACTTTTGTCGTTCTGGTAGATACATGGGGAGTGAAGCCTCTCTGTAGCTTTAATACAATTCACTTTTGAAGAATGACTCTTCGCTATTAGACTGTCGGCCTTTTGGTGGGAGGAACTGTGGGTGGTTCGTCTTTTTGGCCGTGGTAGCTGGCTTCATCCAGCTCAGATTATTCAATGCTTGTGTTTAATGTCAGCGTTTAATGGTTCAACAGGGCCATGCTGGAGGAGCCCTCAGGCCCCTCGGGCTCGCCAGTAGGGTCTGTGTCCTGAGGATGTGCCCTGAGCCATGGCCACCAGCAGCTGTGAAGCCAGTGTCAGCCGGTAAGGCTGCGAGACCCAGGGTGGGAGGGCAAGCAGGTGCCAGGTGCGCTAGGAACCATCTCAGCTTGTCCTCACAGGGGAGGCACAGAGACTGACTGAGTTGTGGCTTACAAACTTGAGCAGCTTTCAGTGATGTTAACGAGAAAAAATGCAGCTTCAGATGTTAAAATGCGGGGCGGTCACCGTGTGGGGACCAGAGCACAGGGCAGCGCTGGCTGGACCCCCAAGCCCGTGTGTAGGAGCCATGTCCTTGCTCTGGGCTTCATCCTGGGAGCGCTCCTGACTGCTCGCCTCAAGGGCAGATTTTCAGCCCACCGTTTGTCAGCTCTTCTTCTTTATGGACAAATTTTAGGGCCAGTCATTTCCCTAAAATTTTAAGCTGCATCTGTACATTTTGATATACAGCCTTTACATAATTTTTCAGCTCAACCTAGACAGCATATTAAAAAGCAGAGACATTGCTTTGCCAACAAAGGTCCATCTAGTCAAGGCTATGGTTTTTCCAGTGGTCATGTATGGATGTGAGAGTTGGACTGTAAAGAAAGCTGAGCGCTGAAGAATTGATGTTATTGAACTGTGGTATTGGAGAAGACTCTTCAGAGTCCCTTGGACTGCAAGGAGATCCAACCAGTCCATTCTAAAGGAGATAGTCCTGGATGTTCATTGGAAGGACTGATGTTGAAGCTGAAACTCCAATACTTTGGCCACCTGATGCGAAGAGCTGACTCACTGGAAAAGACCCTGATGCTGGGAAAGATTGAGGTCAGGAGGAGAAGGGGACGACAGAGGATGAGATGGTTGGATGGCATCACCGACTCAGTGGATATGAGTTTGAGTAGGCTCTGGGAGTTGGTGATGGACAGAGAAGCCTGGTGTGCTGCAGTCCATGGGGTTGCAAGAAGTCAGATATGATTGAGTGACTAAATTGAACTGAACTAAAGAATTTTTCAATAAAATAGTATTTTTAAAGTTTAATCTACATGTCTTGAATTATTTAGAAATGTGCTTGTAAATTTCCAAAAGTATATTGCTTTTATAATGGATTTCTAACTTAATTGAATTATGGTCACAGAAAGTGTTCTGTTTGAAATTGATATTTAAGAAATCTTTGAAATTTGCCCTAGTATCCGGTCAAGTCTCATTAATAATGCATACCTACTTGAGAAGAGTATGTATTTTCCAGTTGTTGGGTGGAGAGTCACTGGTGAATAATAGTAAAAGTTCAGTTCACCAGGAGGACAAAGTCTCTAAACAAAATGGACCTGAACTTTTACCATTATTCACCAGTGACTCTTTCCTTTTCATAATATTTTAGCCTTCAAATCTGTTTTTCCATATATGTGGCTAATATTGGTCTGATATATTTCTTTTGCAACTTTTTAAATTTACGAAAATCTTAAATACTTTTAGACAAACTATAACTGGATTAAAATTAAAAAGTCAAATCTGACCGTTTCTGAACTGTTGAATTCTGTCCCTCTTGCTGGTAAATTTTGAATTGTTTTTACCCTCTTATTTTGTGGTTTCTCTTTCTTCTGCATTTCTCACGCTCTTTCCAGCCTTCTTTTGAATTGATTTCATGTTTACAATCCCCATCCCCTCCTCTGTGTCTTGAACTCTACAAAGCTACAACCTCTTTTGTCCCTCTGGTGGTTACCCTTAGAATTTAACCTACAAACTGAACTCGGAAACTAGACTCAGTGGAACCCTCTTCCCCGTTCTGAACAATCCAAGAAACTTAGACTATTTTGCATTTAATTGTGGGCTTCCCAGGTGATGCTAGTGATGAAGAACCTGCCTGCCAATGTAGGAGGCGTAAGAAACACAGGTTCAATCAATGCGTCAGGAAGATCCCCTGGAGGAGGGCATGGCAACTCAGTCCAGTATTCTTGCCTGGAGAATCCCCATAGATAGGGGAACCTGGCGAGCTATGGTCCATAGCGTTGCAAAGACTGAAGTTGCAAGACTGAAGTGACTTAGCACGCTTGAAATTTAATTGTGTATTGCTGACAGCGTCATTAGGCTTCACGTTTTATTTCTGTCTTCCACCTAATTAGGATTTATTATGATGATTTTAATGTCAGTGTGTATTTAGAATTGCTACATTTTAGTCTTTACTCACCCCTTCTCCATGCCACCCAGGACCTCCATTCTGGAATGTTTTCCTTGACAGCTTCTCCAGGGATGCATCTGTGGGTGGTGACTCTGGTGGTTTCTGCATGTTCTAAGATCCTGGAGCCCAGGACGCGAGCCAGTGCCATGATACTCACAGTAGTGTGTGCATGAGGGACATCCACCCCAGGCGACGGTCACCGTAAGGATGCTTAGGTGTTGAAGGCCTCACGGAAACACGAAGAAGGTCAGGGTCCCCTTCCCTTGAATTCTCTGTGTGGCTCGATGGCCAGCAGAGGGCCCAGCGCTGGGTTCGGGTCTCTGCCACCCCCTGTAAGTGGGCGGGGCTGGGCTGCAGGAAGAAGAGCTAGACCTGGCTGTCCCGCCGCGAGGAGCCCGCTCCACCCCCAGGGGGGTTTGTCTTTCCATGTCTTCACCCTGGGACTAGTCCCCTCCACTGAGTGGCCGCTGTGGGTCCAGAGTCCAAATTTGCCAGGTCTCCAGCACAAAGGAGCAGGCTGGTCCAGCCCTGGTCGAGGGAACGTGGCAGGCCTGACCTCCTACCACCTGGACCCCTCACTGGTACCTCCTCTCTGACCCTCGTCTCCTCCCACTCCTGGTGGTGAAGCCCTGCGGGTGAAACCTGCACTTCCATCGCTTCTGCCCTGCTTGAAGACGCCAGCAAATACAACGCGGACATCAAAGCAAAGAGCTGCCTGAGCTTTTGAGATCCATACAAACTGATTGTCTTCCCCCGAAGCAGGCTGTCATTTTCCCTTACTTAAAGAGGGGTGACTTATGGAATATAAATTGGAAGAGAAGTTTATCTGGATGAATGAGGTTTGGCTGGTGTGAATAATTGCTGTATAGGAAAAGAATTTCAACCTCCTTTGTGCCTCCTGGCAAATTCTGCTGATTTAGGAGGATGAAGGAAAATTTCAAGATAATTGGGCACGTGGAAAGTGGACTTGGTCAGCAAAACAGGCTGAAAGTCAAGAACGGAGGTGTGTTCCTGGCCTTACCACGGGCTCTCTGGGGTCATGAGTTCATAATTTCTACTGTTGCCCTGAGGCTCTCATGAGCCATGAGAAACACGTCTCAAAATAGCTCAGCTGGTACTGAGAACCCAACCATAGCTACCTGGGGCCTTGGTCCAATTTTAGGCAAGAGGGCTTCGCTCTGGTGCAGAGGAGCAGAAGGACTCTGGACATGGATTTGAGACCCAGGTCTGCTCCAGCTCCAGGGCCCTGGTCAGGCCACTCACCCTGAACCTGAATCCATTTCCAAACACCCATTTGTAATAGAAACACCTTCATTTTATGAGACATCAAAATTTCTCATTTGGAATAAATTGAGGAGGATCAGTAGTGAAGTGGATAAAGGAATATGCTCTCTGCAGGGCAGCTTAATGGACACAGGGCTCAGCCATGTTTAGAACAGATACTTCTAGCCGGAGTACAGTGGAAAAGCGCCCACACCTCCATGTCAGGGGAGCGCGGGATCACACGATGGACGTCTCTATGCAGCCTCTGCCCGTGTGGAGCAAGAGGTCCTTGCCAGGGCCCAGAGTCTCCGTGTCCCTCTCTAGGCCGTCCGACCCCACCTCCTCAAAGGTAACCACTGTCTTGCCTTGAAACATCTCTACCTGCTGCGTAACTGACGGTGCACACTGCATGCTCTTGTAACTCCGGTGCTGTGTGAGCGGCATTCTTGTTGGTGGGCTGTGCTATGCTGTATGGAGCGGTGGTTCGCCCCCGTGTTTGTCGGTAAAACGGATGCACTAACCCCCACAGGTGGGTTCCGGTGAGGACGGCACGAGGTGGGCCACGGAGGCCCAAGAGGAGGGCGCACAGAGACCGTTGCTCCGACACAGCACCCGGGACCCTCCTTCCCATAACAGCACGGAGCCTGGGGTTGAAGGCTCAGTATTCAGGATTCTGAAACTCAGTCGCAGGACGGACCCTGGGGTTGAAGGCTCAGTATTCAGGATTCTGAAACTCAGTCGCAGGACGGAGCCTGGGGTTGAAGGCTCAGTATTCAGGATTCTGAAACTCAGTCGCAGGACGGAGCCTGGGGTTGAAGGCTCAGTATTCAGGATTCTGAAACTCAGTCGCAGGACGGACCCTGGGGTTGAAGGCTCAGTATTCAGGATTCTGAAATTCAGTCGCAGGACGGACCCTGGGGTTGAAGGGTCAGTATTCAGGATTCTGAAACTCAGTCGCAGGACGGAGCCTGGGGTTGAAGGCTCAGTATTCAGGATTCTGAAACTCAGTCGCAGGACAGACCCTGGGGTTGAAGGCTCAGTATTCAGGATTCTGAAACTCAGTCGCTTCCTGCCTTTTCACTGGTTTCTCAGTGAACTCGGAGCCAACCTCGCCAGCTTCCGAGGAGATTCTAGGGGAATGTCCTGGACCCCCTGACCTGCAGGGCTTTCAGAGCCTCTGGTCAGGCTGTTCCTCCCCCGACCTCCCCTTGGGAGGTCACCTCCCGGTGACTGCGTCAGGCTTCCCTCCAGCCTCCCTCCCCGACCCTTGGGAAGCAAAGCTCAGAGAGGAGTCCCTGTGAGCTCCTGGGAGGACACGATCCAGTGTCTTTGATCCAGTGACTCTGAACGTGATGCTGAGCCCGGTGGGGACCAACTGTGTCTCACCCCAAATTCCAAACAAGACCAGGAGGCCGGCTGGGCAGCCTGCGGCCCCCTGGGTTGGGGCTCAGCCATCAACTCTGCTCAGAGGACGCAGCGGAAGACTCCGCTCCTTTCCAAGCGGGGAAGGTAGAGGGTCTGGCAGGGCCACACATTTCCTCCCCGTTTCCCCTCACGGCAGGCCTGCTCTGTTATGCGTCCAGTGGGAATTCTTTTCATTATCTTCCCTCTCAACTTAATTAATCCACGTTCCGTAATGAACCTTGAAATTCCTATTAAACACATCATTACTGATCAGCGCAGGGCTGGCGGGGGCTGGCGGGGGCTTCTTACAGCTGCGCAGGGTGTTTGGGTGTGCGGGGCCGTCTTGTCTGAACCAGGCCCCTGGGGCCGGGTGGGGCTCGGGAGCGGTCCTGGCACCCCACCTCTTCCCGGGAAGGTCAAGAGTGACCTGTGGGGTGGTCGCCCCCCTGGGTGTGACGCTCACCAGCCTTGCCCACAGGGCTGGCGGCTCCACCTGGCCGAGGCCTCCTGCTGGGCTTGGTGGGGTGGGGTGGGTCAGGACTGACCCATGGATCCCGCCTCCACCTCAGGAAGAGGCTGTCTCATGACTGGTCTGGATGACGTGACAACAGTTAGGGTGGATCCCCAGAGTGACCCCTCTGAGACTCAGTTTGGGGGACTGGCAGGACAATTTGCATTTACACCTCTCCCCGCTCTTTCCCTGGAGAAGGAAATGGCAACCCACTCCAGTGTTCTTGCCTGGAAAATCCCAGGGATGGAAGAGCCTGGTGGGCTATAGTCCACAGGGTTGCAAAGAGTCGGACACGACTGAGTGACTTCACTTCACTTCCGCTCTTTCCCACGAGGCTGCCTACTGACACTGTGGGATTTCCACAGACAGGATGGGCAGGTGGGCACCAAGCTAGACTCCTCTGTGCAGTTCTGGGCCCCCTCTCAGCCCTGCCCACCTCCTGCCTGGGCCCAGGGTCCCAGCTGTGACCTGCAGCGCCAAGAACAGCTGCTCCTCAAGGTCCATCCACCCCTTCCCACGTCTTCCCTGGATCACACCACATGACCCTGAGAGAGACCAGCTCATCCCCTTCTCCCCACGATATGGGAGCTCTGGGTTCGATCCCTGGGTTGGGAAGATCCCTTGGAGGAGGGCATGGCTACCCACTCCAGTGTTCTTGCCTGGAGAATCCCATGAACAGAGGAGCCTGTTGGGATACTGTCCATGAGGTTGCAAAGAGTCGGACACGACTGAGCTACTGTTTCAGTTTAAAGTACAGCTGTGACCATAGCCCTTGAGGTGCCCAGGGACCTCTCACCCTTGGCCTGCAGGCTCCTCTTGTATTCTCTCTCCGCCCTCCTCCCACTCCCCTTGTCAGTCTCCTCTCACGGAGGAAGTGGAAGCTTCCAGAGGCTCCTTCATGCTCCCTTCCTGACCTGGGGCCTCCTGCCCACTGCCCTCTCATCACAGGGTCCCTAAGCCTCTGTCTCGGCGGTCCTCCTGGGCGTGGCCGCCTCTTGGGTTATAAGGTCATGCCCATCTGCACACACACTGTCCCACTCTCTCCCCGGGAAAGCGCCCTCACCCCACCTTGCCCTCTGGCTCCATCCTGCCTCCCCTTCCATACCCAGCCCCTGCTCAGCGGGGCCTCTGTCCCATCCCTGCAGAAGTGGTTCTGCTCAGGGATGAGGGCCAGAGACCCTCCTGCCCATGCTGGCTGCTAGGGCTCGTCCTCCAGGATCTGCCCTGAGTCCTTGGCTTGCCGTTTGCCATCCTACTTACTAACTGCTCCTGAGCGGCCCCTGTGGTTTTGAGACAGCCTTCCCATCTCGAAATCTTCAACCGAACCATCTCTGCAGAGCGCCTTTGCCTTGTGGGGTCACGTGTTCACAGGCTCCAGGGGTTCGGATGTGGGCCTCCTGGGGAGCCACCACTCTGCTGACCGTAAAGTGGGGGCAGGAGAGGCAGGCCGGCATGTGTGCAGGGCTGGAAGTCTGGTGTGAGGCCTCTGAGGTGGAGCGGGGGTGAGCTTCGTGTCAGGGTGGGTCCCCCACTTCCCGTGGCTGTCCCACTCTGAAAAGAGGTATCTTCCTCTCTCCACGTCTCTGCTTCCCTTCACCACTGACCATAGGCGCTGGTTCTGGATGGGGCGGTGGCTGCTGGGGATTTTAACCCTCCTTCCCACCCTTCAGAGGAGCCCCCCTGCCCTCGCAAGACCCCCGTCCCCGCCAGTGCACTGGGTCAGCACCACAGTCCTCAGTGGAGAGGCCAGCGGCAGTGACTCCCTTCTGCACGGCTTTGCGTGACGGTGGGACACTGTGGGTCAGAAGTCACTGGTCACTCCAAGCTGTCACTGTCTTCCCTCTCTGATCATCTCAGGATATGGGCTGGACTCTCTGGGTCTCTAGCTGATCAGCTGGGAAGGGGTCTTCCCTTCCTGAGAGGTTAAAATGCAACCCCTGTGGCCAAGGAGAGCAAAGGCTAATCAATCCAGGGTCCAGCCACCACGGACGGTGGGCCACTGGCGGCTGGATCCGACAGCCACTGCTTTACAAGGTGACACTGAAGTAAAGTGGTGATTTTATGAAAGTCAGTGAGTGAAGACTCTGAGCAGGTGTGCAGGCAACCTTTGAAGGAGAACCCCTCTCTCTAAGGGAAGGGAATTTGTTACAACTGAAAAAGAGTTTCAAAACATTCTTGCATGTGGGTCAGCCTACCCCTTGCACTTTCTTCAAAAGGGTGGATGAGAGGACCCCAGGAGACAGCAGGACCCTGGCACCGTCCTGGGTAAACTGGCCAGCTCATTTAAGCACCTGAATGCTGTAGTTTGATCTGTCTCAGTGAACACACACGCACGCACACGCTCATGCATGTACATGCGTGCACACACACGCGCTCACACGCACACACGCATGCATGCACAGACACACACATGTATGCACGCACACACGGACACACACATGCATGCACACATGCACAGACGCATGCACACACGCACACACGCATGCAGGCGGGGTGTTTCCCATCGACTTGCAAACACCTTCATAGATCAGGAGACCAATAAAGTCTTCAGGTCCAAAGTCCGATGTTCTGAATTAGATCTGGATGATGAGTGTCTGCGGGCTCTTCTGGAAGCTAGAGCTGAGGGAGCGTCTCCTCCCTGGAAGGGTGTTCAGGGCTCTACCCGCCCCGGACGTGGCCTCCGTTTGTGTCTCAGGAAGTCATCATGGCTCCAGAGGAAAGCCAAGCTCCAGGGCTGCTGCCTGACGATGTGCAGGCGGTCAGGGGTGCCTCCTCATTGGATGGCTCGCCTCTGCTGTGTGTCTGGAGAATAGGAAATCCACGGTTTCTCTGTATGTGGGATGGAGTGGGTCACTGCTGGCCGGCCTCTGTGAGCGCCAAGACGCTCCAGCTCCACAGCCTGTGGCTCTCGCTGTGCTCGTCATGTCAGACAGCGGAGCGCAGACTTGCACGGTGTCCGTGAATGTGAGGGCCGTGTGCCCAGGATCACAGACGCAGGCAGCGGGGGAGATGGGATCCAGCTTGTCTTCATTTTCTAATAAGGAAGCACACAGGTCTCACTTGGGCTGAAAAGCTCCTTGTGTGTTTTATACTGAAATTTTATGTTGGCTAAACTGTAGATGTATATGAATATTTTAGCAAGAGTTCAGTTCAGTTCAGTCATTAAGTTGTGTCCAACTCTTTGCAACCTCATAGACCACAGCACACCAGGCTTCCCTGTCCAACACCAACCCCTGGAGTTTGTTCAGACTCACGTCCATTGAGCTGGTGATGCCATCCAACCATCTCATCCTCTGTTGTCCCCTTCTCCTCCTGCCTTCAATCTTTCCCAGCATCAGGGTCTTTTCCAATGAGTCAGTTCTTCCCATCACATGGCCAAAGTATTGGAGTTTCAGCTTCAGCATCAGTCCTTCCAGTGAATATTCAGGACTGACCTCCTTTAGGATGGACTGGTTGGATCTCCTTGCAGTCCAAGGGACTCTCAGGAGTCTTCTCCAACACCACAGTTCAAAAGCATCAATTCTTTGGCGCTCAGCTTTCTTTATAGTCCAAGTCTTACATCCATACATGACTACCGGAAAAACCATAGCTTTGACTAGAGGGACCTTTGTTGGCAAAGTAATGTCTCTACTTTTTAATATGCTGTCCCGGTTGGTCATAGCTTTCCTTCCAAGGAGCAAGAGTCTTTTAATTTCATGGCTGCAGTCACCATCCATAGTGATTTTGGAGCCCAAGAAAATAAAGTCTCTCACTATTTCCATTGTTTCCCCATCTATTTGCCATGAAGTGATGGATCTGGGTGCCATGATCTTAGTTTTTTTGAATGTTGAGTTTTAAGCCTACTTTTTCACTCTCCTCTTTCATTTTCATCAAGAGGCGCTTTAGATCTTCTTCACTTTCTGTCGTAATTAATATGCTTGGAGGAGCCGTTAATTTTATGTATGTTATCCAGAATTTTGAAATGTTAAATAGATAGAAAACTAGATTGACAGTTATTATGAACATGTTGGTAGAGAGTGAGCTGTCTAGATAACTTTGGAAAAGGCATCAGGTTTTTTCCAGATAAACATTTCAGTAATAAGACCAGGCAGATTAATGGGCAGTAGATCCTATTACAATTCTAGTCCTTGTAGGTTTTGGGGGGAGGAATGCTATCTTTTATAAAACTAAACAAAAAGATAACCTTGCAAACTGCATCTGCTTTTCAGTGTCTTAAGAAAAGCTAATGGTATTCTTTGCATTTTATGAGGCTGAATTAAAAACAAGATGTCAATTTCACCTCCTTGGATCTTGACGAAGAAAATCCAAAGTCATCTCTATCAACATCGGTCACGAAGCATCTGTGGTCCGGACATTCCCGATTGTGAGGAGCTGGGAGGGGGGCCTAGAGCAGGAGACGAGCTGCGTGTGTCTCCAGGGGAGGGGAGCACGGTCTCTGGGTCCTGTGTGTGCCTCGTGACCACAGCTGCAGTCTTTGGTGCTCAGAAAGCTGTTTCAGTGCAGTCAGCTCTGCAGGGCAGGACCACTGGTTCTGTTGCTTCACCAACGTCCCGAAGCACCCACAGCAGGGCCAGGTCCATAACGGGTTTCCAGTAAGTGTCTGTGGCACGAGTGGAATCATTCTTGTACCACGCCAAGCTCTGCAAATATTCCATTATAGTGAATATTTAACTGTAATATTCGCTGTACTACCGCCAGAAACACTTCTGGTTTCCCAGGTTAGCCGGTGTCCCAGGGTTTCCTCTGACTCAGCGTGGGTTCATGCTCCTGGCCAGCCAGCCTCAGGCTCACGTGGGTGCTCCGGGCACCTCTGGTTCTGGGGATGCATCCTCCAGTCACGGGAGGCATCTGCATGGCGTTAGGATCCTCGGGCACTTCCCCTTCTAGGACCCCACCTCCTCGTATGACACCTGGGCAGGTGATCTGGGGATCTCTGGGTGGGAGTTCGGGGCCTCTGAGTGAGAAGGGTTGGGCTGCCCTCCTGCCAGAGCCACACAGCTGGGGCTTGGGGCAGAGCCCCTCAGACTCTGCCGTGACGATCTGCTAGGACCATCTTTTCCTAGAGAAACGGCGTGCCTCATCTTCCTTCCCTCCTCCCTCCATCTTCCCCTTCCTCCCACCCATCTTCCTGGGAGCCCAGGCCATCCCAGGCCTCGTGCTCAGCGCTGGGACCATGAGCATCAGATGTGAGCTCCTAAGGACCCTGCCCACGTGGATGCCCAGTTGGAAGGTGAGAGCCGCGTGCCAGCATGGAATTTCTGGGCAGTGCAGTGAGAGCTTCCTGGAGCCAGGTGACGTGCTGGGAGGCTCCCCTCTGTGCGGGCTTATGGGGTGCTGGCGGGGACACTGGGGCCGCAGGCGGAGATGGGTGAGGGTCTTTGGGTTGGGGGGCAGCATCCAGGAAGATGTAGCTGTGGGATCCTCTGTGTGCCAGGGGATGGGGCAAACTGGTGAGGGGTGACGGAGGCACAGAGAGGGCACCTGTGCCAGCCTGCAGCCCTGTGAGAGAGGGGACCACACTGGACCTCATCTCTCCCGCCTCCTCTGGGTTCTGTGCTTGGCCTGGATGGGCAGAGTTGCTCTTAGGAGTTTGTGTGAGCAGGTTTCCAGGTCTGACATCCTGCCCAACCTGGGACCCGGTCGGGGCAGAGCCTCTGGGGCCAGGGCCGTGCTGTTCTCTCCTCGGGAACTTAAAGTCTGCAGCCTGAACCCCCGACCTGAGCCCACACTGGGTCCCACCAACCGACCACCCCAGCATGTGGACGCTGTGAGCCTGGCAGTGCTCTGCTGTGAAGTCTCACGTGGAGATGCGAGCCTTTCCAGAAGAAGGCCTGCCTTGTCAGTGACGCCCTGCACGATGTCAGGCCTTTGTGCCCTCATGGGCTCCAGACCTCCTTTGTCATCCTTCCTGAGCTCAGGCAGGTTTAGAACACTCTCCAGATGACTGTGTTATGTGGCGTGTGGCTGGTGAGGAAGCTGCCAGCCCCGGCCGGGGGAAGAACTGGGCACTTCTCTCTGTCCCCACAGCTGGCGTGACCTGAGGCTACCTTGTAACGGTCGGGCTCCAAAATCCACCTAGCTATTTACAAAGGCTAGATCGGCTTCCTCGGCGAGTGCCGGTGGACACTTGCCAGATGGTGTAATAGGTTGTGCCCCCAGGACACCCGCACCCTGGACTTCTTTCTCATGAAGCCGGTGTGAGGTCCCTCGAAGGACACCCTGAAAAAATAAATAAGTTCTTGGAGACCTTTTAAAGGAAGGCAAGCATAACAGCTAAATGCAATATGAGATCCTGGAACAGAAAAAGGACATTTGTTGGCAAACATGAAGTCCAAAGAAAGCCCACGGTTTAGCTAGTCCTACGGCACTAAGGTTGGTTTCTCAGTTCTGCTCATCGCGTCCTGGGCGATGGAAGATGCTGGCTTTAGGGGGAGCTGGGTGAATTGTGCGCAGGCACTCTCTCTGCTGTTTTTGTGACTTTTAAAGAAGTTTAAATGTATTTCAAAGTAGACTTTAAAAAAATCATGCTACTGGCTCTGGAGGTTTCTACAGATTTTACAAGTTGCAAACCCCAGGGAGCCCCGTGACCTCTCTCATCTCTGCCTCGCCCCACTGACCCCCGAAGCTTGGAGCCAAAGGGGAGCTTGTGGCCAGGGACACAATATCGCCTGGTGAACACTCTAGGAGCACCCTCCCTCCCCCGCCCCTGCAAAGCTCTGTGGGCTCAGAAATTCTGAACGGGGTGGCTCGGCCAAAGGGGAGGGTGATGAGGAATCTGCAGTGACCGTGGGTCTACGGACGTGGCTCTGTGATTGGTCCTGACGTGAGACGTCGGCACCGGGGACCCAGGGGCAGCGGGGACGGAGCAGGAGTGGACATTGGAGAATCCCTGCCCCGGGGGAAGGGGCAGGTGGTGGTGGAGGCTCCTCCGGGCAGGTGGTGCAGGGCCGGGTCCTGAAACGGGCAGGTGCCCGCAGGCAGGGGGTGACATCCCAGGACTGACTCAGGTGGAACGTCCGGGACTGAGCTCCAGGGGCAGGCGTGAGTGGGAGGGGGGCTGTCAGAGACGGAGAACGAAACAGCAGGAACAACATGTGCGGTTGTTTGTAGCAGAACCGCCCATCGAAAGGCAGAGTGGTGCCTTTAGCTGAGCCATCCCTGTGAAGAATTTCTGAACCCACAGATCTTTGCTGGGGGTGGGGGTCCCTTGTTGGGGCTGGAGCGACGAGCTGCAGGGTGGAGACCCTGGCCAGGGACAGACGGACAGGCAGATCCGCAGGGAAGAAAGCCCAGAAGCAAACCCAGGGTCCTCAATCATTGACTCCATGATTACGGGGATGTTTCAAGTCTGTGGCATAAGAACTGACTGGTCATTCAGTGGAATTGGGGCTGCTGCTTGGGCCTCTGGAGAAAGATGAGGTTAGAGTCTTTACAGCTTGTTCTAGATGCGTTAACATGCTAAGTCTAAATAGTTAGAATTCCCATACTCTCAGGAACATAGACGTCAACAGAGGCAAAACCCACGACACAGACGAACAGCTTCAACAACACGAGGCCCTCCTTGCACCCACTACGCGGGTCAGGGTAGGTGCCCCCATGCGCAGAGTCTGATGCGGAGACGAGTAGGCAGGACGCTTACTCGGGAGCTCCGGGGACCACAGGGAGGAAGGGAAGGAGAGGGCAGGTCTGGGGCCCAGCCGAGCCCAGACAGAGGCCTGAAGCAGGCGGCCCTTCAGGGCCACCATGATCTGGGGTGGGGGCTGGGCGGTAAGTCCCTGCATCCACTGGTCATCACAAGAGCCAGGATGGGGCACCAGAGCAGGGCACCGCCCCTCGACACTGCACTCGGCAGACAGTGGAGACTCTGGGATAGTAGGTTCAAAATGCTCCAGAGAAAGAGATGAGCCTTTGATAAGAAGAGAGGTCGCAAAACATGTGACAAGTGACTGAGAGAAACTGTGACCATCCCGACAGAAGGACGGACCGCAGACGCGGCAGCAGGGTCATCAGGGAAGCAGGACAGACCTACAACAAGGAGATGAGAACACGCGTGGCCTCACACACTGTGAAGAACTTGTGATTTACCATTTCTTAAGGAAGGACAAAATTAAAACCTGACATGAGGTGTTGCTGGGCTCAGCTGCTCAGCCGTGTCTGACTCTCTGTGACACCATGGACTGTAACCCACCAGGCTCCTCTGTCCCTGGGATTTCCCAGGCAAGAAGACTGGAGTGGGTTGCCATGCCCTCCTCCAGGGAATCTTCCTGACCCAGGGATTGAACCCGAGTCTCCTGCGTTGGCAGGCGGATTCTTTACCGCTGAGCCGCTGCAGAAGCTGCCGGTGGTGACGTTAGGTGGTGATGATTAGCGGTTTAGTAGTTTGTGGGTTTGCACAGATTTTCTAGAAAGCCATTTGATCAAATGCACACAGGATTCTAGACATCTCCAGAGATGTGGACTCGGCCTCGTTTATGAAAGGAAAAACCCTTTCCTTCCCGTATAGACTGTGTGTGTGTGGCTATTGCTGGGCCCTACTCTGGACACTGGGCATGTTTATCCTTGACTAGCATCAAACTTTCTCAATCACTACAGCATAAGCCTTGTTCCTTTGTCGAGATTACCTGGGACTGATGACAGTTTTTGAGTCAGCCTGTGAATTTCTGCAGAAGCTCTCTGTTGGAATTTCAGCTGGGCTCCACTGAATTTGCAGATTGATTTGGGGAGAACTGCCCTCACCAGGACTAAGCTTTCCATTATTTGGGACTTTAAAAATTTCTCTCAACACCACTTTGCAGATTTCTGTGAGGAGGTTTTTATACCTCTTCTGTTAGGACATTTTCAATGTCTCTTGATATTGTTTTGTAGATTTCTGCTAAAGTTTATGTGCCTCTTTGGTTAAGTTTATTCCCAGACAACCATTGTCTTCTATAAATGTCTTTTTCTGTCTGTGTGCTACCTATATGGAAATACAGTTTGCTTTTAAACCCTGACTTTATAACAGGTTAAGTTTACCAGATGCACTGATTAATTATAATAGTGTGTCATTAAATTATTAAATTTGCAAGTATGGAAATGTTTAAAATTTTTATAAGACCAAATTATTTAATATTTTTCTTAATGGTTTCTGGCTTTGAAGTTAGGCTCAGAAAACCCTTTCATACCCCAACATTCTAAAAAAACCCGCCTACTCTTTCTGATGGTGTCTTTTCATGGTTTAAGGTTGCATATATAGTACAATCAAACTTGCCCTCTTTCTCAAATGCATTTTGGCAACTTTAATGTGATTTGTTTTTATCTGCCTAAATTCCAGAATTATTTTGATAGTGTGAGAAAAGTCCTTTTGGAATTTTTTGTTGAGATGGCAGCTGATCTTATTTAAGAATTATTGCCATTTTTGTAACATTTGAGTTGACTATCTGGTGCCTCTGCAAATACATTTGTGTGGATCCAGGTGTTCAGCTTGTTTATCTTCTACTCTGCTGTGGTTTTGAGAAGAGTGAGCAGTTGGATACAGGAAGCCGTGCAAGACGCTGATACACACCGGTGCTGGCTGGCGGGCTCCCGGGAATTCTTCACACAGTCTTCTCTGCTCTCGTGTGCCTTTGAAAATATCCGTGAAAATAAAAAAAATTTATCTATCTCCCTGCTGACCCTGTCATCTGGGTCATCGGTTCTGCCTCGGTCTCTTTCAAAGGCCACCCTTCTTATTCACTGCACCGGGGAGGCTCTTTGCGTGTCATTGGACGCCGCTGGTTTGCTCCGTCTTTATAAACCGTGAGCAGCAAAGCAAAGGTTGAATGTAGCTCTCTGCTCATTGATTCGTATAAATGGAACACGGCTCCCAAGTGCTCTTCAATAATTCATGGTTTTATAAACATGGAAATTTATTCGGTGTGACTCCAGGAGAACACTGCTCCCCAGTGGGCGGCAACCCCTTGGAATCGAGGTGCAGCTCTGGCTCCTGGGGTGGGGCACAGAGCAGACAGGGCCCCCTCCCCGCTTCCCCTCCATGCATCCCCGGACCGTGCCCTTCTCGGGGAGGCCTCAGAGCTGCTTCCAGTGGGAGCCTTGTTCAGACCCTGAGATGGATTGACTGACGCCCAGACGGGGAGGCCCGCTTCCCGGGTGGCCGAGGGGCATCTGACAAGGTGCTGGCGACTTTGCACTTTGGCAGGGCCAGCTGTGAAGGAGCACGGGGCCCAGGGGTATCCGGACATCCCCGGAACCATGTGCCCCCCACGGGGGTTGGTGTCCCCAGAGCAACAGAGCGGCAGGCTCGAGGGTTCTCAGTTGCTCTGGTTCTTCTTCAGGGAAGCATCTTAAACCTCAGAACCCCTGGGCTTTTAGACAGAAACTTTCTATGACAGTATCTGCCTTTGGAGCACTTTGAGATGATATGTAGACAGTGGGTTTGTGGAGAATTTGTGCAGAGACTGCAAAGTGAGGTATCCCACATTCATTTAATTTTGATATTTAGTGTTCCAGATACCACTGGCCGCGAGGGCTCCAGAGAATGGTAACCAGGTGACCAGGTGACCTCCTTGCCCTGAAATAGAGGAGCCGGGGGCCCCTGGGCAAATCCTGTGTCTCTTCTCCTCCATCAATTAGGAGGGAGGTGGTAGGGAAAGATACCTTTCTTACTATGGACACCACTTCTCTTAATAAAACTAGCACCAGGCGTGCGGGTTGGGGGAGCTTCTGGGCTGGAGGTTTGTCTGGACCCTGTGGCCTGACTTCGCTCCTCCAGGTGGGAACTTCCCCTTGTTTCGGCGCCCAGCGTCTCTTTCCCCACCTCAAGGCCCTGTGTCACATCCCGGCTCCACCACCAGGTCAAGGCTGCAGTGGCCCAATTTTCCCAACATATTTCTAAATTTGCCTTTCTGGCAATATTGTCTTACTGAGACGTATACAATTTCGTTGTCACTTTTTAGATACTTATGCTTTCACTGGGCTTCCTTGCTGGCTCAGTGGTAAAGAATCTGCCTGCAACCTAGGAGATGAGGGATCAGTCCAGGTCAGGAAGATCCCCTGGAGAAGGAAATGGTAACCCTCTCCACTACTGTTGCCTGAAGAATGCTACGAACAGAGAAACCTGGTGAGCTGTAGTCCATGGGCTACAAAAGAGTCAGACATGACTTAATGACCAACAACAACAAGAATTCAGAATCAGAAATTTAAGTTACAAAACCTTCTTAGGAAATGACTTGATCCCTTGCCTGCTACAGTTATTACACATGTTTTCTCCTCGTCTGTCATTTTAACTTTTACTCTTTGGAAATTTAAAAGATTCCTGAGGCCAAATCTGTCAATATTTCCTTCTAAGAATTTTGAGTTTCATATGCTGATTATGAGACTTCTCAGATGGCGCTAGAGGTAAAGAACCCACCTGCTACTGCAAGAGTCACGGGTTCAATCCCTGGGTTGGGAAGATCCTCTGGAGGAGGAAGTAGAAACCCACTCCAGTAATCTTGACTGGAGATACCATAGGCATAGGAGCTTGGTGGGCTACAGTCCATAGGGTTGCAAAGAGTCAGGCATGACTGAGTGACTGAGCACACACACATCCCGATTATGAAGACCTTCCTTACCCCAGGGTTATAAACATTTATCTTCCTATGTTTTATTCTGCTGATAGCTAGAAGTATTCAGATGTTTTATTTGTCAAGAATTAATTTTTAAAGTTTGAATATGATCGGAGTAATCTGGTTTTCAAATGAGAAACCTATTTTTCCAATTCTATTTTTTTTTAAAGTTTTAATCAGTTCCGTCTTTTTTCTTTTTTGGTTGCGCTGGATCTTCACTGCCGCACGCGAGCTTTCTCTAGTTGCGGCGAGTGGGAGCTACTCTCCGTCGTGGCGTGGGGGCTTCTCGCTGCTGCGGCTCCTCTGGCTGTGGAGCACGGGTTCTGGGTGCACAGGCTTCAGCGGTTGCAGCTCGTGGGTTCTAGGGTGCAGGCTTCATTGCTTCAAGGCATATTGTCTTCCCAGCCCAGGCATCGAACCCATTTCTCCTGCATTGGTAGGCATAGTCTTATCCACTGCACCACCAGGAAAGTCCATCAATCTTTTTTTTTTTTTTAAATTGAAGTATAATTGATTTACAATGTTGTGTCCAATTTGATTTTAATGAACAGTTTCTATACTGAGTTGAATTGCCACCTATATGATATATATATTATAATAAAATTAATGGCCATTCTGGAGTAGCTTTTGAACTATCTCTCCATTGTGTATTGATCTATTGAACTACTGATCTGTGTATTCTGTGCCAGCATCTAACTGTTTTGATTAGTAGTGCTCTGCACTTTGATTTGTTGGCAATAGGGAAATTCTCTCATGATGGTCTTAATTTTCATAAATTTCTTGGCAATATTTATATTTTTATGCTTTCAGTAGAATTTTAGAATCAAGCTTTCAAATAGAAGTTTTTCTTGTGATATTAACTCAAGTTGGAGTGACTGTAACTTTTAGTCTGGGACACTTCATATCTTTATTTAGAACATCTTCACATCCAGAAACAAGATGGATCTTTATTTAAAAAGACCTCCTAGTATGTCCTCCAGGAAAGTTTTATAATCTTCTTTGTAAGAAGATTATATTTGTGCATGTTATTTATGCCTGTTTCTTATTAAATGTGTTGCCAGATATTTCACAAGTTTTCGTTCAAATACGAGCACGATTTCTCTTCCGTAACATTTTACATTTGTCAGTGGGGAGCCTCAGCTGTTTGTCCCCTGTGGACCCCAGTTCAGGGGGTCCTGCTTTCAGGGGAGCGAGAAGAAGCCAGTGGCCTGGGGCACGGGCCCACGTGGGGAGGAGGGGAGGGCAGGGGGTGCGGATGCGCCTCCGCTTGCCCCACCCCTGGATCTCTCTGCACCCCAGACGCGCTGGCCCTCACTGCTCACACCCGCTGATGTGCTCCTTATTAGTCTGCGAGGGCTGCTGTGTCACAAAGAGCACACGATGGGTGGTTTAAACCATAGACATTTGTCTCACACTCCTGGAGACTGGCCTGGAGACTGGAAGTCCAAGATCGAGGTGTGAGCAGGGCTGGGCCCCTGAGGCCTCTCCTTGGCTTGTGGATGGCGGTCTCCTCCCTGTGTCCTCATGGGGTCATCCGTCTGCCTGTCCCTCTGTCCTGACCTCCTCTTCTTGCAAGGACCCCTGCTGTGAGGGGTTAGGGCTCGCCTCTCCACAGCCCCACCCAGATGCAGTCTGAGGCACAGTCACAGTGTTCTCATACAAACCTGGGGGAACAGAGCAGCCCATAAACTGAAAGGCTTCTTAGTGACTCCCTGAATTGTCTCTGTGTAACTGCAGCCATGGAATTAGAAGACTATTGCTTCTTGGCAAGAAAGCTGTGACAAACCTGGACGGAGTGTGGAAAAGCAAAGACAGCGCTTTGCCGACACAGATCTGAATAGTCAAGGCTGTGGTCTTTCCGGTAGTCGTGTATGGATGTGAGAGTTGGACCATAAACAAGGTTGAACACTGAAGAATTGATGTTTTCAAACTGTGGTGTTGGAGAAGACTCTTGAGAGTCCCTTGGACTGCAAGGAGATCAAACCAGTCAATCCTCAAGGAAATCAACCCTGAATATTCATTGGAAGGACTGATGCTGAAGCTGAAGCACCAATACTTTGGCCACCCAAGGCAAACAGTAAACTCATTGGAAAAGACCCTGATGATGGGAAACATTGGAGGCAGAAGAAGACAGTGACAGAGGATGAGACGTTGGATGGCACCACCGACTCAGTGGACATGAGCTTGGGCAAACTCCAGGAGATAGTGAGGGACGGGGAAGCCTGGCGTGCTGCAGTCCGTGGGGTCGCGAAGAGTCAGGGATGACTTGGTGACTGAACAACAAGATCAACTAATATCATCTGCGAATAACGGCCATTCTCTTTTCTAATATTCTGCTCAGAAAAAGGTGGCTGTTGTCTTTTCTGAGGGTGTCATCCCAGGCCTAGGGAAGCCAGTGTCATTCTTTAGTGGGATGAAGCCCCTTATTGACACGCTATTTACTGAGCAGTGCCAGGACTTGGAGAAATTATGCTTTAGCTTACAGATTTTTGCTCAATAGAGATGCAAATGATTCCTGACTCTGTTGTTATTCAGTCCCTAAGTCGTATCTGACTCTTTGCGACCCCAGGGACTGCAGCACGCCAGGCTTCCCTGTTCTTCACCAACTCCCAGAGTTTGTTCAAACTCATGTCCATGAGTCGGTGATGCCATCCAACCATCTCATCCTCTGTCACCCCTTTCTCCTCCTCCCTTCAATCTCTCCCAGGATCAGGGTCTTTTCCAAGGAGTTGGCTCTTCACATCAGGTGGCAAAAAGAGAAAGCTCCAAGCCTCAGGGTGCAGCCGCCCCGTAGGACACGAGCCGTTTCCCCTCTAACCTAGCAGCCTCACTCAGCATCCTTGGTCGCTTGCTTGTAAACATCCAGTGTTCTTTCCCAGCTTGGCCACCCCTGGGTCTGTCAGTAATGACTTGAATGAATCTTTGACACGCTCACTGCTTACTGGTAAATCACAGTCTGACAGGCTCTACACGCACACTGTGTTTAAGGCCGGCCGAGGAGTCTTGATTTGTCTCTGAAATTATAGCTCTGCTAGTCTCTGGAAGGATCCCTGTGAAGCATCACATCACCCCGGCCCGTACACCAGGACACATGCCCCCTGCGCATCCAACCCGGGGGGGCGGTGTGCACCCCTCCCGGCAAGCCCCTGTCTGTTCCCACACAGTGAGGGAAACTCAGCCTGGGAACCTGAAGCCTGTGCCCTGAGCCGAGTGAGCTCTGTGACGTGAGCAGTGGACGGATTCCTCCCATGGCAGTGGACCCTCCATCACGATTTTCCTGTCTTGGCCAAAGTTTCTGACCTGTGTTTTCTGGTGAAGGGTCCTCAGTGGATGGTATTGATCCAGTGCAGAGACACACGGAGCGGTGAGCCGCAGGTGAGGTGCGAGTGTTACGTCAACTGCGCGGCGTTTAAGGAGATCCTTGGTGACCCAGAGGGTGGGGACCAGCAGTCACAGGACAGGGCCCGAGCAGAGGGCCTGAGAGTCATCATCATCATGTGAGCAAGTGCGTCCCGACACCGCTCAGCCCCTAGGCTGGCCCCGACCCGAGGGTGGACGAGGCCAGATCTGTGACCATCTGCCCATCCCCAGGAGGCTGTCCTGCCCCCTCCGCATGCCCCCATCTCGTTTCTGCTCCTCTTTGTAGCTTCTGGAGAGAGCTGAGCACCCACAGACAGTCTCTCCTCGGTCACCCTTGCCACCCTGAAGAGGTGGGGCCTTTTTGGGGGGACTCCTGAAGCCCTGATGGGACTCCTCAGTGTGGGGTGCTGAGCCATCATGAAGACTGGGCCCGACCCTGGGGAACTGGCAGAGATCCTCTCCCCACTGCCGTGGAAATTCCCCTGCTTCTGAGCACACGTGTGAGGACACTGGTGAGTGTAATATAGTTAGTTGTGATAGACAGGTGCTGTGAAAACAATGAAGACAGTGGCGCGATGGAAAAACACAGGCAGGTGGACAGGGAAGGCCCGCCTGAGGAAGGGGCCCCGTGACGCCTAAGATACAGAGGAGGCAATAAGTCAGGAAGAAGACAGAAGAGGCGTCCCGACTGGAAAGGAAGAAGTAAGAACAGATGACAGAATATTATATGGAGAAAACTGTAAAGATTCATCAAAGCAGCAGTTAGAACCGATAAATGAATTCAATAATGTTGCAGAATCAACAGACAAAGATGTTTTGTTTCTATATACTAATAATGAACCACGTGAAAAGGAAATTTAGAAAACAATGCCATTTGCAGTAGCAACATGAAGAATCAAATACTCGGGAATAAACTTAAAGAGGTGAAACACTTGGACCCTGAAAATTACAAAATATTGATGAATTAAATTAAGACACAGATAAATGAAGACACATTTTATGTTCATGGACTGGATGACTTAATATTGTTAAAGTGTCCCCACTGCCCAAAGTGATCTCCAGACTCACTGCAATCACTGTGAATTTCATTTTCATGAAAAAAGCAATGGCACTTTTATAAAAATAGGAAAACCTCTCCTAAAATTCATATGGGACCACAAGTAGCCAGAACAATCTTGAGAAAGATAAAGAAAGCTAGAGGATCACACTGCCTGATTTACAAGTATATTACAAAGCTACAGTAATCCAAACAGTGTAACACTGGCATAAAAATAGACTCATAGACCAGCAGAACAGAAAAGAGTGTAGACACAAATCCATGCATGTATGATCATTTGATCTTTGACAGGATACCAAGAACACACAACAGGGAAAGCATTCTCTCTTCAACAAACAGTGTCAGGAAAAACTGGATTTCCATATGCCAAGGATCTTTATCTTACTTTATACACAAAGTCAACTCAAAGGAATTAAAAATGTAAACATAAGACCTGATATTGTGAAAATCCTAGAAGACATACAGGAAAACTTCATGACATTGGTCTTGGCAATGATGCCTTGGATATTACGCCAAAAGCACACGCAATCACGCAATCAAAGCAAGAATAGACGAGTGGGACCACACTGAAACAAACGTTGTCTCTGCTCAAAGGAAACAAGCAGCGGGGCAGGAAGGCAGCCTACTGGATGGGAAAATACTTGCAAATCCTGTATCTGATAGGGTTTAATATCCAAAATATACGAGGAGCAGTCAGTAATAAAAGAAACAAGCAACTATATTTTAAAACGGGCAAAGGACTTTTATAGACATTTCTCCAAAGAAGACGTACAACTGACCAACAGGTACATGAAAACATGTTCAGCATTGCTGATTATCGAGGAAATACAAATCGAAACCACTTTGCGTCTTTTACCTGTTCGAATGGCTGTTACGAGAGAGAGGGAGAGAGAGAAGGGACAAGGGTTGGCGAGGATGTGTAGAGATTGGAACCCTTGTGCACTGTTGGTGGGAACTGAAAATGTAATTGTTGCAGCCGATATGGAAAGAAGTAAGGAGATGCCTCCAAAGATTAAAAATAGAACTACCATATGATCCAGCAATCCTACTTCTGTGTATCTACCCAAAAGATAAAACCAGAATCCTGAAAAGGTCTCTGATCTCCCAAGTTCATTGCAGGGTTATTCACAAGAGCCAAGGTGTGGGAAAACCTAAAAATACATCGAGAGACAGAGAAGAGGCAGTACAGTGGAATGATATTCAGCAAAGCTGTGACCAACCTAGACACTTATTGAAAAACAGAGACATCAGTTTGCCAACAAAGGTCCGTGTAGTCAAAGCTATGGTTTTTCCAATATTCGTGTACGGATGTGAGATCTGGACCATAAAAAAGGCTGAGCAGCAAAGAACTGGTGCTTTTGAACTGTGGTGTTGGAGAAGACTCCTGAGAGTCTGCAAGGAGATCCAACCAGTCCACCCTAAAGGAGATCAACCCTGAATATTCAATGGAAGGACTGATGCTGAAGCTGAAGCTCCAGTACTTTGGCCACCTGATATGAAGAGCCAACTTACTGAAAAGTATCCTGATTCTGAGAAAGGCAGAGGGAGAAGGGGGCCACAGAGGATGAGATGGTTGGATGGCATCACAGATTCTGTGGACATGAGATGGAGCAAGTTCTGGGAGATGGTGATGGATGGGGAAGCCTGGTGTGCTGCAGTTCACGGGGTCACAAAGAGTCATGACTGAGTGAATGAACAACAAATTCAGCTGTGAGAAAGAAGGAAACCCAGCCTCATGTGACTACATGGCTGAGACCTGAGGATAGTGAAAGTGAGTGTGAAGTCGCTCAGTTGTGTCGGGCTCTTTGTGACCCCGTGGACTATAGCCCACCAGGCTCCTCTGTCCATGGGATTCTCCAGGCAAGAATACTGGAGTGGGTGGCCATTTGTCTCTCCAGGGGATCTTCCCAACTCAGGGATCGAACCTGGGCCTCCCACATTGCAGGCAGACGCTTTACTGTCTAAGCTACCAGGGAAGCCCTTCCTGGTGGACAGCAGACTAGGTGAAATAAGCCAGTAACAAGACAAATACTATGTGATTCCACTTATACGACGTTTATAACACAGTCAAGCTCATAGAAGCTGTGAGCAGAGTGGTGGTTGCCAGGAGCTGGGAGGAGGGGGCGGGGAGACATGGTTCAGTGGTGTGAAGGTTCGCTCACCCGAGAGGAGACAGGTCCAGACTCCACTCCACAGCACTGCCTGTAGAACCTGCTATCCATGCTGAATCACGCACTGCAGTTCTGATAAGAGGACAGATCACACGTGAAGGGGTCCTACCACGCAGACCCCAAAGGCTCCCTAAAGGATGAAGAGGACCGGCCTCTTACTTCTGGGATGAGGGGTGGTTTGTGGAAGTTTTCAGGCCGCCGGAGCTGCGTGTTCAGGAGCATGTGAGGGGTCCGCACACTCGGGACCCCATGGAAGATCAAGTCAGCAGTCGCATAATGGGAGCCTCAAATGCCACGGTTAGGAAGGTAAGTGTTGTTCTGAGCATAGGTGAGAATTCACTGGCCGATGTTGCAGAAGAGAAATCTGATCTGGTTTTCTTTCTTCAGAGGCTGTGGGCAGAGAAGCAGTTGATGGAGACAGAGACTTGGTGTGTGGTGCTGAGAGCCTGTGATAAATGGAAGCTTGACCCGGTCAAGGGGGCTGGAGAGCTTCGCAGGGAAAAGCAGGCGAATAGAGAGAATTAGGTGAAGGAGGGGGACGAGGTGCTGGTGGTGGGGGCTGATGCAAAGGTGAGGGAAGTGGGCAGAAGGCAGGTGGGGGGCACAGTGGGATGGGGGGCTTGGGAAGGGCTTGCAGCAGAAGAAGGTGATGTCATGGCTTGGCTTTGGGGCAGCGGTGCAAAGGGCAGGAGGCAGGGAGAGGATCAGTCAGAGGTGATCGCAGGCATCAAGGGGAGAGAAGCTGGGGTTAATGGCATTACGGGGTCGGCGGTGGGGATGAAGACAAACAGGTAAATATGAGCAAAACACAGACGCTGAAGGGAGCAGGATTTGGTGTTAGATACGTGGAGAGAGGGAGAGAAGGACAGCCCTGGTTTGTGAGCTTGTGAGGACCCTGGAGGAGGACCACATCAGGGAGGCGCATGGTCGGGCAGGGGGTGTCCGGAGTTCAGCCAGAGGCGTCTCTGCAGCTTTCATGGGCGGGTGGTAGCTGGGTCTGGGGCTTGGGGGAGGAGTTTGCACTAAACGTGAGTCTGTGAGTCACAACCGTCTGTTGGTGATGGAGACTCCCCACCACCCTGGGATGGAGGTGCTTGCTTGGGGAGATCAGAGTGAGGGGAGGAGAGGGTGCAGGGCGGTCCTGGGGGAGTTACTCAGGGCAGCCGCGCGGTGGAGCACAGGGAAGGCGGTTTGGGCACGGCCCTGCAGGAGCAGCAGCAGGACAGCGTGGGTCTGTGGGTCCGGGGCTGAGATGAGGATGCAAAGTGCTTGGGACTCGGCTGAGGAGGAGGCGCCACCTCTGAGGAGCTGGAGCCCGAGGGGTGGGTGAGGAGGAGAAGGGACTGAGAGTGGGTGTGCGGAGCAAACAGGGCCTCGTCCTTGCAGAAGTCTGCCCCTGAAGGAGGAGAGGGCTCAGGGGTGCCTGGTGGGCAGTGGGGGCCACGGGAAGCTTTCCTTTGCACACGGGGGGCAGAGCCCCTTGCAGGAAGTTGTTGGATTTGTGAGGTGGGAGGGGTAATTTAGAAGGATAGACTCGTGGGGTCCACCACTCCTAAGGTGACCCATCTACACTCTGACACGTCCATTCCTTTATGCCAAGACCACCTTCCTGCTGAGTGAATAAACCATCTTCGATTTCCACTCACCGGGCCTGGTTCCCCTCGGAAGAATCCCACTGAGAAAACGCAGCCCCTTCCTTTAGGATTTCCACACAAGTTCTTCCAACCATTCTCTGTATGGTGTTGGGGTTTTTTGTTCGTTTTATTTTAGCATTTTCAACTTTGGGGCCATTTTTCCCTGGTGGAGCTTTATTTACATTTTATTTACATTTTCCATGTTCCTCCTGCAAGCGGAATTTCCAGCAGGGGACCCAGTTCTCTCGTGGGGTCTACGCACACACCATGCGTGATTTATTGGTCCCAGTTATCCTGGTTCTGAATAGATTGCTGACCTTTGACATATTTCAGTCTGAGTAGTTGACAGTCAGCACAAATAGCAAATTTCCATAGCAATTAACTACATCTGCAAAGCCCCTTTCTGATAAATTCATGTTGTGTTTATGTGTGGACACAAAGCAAAACCTGGAAGAGCTGGGTGAATGGGTCGGACCTATTTGGCTGAACGAGAGGGTGCCAGGGACTTATTAAGCTCCATCTAGTGCTGTGGAATCCTGGCCACCACGGACACAACTTGGTGCTGCTGGCGGGATTGGAGGCAATCTGGGTCACACACATTTCACATGTGAGAGGAAGCTCTGACTCGGGCTAGCTGTCCACGCCTGAGCTGGATGCTGCGCTGGAGGCTGAAGTGGAGGCTGGGCCTCTTCAACAAGAGTGGAGTCCGGGGAACACAGTCGCGAGGCTTCTGGCCCTGGAAGGTGAACCCCAGGAAGTGGGTTCCACACTGCAGTATTCCAGGGGCCATGTATGAACCCAGGCGTGGCAGGTTCTAAGTCCTTGAGATCTTTGGATGAATGAAGAAGTAGGTGGATGATTCTTGCTCAAGCTTACTTTTCCTACAGAGCTGGCCTGTGTTTCTAGAACCATATGCTTAGAACAACTGGGAACAACAGTTAGTTAACAACAGTTAGAAAAGACCCTGATGCTGGGAAAGATTGAAGGCGGGAGGAGAAGGGGATGACAGAGGATGAGATGGTTGGATGGCATCACCGACTCAATGGACACGAGTTTGAGCAAGCTCTGGGAGATAGTGAAGGACAGGGAGGCCTGTCTTGCTGCAGTTCATGGGGTCCCAAAGACTGGGACACGACTTAGCAACTGAACAACAAAATGATCCTTAACCAGTGTGCCAAGAATTTCTTGGATATCCCCAGATCTGATAACTGGGACAAGAGCAAATGAGCACCCCACAAGACAATCCTAAAAGCCCTTGCTGCTTTCTAGTACCATATCAAGGTTACTGATTCATTTAAAGAATCCCAAAGGGCCTTTGACCTCAATTTTTATAATTTCCTCACTGAAATCCAAGAGAAACTTTCTAGCTGTTCCCTATTATTCCTTTGTTGCTCAGAAAAGTTAAAGTTTAAACGGCAATTCTCTTTAGAATTTAATATCTGTTCCCAAACATTCTCGGTTTAATTGCTAACTGATTCTTTAGAAAATTGAATCGCTATATTACATTGTTTTCATGCACCGATGGCCTGGGAAGACTTGGCAGTGGTCCTGCAAAAGTTAACAGCGTCTGTGTACCAAGCCGTGAGTGCCTGATTAGAGACGCTTCTAGCCGAGGTTTTCCTTCTTTTTAATTTTTGTTCCTTTTCATGTCTACGCCCAAGAACCCTGCATTGGATCAGTATATGTTAAAACTAGGATGTGAGTGAAACTCCTCTTCAACTGCCTCTCTAGTCGTTACCACTTATCTTTTCAGATGCAGAAAGGAGCTTGCCGGGAAACTTGGGAGATACTGTGTTAGTTGAAAGAGCAGGGTGGGGTGGCTCACGGACCCCGATTCAGTCTGGTTCTCACCTGTGGATGGCTGGTCTTTGAGAAGTCACCTCCCTCCCTAGAAGCCACGACCTGTCTGCAGAGGAAGGACTTTCATCTGAGAGTCCCCGCATCTATGGTCCGGGTTTCCATCTGGATGAATCATGGCTTTCTAGAAGAAATGCCCACTGATGATAGGTCACTGGCCCAGACCAGGGCTTGTCACCTGGATACGCAGCCGGTGCTGGCCCACTGGCTGATTCTCTTCTCCCAGATGAATCTGAGGTCGACACTTTCGATAAAAAAGCTCGAAGGCTGTCCAGGGTCCGTAGCTGCTTTGCTCCATAATGAGGTATATGGGGAAGTTAGCGTGATTCTCCACTTCTCTCGGCAATGAGCTTGGGGCTCCTGCCTCCAGCGTGGGGGTCAGCCTCCAGCTCTGAGTCTGGGCTGAGGCCGTGACCTGCCTGGCGCACAGCACGCATGGGGAGTGAGCGTGCCCAGGGGCCCCTCTTTAGACCTCGGCCTCCACTGTGAGGACCGGCCAGCGTGAGGCCCTGGCTGACCTAGGACTGTCTGAGGCCTCCAGGTCCACTGCTGGAGGCTCCGGGGACCCCAGCACAGGTCTGTCCTGCTCCGTGATGGTCTCTCATGCCGGCATAGAAGGAGTCGGGCTGGGACTGGCCCTATGCACAGCCCAGGGGGAGCCGTCAGAGCCCCCTGAGCCCCGGGGCTGGGCTGTGGCTGCACGGTGAGCACGCTGTCCCGGCTCCGAGCTCCCGGAGGCCCCCTGAGTGAGGAGGGCTCGGGTGGGGCTGGGAGTGCTCTCTCCACCGGGCCCAGCTTGTCCTGACTTCCTGCGTCCTCTTCCCCAGCAAACTGAGCTTCAGTGCCTGGGTGAGGACCTGAGCCTGCTTGCCTTGGCGGTGGCCCCCTGTGTGGGGTGGAGGGGGGCCGAGGGGGGAAGAGAAGTGCTCCCTTCCTCGTACATGCACCCCAGACGTTGGAGCTTCCAGGAGACTGAGATAGGGAAACTGACTTTCGGAAATATTTAACTTACTCTGTGACTGGAGGCTGACTGAGCTACAGGGGAAGGGGGCCGGGAAGTTCCTCGGGTGGGCTGGAGGCATCGTGAGAGGGAGGAGGGGAAGGAGGCGGGGAGGGAGTGAGAAAGGAGGGAGTTAGGAGGGAGGAGCCCATGATCTCATCCCGCAGACAGGACGGCCAGGGCCCAGCGCTGGGTCCTCAGACAGGTCTGTCTGTTAGCCATGGCCAGGTCTACAGACGCCTCACACCTGTCTTTTCCCAGGCTGGGGGAGAAACTGACATGTCACGCCACTGCATGCAGAGTGGACTTGCACGCTGCAACTCACGTCAGCTCCTGAGTCTTTACAAACGGTTACTCTGTTTAAAGTGGGTGCTTTTCATCAAATATGCTTTTTAAAAAAGAATCTATTTTTTACAAAAAATTGTATTCAGTATAGTTGATTTACAATAGTGTGTTAATTTCAGGTGTATGGCACACTGTTTCAGCTACACACACAGACACATTCTTCAGATTCTTTCTCCTTATAGGTTATTACTAAATACTGAGCAGACTTCCCTGTGCTAGACGGTAGGTCCTTGCTGGTGATCTACTTTGCATATAGTACTGTGCAAACATTAATCCCAACTCCTAATTCACCCCCTTCCCCTTTGGGAACCATAAATCTGTTTCCTATGTCCGTGACGAACATTTCTGTTTTATAAATAAGCTCATTTGTATCTTTTCAAAAATATCTTTTAGATTTAAAAATCTTATGGCAAAATGTTTATAAATTTCCATTTAGCTTAAAGGTTACCATTCTAACTGTTTTCCAGGGTCCAGTTTGGGGTAGACTAGATGCTCACGTTGCCGTGTCACCTTCTGACCGCCTGTCTCCAGAACCGAAACTCTGTCCCCGCTAAACACTCACGTCCATCCGCCTCCCCAGCCCTGGCAGCCACCCCTCCACTGCCTCTGTGACTGTGACTATGGGCACATTATATAAGTGACGTCACACAGCACGTGTCATGTGGTGTCTGGCTTATTCACTTAGTATCTCCGTGAAGAGATAACCCGCGTCCAAGGTAAGAGAAACCCCAGTAAAATGGTAGGCGCTGAGAGAGGGCTTCAGAGGGCAGACAGACTGCAACCACAATCACAGACACCTAACCACACTAATCATACGGACCACTGCCTTGTCTGACTCAGTGAAACCAAGACATGCCGTGCAGGGCCACCCAAGACGGGCGGGTCATGGTGGAGAGGTCTGACACAATGCGGTCCACTGGAAAGGGAATGGCAAACCACTTCAGTATTCTTGCCTTGAGAACCCCACGAACAGTATGAGAAGGCACAATGATAAGATGCTGAAAGAGGAACTCCCCAGGTCAGTAGGTGCCCAATATGCTACTGGAGATCAGTGGAGAAATAACTCCAGAAATAATGAAGGGATGGAGCCAAAGCAAAAGCAATACCCAGCTGTGGATGTGACTGGTGATAGAAGCAAGGTCTGATGTTGTAAAGAGCAATATTGCATAGGAACCTGGAATGTTAGGTCCATGAATGAATCAAGGCAAATTGGAAGTGGTCAAACAGGAGATGGCAAGAGTGAATGTCAACATTCTAGGAATCAGCGAACTAAAATGGAATGGAATGGGTTAATTTAACTCAGATGACCATTATATCTACTACTGTGGGCAAGAATCCCTTACAAGAAATGGAGTGGCCATCATGGTCAACAAAAGAGTACAAAATGCAGTACTTGGATGCAGTCTCAAAAACGACAGAATGATCTCTGTTTGTTTCTAAGGCAAACCATTCAATATCATGGTGATCCAAGTCTATGCCCCAACCAATAACACTGAAGAAGCTGAAGTTGAACGGTTTTGTGAAGACCTACAAGACCTTTTAGAACTAACACCCAAAAAAGATGTCCTTTTCATTATACGGGACTGGAATGCAAAAGTAGGAAGTCAAGAAACACCTGGAGTAACAGGCAAATTTGGCCTTGGAGTACAGAATGAAGCAGGGCAAAGGCTAATAGAGTTTTGCTAAGAGAATGCACTGGTCATAACAAACACCCTCTTCCAACAACACAAGAGAAAACTCTACACATGGACATCACCAGATGGTCAATACAGAAACCAAGTTGATTGTATTCTTTGCAGCCAAAGATAGAGAAGCTCTATACAGTCAGCAGAAACAAGACCGGGAGCTGACTGTGGCTCAGATCATGAACTCATTGCCAAATTCAGACTTAAATTGAAGAAAGTAGGGAAAACCACTAGACCATTCAGATATGACCTAAATCAAATCCCTTACAATTATACAGTGGAAGTGAGAAATAGATTTAAGGGACTAGATCTGATAGACACAGTGCCTGATGAACTATGGATGGAGGTTCGTGACATTGTATAGGACACAGGGATCAAGACCATCCCCAAGAAAAAGAAATTCAAAAAAGCAAAATGGCTGTCTGGGGAGGCCTTACAAATAGCTGTGAAAAGAAGAGAAAAGCAAAAAGCAAAGGAGAAAAGGAAAGATATACCCTTTGAATGCAGAGTTCCAAAGAGTAGCAAGGAGAGATAAGAAAGCCTTCCTCAGTAATCAGTGCGAAGAAATAGAGGAAAACAACAGAATGGGAAAGACTAGAGATCTCTTCAAGAAAATTAGAGCTACGAAGGGAATATTTCATGCAAAGATGGGCTCAATAAAGGACAGAAATGGTATGGACCTAACAGAAGCAGAAGATATTAAGAACAGGTGGCAAGAATACACAGAAGAACTTACAGAAAAGAGCTGCACAACCCAGATAATCATGATGGTGTGATCAGTCACCTAGAGCCAGACATCCTGGAATGTGAAGTCAAGTGGGCCTAAGGAAGCATCACTATGAACAAAGCTAGTGGAGGTGATGGAATTCCAGTTGAACTAGTTCAAATCCTAAAAGATGATGCTGTGAAAGTGCTGCACTCAATATGCCAGCAAATTTGGAAAACTCAGCAGTGGCCACAGGACTGGAAAAGGTCAGTTTTCATTCCAACCCCAAAGAAAGGCAATGCCAAAGAATTTTCAAACTACCACACAATTGCACTCATCTCACACGCTAGTAAAGTAATGCTCAAAATTCTCCAAGCCAGGCTTTAACAGTATGTGAACCACGAAATTCTGGATGTTCAAGCTGGATTTAGAAAAGGCAGAAAAACCAGAGATCAAATTGCCAACATCCTCTGGATCATTGAAAAGGCAAGAAAGTTCCAGAAAAATATCTATTCTGCTTTATTGACTATGCCAAAGACTTTGACTGTGTGGATCACAATAAACTGTGGAAAATTCTTCAAGAGATGGGAATTCCAGACCACCTTACCTGCCTCTTAAGAAATCTGTATGCAGGTCAGGAAGCAATAGTAAGAACTGGACAGGGAACAACGGACTGGTTCCAAATCAGTAAAGCAGTACGTCAAGGCTGTATACTGTCACCCTGCTTATTTAACTTGTATGCAGAGTACATCATGAGAAACGCTGGGCTGGATGGAGTACAAGCTGGAGTCAAGATTGCCGGGAGAAATATCAATAACCTCAGACATGCAGATGACACCACCCTTATGGCAGAAAGTGAAGAAGAACTAAAGAGCCTCTTGATGAAAGTTAAAGAGGAGAGTGAAAAAGTTGTCTTAAAGCTCAACATTCAGAAAATTAAGATCATGGCATCTGGTCCCATCACTTCATGGCAAATAGATGGGGAAACAGTGGAAACAGTGGTTGACATTATTTTTTTGGGCTCCAAAATCACTGCAGATGGTGACTGCAGCCATGAAATTAAAAGATGCTCACTCCTTGAAAGTAAAGTTATGCCCAGCCTAGACAGCATATTAAAAAGCAGAGACATTACTGTGTCGACAAGGTCCATCTAGTCAAGGCTATGGTTTTTCCTGTGGTCATGTATGGATGTGAGAGTTGGACTGTAAAGAAAGCTGAGTGCTGAAGAATTGATGCTTTTGAACTTTGGTGTTGGAGAAGACTCCTGAGCGTCCCTTGGACTCCAAGGAGATCCATCTAGTCCATCTTAAAGGAGATCAGTCCTGGGTGTTCATTGGAAGGACTGATGCTGAAGCTGAAACTCCAGTACTCTGGCCACCTGATGTGAAGAGCTGACTCACTTGAAAAGACCCTGATACTGGGAAAGATTGAAGGCAGGAGGAGAAGGGGACGACAGAGGATGAGATGGTTGGATGGCATCACTGACTCAATGGACATGAATTTGGGTAAACTCCCAGAGTTGGTGATGGACAGGGAGGCCTGGCGTGCTGCGGTCCATGGGGTTGCAAAGAGTTGGATGTGACTGAGTGACTGAATTGAACTATTCACTTAGCATGATATCTAAGAGGTCTATCCCAATTGTAACGTAGGTCAGAGTTTCCCTCCTTTTCAAGGCTAAATAATCTTTGCTTTATGGATGAACCAGGTCTTGTTATCCACACAGCTGTCAATGGACATTTGGCTGTTTCCACATTTCAGCTGTGAATAACGCTGCTCTGAACACTGATGTGCAAATATCTGATTGCAGCTCTGTTTCAATTCGTTTGGATGTATACCCAGAAGTGGGTCATATGGAAGTTTTATGTTTATTTTTTAAAGAAATTGTCATACTGTTTTTTCACAGCTTAAGTATGTCTCTTCTTTTAATGGAAAAAAAGAAGCTCTGATTGTGTATTTGGGGAATGTTGATCAGATTGTGCTTAGAGCAAGTGCATTCCTGCATATTTTTAATTCAGGAGCAGTGACACCTTTTTCTCTCAGCTGTTGAAGAGCAAGCCCTGATGATTCAAGGTTATGATGTTTGCCATTTGACATTACAAAGGAAATTTCTGGGAGTCATTCTGAATTCTTCATTTTAGGTATGAAGAGCCCAGGAAAAATGAAGCATATGTGACAATAGGTGACGATAGAAACATGACCTTCATTTTACAAGGCTTATCCTTTAAAAATCAAATTAATTTTTTAAAAGCTATTTTGATGTCGACCACTTTTAAAGTCTTTACTGAATTTGTCATAGTACTGCTTCTGTTTTACGTTTGGATTATTTGGCCTCAAGGCATGTGGGATATTATCTCCTTGACCAGGGATTGAACCCATACTCCCTGCGTTAGAAGTTGAAGTCCTAAGCACTGGACTGCGGGGTAGTCCTTCAAATTGGTTTTAAACACGTAACAATTCACCTGGAACAGAATTCAAAAGATATAAAAGGAAACAGCTTTAACAGATAGAAGAAGAAGCAGCTTTCCCTCAGCCCTGTCCTCACCTGCGCAGAGGAGTGCCCTCCTCAGTCACCCAGGGTTCTCAGCTTCCTCTGTTGTCCTGGGCACCTCTGTGCATACAATCTATTATTTCTTCAGTTTTTAATGATGCAAATGTACCTTCCTATATACCTGACTCTGTACCCTAACTTTGAAGACTTATTTATATCAGTTCATAAAGAGACGTCATTTTCTCTGTAATAGTTGCCCAGCACTCCATTATTTATAAATCATTTTAAAGGGAAATTATTCTTTAAATATTGTGCTTCTGATTTAAATGGAGACTGAGGCTTTAACTGCCAGAAATCTCGAGGAAGGAGTGGAATAACTCAAAAGCAGTTGGGAGGAAGGCCTTTCTAGGGAAAATTGCCTTGAAATGCAGTCTTTTTTTTTTAATGTTATATTGAAAACTAATTTAATACAGTAAAGCATGCATATCGTTAAGTGTGTATGTCCTGGACTTTTATGGACTGAACACACCATGAAAGCAACATTCCTATAAAACATGGGCCAAGATTAGCACCCAAAATGAGGTGTTTTTTCAGCAGAGGGCTTTCTCTGCTATGATCTGTGTCTGAAAAAACTGAAATTTCAACTCTGAGGCAGGCTTGTTGGAACCACGTGTGGGTCAGATCTAGGTCTCCCTGCTGGAGGTGACACTGGCCAGGGTGCTTGGCTTTCCCCAGTCAATAGAAATTGATCAGAGGCCAGGCAAGAAATTCAGGCAAGGCTTTACTGGGGCTCCTGCTGCAGCAGGAGGCGTGAGAACAGGTAACAGGCTCTCGGGGTCACCCTCCGAGGTGGGGCAAGCTCATTTCCTGCATGGGGTGAGGGTGGGGGTGGGTGCAGGGGGCAGTCTGGAGCGGTGGCTTAGGTGGTCTGCCCGCGCCTGTGGTGGCGGTGTGTGCAGGGGCACGCGCGGTGCCTTGCTTTCCTCCCAGCTCTTTGAGTGGGAGTCGGGGTCTTGGTCTTTTTGTGTCTTGTAGGTTTCCCAGGTGGCGCAGTGGTAAAGAATCCATCTACCAATGCATCAAACATCCAATCTGATCCCTGGGCTGGGACGATCTCCTGGAGAAGGGAATGGCTACCCACTCCAGTATTCTTGCCTGGGAAATCCCATGGACAGAGGAGCCTGCAGGGCTCTGGTCCATGAGGTCGCAGACACTACGGAGCGGCTGAACACATATGCATGAAGGGTGGTGAGAAAGGGGGTCTTTCCGTGAAGACACATAATCAGTGCAAAGTGAGTGTTGTGCAGTGAGGGGGCTGGGCCTGCCCAGCTGACAGTGGTGCTGGGGGGTGGGGGGGCCCTGGAATCCCCAGGTGTAGTGTTCCAGGACCCCAGAGAGCCTGCTGACGCGGCCCTCCTCTGGGTGGTCTTGATCAAGCCCACATGGGGAGCCCAGACACCCAGGAAGCTCTGGCGTCTGTTCCTGGCTCCTCCCGACCCCTGGTCTCTTCCTGGAGCCCCGATGCTCACGTTGGGCAGGGGCGCCCTTCTACCTGCAGGCTCGGGGGGGCTCTGTGGCTGTCACTGAGGATGAAGTCTGCCCTTCAGGGAGGTGACCGTGTTGGGATAGAAGGGTCCAGGAAGGACGGGCCCTGCTGAATGGGGTCCAGGGCTGACAGCAAGTGCCCAGAGGGAAGCAGGCAGGGGACGGACTGGATGACATAGGCTGGCGATGCCCAGGTGTGTGAGGGTAAGCTGAGGTCCCCAAGGGGCCACGTGGTCGGCTGGTAGTGTGGGCACATCGCTGGTGTCACTGGGTGTGACCCGGCCTGAGGGGCGTGCTGCGGTCAGCACAGACCCTGAGAGGGTGCTGGCCAGTGGGGGGCCTCACTCACAGAACGTTGGCCACTCACCAGCCCGCTTCCCCATGTCCCCGCTCCGGGACCGGAGCTGGGAGAAACAGTCCAGCTCTGAGTCTGAGGTCCAGGTGGTCTGGGATGTGAAGCAAAGCTCCCTCCAGGGCCTCCTCCACAGCCCCCTGACTTCTGGAGCTTTCCATGGGTGGTCCGCACCTCATTACTGGACAGAGCTCCCCCAGCTGCAGGGGACAGAGGGTGCTCTCCGTCCTCCGGAAGGACTAGATCGAGGTCCATGTAACCCTGCTGCAGAGGGTCCTGGGATCCCGCTTGTCCTGCTCGGGGTCTGGGATATGTTTCCTGGCTCAGCCTTGCTCACTCTTTGCTGAGGACCAGGGAACCCAACCTGCGATTCCATCACCAGGTCAGAAGGAAACAGTGAGAACATGTCTTTACCGACCCCCAGGACACTGCTCCGCATCCCGCCCGGAAAGCGCCAGCCAGCGTCCACAATGACCCCTGGCATCCCTGTGCGGCCGGGAGATCCTTCTGGAGCTGGGGAGACTGGAAAGGCTTGCTCCTCGTCTAGGATCCCGTGGCTGAGGGCAGGGGTGTCCGGCTTCTCGAAGGTCCCTTTTGGATCCAGCTTCTCCCACCCCTGGAGGCAGGTTGTCTCAATGATGACGATGCCGTACACGCCAAGCGTGACCCGTCCAGGGGAAGGGCCTGTCCCCAAGTGGTGGCCCTCACGTGGACACGGGAAGACCCACTCAGCTTTGCCTGAAGAGCCAGGGTGACGGGCCTCACTGTGGGCATAAGACGGGATGACCTCTCAGTGACCAGGGTGGGGTTGTCCTGCTGTGCCCACGGTGCCCACGCTGTGGTCCCAGCAGGATGCTCCAGGCTCCAGAGAAGAGTCTTTTCACAATTGGTCCAACTCTGAATCCTTGAAGCTACATACTTAGAAATCTCTTTCCAAAATCACATTATTCTTCTTAGAAATCTAGTAAATGTTACATTAAATGCAATTGTGCTTAAGAAGTTAAGTATTGTTATTAATTTAAATTAAATCACATCCTTAGTTTTACTTACAGACTTAGTTAAATTCCCCGTATAACTAAAACTGCAATTCTAAGCTAAATAACCTGGAGGAGGTCGTGGCCACCCACTCCAGTATTCTTGCCTGGAGAATCCCATGGATAGACAAGCCTGGTGGGCTACAGTCCGTGGGATCGCACAGAATCAGACACAACTGAAGCGACTTAACATGCATGCACAAGCTAAATAATTTCCCTTTCTCTCTAAGAACGTCAAACACCCAATAGAATACGTACAGAAACCTGACAAGGAAGATTTTCTGAGTTATTGCAAATTGAAGAGTTAAGGAACAATCTTATATCTCACGAAGATCAAAATGCAATTTCTCTGGGGTGGTTCAGTCCCTCTAAATGTCAAGGGTGCCCGATGGGCCTGCCCTCAGGAGTGCTTGCAGCAGGAAGCGGAGTCGGTGGGTTTGGCCTCCTTCCTGACCATACCCGCTTCTGACGCAGCCCCCCGGGGCTGAGCAATGCCCTCAGGAGGCAGTCGTGTCCTCTCATGGGCCCTGGGAGCATCCAGGGCACTGGTACAACAGAAGGACATGCAGATACAGTTGCCTTGGCAACCAGAGGCTCCACGTATGCACGTTGGAGGGAAGGGTCAGCACAAGTCAGGCCCCAGACATCCTTCTGAGTGATTTGAGTCGATGGTCTGACCCGGCCAAGTGGCAACTAATGTCCTGTCATGACTTTCTTTGCTGCCTGGTGAGTCCTGCCGTCTCGCTGGCCCATGGCTCCACCAAGTACTTCATGGACATCCGTGGGATCGCCACACCTCTGTGGGCCCCATACCTGCCAGTTCTCCCATCTCTGCCCCCCAGGGCCCGGCTCTGAGGACTCATGTTTGCCCTCAGGCAGGCCTGGACATCCTGGGGAAATAGCACTGCCCGGGAGATCCTGGGCCTGTGCTTGGGTGACAGCTCAGCGAGAGACGAGAGAGTGCGGGGCCTCCAGCTTGGGGCAGTGGGTGCGGAGATGAGGGGAGAGGTACAGAGAGCTGTGGGAGAGGGTCCCGGGCTGTCAGCTGGGGCAGGACTCCCATCTGCCTTTTCTTCTGCGGGAGCCCAGCTTAGACGCAAGTTCAGAGTGAATGAGCAGCAGGATGTGGGACAGACCAGGAGAGAGAGGCCTGGCATCAGGACTGGGGTTTGGGGGATGGCGGCACCCTCACCAAGGTGGTGGGTGCAGAGGGGACTTTAAAGGAGATGGAGGCTGTGTGATGGAGGAGTGAGCTGGGGGTCCAGTAGACCATCTGATGGTTCAGTGAAAGGATACCCAAACTCCTTAACATGGTTGCCCTGGAAACCAGTGTCTCCACGTCCACACACTGGAGGGAAGGGTTGGCTCAAGTCAGGCCCCTGGACATCCATCCTGGTGATTGATACATGGGTCTAGAGCTCAGGGGAGAAGCTGGTGGTGGTACCACTTTCTGAATCATAGGAGGTGATACTGTTTAAACTCCAGGCGGGGTGAGGAGGAGAATGTAAAGATGGGATCTCTGGTCATAGCAGATTTATAGTCCAGCAAGGAGAAGAAGCCAGTAAAGAAAGATCTAGAAAGGTCAGCTGGATGGGGGTGGAGGAACAAGCCAGAGGGTCTTCTGCCCCAGGGGTCTCCTGGTCAGGGAACCATGGAATGAGCCAGGGACCAGAAGCACATGGACCCGAGACCTCGGGACTCAGGACATGGGGTGACATTATAGAATCTGGCTCCCTGCTGACCCCATGACCATATAAGGGTGAGTTCCTCTCTCCCCTGCCAGTTTCCTTTTCTGGATTTTTCTCTGGCAGGCCATTTGCCCAACGCCCCTGACTTCACCTTTGCTTCATTTCCTCTGCTTTTTTTTTTTTTTCCTTTTGACCCACCCACTGCTTTCTGGTAAAGTTTTCTGTTTCTTTTTATAAGAAGAAATCTGACATTCATTTAGCTCTTTCATAACATCTAAGGGAACTGAGCCCAGCTGCTCTGTGTCCTATAATTAGGTCTCTGGGCAGTTTCAGAAAAGAAATAACCCCACGTTCCCAAGCCCCTTACAGAATTTCCTGGGAAAATGTGACTGTGCGTCCTTGGGAAGACAGAGCGCCCACCCCGAGTGAGAGTCGGGGCGGGGGCAGGGCCCCCTGCGGCCTTTCCCCTTGGCCTGTGCTGTGAAGGCACGTCCCGGCCCGGCTTGCGGGGGCCCCGCCCCAGCCTGCAGCCCCCAGGGCTGTTCTCAGGCTCAGGTCTTGGCCAGGGGGCAGGACAAGAGCTGACGGAGGGTTCCCGCTCCAGGCAGGATGCTGGGAAGCGCAGGAGGAGGGTCGTTTCTCTTTCTTTCCCCATGTTGCCGGGTTTCTATGCCCTTCCACGGGGAGCACGTTCGGCATAGAAGTGGGACCCCCGCCATCCTGGGGGTCTGACCGGTCTGTTTCCCTGCCCACACTGGGAAGAGCCAGCTGGAGACCCCCCTGTCTCCAGGTTAACATGGCAGTGACCACACTCGGCCCAGCTTGATGCACAGAGGGCCATGTCAGAGGTCCACGGCTGGCGCACACCCCAGCCCTGCTCCCCATTCTGCAGCATCCGACCATCCCCTGGCCACTGGGCACCCCTGTCATCAGAACCTGGGCTTCCCTGGTGGCTCAGTGATGAGTCACCTCCCCTACCAATGTGGGAGATGTGGGTCTGATCACTGGGTCGGAGAAGGAAATGGCAACTCACTCCAGTATTCTTGCCTGGAGAATCCCATGGACAGAGGAGCCTGGTTGGCTACAGTCCATGGGGTCCTAAATAGCTGGACATGACTTAAATCATCAAAACGCACCTCAACAGTGACAAATGACTGTGTGTTCCATGTCCTGCCACCAGGGACATCCTGGAACCCAGGGCCTGACCGCTCATAGGCCTGGGCCAGGACTTGGCCCCGGGAAGCCCCTGGGGAAGTGCAGCTCACAGAGGGCCTACGGGAAGCCTGCTTCGTCAGCCTGGAGCCAGCTGGTGTGCACTTGGCTGCAAGATACAGAGACCTCGCGTCCGAGGCGATGGGGGTGGGGCTGCCTTTCCCCACCAAGCCTGAGGGGCGCGGCCAGTGAGGCTCAGTGTCTCACAGCAGAAGGGAGGAGGTGGGAAGGGCGGTGTCAGCAGGATGCACCCCACGTGAGGAAGGCGAAAGCTGGCCAGTCTACCACGTCCATCACATTGGCCAAAGCTTTGCCAGGCTGCCGTCCCAGCTTGGGGGGCGGGGGATGGCTGGGAAGTGAGCATCTGGCGGTCACTCTGCTGACGGGACAGAACTGGGGTCCATTAGCAGGAATGAGGGTGGGTGGGGGACAGGGCGGACATTGACTGTGTGCCTGTGTGTTGTCTCACGTGTCCCACAAGTGGCTCCATGGCCGCGGGGCCAAAGGATCATTGCGTTTTTGGCAAAGAAGGAAACTGTGACTCAGAGGAGGGAAGCCCCTGGCCCAAGGCTGCCCTGAGCAGGAGAGTCGGGTTCGGGTCTGTGGGTCTGACTCTGTCCTTCCAAGTGCTCCAAGACCTCCTCAGCTCCAGTGCACACGCTGCAGATGCACAATGCTCACATTCGCACACATACACATGCATATGTATGCATGCACATGCACACACGGCACGCACAAATGCATGCACACACGCGAACATGTATGCAGCCACGTGTACATACATGGCCCACACAAATACATGCACACACATATGTATGCACGCACATGCACACACATGATACACACAAATACATGTGTATATATCCGCACACAGACACATATGCACACATGTACATACATGAACACACAGGTACATAGGCACATGCACACAAACATACGTGCATGCATTCAAACATACACATGCACACACATGCATAAACACGCATGTTTTCACATACGTGCATGCACAAACACATGTCCCTGCCTCTGCAAGCCTCATGAGAGCAAAGCTCCTTCTGGCCCCACCTCTGGATGAGCAGTCGGTTCGTTCTGCTCAGAGCCCTGACTTCCCCGTCCTCAGACACCTGGACAGCCAGGGAGGCCTCCCTGGTTTGGTTACTTCTGCGTGCTTTATTTATAGTGCTTGTCAGAGAGTGATTATCTGATTATTGATGGATCTATTTGTTTAGTCCTGCCTCGGGCCACCCAAAGGCAGGATGCACACAGAGACCCAGGAGGTGCCATCAGCCACAGGGATGACGCTGAGGGCCAGGTAGCGGTTCTGTTAGACTGAGCCCTGCAGCTGGACTTTTGGTATCTCCACCGCTCACGGCCGTGGGCTGAACGCGCCCCCAGCATCACATGTTGTAATCCTAGCTGCAGTGCGGTGGTGTCAGGAGAAGAGCCTGGGGCCCCATGAGAGACCCCACAGAGAGCTCTTGGCCCCCCACCCGTTAGGACACAGGGAAGGGATGGCAGCCCACACCAGGTAACCAATCCACTGACCCCTTGACCCTGGACTTCCAGAAATAAACATCATTTCAGGCCTGCGGTCTGGGGTACTTCGTTGCAGTGGCCTGAAGGGACTTAGGCACTCAGCGTGTGACCTTGAACGATCACCCCACCCTTTTTCTTGCCTCTCTCTCTTCATCTGAAAAACTGAAACTCACTTATTTGTTCAACAACTATGTATGGTGCCTCTACTCTGCCACGAGCATGGGATGCAGCTCGGAGCCACTTGAGACCGGTTTTCACAGGCTGCTTCTGCGGAGGCAGGAGACAGATGTACCAGGACCCTCGCTCCCTGGACAAGAGCTCAGCAAGACCACAAGGGCGGGGGTGCAGACAGCCATCGAGGGTGACCTCGCTGAGCAGATCCTCCAGGGTCTGAGGGAATGAAGGGACCAGCCTCAGTTATTTGCGTGAAATGCGTTCCGGGTGGAGAGCAGAAAGTGCGAAGGCCCTGTGGCAGGAGCTCTGCTACAGCTGGGAGGCCAGTGTAAGTGGCTGGAGGTCACAGGTTGCAGGTCACCCATGATGCTCTGAGATGTGGTATGGATTTTTCACTTTGCTCTGAGTGAGGTGGGAAGTGAGACAGTCTTAAGTGGAGGAGGGTCACATGACCTGTGTGATGGTTGAAAAGGATCCCTCTGGCTAAACGGAGGCTGGACATAGAGGCACAGGTGATGGGGGAGGGCGGGAGGGCGGGATCCCCTGTGGAGGTGACCATGAGGGCATCAGAGCTTGATGTACTGGGAGGAGACTTGTCAGGACTGCCGACGGATTGGCTGATGGGGCTGCCTTTCAGGGGCGGCTTCTACTGGACGCAGGACACAGGCGTGTCAGCTGACAGGGGATCACGGACACTCCCACGTTCTTGGCCAGAAGAGATCAGTGCTGTTTACTGAGATGAGGATTTGGGTGGCAGCAGAGGCTGGGCATGTGTGAGTCCAGGTGGGCGTGGAGCACACGGTGTGCGATGATGGCCAGCTTGGGGGCCACGTGGGGGCATGGGGTCAGCCGGGGCATCTGGAGGCCTGGCCTGGAGGAGGGGCGTGGGAGAGAGGGGCGAGGAGCTGTCAAGGATGGTGTTGTCGTCACGGCGATGGTGAGCTCACGCCGGGATGGATCATAACTCCCGGTCCTGAGGTTGTCATGGAATCAGATGGGCCAATCCAGGGGTGCCTGACACGCAGGTGCACTCGGGAGTGTTAGCTCAGACAGACACAAGCATTTGCAGATCACTGGAGGAATGGTAACTTGCCAGAGAGACACAGCCCTTGGAGCTGGTTGGGAAGAGGCTCCCAGACTAGATCAGGGCCAGGGCTTGGTGGACGTGCGGTCCCACTGCCCTGCCCAGGAGCTGGCTGAGCGGTCAGGCCTTGGAGGAGGAGCTTGGAGGAGCCCCGCGTCATGCCCATCCTGGCGTGGCCTCTGCATCTCTGAGGACCACAGAGCAAGTGGAGGACGGCCAGCACCCGTCGGCACACGGCCACCCCCAGCCCCGGGTGAGCGCAAGCAAGGAGGGCAGGTGTGTGTGCGGATGGAGGTTCTGAGAGCTCAGCCTGGATCCAGGCAGTGGTGGCGGGGGTGGGGGGTCGGCCACAGAAGCCGCTCTGAAGGGTGGCCCGAGACTGAGCTGAGGGGGCAGTGTGTGTGTGAGGCCCCCTGACCCAATGGGGAGGGGTGCTCAGGGCAGGGCTGTGTGGTGCTAAAGGCACTTTGTGGGGAGAGCGGGCGCCCAGCCCTGGTGACTCCAGAGCGACCCGGGAGGAGTGGGCTGGTTCTCTGGGCAGTGGGCAGGCTGCAGGGCTTTGTGGCCATCAGTGGTCTCCCTGGACGCCCAGCAGGAGGGAGAGGAGGGGTGTGGGAGGTGAGTCAGGGGGTTCCTGCAGAAGCCCTAGATAGACAGGGACCTGCTGGGGCCATGGTGGGGGCAGTGGATGGATTGGGGGGCTGTCAGAGGAGAGCTCGGAGAAGGCGATGACACCCCACTCCAGTACTCTTGCCTGGAAAATCCCATGGATGGAGGAGCCTGGAAGGCTGCAGTCCATGGGGTCGCGAAGAGTCGGACACGACTGAGCGACTTCACTTTCACTTTTCACTTTCCTGCATTGGAGAAGGAAATGGCAACCCACTCCAGTGTTCTTGCCTGGAGAATCCCAGGGACGGGGGAGCCTGATGGGCTGCCGTCTATGGGATCGCACGGAGTCGGACACGACTGAAGTGACTTAGCAGCAGTAGCAGCAGCAGAGGAGAGCTGGCAGCTCCTGACCCCGGGCCAGGTGTGGGGGGCTTCAGACCTCAGGGCGAGCTCCTCCTTGAGTCCAGCAAACCCACCCTCGGTGCAGAGGCAGCAGGACACCGCGGCCACGCCTGCCCGGCTACCCCTGCAACTTGGGGAGGGAAAGGGTGACTGTCAAGAAGCACATACACCTGTCCAGGACACACGCTTGTGTGGAGTGGGGTAGTTCCTCGGGGGGTACAGCCTGGTGCAGACGCTCCGCACGCAGCCACACGACGCTTCCTATGGCTGGAAACGACTAGACAAAAGCTCCCGGGAAGCTCACGCGTCCTCCCTGCGGCTTCTGTTGCTGCTTCACTTGAAGCCACCCGCAGCCACTGCCGGTGAATGTGTAGAAGCCCTGCTGAGCGGCAAGGCATGGAGTGTTCGTGGCCCTTGGCACACAGGCTGGGGGACATCTCTCGAGAGGCTGCTGAGTGGGGGTCGATGGGGAAGGGATGGGGTGTGCTGGCATCCCAGCTCAGGCTCCCTGGCCTCATGGTCCTGAAGCTGAGAGTGGTTGGTTCATGCAGGAAGGTGCGGTGAAGGGGTTGGTGGCAGAACCCCAGAGTGAATGCTTCTTGGAGAAGTCCTTACTGTTGGCCCTACCAGCTTAGCAAACAGAGAGACTGGGGCCCAGATCCATCCCTGCTCCTGCAGGTCAAGAAGCTTTGCACACGTGTGAGGTGTGCTCCAGGGCAGGCTGTGAAATTGTGGGGAGTGAGTCCCTGGAAGCAGGGCTGGGGGAGGGGAGAGGAGGCCAGGGAGGGGAGAGACTGAGGGATGCTGTGTGTCGACTGAGGGATGCTGTGTGTCCAGGAGGCACCACCAGCTTAGACTTGCCTTCTGAGGATGGGGAACTTGTAAATGTGAACCGTGGAGGGTGAGGGAGAGAAGATTACTCATAACTACCTAATCTCTTTGAAATTGACCTTAAGTTCTGCCACATAAGATGTACACCTGTCATTTATTTGGCATGGAGAAGGCGATGGCACCCCACACCAGTACTCTTGCCTGGAAAATCCCGTGGATGGAGGAGCCTGGAAGGCTGCAGCCCATGGGGTTGCTGAGGGTCGGACACGACTGAGTGACTTCACTTTCACTTTTCACTTTCATGCATTGTAGAAGGAGATGGCAACCCACTCCGGTGTTCTTGCCTGGAGAATCCCAGGGACGGGGGAGCCTGGTGGGCTGCCGTCTATGGGGTCGCACAGAGTCGGACACAACTAAAGCGACTTAGCAGCATCATCAGCAGCAGTTATTTGGCATATAATAAAATACGTTCAGCATAAACCACCATATATTTGAGTCTTTATTTCCTTATTTATATTTAAGCAACTATTTTAAAGAGTTAAGAAATATAACTGTTTATAATAGCTAGGACATGGAAGCAACCTAGATGCCTATCAGCAGATGAATGGATAAGAAAGCTATGGTACATATACACAATGGAGTATTACTCAGCCATTAAAAAGAAAACATTTGAATCAGTTCTAATGAGGTGGATGAAACTGGAGTGTATTATACAGAGTGAAGTAAGCCAGAAGGAAAAACACCAATACAGTATAATAACATATATATATGGAATTTAGAAAGATGGTAACAATAACCCTGTGTACAAGACAGCAAAAGAGACACTGATGTATAGAACAGTCTCATGGACTCTATGGGACAGGGAGAGGGTGGGAAGATTTGGGAGAATGGCATTGAAACATGTAAAATATCATGTATGAAACGAGATGCCAGTCCAGGTTCGATGCACGATACTGGATGCTTGGGGCTAGTGCACTGGGACGACCCAGAGGGATGGTATGGAGAGGGAGGAGGGAGGAGGGTTCAGGATGGGGAACACATGTTTACCTGTGGCGGATTCATTTTGATATTTGGCAAAACTAATACAATTATGTAAAGTTTAAAAAAAAGAAAAGAAAAAGAAGTATAACGATGGCTGGCCTGCGATTGGAAGCCCTGAGAAGCCATGGAGAAGTGTTAATTATGCATGAGGGGAGATGACACCTCAGCCATGAAACTGAGATGGAGCTCTGCCACCCGAAGACGACACTGGCGAGAAGGAAACTGGATGTCCTCATGACCAGACGACCAGAGACTGGGGTTGCAGGCAGCTTCAAGGCGGGAAAGGAGGGCGGGGTCGGGCTACCTCGTGAGCACCGCCACCCAGCCCTGCATCCCGGGCACATACAGGACCTGGCCTCTGTCTGTGGTTCTCTCGGGACCAGGAGTCCGCACAGAGCCAGGCTGAGAAGGTGGACGAGGAAGCCGCCGTCCTGCATGTGGGCGCCACTTCAGCACTGTCAGGGACCGTCTGCCCGGCCTTCTCGCAAGCGGCCATATAAATCAACCTGCTGCTCGATTATTAATAACGTTTGGGACTTTGCTGAGGCTCGAAATGCTGAGCTGGTTATCAGCAATCGATGCTGCTGTCCAGGGGTGATGGCTGACAATGAGCCACAGGGGACACGCGAGAAAGGAACGAGAGACTGATCTTTGGAGAAGACGTGGTTCCTGAGGGCCAGCCACCCGTGCTGTCCCGCATCCCCCAGGTCCAGCGCTGAGCTGGCACGTGGTAGGAGGCTGGCCAGAAACCTGGTGAGGGAGGGGAGGGGGAGGAGGAGGGAGGGGGAGGAGGGAGGGGGAGGGGAAGGAAGGAGGGAAGGAGAAGATCAGAAGGGAGAGGACTAGAATCAGTGAATCAGTGGGGGAAAGAACTCAGAGGGAGAAAGGCGGGGAGGTGGTGGAGCTGAGCTCGGCACCCCACTCCCTGCCGGGGCTTCCTGCGTGCATCCTACCACTGATCTCATTGAGAGTGATGGCCTCTGGAATACGAACCATCTGCCTGGGCCCTCAACTCAGACAAAAGCCCCCCACTTTCACTTGGACCTAAACCTGGATGATGGACCACGGCGACTGCGTGTTGTGGCCGCGAGGTGCAGGGACAGGCAGGAGCTCGAGTTCCCTGACCAGAGGCTCAGATTTCTTTAGTCCAGGGACAGCCCGTCTGCTGGTCTGCACAGCAGCGCGGCCTCTTTGCTCGGCATCAGTGTAGCTCAGTTTGGTGTCTCCTGTACGTATGGTCTCTCCTCACCTCATTCACATCTAAACCCAGGAAACAGTGGATGTGGCCAGGAAGCTCTCAGAGAAGAGTGTTGGCATCAATTACGTTCATTGTAATCATAGCCCGCCTGGTCTCTAGACACCATGTGAATCAATGGGACCTGGATTGAGCTTTCTAATGAATAATGTAAATGTTTCATAAATTTTAAGATGTGAACTAGGATTCCAGTGGGACTGACTGATTCTCATTTAGAAGCACTGTCTATGAGAGGACATCCCAAACCCAAGATACTCAGTGCTGCGGTGAGCCCAGGAAGAGGCAGAGGTCCTGGCTGAGCCAAGACTTCCAAGCTGGGGGTGAGGATTAGGGCCCCAAACACGAGAGATGCTGTGCTGGCCCAAGACGGAGAGACGGAGACAGAGGGGGCTCAGAACAGGTTGCTACCTGGCAGAGGGGGCCAGGCCATGTCCCAGGAGCCCTGGAAGGAGTGAGAAGGGCCAGCAGGGAGGATGTGGGGAGACTGCCCTTCCCTCCCTCCACGCCCGTCTATTTCATTAGGCCCCCCTGGAACTCTAGCAAGGCGGGAGCAATACGAGGCTGAGGATGTCGGATGACTCTGTCAAGGTCCGAAGACCAGGCTGTGGACAGGAGCCAGTGGGCCCTGAAGCCCCTGCTCTGATCAACACAGCTCTGAGAGGGGTGGTACCCAGGTGTGAAGGTCATGGGCGGACATGGAGGACACTCAACAGGCGTGGATGCAGGGAGACAAGGACAGCCTCTCGGGGGGATCGAGGTCTGGATGGGTGACCTCAGCAGGTAGGGGACAGAGTCTCGGTGACATGCCAGGAGGCCAATTCCTTCCAGAGTCAGCTTCAGTCTTGGAGCGGATGAGACCCTGGTTCTAAGAGGGATGGCCAGTTCCCTGGTGTTCAGCTCATATCCCCCTGCCAGTGGGAAGCGGGCATCTCTCCCAGGGGAGGCCAGGGTGTGTGCTTCCTACCTTCACAGCCGCCACCCCTGGGCTCCACGCCCACCACGGTTTTCACACGGCCACGCCTCTATCCACAGGCTGCTTCCTGCTGATGAGCAGACGTGGCTGGTTAGTCAGGCTGGTTCCCGAGGGGTGTGGGGCCCTCCCATCACCTGGGCTTGATGACTTCCCACTGGATTGCTGATTTCTTGAGATCCTTTTCCCAGCTCCCTCTCTGCTTTTCCCAGGATCAGCCCCGATTCCCAGCCTGACGGCCTCCAGCCTCCCCAGGCGCCCACCCCGTTCTCCCTCTGAGGACAGGCACTCACACAAGTGGTCCCCAGAAAGCAGGAGGTGAGGCGGAGGTTGGGGCCAGCTCACCCATCACCCTGCAGCACGGAGGTGGTGCGTGGGCCCTGGGTTGTCCCTGGCACAGAGCAAGGTGCAGGGGCTCTAGATGCCCTGTGGTCACCGGGGCCGATGGCCTGTGTGAGGGCAGCGCCGTGGCTCATGGTGAGGCTGGCCTTGGGCACACAGGGCTGACCTCTCGAGCCTCCCCGTTCTTGGCTGACAGCCGGAGCGTGTGGGCTCCGTGGTTTGGCATCCACATTGACCAGAATTGCCAGTGTGATTACAATTTCATGTTCACTAAACCAAAGTGTTTGTCTGCACTTCTCTTGCGTACACCTAAGGAGGGTTTATCCTCCCAGAGACTGTCCAACAGCATCCGACCGTAGGAAGGAGGCTCATCTGCCAGGTGAGCAGTAAGTCGTCTGCCTGATTTATGAATAAGATTCTCTCCAGCAGAACTGGCTTGTGAAGAAGTGCTGCTTCTCCGGCTGACGGCTCACAAAGCACAGAGGTGGGTTGGGTCAGTGCCGTCCTATTTAAAGTCTCTCAACGGCTTCCTGTTCCCTGGAAAAAAGTCCCAGGGCCTCGGCATGGCCTCCCTGCCCAGCACCCCTGCACCGTCCCTTCACGGTGCCCCCACCCGAGCTCTGCACGCACTCATCCCACCATCCCTCTGTCTGGGAGGCTCTTCTAGGGTCACCCCCTCCTCCTTTCTCTCTCTTCCCCCTTCTGACTCTTTCTCTCCTATTGATCTCCATCTCTTCACCTACCTATTTAATCTACCTAGCTATCCATCTCAGTTCAGTTGCTCAGTTGTGTCCGACTCTTTGTGACCCACTGGGCTGCAGCACGCCAGGCTTCCCTGTCCATCACCAACACCCAGAGACTGCTCAAACTCATGTCCATTGAGTCGGTGATGCCATCCAACTGTCTCATCCTCTGTTGTCCCCTTCTCCTCCTGCCTTCAATCTTAGCATCAGGGTCTTTTCCAATGAGTCACCTCTTCACATGAGGTGGCCAAAGTACTGGAGTTTCAGCTTTAGCATCATTCCTTCCAAAGAAATCCCAGGGCTGATCTCCTTCAGAATGGATTGGTTGGATCTCCTTGCAGTCCAAGGGACTCTCAAGGGTCTTCTCCAACACCACAGTTCAAAAGCATCAATTCTTCGGTGCTTCAATCCATCTGCCATCTATCAAATCTGTTATCTACCTATTGAATATCTATCCGTCCATCTTTCATCTGTCAATCTGTTATCTCTCTACTATCTATCGGTCTATCATCTCTTTCTCCATCTTAATCTATTATCTGTCTTCTGTCTGTCTTCTCCCTGCATCACCTAATTTATGTTGAGTTCCAAAAACAAAGGATCTTACTCATTTTAGTCACACCGAGTCCCCAGGGTCTGCAGTCGCTCTGGGAACGCCATGGGCACCCGATGCACGTTTGGTGGGCAGATCAGTGGATGGCTGGTGCCAACTCTTACGCCTGCTCAGAGTTGGGGCTTTAGGTGAGGTACTGGCCCCTGCCTCCTGCGGCTGCATGTAGCTTGGTTCTTAGCTGCAAAGGTCTGATGAAGGTGCCGCTACTTCTGGAGTTTAAAGGACAGTGGTGGCCTCTGTGGTCACTGAGGTGGGGCCTGGCCGCATGGACGGGAGATGACTGTTTCCTCTTTGAGGGATGTGCTGACCGGTGTTTGCGGGTGGGGGGCAGTGAAGAGGGGAGAAGAGCATCCTTACATGCAGAAGCCAGTGACCCACATGGGCACCTCTGGGGGTCACCACTGAGTGTCCTGCGGTGGGGATGGGTCAGCTGTTTACCAGTCACTCTGTAGATGAGACCAGAGCACAGTTCTCGCGCCCACAACCTGCAGCCCAGCTGCACTCTCGATTGGTTGATGGATTAGCCAAGTAATCCGTTAACTCACCCGATCTTTAGCGAGTTACTGTGTCCAAGACATGTGATAGGTGTAGGAGTGTAGTGGACAAACCACAGGGATTTAATATGAACTTGAAGTTTAACAGCTGATTTGTAATTAAATAAAGAGTAGTCAAAGTAACCTATTCATACATTAATATTAAGAAAAAATGACTTGAAGCAAGATTTAAAGAAAATGACGCCATGGTGTGAATCAAGTCTTTCTTTTATGTCCAAGCCTTTGCAGGGGCCCATGACTCTGGCCTGGTGCTACCATGTGCTGGCTGTGGGGCTCTGGCCAGTTAAAATGGGTACATGTCTGTGCCTCACAGCACCATTTTGAGGATTCAGCTCAGTTCAGTTCAGTTCAGTTGCTCAGTCATGTCAGACTCCTTCGGACCCCATGAATCCCAGCATGCCAGGCCTCCCTGTCCATCACAAACTCCCAGAGTTCACTCAAACTCATGTTCATCGAGTCGGTGATGTCATCCAGCCATCTCATCCTCTGTCGTCCCCTTCTCCTCCTGCCCCCAGTCCCTCCCAGCATCAGGGTCTTTTCCAATGAGTCAACTCTTCACATGAGATGGCCAAAGTATTGGAGTTTCAGCTTCAGCATTAGTCCTTCCAATGAACACCCAGGACTGATCTCCTTTAGGATGGACTGCTTGGATGTCCTTGCAGTCCAAGGGACTCTCAAGAGTCTTCTCCAACACCACAGCTCAAAAGCATCAATTCTTCGACGCTCAGGTTTCTTCACAGTCCAACTCTCACATCCATACATGATCACTGGAAAAATCATAGCCTTGACTAGACGGACCTTTGTTGGCAAAGTAATTCCTCTGCTTTTCAATATGTTATCTAAGTTGGATTAAGAGGTAACATACGTAAAAGCCGTGCACACCGCTAAGCATCGAGAAGCTGAGTTGTACAATTACCAAATTATTCCTCTTAATTTACTTCTGAATTTACCTCCCAGGTTGAGAGGAAACAGTCTTTTCCTCACCAGAATGTTCAGTTTGAAACGTCAGGAGTCTTACAGAGTGTGTGAATTGCCTTGGAGATGCCAGTTTGGTGCCATGGCAACGTGGGTTGGTCCCTCATAGCGTGGTAACTCAGCAGGATTCAGCCCTCCTTCTGGCTAAGCTTCATCAGCAGTAGTTTCTATTCACATGTCCAAACAGAGATGCAGGAGAAAACTCTCTTCTGCTTCTCTTTTCCAGCACACGAGTCTCGTCCAGCTTCTGGGGCGGCACCAGCTCAGCTTCCCCTTCCCCTGAACTCTCTTTCATGGGCCATACTGATGGCTATTCATTACCACGCCTCTGCGACTCCTCTGACTTTTTACTCAAACCTGGCTTCATAAAAGGACTTTACCCTTTGTCTCTCATGACCATCTGAGCACTAAAAGAAAATAACAGACTGATCTTAAAAAGCCAGCTTCACAGAGAGTGTTTTCATCCTGAATCATGCCTCATCTTTTCCCTGGTACAGCCCGAGGCGAAGGTTAATGTAAAACAGCTGAGAGGTGAAGTCATCTGCCACCAGCCTAGAGTGTGGAGAGGAAGCAAGACAGCTTCGCCCTGGGGCTAGGCAGGAAGCAGGTACTTCAGAAAGGCTGGTAGAGACATGCGCCCGGAGCCCAGGGGAGGCTGGATCCTGCGGATCCGAGGTGCTCCGACCTTGCTAGGCCGATTACCAGTGATGCTGGCAGTTAGGACTTGGAGAGAGAAGTTTCCACGACCAAACGAGAACTCCGACAACTCGGTTGGGCAGATGTTACACTATTTTCGTGCAGCACTTATTTGATTTTCCTTTTGCTTGTTTTTAGAGCTTCATATTTTCCTGCTGCCTCAACATCCCACAAACAGCCTGTGAGCTCCCCGCCCCGGGGAACCAGGTGCAGAAGGGTGGCCAGGCCATCCCTGCGCAAGCTCCCCGCCCCGGGGACCAGGCGCGGGAGGGTGGCCAGGCCGCCCCGGCACGAGCTCCCTGCCCTGGGGGACCAGGCGCAGGAGGGTGGCCAGGCCGCCCTGGTGTGAGCTCGCCTTCTCACGCCCCCAGGTAACTCACTGACACACAGCCGCACCCATGAAAACCCCTGCCGTCTTGCTGAGCTCGGCACCGCAGCCCTGTGAAGACCCAGGGCTCCCTCCCTCAGATCCCCTCCTTCCTGGCGGTGCCCACTCTGCAGATGCTTTTCGTTGTGGCCCTGGCCTCCGCCCTCCAGGGCCTCGAGAATAATGAATCCCTCAATTTCACGTGCTTCTCTGCATGTCGTCCCTGTGGCCGTGTTGGGTTTCTCCTTAAAGACCCCACAAGAGGGACTGATGCCCTGTTCACAGCGCATCTTTGCACGGCTCCCTTACTTAGCTGGTCAATAAGGGTGACCAGGCTTCGAGTCCTGGCCAGCCCCTCACACGGCCTGGTCTGTATTCTTCATCCCCTTTCTTCTGTGTTGGTCACTAGTGGGTGAACCTGGGACTCCCCCAGTGGCTCCAGCTCGTCACCCCACTCAACACTGTTCCAGCCCCTCCCAGCTGGAGGCACCTTGCGATCATGTCTCCCCAGGGCCCTCGTCTGGAGGATACTTAGATGCCCTGGGTCCACCCGGCGGGCGTCCTGGAGACGGGGGCAGAGGTGAGCCGCTTGGTCCCATCACCAGCATCACCCATGACCCTGGGAGAGGTGGGGCCTCAGTGTCCCCCCAGAGCCACGTGGTGGCCACTTGTCTCCACGTGTCATCTTTGCCTGCAGGTTCCTGGCTGGGTGGCCTTCGGAACTTCATCCATGTCTTCCTCAGGGATTCTTTAAATTACCAAATATTTCTTTCATTAACCTTTTCCTGTTTAAACCTGCTCAAGTGGACATTGGGTTGCACACACTTCACTAACCTTAACAGTCCTCAGTCGTCTTCAACTCTTTGCGACCTCATGGACTGTAGCCCACTAGGTTCCTCGGTCCATGGGATTCTCCAGGCAAAAATACTGGAGTGGGTTGCAATTTCGTCCTCCAGGGGATCTTCCAGACTCAGGGATCGAGCCCCCATCTCCTGCATCTCGTGGATTGGCAGGTGGATTCCTTAACACCAGCGCCGCCTGGGAAACCTTAACAACAAGCCTTCAAAGTCTCATCTTCTGTTTTCAGAGGACGAACCGGGTGGGCTGCTGCAGGTCGGAGGGTACATGGTGGTAGTAGATGTTCGATAGGTCAAAACTCTTACTTATATCAGGGCTTTAAATACACTGTTGTGCAGTCACCTTTATATTTTAAAATTTGCTTAGTTAAGGGCTGACATGGCAGGCTCGTAGAGTTACCTAGACAGCTGGATCTCAGATTGTATGAAGGTGAGAATAACCTTCAGCTCCTGCAACAGAGAACACTGTAGGAAGCGCCCTGGAGCCCTGTTAACAGCAGGAGCACCTCTGAGCTCTTGCAGAATCTGGATTCACACTGTAGAAATGAATGTGAAGCTTATTTCATGAGAGCTGAAATACTTACCAGATAGATGGCTCAGTGGTCAAGAACCTGCCTGCCAGTGCAAGAGATGTAAAAGCCTCAGGTTTGATCCCTGGGTTGGGAAGATCCCCTGGAGGAGGAAATGGGAACCCACTCCAGTATGCTTGCCTGAAAAATCCCAAGGACAGAGGCGCCTGGCAGGTTACAGTCCATGGTGTTGCAAAGAGTCAGACACAACCGAGCGACTGAATACATACAGAAAATACACAAGGGCTTACTCTACGGCCCTGTGTGGTGAATTACCGATAGGTCACCGTGAGAATTTGTACTGTCACAGCTTCTAGGTGATTCTTTCTCATCCATTTCGGACTGTTTTTCTGATTTTTAACAGAAAGTCACTTCCAACCAAACATAAGTTTTCGTTTGTGAAAAGCCATTCTAACTGACAGCTCCTCCATCTCCCAAGGTGTGTGGAGGGGGACGCAGATGGAAATCAAGCTTTAGTTCTCATGGCTAATATTTTGAAGGCACGATTACCTGTTATGTCTTCCCCTCACACTTCGGAAAGGAACCGGCATTTCTGATTGTCCATGTTTATAGTAAAAGAAAATCCGTCAAGTTTCCCCATAAAGAGGACTGGTGTGACAACCAGCTGCACGTGGACAGCTGGAGTCCATTAGTGGGTCCCACAGAGGAAGAGAACCCATGTTGCAAGTTGTTCATAGCCCAGGACAGGAAGGGTCAGACGCTGGAGCAGAGACGGGAGTTAGGAGCTAAGAGGCTTCCCTGTGTGAGGGCGAGCACCTTCAGGGCGCTTCCTTCAATTGCTTAATAACGACTCAAGTTCAGGTGCAGGGAAAGCACAGGTCAGCCCTGCCCGGATTTTGGTGGGAACTAGCTGGTGGGCACATTTGATCTTGTGGAGACTTCTGCAGAGTTAATTCTGGGTTTCAGAATTTTGTTTTGTAAACCGAGTGAGTCTCCATTAATGATGCCGGGAGTTGGGGACGCACCGGGAGGGCAAGTCCGTGGACACACCTGGGGGTGGGGGACGTGTCGGGAAGACACGGCAGCACCCCCGAGGAAGGAAAGGAAGCCTTGTCCTAAGGTGGGCCTCACTTTTGGGGGGCCTGGGACTGACGTGAGTGAGCCAGCCCCGTTCTGCCATCCTCGGGTGGTTGTCCCGGGCTGCCCTCTGCAGAGGGGTCCATGCTCCAGCACCCGAGAAGTCTTTTGAGCCCAGGGTGATCTCACTCGCCTGTCCAGCCAGCCAAACTCTGACCTCCAGAATCCTAGACTTAAAAAGCAGAGCTGCAGTCCCCGGAGGGAACCGGTCTCTGCTTCTGCGTCTCCGAGGTTCCTGAACCCACAGAGAATCTGCCTGGCCAGCAACGTGCACGCTGCAGCTGAAAATCTTCCCAAGATGGGGCCCATTGTTATGAGTGATTGAGTTTCATATTGTTTCGCCAACTCCCAAACAAACGGACAGACCCACTTGGAACTTGTTTCTCTTTGTTGATGTTTAATAAAACAGCAATCATATACCGAGCGAGATAATGGGATGGTTGAATGCAGACTGGAATTATTTTCTTTTATGGAGTCTTAATTAGATTTGTTATGCAGGGCTCCCAAGTACCAAATGTTTGCTTCAATTTAATAAGACCGGTTATGCAGAGTTAGAGAATTGTAATTCTCCCATTAACTCAACAGTGATACATATTGCAAAGTTTAGTATATATCAAGTTACAAAAGACTGGTCTTGACCCGGTGGGGGTCCAGTCCTTAATTCTCCTCATTTCTTCACAGTTTCCTCTTGGTGTTCTTTGCATGACCCTTGGGGAGAAAACTTTCACCTTTAAAGTTTCTTTATTAAAGTTTTTTCTATGTTTTTTTTTTACTTTTTTTGAGAAATTTAAAAATTGGTTTTTCTTTTTTTTTACTGTAGTTGCTTTACAGGGCTGTGTTAATCACTGCTGCGCAGCGATGACTCATGTGATACGACCTCGTCGTTGAAGTTCTAACGGTCCACGTGAGCTGTGCCTTTGGTGGCAGGCCGGTCTGCCACTGGGCATCATGGAGGGTCTCAGCTCAAAGTCCAGGTCTTCCGGTACCTGTCACCTCCTGCCCCCTGCCCCCCAGAAGGTCACACTTTCCTTGGAACGCCCCCCCTTGCAGGTCACACCTTCTTGGGAACCCCCCCTCAGGTCACACCTTCCTGGGACACCCCCAGAAGCACAGACAGAGCGTCATAATACCTGTAGGTCAAAACCAGTGGTGAGGCGGTTTCTGTAAATTTATCACCCAGAATATCTAAAGTACTAGGTTTATGAATAATTTGCTTTATTATATAAGCCCAGTGGCTATTCCTACAACCACACCACCTCAGTGGACCCCGGCGTTCCAAGTAGGAGGAGGGCATGGAGTCAGAGCTGGGCCCCAGGGGAGCGTTTTGAAAGCAGGTGAGAGTTTGGTGGGGAGGGATGGGGTGTTCCCTGCATTTCCGGGAGGGGCTGGGGGGGCTCTCATCCCCACGGGCTCCCTAGCAGTGGTCTTGGGGGCACAGAGGCCAGCAGCCTCCCCCGTCGTCTTCCCTCCTGTCTCGCGTGCAGGGGCACAGAACACCCAGGCGTGCCGGAACTGCAGCCCTGCCCTCCTGAGGAAGTACTGTCTCCAGGGGCACAGGGGCAGCGACGCCACCCTGGCACCACTGGCAGCTTGGCCAATGGCCAGGTGGGCGGGGACGCCCAGCACCATGCTTGGCCTGGGGTCCAAATGACCCGGCCCAGATCGTGGGCCTTTCTGCTTCCTGGTTCCCCTTTTCTCAAGTGTTGGGGCCCCTGTAGGATGGAAAACACAAAGCATCAATCCGGTCCAGGGTCGCTCCTACTAAGGTCTCCAGATCTTACATTCCTATAAAAGGGGAGTTTAACAATATGCACCCACTGAAGAGTCAGGGTGGTGGCGCATGTATAGAATCTGTAGTGTGATTTATAGACGTGTAGAGAAAGGAGCTAATCTCTCGAATCTCTCACTTCCAGAAAAACTGCTTCTGCTTCATTGACTATGCTAAAACCTTTGACTGTGTGGATCACAATAAACTGTGGAAAATTCTTCAAGAGATGGGAATACCAGACCACCTGACCTGCCTCCTGAGAAACCTGTATGCAGGTCAGGATGCAACAGTTAGAACTGGACGTGGAATAACAGACTGGTTCCAAATAGGAAAAGGAGTATGTCAAGGCTGTATATTGTCACCCTGCTTATTTAACTTCTATGCAGAGTACATCATGAGAAACGCTGGCTGGATGAAGCACAAGCTGGAATCAAGATTGCAGGGAGAAATATCAATAACCTCAGATATGCAGATGACACCAGCCTTATGGCAAAGTGAAGAGGAACTAAAAAGCTTCTTGATGAAGGTGAAAGGAGAGTGAAAACGCTGGCTTAAAACTCAACATTCAGAAAACGAAGATCACGGCATTCGGTTCCATCAGTAAGTTCAGAACATCGACTGAGCGTCTGAACAACAAGAAGAGAAAGGACGGAGCAATGAGATGAAATAGGAAATTCTACCACTTTCTTCCTGGCCTCGCCGTCTCTGGGCAGCCTCTCTGCGGGGGCCCGCTCCTGCCCTGAGGACCCCTGGGCTCCCCTGTTCCTCACCTCCTGTATCCTCCAAGGCATCCAAACCAATTCGGGATGCTCTCCCGTCCTTTGCTTCCGACCCAAAGGACAGACTCTGCAGGGACCTCCCCAGCTTCAGCCTAGGCCAGCCTCACCTCCCCACCTCACGCCTCTGTTCCCAGAGTCTGCAGGTAAGATGGGCTGGGTCTCCCCTGGCCCTCATCCCCTCTCCCAGGCCTCCTTTCCTGCTAGTTCAGTGCCGAGAGGGTGGCATTTTCCCCTCCTGCACTTTACTGAAGACGTAGGTGAGAGAGGATAGAACCCATGGAGAGGGACCCTCAAGCGCATGGACCTGTCGCCTCTGCAGAGCCCGTACTTCTCCACCCGGAACCGGGGACGGGGAGACCGAGAGGCAGTGACAGGTGCCTCCCGTGGGATGCTGGGCAATTTGCTCACTCTTAGATGGATCTCCACGTCCCCAGATGCGGGGGACGTCACCATTGTCCCCAAGGCCTCGGGGTGAGTGGGGCAGAGCGTGCAGTGCTCAGCACAGGCGCCAGGTATGGGTCAAGTCGTGACCCGCTTTCCCTTGGTCTGACCTTCATGAGACCCGCTCTCACCACTCCTTGGGCTCTGAGCAGCGCCTTGACCACCCTGCGCAGGGGGCGGGCTGGGCGTCTGGAGGGCGAGATCCCTGCCCAAGGACCCCGCTGACTCTGCAGCTCCAGGTGTGCTGGTGATGCCCTCTTCTCTGCACGCCTGGGGCCTTCCTGCTGGTGAACCAGCCCCTCAAACCACTAGCTCCTGTGGGTCTGGGGTGGCACCTGCTCTTCAGGAGTTGCCCCAGGGCCGGGCCTTTCTCCTCCTCCTGCCCTGGCGAGGGGACCCCTCCTGGCCTCTCTTGTCATCCTCTTTGTCAGGTCGGGAGGGCCCCATGCCTGGGCCAAGACCGTAGCCCATGTGGGGAGCTGGGGGTCACCAGGTCCGGGGTGCAGGCCCCACCTGATCCAGCTCCCCACCACCCAGGTCTGCACCCCAGTGTGTGTGGGGCCCTCCCCACCCTCCAGTTCACAGCCTGCCCCCCAGGGGTGAGTGTGGGACTCCAAGTTTCCACTGTAACCGCGGGGAATCCCGGGCCCCCCCAGGGGTGAGTCGCTGGACACGTGCAGCCTGTCCAGTGGGTGTGAGGACAAGGCCACCTCTCCGGTTCCTGGGACGGTGAGTGAGTCACACTCGTGCTGTGTGTGGAGGGAGTAAGGGAGGTATGCCATTATTTTCAGCAACACCTTGCATTCTGAGCTGCCCCCTCTTTGCAACATCAGCAGGAGGTGGTGGTCGGCCTCTGATTGGGCCCCCTTGCCCCCACACGGGGGTGCAGTCCCCTCCCACACTGTACCGGGGTGGGGGGCCTGGGTGATGGAGGGGGCTGGGCTGCCACTTCTGAGATTAGACGGCTGAGGATGCAGTGACTTCCGTCTTAGCTGCTCTGTCTCACCTTCTTGATCGCTTGCTCTGGGGGAAGCCAGCCACCAAGCGGAGCCCACAGGACAAGGCACAGAGGCCTCCTGCACATGAGCATGTGTGTGAACGTGGAGCCTCTGGTCCCAGCAAAGCCTTCAGGAGGGACCACGGCTCCAGCCCTCAGCCTGTCTGGAGCTTCCTGAGTGAGAGCCACCCACCTGGCTGCGCCAAGAGCCCTGATCCTTGGAAACTCTGTGCAGTGATAAATATCTGCTGTTTCAGGAGGTTAGATATCCAGGAAGCTTGATGGCAGCAGGAGGTGCCTAACCCGTGGCCCCAACAATCCTGCATCACGACTCGCCGTGTGGGAGTCCAGGCCCTGAAGCCTGAAGCCATCTGAAGCCTCCTCTTTGTGGCCACCCCTACCTGACCCCTCTCAGGGTCCTTCTGGACTGGCGGCCATTCCTCAGCGTGACCCCTGCCCTTCCGCCGGGACCCTTGTCTTGGTGGGAAGCCCTGCACACCCTCTCTGAGCCCCAGAACAGGAGCCCGGGAGAGTCGGCAGGTCTGGCCTCGGGTCCCACAGCCCATCACACAGAACCCACGGCACCACCGCCAAGTAGAGAAGATGCCCGTGGGCGGCAGCATCTCCGTGGGACCCCCCGCCCACCGTGTTTAGTCTGAGGAGAAGCGGACCCCTGCCCAGCCCAGGGGAGACCACGCCCGGGCCCAAACCTTGACTGCAGGCTTGTGGGACCCAAAGCTAAGCTTGCCGACCTCTGACCCACAGACACTGTGAGACAGTAGATGTGGGAATGATCACAACCAACAAATAAACCTGTGGGAATTTGTGCAGCAGCAGATGGTGCAAACGCTGCTTCCTCAGGATCCAAACAGAAGACCAGGGGCCGTGGGGGCTACGCACTCACCCCGTCGGTCCCAGCCCGTGTGGGTGAGCGTGGCTCTCAGCGTGGGCGCTCTGGACTCAGAGAGCCGTGTGGCCGCCCTGCTTGGGCGTTGCCCTCTAAGCCTTCTTTCCCACCTGTACGAAGCGCACAGCAGTGCTGCTGGGTCTGCGGAGTCACTGAAAGAATCATCTAAGTGCTCAGAGCACCGCCTGGACCCACGGTGACGCATTCAGGGTCTCCTTGTTTCGCCTCCGTGGTCTGCCAGTGCCTGCGGGGGAGGCCGAGGACCCTGAGAGATGCCATGTTTAAGTGTTGAGAAGAAATCCCAGAGACTCCTCAAGGCGACCAGGGAGAAGGCCGAGAGGTGAGTGGCCATGATCAAGGTCAAGGGTGACCAAGGTCATGGTCACTCATCCTCTTGGCTTTTGTTTCACGACCATCTCTGGCTCAGGTGTATCCCCTCCTTCTTCACCGCGGGTGCCAGCAAGCCCGCCTGGGTGAGGACCGTGGGTGACAGAAGAATACAGCTCTGTCCTCTCTCGGTTCCCAGGGCAGGCCCCACACCCTCCTTCCCAGAAATCGAATGCCCAGAAAACTAGCGGGAGGAGCCCCCGGCAGCCAGGAGAAGCAGACACATTTTTCAAGCAGTGGAAGGAACCGGGCTGCCTGTGAACGTTAGCGACAAGCTTATATGAGAACTTGGTGCAAGAGCTGTAATCAGGATGATGACAAGGTATCACAAGAAGACAAAGGAAGCGGAGCCAGAAATTAAGGAGGTTACACAAAGAGGCAAGCGGCTAGCCGGTGACTGCAGACGGGAGGGTCAGAGCCTCTGTCTCAACAGAGTCAGGCTTGGGAAAAACCGCGGGGTGTCTGGTGGGAGAGGGCTGTCGCTAGAATGTGCTGAACCCAGAGGAAACTGAAACGCTCTCCCTGCAGAGCGAGGGTGGGAGAGTAAACGGGGAGGCGACTGTCTGCCTGCCAAGCCGCCCAGAAGGCCCTGAGTACAGGCGGGAAACCCTGGCCGGTCACGGTGCCTCTCTGCACCCATGGAACTGTGCAGCGTGTGGGCGCAGGATGGGGAGAGGCTGGTACATCTGCCCTGCTGGCCTCACCCACACGGAGGGGCATCCCCACCTGGCACAGGTGCAAATGCAGCCCAGGGCGTGGGAGGACCAGGAGTCCAGCCCCAGTTCCAGCCCTGGCACTGTGTGACCCTGCCCTCGCCTTCTGTATCCACAAGACAGGGGGCTGAGCCCTCTTCATTCCTGCCCTCCTGCCCTCCCTGCGTCCACCTCCACGGAGCCCGGCTCCTGGGGCCCTGGGCGCCCCAGCTTCAGTCTCCCCTGGGCCCTGCTGGAGTGTGAGCAGAACTTTCTACGTCCTCAGTGGAACCAGGGGGCTTCTGCCCCCAGATTGCAGCTGTGATTACCCCCCACCCCGAGTCACAGGAAGGGACAGTCACCTGAGATGCCGTCATTTGTTCTTTTTAAAGCCTTACGCGTGACGTCCGTTTACTTTCCTAATGGTCTCCTACCCTCAGAGGAAATGAAGTCAGGAAGATAAAGACCCTGATGAGGAGCTGGAGGCTGGCGACATCGGGCGACGGGATGCCCGAGGCTGGGAAGGTTGAGGCTCAGACACCAGGCTGGGACGCGCTGGCTCCGCCGAGCGTCTGCTTTCACTCGGGAACACGCATGCGGCGCACCCAGGGGAATCGAGTCCGGCCACACCCGCAGGCGCACCGCATCCCCCCCAAGCACCGGGGCCCAGTCTCCCGCCCCTTTGCTCCTGGCTGTGCCGCGTGGGGACCTGGCCCTGCCGGCCGTGGTCGCGGTGGTGCCAGGGCCCAGCCTGTCCTCTGCGGAGCGGACCTTGAGATGCAGCCCGCGTGACTGTGTGCGCGCGGCTTGTCCAGAAAGGTTCTTCAGAGAAGACAGGAGCGTCGAGGGCGCGGGATGGGGGCGGAGTGTGTGGGTGCCCTGCGGCAGCCCTGCAGGGGTCTGCCCCTGAGCGTGTTTTCAAGGCCGCAGTGCAGGCTCTGGGACCACCCAGCAGTCCCAGACGGTCACCTCTGGAGCTAAAGGACAGAGGGGGTCAAGGGTGCAAATCCACTGGAAGCAAAGAGCCCATCAGTCATGGTTGGGGCGTCTTATAGGCAGATGCGGTGGGGGGCATCCTGGAGGTGAATGGTCAGCGTCCACCCCACCAATTTGCTCTGGGCTGGACAGTGTTCTGTGCACGGGGTCCCCTTTCCTCCCAGATCCTCACCGTTTACCTTATAGATACTCTGAACCCCACCCTCCCAAAGTAGTGAAAGTGTTACTTGCTCAGTTGTGTGGGACTCTTTGCAACCCCATGGACTGCAGCCCACCAGGCTCCTCTGTCCATGGGATTCTCCAGGCAAGAATACTGGAGTGGGTTGCCATTCCCTTCTCCGGGGGATCTTCCTGACCCAGGGACCGAATCTGGGTCTCCTGCAGTATAGGCAGATTCTTTACCATCTAAGCCACCAGGGAAGCCCTCTCAAAGATCCTCAAGTAATTAAAAGCAGCATTTTTCTTTTCTTTTTTTTCGCTACTGAGAACCCCTGAAAACTGAACTGGAGAGGAGCGACTTGGTCATCATAAATTTCTCTAAAAGACAAGTAACCAAATTTCCCAGCACAAAAGTGGCTAAAAGAAAGCTTGATCCCAAGTACGACCCCGGACTCTATCTTTGTGTATTAGTCTTGCAAGGTACTCGTCTAACTGATGTGGGACCTGACCGTGGGGGAGCGTCTTTCAGGAACAAAGTCTGGTGTGATGGTAGCAGGTGCCACTGTCTGAGACCAACCATGGTCAGAGGAAGAAGCTGGTCACAGCCCTTCCTTGCCAACCGAGCCCCCTTCCTGTCCTGGAGCCAGACAACCAGACCCTGGTGTGATGGTAGCAGGTGCCACTGTCTGAGACCAACCATGGTCAGAGGAAGAAGCTGGTCACAGCCCTTCCTTGCCAACCGAGCCCCCTTCCTGTCCTGGAGCCAGACAACCAGACCCTACACAACTTTGACCTTGACCTTTAACAAAGCTCTTCCTGGACCTGCCACTTCCACCATCCTGATGCTTCCCTGGAGACTCCCAGCAAAAAAGAGGTCGGGGTAGCTGGTTCCATCTCTCCTCTCTTGGGTGAACCACAGGGTGGAAATCCTGGAGGACTTTCTGTAGGAAGGGACATTTGAACTCTGCTGTAGTGTGAAGGATTAGCTGGAGCATGGACAGAAAGTGTGTTCTAGGGCAAAGAAAGCCTCATGCTGTGTCTTCAGGGCCTGATTCTACTTCTGTGACTGGAGCTTAGAGGCAGGTATGGCCCTGGATACAGAGCCCTGCCCTAAAAAGAGGTGATCCAATCTTTAAGAAGTAGGAAGCCACATGGTGTTTGAGGAACTGAGTAAAGCAATATGACCCATAGAGGAGAGAAATGATTATGTATGCAAGTTCAGCTATAAGAGGAAGAAACTGCGGCGTGAAATGCTGACAATAATTATGTTAATGACATCATGGGCTGCATAATAGCTCCCAAATGTTGTGGGAAGAAATTACACATCCAGACAGGTTCAAGTCCTTAAAAGTTAATTATACCAAATCTGAGCTCCTCCGTGGAGGGCCTTGCCATGTTTAGAGAGGGTAATAGCAAACTCAGAAAGATTTTTAATCTAACATACACCCATCCTTCAAATCGCGATCTCTAAGCCATGTTGTAATTCCTCGGCTGTAAACAGTTTTGAGGTTAATTACTCTCCAGTGAAGAGTCAATTAGAAAAGGAAGCTCCCCGCTCAACATAAGCAGATTAAAACAGACATTTCAGACCCTTGTCAGAGCCAGGTTTGCAAAGAAAATACTAGTCTAACTTATTTTCTTGCTTAAAAAAAAAATCATCTGGGCAACAGAGTGCTCCACGGAGCTGGGTGGCAGAGTGATCTGGGGCTTTCTGGAGCAGACAGGCTGGCTGGGCCCTCGTCCCCCAGTCTGGCTGCAAACCCCAGGCCTACCCACCTTGCTCTCTGCCCCTAGGGCTTCCTTTCTCTGGGGGAACCCCTGCCAAAGTCCCTTTACCCTCCCACAGCGGGTTTTCTGCACGAGCTCTGGGCCGGCATCTCAGCCTCCCTGGGCAGGCTTTCTACACAAAATCTGGGCCAGTGTCAGCCCCAGAATGGAAGTTCTGCACATTCTCCCAGGGGGCCAGTGACCGGGAGCTGATGGGGCCTTGCGACACCCTTCTTGCCATGGGCTGTGCACCCCTGCGTGCAGGAATCTTCTCTGGCTGTGGGACATTTTTGGACTGTGTTCCAGAGGAAACGGAAGCCTTCGTGTTTGAGGAGAGACTGAGGCTGGGGACAGTTGCAGGCCAGCCGTGAACTAGGCGACAGGAGGAGGGGCTCTGCGTCCTGAGTGGAGATGAAGGTCCCTGCCTCCGCAGCCCCGCTCAGCCCCCGGGTCCTGGTGTGCGTGCATGTCCCTCCCACTCAAGGCCTTCGGCTCAGGGCTCAGGGTGTGTGTGAGTTGTCGAGGGGCTGGGCTTCTGGGGTGAAAGGGGAGGGGGTGCTGTGCGAGTGACAACCCTCCAACACACACACAGGTATCACACACAAACACACACCACCCAATCGCACACACACACACACACACACCATATATGCAATAAACACCGCACACATCACACACGGTGAACACCACACACACACCACACACCACACAAGACACACAGCACCACGCAATAAGCATCACACGCACACCGCACACACACACACCTCACCCATCCGTATAACGCACACACGTCACACTCCGCCCTCCCTGGACACATGCCGGGCCACTTCCACAGTGACCTCAGCTCCTGTGTCTCCCTCCTGCACCTCCATCAGGGCTAGCACCCAGGAGGGCACCGTCAGACCCTGACCACCGTCTCCCGAAGTCCTCAGGCGGACCTACCTGAGACGAGTGAGGACTGTGGGGGGCGGGCGTGTGCTGGGGGTGGGGGACCCCTTCAGACACCTACAGAGAGGCAGGCTTTGCATTCAGAGGGTGTGTGAGTACAGAACGTGTGTGCGTGTGGTGTGCATAGTGGTGTGAGTGTGCTGAGCGTGTGGAGTCTGTCTCGGGGAGCGTGTGTTGTGTGTGTGTTGGATGGGTGGGGTGTGTTTGTTGGGGAGTGTATGTTGGGTGTGTCTGTGTGTGTGTGTTGGGTGTGTGGAGGACTGTGTGTTATCTGCGTGGAGTATGTTGGGTGGGGGAGTGTACGGGGGAGTGTGTGTTGTGAGTGTGTGAGTTGGGTGTGTGGAGTGTGTGTGGGGGAATGTGTGTTGTGAGTGTGTGAGTTGGGTGTGTGGAGTGTGTGCGGGGGAATGTGTGTTGTGAGTGTGTGAGTTGGGTGTGTGGAGTGTGTGCGGGGGAATGTGTGTTGTGAGTGTGTGAGTTGGGTGTGTGGAGTGTGTGCGGGGGAATGTGTGTTGTGAGTGTGTGAGTTGGGTGTGTGGAGTGTGTGTGGGGGAGTGTGTGTTGTGAGTGTGTGAGTTGTATGCGTGGACTGTGTGGGGGAAGTGTGTGACCCTCGGTTCTGTGACCCCTCGGTGACCCCTCGGTGACCCCTTGGTTCTGTCCCCACGGTGCCGTCCACAGGCAGTTGCTGACCTGCATTCTCACCTTGCAGATCCATTTTAGTTTTCTGGAAACATCTGTTAATAGAAATATAGTATGTATTCTTATTCTTTTTAAAATTAAAAACAATCAGGTAGTCAAACAGACATTTTTCTCTAGGCTTAGAGTTCCATGAGTGTTAGCAAGTAACCTCATTCATGGGATCATCACAACAGGTCCAAAAGTTTCTTTATGGGCACCTCTCTCCATCGTAGAGGCTTCGCTGGTGGCTCAGATGGTAAAGAACCTGCCCGCAACGCAGAAGAGCCAGCTTCGATCCCTGGGTTGGGAAGATCCCTGGAGGAGGAAATGGCAACTCACTCCAGTATTCTTGCTGGAGAATCCCAAGGACAGAGGAGCCTAGTGGGCTACAGTCCACGGGGTCACAGATACCTGGACTAACGTGTTCTTCATGTTCACTTTCTCCCCATCGTAACCCCTGGCAACAACTGCTGTCCTTCATCATACAGTTGTCTGTTTTTAGAATGACATAAAAATAGAACCCTATGGTATGGAGACTTTGAGGTCAGTCTTTTCCTGCATGTGATACCGTTGGCATCGTTTTGGCCAGCAAGGATGTGGGCAGTTTGCCCTCTTTGTGGGTGAGTCGTGCTCCCCTGCAGACCCCACAGGCTGTCCATTCACATATTAGGGGCATTTGGGCTTCTCCCAGCATTGGGCAGACATGAACAGAGCCAGGCTTTGTGAGGTTCCCCTTGCAGGGAGCTGGTTACCCTGGCATTCCTGTGGAAGTCCTTGATCTTTGTTCCGAGATGCAGGGATGCTGCAAGGACGGTTTGATCCTTTGGAATCTTGGTGAGTGAGGAGGGCGTCCACGCTGCTGGTAGGAATAGAAACCACCACCCCCACCCCCAGCCATCTGAGGGTTGTTCTTCCAGCTCTTTGGGGGCATTGCTCAGGGGGCTTCCTCTCACCCACACCCTAGCGGGCGCTCAGCTCGAAACCCAAGGGGGCTCTGCATGCTCTCCAGGACATGACCCCTGAGCACTTGTCGCCTCTCCCAGCTCTGCCCTCTCCTGCTGGCTGCTTTTGGGTCCCTGGCATTGGCTCCACCTTGAACCTACCCTGCTGCCTGGATGCCCGCTCCAGCTATCACCCGGGGCAGCCCAGGGCCGCCTCACCTGACATGCAGGGTCTCGGACACTTCTGCTTTGTCAGCTTTATTTCAAGCGGAGGATAAACCCAGACCCTGTCACTCCTTTGTGGAGGGTGCAAAGGGCAGTCTCCAGCCCGGGACAACTGCCCTTTGGTTTTCCGCATTTTACGGCCCTCCCTGGCTCTAATTCTGTAATTATGTTTATTTTCCCATATAAAAGCTAGAATTAGCTTGTCAAGTTCCTGCTGTTATTTTATTAGGCTCACATTAAGGTTTCTAAAGATCATTAAAGTAGCAGTTCTTCAGAAAATTGAGTTCTTATGCAAAATTAAGATATATCTTTCCACATAGTCAAGTCTTCTGTGTCTCAGTAGGATGTTAAACTTTTCTTAATACAGTTTTAAAATTTTCTTGTTAAATTAATTCCTAGGTATTTTATTTTTTCATATCTTTAACAGGTTATTGTTTATGTAAAAATTTAGTATGTTAATTTTGTGACCAACATTATGTTGGTACCAATTTTTAAAGCTGGTAACCATTCTCAAGTACATTTTCAGCTCTATTTGGGTCTCATAAGCAAATAGTTGGACACCACTTCCTCTTTCCTTTGTAACATTCTCTTGTTGCATTGACTAGAACTTCTAGAAAAGCATTAAATGATGTGGCACTTTGGGATATCCTTGCTCACTCAACATTAAGGAGAGGGCTTATTTTCTTTTATAGTAAGAAGGATTATACTTTAAAATTTGAGATAAGTATTCTGATGACTCTAAGGTATAAACCAACAAATTCCTCCATTATTATTGCTTAAAGACAGGTTGAATATTGAATTTCATAGAGTGGCTATCAACCTCTAAGGAGCGGAGACCTCCTGTTGCACCCACATGGAGTGGCCCCATCTTTCCCACAACTCAGAAGCCCTGGATGCACACCACAGTCAGGCACAGGAGGACGGACACGTGGGAGGAAGGAGGTGGGCTGCCAAGGGGTCTTAGGACCTGGGGAAGATGTGCAGGGAGTCCCTGGGGTCCCTCCTGACCTTCATCCCCGAACTCACAACAGACACCGACAAAAGAGGCGTCAAGAGAAATGAGTTCCCCCAAAGGAATGGGCAAGGGCTGTCTGGGAGCAGGAAACTCTTTGGTCAATGCTTGCCCTCCGCCAGCCAAGCACCAGGTGGATGACTGCCTCCCACCCTCTGGGTTGAGCAGGGAAAAGGGGAAACTGGTCGTCCATCCCACCCCACTCTCTCCACCCCACCTCACGGAAGCAGGTGACCAACTCAGAGTCCCCTGCCTGGTGGTGTCAGGAGAGCGCTATCAGTTCAGTTAACTGATAACTAATTCAGTTCAGTTCAGTCACTCAGTGGTGTCCGACTCTTTGCAACCCCATGGACTGCAGCATGCCAGGCCTCCCTGTCCATCACCAATTCCCGGAACTTGCTCAAATTCATACCCACTGAGTCGCTGATGCCATCCAACCATCTCATCCTCTGTCGTCCCCTTCTCCTCCTGCCCTCAATCTTTCCCAGCATCAGGGTCTTTTCAAATGAGTTAACTTCTTGCATCATGTGACCAAAGCACTGGAGTTTTAGCTTCAACATCAGTCCTTCCAATGAATATTAAGGACTGATTTCCTTTAGGGTGGACTGTTTGGATCTCCTTACAGTCCAAGGGACTCTCAAGAGTCTTCTCCAACACCACAGCTCAAAAGCATCAATTCTTCGGCACCCAGCTTTCTTTATAGTCCAACCCTCACATCCATACATGATGACTGGAAAAACCATAGCCTTGACTAGACGGACTTTTGTTGGCAAAGTAATGTTTCTGCTTTTTAATATACTGTCTAGGATGCTCATAACTTTCCTTCCAAGGAGTAAGCATCTTTGAATTTCATGGCTGCAGTCACCATCTGCAGTGATTTTGGAGCCCCCCAAAATGAAGTCTGACACTGTTTCCACTGTTTCCCCATCTATTTCCCATGAAGTGATGGGACCGGATGCCATGACCTTAGTTTTCTGAATGTTGATCTTTAAGCCAACTTTTCACTCTCCTCTTTCACTTTCATCAAAAGGCTCTTTAGTTCTTCACTTTCTGCCATAAGGGTGGTGTCATCTGCATGTCTGAGGTGATTGATATTTCTCCCGGAAATCTTGACTCCAGCTTGTGCTTCATCCAGCCCAGTGTTTCTCATGATGTACTCTGCATATAAGTTAAATAAGCAGGGTCACAATATACAGCCTTGACGCACTCCTTTTCCTATTTGGAACCTTCCTGTTTGGAACCAGTCTGTTGTTCCATGTCCAGTTCTAACTGTTGCTTCCTGACCTGCATATAGGTTTCTCAAGAGGCACGTCAGGTGGTCTGGTATTCCCATCTCTTTCAGAATTTTCCACAGTTTATTGTGATCCACATAGTCAAAGGTTTTGGCATAGTCAATAAAGCAGAAATAGATGTTTTTCTGGAACTTTCTTGCTTTTTTGATGATCCAGCGGATGTTGGCACTTTGATCTCTGGTTCCTCTGCCTTTTCTAAAACCAGCTTGAACATCTGGAAGTTCAAGGTTCATGAATTGTTGAAGCCTGGCTTGGAGAATTTTGAGTATTACTTTACTAGCATGTGAGATGAGGGCAATTGTGCAGTAGTTTGAGTATTCTTTGGCATTGCCTTTCTCTGGGATTGGAATGAAAACTGACCTTTTCCAGTCCTGTGGCCACTGCTGAATTTTCCAAACTTTCTGGCATATTGAGTGAAGCACTTTCACAGCATCATCTCTTAGGATTTGAAATGGCTAAACTGGAATTCCATGACCTCCATTAGCTTTGTTTGTAGTGATGCTTCCTAAGGCCCACTTGACTTCATATTCCAGGATGTCTGGCTCTAGGTGAGTCATCACACCATCATGATTATCTGGGTCATGAAGATCTTTCCTGTACAGTTCTTCTGTGTATTCTTGCCACCTCTTCTTAATATCTTCTGCTTCTGTTAGGTCCATACCATTTCTGTCCTTTATTGAGCCCATCTTTGCATGAAATATTCCCTTCGTAGCTCTAATTTTCTCGAAGAGATCTCTAGTCTTTCCCATTCTGTTGTTTTCCTCTATTTCTTTGCACTGATCGCTGAGGAAGGCTTTTTTGTCTCTCCTTGTTATTCTTTGGAACTCTGCATTCAGATGGGTATATCTTTCCTTTTCTCCTTTGCTTTTTGCTTCTCTTCTTTTCACAGCTATTTGTAAGGCCTCCTCAGACAGCCATTCTGCTTTTTTTGCATTTCTTTTTCTCAGGGATGGTCTTGATCCCTGTCTCCTGTACAATGTCATGAACCTCTGTCCATAGTTCATCAGGCACTGCGTCTATCAGATCTAGTCCCTTAAATCTATTTCTCACTTCTACTGTATAATTGTTAGGGATTTGATTTAGGTCATACCTGAATAGTCTAGTGGTTTTCCCTACTTTCTTCAATTTAAGTCTGAATTTGGCAATAAGGAGTTCATGATCTGAGCCGCAGTCAGCTCCCGGTTTTGTTTTTGCTGACTGTATAGAGCTTCTCCATCTTTGGCTACAAAAAATATAATCAGTCTGACTTTGGTGTTGACCATCTGGTGATGTCCACGTGTAGAGTCTTCTCGTGTTGTTGGAAGAGGGTGTTTGCTATGACCAGTGCGTTCTTTTGGCAAAACTCAATTAGCCTTTGCCCTGCTTCATTCTGTACTCCAAGGCCAAATTTGCCTGTTACTCCAGGTGTTTCTTGACTTCCTACTCTTGCATTCCAATCCCCTATAATGAAAAAGACATTTTTTGGGGGGTGTTAGTTGTAAAAGGTCTTGTAGGTCTTCATAGAATCATTCAACTTCAGCTTTTTCAGCATTACTGGTTGGGGCATAACTTGGATTACTGTGATATTGAATGGTTTGCCTTGGAAACGAACAGAGATCATTCTGTCATTTTTGAGATTGCTTCCAAGTACTTTTTAAATACCATGGCCTTGATATATTATGGGTGATATATTACCCATAGGAAAGAATAGCTTCAGTGCTGGTGGATTTCTCCTCTGAAATCAGGGAAGCCAGAAGCAAGTGGCAGCCATTTCTCAATCCTGGAGAACGTCTCTCAGGAATGAAGTGGGAATAAAGACATTTTCCCAAGAAGGAACACTGAGATAATTTGTTGATAATACATCTACCCTTGAAAAATAGCCAACAGAATTTCTTTTTTTTTTTTTAATTTTAATTGTAGGCTAATTACTTAGCAATGTGGTGGTGGTTTTTGCCATACATTCGCATGAATCAGCCATGGGTGTACATGTGTTCCCCATCAAGGAACTGGTAACAGAAGAAGACTGGAATTTCAGAAAGGGAAGAAAAACATTAAAATTGGCAAAATAGGAGTAAATCTCATATATAACACTTTTTTTCTGGTGAATTTCTTAAATGTACTTGACGGTTGCCGCAAAATATTACAACACTGGGCATGATGCTCGAGGTGTTGAAGTAAATACTCAAGGCCACGATCTTTAAAAAGTGAAAAGTAAATGAAAAGTGTTAGTCGTGTAGTTGTGTCTGACGCTCTGTGGCCCCGTGGACTGTAGCCCTCCAGGCTCCTCTGTCCATGGGATTCTCTAGGCAAGAATACTGCAGTGGGCTGCTGTTCTCTTTTTCAGGGCATCTTCCTGACCCAGAAATTGAACCTGGGTCTCCTGCTCGTAGGCAGACTCTACTGTCTGGGCCACCAGGGAAGCGCTGTTAAAAAGTGAGGGGGTGGCAAAGGAAGGGAGCTTGGTCACCACATTTCCCTCAAAGCAGCAAGTTCTTGGTGTTAGAGACCGTAAGTTACCTATGTGAATTGTAACAGAGCAACTGCTAAGCCAATACCGCACGATAGACTCAAAAACACTATGAGCAAATCAGATGGAATTCTAAAAATTGTTCAAGTAGCCCACAGGAAGGTACAAGAAGGGAAGCAGAAGAAGGATAAGCAGGAAATAAAAACAAAGCACAAAGAAAACGGCAAACTTAAGCCTTAACACGTCAATAATAACCTTAAATATAAATGGCTTAATATACCACCTAAAGGACAAAAATTGGTGGAGTGGAGTTAGAAACGACAACCACGACCCAACAGTATTCCATGCGTAAGAACAGCCACAATCCAAAAATATTCTATGTATAAGAAACACTTCAAATAGAGCAACACAGGTAGTTTGAAAGTTAACGGGGAAAAAATATGCAAACGTTAATAAGGACAGAAGCAGGAGCAGCACTAGTAACATCAGATAAAGCAGACTTCAGATCAAAAAGAATTACTAGAGACAAGAGAGACATCATATAATGATAAAAGGATCAAACAAATGGAAGACATAGCAATCCTGAAGGCTGTGCATCAAACAGAGAGCATTAGAATACGCGAAACAGGAACTGATGGAGCTTAAGGGAGAAGACAGACCCACAGCTCTAGTCGGGCTCTTCAGTGCCCTATTTTTAGCGATCAACACAAACCGAACCGCACAATCAAACAGCGATATCTAACTGATATGCAGACAAAACTCTGTAAGAAACAGCAGAATGTACAATTTTTATTTCATGGAACATTCACCAAGATAGATCATACGGGTCATAAATCAAACCTCAACAAGCTTCAAAGATTTAAATCATATTCAGTATCTTCTGCGACAATAATGGAATCAAATTAGTAATCAATACAGAAGACAACAGGAAAATCTCTGGACACTAAGAAATTAAATAAGGCCCTTCTAGGTAATCCACGGAGAAGGCAATGGCACCCCACTCCAGTACTCTTGCCTGGAGAATCCCAGGGACGGGGGAGCCTGGTGGGCTGCAGTCCATGGGGTCCCACAGAGTGGGACACGACTGAAGCGACACAGCAGCAGCAGCAGCAGGTAATCCATAGGTCAAAGAGGAAGTTTGAAAGGAAATAAAAGAAATGCATAGAACTGTGAAAATGGAAGCACAATTAACCAAAATATGTGGAATACAGCTGGAAGAGAACTTTATACATGATCACTTTAGAAAAGAAGAAAAATCTCAAATCCGCATTCTAAGTTTCTTCCTCAAGAACTAGAAAAATAAGAGTAAGGTAAACCAGAAGCAACCAGAAGAAAGGAAACAATAACGAACAGAGATCAATGTAATTGAAAACAGGAAAGCAACTGAGAAAAATCAGTGGAAGAAAAAGCTGGTCCTTTGAATAACAATCAATAAAATTGATAAACCTCTCACAAAAATGACTGAGATAAAAAGAGAAAAGACACCAATTACCAGCGTCGGTAATGAAATGCAACAGGGGGTGTCACTATGGTGCCTGCAGATAGTACAAGGAGAGTAAAGGAGTACTATTAATACAAACAATTTTATGCTCATAATTTGACGACTTAGAGGAAATGAGCCAAGTTTTCAAAAACTACAAACTACCATAATTCAGCTAAAATGAAATAGATAAGCTGATTAATCCTAAAACCGTTGGAGTTTGTAATGAAAACACTCACAAGTGATTACTGACAAAGATACAAGAGCAACTGAATACAGAAAGGATGGCACTTGTAACAAACGATGCAGAAGGAACCTGACATCCTCGGGCAATCACCAAACCAGACCTCCTCCCCTCGATGCCGAGCTCAGACCTTCCTCCAAAACCAACTGAAATGGGATTGTGAGCTTAAATACAAAATCACAGAAGTTCTGGGGAAAAAGGCAAAACCTTTGGGACCTAGGGATAGGTAAAGAGTTCTCAGATTTTGACACTGAAATCAAAAAAGGAAAATCTGATAAACTGGATCTCATTAAAGTTAACAACTTTTGTTCTATGAAGAGCATGAAAAGATAAGCTCCTGAGTCGGGCAAAATACATGCAAACCGTATATCTGACAAAAGACTTATCTTAGGGCACATAAAGAACTCTGAAAACAATAGAAAAAAGGAAACAACTCAGGTAGAAAATGAGTAATGACACTAAACGTGGAAAATACACACGAAAAGTGAAAGAGGCTCACTATCATTAGCCACGGCTGCTGCTGCTAAGTCGCTCCAGTCGTGTCCGACTCTGTGCGGCCCCATAGGCGGCAGCCCACCAGGCTCCCTGGGATTCTCTACAACACAATGAGTTATTAACACACACTTATCAGAACGGCTAAAGCAAGAAAAAGTAATAACACTAAATGCTGGCAAAGATGTGGAGAAGGTGCTCGCTCATCCGTGAGAGACGGGATGTAAAGCGGTGCGGCCTCTCTGGAGAGCAGTTTTCAGTTTCCTGTAGAGCTAAGCCTGCGACTGCCGTATGACCTGGCAGTCATTCTCCTCGTATTCTCTCACAGAAATGAACATCTATGCTAACACCGAAGCATTACATGAATATTTATAGGAGTTTTATTCGTAATAGTCAGAAGTTAGAACAACCTGTGTGTCCTTCAAGGAGTGAGTGGTTGAATAGACAGCAGTGCATCTGCCTTACGGAGCAGACACTCAGAATTAACAAGGGGCCAAGGACTGGTGCTCATAACCTGATGAATTGTCAGAGAATTACAGAGTGAAAATATCCTATCCCCAAAGCTGCTGCGCATGATCATTTTCACATAAAAGTCTTGAAAAGACAAATTTACAGGCATGTGGTTAGTCCAGGTTACTGGTTTCTAGGGGAAAGCAAGAGAGTTCCAGAAAAACATCTATTTCTGCTTTATGGACAATGCCAAAGCCTTTGACTGTATGGATCACAAGAAACTGTGGACAATTCTTCAAGAGATGGGAATACCAGACCACCTGACCTGCCTCTTAAGAAACCTATATGCAGGTCAGGAAGCAACAGTTAGAACTGGACATGGAACAACAGACTGGTTCCAAATAGGAAAAGGAGTACATCAAGGCTGTATATTCTCACCCTGCTTATTTAACTTCTATGCAGAGTACATCATGAGAAACGCTGGGCTGGATGAAGCACAAGCTGGAATCAAGATTGCCGGGAGAAATATCAATAACCTCAGATATGCAGATGACACCACCCTTATGGCAGAAAGTGAAGAGGAGCTAAAAAGCCTCTTGATGAAAGTGAAAGAGGAGAGTGAAAAAGTTGGCTTAAAGCTCAACATTCAGAAAATGAAGATCACGGCATCTGGTCCCATCACTTCATGGGAAATGGATGGGGAAACAATGGAAACAGTGTCAGACTTTATTTTGGGGGGCTCCAAAATCACTGCTGATGGTAACTGCAGCCATGAAATTAAAAGACGCTTACTCCTTGGAAGCAAAGTTATGACCAACCTAGATAGCATATTCAAAAGCAGAGACATTACTTTGCCAACAAAGGTCCGTCTAGTCAAGGCTATGGTTTTTCCTGTGGTCATGTATGGATGTGAGAGTTGGACTGTGAAGAAGGCTGAGCGCCGAAGAATTGATGCTTTTGAACTGTGGTGTTGGAGAAGACTCTTGAGAGTCCCTTGGACTGCAAGGAGATCCAACCAGTCCATTCTGAAGGAGATCAGCCCTGGGATTTCTTTGGAAGGAATGATGCTAAAGCAGAAACTCCAATACTTTGGCCACCTCATGCGAAGAGTTGACTCATTGGAAAAGACTCTGATGCTGGGAGGGATTGGGGGCAGGAGGAGAAGGGGACTACAGAGGAGGAGATGGCTGGATGGCATCACTGACTCGATGGACGTGAGTCTGAGTGAACTCCGGGAGTTGGTGATGGACAGGGAGGCCTGGCGTGCTGCGGTTCATGGGGTCGCAAGGAGTCGGACATGACTGAGCAACTGAACTGAACTGAATAGAGGGGATGGGTGGGGGGAGGGGGAGGGGGCGTGCAGCTTGGGGCACCCTGAGGTGACGGGCGGGTACCACAGCTGTCAGTACCCTCACCGTGATGCCATGCTGTAGTGGTCCAAGGTGCTGCCGTTGGGTAGCAAGGGTCAGGGGGTCTCTTTGTATTATTTCTTACAACTGGATGTGAATCTATAAATATCGCAAAATAAAAAGCCTAGCTAAGAAACCTAAGGGGCTCCTCCAATGGAGGAGTTTGGGTTTCCTCCAATGGGCTCACCATATGGGTTTCCTCCAATGCTTACTCATTTGGTGGGTGATGTAATAGATTTTCCTACATCAGTCAAACCTCTTCGACTGAGCCCTGGCTGTCGTGCGTTATGCCTTTCACGCTCTGCTCCATTCCACGTGTTTATTATTTTTACATTAACGTGTCTGAAGGAGACTGTGTTGAAGCCTGTCTGCATTCAGTTATCTTTGCGTGCTGCTATTATGCTGACAATAAGAAGTATCTGCGTGCTTTACTTTTCCACCTCTCCTCTGGAAGAGTTTGGCCAGCATCAGAGTGACGTGTTCCTGGGAGGCCGGGCACGTTTACCCTTGCGTTTCTTACAGTTCTTGCTTTAAGCATTTTAATGTATTATGTGGCACGGGAGAAATTTGACAGATTTTTATTGTGGATTGCTGTCTTCTGTTTTGTTTTTCTTGTGTTGCTTTTCTCATAACCCTTTTTCTCTCCCCCAAGCCCACCCCAAGCTCCTTCTCACGACCCCCGTGTCTGGGAGCAGCACTTTCTGTACATTTCAGGGTTTGGGCTTAGAATCTTTTATTCCCATTAATAGATGAGTTTTATCCATTTATATTTAATATGACCATTTTTTCCTGGTTTTATCGTTTTGCCTTTTTAAAGATTCTTTGTTTAAGAATGACTGTATGACTCACGCCACTCGCGTGTATATTTTTACACGTATGTGCACGTGATTTGGGTGTTTATGGCCTGTCTGTGGCCTAGCAGTTACTTACAGCTTTTATTAATACAGTAAACCTCTGTTTGTTGGACAAGTCTAATCTCTTCCAACTCCATGGCACTCAATTTTTTTTATCCTTTCTCCTAACTCTCCTTCCTCTCTTCAACCTCCTAGTTTAAGTTCTTTTTTTTTATATATATATTTTTAATTTTTTGTGCTTATCTTTAAACATTTTTATGAAAGACTAAAATTTCTAGTACTTCATCAACCAGTTTAAGTATTTATTTCCTCCACCACCTCCTGATTGTATTGCTATATTATTTTTTCATCAGGAAATTGATAGACTCAATTCTGTTCTGTAATTGAAATTCGCACAGTAGTTTAGCTATAGCTCTGAATTTGCATTTAGGATACCATCAGAGCTTTGATGACGTCTTCCTTCCTCTCTCACTGACTGGATTTCAGGCCTTTGTTTTCAAAGACAGCCTGGGGCTGCCGCGCCCCGCATTCTTGCCCGTTCCAAGGCATCTATACGCTTTTTGTCCAGGGGATATTCTGCAGATGGAGAAAATCGATGGTTTCTCCTGTGGTGGCAATTCAACGTCTTCCTCCCCAAATGCTCATTTGGGTGGTTTATTCTTGGAATCTAGTCTTTCGGCTAGAACGGGATTGCTCTGTTTAAACTTTTCTTGGGACTCAGTGTATCCCTTCAACGAGCAGAGGCAGATCTTCTTTTAAGTTTTCTTCTATTGCATCTTCACAAAATTTTTTTTTTTTTGGTTCTATCTGTTCTGTTCTCTTTTGGGGGGCCCACCACCAAGTTTGAGTATATTCTCCCTTTTTTGTCTTTCTTCCAGGTCTTTTATTTTCTCTCTAATCACATTAATACTCTTTTCTTCAGTTGCATTTTGATCTTTCAAGTTATTCATTTTTTAGCAATATATCTATTCATTTTTTCTATTTATATTGTGACTTTTATTTCTGTATATCTTAAAATTTCTCTTACATTTCCTTATCCGAACTCTAGCAGCTTATTATTATTTTTTAATCTCTTGGAACCTGTGTGCTCTGGATCTCTGCCTTCAGTTTTTGTTTCCAGGAAACTGTGTTTTAACTTTCCTTTGTCATCAGGGGGAATTTTTTTACTTGAAGTGCTTTTATTCTCCTTTGAAAGTGTCTTTTCTCTCGCCCCTTGATGACAATGCTGTTTCCTATATTTTTCTGTGAAGGACACGTGTGCATCTTTGACTGGTGCTTAGGTTGGAAGGGGGACATTTCTTTCAGTAGCGTCTTGTAAAAATGCTGCAGAACATGTGCAGAGTGGCTGGGGCAGGGCCAGCCTTCCTGCAGGGCTGCTGAGTGCAGTCTTCAGGAACCAGCTGTCCCCTCTCCGCTTACTCCTGAGCATGCCTTCCTGCCTTGCTCTGAGCATCCTTGGTTCTCCCCTTCCCAGGGGGCTGGGGGTGTGACAGGCTCATGTGACCTCTTCTGCATCCCAGACTTGTTGGTGTAACTCCACATCTATCTCTCCTGCTGGCTATGATCACCACCATCCCTCTCCACCTAGCTGCACCAACAGCCAGCTGTTATATTTCTTCCAAAAATAACTGCAATTAAAGATTTGTCATTATGACCCAGACGTGGTTCTGAGTGCTTTGCCTGATTATCCTCAACCCTGAGAAGAAGAACCCTGATTATTCACCCTTGATATTTGAGGAGACGGAGGCAGGGGCTGAGCAAGCTGCCCTGAGTCACAGCCCTGTGGGCTGGATGTGGGCTCCACTCTGGGGCTTCAGGTGATCTGATTCTGGGGGCCATATTCTCTACAGCATGTACCGCTTTCCAGGCTTCTAACCCAGCCTGTCTCTCCGCCCCCCGGTGGGATGGTCAGCGTGCGGAGGCCCTGGTGCTCTCAGTAAAGGGCCACTGACTGGACACATCAGAGCTGAGTCACGTCCAGTGGAAAAAGACCTCGTTGCACACCTTTGTGGCTGGGCTCAAACAGCTGCTGCGGTGCCTGTTCAGGGGCGTGAGTGGGGTTCTCTGGCAGGAGGGCTTGTTTGCAGAGTGTGATGGACAAGGGGATGCCACCCCGGGTCTCCTCCAGGAGAGGGCTGTCGGCCCAGCGGTGGGTGTGTGGGAGCAGGCCCCGGAACCACCAGACCCTCTGTAGCAGCGTCGGCTCAAGGCAGGGGGATACGGGCTGGACACGGGCCAGTGAGGGGCAGCGCTGATGGGCCGTCCTAGCTCCGGCCCCCCTGTCCCTCTGCCCGTGCGTAACGCCTCTCCGCAGGGCTCCTACCTACTCTCCCCTCTCATGCTCTTTGCTCATTGCTGGGCACCAGACCCTCATCTGCAGCCTGGCCTCTATTTCACTGTCTCCATCTCTCCTCAGTCTCTTGCATTTATTTGACTGCTTCTTGATTGTGCTTCCTCAACTGTGTCTGACTCTTTGTGACCCCATGGACTGTAGCCCGCCAGGCGCCTCTATACATGGGATTCTCCCAGCAAGAATACTGGAGTGGGTTGCCATTTCCTCCTCTAAGGGGTCTTCCCACCCAGGGATCGAACTCATATCTTCTACATCTCCTGCACTGGCAGGCGAATCCTTCATCCCTGAGCCACCTGGGAAGCATCTTATATTTTTATTATCATTATTCTTGTTTTTATGCGAACCTCGCTTTTTGGGCTGACCAATGGCCTTCTCCCCACACCTGGCTCTTCCTTCTCCTTCTCTCCAGACCTTCTTGGGTCTCCATCCAGACACCACTGCCTTCTTCCCTCTGGCAATTCTGGCCCCGGCCAGAGTCTTAAAGCCACTTCGGTCCTCTCAGCGTCCTCCTCATCTCTCCTCCTGTCTGGATCTGGGCCACCTTACCATTCACCCAAAATACCACACAGTCTGACCTCACCTTTCTGGGCCATCTCTGTGGGAGTCCCGCCAGGAGCCCTGACGTCAAGCCCTACCGCGCCCCACAGCAATGCCCCCTGCCCCGCCCCAGGATCCTGTTCAGACCTGCCGAGAGTTTTGTGCCCCAGTCTCTTCCCCTGAACCCCTTCCCCTCCCACGGCTGCTGAGGCCCCACGTGACTCAAGGTTCTTTTCACGATTCTTCCCTCTCCTCCCCTGGCAGCATCCTGTAAGTCCTCAGGGGTCCCTGCCGCTCCCCAGAGGCTGGGTACGGCCCCACCTGGGCCGACCCCTGTGATTTGGGGGTCTGCCTCTGGTCACCCCTGCCCCCACTTCCCATGTTTCTCTACTGGCCGCGCCCCCACTGCTGGGCGGACAGCTCCTCTATCCCCACTGGACGTGCTTTCTTCTGCTTCTTCCGACAGATGCAAGACCACTCCCCCCACCTGGAGCAGACCCTGAGGAGACTCCCCCATCTGCAGAGCTGCCCACCCAGGAAATTCCCAGGCAGGAGGCAGGTGCCCCTCGCATGGTCCTGCAGGAGGCAGTATTGAAAGAAAGCCCCTCAGATGTTCATATGTCTGGGTCTCGCCACCACCGTCAGCTGGGGTTCCTAGTGTGGATGCCTGTGTCTGCTGCTCCTCTGTCCACTCGAAATATGAGTCATGTGGATTCCCTCACCCACAGCCCAGCAGCGGATGCAGAAGCTGGCGGTAGCCGAGGCCAGAGCCGGAGGCTGGGCGTTGGGTGCCCCACGTGTCTCCAGCAGGACCAGGTGGATTCACCCCTTCTCCACTTTCTGCTCCAAGTGCCTCCACGTGGTGCCCTGGGGCTTCAATCCCAGCAAACATGTAGACCAAGCTTTCGAAGACACACTGAGCCCTGTGAGTGCAGAACAGGGAGATTTTAACCCGAGCTGATGCAATTACCCTAAGACGTCAGGGAGGAGCCGTGGAATGAGGGATAATCACCGTGTTTTGATCTGTGGTTTATGCTTTACATGCAAATGGCATCAAGTGAGGGCTAAAGAAGCCAAGCATTTTAATTCTCTGATATGGACGTAAGATTCTCTGATTTCTTGAGGGCCCTCAGGCAGCAAAGGGTCCAGAGCAAACCTCAGTCTGGTTTTTACCCCGTTTCCTCTCTGTGGTGTGAACTGAACTTGGCAGGTCAGATGAGCCTCCTCCAGGGCTCCAGCAGCTTCTCCTCCGTCCCCAACATTTCTGCACGTCTCCCCTCCGTGGCCCTCCAAGACCCCGCTCCCGCCTCCCTCCCCTGGAAGCTGTCCGACCTGCCTCCCTGGGACACGTGGGTGTGCGGTGCAGGCCACAGTCTGCACTGTCCTGGGCCGCCGTGACCGGGGTAGGGCTGGAGGAACTTCTAGGACAGGAACCACGCGGCTGGTTGGTCTCTGCCCACCCGGCACCGAGCCGGGGAGCCGGGCAGCCAGGTGCTGGCTTCGTCTGGCCCCGCCCTGCCTGTTTTCTCTCTCTAACCGGATTCTGTGGTCGGGTCCCTCCCTCCTGCTCCCCACTCTTCCTCCCTCGGTTCCCAGGCTTGCCTGGGGTGGGAAAAGTCTTTCTTTGAAGGACAGCCAAGTGGCTCCCCCAGTGAGGCTCTGCTCCCGCCAGGAGAGTGGCGCCCTGGGTTGACAGGACTGCGCCCCGAAGCCCGGCCCACCCCGCATGGAGATGGCCTGTCTTGGCTCCATCTGTTCCATTCTCCGGCCCTGCTCAGATGTGCCAAACTGTTGGAGGAGGCATCTTTGGTGTGTGTTTGAAGTCATTCTCCCCTTCCCACCAAAGCCAGGCCCCGCCACACACACACACGTGCACACACATGTGCACAGATGCATGCATGTGCCCCACAAACATGTGTGTGTGCGCACACATGCATGCACACACATGTTCCTCCCACGCGCACACACACATGCACACACATGCGCGCACACACAACCCACCTGCACCCTGCTCCTAACCGCATGGGAGGTGGGGCAATCCCACTGCTCCCCTGAGGCTTCAGCTCCGTGTGCACACGATGCCTCCCACCCTGGGTTTGGGGAGTCCACCAATGAGTGTGGTCCCCCCTAGTTTGGGGCAGCGGATGTAGGAGGCAAGCAGCCCAAGGGGTGCCTGTCATCCGATGGCTTGTGTCCTACACAAACCCCCTCCAGCTCACCAGGGCCTCTTCTGTCACAGAGAGGTCCTTTAACCCATCATGGTCCCCACACTTGGAAGTGAGTAGTGCCCAGCGGGGGCTTCTCCGGGCTGCCATTTTGGTTGGCAGTTGACATCTCTGGGGGCTGGTGAACTGAGCTGCAGTGGGAGCTACGGGAAGACATGAGATGAGTTTACAGGTGGAAGGAAAAAACTGACATCGGGAGAATTTTATTAATTAACTTTTGAAGTCCATTTTTTGTGACAGTGGCCCCCAGTCCACATCAACAGGCGGGCACTAGACCCAGCTCTAGGGAGCCCGCACCACTAAGGAAGCATCGTCTGTTTCAGTGAATTCTTGCTGCCACCTTCCAGCAGGTGCTTGCTGGGGTTCCCACTGCACAGATGGGGAAGTCAGCCGTGGGGTGCTGAGGAGGAGCCAGGAGTACCAACCTGATCCTCTGTATTCCCTGATTGTGGCCAAGGAAGCTCCTCCTCCCCGTGGGTGGGGTCTTGGGGAGTGCAGAAAAATGAATTTAAACCCAATCATTCATCCACAGAGGTCCATGGAAACAGAGAAGTGGTGTTTGTTCAGAGAGAGAATCTCCAACTCCTTTTGGGGACAGTAAAAATAGCTTGTAGGTTCCAAAAACAGCACTGTCAGTTACTGCTCAGGACCCTTCATCTTAAAAAAAATAACTGTATTGTTGCCAGGTTGTTAAGACCCAAACGGTCCTCCTCCCACCCTGTCAGCAGGATCACTGTTATCCTCTCTGTAGGAAATGGGCCTGCTTCCCGGGCATCGCTGGCAGCCAAGCCCGGCTGGGTATCTCTGTTTTCGCATGTGCTTCCGAAGAAGACGTGCCCAGCTCTGGGGCTGCTCTGGGGCTGCTCTGGACACGGCGGCCCCTGCAGGGCTGGTGGGCAGTGAGGGAGGCCGGCGGAGCTGCGTGTTCTCGTCCCTCGGACCCTAGGCCCTCACGTCACCCTGCCCATCAGGAGAAACAGAACAGGGGGAAGCATGTGTGGGTTCCAGCCAGAGTGCCCGGGGAACCCACGGGCTTGGGTGTTTTCCAGCACTTGGGTGTCTGTTGAGTTGAAATCTCTTCCCACCAAACCTGTCCGGGAAGAGGCCTCTGGGAGGCTGTGGGACCGAGGTGGTTTCCTGCCCCAGGAGAAGTCTGATCACGAGATGTCAGAGTGCACACCCTGCCCACAGCTGCACGTCGACACAGGCCGTGTGCTTAAGTAACGTCTTTAAACCCTGTAGGTGGAGAAGACAAGACGGGACAGAGTCGCTGTGCTCCAGCCTTCCACGCATGCCCACACACATGCACACCCCACCTCGCACGCATGCACACACACATTCACACACATGCTCATACACACACATACACCTGCTCACACATCTACACATCTGTACACATAACCACACACACCCCTCAAATACGGACAGAATCTTGCTAAATACAGCGGTTCAGAAAGTCTGAAGCTCCTCAGCTATTTGGATGGGACAAAGCAGAAACCTCCACCTCTCATTAGCGGTGTCTCAAGTTTCCTGATATGGGGGCACAGATGACTTGCTCTTTGGCCTTTTCATGCCTGGGGGAAAACAGGGCTTCCTGGGATGGGGAAGCCCCCCAAGCTCTTCATTGGCCTGTGGAGTAGACCAGGCAGCAGGCAGCAGATGGCAAAGCTGCGTGCCATTTCCCATCCAACACCAGGGCCTTGGAGTCCTGGGGACATTGCTTTGCCTAAAGCTGCCCTTCAAACGTCCACTTCAGCCTCTCGTGCACTCTGGGAAGAGGCAACACATGCTGAAGTGCGTGTCCTGACATGGAGGAACTTTCTAGATGGGCCTCTTCCTGAAAGGAGTGGCCTGGGAAGACCCCTGAGCCCCCCATCACTCCTCCAGCCACTCACAGGTGGCCGCAGGTATGAAGGGGTCTGGGCTAACCGATGGGGCTGCCAGACCACTGGGAGGCGGAGGGACTCAAGTTTCTCCGGCCATCTACAATCCAGCAGACGAGGTCGCTCTTCCGTGAACCTCTGCCCCTGCAGGGGTACCTCGGAGGGGCGGGAGGGCTGGGGTGGATAGCGGGCATGCAAGTGGGCCCCGGGAGCCTTCCTTACCTCCTGCTCGCGGGGAAGCTGTCGTGAGGAGGACGCTGGCGGGTGACAAACAGCATCGCCCAGGCCCACCTGCAGGCCAGATATGCCGTGTGTGTCCACGTGTCTTTCGCAGCAGAGGGGCACCAAGCAGACAGAAGAGAAGAGCCCTGGCCTCGGCCCCGGGAGCAGGAGCCCGCGCCGGGTGGACCACCCCCAGGCCACGCCCACCTGCGCTGGCCCGGGGACCGATTCCTTCTTCATTCACAGGCGGCAGCGCGCGCCAGACGCCGTGAAAACGTCCCGGTGCTTGCAGCCATTTCTTAGAACATGTTTTTGAGCCTTTTATTCTCAGAATTTTTCAAAATCAAACTGTCAGATGTTTACTAAAAACAAAGCATCAACTCCTGCGGGAACAAACGCGCCCACTCTGCTCGGCTGTGAGGGTGACGCCCTCCCCAGATCCCGGGAGCGGGCACTGGGGTCCACGTCAGCTGGAGGGGGCACGCGGGGCCCAGCCAGTGGGCGCTGGACTCAGGGCCAGGGCTCTGCCGCGGGACGCGGGTCCTCTGTGGGCGGGGCTTCCGAGGAGGGCGGACGTCCGGAGGTCTCTGTGTCAGTGATGCTGAGGGACCCTTGTCAGTCCCAAATAGGTGTCCTGCAGAGACATACGCGAGAAACGACCTGGGCCGTCCTCCCCACTGTCAGTGATGAAAGTTAGAATTTTGGAAAGCTTCTGTCTGCACCATGAGCTTGACCGGTCCCCAGCACTGTTCTGATAAATTGATGGTGGTATTAATGACCGAGATTCGCTAAATGTTGTATGAGGAAATGTTTCAGCGTTCAGGAAATCTGCATAACTCAGTGAAGAAACAGCTTCCACTCTTTCTAAGAAACGGCGGCCCACTGTCACGTCGGCAGATCAAGCTTTGGTAAAAGAGCCACTTGAAGTGAGATTGGCCCTTGAATTTAATGTAACTGAGCCATCGCAGCATTAAGTCCTGGTAAGGTTTCAGATTCCACCATCACAATATTGTAAACTAATTACCCTCCAATTAAAATAAACTAAAAAAAAAAAAAGAATTGTCACTCATCAAATTTGGGTGTAGCATCAAAGCAGAATGCACACGGTTACCTGGAAAAGCCACCCAACACTCTGTCTGCAAACAACACACCTGTGTGAGGCCAGACTGCCTTCATGTGATTCAACCAACATGACACCTCGAAGCAGCTGGAGCTTGGAAGCAGACAGAGAGACAGTGTGTTTTCCTCTAGACCAGATGTGGAAAAGAATCATAAAAGTTAAAACAACGCCATTCTTCCCACTAAATTATTTATTTTTTTGGCAGCAGAAATATGCTATTTTATTCATAGAAATATGTTAACATGTAGTGGGATTATTATTATTTCTAGATGAATTAATAGATATTCTAAAAATTCTCAGTGTAACTTTGAGGTAAGGTGAATAGCAATGTATAACTGCACACCAAGAGTCCTTGGGGTCCTTGCTAATTCTGAGTCCTGAAGCTTACAGGGGTGAGAACCGCTGCTGAGCCAGGGCACGCCCCGGAGGGCCCGTGGTCCCCTAGAAGAAGGAGCAAGGTGGGGGTCTTGGCCTGGGTGACGTGTGCGGGCAGGGAGCTTCCCATGAGCTCCATGTGTTCATTTCTTCATTCACGCATTCACTGAGGACGCTGTGTGTAGGGCCAGGGTGTGACAGGCAGGGGTCCTTTGACCTGTGGTGGACTTCACTGTGATGCCCGGCTCGAGCGGCAGGCAGAGTGACAAGTGATCAGCCCTACGTGCCTTCGATCCAGGCGTGAGACCCCCCCAAGGTCGCCCGTCCCTTAATCCCACGGATGTGATGAATGCCATCTTGCTGCAAGAAGCTTTTAGAAACAGTCATCTCCAATTAAATTTTGCCTGTTTCATTCAAAAACTGCTTCTGGGCCTGGAAACTGTTGAGTAGATGCAGATCACAGACTCAGTGTCCCGGGAGGAGCCAGCAGCACAGAGCACCCTGCTACGCCTCCTGCACATCCCCCGCTCCGCCCCGGGGGTCAGAGGCCGACTGAGCCGCCGTCTTCAGAGGAGGCATCGTCAGCTCCAACGCTTCTCGCTGCCACGAACGCCCCCCCATGCGTGTTCCCCCTGCACACCCCTTGTGTACTCACACATATACATACCTCCCCACACCCACAGGGAAGAAAACTATCTGAATTTTTTTTTTACAAAACTAAAATTTCAGAAGTTATTGACCAATAAAGTGGTGACTCCCCATTGAAGCCAGTGAAGAGAAACAGGAGAAGGGGCCATGCAGGGCTGGTGGGCACAGACCAGCCCACCCCTCCCTGCCCTGGGCAGGAGAACACCTTCTACTCCGAAGACAGCAGCTTTGGAAAGTTGCCTTTTTGTGCATTTGTGCCTGGAAGCATGCTGCAGTGTGTCCACCAAGGGAAAATATTTGCTCTAATGGGGCTACTTGTCAACAAGGCCAGGCTTGGCGCTAAAGACTCCACCCACCCCCATCTTGTCAGGTCCCATCCCCAGGGACCAGGTGGTTCCCGACGCCAGTCTCTCCTGTGCACACTCTCTTTTCATCCCCCCAGGATGCACTGGGCCTCTCTGCTCTTTCCCTGTCCACACGAGGGAGCAGTGGTGTCCCAGATCACCACACCTCCTCCAGGGAGCCCTCGCCCCTGTACCTCCAGGCTTCAGTGCTGCACAGGCAGCCCGGAGCCGGGCCCTGAGCTGCTCTTCGCAGAGCCAGATCCGGGGTGGGGGGTACAGCAAACCTGCTCCTGCCTCCACAGTCCCTGCTGGGCTCTTCCTGGGTGGGGAGGACCTCGGGATCACAGACCAGACTCTATTCCACTGCCCGGCCTCCCTGACACCTACTGTGCTTCCAGCCCAATCAGCCACCCCTGGAGCCCCACAGCTTCCAGGCTCACGGGGGAGGTACTCTGCCTCTGTCCTATCCCACTGGCCCCAGCGTTCTCCTCCTCCCTCCTGGCCTGGCTGCTTGGGTCCCAGTAAGTCCCCACCTGAGCACACAGGCCTGACACCAGGCCCGTCGTTCCAACAGGTGTGGCCACGGGCAGCTCATGGACTGAATCACCCAGGACTTCCCAGGTGGCGCTAGTGGTAAAGAACCCGCCTGCCGATGCAGGAGATGTAAAGAGATGCAGGTTCAGTTCCCAGGTCAGGAATATCCTGTGGAGGAGGAAATGGCCACCCATTCCAGAATTCTTCTCTGGAAAATCCCACGGACAGAGGTGCCTGGCGGGCTGCAGTCCCTGGGGTCACAGAGAGTCGATCATGACTGAAACTACTTAGTGCACACACGGTGGCCCAGCGCCTCCAGTCTTAGGCCCCTGGGCACCCTGTGTGCTCCCTGGGGTGGCCCCCACACCCATGTCCCCGCCGGCAGACTTCCGATCTAAAGAACTGGCCCCTCTCCCGTGTCCCCCTGGGGGGATGGAACACATCAGAGGCCCTGTCTATGCAGACCCACAGCCCTGTGCGTCTCTCTGGGTGGCCACATGCCTCCTGTGGGCCCAGTTAACCGCCTTGGGCCTGGAGATGTGATACCCACAGTCACCCTCAGGCTCTGTCCTCCGGGGCCTCCGGGGCTGGGGACAGAGGTACCACTTAGCAAGAGCACTCGGCAATTAAGCACAAAATAGTCTTTCAATTACTTGCCTAACAAATTAACTTCGTTCATCATGAGACACAGAATTAATTTTATTTATCAGGTCCATGGAAGTCAAAGCAAGCCAACTTTGAAATGCATATAGTATGTACAGTGACTATTTCTAGCACAATAAAGCCAATTATTTTTAAAAATAAAATCTAGTACTGGTAAGAGCATATCTATAGCAACTGTTGGGTAGTGATTCTTGTCTATTTTCGAGCAATGAAAAGTCAGAACTATGCAAATGGCTCTTCGTGCACTTGTATAATAAGATGTGGAGTGCTTGCAGGCATTGACAAGCCCGGCTGTGAGCTTCGTGGATGGCTCATCCCTTCAGCTTTGTCCTGGCATCAGTGAGAGGAGTGTCGCAGACCCTGGGTGCTCCGGGTCCAGGAGGCAGAAGGGGCCGCCCGGGGCAGGACCCAGGCCTCAGGCGTCTCTCCTCTCTCGCTCCTCCCCCCACGGCTGATCTCTGAACGTGGCCACCCACGTGGCCCCGTCCTAAGCCACGGCCACTCTCGGGGTCAGCCCGCTTGTCTTCTCACACAGATTTCTGTCTCCCATCCTCAAGTCTGCACCAGCACACTCCTTCAGACCACCAGGCCATGCCTTTCTCTGCTTAAGGCCCAGCCACCTCCATGCTCCCCCAGTGGTACCTGAACCCTCTGAGAACTGGCTCTGGACCTGGTCTGTGTTGCCCACCCCACTGTGGGCAGGGCTGTTCCCTCCCAAGGCCCCTGGTCAAGATGGAAGACTCTTCTCGGAAGCTCTGGCCTCCCCAGGCCAGATGGGCCAGCTCTGTCTTACTCCAACTTGACCTCCATCCTGCAGGTCATGTCCTCGTCCACCCCAAGGCCCTGCATGCCCCTTCCCCTTCCCCTGCGGGGTCGCCTCCAGGGCCACCCCTGCTGCAAAGATGTTGTCGTCCAGTCGCTATGTTGTGTCTGACTTCTACCCCGTGGACTGCAGCACGCCAGGCTTCCCTGTCCTTCTCTGCCTCCTACAGTTTGCTCAGATTCATGTCCATTGAGTTGGTGATGCTGTCTAAAGATTCAGCTGACTGTAAACTACACAGCAATAAATAGACTGAATACAGTTCTCAAAGCTGTGCACGACAGATGCTCCCTCTTTCTCAACAGTCACTATTTAATGTACAAGTTGCAACCAGGTAATAGCCTCCTAGCTGAAGGTTCTGGGCTGAGCACTTTCTACACATCAGTTCAGATCCTAAGGAGAGCTCTTCTCGCTTGGTACTCTTGATTTCATCCCCGTTTTGCAGGTGTGGAAGCTGAGGTTCCAGGGAGAAAACTGAGTTTGCCTAGAGCTACATAGTGGTGAGTCAGGGACTTTATTCTGAGTCTTTCTGAAACCTAAGCCTGTGCTTTTAACCACGGCGTGTGTCTGAAATGTGTCTGCACATCTGTGTCCCCCATTAGCCTGTTAGGTCCCTTCAGGACAGGACGGCCTAATTGTCCGGGTAATGTGGAGCTGTCATAGCCACTCACCTCCCAGATACTCAATGGAAGTCAGATGGTGCGGACCTGGCTGGCATCTCAGGCCCAGGCCAGCTCAGCCTGCATCTCCTGCCAGCAGGAGGACTTGGCACCTGTCTGCAGCTTGGAGCCAGAGGTCCTGGGAGCCTCAGGGCACGGCCAGGGTGCTGCCTCCATCAACTGCCTTGCAGTCCAGTTGTCACACAGGGACTGAGCCCCAGTGGCCCACAAAACCCCTCTTCTTGGGGCTACAGGCAGCCTCTTCTTACCCGAGCCTCGGGCCCTCCTCAGAGATTAGTTCCTTTGAATCCTTTACAGAAGTCAATTCCTTACTGATTAGCACTTAACTTGTAACAGGGTTTTGGGTTGGGGGAGAGGGATTGGGAAGAATAATTAACAAGAATAAGCAATAACAATAGTCAATTTAAACTCCCAGTTGCTTATTCTTTTTAATAATAATGCTTATTCTCCTTGAAAGTGAAGAGAAAGTGTTACTTATTCAGTCATATTCGACTGTCTGCGACCCCATGGACTGTAGCCCACCAGGCTCCTCTGTCCATGGAATTCTCCAGACAAGAACCCTGGAGTGGGTAGCCATTCCTTTCTTTATCAGATTCTTTATCACCTGAGCCACCAGGGAAGCCTTGCTTATTCTCCTTATCAGTTCTTAATTTATCAGTGTCTGTGTCTTCTCTGACTCTCCGATACCCTCCTCCATAGCATGTGGGTATTCATCTAGAGTTTTGTCTAGTCCTTGCTTTAATAAGTGATTTGCCACTGAGACTTCTTATATTTCAAGAGTTCTTTTTTTTTTCTCACTGGAGGAATTAAAAAAAAATGTCTTTGTAAAATAAAATTTCTGAGGCTTCGTTTTGTTGTTTTAGTTCACTAAGTTGTGTCCAACTCTTTTGTGACCCCATGGACTATAGCCTGCCAGGCCCCTCTGTCCATGGGATTTCCCGGGCAAGAATACTGGAGTGGGTTGCCATTTCCTTCTCCAGGGGATCTTCCCAACCCAGGGATTGAACCTGAGTCTCCTGTGTCTCCCGCACTTGCTGGTGGATTCTTTACCACTGAGCCACCAGGGAAGCCCCAAGGCTTCCTTAGGTATCTGAAAATATCCTTATTTTGCCAAAGCATACATAATAACTTAGCTGGGTATAAAACTATAAGTGTAGAGACTGTGGTCTTTGGACATGGACCTCTCTCACTCTACATCTTATTGCATTCTGATTGCATTGGTCATTGATCAATATGATGTCAATCTGATTGGTGTGCCTTTTAAAAATTACTGTTTTTTCCCCCCTTTGGAAGTTTTATCATTTCATCTCCTTTAAAATCATAAGTTTCTCTACAGTGTCTTGAGGTGTGGCTGGCTCTCTCCCCTGCTTACTGAGATTGTACATATTCCTCAAATCTGAGAAATTCTTGGTCAAGAGTTGTTCAAATTTGTCTCCTTCATTCTTATTGTTTTATCTTCTCTGGGACCCAAACATTTGGAAAGTTAATTCTTCAGTGTTCTGTATCACTTGAATTTCTGCTAGGAAAAATCCTTTTCCTATCTTCATTGTTTCTTTTAGACGATTCCTAAGACTGGTGTTTTCATTTACTATCGTCAAGTTAAACTAATTTTCACATTAAACCTAGCTACTGATATTTTTAAATAAATAAATACTCCCTTGTTTTTTCTTTTCTACATAATTACTTGCTCTTTCATCTTCGCAATACTCTCCACCCCCTGTCTTATTTCTTAGAAGAGATCGAACAGGCTTTTCAAAACTTCCTGTTCTGCTTTAATGGAGTAAATGAAATTCTTGTTCCATTGATCCTGCTTCATCTGGAATGCGTTTCTTCCTCATTCTGTTGTCTTTCTCTTTACAGCAGTCATATTCCTAAGAAGTCTTGTTACTTTTGCTGGGAGGTTATGCTTTCCTGGGATCTTCTCTATCTTCTCCGGGAACGGGTATCTGAGGGGAGAGGATAAAGTCATGCCAGGTCCGCTTCTGAAGACTTCGTGGGGAGGAAGGAGATTGCACCTCAGGGTGGAAAGCATCTGGTGCAACGCGTCACACCCCCTCCTTGGCACTGTCTTGTTTTAGAATCGCCTCCCCACTATGATGACCTAACACCTGAGCAGAGAGAAAGGAATGCTCGGTGGTTGGAAAGTCCGGAAGGACCAGTTTTGCGCTGTTCATCACCCCAGTGAGAGTGTAGTCGAGTCTTTGATTTAATCCACCAGCCCCACAAGCCCTAAGATGCCTTCTCTTCTCACACAGACTGAGTGGGGCTCCATGAAGCTTCTGGAATCACTGGACTGAAGTCTGAAGTCAGTCTTGAAAAATCTCAGCCATGAACTCTTCAAATACTACTTCTGCTTCACCCTCCCCCACCCCTCCTCTGAGACTCCAAATAGAAGTAAGTTAGTCCGGTTGACTTGGATTCGGGTCTGTTCTTTCTAGTCTTTCCTTTCCGTTCACTCATCTTGTCTTCTGCTGTGCCCTGTCTGCTGACAAATTTATTCACTGAGGTTTTAATTTCAGATACTATGCTTTTCACTTGCAACGTCTAGCTGATTTTTTTTTTATAGATTCTAATCTTTTTTGGAAAATTTCCTTCTTTTCAGCCACTGAGTGCATCTTTCCCATGTTGTCTTTGACAGATTTGTAATTGTTAACGTTAAGTCCTAGTGCTAACACTAGTATCTGAATCATCTATTGGTCTACTTTTATTGTCTGCTTTTTAGCAATGACTCATATTTTCATCGGAGAAGGCAATGGCACCCCACTCCAGTACTCTTGCCTGGAAAATCCCATGGACAGAGGAGCCTGGTAGGCTGTAGTCCGTGGGGTCTCAAAGAGTCGGACACGACTGAGTGACTTCACTTTCACTTTTCGCTTTCATACATTGGAGAAGGAAATGGCAACCCACTCCAGTGTTCTTGCCTGGAGAATCCCAGGGACGGCGGAGCCTGGTGGGCTGCCGTCTATGGGGTCGCACAGAGTCGGACACGACTGAGGTGACTTAGCAGCAGCAGCAGCATATTTTCATACTTCATATTTATGTAAGTTTTGGTTGTCAGCCAGATGCTGTGCATACAGAACAACAGAGTCTACAGTTGATATGATGGTTCCTCTGAGGTTTCCCCCTTCCCCGCCCCCACAGACCCTAGTTAGAAATTGAGCTGGGTCAAGATTGGGCCACAGCATTAGGATTAATCCATGTTAATGGATTAATACCTGTATTAGTCTGGCTTCTCCAGAGACCAGAACAAGTAAGATAGAAAAGGAGACTTATTATGAGGAGTCGACCCATGGAAACTGACTCACAGCTCAAGCAATGAGGCAGAAAGAAAAGGGACAGATTTCTTCCTCCATCTTTTTATTCTATTTAAGCCTTCACAGTATTGGGCTTCCCTGGTGGCTCAGTCAGTAAAGAATCTACCTGCAGTGCAGGAGACCAGAGTTCGATCCCTAGTTTTCGAAGACCCCCTGGAGAAGGAAATGGCAACCCACTCCAGTATTCTTGCCTGGAGAATCCCACGGACAGAGGAGCCCGGCAGGCTAGTCCGTGGGGTCACAAGACATGACTTGGCAACTAAAACTACCAAAAACAGCATCTGCTTTACGAGTCCACCAAGTTCAGTGCCAATCTCATCTAGAAACAGCTGGCAGACACAGCCAGAAACAAGGCTTAGTCGGCTAGCTGGGCGTCCTTGGATCCAGTCGAATTGACACATAACACTGACCGTTACAAGGCTGACTGGGGGTCTCCCCAGTAAAGGAGGCGGTTGGCAACCTCACTGCCTTTCCAGCCTAGCCACTCCATCTCTTGCATCCACAGTACTTAGAAGGAATCTGCAGAAGAAAACAGCTACATATCTTGGTCTCCTCTAGATTCTAATCTCTCACACTAGCCCATGTGATTTTCAAAATATTCATGCACTTATATTTCCCCAAGACAGCCCCGTTGCCTAGGACAAGCCCCAACACCAGCCGCTGCTCGGACTCAGAAAATGCCCTCAGGAGAATAAATGGTTAGTGAATGCAGCTTGCCTAGAAAGGGCTTCACCTGTGCTGGAATTTTAAAAATTGAAATAGAACAATATCATGTTAATTTCATGTATACCACATGGTGATTTGATATTTTCATACACTGAGAAATGATCACTATGGTAAGTCAAGGGACCACCTGTCCTCATACAAAGTTATTACAATGTTATTGACACTATTCCTTCTCTCCATATTACATCCCCACAATTTATGCATCTTACAACTGGAGTTCTGTACCTCTTAATTCCCCTCACCTATTTCATGCAGTCCCCTACCCTGTCCCCTCTGGCAATCACCATTTGTTCTATGAATCTGCTTTTGTTTCATTTAGTTTGTTCTGCTTTTTAGATTATGCGTATAAGTAAAATCATACTTGTCATATTTGTCTTTGTCTGACTTGGATCCCTCCATATTGTTGCAGATGGCAAGATTTCACTCTTTTTTTTTTTTTTTTACGACTGAGTAATATTCCGTTGCATATAAACACCACATCTGCTCCATCCGTTTGTGTCTGTTGATGGACATTTAGATTGCTTCCGTGTCTTGGCTGTTGTAAACAATGCTTCAATAAACATTGGAGTGTGTCTCTCTTTTCAAATGAGCATTTCTGTTTTCTTTGGAGAAATAACCAGGAGTGAAATTGCTGGATCATATGGTAGTTCTACTTCTAATTTTTCGAGGATCCTCCATACTGCTTGCCACAGCGGCTGCCCCAACTTACATTCCCAGCAACAGTGCACGAGGGTTCCCTTTTCTCCACATCCTTGAACACAGATGTTCTCAAGGTTTTTGTTTGTTTGTTTAGATTCGCTAACTTCCCTCTGCTTTTCGCTGCATCACTGGGATTGGTTTGGGTGGAGGACCGTGGTAACCCATGCTGCTGACCCATCACATCATGAGCCAGAATTACAGCGATGCCCCATCTCTGCACCCTGTGGTCTGTGTCACTCTCAGTAAGCTGTTTCACCTCTCCTTTCCACAACTGCAAGCCAGCGTTCACCTAGACCCCTTGCCACTCAAATGGGAAGAAAGTATTAACAAATCCTGAAAGCTTTATAGATTGAATTCATCTGTATCGCTTCTTTGAAAAAGTAGAACATAGAATTCCTTTACAACCTTTACCCAGGTTCTTCAGTTACAAACATTTTCCCCATTTGGAGCTACCATTCTCAATGAAAGACTGATAGAGAGATAGATGGATAATAGATAGATACTTTTCACCTAAACTATTTGGGGTAAGCTGCAAACACCACATCCCCTCCTCCAAATATTTTTGAATATTTCCTGAAAATAAATATATTCTTAACGGGAAATGAAGCAATAATACAGTTCTTGTAAGTAATCTGGAGTTTACAGTCCTGTGTCAGCTTGTCCTTTATTTCCCTCTGTGGCCATTTCGCTCAGCCCAGGGTCCAGTCCAGGATCGCATCGTACATTGAATGTCGTGCTTGGTTAGGCTCGTTCTTTTCTGGAACAGTTCCTCAGCCCCTCTGTCTGCCCTGACCTCGACAGCGGTGGAGTGCATAGGGCAGGTGTTTGTAGGGGGGCCCCAGGGTTGAGTCCACGGGTGCAGTTGGGCAGGTCCACCCAGAGGGGAGGCCGTGGGTGGTGCAGCCAGTGTGGGGGCACCTGGTGAACCGCAGCCTCCAGGCTCACCTGTGGCTCCATCACCTCCCCTCTCTGCTTGGGAGACCTCAGCCCAAGACCGCTCTCAACTCCGCAGCAGCCATCTGCAGCCACTGGAGGCTCCAGGCTGAACAACTGCTATCAGTGATGCTGCGGTGTGTTCTTCTCCAAGCCCACTGTCCCTTCCACGTGTGTTAACTCACGTGCGTGCCACTGTAGGAAAGAGCTTTTCCTTCCCCCTTATTCCCTTTTTCCCCTTGTTTCAGTGGAATCCCATGGACTGCTGTGTCCATCTGTGGGTTATAATCTGTCACTATTGCTGGCCATCAAGGGGCTATCTAAGTAAGTAGCCTCTTGGTGATACCCGTATAGGGTCCCATGGGTCTTGAAGATTGTGGGATGAATGGATGGACTGGTCGAGGGGGAAACCTTGGTTGTTTTAACAAACTCCTCACTTTTCACTTTCATGCATTGGAGAAGGAAATGGCAACCCACTCCAGTGTTCTTGCCTGGAGAATCCCAGGGACGGGGGAGCCTGGTGGGCTGCCATCTATGGGGTCACACAGAGTCGGACACGACTGAAGTGACTTAGCAGCAGCAGCAGTGGATCGGAATCGGGCCAGGTATCTATTCCTTGGCTTAATCTGCTTTTCTAGCCTGCAGGGACCTCTTCCTCTCGCCAGCCTGGAGGATGAGCCAGGCTAGATTGGACATGTGGCTTCTCACCTCCAGGACTGCCCGCTCTGCACTCAGCTAGAATTATCCCCCCAGACTGGCTGCTAAGGCCACTTCCTGATCGTCTCCAAAGTCCTTGCAGAAGCGACCCTCTGGAGGCCATGGGCAGTCTGGTGCCACCCCGAGAGCCTTCTACCTGCCCGCCCCCACATCCCCGGGCATGGCAAAGCAGACAAGCTGTTTAGAAAAGCATTTGGCGGCACATAACAAGAACCGTAAAATTGTTTGTTCCATTTGACCTCTCAGTGACATTTCTGGGAAATCGTTCTGAAAGAAAATTCCAAAAATGGGTAAAAGCCTATGCGTGAAGAGGCTTATTGCAGAATTATCCAACTCTCAGAGCACTCTGGACGCCTGTCAGTTGGAGAATGTTAGGTAATTTATGGTACACTGACTTGAATGGATATTAGATTGCTTCTCCTATGATTCTCAAGATTATGAGGAAACAAGAAAAATGCGTGATGTTTGAAATCAGGAAATGCAGAGTATAAAACCTTGCATACACCCTGAGTATCGTTATGGATAATAATATCCATGTTCTCCATAATAACAAGGATGAAAAGATTTCCTTTTCTGAGGAGCTGACATCAGAACTCCTGCTGGACAGGGAGGAGCTTGGAGAAGCTCTCCTTATACACAGGTGGAGGCTCCCAGACCCTCGTCCAACACAGCCCGGACTGTTGGTGAAAGTGTGATGGTCACTGAGATGAGAATGGCCCCCTCTACACGGGACCAGCACCGGGCCAGCACCAGGAAAGGGCAGGGTATCCTCACACCCACACCTGGGCCCAGCACACCTGCCTCAGGTGATTCCCAGGTGTGGCCAGGTGGAGTGGAGTGTGTGGCTTCCCTGAGCCATTCAAAAGAATGATCCATTCCAGTAATATTCAGGGGTGTGTAGGGGATCACTCATCTTCCTGGCCCAGCACACTGTGGGATGTCGAAATTGGTGTCTGGAATACACCACGATCTCTAATGTCAAAACACCCAATTTCCTGAGAAGGTTGTACCTTTACTTGTTTTTATTCTTTCTCAGCCCTTCTCACTCCTTTGCTGGGTTTTGTACTGAACCATGCTTCCTCGTAAGACCATTGTTTTAACCTCTCAGATTGTTGGCATCAGGGAATACACAGCAGGAAGAGATAATGCATTTGAAAAGAACACTTATCTTTCTACTTACTAACATCACACAGATTTTGCACAACAGAGCACACAGAGCTGATGCAGAAATTTGTTCAGCCAAAAATATCCAGTTCTCATGGATAGAACCCACATGCACGCATGTGAGTGTGTTTAAAGACATAGCTGAGTTCAGAGGCAGAAAAGGCGAGTCCCAAGTGGCAGGCTCCATGGGGAGCTAGGCGGTCGGCCTAGCTGACCCCTGGTTGGGGCAGGTGTGTGGGCAAATCCAGACTGGCATCGGGGACAGCTCGTGGCCTTCCGCAGTGGGTGAGAGCAGGGGCTGGAACCTGGGGCGGCTAGAACCAGGACCCACGCTCCATGGAAGGGGTCAAAACAAGCCCTGCACACCTGTCGTGGAGCTGGCTTGGCCTCCAGAAGGAAGACATGGTCTCCCACAAGAAAATAAAGATCTCCCGAACTTTTCAGTGTGTCTGAAATTTTACTAATGTGCTTCAGGAATCCCAGGTTGAAAATTAAACCTAACAGATGGCCTCAGCCTGGTCACTAACGGGGTCTCCCACAGTAAAGAAGGAGAGACGACCACCAGGAAGAGAGGTTTCCACTGAGGGGACCAAATAAATGCATGTGCCAATCTATATAAAGGTCACTTTACCCGTGTGAATAACGGGAACTGGGGACCTTTAAGAATGCTTAGAACAAGAGCGAAACACATCAAATCCTCCCCCCACAGTCATTTCAGTGGAGCAACCCGACTCCCTCCCAGTTGTATGTTTGTATGAATCTGCATGAATACCTTATTGCTGACTCTTTGTCTATTCATGAACAATTTCAGCATGATATTTTTTCCAGATCTGCCATTTTTTAGGTTATTTTTCTTTAGCAGGAAAAAAAAAATCAATACTGCTTTTCAGAAAAAAAAAGGTGGGGGGGGCGGAGAACCGAAAGAATCAACTTTCCGCCTTCCACGTGCTCCAGGGCCACGCGTTCCATGTCAGGTGTCGCCTGAAGGGCAGCAGGGAGGGCCTGGTCCCAGGATTCCGAGGACCCTGACTCCACGGGACCCAGGGGAGCGCCAGGGTCCCGGGCGGGCTCTGCCCCTTGGCGGGGGGCTGCGAGTCTAGACCCGGTTCTGACATCAGAAGCGTCCTGAGACTTCGGGGAGGGCCTGGAAGGTCAGAGAGAGGAGGAGGCAGGAGGGGGCTGGGCCCACGTGGAACGGCGCCTTCCGTCTGAGTCACTTCCGGCTCTTCCTCCAAATACGCTGACGCGGCCTCCTCTGGTGGGCGCGTTCTCCCACCTGATGAGGAGACGGGGCTCCGAGAGGGCGCCCAGAGTCCCGGGCCCAGGCCTCCCGCCTCTGGCTGCAGGCGGGGGTCCGCCCCTGGTCACCTGCTGGGGCCCGGGTTCGGGGGGCTGGTCCCACGCTGTGGGGCGTGCTCACAGCCTGACGCACGTGGGCTTTGCCCGGGGCAGCTCCAGGCAGACAGCCCTGCACCCTCCAGAAAGTGGGAGGATAGAGTTCTCCACTGTTCTAGGTGCCAGCAGGCCCTGTCCCCCAACCTGGAGAGACCCTGCCTGCCTCTGACTTGGATGCCTCCTGGGACAGGGGGCCAGACCGGAGCTCAGGAGGGCCCGTTATCACAAAGATGTTTTTAGCATTCGGATTCTGGAGGTTCACATGAACACAGCTGCTGTTCTCTGCATCTCTGGGAAAGGGGACTGCAGGGGCTGGGCCCGCCATCAGGAGAGACTGCCTTCAGCTGCTCTTTCCTGCAGCCCAAGATATTATCCCCCCAGTGGTTCAAAACCAGGTTGCTGCAAGCTCCTTCTTCCCTAAGGCCCGAGGCCAAGGGGTCCAGCTTGGAAAGGAGAGGACCAGCCCTTCCTCCTGGCCTGTGCAGTCGCTGCTGGGAGCACTGGGACTGGTGTGGAAACCACGTGGCTCCACCTGGTGTGAGGTCTGCCTTCAGGGGACGTCCCTGTATCTTGTCAACACAGCATCTGCCTCAGGCTGGGGACAGTTCTTTCCCCACAGGGCAGGGGTCTCGGGCCGGCCACTCTTTCCTGGGCGAGGCTGAGCCTTGGAGGCAGACTGTGTGCAGGGCCGAACAAAGAGAGAGACCGTAGAGGCTGAGCGGGGAGATCCCTGATTCAGCTGCGGGGGCCTCCTGGGAGAGCCAGGATCAGAGCTGGGATTCCAGTGATATCTAGGACCTGACGAGGCTCACGAACAGACCCACAGGTGTGGAGCATTCTCTGTTTTTGTTCAGAGCTTTACAGGGCCACCATTCACACTCAATTCACCCATTTCAAGTACACCATTCAATGACTTTTAGTACATTCATAGGGTGGTGCGACCACCCCCACTGTTAACTGTAGACCATGTTTATCAGCCCCCAAAGAAACCATGTCACCCCACAAGGTTCCCACGTTTACCACCCTCCTTGGCCTTAAGCAAACCCTGATCCACCCTCTGTCTCTATGGGTTTCTCTTTGGACTCTTCATAGAGGTTGAATCACATAATATACTGACTCTAGTTCCAGGCTTCTTTCCCCTAATAGTGTTTCCAAGCTTCATCCACCGTGTAGCACGCAGCAACACTCAGTTCCTTCCTGTGATTGAATGATAATGATGTTCCCTTGTGTGGGTGCCGTGTTCTGTTTATCCATTCATCAGCCGATGGACATTTGGATTGTTTCCGCTTTTTGCCCGCTACTGAATGCTACTGTCGACATTTCTACACATGCTTGTGTGGAAGATCCCCTGGAGGAGGAAATGGCAGTCCACTCCAGTACTCTTGCCTGGAAAATCCCATGGATGGAGCCTGATAGGCTACAGTCCATGGGGTTGCAAAGAGTCGGTTACGACTGAGTGACTTTCTTTTCTTTCTTTCTTTGTGTGGGTGAGAGATGGAGGGGAGTAGGGCCCTGGGCTGTGGGCTCAGTCAGAACCTCCCAAGATGCAATGGGACCATTGTTTGGGTTGTGGCCGCCTCCCCGGCTCTGTGCATCTTTGACTGGCTTTCCTGCATCTGTGACCAAAGAGTCCCAGAGATGCAAACCTCTAGAAGGCAGGGAGGGTGGGTGGAAACTGATGTGTAGATGGGCCTACGGGGCAGGAGGAAGTTCAGAGCCTGGTGTGAGGTCCAGGGATCACGGTCATTCATCATTTGTAACCAATCAACTCTGACATCCTCACTGGCAATGGGCCGCTCAGGTGGTCTGTGACCAGCCAAAGTCTCAGCTCTGCCTCTGTGCAGCAGGCTCTCCGGCAAGGCCCGCCAGAAGCCCGTCCACACACAGGGTTCCCACGGCAACCCCATGGAGGACAGAGCCTGCAGGTGGGTTTTCACGGGGTGCAGTACTTCGACTTTCATGGAAAAGAGGCGAGCTATAAGCACAAGTGGTATGTTACATGGTCTCGTATAAATGCTTAGTTGCTCAGTCATGGCTGACTCTTTTCGATGCTGTGTACGGTAGCCTGCCAGGCCCTCTGTCTGTGGGATTCTCCAGGCAAGAACACTTGAGTGGGTTGCCACATCCTTCTCCAGGGGATCTTCCCAGCCCGGGGATCGACCCTGCATGTCCTGTGTCTCCTGTGTTGCAGGTGGATTTTTTGCCTGCTGAGTGCTTAGGCAGTCAATTTTTTAATTCAAACCTAAGCCTGCAGGGGCAGAGAGAGAGCAGCAGTTTTCCTCCAAGCCCCTGCTAGGCAGGTGGTCTCTGCTGTAGATGAGGAAACCAAGGTCAGGCAGGGTTGAACACTCACCAGGGAGACCAAGAAGCCAGGGCCAACCTGGAGTCCAGGACAGCGGCTACCCTGTGTCACAGAGTGCGGTCCACAGGTCCAGCTGCAGGCTGGGTCCATCAACAGGGTTGGTACCAGCTGCCTCAAGCCCGTCAGAACACATTGCCTTGCTGAACGGACACACGAGACTCACCGAACCTAGGAAATGGGTCAGAAAGCCCCTTTACACGTGGTCTGACTTTATAGGGCTTCAATAGGGATCAAAGGATTCCATGGAATTTGGGGGTTTGGCAAAGGTCTCGAATCTGTTTTTAAGTGTTTGTGGCTTGGCAGATCCACACTGTGCTTTGGGAGTTCCCTTCACTCCTAAACCCACACCGGGCTTAGAAGGAAAAATAATATGGTTCCTGCTGAACAATCCTCACTTACTCTGTGAAAACTTCAGGCTTTGCAGACCAAAGAGGGTAGTGGTCTGAGTTCTCCTCCTTGGCATCAGGACAATGCTGAGAAGGCTTCAGACAGTTTTTGATCAAGTGTTACTTGGTACCAAGGTTGGAACTGGGGCCTTTGGAATGTTCTGGAAGGTGGTAGCAGAGGGGTACGTGGGGGACATATGAAGATGTGGGCTGGAGAAGTGGCCACCTAGGCTTGGAGGGCAGGTCCTGAGGCCATGTCCACGCTCCCCGGCCCTCCCCTGTCCTGGTTCACGTGGTCTTGTCCAGCGCTGAGCCTGGAACATTCAGTGATGGAGCCCAAGGCCCGCCCAGGTGATAGGGCAGGAGGGAGACACACCTTCTGTTCAGGTACCTGAGCCCACACGAGCCAAGAGCCACTGAGTGAAACCCTGGGCCTGTGGTCGATTCATAACGTTCTTCAGTCCTGCTCTCCTCTGCTCTGGGCGACAGTGCCTGTGTATTCTCCACGGTGATGGCATGAAATCCCCTGATTTGTCTTCAGCTCAGCTCACTTAGTCAAGTCCAACTCTTGAGACCACATGGACTGCAGCACACCAGGCCTCCCTGTCCATCACCAACTCCCGGAGTCCACTGAAACTCATGTCCATCGAGTCGGTGATGCCATCCAACCATCTCATCCTCTGTCGTCCCCTTCTCCTCCTGCCTTCAATCTTTCCCGGCATCAGGATCTTTTTCAAGGAGTCAGTTCTTCGCATGAGGTGGCCAAAGTATTGGAGTTTCAGCTTCAGCATCAGTCCTTCCAATGAACATTCAGGACTGATTTCCTTTAGGATGGACTGGTTTGACTTCCTTTAGGGTTGATTTGTCTTAGTCGTCTTCAAACAAACAAGCTTTTCATTTTGAGATAACTGCAGATTCACGTGCAGTTGTGAAACCATACAGAGACACGTCCACACCCTTCCCCCGCTTTCCCCAAAGGTAGCATCCTGGGTGACTGGAGTGTGGCACCGTAACCATGACATTGACATTGATACGAAACACCCAGCCTTGCAGATTCACCGGCTTCACGCGCCCACCCTGCCCCACCTCCAGAGCTCCAGGTAGAACACCAACAAAGAGGGCATTCTGTCCTATGAATTTAATCGCGCCTGTAGGTTCCTGAATCCCCCAGCGCAGTGCAACATGGGACAGCCCCTTCACAGCCCCCCCGGGCCCCTTCCACAGCCTCCCCCTCCCCCTGCTCCCTAGCCCCCATCACCGCTGATCTCTCTATCGCTGCAATTTCACTGCAGGCGGGTTATGCCCCACATAAGATTGCATCATTTCAAGACTGGCTTTTTCACTCAGCGTAGCTCCCTTGAGATCATTCAGGCTTTTGTGCCGTAATCCATCCTTTTTACTGTGGTCCATGGTGCGGCAGAATCTGTTTATTTACCATGGGCACCGCCAATGGGCATCTGTGTCTTTTCCAGTCTTAGCTGTTATGTGCGTCCATGGGCAGGCTTCTGCGTGAACATATCTTCACTTCTTTGGGATCAATGCTCAGGAGTATGGGGTTGGGTTGTATGAAGCTGCGTGTTCGTTTGGGTAAGAAACTCCCATCTCTGCTCCAACAACCGTTCCACTTTGCACCACCCCCTCCCCGGCGGTGGACGAGGGGTCCGTTTTCTCAGCATCCCTGCCAGCATTTGGTGTTATCACTATTTTTACTTTAGCCGTTCTGACTGGTGGGCAAAGAGCTGAGATAAGAGTCCCTGGAGAACCGAGACCTGCTCAGGGGCCTTCCAGGGCAGAGGCTGCTGTCGCAAGGCTCTCACATCTGTCCGTCCACGGCAGAGGGGTGCACCTGGGCTCCGCTTCTCCGCCGACCTGCAGGCCCCTGTGCTCCCCTCAGACCACGCTGGGCCTGTTTGCTGGCATCTGACCAGACATGCAGCCCGACCTCTCAGAAGCACCGATGACCTCCAGCTTGTACATCCACCCCATCGAGTCCAGCTTTTGTCCCCTTAGCCTGGAACACTCTCCCCAGAGCCTCACAGCCACCCTCTCCCCCTGCCAGAGGTCCCCTGGAGAGAGGCCTCTTCTGCCCACTTCAACCAAGGCATCGCTCAGCTGTCAGTCACAGTTCCCTTTCTGATGCTTAGAATTACACCCCTTCATCTATTGCTTATTATCTGCTTCCCCCCGCACCCAGCCCCGTAGGGTCAGTTTCTGACCCTATATTTCCAGTGCCCACATAACAGTACGACATGGGGTCGGTGTCCGTCAGTATCTGGTAAATATCTGAAGTAATGATTGGGTGGATGTGTGAGCCTTCAGTTAGCGCTCCAGGTAGAACACCAACAAAGCTAAGTGCTCGGCCACAGCAGCTGGTGCAAAAGACCCACTGGAGCCCTTGGAGGTGGCTGAACCAGACCGAGGTTCAAGCCCAGGGCACGGTTCCTGGTCCACCCAGCATCCTTCCTGCAGGCCTGAGGCCCTGCCCCTTCTGAGGAAAGGGGCCCTTTCTTTCCTGCTCAGCACTTAGTTAGCAATGTCATGTTTCGATATGGCCCGTGTTTCCAATCGAAATATTTTATTTGATTTTTTTAACTTTTAACTTTTGTATTGGGGTATAGCTGATTAACAGTACTGTGAGAGTTTCAGGTGATCCGTGAAGGGACTCAGCCACACGTATACCTGCACCCATTTTCTCCCAAACTCCCCTGCCTTCAGGCTGCCACAGAACTCTGAGCAGGGTTGCCCATGCTATAGAGTAGGTCCCTGTCGATTATCCGCTTTAAACCCAGCACAGTGGACATGTCCATCCCAAACGCCCAAACTATCCTGTCCCCCACCTCCCCACCCCCCATCCACTGGCAACCATAAGCTTGTTGTCTAAGTCTGTGCCAACCTAAATATTTTAAATACAAAGAAATATACGAACTTTTCTCTCAGCCAGAAATACAACTGTGGCTATTTAACACACTCCTTCCAAAATGTCTCCTCTGAACAACTTTATTAAGCCTGCACTTCTACACCCACACACTTGGGGCCCAGTGACCCAGTGTAGACATGTTTCCAGAAAACACTTGCTTCCCTCCCCATGTCCTCAGAGTCAGCTGCCTGTGACTGTGTGTCCACAGTCATGAGACAGGAGACACACAGGTGTGTCTTGCCCCACACGTGAGCAACTGTTGTGGTCTCAGCCCCTTTATACACGTAAAACCTGCCTCAGAGAGCTTTTGCTCATAAAGGTCATGTTTGTCAATATTTACCGTGTTAGAAATTAAGATCAAACATCTTCAGTTCAGTTCAGTTCAGTTCAGTCGCTCAGTCATGTCCGACTCTTTGTGACCCCATGAATCCACCACAGACTGGTTCCAAATAGGAAAAGGAGTATGTCAAGGCTGTATATTGTCACCCTGTTTATTTAACTTATATGCAGAGTACATCATGACAAATGCTGGACTGGAAGAAACACAAGCTGGAATCAAGATTGCCGAGAGAAATATCAATAACCTCAGATATGCAGATGACACCACCCTTATGGCAGAAAGTGAAGAGGAACTCAAAAGCCTCTTGATGAAAGTGAAAGTGGGGAGTGAAAAAGTTGGCTTAAAGCTTAAGATTCAGAAAACAAAGATCATGGCATCTGGTCCCATCACTTCATGGGAAATAGATGGGGAAACAGTGTCAGACTTTATTTTGGGGGGCTCCAAAATCACTGCAGATGGTGACTGCAGCCACGAAGTTAAAAGACGCTTACTCCTTGGAAGGAAAGTTATGACCAACCTAGATAGCATATTCAAAAGCAGAGGCATTACTTTGCCAACAAAGTCCTTCTAGTCAAGGCTATGGTTTTTCCTGTGGTCATGTATGGATGTGAGAGTTGGACTGTGAAGAAGGCTGAGTGCCAAAGAATTGATGCTTTTGAACTGTGGTGTTGGAGAAGACTCTTGAGAGTCCCTTGGACTGCAAGGAGATCCAACCAGTCCACTCTGAAGGAGATCAGCCCTGGGATTTCTTTGGGAGGAATGATGCTAAAGCTGAAACTCCAGTTTTTTGGCCACCTCATGCAAAGAGTTGACTCATTGGAAAAGACTCTGATGCTGGGAGGGATTGGGGGCAGGAGGAGAAGGGGACAACACAGGATGAGATGGCTGGATGGCATCACTGACTCGATGGACGTGAGTCTGGGTGAACTCCGGGAGTTGGTGATGGACAGGGAGGCCTGGCGTGCTGCGATTCATGGGGTCGCAAAGAGTCGGACATGACTAATCACTGAAAGTAACAATAATAAAGCTGTTGCATATTACTATAAATAATGTGCTTATGAAAGCCACTGTGTTTCCATTAAAAAATTCAGTATAAACAGTGGTCTTGCTTTATAACTTTACAGATCTCCCCAGAGTCTGACTTGTTCTCACCCGTGTTTCAATAATCATCCGGTGAATGTGGTTTTTTGGTTGAAGGGTATGAAGAAAAGCTGGCAGCGGGTTGTCCAAAAACACCTAAGAGTTTGTCCATACGGTGGTAGACACTCTTCGACAGCATCACAGACTTGACAGTGCCTCAAGGACGAGTTGCAACAAAGAATCTGAAACACCGTCAATAAACTTTTTCTTCTCCTTACATTAAAGGGCACTGGTTTACCTCCTGCCATGAACGGATCTTCAGCCTTTGCCTGGTTTTACGGCATTCTGTCTTGGTCACATGGGAAATATTGGTTCACTGAGTTCTGGAGAGTTTCAAATGTAGACACATTTCATTATACAACATAAAAAAATCACATTGGCTAATATCTCCTGCCATCTTATCAGAAAATTGTTTCAGCCATGGGAAGCTGTGCAGGGTTCTGTGGTGGATAGATACGCATTTTTCAAAATGTAGCTTTCAGTTGAAAGTCCGTATTTTATCACTTGCAACAAACACTGGCACCGGCTTTCTCTGAAACAACCATTTCGCTTCATTCAGTTCCATGGTGTTTGGTAAATAATAAATGCTAACTAGTTTGTCTGTAAGGTGTTCTTTCAAGTAAAAATGATGTTCCACAGAAAACGTGAGTTCAGCTGGCAACGCGGCCATCAGGCTTTTCCTGAAAAGCACAGAAACTGTGCTGCAGTCTGCAGAGAAGGCTGTGTGTGCGCTTTCCCTCTTCCAATATTAAAAAGACAGTCTTCTCAAGCATCGAGGTTCACTAGAACTTGTAATTTTGTTGTTTCGCCCAGAACATTTTCCAGTGAAGGGACCTTCCGGTGAGCGCCTGGTTCAGAAGCACAGAACCGCTGCCAGCTCGGATTCAAAGCACGGACCTGCCCGGTCACCTGTCACTGCCATTGAGCTCTCAATGCAAACGTCAACGCTGTGAACAGAGAGTAACGCTCAGTGCTAAGAAAAGAGTCTTCCCTCACAGGCTCCTGAGAGGGTCTCAGAGGCCCTAAGGGGTCCCAGTCCACTTTGAGAAATACGGCTTTAGCCAAATGATTATGCAACAAGCCTAATTTCTTTACCCTCCTCCCCTTTTTAGTTTCTCAAACTATATAACATGGTGTATATTTAAGGGAAGCTTGCTAAGCTTACTGCACTCATTTACAGCAACAGATGCAATTTTAAAACCAGCAATTGTATGAACAACACTTTTGTAATTAATGTAGTTATCTGTACAAAGTTACAAAGTATTTGCAATAACTGAAGTTTATGCAAATTTTCATACATAGAAAATAAGAATAATGCAACATGTATCCATGAAATAAAGCGTTAGATACACAGCTGGAAGCACAGTTGATCCTGTTTTCCCTCAGCACGCCTCCAAGAGCTGGTCCCATCTTAGACTGGATGTTTATCTTCACCAAGAAGTTCTGTACACTTTTATTTTATAATAAATATGTCTCTATCTCCAAGCAAGATTCAATACTGTTAGGAACAGACAGTTCTGTAAAACCCTCCTTATGGACTTACAGTTCCTCTAAGCCACACGTGTGTGTGTACCCAGGACTGAAAGTTTTCCATTGTTGTGGACATGCATTTTCATGCTCACTAGATACTGGCAATTCATTTTCTGAAGGGGTTATTTCGGCTTACACTACCAACAGCAATGCCTACAAGCCCTTTTTTTTCTCTACAGCCTCTGCAGCATTTGGAATAATGAGATTTTGGGGGATTTTATGGGTATGAAATGGAATTTTATTATAGTTTAACTTGCATTTCTCTGATTATTAGTGAGGTTAATAATATTTCCAGATTTATTTACCATTTGTACTTTTCTCTCATTAACCACCTTACAGCTCTTAAACTGTTTGTACTGTTTATTATTTAATATTGGTTGCAGGAATGCTTGACATACATTGGATTTTAATCCTTTGGCCATTTTTGTGGTACAGACATCTTTGTCCACGTGGTGTTTTCTTAAACTGATTATGATGTCCTTTAATGTATAGTTTGCACTTTTAATACAATTGATCACTTTTTTGTCCTTTATGATTCACCTTTTTAAAGACTTCCTTAATAAATCATTCCTTACTGAAAAGTCACAAAATATCTCCCTATATTTCCTTGTGAAAGTTTTAAAGATTTATTTTCCACAATTAAGTTTGATTCACCTGAATTTTATCTTTGGGTATCATGTGAGTTGGGAGCTAATTTTATTTTATTTTATTTCCATCTGAACAGCAAATTTCCCAGATCATCATTAAATTCTTTCTCTTTGACCTGAGATAGTACCTCCATCCTCCATGAAGTTTGTGTATTTGGAGAACTCTTCCTGAAAAGAATATGCTCTGTAGCTCTTGGGTGACATGCTTATAACACTCCATGGGTCAAATTGTTCGATGAGGCTGTTCAAGTTCTCCGCACCTGTAGTGAGTTCTGTCTGCCTGTTCCATCTGTCATGAGAGGCGATCGTCAACCCTCCGACTATCTTCATGAGTCTGACCTTTCACGTCTTCCAGTTCTCACCTCGTGTATTTAGATCTGTCACAGTCTCAGGAATATTCCTGGCAGCATTCTTCATTCTGAAGTCGACTTTGTCTGGCATTAATGTGCCCACTCAAGCCCTCGTTATCAGGGTTTACGTGGTCTCTCCTTCAGCATTCTCACTTCTGCTCGATGCTTATATTTAAGGTGCATTTCTCTTGAATAGCTCATAGTCTGGTCCAGATTTTTATCCAGTTTGACAGTTTCTGCCTTTTCTTTGACGTATTTAGACCATTCATATTTATTGTAGTTATCAAATTAGTTCTACTTCTGTTTTAACTCCATTTTTTTTTTTTTTAGCTGAAAGGTTAACCTGCTTTAAAACATTTAAAATATTAGCATTTCATAGTTATCCACACAGTGGCCATTTCTGGTTCTGCTTGCTCCTCTGTGTGGACCTGAGTATTTACATGGGCCTCTGGGCATCTGCCAGGTACCTTCACACAGGCTGCCACCTTTGTGACAACATGTGGGCATGAGGGCAACATCCTCATCCACAGACATGGAGGTTCAGGGACACTGCAGGAGTTCCTGGTCTCTAGAAAGCAGATCAGGGCTGGAACCCAGATCCTTTTGCCCATCAGCCCCTGTTTTCTGTGGGGAGAAGCAGCATCAGCAGTGAGGCTCAGACTTCGGAGGTGAGGAGGGTGGGCGGCCCCTCCCATCACGCATAGACCACCTGCATTCAGGTGAGCTCATCCCACGGGAAGGGGCGCTGGGGGAGGGCGGGGGCTCCTGGCCACGCTGAAGGGCCCAGGGGGCCAACGGAGGGAAAAGTGCGTCCCAGAAGAGACTGAAGAGAGTTGGCGTGGATGGACAGGCGGGAACAGCCAGGAGGGTCCTCCTCCTGCCCAGGCCAAGGAGCAGGGAGACGGAGAGAGGCTGGGCGTGTCTCAGAGTGCCCGTGGTACCCTGGGGCCAGAGTGGAGGGATCTGCAGGCCAGAAGGGAGACAGGAGGAGGTGCAGAAAAGTGTGGCTGCAAAGGAGGTGAGCTCACGGACCCTGGAAAGGCCCACACCCTGGGCAGGCCCTTGTCCGTGGCTTTGTCTTTCCTCTGGACTGAGGCTGTGCCCCTGCAGGGCAGTGCTGAGGGCCCAGCATGAGGCGGAGGCACTGCCAGTCCCCTGCTGCCATCCTGGCTGGTGGGCTCCCCGCTGCACCCTGCTTCTCTCCCCCGTCCCCCTGCAGTGGGGCTCTGCAGTTGCTGAGGTCTCTGGGAACCACTGAAGCCGGGGAGGCCCAGACCTAAATGCCAGGCCCTTCTGTGACACACCACATGGATGGTGATAAGAGCCACCTCCCCGGGGGCTGCAGAGACTCACAGAGAGGGCCGTGTGTAGACGCAACTGCCCCTTCTGAGGCTCCTTCTCTGTAGCTCCCAGCAATGGGACGCAGCACAGCCCGTGAGTGTGTTTCTGAGCCAGTGAGAGGGCACATGATCTGAAGGTGTCACCAACAGCCTGCCACCCAGACCCAGAGGTGGGTGGGGGACAGCTGCTGTTTGATCAGGCTTTTATTGAAAACGGTAGCTAACTTCTGCTTCAGCGATATGCAGATTAATGGAGAATAGAGGAGAAAGGCCGTACACGTGACCCCCGCAGGTGCCACCCCTCAGGCTCAGTTCCCATGGGGTGAGTGGGGTGCCGACCAGAGGTGGGACCTCATTGTCCAGAGGAAGGTGTGACCGTGCGTGCTCTCAGGAAGGCCTTGGGGTGGGAGGAGTGGCCTGAAGCCCACTGGGTGAGGGTCAGGGCTTCCCATTTTGGGGGAGCTTCTGCGTGGAGCTGAGCCCCGCCATCTGCAAGGCTGAGCGTGGGGACATGTGAAGTGAGGCTGACCAGCAACGCCTTTTTCCTTTCTGTTGTTGCTGAGTCGCTCAGTCATGTCCGACTCTCTGCTACCCCATGGACTGCAGCCCACCAGGCTCCTCTGTCCGTGGGATTCTCCAGGCAAGAAGACTGGAGTGGGTTGCCATTTCCTCCTCCAGGGGATCTTCCCTCCCAGGGATCGAACCCGTGTCTTCTGCATTGGCAAGTGCATTCTTTGCCACTGAGCCATCAGGGAAGCCTTTCCTTTCTGGCAGTCAGGAGAACAAACGTCTGTGCCTGGCGGGCCCTGGGGCCGGCTAATGAGAAGAAGAGCAGGCCTGGTCGGCTGTACGGGGCTGGAGAGCAGCCCGCCCAGGACAAGGCTCCTGGCCCTGAAGCTGAGGCTGCCATCCTGGGCCCACTGGCCTGGCTTCGAGACCCTGAGAGCAGGACCCGGTGATCGCCATGGCTCCTCGCATTCAGTTGTTTATTTACCTTCCAGCCCAGTGCACTAGCCCCCGGAGCTGGCTTCTCCAGGACCCCTGGCCGCTGCCCCCATCCTGACGGCCCCCATAAAGGGGGCACCGGCCCTCCCAGACTGCCGTAAGCCCGCTGCGGCTGCGGTGCTCGACCTCCCCACCTGCATGCCTGCTTCGGCTCTCACGCCGTTTTCAACACTGCACAGCCCTTCCACGGGAAGCCCTGGCCCTCCCGGTGAGGCAGTGGAGGGAGGCGGCGCGAGAGATGACCCAGCTCGGGCCTCCTGGCGCCAGCCGTCGGGGAAGGTCGCCTGTGGGCCTCGCCCCCACGCCCACGCAGCCCCGTGGACCTCCCAGCTTCTCAAGTGGGATTTCGCGGTAAGCCTTCGCCTCTGCCTGCCGGAGGGCCTGGGTCTGTTGTCTGCTGTCGCTTCTGCCAGTGCCAGCAAGTTCCTCCTGGCCCGCTGCCGTCTGCCCTAGCCAGCTGGCAGGAGGCAGGCTATGGGTTTGTGATGTTCCCACTGCAGACCAGGCCGGGGAGGGCACGCGTGTGGGCAAGGGTGAGACCAGGGGCGGGCTCCATCCTGCCCCCAGCGCTGCTGTCAGAGCCGCCGCGTGGAGACAAGGCAGGGTCGACTCTGCTCCAGGCCTCCAGGTTCCAAGGGCAGAGGCCGCGGGGCCTGTGATCTTACCCAGAAGGTTAGCCTCGCCTGGGATCCATCTGAGGCCGGAAACCGCTGACACCTCCGCGTTCACGGCCGAGCTCGGAGGGCGATGCGCTTTTTACCACGCCGCCGCCTTTGGTTTCTTTCTCCAGCTGCCCCAGAACATCCCTCTCCAGGGCCAGGCCCAGAGAGGTTAGATCAGGTACTCAAGGCCACAGAACGGGCGAGGGGCCAGGCTCCGCTTTCCCCACGTCGGATGGGGAGCCCTGCCAGGAGGAAAATCCCGGGGAAGATTCACGGATCACTGCGCCCTGCCCTGGGGGACCGGCGGCTCCAGCCAATGGACGCGCACGGAGGAGAGTGCGTGACGGCGGGTCTGAGCCACGCTGGCGGCTGAGCTGAGCTGGGTGGACGGCGGGGCGTCAGTCCAGGCGGGCCGCTGGGAGCCGGCTGTGTGACGTGAGAGGCTGGAGGCTCAGGGAGGGTGGGGGCGGTGAGCCCGCCGCCCCGAGCTGGGAGCATTTCTTGGGCAGTGGGGGTGATGGGTGGCCTCCTGCTCTTCTTTCCGCCGGGACTCAGTGGCTCGTTTGGACGCCCCGGCCTCACGTGGGGCCTCCTGGTGGGCCTCTCCCAGCGCTGCCCTGGCTCTGCTGTGCCTCCTCCCGCTGACCTCTGGCTTCTGGCTCTTCACCCCCAGACTCTCTACTGTCCGTTCTCACGAGCAGGTGTTTAGACCCTCAGCCCCCTGCCTCCTGTGGGGTCCAGCCCAGGCTCATCATCAAAAGGCTGAGGAGTGCCGGTTGGGCATTTTGTAGACGGTCCCTCTGGGTTGGCCTGATGTTTTTTCTCAGGGTTAGCCACATGGAGCAGCTTTGCCAAGGGACCACAGGCTTAGCTGCTTAAAACAATAGCGGTTTATTGTCTCTCCGTTCTGGAGGCCAGAAAGCTGAAATGAGACTTGTGGACAGGACTGCAGCGTGTCCTTCAGTGGGAGGGTCTAGTAGACCCAGCGAGGGCCTATTCCCTCCTCTTCCGGCTGCTTCTGGAGGGCCCCTGGCGCTCCTTGGCTTGTGGCCACGTCACTCCAGTCTCCATCTACGTGGTCCCCTTGCCTCCTCCTCTCAATCCCCCTCCCTCCCCCTCCCTCTTACACGGACCCTTGTGATGGCGCTGGGCCCGCCCAGATAACCCAGACTGTCTCCCCAGCTCAAGGCCCTTCAGCTAATCACACCTGCAAAGTTCCTCTGCCACAGGTTCTGGGGTGCAAGATGTCAGGGAGTTTGGGGGCCCTGTTAGCCGGCCCCAGCAAGCTCCACCCTGCCCCAGGGCCTGTGTGGTGCCCTGCTGGGGGCCCTGTTAGCTGGTCCCAGCAAGATCCACCCTGCCCCAGAGCCTGTGTGGTGCCCTGCTGGGGGCCCTGTTAGCCGGCCCCAGCAAGCTCCACCCTGCCCCAGGGCCTGTGTGGTGCCCTGCTGGGGGCCCTGTTAGCTGGTCCCAGCAAGCTCCACCCTGCCCCAGGGCCTGTGTGGTGCCCTGCTGGGGGCCCTGTTAGCTGGTCCCACCAAGCTCCACCCTGCCCCAGGGCCTGCGTGGTGCCCTGCTGGGGGCCCTGTTAGCTGGTCCCAGCAAGCTCTACCCTGCCCCAGGGCCTGTGTGGTGCCCTGCTGGAGCCAGCACTTTGGTGGAGGGCGACATGGGGGAGGCGGTGTATGGGCACTCAAGGGTCAGTTGACCTGCGTGTTTCTAATTCTGCAACTGAGATGGTGATTTGTGACTTAAACCATCATCCTTGGTGTTACTAGAGCGGCCGCGATGCTGGGGGTCTTCAGGGCGCCACTGGGGGGTCTTCAGGGTGGCTGTCTCACAGGCTGTGCCAGGCCCTCGTACAGGCTCCAGGGTCGTCTGTGCAGCCTGGACCTCGAGTGGCCACCTTGCCCTCCTCCGACAGTCCTCTCCTTGGATGCAGACCCTTCCGTCTGTTTTCACTCCCCGCTGCACGCCCAGGCTTGGCACACTGTGGACGCCAGATCAACATCAGGAGAACAAATAAACTGCCTCCTTTCCAGCCATCTGAGCTGAAGCTAATACAAAATCTAGATTTACGCAAAACTGCCAAAAATTGTTCAACTATTCTTGCAAATTTCTAATACCCTGAGGCTAGTACTTTAAAAAAAAAAATCAAGGACATTGGTTCTTCACCCTGTAATCCTTGGTTTGTCAAGGAAAATAGGCCAAAAAAAAAAAAAAAGAAACCTCTCTGAAGCACAATTTAGTTAACTGAGGGCCTCCTCTCTGGACTCGGATTAGTGAAGGCAGGTCAGGGCTGATAGATGGAGGGCAATGAAGAGGGCCATGCCCACCCAGACCTCAGAGCAGGACTCAGGTTTGGAACAAGGGTGTCTGCATAGAGCCAAAGGTAAGGCTCTCCGGTGAGCTCATTCCAGGATGATCCAGGGGCTCTAAGTCAATGACCTGGGTTCTGATGGGAAAGAGGCTGATGGAGGCCCCAGGGGCGGGTGTGAGGCAAAGGCAGAGGGAGGGAGGGGTTGGCCTAGTGGCGAGTGAGCTCCCGGAGCCCCAAGGATGGGACAACCACCTCAGGCTCTTCCCTGGGGCCTCCAGAGGGAGCGAGACTCTGCTACAACCTTGACCTTGGATGTCTGGCCTCCAGAACTGTGAGAGGGGAAACTGCTGCAGTTGCACGTCCCCAGGTCTGCGGTGGTCTCCGGCAGCAACCCCGGGAGAGCCACTCAGGAGGCAAAAACGGAGACCCGAGAGGGTCATGGCCTCCACGTGACCCCCCACCCACGGTTCTCCAGGTGGGAGGGCCCGGTCAGCCCGTGGAAGAGGAGAGGGCTGCGGGCCTGGCGGACCCTGCCGGGATGCTCTGATCCGTCTGAACATCCTCGCTTGACACACAGGCCGTGGGTGACCCTGTGCAACAGCAGACGGGGAACAGACACATGTGCAGGTGGCCCGCTTCTTCCGAGCTCCTGGTAGGGCTAGGGCACGCTGAGCTTATTTGCTGTTTAAAGCGTGAGGCTGTAAGGCCACATGCAAGCAGGAGAAGTAACTAACACCATGTGACTTCTGCAGTTTGGTCCGTCTTGGAGAAGTGGGGCTGGAGGGAAAGGGGTGAGCTGGGAGGGGAGGCTGTGGGCACAGGGAGCTGTGTCCAGGGAGGGACACAAAAATGGCCCAAGGAGGGAAAGGGGGACGGGGCTGAGGCACCAAGAGAAGGTGGGGAGAGCTGGAAGTGAGGGGAGGGGGCGGAAAGAGGGAAGACGGTCAGAGAAGGCAGCAGCGGGTGGTTGAGGACCAGGCGGGCAGGGGGAGAGAAGGGGGAGCAGGCTGTGCTGGCTGAGAGCAAGCCGGCGCTGCCCGCCCCCCAGCCCCTCCCAGGCCCCTGCAGGCCCAGCGCCCCCTCGCCATCCTGGATCAGGGGCAGAAGCCCCCAGCCCCACCCCTCCCTCCCGCCCACTGAAACCTCCAGCTCTAATTTCCATTGCACCCCATCATGACCCTTTATCTTTAGATCCTGCTTGCTCCCAAAAGCACAATCATTCTTTATCAAGGAGTCACTACCTACCTATAGATAAAAAATAAAAGTTTAATTTAGAATAGTTTTAGATTTATGGCAGAGTTGCAAACATGGCACAGGGAACCCCAGGTACCCTACACTCATTTCCCCTGTTGTGAATACCTCCCCTGTATGATGTATTTACCACAATGCAGTTCAGTTCAGTCGCTCAGACGCGTCTGACTCTGAGACCCCATGGACTGCAGCACTCCAGGCCTCTGTCATCACCAAGTCCTGGAGTTCACTCAAACTCATGTCCGTCGAGTCTTTGATGCCACCCATTCATCTCATCCTCTGTCGTCCCCTTCTCCTCCTGCCCTCAGTCTTTCCCAGCATCAGGGTCTTTTCAAATGAGTCAGCTCTTCGCATCAGGTGGCCAAAGTACTGGAGCTTCAGCTTCAACATCAGTCCTTCCATTGAACATTCAGGACTGATTTCCTTTAGGGTTGACTGGTTGGATCTCCTTGCTGTCCAAGGGACTCTCAAGAGCCTTCTCCAACACCACAGTTCAAAAGCATCAATAATTCTTTTGCGCTCAGCTTTCTTTATAGTCCAACTCTCACATCCCTACATGACCCCTGGGAAAACCATAGCCTTGACTAGACGGGATGAACAAATCCTGAAGCACTGTCAGTGACTCCAGTCCACGCTTTATGCAGGTTCCCTCAGGGTTTCCCTGAGTCCTCTTCCTCCTGTTCCAAGACCCCTTGTAAGATTCCATGTTTATTCATGGCGTCTCTTTAGATGCTTCCTCACTGGGAGAGTTTCTCAGATTTTCCCTCTTTTTTCCTAACCGTGGAAGTGTTCAGGAGGGCTGGTCAGGAATTTTATATTAAGTCTTTCTGTTTGAATTTGACGTTTTTCTCATGATCAGATCAGGACTGAGAGTTTTGGGTAGAAGAGCCATGGCAGTAGAGAGCCGCTCCCATCCTGGCGTAGTAGTCAGGGTTGTGTCCCGACGATGGGAGACGTCTCTGTCTCTGTGGACTCACGGCTACCTGCCCTGAGTAGGACGGACCAGGTGTCTCCACCAGGAAGTTGCCCTATTCTTCCATGCTGTACTGTTTGGAAGGGGGTCATCTGGCTATGCCCACATCTTGGAAACTGCCCAGTCCTGGAAGCAGCTGCGGTTCTTGTTGTTGGAGAATGGCGCCAGAAATTAAGATCTGGGTGCACCGTGCTCCTCACCACCGTGGCGTTCCTGCCAGTCCTTCACAGACAGAGAGGTCACCGCCACATCATCATGGCAACAGAGATGCTCATCCCAGCGGCACGCACGGCATACAACCTGCGGGACCCAGCGTGTGTCAGGGGGTGACAGGCGTGGCCAGGCTCCTGAGACAAGCTTCAGGAGCAGCTGAGGCTCAGTGGTGCATGGCCAGGCTCCCGAGACAAGCTTCAGGAGCAGCTGAGGCTCAGTGGTGCATGGCCAGGCTCCTGAGACAAGCTTCAGGAGCAGCTGAGGCTCAGTGGTCAGCCCAGGGAAATAAGACATAGGGTCAGTAAATGTGCCAAGTGATCAAAAACCAACAAAGTGCTATTTATTGGGCTCCTCCACCCCCAATCACTATTTTTTTTTCAAGTCACTAAGCTGTGTCTGAGCCCACCAGGCTTCTCTGTCCACGGGATTTCCCAGGCAAGGATACTGGAGTGGGTTGCCATTCCCTCCAGGAGATCTACCTGACCCGGGGATCAAACCCAAGTCTCCTGCATTGCAGGCAGATTCTTTACCAACTGAGCCACCAGGGAAGCCCTGTGTGAGATTATCCTATTGCACGATTTACTGCGTGTATGTTAGGAACACTGTTCTGAACCCTTTATGTGATTTTTCATGGCTACCTTGTAATCTACTGAGTGGATACCACATCGCTTATTTAACTGTCTCACTGTTGTAGAACATCTGAGCTCTTCCCAGCTTCTGTGGTAGCTGTGATGGGGGCTGTTTTTGCCGTGGACCTGTGCCCTGAGGACCCTGCCGTACTAAAGTTGTATCTGTCTCCGCGGTTCGTTTCTTAACACGTGTTCCTAAAAACAGAAACTCCGGGTCAGAAGGCCCGCACTTTGTTTCTGCCCTCCCTGTCTGTTGACAAGTGTCTCCCCGCGACGTTGCACTGGCTCACGCATCTGCACAGGGCAGGAGAGTTTCCAGGACAGCCTCACTCCCAGGTGGTCAGTCTTCCAGTTACCTCTGTCCACAGAAGACATTTTCAAAGAGCGGGTTTGATTTTTCACGTGTTACTTTGTATTGCATTTTAGTGATGTAAATTGTTTTATGTATTTATCGCCATTTATCCATGTCCTTTGCCCTTTTGCTGTTAGGAAACTTTCCTTTCTCTTATTGCTTTGCAGAAGAGAATCAGCATGCTAAAAGTCTTATAGAAAAATAAGAAACTACCTGGGTGGAACGTTCAAATATATTAAAGGGAAAACATAGGGTTTTTGAAATAAGGCGCAAAGATCGGAGGGCTTCCCAGGTGGCTCAGTGGTAAAGAATCCACCTGCCAATCCAGGGGAATGTGGCTTTAATCCCTGGGTCAGGAAGATCCCCTGGAAAAGGGAATGGCAACCCACTCCAGTATTCTTTTCTGGAGTCAGAGGTGTCTGGTGGGCTACAGTCCCTGTTGCCACAAAAGAGTTGGACACAACTTAGCAACTAAACAGCAAGAACACAAAGATGGGAAGGGAAGCCAATAGCCTGCTTTACCATTAATTAGTTCTGCTTCCATTTCAAAGTCTGACAGGAAGTAAATGAAATAAGGACAAATTAAACGAAGCACAGCGAGCAGAGGCTTGGCACCTACATCAGACACACCAAGCACATGGCTGAAGAGGCGGCGTGGGTGACGGAGGCCAGGCTCCTCACCCCTTCCTGGTGAGGGGCCGAGTCCCTCCTTCTGCTGGGGACCAGAGCATCATCACGGGCAGGGAAAGTGGCCAAGCCGAGAGATGCCTGTGAGGCTGGAGGGACTCTGCTTCCCTGCACCCCCAGAACAAGGTGGGGTCCCTCTGAGGGGGGAGCAGGGAGTAGGCAAGGGTCTGCTACCCTGGAAAGGACCTTCTCAGCACAGAAACGTGGAACAATAAGAAGGTGATTAGTACGTCTCACTTACATAAATGTAAAACTCTCTGCACACACACACACACACACAGAGGGGAGTCCGCTGAGAAACGCCTTCCAGCCAGGTCTCCAAGACGCAGACCACCTCGGCCCTGGGAGGACGCTGTGCGTCAGGGGGTCTCTTGCAGGCGCACACGGCGGGGGCGCCCATGGCGGACTTCGGGCGGCTGTTCAGGGCCGTTCAGGCGGCCCTACGCCCCAGGGCCCCTCCCAGCCCACTCTTCCCCTGCCTGGGTTGCTCCGCCCTGGTCACCCCAGCGGGCCGCCCTGATGCCTCGTTGCCACATGCAGCCAGCTTCCTCCTCCCCTCCCTGCTTCTCTACAGGCTCATTAGGAGCCGACATCACTGTTTTTCTCATTTATTGCTTTCCTGTCTGCCGCTCCCCCTGGAAACGGAACCACCCGCGGGCAGCCAGCTTGGACCCTTCTGTTCACAGCTGTCTCTCCAGCCCTCAGGGTGCCTGGCACATAGGATGTGCTCAGGAGTGTTTGTTGAGGGCACATGTGACCCCACGTGACCACAGGCGTCACAGTCCCCCAGCGGGAGGAGGGTTCAGGCTGCAGGCAGCTCACTGGGAAAGGGGCCTGGAGGTCACCATCCAGGCCAGCCTGGGACCCCAGAGCTGGGAAAGCCGGCCTTGCTTGTGCCAGTCTGCCTGGCCTTCCTGGTGGCTCCAGAGCACCAACCCCTGGAATCCACTGGTTGAGATGCTTCCCCTGGATTCTGGTGTAAGGGGACGGTCTAGGAGGCCTGCAGCAAACCAGGAGTCCCTGGGAACAGTCCTCAGGGCCCTGCTGTGCTGGTTTTTCTTTTTTTAAATTCTTGGCTTTGTTTTATTTCTTTCTACTGAAGTGTAAGTGATTTACAAAATTTCAGGTGTACAGCAAACTGATTCAGTTGTGTGTGTGTGTGTGTGTGCGCGCACATGCACACGTGTGCTCGGTCCTGTCCGACTCTGCGATCACATGGACTGTAGCCCGGCAGGCTCCTCTGTCTGTGGGATTTTCCAGGCAAGAATGCTGCAGCAGGTTGCCGTTTCCTTCTCCAGGGATTCTTCCCGACCCAGGGACTGAACCCACGTCTCCTGCTTGGCAGGCAGTTTGTTTACCACTGGGCCACCTGGGAAGCCCCGTACACATACAGTTTTTAGATTCTTCTCCATTATAGGTACTGCAAGATATTGCACATAGTTCCCTGTGCTACACAGTAAATCCTGTTGCTTACTTTATGTATTAACTTATCTGCTAATCCCGCATTCCTGATTGATCCCTGCCCTCTTGCCCGTTTGGTAACCAGCTCTGTTCTCTGTGAGTCTGTTTCTGTTTGGCGAATAAGTCCGCGCGTGTCCTATTTTAGATCACACAGGTAAGCGGTATCATACGGAGCTCGTGTCTGTCGTACTTCGCTTAGCAGGACAGCGTCTAGGTCCAGGTGCTGGTGCTCTGGGGTTTGGTGTCCAGGCCGCGGGCGTCAGGGGTGAGAGGACACAGCCGTTGGTGTCCAGGCAGAGTGCGGCGTCCGCTGGCTGGGCTATCCCTTCAGCCAGGGCCGAATCACGGGGCTGGAAGCAGGCGGGCCAAGCCGGACACTGTCCACCCCTCCCCGGCCCCCCTGCCCCAGGATGGAGTCCTGGGGGCGCATATGTGTGTGTGCGAGCACAGTCATTTAGAAAACATTTGGAAAGCGGGGGACAGCTCACAGAGCAGAAACATTTCTGCTAAAAGCAAGAGCAGCATGAACACCAAAGCCAAGAGGGAACGCCCTTGCTCAGAGGGAGCGCTGGGTGGGGATGAGACCTCCATGCCTGTTGGCCCCAGATGCAGTCACACAGCCTCTGAACTGGAGCTCCAGGACCCCGGAAACTTGCGTCTCTCCTGCCCTGCTTCCCACCTGGCCCTGCGCTGGGTTTTACAAACAGGTTTCAGTGAAAAACGAAGGCCCGGCCTCCGCCTCCAAGATGGACACCACTGCAGTTAAGGGAAGAGGTGCCTGGTCCCTCGAGGGCTCCAGAAAGACCTGGTGAACCTAGAAGTTACACCAGAGACCTGGTGACTGGTTTTCATTCAGCATCACAGTTTCATAAGCGAGCTGACATTTGCCAGCTGGCTGTTCATTTCTGCTCTTGCCTGTTAATGCCACATCCAATTCCCTGATCCAGCATATGGCAGGTTTGACCCAGGCCAGAGGCATCTTCGTGGAGGCTAAACCTACCCAGATGGGAGTGGACACTGACCATTTCCCCCTAAATGCATCCAGATCAGTTTCTGAGGCCTCCTTTTTACTCGCTAATTCTGTTTTTGGTTTGTGGATCTTATTTGACTTTCAGATGAATTTCATAATTGCTCTAATGGAGAACTTGAAGACATTAGGCGGAGCGGGTCTGTGCTGCCCCTGGCCATCCCCAGGCCGCACTGGAGCTATTCTCTCCGAAGCCACGAGTGTGTTTTGAATCAAAACTGCCTGCCCAGGCTGCCAAGAGGTGGGTTCAGAGATGATTCTCTTGTTTTTCTGGGCACCAGAGAAGCAGAGCGGCCCTGCCCTGGCCAGGCAGTCTCGGCCATCCACGGACATACCAGAGTATCGATGCTCAGATGAACTTGACCTCTCTGGGCCCAGGTGCCGCCCTCTGGCATTGTTTTCTGTACAGGAAGGAGGAGACACTCTCCCGGGCTGCATCCTCATGTCCAGATCCTGCTCTTGCCTCCCTGGCTCTGGGCCTGCGGGGGCTTCAAGACCACCCAAATTCTACCTGACCCAAAGGAAGGTGCGGGCGGGTGGTTGGGGTCCGGTGGGGAGGGTGGGCTCAGGAGTCGGACGCCTGGGTCCCTGCTTGCCTCCCACTGGTCCCAGGCAGCCCTGGGCTGCCTGAGCCTCTGGTTTTACGTCTGGAAAAGGGGTCTGTTTCCCAGGGCAGAAGTATCAGTGTGGCAAACGCTCATCAACACCAGCCAACGGGAATAAAAACGGCCACATGGAAACTGACGCTGAGACACGACGTTGCCGAAACACCTTTGCTTCCTCCTCTCCCACCCATCGCCAGCTGCTGTGCTCTGTCCAGGGAAACAGCTGGGCCTGCTGGTGGCCCTCGGCCCCAGGTGGCAGCCAGGGTCATTTCAAGGTCTCCACCAGCCAGGTCGGACTCACCTGCCGGCTCCCAGGGGGCCCGACGTGCCCCAGAACCAGACCTGGGGTGAATGCCCGGGGGTGCTCTCTGAGGGCAGCAGGCCTGGGCCCCATGACGGGGTGAGGGTGCCATCAGGAGGAAGGGGGTGAAGGCTGAGGGGTATGTTTCTCAGGAATGAGGGCTTTCCTCCATAGCATCATGTTTTCCCTCCCATCCAGACTGACAGTGTCGAGTGGGGGGACAGGGAGAGGGGAGACCATTCAGCAAGGTGACCAGGGTGTGAGACCACTGCCCACCAGCACGGGGTGAGATGGTACAGACAGCACCCCAGCCCTAAAGCACGACTCCGAGACTTTAAGATGCTCTCAGTTTCGAGACACAGCCCTGAGGATTTTCCAGAGAAAAATATATCCCCAAGTAGAAATATGACTACACGAATTGCACATGCTAGTGCTAAGGCACCTGCAGGGCCACAGAAGTGAGAAGGAAGGTCTGTGTGTTTTCGCAACGGGGCAGCGGATACGTGTGGCAGGTCGATGTCTGCAGAGAAGACGTGCCCTGGTCTCGGCTCGGGCTGGCACAGATGTCGGGAGAACACTGGGGTCGCAACGTGGGCAAAGCTCCGTGGATTAGAGGGGCTTTGGTGGGGAATACAAAGGGGTGGAGGTGAGCCCTGCAACCTGGACTTGGAAATGGAGGTTTGGGAGATGGCTCTGCTAGGAGTGAGCTTCTCTGGCCGCTCAGACAGTAAAGAATCTGCCTGCAATGCAGAAGACCTGGATTCGATCCCTGGGTTGGGAAGATCCCCTGGAGGAGGGCATGGCAACCCGTTCCAATATTCTTGCCTGGAGAATCCCATGTAAAGAGGAGCCTGGCGGGCTACAGTCCATGGGGTCACAGAGTCAGACACGACTGAGCGACTGGGCACACCGGCCAGGAGTAGCCAGCCCTGCGACCCACGGCCCCTTATCTGCAAACAGGACATCAGAGGGCACCTCTCAGGGCCTCTGAGGACACAGGGTGGCCAGGCCATGGGGGCACTGAGCAGAGGCCGGCCTCGAAGCAGTGCACCCACAGGAAGACAAGTGGAGCCGCTCTGGCCCCCAGCCTGGGAGCTGTGGAGAGGGTTCCCTGGGGGGTCTGGCAGGCAGGTCTGCAGAGGTGAGTAAGGAGCCCCTAGCCTGCGCCCCCAACCCCTGCTGGTGGTGATGCTCTGCTGCCCAGCCACACAGCAGCACCTTGCCATCGCGTTAGGACTCTCAAGCGTCTCCAGAGCTGGATTCCAGCTGCAAAACCCAGCTGGGCCTGCAGCAGGCCAGGCGGGTGCTGGTGCCTCTGGAGTGGGAAAGGTGCCCACCCGTCCAGGGTTTCCATTCAGATTGGACTCGGGCCCTGGTCTCAGTCCTGATCCAGAACTGACCCTCGAGGAAGCGCAGGGCACACACCCTCCCCGGGAGAGGCCACGCCTGGCCGTTCAGCATGGGGGTCTCAGTCGGGGGACGGGGAGGCCACGGGTGGGCCAGTGACCCCACACCGGTGCTGCCAGGGTCTGAGTGGGCTGGCTGCTGCCCCAATCAGGGAGGCGCTCTGGATTCCAGGAGTGGGAGCTCGGAGCCCCCCGGGGCGGGCACACAGCTTCCGGCCTGGCCCAGCCGGGGAGGGCTTTGTAATGACCACCCCATGGGGGAGCAGGAGCTCCAGGAGGATTTAAGTGTCCTCTGCTCGTGGCCATGGCATTTCTGGGGCTTCTCTGCTCTACCTGGAGAGGAGGAAAGAGCAGAACACTCAGGGAGAGATTCCAGGAAAAAGAAGTTCATTTCGTTCTTGACACGTGACGCCTTGAGAAAGGAACTGCCTTCCAGCCAACTGCTCCCCACGGGGCGACCCCCACCCAGAGTGCTAGCGACCAGCTCTGAATCTACACGAATCCACCGCGTCCCAGCATGGAGAAGGGCTGCCCAGGGCCGCCCCCCAGCCCAGGAGAGGCCCTGGGTCCCCTGCTGCCTGGGGTGTGGGCTGCTGAAGGAATTGCTGAAGGTTCTGCGCCCTGCCAGGGGGCAGAGGGCGGTCCAGAGCAGGCTGACACGGAGGCACCCCCAGCCCCACCCATGACAGTCCTGCCCAGCCTCATGGCAGCCCCCGCCCTGCCCCGCCCCACGATTAAATCATAAATAAACTCCCGCCGCAGAACCTCAGAGGAGGACCCACACCGCCACCCGGATTGTTTATTTTTAAATTAATTTCCAAAGAATAGGGACGCATCCTGACGTGCATCCTCCGCCCAGTCCTGCCCGACCTGGCTCCCCGAGCCGTGCCAGCCCCTCCTGGCAGACGGGGACGGGCTGCCCGGAGCCAGGGACCCGCACCCATGGCTGGGCTGTGGGGAAGTCCCGGGTGGCACCACAGGTGTGTGCCCGCAGGGACTCGGCGCAAAGGAGGCATTGTGAGGTGAGGCTCTTGGCGCCTCCCGCCCACCCGCGCACGGCACTTGTCAGGTGCTGGCGCCATGGAGGCCCGACTTTGAGTGTCAGCTTGGCCTGGCTCGTGGAATGTGGGAACGGGCACTGTTTCTCAACGGTTTCTGGGAACGCCTGGCTCCGTGCCTCTGCGCGCCTCCTGCCAAGCGCGTGGGCGCCGCGCTCGTCTCCCCACTGCCAGGGGCGTCCGGCGCCCAGAGCTCTCCCACGTCCGTGGGCAGTCCAGCCATGGGGCCTGCCTGCAGGCGCCTCAGAGGAGCCCCCAGGGGTTCACCCTGAGTCACGTGGCTGGCAGGAGCCCCTGGATCACCTGCGTGGGTCCCAGGGGGGCTCACCTGCCTGGGTCCCGGGGGGCTTACCTGCCTGGCTCAACTGTCTGGACCCTGGGCAGGATCAGTGACCTGTCTGGGTCCTGGGGGGGAGTCACCTGTCTGGGTCCCGGGGGGGGAGGAGGTCACTTGTCTGGGTCCCCGGTGGGCTCACCTGTCTGGACCCTGGGCAGGATCAGTGACCTGTCTGGGTCCCGGGTGGGCTCACCTGTCTGGGTCCCTACAGTGTGACTCTTCTGTTAGCTTCCCAATAGCTGGGTCCTCCCCCAGCTCACTCTAGTAAGTCCTCTTCACATGGGACTGCAAGGTGAGTCTGACCTTGGCCCACAAGGTCAGATAGCCTACAGGGGGCCTCTTAGACCCAGGGGACAGGCCACCCTGCGCTCTGCCCATCCATCTCCTCTGCTTCCTGGGTCCCCTGCACCCAGAGGCAGGGCTGGCCCAGGACTTGGGCTGGGTGAGTCCGAGCCTGTAGGTGATATAGCGCATGAGAGCCCAGCCTCACGGCCTGGCCAGGCGGATGCTGTACCTGGAGACGGTCAGCCTCAGAGCAGCGGTGCTCAGCGAGGAGACTCATCTGAGGAGTCGCTCGCTGGGGAGGGGTCTGGTGGGAGCAATCACAGCATCTCTCCTCAGCAGGGGAGCACGTCCTCCAGGGACATGGACCCAGCTGTGGGCCAGGCCATGCAGATAGGAATCAGTGCCACCCCCAGCCCAGACAGCTGTTGGCTAGGTGGACCCTAGAAGGGAAGACAGCTGTGCGGCCTGGTATGGTCTCTGAGCTAAGGGAGGTCCCAGTGGGGCACCTGACCCCATCCCAGGGACAGGAGGACTCCACCGAGGGGTGACTCTCACCTGGGGCCTTTGATAATTCTGCCCCCACGTAGGTCCCACAGCCTTTCGATGTACACCAGTCTCCAGGGTTTGGCTAATGTAAGTCAAGTTGAGGGGTGGTGCTCGGCACAGGGCTCCAGCCCTGATGCAGGAGGGAAGCAGAGGGGCCTGGGGCCGCCACCGTGACCCACCCGGGCCGCCCCGCCTCCTGTGCTCGGTGTGAGTGGGGAAAGACCAGCTGATGCTGGACAGCCAAAACTCGAGCTGCGCACGCTCTGCGGGGGCCAGCGCTGGGAGGGCCCAGACTCTGCACCTGCAGGATGGAGCCCTTGGGTCAGGGCATGCTGGGAACCCGGGGAGGGGCCTGGGTGCAGCTGACTCTCGGGGCGCTGCTGAGCCGGGAGAGCATCCCCCAGCTTCCAGCGTCCTCGGAAGGGCAGCTGCAGCTCGGGGAGGGAAAGCCTCCCCCAACCTCCCACCTGTGAGAGGGGATGGGGCCGCCCCCCAGGGGGCCTTGGCCACACCCACCAGCGAGTCCGCAGCCTCTAGGGACAGGCGTTGAGGTCATGCGCCCGCTGGGACCTGGCCCCTGGGAACGGAAGGGTTAAAGCGTCCCTGGGTGCAAGCCCCCAGGGCCGGCTTGTCGGGGTTGGGGGGGCCGCTGGGGGCGAGCAAGGCGAATACAGCCCCCACTCCGCGTCCCCGGCAGGTGAGTACGAGGGCAGGGCCCCCCCACCCCCCAGTTCCTGGTGCTGCTGCTAAGCATACAGGAGAGAGCAGGTGCGGAGAGAACCCGGGAGCCAGGCCGGGGAAACAGGTGCGCATTACGGGCAGCGCCCGCGTCACAGCCACTGAGCGAGCGCCTTCCCGGAGGCCCCGCCCACCTCCGCGCAGCGGGCCTTGTCGCAGGGCGCGCAGCCAGGCTTCTTCTGGAAAGCTCGATGCTGGGGAGAGACTGCTTCCTGGGCTGCAGCCCAGGGACGCTGCCTCGCTGTACACACGGGGCGGCCACCCCGCGCCCTGCTTTTGAAAAACATCCTCCTCTGCGTCACCTCCTCTTGGCCTCTTTGCTCTGGGTCAAGAAGCCACGTGACTTTTGATCACTCCCGAGTTTGATCACCGAGAGCTGGTGGTTTCCAGCTTTCCCAGCACAGAAGCCAGCGAGAAGCTCCCGACCATCCACGCAACTCTGCTTGGCCAGCAGTCAGGGCCAGCGTCCCCGTGCAGCCCCAGGTTTTCCCCCACCTTGATCCCTGACGTTCACAGCTACCCTGGATGTGCTCTGAAGAGTACAACCCTCAGCCAGGGGTCCTTCCCAAGTGTCAGCGCCCTGCCATCAGCTCGGGCGAGGGTGGGCTTCTCCCAGGACCCGTGGCGATGGGGAAGGCGGCCAGTTAGCCCTTACCGGGACCCTCCAACCAGACCCAGCCACCCTAGCTGCACCTGCTTTGACCCTGAGCACGGCCTGGGTGTCCCTGCTTCTCAGTCTCTGGGGCATCAAAAGGGGGTGGCCGTGTGTGCCCAGTCTGCCCCCCAAGAGTGTCAGAGTGTCCAAACAGGACAGGCCCGGGTCAGCACCATCGAAAAGAGCCCACTGTCCCACCGTGGTTACTGATAGTTAGTCTTGGCCCAGTTTTGCTTGCTTTCTGGTAGTTGTATGACCTTGGGCCATCTTCCTGGCCTCTCTGTGCCTCAGTTTCTTTATCTGTGAAATGGGATAATAGCACTTCCCAGGAGATAATATCTGGAGAGCCCTGGGAGCGATGCTTTTGTTAGATGTTGTCATGACTCCCCCCACCCCTTTTCTGTCCATCTGCTGCATCTTCTTCTGCCTGGGGGTCACTCTCTCTGGCCTGTGGAGGAAGACCCCTGGGCCCTTCCTCCCTGCTGTCCCCCTGCAGTGCCCACTCTGCGCCTGGGCTGCCTGACCCCTCCCGTGTTGTTCTCGGCCGAGAAGCTGCCCCTGCCCCCAATTCTGTGTATTGCCCACCCTGCCAGACCCCTGGCCAGACTGCCCTCTCCATGGGGCCGTTTCAGTGGCTGCCCTGCTGACAGTCCCCTCCCACCTCTGGGCCCCACACCGTCTATCTGTCCACGCAGCACGCCACCTGGTCGCGTCATGGTCACGACACCATGACCTGATGCTCACGACATCACACGTCAACTCGCTGCTGCCTGACTGTGAGCCTTCCCACGGGAGCGCCGGGGCACCTGCCGGTGCAGCCAGGAAGGACGGGGAGGGAGCTGGGAGGGAGGAGGGGGAGGGAGGAGTTGGGGGCTACCTGCCAGTCTCTCGGGCCATGGGGTGTGTGTGGGGTCCTGCTCGGACCTAATCACACCTGGCACCAGGCACCCCTCATTTACACTCCGGAGCCGGACCTTCAGCGGGGGGCAGTTTGGTGGCTGCTCCGAGGCCACTCTGAACCTGCAGGGGCCTATGTGTGCTTCAGGGTGGCCGGGGTGTCTGTGGGGCCCCCTCGTTCTGATCACGGCCTGCCCTGTGCCCCCGGGTGCCTGGTGTTCACGTGGGTCCTCTCTGGGTGTCGGAGAGGCTGGTTGGTTATGCGGCTGGGAGGGAGCATGGACGTGTGATGGATGCTTGCAGCCGTGGGGGCGCAGCTGGTGAAGGGTCCCCTCCCCAGCAGGTGGGCGCAGCTCCAGGGAGAGGCCCCAAGCCATCCCTCCTCATGAAATGAATAAAACATACCTTCAGGGAGGCAGTGTCAGTGAGACACCCAGGATGCCAGCCCAGCTGCTGGCTGTGACTGCAGGCAGCGGGATGGTGGGCATCCTGGAGACCCCTGGGGTAGCTGCTGCTAGTAGGGGGCTTGACCAGGGCCCATCTTCCCCTGACCTCAGCCCAGTCCTCATCCAGCCCTGGGGGGCATCTATCCACTTCCTACCACGTGGGCAAACCTGCCCCCACGTGTTCCCACCCACCAGCACGCCTGCCCCAGGGATCCGTCTCTGTCTCTGCACCTCCCTGCCTCTATCTCCCCATCTCTGCACCTCCCTGCCTCTATCTCCCCATCTCTGCACCTCCCTGCCTCTATCTCCCCATCTCTGCACCTCCCTGCCTCTATCTCCCCATCTCTGCACCTCCCTGCCTCTATCTCCCTGTCTCTGCACCTCCCTGCCTCTATCTCTCCATCTCTGCATCTCCCTGTCTCTATCTCCCCATCTCTGTCTGGCTCCGTGTCTGTTTCGCGTCTCCTTCTCTCTCCCTTGTCTCTGTCTCCCTCCTCTTGTCCCATGTCTCTACCCTCCCTGGCCCCCAGGAGGACACTGCCTCCGGCTCAAGCTCCCCTACCTGTCATAGTCCCTCTTAGAGGTCGCTGGTGGTCAGCTTGCCCCTCACACTCCTGTGGCTATTGAGTCACAAGAGGGGCTCACTATATTCCCACCCAGCTGGGCCCCCAGCCAGGTGCGTGCCTTTAGCTCAGCGGTCCTTTCCTCACCAGGAGTGAGCCCTGTGTGATCAGAGAGGCCCCTCAGCCCTCAGACAGGGGAAGGGGGCCATTCTTCTCTGCAGGGCGCCCCCCCCCGGGGCTGGGGGACCTTGAGGAGCCGCTGCCCCCAGAGCAGGGCCCGGCCCCTCCCACTCGCCCATGGTGGGCTTGTTAAGGACACCCCATTCAGGCTGCCCTGTTGCCCTTGCCCCCACCCACCCCATGCGTGTGAAGCAGGGTGGCAACAAGCCCATCCATGTCCCTGAACCCGGCCGGCCCCTCTGCCCCTCTGTCCCAGCTGTCTGTGGTGCCAGGCCCCTGGGTGGCTCTGGGCCAGTGTGCATCCCGAACTGCGTGGGCCCTGCCCCTCCAGGCTCCGGGAGCTCCATGGGTGCTCACAGGCCTCACCTCTGTCTGCGGGTTGGCGCCCCACCTGCTGCAGGCTCCGGGCTGCGGTCCTGGCCCCTGGGTCCCTCTGGGTCTCGTGGCGCCAGCTCTGCCAGGCTCACCTGCGAGCACTCCCCTGCTGGGCTTCCACCCCCAGCCTGCAGCCCCCCTCCAACCAGAGCCCTCTCCTTCTGTCCTGGGTCCGCCCTTTTCCAAGGCTGGCACTTGGGGAAAATGACCGGTCCTTTCAGGAGCGGACCCCCTACTCCTAGGTCCTGACTTTGCACTCAGTGCCCCCAGGACTGGGCATGGGAAGCAGCGGCCCAGTGGGGCTGCCACGGGGTCGGGGGTCACAGGCGCTGGCCGAGCAGGACCCTGCTGGGAGCCCCTGGCAGTGCTGGCCCGGCCTCTTTCCAGAGGTGAGCCCTGCACCCGTGCCTGCTGTGCGTGTCGGCACGGCCTCATCCCTGCGGCCTCTCTGGAACGGGGGTCAGGCACATGCACTCACTCAAACACGCACACTCTTTACACACAGGCACACATGTGCACACACTTTGCAGACAGTCACACACACAGCACAATCTTTACACACAGTCACACATGCACAGCACACTTGTCACACACACACTTTACACACAGTCACACACACACAGCACACTCTTCACACACGATCATACATGCTCACACACTTTACCCACATCCACACTCACACACAGTCACAGGCTCACCTCTTCTAAGAACAAACAGCCATCTTCAGGAACACTGTAGATTAAATCCATATTTAGGAGAAATTTCCTAAAGAAAACATAATCAACAAAGATGCAATTCTGCCCAGGGAGACAGCCGTTTACCTCATTATGCAGAGCAATTTAGCTCCTCGCTGACGAGAGCGTTTCTGCCACAGAGCATAATATTTGCTTTCCCTTCACATAAGCAAAAGGCCCATTACAGAGTTTTCCCCAGACAAAGAGCCACATGTCCTTGCAAGGTGAAGCCACCGCCTCTAGGGAGTCAGAAAACTGCTGGAGGCACCATCACTTCCAGCCGCCACGTTTCAGGAGATGTCAGGGTCTGGCCTCGCCCACAGCCCTGCACTGTGAACCCCCAGCCAGCAGGACACCCAGAGTGAGTCTTGGCAATCGTGTCCACAGCCCCAGAACCGTGCCAGCCATGGGGGAAAACATTTATCAGTGTTTGCAGAACAAGTGGATTTCATGATAGATTTCACAACAGCTTCCAGCTGAATCCTTGGGGTCTAAGGGAGGGTGAGCCAAAGAACAAAGAGATGAAATGATCTCCATGGCACAGTTTAGGAGAGACCATCAAGACAGTATCCGCTATAAACAAGGACTGTCTAATGAAACTGAGTGTTCACTTACCTTGCAGCTCAGGATTTCCACCAGAAGATCTGGACAAGAATGTTCTGGGAGCTGTACGCAGAAGAACCAATCACTGGACTCGATCCAAGTATCCACTAACAGACTGAGGATGGATAACGTTCGATGGTCCATCCGTTCAATGAAATTGTTGTTGTTCAGTCTCTAACTCATTTCTGACTCTTTGTGACCCCATGGACTGCAGCATGCCAGGCTTTCCTGTCCTTTGCTATCTCCCAAAGTTTGCTCAAATTCACGTTTGTAAGTCGGTGATACTGTCTAACCATCTTATCTTCTGTCGTCCCCTACTCCCCCTGCCTTCAATCTTTGCTGCTGCTGCTAAGTCACTTCAGTCGTGTCCGACTCTGTGCGACCCCATAGACGGCAGCCCACCAGGCTCCCCCGTCCCTGGGATTCTCTAGGCAAGAACACTGGACTGGGTTGCCGTTTCCTTCACCAATGCATGAAAGTGAAAAGTGAAAGTGAAGTTGCTCAGTCGTGTCTGACTCTTAGTGACCCCATGGACTGCAGCCTACCATGCTCCTCCGTCCATGGGATTTTCCAGGCAAGAGTACTGGAGTGGGGTGCCATTGCCTTCTCCTCAATCTTTCCCAGCATCAGGGTCTTTTCCGATAAGGCAGCTCTTCTCATCAGGTGGCCAAAGTATTGGAGGTTTAGCTTTAGCATCGGTCTTTTCAAGGAACACTCAGGACTGATCTCCTTTAGGATGGATTGGTTGGATCTCCTTGCAGTCCAAGGGACTCTCAAGAGTCCTCTAGCACCACAGCTCAAAAGCATCAATTCAGTGCTCAGCTTTCTTTATGGTCCAACTCTGTACATGACTACTGGAAAAACCATAGCTTTGACTATAGAGACCTTTGTTGGCAAAATGATGTCTCTGTTTTTTAATGTGTTGTCTAGGTTGGTCATAGCTTTCCTTCCAAAGAGTAAGTGTTTTTTAATTTCATGGCTACAGTCACCATTTGCAGAGATTTTGGAGGTCAAGAAAAATCTTTCACTTCTTCCACTTTTTCCCCTTCTATAGGCCATGAAGTGATGGGACTGGATGCCACGATCTTAGTTTTCCTAATGTTGAGTTGCAAGACAGCTTTTTCACTCTCACTTTCATCAAAAGGCTCTTTTGTTCCTCTTTGCTTTCTGCCATTAGAGTGGTATCATCTGCATAACTGAGGTTATTGATGTTTCTCCCAGCAATCTTGATTCTAGCTTGTGCTTCATCCAGCCCAGCATTTCACATGATACATTCTGCAAATACGCTAAATAAGCAGGGTGACAGTATACAGCCTTGTCATTCTTTTTTCCTAATCTCAAACCAGTCAGTTGTTCCGTGTCCAGTTCTAACTGTTGCTTCCTGACCTCTGTGTTTCTCAGGAGACAGGTGAACTGGTCTAGTATTACCATCTCTTTAAAAATTTTCCAGTTTGTTGTGATCTATACAGTTAAATGCTTTAGCTGGGTCAATCCAAGATCCAGTGAATGTTGGCAATTTGATCTCTGGTTCTTCTGCCTTTTCTAAACCCAGCTTGTACATCTGGAAGTTCTCAGTTCACATACTGTTGAAGCCTAGCTTGAAGGCTTTTGAGCATTACCTTGCTAGCCTGTGAATTGTACAGTAGTTTGAGCATTCTTTGGCATTGCCTTTCTTTGACATTGGAATGAAAACTGACCTTTTCCATCCTGTGGACACTGCTGAGTTTCCCAGATTTGCTGACGCATCGAGTGCAGCACTTTCACAACATTACCTTTTAGGATTTTAAACGCTCAGCTGGAATTCCATCACCTGCACTGGCTATGCTTGTAGTGATGCTTCCTAAGGCCCACCTGGTTTTGCATTCCAGGATGATTTCACTCAGCCCAGGTGAGTGATCACACCATTGTGGTTATTTGGGTCCTGAAGACCTTTCTCGTACAGTTCCTCTGTGTATTCTTGCCACCCCTTCTTAGTATCTTCTGCTTTGTGAGGTCCTTCCCTTTTTGGTCCTTTATTGTGCCCATTCTTGAGTGAAATGTTCCTTTGAGATCTTCAGTTTTCTTGAAGAGATCTCTAGTCTTTCCCATTCTATTGCTTTCCTCTGTTCCTTTGCACTGATCGTTGAAGAAGGCATTCTTAGCTCTCCTTGCTAGTCTCTGGAACTCTCCACTCAGTTGGGTGTGTCTTTCCCTTTCTCCTTTGCCTTTCACTTCTGTTCTCTTCTCAGCTATTTGTAAGGCTTTCTCAGACAACCACTCTGCCTTCTTGCATTTCTCTTTCTTTGGGATGGTTTTGGCCACTGTTTCTGATACAGTGTTATGAACCTCTGTCCATAGTTCTAAATGGAATACTATTCAGCAGTGAAAAAGAACAGACTACCCATACATTCAAAATCATGAGAAAATCTCTTAAACACTGAGCACAGTGAAAGGAGCCTTGTGTGAAAAACACACACCATGTGATCCTACTGAAGCTCCAGAGCAGGTAAAACTGATCAACAATGGAGGAATCAGAGGCATGGTTGATTCCTGGGGTACAGCGATGTTTGACAAAGAGGAAAGGGCTGGAGAGAACCTTCTAGGGGATGGTCACACTCTGCATCATTAAATAGGCGTTTGGGTTGTACAGGTACAAGTATTTGTTGAGACTCATCAAGTGATACCTTATGGGATGCAGGTAAGGCAGTACTCAGAGGCAAATGTATAGCCACAAAGACCACATTAAAAAAGAAGAAAGATCTCCAATCAGTAACCCAAATTTACATCTTAAGGGGCAAGAAAAGAGAAGAGTAAATGGAACCTGGAGCTTGCAGAAGGAAGGAAACACAGACTGGAGCAGAGAGAAGCGAGATGGGGAGCAGCACAGCGATAAGGAACAAAGCAAAAGTTGATCTCTGAAAAGATGAACGAACTTGACAAGCATTTAGCCAGAATGACTAAGAAACAAAAGAGATTTATTCATCTCACTGTCTCCAGAACTTGCAAAAAAATCCATAATCAATTCTTGAACTCTAGATCATGATAATCATGTAAAAATATTTGAGGAAAGGAGTGAATGCATTGCTATGAATGCATTCTCAGTCATGTCCGACACTTTGCAACGCCATGGACTGTAGCCCACCAGGCTCTTCTGTCCATGGGATCACCCCAGGCAAGAATACTGGAGTGGGTTGATATTTCCTCCTCTGGGGATCTTCTGGACCCAGGGATCAAACTCGTGTCTCCTGTGGCTCCTGGTTGGCAGGTGGATTCTCTATCACCTGGGAAATGCAGAAAATAAAAGATGGATTGACAAATGGATAGGCAGATGGACAGATGTGTTGACCTGTGATAATGTAAGTACAGCAAACCTCAGTAGCCTAGGTGATGAGTTTAGGGTTGCTTGTCAAATGCTTTCAATTTCTCACTGAATTTGAAAACCTCCACAATAAAATGTTTGAAGAAATGACCATCCATGTGTCACCCACCCATTGCACCATCCCAGCTTTATAACATGCTTCCTGCGACGGAAAGACCTGGATTACACAAATCACTCCTCCAGAGCCACTCTGAGCACCCACCGCTGTGCAGCAGACACTGCGTGGAGGCTTGAGCACATCAGCAAATGAACTGCACCTCTGAGCTCGAGAGACAGGCGATGGCGGGACTAGCCAGGCTGCACGGCCAGGCCGAGTGGGCAGTGCTGTTGAGAATCCCATTCTGGACACATCTAGTCAAGCTTTTCAGAGGAGCGGGGCATGCTGTGTTTGGCTGGCAGGTGAACTCTCGGTTCGAGCCCTTTCCAGGAGGTCCCTCTGAGTCCCCCCAACCCTGTGGGTGGATGCGGTACACAGAGAAGGCCCCTTCACCTGCTGCAAGGCTCGCAGCAAGCCCCCTGCAGATAACAGTGTACTATAATTTTGGTGGGATGGTGGGGGGATGCAGGAGGGGCCCTCAGGAATTTGAGGTCTAGTTCTCAAAGCAGTGTGGGCAGGGAGGGCGTGGCATTGGCGAGGCAGTGATCTCTGCTATCAGACACGATTCCGGTCAGACATCCGGTACCTCTCGGTCAGGACCCCACAGGCCTTCAGAGTGTAGGCGCTGGTCACACAGCTACCGCCAAACAGGCAGGAGGTCTGGAGTCTGCTGGCAGGAGCGGGGTCTGCCCAAACACCAGGCCACCATCACAGGGGCACTGCAGATACAGGCAGAGTGAGTCCCTCCCCGACTCCAGAACGAGCCCCCTGACGACAGCGTGGGGGGGGAGCTGCTGTCGACTCAGCCTGGGCCCTCGCTGGTTCATCGCTGGGTGAACGCCGGCAGCCGTGAGTCTCTCTGTGCCACCCTATCGATGTGGTCTGATTTAGCAGAGCACCCCAGTAACCATGGCCATCCAAGGCCATCCCAAGGTACTCCAAAGGTAAAGAAAATCAGGATTTGCGGGGTTTCCTGAGTATCAGACAACAAAAGGAAAACGATCACTTAGCTACAAACTGGTGACACTTTTAAAAGTCAGAGATGAAGAAATCTCCAAAAGAAGGAATCCACAGGGAACAAAGCCCTCCTTGACTTCAGATTTCTCCCACACAACAGTGAACAGAAAAGGCAGCTTACTGATTTGCAGGAGCTCTTCATATGTGAGGGCTGACTACCATCCGACATGCTGTTGCTGTTGTCTAGCTGCTCATGTCTGACTCTTTTGTGACCCATGGACTGTAGCCCACCAGGCTTCTCTGTCCATGGGATTCTCCAGGAAAGAAGACTGGAGTGGGTTGCCATTCCCTTCTCCAGGGGATCTTCCTGACGCAGGCACTGAACCAACACCTCCTGCACTGCAGGCAGATTCTTTACTGCTGAGCTACCAAGGAGGCCCACCATCTGGCACGCAGGTCGCCAGTCCTTTCCTTGTTTGATTTTTGACTTTTAGATGTGCTTCTGGTTGGGTTTTTGTTTTTTTTTAATTATTTTGCCACTGAAATTTTATATTTTTGTGTAGTCATAATTTCTTTCTTTAGTGTTATGTTCAAAATATCTTTTTATCATTTTTAGCATATTAAAAATACTCACTTAAGTTACATTGATCTTATTGGTGGCTTCTTTAATTGTTTGGGTTACATTAAATGAATGTTTTTATGGGAAAAATGCAAACATTATGGGAACTCATGTGCCCTCTGCCCTTCGTCTTTGCATGAGTGACACCAGCAACTCTTTGCCACGTGTCCCATCAGTATTTCTGCTGTGTGCTTGTTTTTGTACATGTGTAGATAAATACCAGAATTACAATATGTGGTCACTGGCTTGTTTTTACATACATGGAATCATCCTGTATTATTCTATAATTAGGATTTTTACATAATGTTATGTGTTGAAATTAGAAGATGCTTGCTCCTTGGAAGGAAAGCTATGATAAACCTAGACAGCATATTAGAAAGCAGAGACATCACCTTGACAACAAAGGTTCGTATAGTCAAAGCTATGGTTTTTTCCAAGAGTCAAGTACAGAGTTGGACCATAAAGAAAGCTGAGCACTGAAGAATTCATGCTTTCTAATTGTGGTGCTGGAGAAGACTCTTGAGAGTCCCTTGGATGGCAAGGTCAAACCAGTCAATCTTAAAGGAAATCAACCCTGAATATTCATTGGAAGGACTGATGCTGGAGCTCCAATACTTTGGCCACCAGATGGGAAGAGCTGACTCACTGAAGGCAGATGGAGAAGGCGGCGGCAGAGGATGAGATAGTTAGATGGCATTACCAGCTCAATGGATATGAATTTGAGCAAACTCCAGGAGATGGTGAAGGATGGAGAAGCCCAATGTGCTGCAGTCCGTGGGGCTGCAAAGAGCTGGACACAACTTAGCAACTGAACAGCAGCAGCCCATGTTGGCCTGGTCCCAGGCCAATCCACTTACCTATTTTACATGCTCCAGGTTCTGCATGGTGTTTCAGAGTAGATGCCTGGAGTTTATTCAACCATCTTTCTGACCAATGGATATTTTTTATAAACACCCGATTATAAACACTCCATGATGACATTGGCACCTGACTCCTAAACCTCCTGTCACTGACATAAAATGCCAACGAGTTCACGGCTCAGACACAGCCAGTTTCCCTCTGAAGTCCCGTGGCCATTTACACTCCATTCACAGGGGACGAATCCCCTCTAACCTCCAGGGACACCGCCAGCTATTTCTCCTGGGCTGGCAGACAGAACCTGATGTCTCGGTGCTGTTTGCTTCTCACTAATTACTGTGCAGTAAGCAAACCTCTTTACACTTACTGATCCTCCGCATTTCTTTCTGTGAGTTGCTACGTGTGTCCTGTGTCCATTTAAAATTTATGTCCATCTTTCCTTATTGCTTTGTTACACTTTATGGGCCTTTATATGTTGTCTATTATATAAATTGCAAAGATTTTCTCCTAGCCTGACACTTGTCTTTTAATTTCAGTAACCATGGATTTCATTCTACTGAAGTTTTAAAATTTCATGTGATAAAAAATGTCCAATCTTTTCCTTTATGGTTTAGGGATTCCAGAAGGACATCTGCATTCAAGGCTTTACAACGTTCTGCTCTTTGACACTTTGATTGGCTCTCTAATCATCTGGTATTCACTGTGACTGTGGAGAGCGAATCTATGCTGTTTTTCTCTGTGACTGTCTGGTTGCCCACCCTTCAGGGGTCACGTGCCCACTGTTTTGAAATATCTGTCTTTGCCCTTTATTAAAATCCATATATCAGGGAATTCGGTCCACTGATGTATTTGAGTACTACTGTGAGCATAACAGACATTTTTTATGACTAGTAATACATCAATACATGTAAACAAACCTAAATCTCAGCACACACACACACATACTGTTTATGTGTGAATGTGGGTGTGTAAGGATCTGTGTGTGTTGTGTATACATGAGTGTCTGTGTGTACACAGTTGAAGGGTATCTGAATGCTGGGAGGCAGACTGGAGGGTATAATCATGATTTTCTGGGAGGCGATGGTCATATGTAACACAGATGTAATGTGAGTGTGTATTTCTATGTCTGCACACACGTCAACCTGCACACCTGGTGATCACCTGCCCCCAATGCACAGAAAGGTAAAACGCAGGGTGGCCCAGTTACTTACCTGAAGCATCCCTGTTAGCCAAGGGGGGACCTAGAATTCTAGGTTGTGTCTCCTTGATTCCAAAGCCCTACTTGTGATGCTGTCCTGAGACCCGTCCCCTAGAAGCCAGCAGGGTTGGTCCCACCTGGGCTGCGATGGGACTGGGCTCTGGACCAGCTGGGCTGCTGGTGAGGCCACCTGGGCCCTTCACCACCAACAGCTGGTCGGCGGCCCCTCAGGAACAGCCTGAGCTGCCATCAGCAATGGGAAGTCCAGGTGTTTCTGCCTCCTGGTGGAGGCAAAGACTGGCCCTGTGAGCACGGTCAGGGCCCGGCTCTGGGCCTGCAGAAGCTCCCCACCCAGAGTTCTGGGAGCTGACCGATCAGGGGTACAGTGCGCTGGGATCCTTGGTGAGCCTCCCGATCCCCCAACTCTGCAGACTCACCTTCTGAAGAAAGAGAAGTGGTGGGAAGCCTGAGTCGCCCACTTCTCCCCAAGTTTCTTTTTTCTTTCATTTTTTGGCCATACCCCGTGGCACATGGGATCTTAGTCCCCCAACCGGGGATTGGACCCGTGCTCCCTGCTGCGGAAGTACAGACTCGTACCCGCTGGACCGCCAGGGGCTGAGAGAAGCCTGCCTGCTCCCCAGAACCCTGCTCGGGGAAGCCCGTCCCCAAGTTTCTTTAACCTGCTCCCAGTCAACGCTGCCTTTTTCAAGGAAGTTGAGTATTCTGCTTCAGACCTGATTCTGGCACAGAGCCCAGGAGGAAACAGAAAAGGAAGCAGGTTTCTTATTTCATTCTCCTCAGTTTTCCATAAGGGAAAACCAAGGTCTACAGAAGCTGAGGACCACTCTAAGTGAGCAAGACATGAGTGGCAAAGCCCAGAACCAGCCCCTGCAGACGCTCTCTGCAGGGCCCTTCCACGTCTCACCGTGGGTGTGTCCCAAAGACTCCACTCACTCGGAGCCTATGAACCTAGAATCCACCCGCAGCCGTCCAGGTGGGGTTCCACGCCCACTGTGAAGATCAGTATCACAGAGGTATCATCCGCATAGACCCCAGTCTGCAGGGACCATTTCCTATGAAACAGCACAGGTACGATGATATGCATGTGTCGTATTCCTCATCTCCAGACAACTCAAGGTGCTTACTGTCCCCGTGGACGTGGGCAAATTGGAGGGAGATGCTTCGTCATGGCTGGGTCTTCCAACCCTACAGCCTAAGCCTTGCTTCAGCTCACCACACATGGGGTGTGTGTGTGTGCGCGTGTCAAACTGGCCCTGGCCACTGAGCAACTCATCTTCCTGCTCAGCTGGAGGGACCCCAGGCCCCTGGGGAGGACGGGGTCCCAGGGGAGCCTCCACCACTGTGTGGGCAGAGAGCTCAGCCCCGGGGGGGTGAGAGCTGTGGGAAGCCGGTCCAGAAGGAGAAGGGGCAGGAAGCCCCCCGCAGGGTGCCGGGCAGCTCCCAGGAGTGGCTTTGCCTGGGGAGCTCAGTGTGGACAGCCCAGCGCTTGGTTGCTGCCCTCAAGCAGGGGCTTGGGGAGCAGGCAGGCTTCTCTCAGCCCTGGGTCTGTGCCGGAGGCCACCAGTCCCTGCCAGGATGCTCTGGTGCCAGGCCTCATGGAAGGTGCTTCATCATGACCCTGGGTAATCCTCACCACAGCCAAAGGCCAGGTCCTATTGCAGACAAGGAACCTGAGGCTCGGCGAGGTCGTATTGGGCCGGGGCCCTGGGTCTCGACCGTCTCAGTCTGCGTGTGGCCCTGGGTCACTGTATCTGTGGCCCCTGGACAGAGGCATTGGAGCCCTGGGGATGAGGAGACTCAGGGAAGCTTCCCCAGAAGCACACGTGTGTGTCTACAGCTGCCACGAGCCCATGAGACCATGACAGACACCACCCCAGGGCATAGGCCTGGGGAGGAGGGGCCGAGTGGCCACACGGTTGAAAGGTCAGCTGTACAGCTGGAGACAAGTCCTGCGCGTCTCCAAGTCCTTGTTCAGAACTCGGGGAAGCCCCCTACATGCCCAGGCCAGACAGAGCATCCTGACCTGAGGCTGGGGGTGGCGTAGCCCCCTTTCTGTCTTTGCACTCCACGTGCTTCATGGGCAGATGGGTGAGGGAGCGGCCTCCTCAGGCTTGTGTTGGAGGATGGAAGACCGAGCCTTGGGCCAGAGCTATGGAGGACAGGGGTGTGCCGGCCGGCCAGGGGTCCCCGAGGAGTACTCAGCCTTCAGGTCCTGCAGACTTGAGGATGGGACGGAGGCTCCATCCTGAGCCCCCACCCCCACCTCCGGCCAGTGGCTCCCACCCTGATGGGAGCCAGCGGACCCCTCAGTGCCCACGCTGGACACAAAAGAGGCTGGCAGAGGCCACCTGGTTTGAGCAACTCAAGGGTGAGCTGGTTGGGAAGGGGGAGGAAACTTGCTGTGTGATAAGCAAATAAGGAGGTCAAAGAAGGACCACCAGGCCAACCCAGGGAAGAGGCAGCAAAAGCCACCAGGGCTTTAAACAAGCAAATCCTACCGCGGACGAATGGAGCAGGAGACGGAGGTGCCAGCGTGGGCACCACTGTCCTGTGCACGTGTTTTCTGAACGAGGGCAAGTCAGGTTGGAGAAGCAACTCGAGAGCAGCAAGACTGGCTGGTGGTTGACGCGGGACGGTCATGGGACACACAGGAGTCCTGGTCCAGCCTGGGAAGCCTGCCGTCCAGCCCATCCCCACCTGGCTGTGTGAGCTTGGGCACAGGGCAACACCCCTCTGGGCCTCTGGATCCCAGGTTGCAAGGTTTGGTTCAGAAGCCAGACCCCTCGGGGCGGGGGCGGGGCCTGGAAAAGGCCAAGTTCCCTGAACACCGTGCAGACGGCTGACGGTGCGGCCTGTCTGCTGGACACCAGCTACCCTCGTCTTGCCCTAGCCAGCGCCCTGCTGCTCCAAAGGGGTCCAGGACTTATTCTCACGGATGCTCAGTTTGGCCCTGTGGGGTAGGGTGGACTCACCCCTCCTGACCGGTCACACCCCTTGTGCGGCTGCAACCGTGGTGGGGGTGGTCTCTGCTCTGTCCTCCTCATTCTGGAAGTCTCCAACGCCTCAGCCGTGGTGCCCGGTCCTCCAGGAGTCCTTCCGGTTGTTATAAACGCCCAGCGGCCCCCCTGGAGGGGCAGCGCCTCAGTCTGAAGACGCCAGGTGGACACTGGTCCGCAGGGCACTCCACGCCCCAGCACACACGAGTCACTCTCCAGCCGCCCTGGGAAGCAAGCCAGTGCCAACGCCCAGCACAAGAAGCGGGTATCTCCTAGAACAAACTCTCAAGTTTGGGCTTCACGAGAATTTCCGCCTCCTCAGAAGCACGTCTCCACCCACTCCTGCCCGCAAATGAAGCACAAGCGTCTTTCTTCTGAGCACATGTCCCGATGAAAACAGTGGAAAGTGCAGAAACACGGCCCGGAATGTGAGTAACACCGCAGAGCAAGCCCTCCGTCCTTCTGCGAGTCCTCCGTGCTCCCCGGGATTGGCCGGAGGGTTCCATGCCCTCCACACTGCCCTGCCACCCACAGCCCTGACGGGGTCTGCAGCTCGGAGACCTCACAGGACGAGGCAGACCTCTCACCACTCTCCTGGTAGTGGTCGTCCAGGGCTGGAGCAACCAAGGTACCAATCACAGTATCGATCATAAAATATGCATCATTACTCCTTCCCCTTCCAAGAAGTCTCGGGGGACTCACAGCAGATTTCAGCTGTTTACTCCAAACCAAGCAGGGTGGGGGTGGGGAATACAGCCAGCCCCAAACCACGCTCCTCCCCAGCCTCTGCCTGAGCTCTCAGGGTGAGGGTGGGGCTGGCTCCCCAGCCTCCCCATCTAAGCCCATCCTTACCCACTGCTGCCTGTCTGTCCTGCGGAAATGCCACTAGGCACCCACGCCCGCTGTCTGCATCCACCAGTGCGCACTCGGCCCTGGTAAGTGCACAGTCATATTTGCTGGACAAACTGGTTGTGAAGGTATTAAGCGTGAGCTGGGTGCTTGGTACACCTGTGTTATGTACTCACAAGATTACTAAAAATTTAAAGATGAAAAAAACAAAAACTCAGAGAAGTTAATAGTCCAAACTAGACATTCAAATCCAGATATTGGTCTGTCTGAGATATTTTGTCAGTAGACGCCAGAGGATGAGACGGTTGGATGGCATCATTGACTCAATGAATGTGAGTTTGAGGAAGCCTTGGGAGTTGGTGATGGGCAGGGAAGCCTGGCGTGCTGCAGTCCATGGGGTCGCAAGGGGTCGGACGCAACTGAGCGATGGAACAACAACAGCAAGACGTATCACAGAAGGACGGGCGCCTTGCTTCTGCACTGACCTGGAGATGGGAAGCGGATGGGTGGATGAGCAGGCGGACGGATGGGGCGGATGAGCAGATGGGAGGAGGATGGACGGATGGATGAGTGGATGGAAGCCAGACGTGCTCAGGTGTTCATGACTGTGTTTTCTCAAGGACTTTTTGAGGACTACCTAGGCAACTGAAGCATCTGTGAAGAGTCTATGAAAGTGGAGAACGTTCCCCAGCTACGGTCAGAGAGAAAGGCAGCAAGAGAGGGTCAGAGAGATGCAGTGCTGCTGGTTTTGAAGACAGAGGAAAAAGGCCACAAGCCAAGGAGTGCCGGCAGCTTCTAGAAGCCAGACAAGACAAGGGATGGGTTCATCTCTGGAGTCTGCAGAAAGAACACTGCCCTGTGGACACGTTAGCCCAGGGAACCTTGCGTTGGACTTCTGACCCAGAGAACTGTGAGGCAATAGATGTGTTCTGGTCAAAGGCTCTAAGTTTGTGATCAATTGTTCCAGCAGAAACAAGTAGCTAATAGAGGGGGTTTGCGTTTCAACAGAGAAGCAGCAAAGTAATTATGGCATGTCTTTCCACAGAGCTGCAGACAGCTGTCGCTCTCCTCCAAAAGGGCATTTTTTAGATCAGAGGTTACAGTCACCAAGGAGAGAATTCTTTTATGTATATAATTCCCACTGTGATTAAAATATATATATGTAATTTTAGAGGTTATAATAGCTGATTTACAGTTATTACAAAATATGGGCTATATTCCCTGTGTTGTACAAACTACATCCGTAGAGCCCATCTTCTTTTCGAGAAGAGCCAGAAATAAGCTGGTTTCCACTGACAACAAGCAGCCATCTGCATTCCTGGTGGGGGCTCTATGGTCCCCATGGAGCATCATTCACCCCAGCACCCCGAGAACTCAGAGACAAACATGAAGCAGCAGCGTGTGTCAGCACAGTATCCACAGCTGGGCCCATCTGCCTCCAAGGTGCCTGGTGAGCCCGGCCTGGGGCTCTGACCCTCCCTGTCTGCCTGCTGCAGCCTGAGCTCCATGGACAGACCCCCCAGCCCGGCACGGCTGCCCTGTCCCCCTGATCCTGGCTTTGAGAAGGAGAGCCGGTCTACTTCCTGCGGGCAGGGAGGCCCCCAGGAGAACCTCCCATCTCTGTGGTTCCTCTGGGGAGACTGTTGGTCTTCCTTCTCCAGGAAGCAAGCAGCCAGGAAGGGTTGGGCTGTGCTCACACCCACCACATGTTCTGTCCTTCCTGGGGGACACAGTGCTGCGTTCCTGGGGCCACACCGGAAGGACCTGCCAGGCAGCAGGGAGACTCGAGCCTGCATTCCTGCCCTGCAGGTGACACTCTCGTATGCTCCAGGGAGCAGGAACCCTGTCCACGATTCCCTAGCCTGGCCTCCTCACCCCATGAAGCAGGGAATCTCCTTGGGGCTCTCACACCTCCTGGAAACACAGTTCATCACATGAGTTTCCCCAGGTGTCTGGGGAAAACCGATTTTTCATTCTGGCTGACACGTAGTATCCTAAGTGCCTCCAAAGCAAAACTCACTCCTGTCCACAGGGCACTACTAAACTGGAACAGCCGCTATATTTAACAGAAAGCCCACATCCCGTTGCCATGACAACCTGCGTTCTAAAATTAGAAACACCACACACCATGGGGTAGATGCCACTGGAGGAGCTGCTCCGCTTGCCTTGATCGGTTCTCCGGCCAGGAGCTGGGGTTCCCTGTGCCCAGCTGTGGACGCCCACCAGGCTCACAGCCCGTGGCGGTCCTGCTGGCCTGCCCGTGAGCTTCCCTGCAGCCGCAAGTGACTTGGGGGCAGGTGGCTGTCAGTGCAGTGTCCGAGCTCCAAGATCATCCTGGCCCTTCTCCTGCTGTCTTGGCTCATGTCCACCTTCAGAGGGCAGTGCCAGCCGCTTGGCCATTTTCACAAGGAAAGGAAAGGTGTCCCCGGGGTTCCTGGCAAGTTTCCACTCTTTCTCATTGGTCAGTGCAGGGTCACCTGGCAGCTCCTGGCTCTAACCCCAGGAGTGGGAAGAGGGCCTTCTCAGCTGGTTTCCCTCCAAAACAGCGTCCTGACCTTGCTGGTGGCCCTCTTTCTGTAGACACTTTATTCTCCAAACAGCATCGAGGGGTGTGGCCTGGATGCCTGACTTCTAGTCACGGTGCAGAGCTTGACCTCGTTTGTGACTCTGGCTCATTTTCTTCCTGTCTCTGGACTTGAGTTTTCCCGGGGAGAAAGCCAGGCCGTGGGGTCAGCCTGGACAGGTAAGGTCCCTCCAAAGTCATCTTAAATGACACAGATGTGACATTCTTGTGTACAAGGAGGCCTGGTTGGGGCTTGCTCCAGGACTTGCTAAATAATCTGGACATTTCAAGATCCATGGAGGAAAGGAGATCAGGGAAGAAATAGAAAGATAGCAGGATAAATAAGAGTTTAAAAGAAAAAACTAGGTGATTTTTTAGAAGGAAGAAAAGCATTTGGGTGAAAGCAATCTATTTTATCGGGAAAAGAGGCCCATTAGAACAGGCTAGAGGTGAAACTGAGGGCAGAAATCCCACTGGCTGGGGGACTCCTGCCAGGTGATGGAGGGGGGAGGATGGACAAGACGTGGGTCCATATGGCGGAGACCCAGTGCCAGGATGGGCTCCACAGAGTCGTGCGCAGCCACGAGAACTCGTCTTTGGCCAGAAAACATATCTGCATGAGGGGGAGCCTGGCTGCAGACACCCCCATGTGTTTCTTTAGGTACACTTTCACCTCTGGGGCCAGGGGACCTCCCTTCCCACACCCGTGAGTGATGGCGCTCCCGCAGGCGAGGGTCCCACCCCACCGTTGCCTAAACTTGCACTTTTCCCCGCAAGCTCCGTGCCCTGCAAACGCACTGACTCCCAGCAGCCTGCTCTCTCGATTCTACAGGTCTGAATGGCAGACTCAGCTCTGCGAGTGTTTCTGCACACACTTTCACGCGATGCTGATGCCCTGTCCCGGGAGGCCCAGCCCTTTTCTGAAGCCCCCGCAAGGCTGTGCACCTGGGCTGTGGGAGAAGCCCGTGGGCTCCCGTCGGACCAGGTAGCAAGGGACGAGGCAAGGCGGCTGCTCCGGACAAGCCCTGGTGGTGATCTCTGGGGTCTGGGCAGACAGAGTGACTGAGCAGGGGAGGTCAGCCACCATCCACGCCTGCGGCTGCTGGGAAGGCGATGGAGCTGGCTGGCACGGGTCAGCCCCGGGGACACAGGAGCTCAGCTCCATCCAGCGGCCTTTGCTAGGCAACGCCTTCTTCCCCAGAGCGTAGGGCCTGTGTCATAGATGCAGGAACCACTAAGAGACCTGATGTCACTTGGGACTAGGGAGCATCCAAGGTTGAAAATGAAGGGCTTGTGACCCTGCCCATTGCCTGGGGGACAAGGAGGCCCTGCCATCCGCTGCTGGTCACATATGCCTCGACATGGACAGCAGGATTGACGTCACCAGTTTCTTGAGGGTTGGAGGCAACAGACAAATCTCAGGCTGGGTAGCACTCTTGGGACAAAATCTCCAGCTTTGTGTGAAGCAAGCCGTCCTCAGGGTCAGAGGAGGGGGACCCCGTGTGAACCAAGCCAACCTTGGGGTCAGGGGAGGGGGCCCCGGTGTGAACCAAGCTGACCTTGGGGTCAGGGAAGGGGGCCCCGGTGTGAACCAAGCTGACCTTGGGGTCAGGGAAGGGGGCCCCTGTGTGAACCGAGCCAACCTCGGAGTCAGAGGAGGGGGCCCCCGTGTGAACCAAGCTGACCTCGGGGTCACAGGAGGGGGCCCCGGTGTGAATCGAGCCGACCTCAGGGTCAGAGGAAGGGGGCCCCCGTGTGAACCGAGCCAACCTCGGAGTCAGGGAGGGGGCCCCGGTGTGAACCAAGCTGACCTTGGGGTCAGGGAAGGGGGCCCCTGTGTGAACCGAGCCAACCTCGGGGTCAGAGGCAGCGGCCCCTGTGCCTGCAGGGCTGACCTGAGCATCGCATGCAGCCGGTCCGGCTTGGGAGGGGCACAGGGACCCCCCCATTTTCCAGACAAGGAAGCCAAGGCTTGGAGATGGGAAGTAAGTCGTGGTTTACACTCGAGGAGTCGGGACAGCACACAGCCCAGGGCTCCTGTGACCCAGCGACCTCTTCTCAGGGCTGCGGGCTGCGATTTTAGGGGGTGGAGGGTAGGGCTGCCCTTTCCACCCATCTCCTGGCCCTGAGGCAAATTCTCCCAACCTGACCTCTCCCCACCCCCACCGCCTCCTCTGCCTCCCTCTGCCCTCCTGCAGGCTCCCCTCCTGTGATGCCCCAGGGACCGCCCAGGCTCCAGGCAGCAGACCTGTCTCCCTCCCTCTCCGCTGCTTCTTCTCCTCTCTCTGTCTCTCTGCCCCGTCTCTCTGGCTCTCTCTCTCTCTGTCCATCTCTGCCTCTGTCTCTCTTTCTGGCCACTCGCATTTTGAAGAGATTCTCTGTGGGGTCCCCAGGGGAGCAGCGTTGGCTGGGGGAGCAGACGATGGTGTGTGGAGGAGACCCTGGAGCCGCCCGCGTGGAGGGAGCCCTTGTTTATTCGCAGTGCCCTTGGCTTTGGCCGAGGGGCAGGACTTCAGGGCAGACAATCTGGTGGCCCTCACCCCCGCCCGCGGGCGCTCCGGGAGCGGGCATGTCCTGGTTCACCAGGGCACTCTGCTGGCCTCAGGGGACCTCAGGCATCCAGGAGCTGGTTGGGGGTAGAGTTGTATCATCCTTGGGCACCTGTGCCCCAGTGAGGCACACCAGGAACCTGCACGCCCACGTGTGATCAGTAGATAGAGCACGCAGGAGTCAGTCCCCACAGACCAGGGCTGAGCAGGAATGCCGGCAAGTCTGCAGCCAGCTCAGCAGAAACAGGGTCTGGTGATTCAGGCAGGGAGCGTGGCCTCTGCTCAGAGCTGCCCCCTCCCAGGGGACACACACAGGCAGGCGGGCAGCCCCCTGGCAGCAGCGCCCCATGTTGGCCAGGACCTGCCCCTCACATCCGCCCCTGCTCCCCCCTCACTTGCTGACTCAGCTTCCCCGGAAAGCCTGCCTTCAGCTCCCCCCACCCCATCTGTTCTCACAGCCTCATCTGCTGGGGGCAGTCAGTTCAAGTTCAATCACGAGAAAGGCAGGACAGATGCCACGGGGGACATTTTATTGGCAATCCCGGGAGAAAACAGGAATCTGGGCCCACGGGAAGAGCCGTGCGCAAGGGAAGAAGGCATCTGCCCCTTAGCCGGGGTGGGAGCCTGGGGTCGATTGGGTGCTCCCGAGGGTCACACCTGGCCTGGCCTCCGTGGTCCTGCTGCGGACGCTCATGCCGTGAGAGCCCGAGGCTTCACGTGAGTTTGGGGTCACACTGGCCACCCCAACATTTCACGTGGGTTTGGCCTCACACTGGCCATCTGCAAAGATGAACTGAAAGTGAATCCCAAAGGAAACCACATCAGATATGCCTGTGCAGGAGGGGAGAGCCGTTACAGCAAATCGAAACCCATGACTGTCACCCCGCACCCCTGGCGTCTGAACATGCCCCTCACACGTGTGTGGTCTGCGGTGGGGATGCAAGGTTGCTCTCCATACACTCACACGCCAGGGACAAAGGGGCTTTTGTTTCTCCATCCTGCTTGGGTCTTGCTCAAGAGCCCCGGCCCCTGGGCCTGGCCTCAGTCGCATCATCCCTGAACCAGTCCAGGAGGTTGAAGTTCACGCTGCAGGCGGCACCTCCCCCTTCCACCCGCTCCTAATGGTGGTGCGCCTGCAGGGGGAGCACGGAGGTGGGGGTGACCCGGTGCTCTGGATGAGGTCTGGGGCCTTGCGGGCTTCTGACGGGGGTCCCGCCCTGGGGCGTTTCCCCATCTCTCCGCCGGAGCCCTGACTGCTGCCCACGTGCTCTGCTCTCTCCCCCACTGGCGGCTGTTGTCCTCGCTTGCTTTACCCTCCATGTCCTGGGCCTGGTTCCCTCTGTGTCTGAGGGAGCTGATGATGCCCTAGGGTGGCCAGGTCTGCGTGCCAAGGGCTCCTGCTTGCGCAGTGAATGCTCCGTAATTACCTGAAATGGCAAGTCCCAACACACAGCCGCATGCTGACGTGCTATCTGGATACTGGAGCTCTGTTAGCACAGATGCGCTCAGGGAGGCCGCAGCTGGCCCGGCCCACGGCCCCTCGACGCCACCCCCTCGGCTGTCGACGCTGAGAGGAGGCCGCGGGGCTGACACCAGTGTGCTCGCGCGTGGTGACCCGGTGCCGACTGGCACTGGCACCCTCAGGCCAGACACGTCCGGGGCGGCTTGGGAGGGGGCGGCCCCCGGAGCCTCCTGCCGCCCTGCCTCCAGCAGCCCGGGAACGCGGGCTGGGGGCAGCGTTCAGAGCTGGATGAGGCCCAGACTTGCAGGGTACAGGGGTCTCTGGGAACCCCTCCCTTTTCACAGACGGAGGGGCTGAAGCCGAGGGAAGGTCTGGCGGAGCAGGCTGGACCACACCCACCGCGGACTCTGCAGGCCAGCAGCATGTAGATCTCCGCAGGTGTATCATTTACGTGCCATGAAACCCACCCACCCCGAGTCCACAATTTCGTGATTGTGAGTGAGCTCACAGATCTGTGAAACTGGAGTCACACTCCAGTTTTACGGCATCTCCTCCACGGCCCAGAGCCAGGCCCAGCCCCATCCACCCTAGGCCCCCGGCACGGCACCCGGCTTAATGTCTCCCCTGGCAGCACTGAGTGGATGGGACATGACACATCCCAAACCCGGCTGGTGGTCAGACTGGCATCTCGGGCCGTGACCCGTGTGGTCCCCGAAGCGGCCCACTGCAGCTTGGGGGTCTGCAGTCTCCAGCCTGAAACTCAAGAACGAAGGTGGCCGTGGGGAGGGGCGGGCGGGGGGGCAGGGGGCCGCGCTCAGGAAGGCTGTAATAACGCAGCGGGGAGTCACACGCTTGGCCCTCCCCAAACACAAAAGCAGGCATCCATCTCCTGTGGGGCTGTTGAATTCTGCCAGGCAGCACAACAAATCACAAACACTGCCACCAACGGGAAGAGAAAGGAAAATTATAGCGTGGGGCACGGCGACCTTTGTGCCAGGAAACACGCTGTCTGGGTCGGAGGTGGGACTCGGGGCTCGTCACGCCCCCGCCAGCCGGGAGCTGGAGGCCCCACAGTGGCCTCACCCGCAGGTGGTCCTGGCAGAGCCCCTTGGAGCCGCCCACATGAAGCAGCGGGGACGGGAGCTGGGAGTGGGGCCAGGGTGACGCACGATGCCTGCGGGACCCCGGGGGAGCATCGGGGTGAAGGGTGAGCAGAGAGGCATCTCCCAGCTCTGACTGCGGACGCCTGCCTGCCTCTCCCCTCCCCCAGCAGAGTTCACATCTTCCCAGGCTCCCACCCTGAACGGGGGCAGACGTTCTAGTCCGGCTGGAGGTGGCCGCGGCCATCCCGCCCGGTGAAGGTCCTGCTGGAGCAGAGGTGACCGCTCCTGGAAGCACTCTGAGTGCTTGTGTCCGTGATGTGTGTGCTGCTTGGCAGAATTCAACAGCCCCACAGGAGGTGGGTGTCTGCTTTTGTGTTTGGGGAGGGCCGAGCTTGTGATTGCCCACTGCGTTATTACAGCCTTACTGAGCGTGGCCCCCAGCCCTCGATGGAGTGAGCCGGACCCGTGAAGGCTGGTCCTCCCTGTCTGCCGGTCACTGCCTGTCCTGACACTGACCCCTGGGGTCACAGCAGCTCCAGCCTCGGCCGAGGAGGGCTCACCAGACAAGACGGTCCTGAGAAAATCCTTTAGGACACTGGTCTCCATTTCTGTCAAGGCGACCTTAAGACTCAGAGATGGGACTTCCCTGGGGTCCAGGGGTTAAGAGTCTGCTTCCACTACAGGGGGCAGGGGTTCCATCCTTGGTTGGGAAACAAGGTCCCACCTGCCAAGCAGCACAGCCCACAAAATAAGTCAACAAGCAAACACTCTCTTTTTTAAAAAAAAGATTTATGTATCTTCAACAAATGAAGAAAGACACAGGCTTCTCAACTGAACCCAAGGAATAAGTAAATGGACAAACGTGTCTAGACCAAGTCAAGATTAGCAAATAAATCTTCAAGCTTTGAGTATTGATTTGATGTCAAAGGGATCATCCTTTTTAAAAAAAGAGTCAGAGAAGAGTTTAAACGTCTGTCGCGGGGAAGGGAGGAGCTGGAGGCCTGTCCCCTCTCCCGGGCTGCAGGGCAGGTGTTTCTCTCTGGCACTGGGAGCCCCCGTGTGCAGAGCTGTCTGCTCATTTTGGGTACCAGGGACTAGGAGAAGCCGTTCAGGTTTCCAGGGAAGTCACAGGCTTCTGCCTCTCCAGGGGTGGGCACGCCCACCTTGACCTGCCCGTGGCTGTGACCTCTCCCTGCTTCGTGCCTCTCCAGGGTCCCTGGCGGGCAGGGAGAGCGGGCGGAGGGAGGTGAGTCCGTCCAGGAATCCTTGAGTTAAGTCTCTCGTGGGGGATCCAGTCAGAGAGGATAAATGCTCAAAACAGGCCCTGGGTCGCAGAGAAAGTTCTGGGCTGAGAGCTGACTCTTGGGAGGGCTCTGGGTCTATCAGACGTTCCTAAAAATGGAACAAGAGGAGACACAGGAGCGGCTTGGGCGACAAGGTCAATTATACCCCCAGGTCTCAGAGGCAGGAGTGCAGGGCCCCTAGGGGACCGCTGGGGGGTCAAGAGGGACCGGAGTGTCAAGAGGGATGATGCCCCATGACCTGGCCCTTCTTGGCGTTTCTGCAGGAAACACGAGCGGGGGGTGACAGCCTCAGACGGACTAGGGCGGACACCCCCTAGGACTCGGGACACACAGTGACCCCCAGGGGCTCGGCACCAGGCCCTGCAGTGATGCAGGCAGAGGACCACCGCCCCCAGGGTGCCCAGCAGGGAGAGGACATGTGGGTCTGGGTGGGTGGTCTGCTGGATGAGGCACAACCCTGCCTGGGCCTTGAGCCATTGGGACAGCCTGGCTGTCCCTGGGAGGGGGAGTCTCCCACCCAAAAGGTTTTAAGATGTCAAAACAGCACAGTGTATAGAAAATCAGAAACAGAAAGAGTGTGAGGGCAATCCCAGGAAAGAGGTGCTGAAGCTCAGGGGTGGGCTGCGATGAGGAGGGAGGGAGCTTAGCTGTTGGTAGGGAGGCTCCATACCCCACAGACACGTCACGTCCCCATAGACACGTCACATCCCCATAGACACATCACAGGCCCACAGACACGTCACGTCCCCATAGACACATCACAGCCCCACAGACACGTCACGTCCCCATAGACACATCACAGCCCCACAGACACGTCACGTCCCCATAGACACATCACAGCCCCACAGACACGTCATGTCCCCACAGACACGTCACGTCCCCACAGACACATCACATCCCCACCAGATACCACGTCCCCATGGACGTGCACATCCCCACCAGGAGCATCCCAGGTCGGGTGACACTGGAGGAGGCTCTGGAGCTCAGAACCAGATCCTAACTTGTGAACATACTCGGCCCAGGGATGTCTGGGTGGTTAACTCACCGATTTGACCTTGGCTTCCTTGTGTCTGAGGCAAGTGGGTTCAACAAGGTTTTCTCTGCAAGGCCTCTGGCTGCCAAACAAAACACACAAAAGGACCACAGACTGAGGTGGATTCTCTCAGAGCAACAGGTCAGCCAGGATGTCAGCAGGGTCGGTCCCTCCTGGAGGCCAGAGAAACCCTGCCCAGCGCCCCGGCACTCCTGGGGAGGGCCCCCGCCCTTGGTGTTCTGTGGCATGTGGCTGTGGCACTCCCGTCTCGGACTCCATGGTGGCATCACCGTCTCTGGTCTCTAGACCGTCCTGACTGTCTCCTCTGATGGGTGTCTCCCTGTAAACAGGAGGACACCCACGGAGGCTCACAGGAGAGCACGGTGAGGGACAGTGGCCCGGCGCCCAACCGGCATTATCACACGGAGCACATGGAGAGATTCCCTCACCTCTGAACTCAAGGACCACAGGCCCATCTCGGACTGGGTACCACGTTAATAAACCCAGAAAGTGAGGTTCTGGAGAGGATGGTCACATGTGTCCTTTAGCTGCCTTCACAGGACAGGCAGAGAACCAGTTCCCAGTCCATTAAGGGTGCCCAGCCACTGAGTCATCAGTGTGACATAAGAAAGTGGTGGCTTTCTAGACCTCCCACATCAGCCTCATTAATTCTCCAAGAATGCTCCAAAGCCTGTAGCCCTGGGGAAAGGACTGCGAGTATTTTTATGGCAGCTCCATCCTCTGAGTCTCAATGCTGCAGCACCCTCACCTGCCCCATCTCTCACAGACCGCAGCTCTTTCATGATGGAAGGACTTCTTTTTTACAGCACCTTGGTTGACCCGTTTGAGCTTGGCTCCATTTGAATGTCCTCATAAGAACAGGAAAGATGAGGCTGCATCATCAACCCAGGATGGACAGAGAGGCTTCGTGGGAGTTGCTGGGTTCTCGTTTCACGCTTGTCAGTCAGCCCTGGAAGCCACAACCTTCCTGGGAGTCCTTTCAGAGCGCTCAGCAGCCAGTGGGGACGGGGCAGTCTGCACCTCTGCCACTGATGGGACCTTTGTCCAGCTGTGACCACTCCACAATTCAACTTCACATCTTCAAAATTCAGACTTAACTCAATTGCTATGGGATCCAACTGCATGAGATCTCATCAATGCCGGTGCCCGTCACCCGCTTCGGGGAGCAGTGATCACCAAGCCCACCTGAGACGGCCTCAACATTGTTAATTGGCTATACCCCAGATCAAAAGGATTTTGGTGTTAAAACAAAATAAAAATTTAAAAATTGAAGAAGCAAACAAACAAAATATGCTCCCAGGACAGAGCACGGATGAGAGCGCGGCCCTGAGCACCTGTAGACCTGGGGGCAGCAGGCCGCAGTCCTGGTGGGGTGGGGGCGAGCCCTGGCCTGGGGTCCTCGCTGCTGACCATCAGGGCCTCTGCTTCTCCTCCACTGGAGACAGAGAATGTCTGTCTTCCGTGTTTCCCTGTCTTCCATCTTTGTCTTTTCATCCCACTCTCTGGAACATTTCCTCAACTTTCTGTCCACAGATTTCTGCTGTGTTTCGTCATTTTGCTTCACAACTTGGCGAGCTCGCTTCCCCTTCCCGGGGGCAGCCCCTGCCCACCCCGCCGCATCCCCCAACCCTGCCCGCAGCTCCCTTTTGTTTCAGACTCTGGCCTCCGTCACCCCCCAGAGATGCACGGCAGCTTCTTCAGGACTTCCCTCCCAGGCCCTCTGTGGTCTCTGCTTCCCTCAGGCCGAGTCCTCTCCCCTCTTCTGGATCTTTTCCTTTGCATAGCAGGCTTTCTGAAATACATGAGCAGACAATCCAGGACAAGGGACATTTGGAAGGCTGGAGCAGAGGGTGTGCCAGCTGGGCCAGGGGTCTGGCCGGTTGATGCCAGGCTGTGAGTGGTGGGGACCGTGGATGTGGGGACGCCAAGAGCCGCACGAGCTACGTGGGCCTCCGGTTGACTCAGTAATTACTAAGTGCCAGGTTCTGTCCCTAAACACTCGTTCCTGCACAGGAAGAAAGCTGTCCCTCTTTTTGGCTTGGGGAGATGAAAATCTGCCGGATAGGAGTTCTGAGTCCTGGGGTGGGGGCGGGTCTGGGGATGTGGACCGCTGGCCGTGGAAGAGCAAGACCCTTTTGCTCAGCCCACCTCTCTCCGTGCCAGGCTTGGAGTGTTCTAGAAGCAGTGGCCCCTGCCCTGCCCTGCCCTCCCGGGCCGTCACCTGCCAGCACCTGTTTTATTGCCATGAGCTCGTTTCCCTCCCTGTGCTGGTGCTAGGGTGGGGGCAGGGGAGCAGGGCGCCTGGGGGCGGGCTGGCTTTGTCCAGTATGCCCGTACCATCAGGAGCGTCCAGGGGAGCATTTTAGGATTCTCACTCAGGTGGAAAAAGTCTGCCCTGCCCCCCGAGGAGGTAGGAGCCTGTCTCACCCACGGGCAGGCTGGTGCAGCCCTGCATGGCCACCTGGGCTGGGCTCCTCTCAGGGGCTGAGACCCCTACAGGGGCATGGGGCGTGCTCTCCAGCCTTGCCAAGACTGGGGTTCCAATCCAACCAAGGCTTGGCAATGGGGGTCAGCCCTGGGCTTCACTGTCCTCATGTAAGTGGAAGGTAGAGACGAGGTGTAGCACTGGCTCCTGGCAGTCTCCAGACCAGTACTTGCTGATTGACTGAGTGAGCAAAGCTCTGGTGCATGGAGCTGAGTTAGAAGGAGTGTGACGGAGCACCTGTTGCTTCTGCAGCTGGTTTAAACAGGTTACCTTCAGAACTTTGGAGGGGGCCAGCAGACACCCTGGGGTTGGCTGTTACCCTGGATAGTCAGTGGGCTGGGAAAGAGACTGTTTGGGGTCATAAACATGAGTTTAATGGGCTTTAAATGAGCCTTGGGGGTCACAGGGAAGAAAAGGGGGCTGAGCCTTAATCATCAGGAGGAACTCTCAGCGCCCAGTGCCTGCACGGCCTGCCACTCTGCACAGGTCACCCCTCCTCACTCCACCCTAGGAGGGGAACTCTGGCCACCGGCTTCTGGCTGGGAACTGAGGCCCAAGAGGGGAACATGCTGTCCCAGGGGCCAGGGTGGAGGGGCAGACCCGGATGTGGACGCAGGCCTCTGAACCAAGCCCAGGCTCCCAGCCACTGGACCGAGTGATCGGCGGGACTCTGTTCCAGCCAGGGCCCCTCCCGCCCTCTGGGGAACGGGCATTCAGAGCAGCCCCTTCCAGCTCCACGGCCCCAGGGAGGCCCTCAGGGACACTCAGTGTGGGAGCCTGGGTGGGGGTCTGAGGCCCGATGGTGGGCAGCAGTGTAGCTTCACCCACCCACCACGGAGCCTGCCACACCCTTCGGCTCCATCCCTGCAGTGCATCCTCTATTCATACCCACAGCCCAAATCAGCCAAGTCACTGCGGTCCGACTTAAACGTGGCTCTGATGGGGCCTTGGGCTTCCCTGAGGGCTGATGGTAGAGAATCCGCCTGCAGTGCAGGAAATGGGTTCAGTCCCTGGGTCAGGAAGATCCCCTGGAGGAGGGCAAGGCACCCCACTCCGGTATTTTTGCCTGGAGAATCCCATGGACAGAGGAGCCTGGCGGGCTACAGTCCCTGGGATCACAAGAGTCAGACGCGACTGAGCGAGGAAGCACACAGCACAGGGCCTCACTGAGCGCCCTTCACCAGCTCCCATCAGCACAGGTTCTGTGTGAAAGCCCCCAGCCCTGCAGCAGACTTCCTGCCGTGGCCGTTCCTGAGAAGGGGACACTGCAGCTCTGTGACCACGGGGCCCTCACCTGCCCCAACTCACCGTCACCTGCAGACCTGCTCCCAGGAGCATCCAGAGTGCGGTGCTGGGACCCCGAGAGCCAACGACTCAGCCCTGCTGCTGCCGGCCAAGAAGCCTCCCTGTGCTGAGATGAGCCCCGAGGGCAAGCTGAGGCTGGCGCCTGGACCCCGAAGGATCCGTCAGTGATGACCACCATCATGTCACTCCTGAGGGCCTGCGCCTGCTGCAGAGGGTCTCGTGGCCCCGGGCCAGCCCCGCCTCCCAGCAGGAACACACAGCAGGACTGTGTGCACCCGGCACCCCTGCTCTTGGTAGCACTTTCTCAGGGTGCGTGCCAAGGAGGCTGGGTGTTTCATTCCGGGCTCATCTTGCCCCTCGACTCCACTAAAGGGCAGGACACCTGGTCTGGACCCACCCACCGGGACCCCCAGAGCCTGTGAAACAGCTGCAAACCAGCTGAGCTGCTGGGCCCAGCATCTTCCTGGTGTCCACCGAGACCCCGCTCTCTTTGCTCATTTCAATCCTCCGTTAATAGTTTCTGGGACCCCAGGCAACTTAAGCAGTGTAAAAGTGAATTTTAGGAACCATCAATATGAGCCCTGCCGATGGAAGGAGGCGCAGAGAGGCCACGCTGGCTTCCCAAGGCCACACAGCTGGTTAGCCACGGATGGGGCCGAGGCCCAGGCTCCCAGCACCGACCTCACGCTGCGTCCCGCGACCTCACCCCACCCCACTCCCAGGCAAGCCCCAGGCAGCCCCAGGAGCACTGTTCCTCCCGTGGGAGAGTCTGATTCTGCAGGACTGACGGAGCCCCACAGGAGCCTGGCAACAGCAACCTCCTCTGTCTCTGACCCGCCTCAGGCCAGGGGAGCGGCTGGGATCCAGGCGGCCTGGCCTGCTGTCGTACCCCACCCCTCCACCCTGGCTCCCGGGAACGGCTATCCTTGAACCAGGCCGGCTGGCGGGGTAATCGCTTCCAGAAGGCTGGGTGTTTGGTTGCCGGCTGGACGTAGGCTTGCACTGCGCCTTGCCATCGATGGGATACGTTTCCCGTGTCCAGGGGAGGAAGGGCCTTCCTTCTGGAGTTAAAAGGAGGCAGAAAATTGCTTTTGTGATGGTCTCTGAAATAAGCTGGAACGTGCCCAGGGCAGAGAGCAGGAGGCCTGGATTGGGGTCCACCAAGCCTTGGTCACAGCCCTCTGCCAAGCATGGCAGGGCCCTGGGGCCTGAGGCGGTAGGGGCCTGGTGTCATGGGGCCAGGTGGTGCCCAATTGTCCGCACTGGCGCTGGGCCCCGGAGTTTCCCAGAGCTGGCGAGCGGAGCCTTTGCAGCTGCCGTGGGCACAGGGTGAGTTTTCTGCGTTATGTTTGGGTAGGAGGGGGCTCAAGACAGATCCAGCCAGGTCTGACCTGACGTGGCCGACTCTCCTGGAGGACCACAGGCCCCACCCCGGATGCACAGAGTCTAGGTCAGCTGGTACGGCTGGGCGAAGGCCCCCAGGAGGCTCTTTACAGGAAAGGAGATGCTTCCCTTGGATGATGGCCTTGGCTGGCCTGCAGACGCCCCTTTCTTGGGGCCCTTGCCCCGAACCCTCGCAGGCTTTCGGCCAAGTCTGCAGGAGAGTCGGACAAGCTGGCCGGGCCCCGCCCTCAGCCGCAGCCCCAGCAGCCCTGCTGTCTGGCCTCCCAGCCTCTTTCTCTCTCTGGTCCTGAGGCTGCAAGAGGCCGTGGCAGAATCTGCAGAGCCCTGCCTCTGAGAGGAGGGCATCGTTTGGATGTGAATGCGACCCTCTTGGTCTCATCTCTCGCCAAGAAGAGCAGGGACATCTACCATGGGGGGTCCTCCCAGGACTAGCGGAGGCCCGGATCCGCTACGAGAGCTGGATACGGGGCCCAGGGGAGCGTGGCACGAGGCAGAATGTGGAACCTGGGGGCGCGGGTGAACCCATGTCGAATGCACGCGGGCGGTCCAGCCAAGGCGCTGGTACCAAAGGGCCGGGGGGCACGCCCCTGAGTGAGGCGACAGGTGGAACCAGGGCGGTGAGCACTCTGGTGAGAACGGGAGGAGAACCAACTGTGTTCATGATGACTGACGTTTCCCAGTACACGTTTCTATGTCTTTATCACACACCGGAAATAACTCACTTGCCAAAATTTGAGTCATTCTTCACTTTCTTACATGTCACTCCAATCCATCAGCACATTAAAATAGCTGTGCCTTCAAAATACACTCAGGATCCTCCCGGGTGAGGTGGAGCCGTGAATCAAGGATCTGTGAAGCAGCAGAACTGGCCATGAGCTTCACACGCGTGAGTTCTCCTGGAAGCCAGCTGAAGCAGGCGCGGTGACTGGGAGGTGGGGCGCTGTCGGCCTCCGAGCGTCGGGGACGCCGAGGCCCGGGAGGGGCTCCTGCTGCTGGGACAGGAGCTGGACCCCTGTCCAGATCTCCTGCGGGGTCAGGCGGGCAGGGGCGGGGCCAGCCCCCTGCAAACTGCGGCAGACGGCAGGAAGGACAGGGAGGGCGGGGTAAGGGCAGGACTCTGCTGGTGGAGTGCTCGCTTCAACAGGGGACTCAATCCCACAGGCCACCTGCCTCTGAAACCCCGCAGGACCTTCTGGAGTTCCAAAGAGCAAGTTGAATCAGAGAAGTGAGGAAATGCAGAAACAAGGAAAGCAGTCAAGTGAGACATAAGTGTGTGCTTAGTGGCTCAGTCGTGTCTGACTCTGCGACCCCATGGACTGCAGCCCGCCAGGCTCCTCTGTCCATGGGGATTCTCCAGGCAAGAATACTGGAATGGGGTGCCATTTCCTTCTCCAGTGGATCTTCCCAACACAGGGATTGAACCCAGGTCTCCCACATTGCAGGTGGATTCTTTACCAGCTAAGCCACCAGGGAAGCCCAAGAATACTGGAGTGGGTAGCCTATCCCTTCTCCAGCGGATCTTCCTGACCCAGAACTCAAATCGGGGTCTCCTGCACTGCAGGCGGATTCTTCACCAACTGAGCCACCAGGGAAGCCCACTGTCACCCAAGAGAGGCCTTAAAACCAACGACAGTCGTCTTTACAAGAAAAGAGAAAGATTTGGATATAGAGGCAAAGAGCACACATCGAGAAAAAAGCTGAGTGAAGACAGAAGCAGAGACTGGAAGGGTGCGTCTACAAGGCAAGACCCACCACGTGCCACTGGCTGCCCCGGAAGCTGGAAAGAGGCCTGAAATGGACTCATCTTCAGAAGCTACAGAAGGAACCAAGCCTGCGGACACCTTGACTGTGGACGTCTGGCCTCCAGAATGGGAGAGAGTGAACGTGTGCTGCTGTGAGCCTGTCCCAGCACACACCACTGGCACCCTGAGAACCAGCAGGTACGCGGTGTGATGAGGCCGAGGGGTCGCTGTAGACAGCAGTGCCTAAAGACTCAGGCTGTGTGAGCTCCGTTAGCAGGAGAACTCACAAACAGTTAAAAGGTGCCGGCTTTCAATTTTCTAATCAGCATCATCAGATGCTCTGAACAGAAAACCGACTCACTAAATTCTAGGAAAGGATTCCGTTTTTTAAGAATGTAATTTATGGACTCAAAGTAAAGCCTTGGGAAATTCATCCATTTGAAAGGGACACATCTGATAATATTGTTAGTGTAATTTAGTCAAAATGGGCAACATTAAAATAAAGTCAGGGCTTCCCTGCTGCTCCAATGATTAAGAATCCACCTCATGCAATATAGGAGACACAAGTTCAACCCCTGGTCCGGGAAGATCCCACATACTTTGGGGCAACTAAGCCCGTTCCCCACAAGTACTGAGCTGTGCTCTAGAGCCCCGTGAGCCACATCTGCTGAAACCCGTGCACAGAGCCCGTGCGCCACGGCAAGAGAAGCCACGGCAATGAGACCAGAGCACCGCAGCTAGAGAAAGCCCATGCATAGCAACAAACACCCAGCACAGTCAAAAATAACAATTAATTAATTTAAAAAATAGTTAGTTCTTTTGTAGCGACAATACGGAGTTTGTTGGTAGAATGATGTTCTTGTTAAATGGAAGAGCTTAAGGATAGAAACTGGGGATTGCGTAGGGTACAAACATAATTCATGATTGTTCCCAACACCCTGATCATCTAGGGCTTCCCTGGTAGCTCAGCTGGTAAAGAATCTGCCTGAAATGCAAGAGACTCTGGTTCGATTCCTGGGTCAGGAAGATACCCTGGAGAAGGGAACGGCTACCCACTCCAGTATTCTTGCCTAGAAAATGCCATGGACAGAGGAACTTGGTGGGCTATAGTCCATGGGGTCACAAAAAGTCAGACACAAGTGAGTGATTTTCACTTTTCATGATAGTCCACCAAACTAACTGAAGCTACAGCCCTCACATTTCACAATATTATGAAACATATATTTATTTACACATAGACACACACATAGCTGGGATAACTGAAGTATAATTTTTTGGGGATTAAGCTCATGTTGGAAACAAATGTTGGCAAATATAATGACAGTAAATTTTTTTTCTCATTGTGTCTGTTATGAATTTAATTTTAGTAATATCTGAGTTCTGCAGGACCCAAATGCCCTACAATGGTATTACTGACCCTTTCTTTTTTCCCGGATATCTTGATCGAAAATATGAATTGAATGGAGTGTCATAGAACTTTGACTTTTGAAGATGTTCACAAGTATAATTATTCAAAACAAAACCTTAAACAAACAGCATTAAAAATGAGCTAAAAAAAAAAAACAGAAAAGGAGAGCTTAGTTTCAATCATGAAACTAAATAGTAAATAAATCAAAATTAATAAATACTAGCTACTATTGCTTGAATACTTCTGCCAATAATAATTATAAAAGCTAAAAGTGAAAGTGAAATTTGCTCATTTGTGTCCAACTCTTTGCAACCCCATGGACTATACAGTCTATGAAATTCTCCAGGCCAGAATACTGGAGTGGGTAGCCTTTCCCTTCTCCATGGGATCTTCCCAACCTAGGGATTGAACTGGGGTCTCCTGCATTGCAGGTGGATTCTTTACCAACTGAGCTATCAGGGAAGCCCAGAAAACTGGTTTATAACCAATCATGTCAAGGTACTGAGGATAAACTAAATGAGGAAGAAATGAGAAGGGATATAATCCCTGAAAAATAGGGAAGTACCCAGAAAATTAAACCCAGGAAAATAATTCTCCTCTGAATTTCTTTTTACTCAAAAGACAAAAATTAAACTCACTGGTGATTCAGATAGAGTTAGCAGAGAAAGGTTTTAAAATTACTACAGTTAATATGTCAAATAGTGGGGGGAAATACACAAAATGGAAGATACAGTGTTTCATTGAGAATTAAAATCTATAAAGAAAGCCAAACAGACATTGTAGAACTGAAAATATAATATCTAAAATGAGATGTTCATTCAGTGGATTTAAAAATACACAGATGCTGCAGAGGACAGAGACAGAAAATATAAAGATGAGTTAATAGAAAATACCCAAGATGAAAAAGAGAAATAAAAGAAAAAGTAAAAAGAAAAAAGAACTAGAGAGGCATGGAATCACAGTAAAGGGTCTGATAGAAATCACATGACAATGGGATATTTTAAATTAAATGGGTGGGGGTGGGAAGAGGAGATCCTGCCAACCTAAAAATCTGTATGTAGAAATCTTTTAAATGTTGGTGGGAATACAAACTAGTACAGCCACTATGGAGAACAGTGTGGAGATTCCTTAAAAAACTGGAAATAGAACTGCCTTATGACCCAGCAATCCCACTGCTGGGCATACACACTGAGGAAACCAGAAGGGAAAGAGACATGTGTACCCCAATGTTCATCACAGCACTGTTTATAATAGCCAGGACATGGAAGCAACCTAGATGCCCATCAGCAGATGAATGGATAAGAAAGCTGTGGTACATATACACAATGGAGTATTACTCAGCCATTAAAAAGAATACATTTGAATCAGTTCTAATGAGGTGGATGAAACTGGAGCCTATTATACAGAGTGAAGTAAGCCAGAAGGAAAAACACCAATACAATATACTAACGCATATATATGGAATTTAGAAAGATGGTAACAATAACCCTGTGTACAAGACAGCAAAAGAGACACTGATGTATAGAACAGTCTTTTGGACTGTGTGGGAGAGGGAGAGAGAGAGGGTGGGAAGATTTGGGAGAAGGCATTGAAACATGTATGATATCATGTATGAAACGAGTCGCCAGTCTAGGTTCGATGCATGATACTGGATGCTTGGGGCTGGTGCACTGGGACGACCCAGAGGGATGGTATGGGGTGGGAGGAGGGAGGAGGGTTCAGGATGGGGAACACAGATATACCTGTGGCGGATTCATTTTAATATTTGGCAAAACCAATACAATATTGTAAAGTTTAAAACTAAAATAAAATTAAAAAAATAAAATGAAAGCATAAATAATGACATTTTCAAAAAAACAGAAGCAAAAAGAATTCATTGCCAGCAGATGCACACTTCAAAAAAATAGTAAAGGAAGTTCATAAATGGAAGGGAAACAGTGCCAGCTTGAAGCTGAAACAACAGAAGCACCAGAGAAAGACAAATATTGTGTGTAAACATCGGAGAATATTAATTGTCTGAAACAGCAATAGCTTCTATGTCAGTATTAAAAACAGGTAAAAATTAGCATCATGAATAGGAGGAGGTAAATGGAATGCTATTCCTGTCTGTCCTCCTTTGTCAGTTTGGTACCAAGAAGCAGATACCAAAACTAAGCTATACTTGCAGAAGATGTACTGGGGTGCCTCTGAGAAGGAAGAGGCACGAGGCAGCAGGAGTAGGTGAGCGGACCCTCAGCCCCAATGCTGGTTCACTCTTGTGGACAGAGAGAGGGAAGGAGGAAGGCTTGGCAGGAAGAGATGGGGACTGTTTGTTGTGAGGCTCTGAGAAAGCCTTGGCCAGTCCCAGTCAGGCCACTGGGGAGCCCCTGGCAAAGATTACCTGTTGAAGGAATCCTTGGGCAGGAATAGGCTGGCTTTGCACTCCCTCCAAGTGCCATCATTGCCAGAGAGCAACTGGGGAGGAGACCATGGCCTTGGCTGGAGGCTACAAGGGATCAGAAAGAGCTACCCCCAACTCCTTTCCTTGCAGCAGTGTCTCTTGAATCCACACGAGCATTGCTTTAAATGCAGTAAAAATTCTACTTTACAGTAGATTGTAATCAATCAAGGATACATACTGTAATCTCTAGACAACCTCTAAAATAGAAGTATAAAAGTACATACCTTAATATTCAGCAAAATTGAATAAAAAGCACTTGATTAACAATATCTTCAAAAAGATAATGTAAAGGAACAAATGGGCAAAACAGATGGGAAAAAAAATAAGATTAACAGTAATTGCATCAGTAATTACAGACAGATGGTTCAGTTGCTCAGTCATGTCCAACTCTTTGCACCACCATGGACTGTAGCACACCAGGCTTCCCTGTCCATCACCAACTCCCAGAGCTTGCTCAAACTTATCCATTGAGTTGGTGATCCAAGAAGATGAGATGGTTGGCCATCCAACCATCTCATCTTCTGTTGTCACCTTCTCCTCCTGCCTTCAATCTTTCCCAGCATCAGGGTCTTTTCCAGTGAGTCAATTCTTCACATCCAGTGGTCAAAGTATTCGAGTTTTAGCATCAGTCCTTCCAATGAATATTTAGGATTGATTTCCTTTAGGATGCACTGGTTGGATCTCCTTGCAGTACAAGGGACTCTCAAGAGTCTTCTCCAACACCACAGTTCAAAAGAATCAATTGTTTGGCACTCAGCTTTCTTTATGGTCCAACTCTCACATCCATATGTGACTCCTGGAAGAACCATAGTTTTGATTAGATCCATTACATGCAAATGGATCAAAGTCAAAGAAAGACACGAAGATGTTCAATTAACAAGAGCACCAACCATTTACAAGATTTAATTTTGAAATTTCGTGGTATGGTTTGGCATATCTCAATTATGAAAACAAAGTCTTTTGAGAGAATATTTTAAGTTGGACAATTTTACTCTATACTGAAACAGAATTCAATTGAGAAGTCTTAAAATTTTTTAGGATCTAAATATGGTGAAACATTCAAATGAATCTTAAGTATAATTTATTTAACAAGTTTTATTTTATACATATATTTGCCAAAGAAAAGTACTCTGGAAGGGGGAATAGAAAGAGTACCTGAGAAAATATTTGGCCTGAAATATTTACACATTTATTTATGGAAAAAACAAAATTAAGATTTTCTTTCATTTAGAAGAATTATTCTGAGGTTACTTGATAGCTACTTGTTAATTCTTACTTGTTAATTCTCAATAGAGAAATAGCATCCTATGATCAGTAGCAAAGAGTAGCAAGAGTTGAAGTGTGTCTGCAATTGCAGATTTATTAATGAGAAAACAGAACTTGGAAGAAGATTCCAGTTTTATGAAGAGACAGAAGAGATAAAGTTCATGGAAAAAGAATTGGTCAAGCAATGGGTTAAAGTGTTTGAATATATTTCAAGAAGAATGGGCTTATAATATTATTTTAGTGTTCAGATAACCAGAAGTTTACTTTATTTTGCTTTAATGAATACAGGTGCATGTTATTTTTAACAAGAATTTTATTTTTTAAATTTATTTACTGGTAAAACTGTTTTATGTATCCAGCAATTCAAAATGGTATGGACCTAATAGAAGCAGAAGATATTAAAAAAAGGTGGCAAGAATACACAGAAGAACTATACAAAAAAAGGTCTTCATGACCCAGATAACCATGATGGTGTGATCACTCACCTAGAGACATAATCCTTCGCATCCTGGAATGCGAAGTCAAGTGGGCCTTAGGAAGCATCACTATGAACAAAGCTAGTGGAGGTGATGTGCGGGGAGCGAGCTCCGCCCGTGGCAAAGGTCATGAGGAAGGAGGCTTGGCATACGCAAAGGCGGGATCAAGCCTCAGGAGTCTCCCTGGAAATTCTCGAGCAATCTACCCCCAAAACCAGAGTCTGCCTACTTTCTGCTTTGTGCTCTCACCTACACCTCTGACTTTACGGGGGGCTGTCCCCCACTACCTCTCTCTGAAACAAGAGTTAGCTTACAGCTCCAGTTAATAATTCCTGGGTGTGACAGTGTTTCAACCTACAAACTCCTTTGGAAGTCCTCTAGCCTGCCTGAGTAGGTTTTTCCGGCCACATGTGATTGTTCAGAGCCTCCCAACTGTGAGAGGCATGAGATGTCCTAAACTGTCTAAATACAGATTCCTTTGAGCAGTTAAAAGATTGATTAGAAATTGTATTGGTGAAGGGATTTTCACTTGTTGGGCCAATGTTTGCTGCTAAGTTTCCATATCCCTTACCTGCTATGTCCCTGGCAGTGTATTGATTAATATAATTGGTGTAAATAGTAGCTTTAATGTTTGTAACCTGGGACCCTTGAGTTAATTCTTTTTCTTGTTATAGCCCACCACACCTTTGCTCTGTAGGAATGCAACTTTGTCTAATGCTTTTGGAGGGTGGCTCCTGACCAATCACCTTTAGAGAAAAATAAGTTTTCTGAAGAAAGGGTCTTAAAATGTTAACAGGCCTCTGGGCCAGAAGATGATGCAAATCACCTAAGCTTTTGCATATGATAAGTTTGCAGGAAGAAAGCCTGGCTTGCTGCATGACTCTACCCCTTCCCCCATTATCCTCTATGCATAACTTAAGGTATAAAAACTACTTTGGAAAATAAAGTGCGGGCCTTGTTCACCGAAACTTGGTCTCACCATGTCGTTCTTCCCCTTGCCTTCTGGCTGAATTATTCAGCCTCTTTTCTCCACTGAATTTCCTCACTGAGCTATTCTTATTTCAGCCTCTTTTCTCCACTGAATTTCCTCACTGAGCTATCCTTATTCTATTACTCTTTATATCCTTAATTAAAGTTTAATTAAGCAGTTGTTTCCTGATCCTCGCCGACGCTGTCCCCGCTTCGAATTCCCTGGATCCACCGGGGCTGGACCCCGGCAGTGATGAAATTCCAGTTGAGCTACTTCAAATCCCAAAAGATGATGCTGTGAAAGTGCTGCACTCAATATGCCAGCAAATCTGGAAAACTCAGCAGTGGCCACAGGACTGGAAAAGGTCAGTTTTCATTCCAATCCCAAATAAAGGCAATGCCAAAGAAATATTCAAACTATTACACAATTGAACTCTTCTCACGTGCTAGCAAAGTAATGCTCAAAATTCTCCAAGCCAGGCTTCAACAGTACATGAACCATGAACTTCCAGATGTTCAAGCTGGATTTAGAAAAGACAGGGGAACCAGAGATCAAATTGCCAACATCTGTTGGATCATCAAAAAAGCAAGAGAGTTCCAGAAAAACATCCACTTCTTCTTTATTGACTACACCAAAGCCTTTGACTTTATGGATCACAACAAACTATGGAAAATTTTTAAAGAGATGGGAATACCAGACCACCTAACCTGCCTCCTGAGAAATCTTTTGCAGGTCAAGAAGAAACAGAACTGGACGTGGAACAACAGACTGGTTACAAATCAGGAAAGGAGTATGTCAAGGCTGTATACTGTCACCCTGCTTATTTAACTTATATGTAGTGTACATCATGAGAAATGCTGGACTGGATGAAGCACAAGCTGAAATCAAGGTTGTCCAGAGAAGTATCAATAACCTCAGATATGCAGATGACACCACCCTTAACAGCAGAAAGTGAAGAAGAACTAAAGATGGAAGTGAAAGAGGAGAGTGAAAAAGTGAAAAAGTTGGCTTAAAGCTCAACATTCAGAAAACTAAGATCGTGGCATCCAGTCCCATCACTTCATGGCACACAGATGGGGAAACAATGGAAACAGTGAGACTATTTTTGGGGGGCTCCAAAATCACTATAGATGGTGACTGGAGTCATGAAATTAAAGACACTTACTTCTTGGAATAAAAGCTATGACCAACCTAGATAGCATATTAAAAAGCAGAGATATTACTTTGCAAACAAAAGTCCGTCTAGTCAAAACTATGGTTTTTTCCAGTAGTCATGTATGGATGTGAGAGTTGGACCATAAAGAAGGCCGAGTGCTGGAGAAGTAATGCTTTCGAACTATGTTGTTGGGGAAGACTCTTGAGAGTCCCTTGGGCTGCAAGGAGATCCAACCAGTCCATCCTAAGGCAAATCAGTCCTGAATATTCACTGGAAGGACTGATGCTGAAGCTGAAATTCCAATACTTTGGCTACCTGATGTGAAGAACTGACTCATTTGAAAAGACCCTGATGCTGGGAGAGATTGAAGGCAGGAGGAGAAAGGATGAAAGAGGATGAGATGTTGGATGGCATCACTGACTCAATGGACATGACTTTGAGCAAACTCTGGGAGTTGCTGATGGATAGGGAAGCCTGGTGTGCTGCAGTCCATGGGGTCACAAAGAGTCGGACGCGACTGAGCGAGTGAACTGAACTAAACTGAATTCAATGCAATTATTTTCTTGATCCATAAGTAAATTTCAAGAAATTCACATTTTCATCATTTTTATTATTCCCATACTCTCGGTACTATCCTTGTTTGATGGTATCCTTTAAAACCCAGCATGAAAATTGGAGTCATAGCAGGTGACTTTGGATGAGCCAGTGTGTGTCACCATGATAAGGGCATGATGGCATATTATTCATTAGAATGGAGAGAGTTAGAAATGAAATTGGGAGTGACTGTGGTGTGTCTGCCCCAGGCACATTAGTACGTTGGAAGGCATTACCCTCAGGAAGACTTTAGGCTGCAGAGCCCACCTCGTCCAGCCCCAAGACCATTTTCTCAATTGGAACAGTCAGCAGAGAAAGGCGAGGTGACAAGGTGTCACAGAGGCAGTCCTGTTGGTATTCAGAAAGCAGTGCGCTGATGAACACGACCTTGTTTATGAGCCAGATCAGACATTTCCTTGTTACTGAAAGTCAAGAGCAAAAGGCAAGTTAACAGTAAAGAGATACATTATCAAGAATCAAGATGCCGAAGGTCAAACTTCATCTTACCACTAGCAAGCGCCTCTGTCATTTGAAAAGGTTACTCATCCCACTTGGAATATCAAGTGGTAGTTGATTGGGTTTAGAGCTTTTCCTGTCTTTATCCTTTGCAAACTGTCTGGATGCCAATGCCCAATAACTCAGATCTCCAGATCCGGCAAACAGGAAACTACTAAGATACTTTTAGTTAAATCCTGACTTTTTAATTAAAGTGATGGATAGAGCACTTAGCATAAACATTCTATGTTCCCCCTTCTAACAAACATCTTAAGCAGAGTGAAAAGGAAAAAATACTTCGGTATTAACTTAACCTTTCTCATGAATACACTAGCTTGTATTTATTCTAGATTAGCAGAACTATTGTCAAAAATAGGCTCAAGAAATAAGCTAATAACCTGATACAGTGTAGGAATGAACACACATACAATACCTTGCTTTTGTTCAGTCACTCAGCTGTGTCTGACTGTTTGCAACCCCATGGACTGCAGCACGCCAGGCCTCCCTGTCTTTCACCATCTCTCGCAGTTTACTCAAACTCATGTCCATCGAGTCGGTGATGCCATCCAACCATCTCATCCTCTGTTGCCCCTTCTCCTCTTGCCTTCAATCTTTCTCAGCATCAGGGTCTTTTCCAGTGAGTCAGCTCTTCGCATCAGGTGGCCAAAGTATTGTAGCTTCAGCTTCAGTATCATTCCTTCCAATGAATATTTAGGGCTAATTTCCTTTAGGATGGACTGGTTTTATCTCCTCATTATCCAAGGGACTCTCAAGACTCTTCCCCAGCACCACAGTTTGAAAGCATCAATTCTTCAGTGCTCTGCCTTCTTTATGGTCCAACTCTCACATCCATACATGACTACTGGGAAAACCATAGCTTTAACTGTAGGGACCTTTTCTGGAAAATTGATGTCTCTGTTCTTCAATATGCTGTTTAGATTGGTCATAGCTTTTCTTCCAAGGAGCAAGCGTCACTATAATTAAAATAGATAACCAATACAGACCTCCTGTACAGCACAGGGAACTCTGCTTAATATGCTATAATAAACTAAATGGGAAAAGACTCTGAAAAGAATAGATATATGCATATGTGTAACTAAATCACTGTGCTTTACACATGGAACTAAATCAACAATGCAAATCAATTACAGTCCAATATAAAATAAAATTTTAAATAATAAAATACAGATAAAAAGGTCAAAAAAGTGAACGTATAAGCAAAAGCCAAGGGCTGCATGATTAAATTACTTTAGTTTCCATGTTTCCATTTTCAGTCTGTAAAAGCACCGTGTTTGTGAATTAGTCAGACTGCAGGTTTGGGCGCCCCTCCTGCCATGGATGCTAGCCGCACAGCCTGACTCCACATGCGGGTGTTGGGGGTGGGGTGGGGAGAGGGTCAGTTTTCCCAGGTGAACCTTGGAAACCTCAGGGCCATGAGGTGAACCCCACCCCTCGGTCTCCAAGTCTGCAGAGTCACACCACTGCTGAGGGCCGCTTTACCTACAACCTGAGCTCAGTCTGAGCTACACTGTTAGGGCCTGGTTCCCAGGGCGCTCATCCACTCCCAGGAAGGCATTCCAGGAATTCTGGGGGCAGGTTGGAGGTCCATCTTGTAGAAGTGGATGCCCCACTCAGAGGCGCTGAGTGTCCAGCTCAAGTGGTCTGGAGACAGGTGACCTCCAGGGATTTGGGACTCACTCCCAGGCCCTGCTGGCCAAGTTTCCAGGCTAAGAGGTTACAAATGGACGTTTCCTTCCATCCATACAGAATTCCAAGGATGGACAGTCAGGAAATAGCACCATCCGAGAGCTGGCACTAAAAGTTATGTACCTTGAGCCGTTCACTTTTCTGTGTCTCAGTTTCCTTGCTGGTAAAACAGGGGGGCTGAGTCAGAGCCCCCACATTCTCCTTTGTACACCCCAGAACCCTGGGCCAGTTTAAACCATATAGACATGCATTGAAAATAATTTTCATTTTTCTAAAATTGGAAGGTATAATCAAGGCGTAGTCTTTTCAAGAAGTATACCTCAGTTATCCTGTTCCTGGTTGGAATTCCAACAGCACTCCATTACATAAATATTATATAACACCCCTCTCTACAAAAAACCAGAGAAGCCAGGCGGGTGAAGAACAAAACTATTACAGAGAACAGTGAGAAGTATTACTCACCATCAGCCACTTAATTCCAAGGATTAGGAGCCAAGCAGAATACCACACAGTAAGTGAACATCACCTAATTAAAACCTCCTTTATAAATGGTGCCATTAGAATCGCCACAGCCACCGATCGCGGGAGTATGTCATTATGCAGCATTATTACGGCCCTAAGACGCTTCTCTGGGACATGACTCAGAGTTCATAAACCCAGCAAGGACCCGCGCTCCCGATTCCAGCCAATTTTCAGAGCGCTGTGAAAAATACAGTTACGCCAGGGTGTGCTTTTCACCCCAGAACGGTTGTTGCCATTTTGTCGACAGGGGTGGAGTAGATGAGCCGGAGGGAGCTCATGCAGGAAGAGACGGGGGATGTGGCTGAGGAATGAGGTGGGAATCAGAGTTGGCCAGGCTGCCAGCTCCTCACCTGCAGGGCTGGGGGGCCTTGGCAAGAGTGGGGGCGGGCCACGGCCCCGACTCCTCTGTGAGCCCACCTGGTTTCTGGAGCAGGACCATCCCCCAAACAAGAGGTCAGAACTGGCCTACAAGGGGCCTTAAGGCTGTGCAGCATTTCTGAATAGAAGGAAGAGAATCACCCACTTCTCTCCACCACTGCCCACCCCCCCCAGTTTTCCAGCCAGGGCATAGAGGGGCGTTCACAGGCAACACAGGCCAGAGAGTGGGGCCTTGCTGCTGGGAACTCTTCTGTACCCCCATGCTGCCTGCCCAGGGTGGAGACCCCTGGAGCAGGCAGCCTCTCCTTCCTTCCTTTCTGTGGGGAGAGGGGCTTGCCTGAAAGGTGAGTCTGACGCAGGAACCAGGTGTGTGGGCTCAGCTCAGCCCTGCACCCCGCTCTTCTTTGCAGGAGCCAAGCGTCCTCCTGCCGGCCCAGCCCATCCACACCAGATCCGGGCCAGGCCCCCTCAGGGAAACCTCTGTGTTTCCACCTGAGACGTGAAGCCGGTCCGCCTAGTCGCACAGGGTTAAGTGGTGGAGGTTTAGTCCCTAAGTCGTGCCCGACTCTTGCAACTCCATGGACTGTGGCTCGCCAGGCTCCTCTGTCCATGGGATTCTCCAGGCAAAAATACTGGAGTGGGTTGCCATGCCCTCCTCCAGGGGATCTTCCCAACCCAGGGATCAAACCTAGGTCTCCTGCATTGCAGGCAGGATTTCCCTGCATTGTAGGCAGAATCTTTACTGACTGAGCTACAAGGGAAGATAACCCGCTACAGGGTGAGCGGGTTAGTGAAAACTGATAAGCCATACTGGACTAGTGAATCCGATAAGTCCATCAATCAGGTTCACCTGAGGAACCGGGCCAAGCAAACAAACTTGGACCTGAGGCCAGGTGCCTAGGGATAGCAACTGGCCTGGTGTGGGGTCCAAGGAGGCTGAGCTCCCCGCCCAGGGTTCACCCGCTGGGATCTGGCAGTTTGATGACCAGGAGGGATGACGTTCTTCCCAGGGCTCTAGCCCAGCTGGGATGTGTCACAGGTTAAGGCGGTGGGTGGGGGTCTGCGGCTGCTCCTCCCCCACCCTCCCCTTCCCCCCTCGGGGTGCTGTGAGCACCTCCCCCACCCATCTATCAGCTGCCATCCCGGCCAGGACTTGCTGCACCAGCCAAGGACTAAAGCTGCATTCCCTCAGAGCAGGGTGTGACGAGATGACACCAGCTTCTCTGGTCAGTCGTGTCTGACTCTTTGCGACCCCATGGACTGCAGCCCGCCAGACTCCTCTGTCCATGGGATTCTCCAGGCAAGAATACTGGAGTGGGTTGCCATTTTATTCCCCCAGAGGTCTTCCCCACCGGGAATCAAACCTGGGTCTCCCGTGTCTCCTGTGTCTCCTGCACTGGCAGGTGGATTCTTTACCATCGTGCCATCTGCGAAGCCCTTTTCTCTGGATTGTGGTTTCATCACACATTTCCTGGAATCTCTGCAGTTACATATCCATCACTCCAAAGCACGTTTCCAAGACAAACCATTCAATATCACAGTAATCCAAGTCTATGCCCCAAACACTAATGCCAAAGAAGCTAAAGTTGAATGGTTCTATGAAGACCTACAAGACCTTCTAGAACTAACACCAAGAAAAGATATCCTTTTCATCATAGGGAACCAGAATGCAAAAGTAGGAAGTCAAGAGATACCTGGAGTAACAGGTAAGGTTGGCTTTGGAGTACAAAATGAAGCAGGGCAAAGGCTAATAGAGTTTTGCCAAAAGAACACACTGGTCATAGTAAACACCCTCTTTAACAACACAAAAGAAGACTCTACACATGGACATCACCAGATGGTCATCCCTGAAATCATATTGTTATATTATTTGCAGCAAAGATGGAGAAGGTCTATACAGTCAGAAAAAACAAGACTGGGAGATGACTATGGCTCAGATCACAAACTCCTTATTGCCAAATTCAGACTTAAATTGAAGAAAGCAGGGGAAACCATTAGGCCGTTCAGATATGACCTAAATCAAATCCCTTTTGATTATACTGTGGAAGTGACAAATAGAGTCAAGGGATTAGATCTGATAGATAGAGTGCCTGAAGAACTATAAATGGAGGTTCGTGACATTGCACGGGAGGCAGTGATCAAGACCATCCCCAGAAAACCAGAAAAAGAAATACAAAAAGGCAAGATGGTTGTCTGAGGAGGGCTTATAAATATCTGAGAAAAGAAGAGAAGTGAAAGGCAAAGCGGAAAAGGAAAGATATACCCATTTGAATGCAGAGTTTCAAAGAATAGCAAGGAGAGATAAGAAAGTCTTCCTCAGTGATCAATGCAAAGAAATAGAGGGTAAGAATAGAATGGGAAAGACTAGAGATCTCTTTAAGAAAATTAGAGATACCAAGGGGATATTTTATGCAAAGATGGCCACACCAGAGGGCAGAAAGAGTATGGACCTCACAGAAGCAGGACGTATTAAGAAGAGGTGCCAAGGATACACAGAAGAAAGATCTTAATGACCTTAACCACAATGGTGTGATCACTCACATAGAGCCAGACATCCTGGAGTCCGAAGTCAAATGGGCCTTAGGAAGCATCACTGTGAACAAAGCTAGTGGAGGTGATGGAATTCCAGCTGAGCTATCTCAGACCCTAAAATAAGATGCTGTGAAAGTGCTGCACTCAGTATGCCAGCAAATTAGAAGAACTCAGGAGTGGCCACAGGACTGGAAATGGTTAGTTTTCATTCCAGTCCCAAAGAAAGGCAATGCCAAAGAATGTAAAATAGAGCCAGTGTGAGTTTCTCCCCTTGCTTAATTTTATCTAAAATAAGTCAGTATTTTCAATACAATGCAAAGGGCTGAGATGCTTGGGCTCCATTTACTTCCTAGTTTTTCCGTGTGTAACTCTGCACCCATTTAAGCCTTTTACTAGGATGTGGCCATCCTGGTCCTAAACAGTCAGCGTTCACTCTGGCTGCCCCTGCCTTTACTCTTTTCTGCTGTTCCTTCCTTCACTTCCATGCTCACTGACATCATTTCCCTTCTACTGGCACAATCCCCTTTCACACTGCCTTTAGTTCGTGGTTTTACTTTTAACTTTAATTTTTTAATTTTGTATTGGGGTGTAGCCGATGAACAATGTTGTCATAGTCTCAGGTGAAATAGAGAAGGAACTCAGCCATACATACACATGTATCCATTCTCCCCCAAACCCACCTCCCGCCCAGCCTGGCACATAACGTTGAGCAGAATTCCATGGGCTATACAGTATGTCTTTGTTGTTTATGCAAATTAAATATAGCAAAGTGAACATGACTTTCCCAAAGTCCCTAAGTATCCTTTCCCCCTGGCAACCGCAAGTTTTGATTGCAAGTTTTCTCAGACTTCATTTGAAAATGCCTCTGTGTTACCTTTACTTTCAGAGGGTATTTTCACTGGGCATAGAAGTCTAAGTTGGCAGTTCTTTTCTTTTCTTGGAAGATGTCATTCAATTGTCTTCTGACTTCTATGTTTTTTGTTGAGAAGGCAGTTGTCAGTTACCTCTTTGAAAATAATGTATATCCCCCACCTTCCACTCTAGTATCTTTTTTTTTTCATAAATGTTTTTAAATTGTGGTGAAAGACACATAACATAGAATTTACTATTTGTAAGTGTAGCATGAAGTGGTATTGAGTACATCCATATTGTTCTGTGAGCCTCACCATCTGTCTCGAGAACTCTGTTTATTCTGCAGAGCTGAAGCTCTGTACTTACTGAACAATAACTCCCCCTCCTCCTCCCCCAGCTGTTATTCTACTTCCCTTCTCTGTGATTTTGTCAACTCCAAGTGCCTCATATAAGTGGAATCACATAGTATCTGTGACTGGCTTATTTCATTTAATGTAATGTCCTCAAGCCTGTCAGAATTTCCTTCCTTTTAAAAGCTGACCAGCATGCCATTGTATTTGTAAACCACACTTTGTTTATCCACTCATATGTAGATGGACCCCTACTCCAGTATTCTTGCCTGGAGAATTCCACGGACAGAGGAACCACTATGTATGCTTAGCTGTGACTTTTTCTTTTTTTTAATTCTACTTGTGGTTCATAACATTTCTTGTTCTATGGACTGATGCTTTTAGCGTTTGGGGGCTTGCTCAGCCAGTGCATCTTCAAAGCTGTTCTGTCCTCTCCTCTGGGGCTTCGACTATAGATACATCAGACTTTTTTCACCATCTTGCATGCTTCTTTTATGTTCTTTTTCTGCATTTATTATCCTTTTGCCTCTTACTGTGTCTTTCTGGGTACTTTCATTTTGCCGATAGTTTTCACTTTCATCTCAGATTCAAAGGATTTGTTAACAAAATAAGCCCACTCGTCATACACAAACAAATAATATCAATATTTATTAGAGCGCTATCTAGCTTTCTTTCAGTATACTAACATTAAAAGAAAAAAGAAATAGAAAGAGCAGAGGATACATCGCCAAATCAGGTTTTGACCAACATCCAGGCTTAAACAGCACTGGGAAGTCCCGTGGTACCACAGGTACTGCTGCTGCTGCTGCTGACTCGCTCAGTCGTGTCCAGCTCTGTGCGACCCCATGGACTGCAGCCCACCAGGCTCCTCCATCCATGGGATTTTCCAGGCAAGAGTGCTGGAGTGGTTGCCATTGCCTTCTCCGGCCCAGCACACGGGGAGTCCCAACTGGGAAAAGGTCCCAGGCAGCTCATTCACTCCGTGGATGAGACTTCAAACGCTGTGAGGCTCCGGTTTACAATCCCAGGATGCAGACTGGTGTCGTTGTCATCAGTCTGTGAGCAACTGCAGCTCCGGTTTCACGTTAATGCAGTTTGTTTTGTCTGATAAAACTGGGAATGCTGGTAAGCCCAGGCTTGGTTAATCAGACTTCCTCCAGGAGCTCAGCAGCCTCAGGATCATCCTCTCTCTTATCTATGGTGCTGTGAGTCTTGCACCCTCAGCTGGAAGTCAGGGCATTCACAGTCAGGGCAGTGTCCAGGTACATTAGAAGCAAAGTCCAAGATCTTCTCTGCTTTGTCTCAGAAGCTTAAACAAGACTATCTACTTAATTTCCTGAACAATTTTCTGCCGACCCATCTTCCAGTTCACTCATCTCTTTCATTGTCTCTGATCTGCTATCAAATCCATCTATGCCTTCTTACACTTGCTATTTTATCTCCCAGCTCTAGTCCATTTTAGCCTTTTTCATAATTTATAGTTTTTCATCAAAACTTTACATGTAATTAACTATTTATTTAAATACATTAGCCAGTGGTGTTAAAGTCTGTAACAGCTCCTATGTCTATATCTTCTCTAAGTCTGTTCCCAACATTTGTTTTTCTTGCCTGGATTTTGGTCATTTAGTATTGTCTCTAGTATGTCTGGTAATTTTTGACTGAATGTTTGACAGTAAGTATAAAATGTTTCAGGCTTCCCTAGTGGCTCAGATAGTAAATAATCCATGTGCAATGCAGAAGACCCAGATTCAATCCCTGGGTCAGGCAGGTTCCCTGGAGAAGAGAATGGCAACCTACTCCAGTATTCTTGCTGTGAGAATTCCAGGGACAGAGGAGCCTTGCAGGCTACAGTCCATGGGGTTGCAAAGAATCTGATGCAACTGAGTGACTTTCACTCCCTCATAAAATATTTCAGGCATAGTTTAAAATTCTGGATTACATTATCTTCCCCCAAGGAAATCTTTTTGGCTTAGTTTGCTTCTAGCACTTTGAGTTGGGCTGAGTGGATCTGTGGGAAGACATGCCTGGTGAACTTTGGCCGATGCTGGGGTTCCTCCCAGGCCCTTCCTCTCTGGGAGGCACTTTTCTCTGTTTGCCATCCCCACCTCTTTGGGTTTCTGATGCTTCAGACTCTCAGCTAGGGTCTTCTGCCCAGTTTTCTAGTCTTTGGCACCAATGCTGGTGAATAACTTAAGGGAGGAAGAAGAAGCAAATGCTGGACTCATTTCTGTGAGTTTTCCTTCTCTCTAGGATCTTGACCTCTCAATTACCCTTTGCCTTGGCAGCTCTTCAGTACCTTTAAATTGATTTTTAAAATGTATTTTATCTAGATTTTTTGAAATGGTTCTCAATGGCATTGGTGAATGTGGTTCACTGTTACAAGAAGCAAACATTTCCCTTTTGACATTTTAATGCCTGTTTTGGCACAGGTGGGTGATGAAAATGAACGTCATCCCTTCTTCTTATCTTCACAAGCAAGTAGATTATTAGACCACCAATGACAAATGTCTATTGAGCCTATTTGCAAGGTACCAGAGGCAGAGGAAATACCTCTTTTCCGGGCTTTTCCCAGGGAGCTTTCAGAGCACTAGGAACAGGGGCAGATGCTTTGTGACCATTTAAAGACAGCTTTACCTTACATCATCTTGTTCTGTTGAAAGGGAACAATAACTCTAAGTGATAACCCATTTAACGGGCTGAGGCCAATCCCTAGCACACAGCTAGTGCTCAGTCAGTGCTCCTTTCTGACTTCTGGAAGCACCTTCCTGCTCTCCTTAGAGCTTTGCATTCCTGTCTCCCACCTTCAAAAGCTCTTATAAGAAGTTGGCATAAACTAGGAGTTTGGGATTAATGGATACACACTCTTCAGTTCAGTTCAGTTCAGTTCAATCGCCCAGTCGTGCCCGACTCTTTGCAACCCCATGAATCGCACCTAAAATAGATAAACAACAAGGACGTGGATACACGTGTGTGTGTGGCCGAGGCCCTTTGCTGTCCATCTGAAGCCATCACAGCCTTGCTCATAAGCTATACGCCAACAGGGAACTATATTCAATATCTTGTAGTAACCTACACACAATGGAAAAGAATCTAAATATATATACATACATATATATATATATATATATATACACACACACATATACATAACTGTTGCTATTGTTTAGTAGCCAAGTCATGTCTGACTCTTTGCAACCCCCTGAACTATAGACCCACCAGGCTCCTCTGCCCATGGGATTTCCCAGGCAGCAATATTGGAGTGGGTTGCCATTTCCTTCTCCAGGGGATCTTCCCGGCCCAGGAATTGAACCCACACCTCCTGCACCGGCAGGTGGATTCTTTACCCTGGGCCGCCTGGGAAGCCTATATACATGTGTGTGTAAATCTATGCATATATATAGATACACAGACATATATACACACATATATATGAGTCACTCTGCGTACAGTAGAAGCTTACAAAAATTGTAAATCAATTAGACTTCAATAAAAAATATTTTTAAAATTGAGAATTGCATGTGTATCAACCATTCCTTCAGACAACCAAGGGATGAAATGTGAGTTGTAACCAAAAGCAAAGAACAAGCAAAGTGACCACATCCTGAATTTCTCTTCTCTTCTCCTCCCACTTCGAAAAGTTGGAAGAAACTACATTTATCAAAAACCCAGGAGAGTTACCCTAGACCCAGGACTTCTTTCTTTGCTTTCCTCCTCCCCTTGAAACATAACAATGAAAACACAAAACAAAATACATTAGCCATGTTTTTTTACAGATAAACTGTCAAAGAATAAAGGATGAAAGGGAAAGCTACACATTGAAAGAGACTTTATAAACATCAGTCAAACCCACTGTGTTAACCTTATTTGGATTCTTATTCAAACAAAGTATTAAAAGATTAAATTGACATTAATGAGACAATTGAAAATGTGAGCTCTTAGTATTTGATGATATTAAGAAAATTTTAACATAACCACAAAACCATTATCATGCCTAAGTATATGAGTCCTTATCTCTCAGAAATACACATGAAGATGGTACAGAAGAGATTTTATGATGTCTTGATTGGCTTCTAAAAAATATGGAGGAAGAGGGGAATAGGAGGGAGTTTCGATTTTAAAAAGAGGAAAATGACTGCCCAAGGGAGGATGCTTGAGTGCTCCAAAAGGTTAAAACTGCACCCAGAGTTAGTGAGCATTTCTAAGACTTCTGCTTTTTTGGATCAGCTACTACTCTGCCTTATCTCTTCTCATTTCCTTCTTTAAATTCCGTGTAAACCATTAGCTTCCGTACTAATCCCCATGCTGAGCAGTAGGTTTGGTAATATCGTCGCAGGTAATCAAAGTCCTCATTTCATTTATCTCCTTTCCCATTAAGGGACCAAGTCTCTCATCTCCACAGGTCCCCGGTCCCCCAGAGCCACGGGAGAGACAATAGCAATTTGAGGCAGGATTTGAGTCCCCAGATGGTCACTAAGCGCCAGCCACTGGGGATACTAAGCCAAGCACTGAAGCCGGCAGAGCAGCCCTCATCGCTGTGATGGGGAGGTGGGAGCAAAGCATAAGCTCTATGTCTGCAGCTGGAAGTCCCACTGAAAAGTTGGTCCCATATGGGAAGACCCTAACCCCAGCACCCTTACATACCCTTTACGTGTTGGAGACAGAACAGACATCCTGGGTTCTAGCAGCAGCACTCTGGGTGTCCACCAGCCACACGAGCCTGGGGAATCTTCTAGCCTGCCTGAGCAGCAGAGTCCTCATTTAGAAAACGAAGCCAGCGTTCTTCCCCTGCCTTCTTCCTTAAAGGGAATTAAGGTCAAAGGAGTTTAATCTTAGGAAAGAGTTTAGGGAACTTCAGAGCAAGCATTATAAGAAGGGGAGGGACCATTACAAGAACCCAGAAGCCCTGGGTCAGTACAAACTGCCGGAGAAACATGGCTTGATGCCAGCTGTTTAGGTGAAAGAAATCAATGGTAACTGAAGACAGAAGCTTTTTGGTGTTGGAGTCTTCAGAAGACAGGACTTGGGAAGAGCAAATACTTATCCAAAGCCATCTCAGATGTCCCTACCTCATCTCCGCTGCCCCCCCAAACAGCGACGTCACGAGCAGGGTTCACCGGCTGATCCCTCCCTGTGTTTTCTCTAGTCTGGCGACGGCATCTCAGTCCCGGTGGTCTGTCTGCTGCCGTGAGCCCAACTTTAGTCAGGCTCAGCTAAGAGGAGATGGGATGAAACGTACCCCTCAGCCCACCCTGGCAGGCACAGCACCTTCTCCATAATGCAAGAGGCTCCTCCTGGTTGGCACATTGGCTCTGTTCAGTTCAGTTCATTTCAGTTCAGTCACTCAGTCATGTCTGACTCTTTGCAACCCCATGGACTGCAGCACACCAGGCCTCCCTGTCCAACACCAACTCCCAGAATTTACTCAAACTCATGTCCATTGAGTCAATGATGCCATTCAACCATCTAATCCTCTGTCATCCCCTTTTCCTCCCACCTTCAATCTTTCCCAGCATCAGGGTCTTTTCCAGTAAGTCGGTTCTTCACATCAGGTGGCCAAAGTATTGGAGTTTCAGCTTCAGCATCAGTCATTCCAATGAATATTCAGGACTGATCTCCTTTAGGATGGACTGGTTGGATCTCCTTGCAGTCCAAGGGAATCTCAAGAGTCTTCTCCAACACCACAGTGCAAAAGCATCAATTCTTCGGTGCTCAGTTCAGTTCAGTTCAGTTGCTCAGTCGTATCCGATTCTTTGCAACCCCATGAACTGCAGCACACCAGGACTCCCTGTCCACCACCAACTCCCAGAGTTCACCCAAACTCATGTCCCTCGAGTCGGTGATGCCATCTAGCCATCTCATCCTCTGTCGTCCCCTTCTCCTCCTGCCCCCAATTCCTCCCAGCATCAGAGTCTTTTCCAATGAGTCAACTCTTTACACGAGGTGGCCAAAGTATTGGAGTTTCAGCTTTAGCATCAGTCCTTCCAAAGAACACCCAGAATTGATCTCTTTTAGGATGGACTGGTTGGATGTCCTTGCAGTCCAAGGGACTCTCAAGTGTCTTCTCCAACACCACAGTTCAAAAGCATCAATTCTTTGGCGCTCAGCTTTCTTTATACTCCAACTCTCACATCCATACATGACCACTGGAAAAACCATAGCTTTGACTAGACGGACCTTTGTTGGCAAAGTAATGTCTCTGCTTTTTAATATGTTATCTAGGTTGGTCATAACTTTGCTTCCAAGAAGTAAGCGTCTTTTAATTTCATGGCTGCAATCACCATCTGCAGTGATTCTGGAGCCCCAAAAAATAGTCTGCCACTGTTTCCACTGTTTCCCCATCTATTTGCCATGAGGTGATGGGACCGGATGCCATGATCTTAGTTTTCTGAATGTTGAGTTTTAAGCCAACTTTTCATTCTCCTCTTTCACTTTCATCAAAAGGCTCTTTAGTTCTTCTTCACTTTCTGCCATAAGGGTGGTGTCATCTGCATATCTGAGGTTATTGATATTTCTCCTGGCAATCTTGATCCCAGCTGGTGCTTTATCTAGCCCAGCTTTTCGCATGATATATTCTGCATATAAGTTAAATAAGTAAAGTGACAATATACAGCCTTGACTTACTCCTTTCCTGATTTGGAACCAGTCTGTTGTTCCATGTCCAGTTCTAACTGTTGCTTCTTGACCTGTATACAGATTTCTCAGGAGGCAGATCTGGTGGTCTGATATTCCCATCTCTTTAAGAATGGGCTCTGTAGTTGACTCAAAGCCAGTGAGGCACTGATCACACTGGGGCAGTAAAATCCGCCAACAGTCTCCACCCCACTCGCCCTCTTTGTGAAGGTGATCCACAAGAACGAAGCATGGGGAATCCCTGGTTCTCTGCTGGCTAACTCCACATCCAAGTGCAGGGGGCCCAGGTTAGACCCTGGTCAGGGAACTAGATCCCACAGCTAAGAGTTCACATGTTGCAACTGAAGGTCCGCTTCTCAAAGAACCAGCACGCCACAGCTAAGACTGGCATGGTCAACAAATAATGAATAAGATAAATACTTTAAGAAAGAATGCAGCGTGGAGTCAGGCACCTGCCCACTGCCCGGCACCATTTCCCCAGGGAAACACTGGCGTGGAAGCCCTGAGTCAGGAATCCTGGGTAGCGGTCCACTCAAGGGATTTCTGATACCCTCAGCAGCAACCACAGAGGTTCAATAGCAAAGCGCATGGAGAAAGGGATTGGGGGTAGGTGTTCCCCCTACCTGTGCTTCCTGCCTGAGAGGGGCAGCCTCTGGGATGGGGTGAGACCCCCACGGCCTGCCACACTCTGCCAGAAGGTGTGAGGGCTGTGCCCCAGGCCATGCCAACCATCTCGTGTCTACACCCACACCGGAACGGTTCTCTGTCCCGTCTCTGGGCTGGGTGGGTGGAGATGCCTCCGCAGAGTGGGCCACTGGCAGGAGGAGGGACCTGAGCCTAGAAGCAGTCTGGGGCTCCTAGGACTTTGTTCAATCTTTCTGGGAAAAATACTTTACACCCTCCAGTTATCTTGGAGCAAGCCCCAGTTTCCTGTAAGAGAGCTGAGGGGAGTGGTGCAGACCTGTCTGAACTGAGGGGTGGGGGTGCGGGTCTGTCTGTCTGGACTGAAGGGTGTGGGTCTGTCTGTCTGTCTGGGCTGAGGAGTAGGGGTGCATGTTTGTCTGTCTGACTGAGGGGAAGAGGTATGGGTGTGTCTGTCTGGACTTAGGGGTGGAGGTCTGTCTGTCTGGACTGAGGGGTGGGGGTCTGTCTGTCTGGACTGAGGGGTGGGGGTCTGTCTGTCTGTACTGAGGGGAGGGTGCAGGTCTGTTTGTCTGACTGAGGGGCAGGGGTCTGTCTGAGTGTCTGGACTGAGGGGTGGGGGTCCGTCTGTCTGTCTGAGTTGGGGGGGAGCAGGGGATCTGTCTGTCTGACTGAAGGGTATGGGTCTGTCTGTTTGGACTAAGGGGTGGGGGTGTGGGTCTGTCTATCTGACTGAGGGGCGGGGGTCTATCTGTCTGGACTGAGAGGTGGGGGTCTGTCTGTCTGTCTGGACTGAGGGGTGAGATGGGGTCCTGCCTGGGCCGGGCTGGCCGTTGTGTCTGCTCCAGACACCAGTCTTCCAACAGGGCAGGTGATCGCCTTCCACAGACAGGCTGCACCAGGGGGTTCTCAGGGCACAGCGAGAGGGACGGGGTAGCCCACGCCCCATTGCGGAAGCCCACCCCCACGTTCCGTTTAAGGACCCTCTAGGTGGACAAAGGATTCTGCAGCCTCTGCTGTGAGGACACGACCTCAGGATGCAGGGAAACCCACCACATACCCATGTACATACACGCCTGGGTGTGTGCGCGTGTGTGAATATATAGTCCTGAGTCACTGCTCACAGCAGGAGGAAGGCAATTTTTAGACAGCGTCTGCTCTGTGCTCCTAGTGAATTCACGGGACTCTGTAGAAAGAGACGAGGAGGGAGATGGCGAGGTGACAGACTAAGATGAAAACGGAACTGGCTGAGAGGCAGGCCCCAGCATTCAGGCAGCAGCCCGGAGCTGCGCCAGCAGGGGAGGTGGGGGCCCTAGACACGCCACAGGGACCCAGGGACCTGTGTAGGGACGCAGAGACAGAGGAGTGAGAGGAGAGGAAAGGCGCTGGACGGACAGGATGGTGTCATGAGGACGAGACGTCGACCCTGGGACAGTCACTGCCCGAGCTGGTGGGACGAGACCATGGCACCCGCGAGGGTCAGTGCAGCCGCCTTGAACCCACACGGCCCGAGCCCAGCCTCCTGTAAAGGTCGCACCAAGTTCGAGGACAAATCGTGACCTTATACGAGTGCCTCTGTGTGTCCCGCACTCTCGTCTGTGTTTGAAAATATAGAAACGTGCCCCAGAGAGTGGACAGACTTGCTTCAGTGATGTGGCCAGGAGCCGAGCTGGTGAGGGCAGCCCAGTCTCTGCCTAGGAGGTACGTTGACGTGGAGACACTGACCCTGCACCATCAGCCAGCCTGGCCCTTCCCTCCTGACCCGTGTGAAGTGCTCTGATCATTAGAAGTAATAGAGAATCAGGGAGCTTTACAGCCGGGCTCCAGCCCCGGCACCAGACACGTCATCCTGGACCCCCTTCAGGCCTCTCCACCCAGAGTCAGCCCCACCCCGTGCACGCCGGCCGGCTGTGCGTGTCCTGGTCCTCACGGCCTCCCCCGCACAACCAGCATCCCCGCTGCCTGGTGAGCTCCTTCTCATCCTCCACTGCCCCCTCAAGGACTCCTCTTCCAAGAGCCTCCCTGGTGTTCGCCAGGCCTCCCCTACTTGTGCCGTGCTCCCACCATGGGTCTGAGCTTGGGAGTCATCACACATGGCAGTCTCCAGCGGCTTCCTGGGGCCTGGCACTGACTGTCCTTGCTCAGCTTCTGAACGTCTTCCCTGAGTTCCACGGTGTAAACTTGCAGGCCAGCGTCTTCCCCTGGACTGAGCCACGCGCGCGCAGGGTGTCCGCACACCCACCTTTGCTTGCTGCTGCCGTGGCCCCGGGGGGTACAGAGCAGACTCCCAGCATCTCAGCTCTTCACGGGGCCAGGAGGAATGGATGGGTGGCCCCAAGCTCCAGCTGACCAGTCCCCACCTTGGGGTCAGCCCTCTCCAAGAACACCTTGGCCGTGATCCCCTTGGAGCCCACCACCTTGCCGGAGAAGGCCACCAGCATCTCTGATGTGATGGAGGGGAAGCGCACAGATGGCCTGTCCTCCAGAGGGAAGGGAACAAGTTAAAGACAGCTGAGGACACGTGTCACCAGAGAGGGACAGATGTAGGCACCAATGAGAGTAGGCTCACCAGGAGACAAGCACTTCTGAGAGCCTGTCAGGGTGCAGTCAGCCAGCTCTGGTCGGTGTGGAGGAGACCCTGGGGGTGTTAGCGTGTGGAGGAGACCCTGGGGGTGTCAGCTACCCCGAGTGCTGGGAGGTGAAGGTGGCTTGTGCAGGTGACAGGTGTGTCGTGATAGATTTGGCCATGGCCTGTGAAAGCCAGACCACCTTGAGCCACAGGCCACGCTCGGGGTGTCCCCGAGCCAGCACTGGAAGGGTCCCAGGGCCACACCCAGAGCCCACAGCTCTAGGTGGTCCTTGGAGTCCATCTGTCTGCAACTCTGTGCCCAGAAGTTCATCTGCTCAGACAGCAGGGGAGCTGCATCCACGGGGGAAACCGGGGCTCAGCTAGAGGGAACCGCTGTCCAGGGACCCACGGCCAGGACAACAGGTGACCCTGGGCGCTGCCTCTGACCGGTCTGCACAGCTGGGCCACCCCGGCCCCTGTCTGAGCCTGGGTTTCTCCCCCTGTGAAACACAGGGGCTGCCTTCCAGCCTCTCCAGTAGATGATGCTCATCTCTGCTCAGCCCTGACTGTAAGATGAAGGAGCTCAGGCCCCTGTTTGGCCCAGTCTTGTGGGAAGGTGGTGGCAACACCAGACCCAAGACAGGCTGCCCAGGCATTTTCTCCAAGCACCTAAGCTCTGTGAGCGCGCCAGGGTGGGGGCCCCCGGCACGGAGGACCTGCTGGCCTGACTTTGCTTGAGGTTGAGAGGAGGGCCGGGGGCTGCAGGACCCCAGAGCACCAGGCAGCCCTGTATTCCATCACTGCTCTGCCCTCCTGCATAACGAGCGGGCGGCAGTCTTGCCAAGAATCAGCCTCTCCTGCTGCCCCTCACTCCCAGCACCCACCCAGGGGAGCCCATCTCTGAAGCCCCTCGCTTCTGCCCAGAGTGCCCAGGGGCCAGGGAGCAGCCTCTGACTGCAGGGGGGGCTTGGCCATGGCCTGTGGAGCGGGTGGGCCCAGGGCTGAACTCTGTCCTCTAGAACCACGGACTCTCAGGGTAATGTCGGAGGAGTCACCCGGGCGCTTCTCCTCCTTGGGGTCTTCATCAGAGTTCCAGAGACATGATTCCAAACCACATTCCAGGGAGGTCGAGAGACAGGTTCAGGCCTCAGTTCCTCAAGGGGAGGCTGAAATGAACCCAGCTGGTATCACAGGCCATCAGGATACCAGGGGCGAAAATGAACCCGGCAGGTGTCACAGGCCATCAGGATGCCAGGGCAGACCCACCTCCTTCCTCAGAGGCCACGTTCCATGACCGAGATGGTCAATCCCTCAAGGGTCGTGTTCAGGGGTCAGAGCAGACTCAGACACTTGGTGGGGGTGCGTGGGGCACTCTCTAGCCTGCGGGCCGGGACTGAGGCGGTGGGGTAGCGGGGGTGCACCAGGCCAGGGCCCTGGAAGGCAGGTGAGCTGGAGGGTACAAACCGTGGCTCCCACCCAACCAGGCCTAACAAGTTGCCCGCACCCCTGAACAGGGGCAGGATGGCCTGACTGTACTCACATAAGTCCGCCCACCCGATGCTTGTAGAGTCAGCAGAGAAGAAGCAGGGGAAGCTGTGCTAATTCCTCGGCGTCACAGTGGATGGAAGGAGCCCAGGCCTCAGCCAGGGAGGGGCCAGCTGCCGGCCAGGCCGTCCCAGATGGCAGCCCCCACGCCGGGCCCCCTGGAGGCACTGCTGGTCTCTGAAGGCCCAGCGTGGCTGTGCGAGTGGGAGCCTGGGGAGCAGACAGGAAGGATGGCCGCTAGGCCGGGACGGGCGGCCCATGGAACGCCCAGGGTCCTCCGCGGTGTGACGGGTGCTCTGGACCTCTTCAAACACACCACCCAGAGCAGGAATGCTCAGCCTGCCACGCACAGCTCTGCACTTATCTTCGAAACTTTATTCTTTGTTTCTATAGAAATGATTCAGGCTCAAAGTGGAAAAAAACCAAACCATCCAGAAACAGAGAAAGGAGAGCTTCTCCAAGCTCAGCCGCCTGGACACGACCGTGGCTGAACTTGGCTCGGCGCCCTTCTGCCTATAAAAGCAGAATGAGAAACGAAGCCCCGCCAAGGCCAAGCCCGTAGCAAATCACGGAGAGGGAACGGTGTGCGGAAAGTCTGGAAAAGGACCAGACCTCCTTTCCAAACGCACCCAAGGGAGATGACCCTGCAGAGTGAGAGGAATCAACTTGTTTATACAAACTCAAGCTACGGTTATGCTCAAACCAGGTCACAGCAAGCACGCTGCTCTGAAATTGGCTTTTTCTATCAACAATGTGCTATAGAAATAGTTTAATATCAACAAATAGCCATGTATGTCATTTTTTTACTACTATGTGATATTCCATGTATTTACCATAGCTGACGTAACCAACCTCCATTTAAGACCCATTGACAGCTTTTATTGCTCTGTTTTTTCTATTTTACTTTTTTAAAAAAATAAGTAATACTGTAAGGGCATCTTTGGGCTTCCCTGGTAGCTCATCTGGTAAAGAATCCACCTGCAATGCAGGAGAGCCCAGTTCGCTTCCTGTGTCAGGAAGATCCCCTGGAGAAGGGATAGGCTCCCCACTCCACTATTCATGGGCTTCCCTGGTGGCTCAGACAGTAAAGAATCTGCCTGTGATGCAGGAGACCTGGGTTCGATCCCTGGGTTGGGAAGAGCCCCTGGAGAAGGGAAAGGCTACCCACTCCAGTACTCTTGCCTGGAACATCCCATGGACAGAGGAGCCTGGTGGCTACAGTCCGTGGGGTCGCAGAGAGTCGGACACGGCTGAGTGACTAAGCTCACGGCGCAGCACGAGGGCACCTTCATACCCTCTTCTCTTCACTCCGTGTCATTATTTACTTTACAACAAATAATGACTCAAAAGGCACAGACATTTGTTTCATGATACCTATTTCCAAACTGTCTTCTAGATCATTCATTTCTAAAAAAAAATTTTAAAAACTTTTTATTTTGTATTGGGGTATAGCCAATTAACAGTGTTGTGGTAATTTCAGGTGAACAGTGAAAGGACTCAGCCAACATATTAGATCATTCTGATTTAAGATTCCTACTAAATATGCAGGAATGTTCTCACCAACATAGAGATTTTTTCCAATCCAATTTCTGAATTCCAGTAGGAATTTTTTTTTAAATCTTATTGCTGAGCTTAGCCCTGTGTCATATTTTTTCTTCTGTTTTGTGTGTGGCTGTGCAAGGAGATCCAACCAGTCCATTCTGAAGGAGATCAGCCCTGGGATTTCTTTGGAAGGAATGATGCTAAAGCTGAAACTCCAGTACTTTGGCCACCTCATGAGAAGAGTTGACTCACTGGAAAAGACTCTGATGCTGGGAGGGATTGGGGGCAGGAGGAGAAGGGGACGACAGAGGATGAGATGGCTGGATGGCATCACTGACTCGATGGACGTCAGTCTGAGTGAACTCCAGGAGTTGGTGATGGACAGGGAGGCCTGGCGTGCTGCGATTCATGGGGTCACAAAGAGTTGGACACGACTGAGCAACTGAACTGAACTGACTGAACTGTGCTGCCCTTTCTGTTCTTGGGGTGACTTGATTTCTAATTTATTCCTAAAAACCCGTATATATGTGGGTTTGTTGGTCAGGTGTATGAAAAATATGGTCCCAAATGTTGACCTTTCAGGAGGCGTTTCTCATCCATCTGTTTTATACTTTCCTGTGGTCACATTTGTCAGTATTTCCTATTATGGTTTCTAGAGTTGGGACATCCAAAAAAAAAAAAAAGACCTTTTCAATGAGGCTCCATTGTAGAACATTCACAATCTGCTTTTTGCTGTATAATTCTCTAATGGTTCTGGATGTCTTTAGTTTTAAAGACATTGGACTCAAACTGTCCTCTTTCTCCACCTGCTGAACCATTTCTCCCAAACATTTTATTGAAAACTGAAATCAATCTCGCTCTTGGTCCGAAATCCACCATTCTGTCCACCCAGCCCTGCCCCACCCACACCTGGATTCAGCGACAGGGGTTTTAGTTACAGTTTAATTCCTGACAGGCTTGATCCTCCAACATGGCTCTGTTTGAGAATTTTTCTTACTATTGTCTTCTTTTTTCATTTTGGTGAGGAATCTTTGAGTTTTATAATGAGAATCATCTTACTTGATGAATAGAAAAATTAGTACAGGAATAAATCATGAGGGCACGGGGTCCCCTATGACCTTTTTCCACTTCCTGCAACTGGCCCTGAGGCATCATCATAAAACTCCAGTTCAGTTCAGTTCAGTTCAGTCGCTCTGTTGTGTCCGACTCTTTGCGACCCCATGGACTGCAGCACCCCAGGCCTCCCTGTCCATCACCAACTCCCAGAGCTTACTCAAACTCAGGTCCATTGAGTCGGTGATGCCATCCAACCATCTCATCCTCTGTCATCCCCTTCTCCTCCCGCCTTCAATCTTTCCCAGCATCAGGGTCTTTTCAAATGAGTCAGCTGTCTGCATCAGGTGGCCAAAGTATTGGAGCTTCAGCTTTAGCATCAGTCCTTCCAATGAATATTCAGGACTGATCTCCTTTAGGATGGACTGATTGGATCTCCATGCAGTCCAAGGGACTCTCAAGAGTCTTCTTCAACACCACAGTTCAAAAGAATCAATTCTTTGGTGCTCAGCTTTCTTTATAGTCCAACTCTCAGGAATCCTGGAATCAGAGGACACCGGAGAGACTCCAAGGGCCCTGTCTCCTCTGCACTCATATGTGGAAATATTTGAAACAGATATTCATTGGGTGACTTTTTGTTTGTCTTTTTGTTGTAAGGCATCTTCCTTCCTTAGACAGCAAAGAGATCCAACCAGTCCATCCTAAAGGAAATCAGTCCTGAATATTCATTGGAAAAGATTGATGCTAAAGCTGAAGCTCCAATACTTTGGCCACCTGATGTGAAGAGCTGACTCCTGGAAAAAGACCCTGATGCTGCGAAGGATTGAAGGCGGGGGAAGGGGACCACAGACGGTGAGACGGTTGGACGGCATCACGATTCAATGGACATGAACGTGGGCAACTCTGGGAAGTGATGATTCAATGGACACGAACGTGGGCAAACTCTGGGAAGTGACGATTCAATGGACACGAACGTGGGCAAACTCTGGGAAGTGGTGAGGCGCAGGGAGGCCTGGCGTGCTGCCGTCCTTGGGGTCACAGAGAGTCGGACATGCCTTGACGACTACACGGCAATAATCTTCCTTTTTGGTGACTCTAATCCCTCCCCACTCGAGACTCACCTGATGTCCTTGAGTCGGGGGCCTTGGGTCCCAGCCCGAGGTCTACGTGTCCAGGTGTCAGGTCTGCACAGAGTCTCCAAGGTGGCCCCCCCTCCTCCCTGGAGTCTGGGCCTCGCTTGGCTGGTGGGCTGGGCGGAGGGACTGAGCAGTCACCGCTCTGGTCTGCCCTCCTCCCCAGGCATCACATCTGTCACCTCTGTCCACTCTCTGGCATTCCCCGAGCTAGCATCTCTGCAAAAGGTTTGCTCCATGCCAGGGGCACCTGCCTGTCAGGGTCTCCTGTCTGGCGCTCGGTTCAGCTACCTACCGCTGTGTACCCAAGAACCCAGCACCTGGACAGCAACGTGTCACGACGTTCTCTGACCGTCTGAGGGTCACCTGGGCTCAGGTGGGGAGTCCTTGCCTGGAGTAGCTCGTGGGGTCAGGTGGAGGGCAGATGAGAGACCTGAAGGTGCCCGGGTCAGAAGTCCCGGAAGGCCATGTCATCACACGGCCACCCCCTTAGCCACTGTGTCTGGAACAAGAACAGTCTGGGGGTCTCTCTCATGCATCTGAAGATTACCTGAAGGGGCAGGCTTCACATGGGGGTTACAGGGTGCCCAGGATCCAAGTACCATGGCGTGGGGGCGCTGACTGAAGGCCCGGTGTAAAGCTTGGCCCTGAGGGAGAGGCGCAAGTCCAATCTCCTCTGCAGGAAAAGCAGACCTGCCCAAGGGCTCTGGCGGCGGCCTTGGGGCCTGGCGCAGCCTTGGAGGCGTGGAAAAGGTGCTGCAGAGAAATCGCCCAGCACGGGGCTCCTCACCAACCTGAGCGAGTGGGGACACTTGAAACATACTTAATTTCCCTTAGAAATGACAATCAGTTACACTTCTTGTACCTGAGTGTCAAGAGCAATGAATATCTCTAGCCATTTTAAGTTTCCATAAGCCACGGAGACTGTTAAAAATACTGGGTGGATAGATGGGGGGCTGGAAGCGTAGATGGATAGATGGATGGATGAATATATGGATGGGTGGAGGAATGGATGGATGGATGAGGTAGATGGATGGATGGGTGGGGTAGATGGATGGAGGGATGGATAGATGCAGGGAGGGAGGGAGGGATGGGCAGGTGTTAAATGGACATTTAGGAGCATGACATCTCTCTGAAGATGAGTTTTCTGATCTTAAAAATTCGAATGTGGTCTGTTCACTGACTTGTGATGTCAAATGTGATGTCGTGATGTTTGGAAGAAAATAGTTTCAACTACTCACTTCTTTCCTTCGCACTTCAGTGACGCTTTGTCATGTAGAACTGCCTCCTTTTCCACAATATGCGCTCTTGAATCAACCCTGGCACTCCTGAGCACTGCAGACCAGCCTCGTGGGCCAGAGTTGGTCTCCTTGGCCCGCCTGCAGTTCTACGCATGGGGCAGCGTGAGTCCGGTGAGACCCAGTGGCCTTGAGATGAGTCAAGTGCGAGTTCAGCCCTTCTCTCTGCAGCTAGCTCTGCAGGCTGGGTCTTCGTCCAGACGCTTGGCCTTTGAAAGTAAGGTGATCTAACTGGGACACAGTCAGGAATGCGCGGCTGGGTGCCCTGCCAGCTGCCTCTGGGAAATGGACAAAAACACATGCCACGCGGGAGAGCGTGTCCCCTCTGGAGTATCAGGTCACTCTGCAGCAGCATCGCCATGATTGTGTAAAACGGGAGAGCAGAGCAAACATGCTTAAACACAAACAGGCCAAATGAACGTAAGGGTTTGGTAGGATTCTCGCTCATTAGGTGTCAGCCTGGGCTGCTCGAGGATGCGTCAGCCACGGGAGCCCTGAAGCCGCCTCCACTTTCCGGGATCTCCAGCGGAGCTTGTCGGACTCCAGGGTGCTCAGGTCCCCGGGGCCTGTGAGAGTGGAGATCTTGTTTCAGGAGGCCAGGGCCGGGCCTGAGCAGCTGCATTCCTCACAAGCTCCAGCTGAGGCTGATACTGCTGTTCATGAGCCACACACAGAGAGCAGGGTGCAAGCCGAGGCGGAAGGGGGCTCTTCTGAGAGGGCCTGGGGGATGGCGGGAGCCCACCTGGTCCTGACGCAGTTGGCACCTGCTCCTTTGCGCCCATCGCCTGCCCCTCTGCGCCTGACTCTGCCCCCTTCTCTTCCCCTGTCACACGGTCTCATCCCACTCACGGCTCAGCTGAAATGTCCCATCACTGGAGGACTCCCTGGGGCGTTGCCCTCGTTCACAGCCCCTGGGACACCGGGGAGTCAGGGACACTGGGTTGTGACCCAGCCCTGGCCCTGCTGCGTAAGCACAGACTGTCGCCGGGCCCGGGTTTTGCGCTTGTACACCCGGAACCGGGCAGGAGCTAACGCTGTAGGAGCAGACGTTCTTCAGAAACTAGTGCAATGTGGAAAAGAGACCTCAGAGTAGATCTGGACCCAAATCAGAATACAGAGTGGACACGAGGGAACTACAGTCGAGAAGTGGAGTGAGATTCAGTGGACGGACAAGTATAAGAGCTAACATCGGGGTGAAGGGGCTCTGGCTAAAGCAACCCAACAGGATTCTTGCTGAAGGCAGGCCTGGGAGGTCAGACATCCCCCGGGGTGGTGGTGGTGGGGAGGTAAGGACCCCAATCAGACATGGAAGGTGATTAGACATGGATGGTGGGTTTTTTGGTGAAACTGACCCAGCAGGGTTCCTACTAAAAACGGATGTTACGGGGAAATGCACGCATGGGCCCAGGAGAAGGTCTGGGATCCTGACTGACGTCTGCTCGAGCTAAGAATCTCTGCACCGCCTGAGAAGCCAACCTTCTGCACAGAAAGCCCTGGAAAGCTTTATGCAAATTCAAGCGAAATGAAAGTCGCCCAGTCGTGCCCGACTCTTTGCGACCCCATGGACTATACAGTCCATGGAATTCTCCAGGCCAGAACACTGGGATGGGTAGCTTTTCCCTTCTCCAGGGGAATCTTCCAAACCCAGGGATCGAACCCAGGTCTCCCACATTGCAGGCAGATTCTTTACCAGCTGAGCCACAAGGGAAGCCCATTGCAAATTCAAGAGACTGTGAATAATTTTGAGGTCTCTGTCAGAGGGCTTCCCCTCCTTAAGATGCTAGAGGGCGATTGCAGGCCCTGTAGGGCCTCAGCTCAATGCTGTGCAGGAGAAGGGCGCAGCCAGTGCCCCTGGGCCCTGCCCTGTGCCGCTGAGGACAGGACCTTCCCAGAGGACAAGGGGCCTTCACTTTTCTCACCACCCCAGGTCATTGGAGGCCCAGTCGGCGCCCCAGAACCAGGTCGCCCTCCCTGGTTCTCCCTTCCGTCTGGGTGGTGGTTCGGGGTCCTGCACCTGCTGGGGGAGGCAGGCCCATGGCACACACCGCGACCACAGGGACGCCCACGCTCGCCGTGGGCCTCCGGGCGGACGCAGGCTCAGCCCCTTGACGAGCCTCACAGGCTGCGGTGATGCGTGGGGGGCCGCGAACCAGCCGGGGGCCTCTGCCAGGAGCTCAGCCCTGAGTAGCACTGGCACCTCAGGGGCTTGGAGGGCAACTCGAGGGATTTCTGCTGCTAGGAAAACGTGGAGTGCTTTCAGATTTGGAGAAGCACAGGCTTCTCAGATCTGCCGCCAGAGACCTCATCCTCTGGTCAGAAGGGACTCTAAATGGATTTTCTCCTCTGGACAGGAGGGAGTTTCCACTCCACAACTGGTGTCTTCCCCAGCTCTGCTGCTCGGGCTCCAGATCAGAATGGTCTAGACTCGGCTCCTGGCCTGGACCACCCAGCTCGTGGGGTCACAGGCGTCCTCTGGGGGCATCACCTGGCCTCCAAGCCTTCTCTGCCGGGGGGGACAGGACGGAGCTGTCGGGCTGGCTGTGGTCGGCTGACTGTTCTGCAGTGGGCGAGTGGATGGTCCTCCCGAGCCCTCTCCCATATAAAATGGAGAGGCCGGAGCAGGCGCGGTCAGAGCCTGTTTCCCGCTGACGTTACGCTCTGTGGACAGGCCTGCCTCTGACACCTCTGTGTTTCCATGTGCCGAGTACATGGGTTTGAATGTGTTTCAACACTGCAGAGAGTGTGTGATGTAAAGTGTACGACTGTGCAGGGTCGTTTGCTCCAACCCCTAACTTTCTCCTTTTACAGGGGCCTCAGGGTCCTTGTATCTGCTGGGCTCAGTCTCTATGCATTTCTTTAAATCGCAGAAGCAATTTGAAAATGTCATTGGCTTGAAAGGACTTCTCTGTGGTGCTTTAGGGAAACAGAAGAGAGAGATGGAGACGTCTTCCTTGCCCTTCTGATAAAGGCACTAATCCCATCATGGGCCCCACCCTCGTGAGCTCATCTAACCCCAGTCACCCTCTCAGATAGTGCCTCCTAACACCACCACTCTGGGGGCTAGGACCTCAACATGTGAATTTAGGGATGAGACAAACATTCGGTCCATAAGGGTGTTGTTAACAGAAAAAGATATTCTTTTATGATGAACTGTTTCTGTACTGCTGTTATCAGCTTCCTTGTCTGGAGCAATTACAAATATTCATAAAAGTCACTTCTAGAAATGACCCTGGAAGCAGGAACAAATTCCATTCCATGAACACACACACACCCCCACACACGCACACAGCCTGCTGTGAAATTCCAAAATGTGTTACATGCAAATACACGTGTTACCATGCTTCTTCTAAGCTCACCATCACACATGACCATGCACTCCTCAGAATAAGACAGAAGAGTGGGAGACAGCGGAGATTTTCCTGCCGGAAAGTTAGTGTCAACGTCTCAGCGCTGTTTCTGCATCTCCGAGTCAGCCTCGGGACGTGTCCACACCCACCTCTCTCCTCCCTCGGACGCCACCCCTTGCTGGTCCAAACCTGAGATCACCATTTTCCCTGCGGACAGATTCTTTCCCATTGCCAAGCCTTCGTCCCCTTGGCCGATGGCCCCACCCTGCAAGGCTCCCGTGGGGCGTCCAGGGCTCCTGTTCCCCACCCACCCCCAGCACCCCACCAAATGTGCTCACCTTCTCCCACCCCTAGAATCCGCCCCTCCCCACTCCAATCAGGGCTCCTGCAAACACCAGGCCCAGATGCCAGGGTTCCTTCCTTTCCCATCCATCCACCCTCCTCCCTCCAGCTGCAAGGGGGAGTTTTCTGAAAGAGGAATCTGTGCTGGACTGTGGCTCCCATGCCCTCCGGATCTCAGCTGTGTCCCCTGACATGCAAGCTCCCGGTGACATGGGTTTGCCTCCCTCTCCACCACCTTGCTCTTAATGGCCCTGACGTTCGCCCATTCATCAAACGCTCAGGATCTCTAAAGTGTTGAATGAAGAAATGAATGGAGGAATGAATGAAGAGAGCACTGAGGGCCTCAGCCTCCCAGCATGTCCTCCCATGTCCCCAGCCTGGAATGCTGTCCCTCCTCCCTGCAGGGCTGAGTGTAACCAAGGACCTGGATTGTGCCTGGCTGGATTTCAGAGCTGTGATGGGCCAGGGGCTGCTGCTGCTGCTGAGGCCCTCCCATACCCTTTCAGAAGACAGGGTCTGGAGAGGGCTGTCCCACCTGCCATCGACTAGGCTTGAAGACCCCCGAGTCGTCTTAGCTGGGGCCTCACATAGAGTGGAGCAGAGACAAGTCACCTCCATCCCGCTGGGTCCTGCCTTGATTTCTCACCCACACGAGTGGCAGGAGATGATGAAACAATTGCTGCTTTAAGCTACTCCATCCCAGGTGATTTGTTATTTGGCGAGCGGTAGCTGACACAGCCGTTAATGTTGCAAGTCCCGCCAAGGGCCGGGCAGTGCCCGCAGGGGCCGGTGCCCAGTGAGCTCAGTCGCCACCACTTCCGTGTGGGAGGGGCTGCTACCCACCCAGTCATGGGCGAGGAAACACGTGCAGAGGCTCAGGCGCGCTGCCCAGGGCTCCACAGCCCGTGAGGGCAGACTGAGTGTGACAGTTTTCCAAATGCATCTGAAGAGCTTCAGACTCTTGAAACCAATGGGCCTTGCCTCAATCAGATGTCATGGGGTCATTCGGGTGACCTGCAGCGTCCTTCTCTCTCCTGTTAGCCGAGGGCGGAGGTGATCCCTCATAGAAGGCAGGGTGACCGGCTCCCGTCAGCTGCTGGAAGAGCCTCTGTGCTTTCAGGGAGGCAGGTGTCCAGACCTGCAGAGCATCACCTGGAAACAGGCCTGCTTCCAAGCACCTGCTCTGCTCTCTCATCTCGGCAGTGAGTGAGCCCCCTCCCGAGCCCCGGGGTCTGCCCGCTTCACCCAGGTCCCCTCCCTGCCCCTTCCCCATCACCCACCCCCCACCCAAACTGGCCTCCTCTCTGGCACCCTTCACCTGGAGCTCTGTACACATCGTTCACCCACTTGCTCCAGAGACCCTGGGACCCAGGCTCCACCAGAGCAGGACATATCTGATCTGGTAGGGACATGCCTGATCCCCCAGTGTCACCAGCGCCCAGACCGGAGCCGAGCGCGAACTTTACGTTAGCCAATCACTCCCCACTCTCAGGGCAGAGACACATGTGCCCCTCTGCGGGATTGCAGCACTGGGGCCGCTGAGGGGGCCGTGAGGGCCTGGGGCCCGTGACTCGATGTGAGCAGGCTGCTGTCCCTGCCAGGCCCCGCTGGAGGGAGGAGCCGGGGACCGAGCCCAGCCTCGCGAGGACCGCGGCCTCCCGGCACCTGCGGATGCGTCCTGACTCATCTCCAGGCTCCCGGAGGAGAGTCTGGAAGGATGGAGCAGAGACGGGGTGGGGTGACGGGGACCTCTCTGCGGGCACCGCCCTGGCCAGGACCGTCAGGTGTCGTTGTGAGGACGGTTAACGGGAACAAGCAGCGGACGAGTCAGCCGAGGACACGGCAGCCCCCTTGCCCTCTGTCCTCAGGTCCTGGAGCGCCCGCTGGGTGAGGACGTCCCTCCTTTAAGATGGAATCCTCAGCCTGGAGCGTTTTTTTAATTTATTCATTTAACTGGAGGATAACCACTTTACAATATTGTGACTTTCTGCCATACATCATCATGACTCGGGCATAGGCGTACGTGTCCCCTCCATCTTGAACTCTGCTCCTACCTCCCTCCCCACCCCACCCCGCCAGGTGGTCACAGAGCAGCCGCTTTGGGTGTTCTGCGTCAAACATCAAACTTGCACCGGCTATGTTACATTGTTTGGCATTGCCTTTCTTGGGGATTGGAATGAAAACTGACCTTTTCCAGTCCTGTGGCCACTGCTGAGTTTTCCAAATTTGCTGGCATATTGAGTGCAGCACTTTCACAGCATCATCTTTTAGGATTTGAAATAGCTTAGCTGGAATTCCATTGCCTCCACTAGCTTTGTTCACAGTGATGCTTCCTAAGGCCCACTTGATTCTCACTACAGTATGTCTGGCTCTAGGTGAGCTGGATTTAGAAAAGGCAGAGGAACAAGAGATCAAATGGCTGACATCTGAGGGGTCATAAAAAAAGAAGAGAGTTCCAGAAAAACTTCTACTTCTGCTTTACTGACTATGCTAAAGCCTTTAACTGTATGGATCACAACAAACTGTGGAAAATTCTTAAAGAGATGGGAATATCAGACCACCTGACCTGCCTCTTAAGAAATCTGTATGCAGGTCAGGAAGCAATAGTTAGAACTGGACATGGAACAATAGACTGGCTCCAAATAGGAAAGGAGTATGTCAAGGCTGTATATTGTCACCCTGTTTATTTAACTTATATGTGGAGTATATATCATGTGAAATGCCAGGCTGGATGAAGCATAAGCTGGAATCAAGATTGCCAGAGAAATACCAATAATCTCATACATGCAGATGACACCACCCTTATGGCAGAAAGTGAAGAAGAACTAAAGAGCTTCTTGCTGAAAGTGAAAGAGGAGAGTGAAAAAGCTGACTTAAAACTCAACATTCAAAAAACTAAGATCATGGCATCTGGTCCCATCACTTCATGGCAAATAGATGGGGAAACAATGGAAACAGTGACAGACTTTATTTTCTTGGGCTCCAAAATCACTGCAGATGGTGACTGCAGCCATGAAATTGAAAGATGCTTTCTCCATGGAAGAAAAGCTATGACCAACCTAGACAGCATATTAAAAAGCAGAGACATTACTTTGCCAACAAGGGTCCATCTAGTCAAAGCTATGATTTTTCCAGTAGTCGTGTACAGATGCAAGAGTTGGACTATAAAGAAAGCTGAGTGCTGAAGAATTGATGCTTTTGAACTGTGTTGTAGGCGCAGACTCTTGAGAGTCCCTTGGACTGCAAGGGATCCAGCCAGTCAATCCTAAAGGAAATCACTCCTGAATATTCACTGGGTTAATGCTGATGTTGAAGCTCCAATACTTCGGCCACTTGGTGCAAAGAGCTGACTCATTGGAAAAGACCCTGATGCTGGGAAAGATTGAAGGCAGGAGGAGAAGGGGACGACACAGGATGAGACGGTTGGATGGCATCACTGACTCAATGGACATGAGTTTGAACAAGCTCCCGGAGTTGGTGATGGACAGGGAAGCCTGGTGTGCTGCAGTCCCTGGGCTCATAAAGAGCAACTGAACCGAACAGGTCTATTTTATATTTGGTAATGCATATGTTTCAGTGCTAGTCTCTCAAATCATGCCACCTTCTCCTTCCCCCACTGTGTCCACAAATCTGTCCTTTACATCTGTGTCTCCTTTGCTGCCTTTCACATAGGCCCGGAGCGTTTACCCAGACAGGCAGGCAGGGACCAGCGGGCCTCCTGGTCGAACAGAAGTCCCGCCTGCCCCACACGGCTCAGGAGTGAGCAGCACCCCACTTGGAGGTTCAGACACAGGCTGGGACCTCGTGTTACCTCCTTCTCCAGGGTCAGCCTGGCTGGACACCCTGTCGCCCCTTCCCCAGCATTTCTGCAGCTGCCTCCACCTCGGGGCCTCTCCGGGCAGCAGGTGGGAGAGGTGGGCCCAGGTAGGAGGCGCCAGGCCCAGTGGGGAGAGGCTCACACTCTTGTCCAGCAACCAGGACAGACGCCAGGCCTCCCCGTGTGTCGCTGAGACGTTCCTGCACAGCAGTGTGGTCCTGGAAGCCACGATCACAGTCCTGCCAGTTTCTCCTTCTTCCGTCGCGACCCCAGAGTCCCGCCACTCCATGGGTGCTCACGGATGGCTTACCTCACACTTCCTGAGCCCTGTCTGCGAAAGGGGCCCTGTCCGTTTTAAGAGCTTGAAGGACGCTGTGTCCAAGTTAATCCCCTTCCACGGGAACTGTAAGAGCTTAAATCCTTGCAGCAGAAAGAGAGCATTTGGCAAACCGGTGCTAAAATTCTCAAAACAAACTTATTAGTTAATGCAGCCTGTCACCATGACAACCAAACAGCCTGGAAACAAACCCTTAGCACACGGATTTATAACTGTGGAAGGTTTAGCTAATGCCGTTCCAGAGGTGTATTATTTTCCACTTTCAGTTATAATAAAAAAACTAATTTAAAATCCTGCATGAGAGCACAGTCTGTCAGAGACCTCCGTCCACAAAAGCAAAGCCCCCAGAGCACGCAGCTGGGTATCTGCACCTCCCCGCCCCCAACCGTCTCAGGTGTGCGAGGGGTGCAGGTGCGTCCTCCGCAGGTGGCTGCCCTCCTGGGCCAGAGTGACGCACCAGGGGTCAGTAGGGACCACGAGTCCTAGGCCAGGGGCCCAGCTAGGGCTCAGGGCTTCCTTCCCAAGTTCACTCCAGGAGACACCGATGGGACCCAGTCGTGTTTGCAGCTCATGAAGCAGTCACTATGTGACCGGAAGGTGGGATGCCGCTCCTGAACCCTCCCCCACCTTGTTTTGGAACTCTGATTTCTTTCCAGAAGAGGAACCCCACCCTAAGGGGTGTGACCAGGGGTCATGGCACCCCCTTTCCCTCTTGGTGCTGTGACCTTCCCCATGACCTTCCCCCCACTCCCCCGTGGCCCCCCAGAAAGCCCCTCCTTCACCCCGCCCTTCCCTTGACCCAACAGCATCCAGTCCAGCCAGGGTCCTGACCGGGGTCTGACTGTACCACATCCCTGTGAGACCCCAGCCCCTCAGCAGATGGCCCAAGTGCAGGGGAGGGTTTTCAGGGACGGATCTGTAGACTGCGACCCTGCAGGGAATGAAAGGGCCAGGAGATACGAGGCTGACTGGTCACCTTGGAGACCAGTTTAGAGAGCACCGGGATGGCTGGTGTGGCACCATGGACAGGACTGCCAGGGCAAAGGGTGGTAAGAGTCGGGGCCAGGAGACACGTTGCTGGCTGGGGTCCGTCTGTACTGACCTGGGCCCATCACCACTCTGGTTAACGTTGGCCTTGACCGGGAAGGTGGTGAACAGGGACAAGAATGTACCGTGCTCAGGAGGGGGTCAGTCTCTTTACCTGCCTGAGTCTGACGGCGGGCCTGTGAAATACCGGTAATAACAGCGGGAGTTAGCAGAAGGGTTATGCCGGGTTCTACTGGAAGTGTTCCTCAAGGGTCAGTTCACCTGTCCACCAGGTATCAGGGTCAGGACTGTCGCTACCCCCGATGTACGGATGCCCTGTCTCTGGGCTGAGTGTTTGCCTCCATCCTTGGAGCCCAAGCCCCAGCCAAGTGGAAGGGCCTTAGGGCTCGAGCCGATGGCAGCAGACCCGTGCCGCCGCCCACCTCCCAGAAGCGCGTCAGGCAGGCCGGGAGCTCTGGGGGCCGATGGAAATCAGGGCTGGAGTACACCAGGGAAGGCTGAAGCAGCTGACACTGAGCGGCCAGCCCTTGCTGCCTCCCAACCCCAAGCTCAACACTAAGCCCCATCCCACTGGGCACCCCCATCCACAGCCTGACATGATGGCATCCGCCTCTAGGGCAGCGGGGACAGCTGCCCACCCCCAGACCTTCCCCAGCAGTGGCCACAGTGGTGGGAGGGACTGGCCACTGAGTTTGATACGTATCACCCCCCACTCCTCCTCCAAGCTGGATGGGGCCATCACCCGAGGGCACTGCTGGGCCAGGCCCACTGCTGGGCCAGGACTTGGCCAGAGGGAAGGTGGACACACGGAGCCCTGGGGCCTACACCAAGGCGGGAGCAGGTGGGACCCAGGGTGCCTGCATGACGGACTGCCTTTCTGGGCTGGGCCTGGAAATGCAGACACGAGTAGGAGTCTAGAACAGAGCTTCTCTCCTGGACAAGGAGGTGTCCGACCTGAGGGGAAAATCCAGGATCCTGGGCTGAAGCTGGGAAACGGTGGGGCTGGCAGGACGTTAGAAGGTTTAGACCAAAGAGGCAGGAAGGCCATATCCAGATGGGAGACACCGAGAGAAGGAGCATCCTTAGAAGAGGCAGGTCCTGAAGAGGGGAGGAGGGAGGTCAGAGGTCAGACAGGACCTAGGGATGGTGGGGAGGGGCAGGCGTCCAGATCTCCAGAGCCTGGAGGTCACAGGGTCAGAGGAGCCTTGCGGGGTGGGGTAGGGGGCAGCCCCCTGCAAGGACATGAACGCAACAGAAATGAGGTGACGATCAGTGGAAATGGTCCGTAAAGAGCTGGGGGTGGATCCAGGACACAGGAGGGATCTCCACGAAGGGGAGGGCAGGGAGGTTCCCAGTGGGGCTGAAGGACAGTGGGCAGGGTCTCCCCTGAGCCGACCACTCAGAGGAGTGTAGCACCAGGGCCTCTGCAGAGAGGGCAGGAAGCTGAGGCAAGAGTCTCTGAGCAGAGAGCGGGATCTTTTCTCCTGAGGGGCAGGAGAGAAACAGAGATTCCTGCGCAGCCCCGGGGGCAGCCGGGCCTGGAGCTCCTGCGCAGCCCCGGGGGCAGCCGGGCCTGAAGCGCCTGCGCACTGGGCGCCGAGGGCTGGTGTCTGCATTTCACCCAGCTGAGGTCAGCATCCTGAGAGATGAGCGGGCAGGGGAAGGGACGTGGGGTCCCGGTACTAGTGGACCGGCAGTGGTGGGAGCGGCTGCTGTGGATGAAAACGTTCCTGCCGAATCAGGAGACAGGAGGCTGCAGCCATCAAGCCATCACACAACAGCCGCCCCCAGAGGTGCACCTGCGAGGACTCAGGATGAGACAGCTGAGGACGCTGACCCCAGGAGCTGAGTGCACGGCCAAGGAACGGTTGCAGTGAGCCCGGACCCCTGCATCTTCCCATCCACAGAAGATCGTTTAATTCTTTAACTTGAGATGTCTTTGCCACGCTCAGTCACTCAATCGTGTCCGACTTTCTGCGACTCTTTGCGACCGACTCTTTGTGGACCCACATCTCCTGCATGGCAGGCAGATTCTTTACCATCTGAGCCAACATGGAGGTTCCCAATAGTAGGCTCTATAGGCCATATGTCTTGCATAGTTGCAGATACTCTACTCTGCAATAGAATTCTCAACACAAGAATTCTATCAGCTTCCTGATGGCTCCAATGGCAAAGAGTCTGCCTGGGTTTGATTCTTGGGTTGGGAAGATTCTGGGTTGGGAAGATCCCCTGAAAAAGGAAATGGCAACCCACTCCAATATTCTTGCCTGGAAAATCCCATGGATGGAGAAGCCTGGTGGGCTACAGTTCATGGGGTCTCAAAGAGTCAGACACAACTGAGCGGCTGATACACACACTCTCTACTCTGCCATGGAATTCTCCAGGCAAGAATACTGGAATGGGTTGTCATCCCTTCTCCAGGGGATCTTCCTGACCCAGGGATTGAACCCAGGTCTCCTACATTGCAGACAGATTCTTTACCATCTCAGCCACCAGGGAAGCTCATGGTGTCTAGTTTTCTTTAATTAACAGTAATCCTTTGATGTTCCAACTACCTGGCCTTGGTTGCAAAAACTCCTATACATCCTGCCCCGCTCCCCTCTCCCACCATGCCTTGTCTCTTTGGAGCTGTCTACCAGAGTCACCTGAGATGCTGTGTCCCACATTTAAGGCCTCAGTTTTGCCCACCAAATAAAACATAACTCTTGTCTTTTATGCTGTGCGTTTCTTTCCAGTTGACACTCCAGAGGGACTACTGCTCGGTCCTCCACTTGTATTGAGCAAAGCGCCTTCACTTGGCTCTGGGGAGGAAGCAATCAGGGGGGCATCATTGGACAGGGCGTGCTGTGGGTGCCACTGGGTGAAAACAGCAAAGGCCTGAGGCCACGAGAGACATCGAGAGATGGATGAACACGACCCCGTCATTTTTCATTTTATTGCCAAGCCTGTTTTCCCATCACCTTCCTTGTAGGAGCAACACCCAGCTTCTCTAGGGTAATTCCTCCCCCCTCTCCGTCCCACTTGGCTCTGCAAGGACCAAAGGCTGTTGTGGACTTTGCCGTTTTCATCTGGGCTCATTCTGACCTTGTGGCAAACGCTTTGTTCTGTCAAAGACAGAGGCTCATTCATCGTTCGTGAAAGAACTGAATGAGACATAAAATTCAGTTGTGGACAAGAGCAATTATCCAAGGGTAATTACATGCCATTTTTTCAGTACTAGCTAAAAAAAAAAAGCATTGGATTTTCCCCCCAATTCAAATGTATTATTATTGGTAGAAATAACATAAAATAAAGTCAACAAAAATTGAAATTGCATGCAATAAAAATTGTTATAGATAAAAATTGAACAACAAAAAAAGTCATTGTTAATATTGGGAACTATGAAACTGAACCAGGGAAAATGAGAGCTGGTAGAAATAATTAACAGAAAATGAAACTGACATTACGTAAAAATACACATGTTAAATTCGTTGATTCAGATTGACAGAAGAATAAAAAAAATTCTTAAAATTTTGATCTGTGCAAATTACCCAAGAAATTTGGCTTTGTGGAAATAATGGCCACAAAAGAATACACATTAGCAGAAGATACAATTGTTGAAATTAGAGATCATTAAAAAACAAAAACAAAAGCCTAAAAAACCCCACAAGAATGGGTGAATCAAATTGTCACTGAAAAATGAAAATGGAAACAGTCTGGTTAACTGCTCTGTGTAGAAACTGATCCCAGAAGTAAACCGACTGAATGGGATCAGCTTCAGAAAACGCTTTCCTGGCAGACCTCCAGAGCTGCTGGTACAATTCTGATGAAGATGATGGTGCATGGACGTGGAGTCAGAAACTTTCTCAGGATGAAAAAGTCTACTGGTCAAAATGGTGAGGCCAGACAGCTTAACTGGACGGACCCTCAGTGACCGGCCAGGCTTCCCCTCAGTACTGGTGGGGTTGGTCCTGCCACGCCTGCAGCCATGACCGGTCCAGTGACCACGTGAGAGCCAAGCACAGCCGGTGAGAGCGCTTTGATGAGATTTAACACTCGACCTCCGCCAGAAGGAAAGTCTCTTTCTTTATTCAGGGTCGCAAGCCAGAAGAATCCAGAATTGGGCTCCAGTGGCCACCGTGGCAGCCAGGTGGAGACATGCTTGAAGAACAAAGTCTGTCCAAACTGAGACAGAGGAGGAGAGGGGACAGGAGAGGGGGGCCTAGAAAGAACAGACCACCTCCCCCGAGCCCACAGGTCCAGCTGCGCTTGCGGCCTTCCGTTCTGTTTTGGGCAAGCCAGTCACTGAAGCTGGGTTTCTGTGACTTGTGACCCAAAGGGTCTGAACAGTACAGGAGTTGACCTCTGGCTCAGGTCACAGGGCAGGTGTCAGAGGGTGAAGATGCAGGAGGCAGGAGGCTGTGGTAGAGACCATGGGTACAGATCCAAGTCTCAGTGTGATGCCAAGACACAGCTCAAGGTCATGAGCATGTCTGCTTGGATAATGGTGAAGGTCAATAATCTTCAGGAAGCTGCGGGGCTGGAGCGAGGATGGGGAATGTGCGGCCCACGGGGGCCTCAGCATCGTCCAGAACGGTGCCTGCATTTGGTGGAGGGACGATAAACTGGCCTCTGTGGTCCCTGGAGGTTGGGGGAGGGCTGGTCAGGAGCTCTGCCCGTGGCAGTGAGGAAGGGCCAAGGGCCGCATCCTTGGATATCACGTGGACACCAAGGAGGGCCACTCACGGGTCTGATTGGCAGAGTCCTGTGACGGTCACTTCACCTACTAGGTTACCGTGGGCTGCATTGTGTTCCCGTCAGGATTCACTGTGTGTGTGTGTGTGTGTGTGTGTGTGCTCAGTCAAGGCCAACTCTTTTTGACCTCATGGACTGCAGTCCACCAGGCTCCTCTGACTGTGAAATTGCCCAGGCCAGAATACTGGAGCAGGAAGGGGACGTATGTATACCCATGGCTGATCCATGTGGATGTTTGCCAGAAACCAACACAATACTATAAACAGTTATCCTTCAATTAAAAATAAATAAATTTTCATTAAAAAAAAAAAAAAGAATACTGGAGGATGTTGCCATTTCCTTCTCCAGGGATCTTCCCAACCCAGGGATCAAACCCTCGACTCTTGCATCTCCTGCGTTGGCAGGTGGATTCTTTACCCCTAGCACCACCTGGGAAGATCCTCAAAATTCACATTTTGAACTCCTGACCCCCCAGGATGTTAGCAGTGACCTGATTTGGGAACAGGGTCATTGTTGATGTTATTAGCTAGGATAAGAGTGGTGTGGATTAGTTACGCTAGAGTAGTGTGGTCCTGAATCCAACATGACTGGTATTCTCATAAAAAGGGGAAGTTGGGGCCAAAACAGGCCCCCAGAGAGAGTCCTGACTGAAGATGGAGACGGAGGTCCACCTGCCAAGGACCACACAGCTCATCAGCAAACTCAGAAACAGGAGGGACGCCTGGAACAGGTTCTCCGCGTAGCTCAGAAGGAGTGTCGCTCTTGAACTTCCAGCCTGCAGATGGTGAGGGAACGTGCTCAGGGGAGGTAGGCCTCCGCTGGGGCCCTTGCTACGTCAGCCCTGGGGAACTAAAGCAAAAATATCCCTCCACGGGGAGTGCTCCCGTCAGAAGGAGTATGATGTCCAGATGGGCGTGTGTGCGCGGCAATGGGGAGCGGGGGAGGAGGGTCTCGAACTGGAAGCACACTGACGTCACGAACACACGTGGACAGACAAGTGACCCTTGGGTGAGCGTGTCGGCCCCTGACTTGGGTTCCCGGGGGCCGAAGCAGAGGTGGCAGCTGAGCGGGGGCTGCCCGCCAGGTGGGGGCGGCCGTCTGGGGAGGGAGCGCGAGTCCTCCCGGGGAAAGCGGATGGAGGAGGGATGTGGGGTACAGAGGCGCTGGGGACGAAGGGGAGCCCCGGCCTGCCTGGGCAGGACCCCAGCCGGTGGGTTTAGTCTACTTGCCACAGCCCCCCTCTCTCAGCGACCGCTCCGGGAGGCCACTATCACCGCCCCAGTCCGAGACGGTCCTCAGAGCCGCGCGGCCGTGCCTGCCTCGCACGCCCCCATTCACAGGGCAGACCCAGACCCTCCGCCCCGCTTTGGTCTGGGAAGACCCAGCTCCTGGCTCCTCCTCGCATGGTCCCTCAACCCCGCAGCCTGAGAAGCCTGAGCTCAGGCCCCCTGCCCAGGGCAGGGCTTTGACCCCTCAGCTCCGACAGGCTCTGGGGGTTCAGACAAATCTCCCAGGGCTCTGGAATGGTCCCTTCCCGTGTGAAACAGAGAGCTGGGATTCTGGAGGTCCCTTCTGTACAGTGACCACCGTGTCACCATCCCCATCTCCCGGCGATTTGTTCCCCTCCCACCAGGGTACCCCCTCCCGGGGTCCACGGTCCCCCACTGACTTGGGTCCTGTGAGCAGAGGCAGCACCTTGTGGTGGGGCGGCGAGGATGCTACTGACGGCAGGGCACCGGGTTCAGGCAAGGACAGGGCCAGGCTGGGGGGCCCGAGCCGGGTTCCGCGCCCTCCTTTCCCCTCACAAATACTCAAGCCCAGCCCGGCGCACACCCCCGGGGTGCCCTGCAGGCTCTGCGTCCCCAGCCCAGACTCTCCAGGAGGCCTGGCCCTTTGTCCTCACCCTCCGCCCCCCGGGGAAGCCAGCCCAGGAAGGAAAAGTCTCACAGACCAGCCGCGCTCAAGGACGCAGTGTGCTTTGTTTTCCCTCTGAGCCCAGGCATACTTCATTTCTGGCAGGATTGCCCAGATAATTCATCACCCGAGACAATTCTCATTTTCATTTAATGGGAAACCAGAGGTGTCCCCAGGTCACCGGCCCTAACTTTGGACTAACGTCATGGGAGGTGAAACAGGACGGAGGGGGGCTGCGTCAGTTACTTTTCTGCGATTGGTGGATGACCAGCGCCTTCTTCTTCATACAAAAACCCTTCCTTTCATGCCAGAGAAAGCCCAATAATGAGGAATGTGTTCTTTTAGGGAAGAGTGGTGCATTTGCAAGCATGGGGCTGCTTCCCTGAGAGCCTGGGACCTGACCTGAGAGGCTGTCATCCCCACCCCCAGCCCCTCACTGGCAGCCACAGGCCACACGGTTTGCTGCTCGGCCTTCAGCTGTTTTTGAGAAATAATCGCCATCTGTCCACAGGCACGTTGCTGCGTGTCCCATTCTAGGGACACGAGCCATTGTTGCAGTGCTGTGTGCAGGAGGCTGCTTCGGGGACATCTCCCAGCCCTGCCTGTCCTGCTCTCAGGCCAATCTGCAGGGAGTGTCTGGGGGAGTGGGGGGAATGGGGGGCCTCGATTCATCAGGAGTCGGCAGTGCCAATGGGCACACCGAGGGCTGATGGAACCTTAGGGCGCGTGCCTTGGGGCGAGTTATACGGAAGTGATCTGCAGGTCTTGGTGGATAGCGACAACTAGCTTTCTGCCATCCCCTGGCTATGGCACCGTGTTTGCTAGCAGAGTCTGGCTACAGTATGTAATAGACCAGCCCGTAAAAAGGAAATCACGGTGGGGGTGGCTCCAGGAGTGGGCAGGGAGGTGGTCTTTGACTCCATATGGTCACTCAGGGATCCAGGCAAGGAGGGGCTTCCAAGAGCACCCTGGTATCTCTCTCCCAGGAAGGAAGCAGCACAGGTGGGATCTTCCTGGGACAGGTCTGGAGGAAACCCAAACGGCTCCCCACATTCCACTCGCCAGAACTTGAGTCACAGTATTTCCTATAAGCACTGCATGCTGGGAAGTATAGTCCCTAACATGGTGGGATGCTGGGAAGTGTAGTCCATATCGGCAGGGGATGCTGGGAAATGTAGTCCGGCTGTGAGTTGGGGGTGGCGGGTCTGGGGTCATGGCCTCCCAGAACACCTAGGATGGGGCAGCAGACAAGGTCCAGAGGCTCTGCCCCGTGAGGCCCAGGTGAGAGAGCTGAGGGCACTCATCCAGGAGAAGGAAACTCAAGTGTGTTTGCATCCATGTAGTTGAAAGTCTGAAACAAATGGACTTGGTACGTGAGAAAACAGGGAAGTGTAGAAAGGACAAAATGCATGGAGAGCTATTCTGAGTCCTAGGAACAGCTGCTCGGTGAAGAAGGATCTCGCGCTGCATGGACGGAGCCCCCAGGACTCAGAGAGCCGAGGGCCCAAACTGCAAAGCGGGGCTCTTCCCACGTTAACTACTGTTAAAACAGATCTTCTTCTGCACGTCCCTCTTTCCTCTCCTCCATCCATCCTGTTTCATCCTTTGCTCTGCAAACCCCTGCTCCTCGATCTCGGAGCAGCAGTCTGGGGCCCGGCCTGCAGAGCCGGGTTTATCCAGTTGTGTCTCCATTTGGGCAAGCCCTCAGCATCTACTGGACTCCTAGTTCTTTCCCGGAACATAAAAAATAATAATAATTGGGGAGGGGGAGGTTACTGAAGGCCACCGGCTGACCTTCAAAACAGACAAGCAATACCACAGAGCTGTATCTGCAAACCACTGTGAGCTAACAAACAAGGCTACCCGACATGCTCAGTCCTGTCCGACTCTGCGACCCCATGGACTGTACCTGCCAGGCTCCTCCATCCATGGGAGCTTCCAGGCAAGAATACAAGAGTGGGTTGCTATGGCCTCCTCCAGGGGATCTTCTCAACCCAAGGATCGAACCCAGGTCTTCTTCATTGGCAGGCAGAGTCTTTACCACTGAGCCATCAGGAAGTGCCACGTATGTTATTGTTGCCAAATATTTCCCCACAGTGTTCACAGCTGTGACCTGGGCAGGCAGGCGAACTGAGGCACCATTGGGCACATGGGTGGAGGGCAGGCAGAGGGCAGGCCTGGATGCATCCTTCTCTCGACAGAGAAGGAGCCTGGAGCGGCCAGCAAAGCCTTCTGCTCCCACAGGACCTGGCAGCCCCTCTCCTGCTGGGCACTGGAACTTGGCTCGAAATGGGGTGGTGCTCAGATCACACCTTTCAGACCGGACAAGATGCCCTTGAACTCAGCCTGGGCCACCATGTGGCAAAGGTGGCCTGGTGACAAAAGGAGCCAGCGGGGTGGGGGTGGGGGCAAGACTCCCCCATCTCCTTGGGAGCTCCCCAGCAGCGCCCCCTGCTCCTGGGGCTCATCCACACCTTAGTCTCAGAAACCAAGTGGCCGCAGGGGCGTCCCCACCAGGTGTGCAGGCCTAAGGATCCGACACAACAGGGGGTGCAGAGCTCAGCCCTGCACCCAGGATGAGGGCTCCGGCACCTCAGTCACGCTCAGGGACATTGAGCATACGGCTCCTTCAGGGTCACCGTCACCCACAGCTGTGCAGGCCACGCCTGATGTTCACCACCAGAGAGCCAAGGGGCCACTTCCAGGAACTTTACTCCTTGGGTAGGTGTACCTCTAATGTGTTGCTGTTGTCGTTCAGTCGTTCAGTCGTATCCAACTCTTTGCAAACCCCATGGACTGTAGCCAAGCTCCTCTGCCCATGGGATTCTCCAGGCAAGAGTACTGGAGGGGGTTGCTGTTCCCTCCTCCAGGATCTCTTCCCAACCCAGGGATCCACCCCACATCTCCTGCTTGGCAGGTGCATTCTTTCCAACTGAGCCACCAGGGAAGCCCTGTACCTTTTAATATTAGTTCCCAAATGCCCTACTCCTGTGGAAAAAACACAGAAGCCACCTCTGAAGACCCCAAACAAATCCTGGAGCCTGCTTGCCTCCAGATGGGCCAGAGAAATGAGCAGGCCTCACGTACACCCCCGCCGCGGGCAGCAGGGCCCACCTGGCAGGGCCAGGCCCCGCACTGACCGCCCAGCACGCACTGAGTTCCAGGGAGCTATGCACCTGCCCACAGCCGGCGGAGGCCCCAGGATAAGTCCCTGCATCGGAGCAGCTGGGGGCCCCCTGCCGGCCCCTCCTGCGTCCACCGGCAACATGAGCTGGCCTACTTCGTTTCTAGGTTGTTTATCTCCTGGCACAGAACACGCATTCCTGAGCGTGTGTTTAAATCCATAGAGTCCAAAGGGCAACCAGAACTGTTTATCCACAGCTGGGCCTCCTTAAACCATTGTCTGACGCAGCCCCCTTTTCCAAGCCGTTTCCTATTTTCCTGCTGATACCAGGAAAACCTGACATTTTTCAGAAGGCTGTGAGCACCCGGAATGGCAGACAGCTGACCTGAAGCTGGAGACGCAGTTAGAGGATCAATGGCCCACAGGAAACGGACGATTAGGCTACTCAGATCAGCTGCTGCAGCTGATAAAGGACCCCTCCCCGCTACACACCCTCACCCACGGCTGGGCACCGGCCACCGACCCTCAGGGCGGGGAGGGTAGAGGGTCGCACCCCAGCCAGGCCTGGCCGCCTGGCCTGACCGTTCCTCACCAGCCCTTTCGAAGAGACCCGGGGGGTCCCCTGTGCCGAGGGGCGGGGCTGAGCACAGGGGTCGCCGTGATCCTGTTATATGATGACAAGGCAGGGCCTGCCGCGGGAGGTGCCACAGCTCTGTGGGCCCCTGGTGAGGCGGTGCGGCCGCTACGTGCCCGGTCACGGACTGCTCCGCACGGCAGATGCCTTCTGAAACTTTAAGAACTCTAGGTGCAATGCCCTTTCCCATACAAATGCACCTTTACCCCAGAGCAGAAGCGACAGTTCAAAGTCACATTTGTTCATTCAGTAAACATCTCTTGAGCACCAACTATATGCCAGGCACTGGAATGCGGGGCTGAGCAGTCAGGGTTGGGGGAGCCTCAGTGGGGAAGGCGGAGGGTGCTCACCCTTTTACAAGCTGAAAGGCAAGAAGCAGGAATGGGCGGACAGGGCGCCTGCGCCAGAAGGGGGCTCCTCCTACCTCGCCCCTCCCACCCCGGCTCCTCCCACCCTGGCTCCTCCCACCTCGCCCCTCCCACCCCCGGCTCCCACCTGACCCCTACTCTCTGCCCCCACAGGCTCCGGGTTAACCAATCCAGACTGGGCCCAGGAATCTGTATTTTTAAGGAGAACTCCAGGAAATTCTCTCCAAAGAGGTTTGGGAAGTGCATCAGTGCTGGGGTTCCCGGTGCCTCCAGAGATCAACTGCCCCGCAGAGACCCCATTAAAATGGGTGCTCCCCAGCATGAGGGTCTCTGAAAGCACCCAGAGGGCCTGGTAAGCAACAAGGCCGCTGGGTGGGAGGCTCCACTCGACAGACTGGAGGCAGTGTGGTGTTCACGTCTCCACACATTGCTGCCTGCACACACGGAGGAACCATGGGTGTTCAGGAGGGGTCTGGACGAAGACCCCGGCCCTCTCGCCCGGCTGGCATCAGACTGTGTTTCATGACCCACGCATAACGGGCTGGTTTCAGCTCCCAGGCACCCCTGCAGACGGGCAGAATCCAGCCATCGGACACACTAGGGCTTCTTTGCAAGCACGTCACACCCAATGGCGCAAGAGCTTCACAGAGAACATACTGCCTCTGAATTTTACTAAGAGTCATTAAAAAAAAAAAAAAAAAGGCAGAAAATAATGAATTAAAGCGAAGCCAAGACAATAAACGTTAGCTGTGGATCAGAAACCTCACTGAGACAACTACCGAGGGTGCGGAGCGTCAGGCCCAGGGCTGCGTCCTCTGCAGGCGGGACGGTCCCCTAGTCCGGCCCCTGGCGAGCTCAGGCCAGTCAGTGAGGACGGGCGCAGGCGGGCAGCGGCTGCCCGGAGAGGGGCTCTGGGGGGCTGAGTCTGCCCAGGGGGTGAGACGCAGTCTTCCCCTGCAGGGCCTTGGAGCGCTGTGTTAACGCTTTTCACTGACACCGAGAGTCCCACAGTGTGAAAGACCGGAGGGTCAGCCCTGTCTGTATCTGCAGGGTTTGGATGTTGTGCTTTGTTCTGATTCTTTTCAAACCATGTTGTCACGTGTAGCAATCCTAGTACAATGTGTGAGAGCTTCTCCAGGCTGGAGAGCTAGGAGCTGAATTGGAGGTAAACTGCCAGTTTTGAAGACAATGCCAGGGCACTCCTAGAGGAGCTGTGGTGTAGTTGTTGTTCAGACGCTCAGTCGTGTCCGACTCTGCAGCCCCATGAAATGCAGCACGCCAAGTTTCCCTGTCCTTCACCATCTCCTAGAGTTTGCTCAAATTCCTATCCATTGAGTCGGTGATGCCATCCAACCATCTCATCCTCTGCCCTTCTCCTCCTGCCCTCAGTCTTTCCCAGCATCAGGGTCTTTTCCAATGAGCTTTGGTCTTCTCCTGATGCTATTTGCATCAGGTGGCCAAAATACTGGAGCTTCAGCTTCAGCAACAGTTTTTCCAAAGAATATTCAATGTTGATTTTTTTTTAGGATTGACTGGTTTGATCTCTCTGCTGTCCAAGGGACTTTCAAGAGTCTTCAACACCACAGTTCAGAAGCATCAATTTTTCATCACTTAGCCTTCTTTCTGGTCCAACTCTCACATCCATACATCATTTTGCCATAAATTCTCTCTTTGAAGGAGGATTCCCACATGTCAATAGCAGAACATACTCTTTCCTCTATAGAAATAGTTTTAGAACTCCTTATTTCTTCACAGTTAAGTTTTTAATAAGTGTATCTGGAATTCATCTGTGTGTATGGTGTGAGGCAGGAATGTAATCTTTCCTATAAAGTAGTCACTTATCCAAGTTATCTGGTGAATGGCCACCTGCCCTCCCTGGATCTGTTAAGCTCTGGTTCACAATATAAATGGCCTCTTTCCGGGTCTTCCTGGTCCTGTTTGCACGACCCCCACACTCGTGTAAGTACGGGATGCTGTGCCTTAACAGCTGGTGGGACAGAAAACAAAAAAATAAATAAATAAAAACAAAACCAAAAACATCCTTCGCTTTTCCAATTTAAAACTGCTTGCAATTTATACTTCCATACGAATTTTAGAATCGCTTTGTCAAGTTCCCTGAAAAGTCTTTTTTTCCTGTTACATCTGTGGGGTTTCAAGTAGATTTGCTTTGATTTTACAAGTTAATCGGGGGGTGAACGAGTATGTTTAGAACAGAGTGTGCCCACCATCTGACGTGGCATCATCCTCGATTTTTTCAGGTCCTTATATCTGTCAGCAAAGTTTTATGACTTTCCCGGAAAGCTATTCTTAGGCCTGTTTCTAAGGACACATTTCTGCAGGGGTTTCAAACACGCCCTGTGCTTCCACCCTGATCTCAAGTTGGCTTCTGCAGGGCACAGACAGGCTGGGTTCTGCACAGAGACTGCGTGACCCCTGTGCTTCGGATCGCTGATCGAGTCCTTGCTTCAAACCATCAGCCCAAATGCTTTTGAAAAATAGAATCTGATTGAGAGCCCCACTAACAGAACCGATGAAAATGTTGAGTGGGTCTTTGATGTGTTTGACGCCCTCCTGGTTTGGCTGAAGAACAGGAGGGCTGGCCAGCAAGGCTGGCCTGGAGCCTGGTCCCCAGCCTTGTGTCCCCATGGGTCCACCTGGAGGGAACCCGGGGCGTCTGCCCTCCTGGCCCCCTGGACGATCACACAGGTGAGGGAGGGGAGTGGACTGGGGCCACCCCAGGCCCTCTGACCTCCAGGCACACCTTCCCTGGGGCGGAGGTTGGGGGGGTGCAGTTGGTGGCAGAACCCAACGATCAAGGTCATTTTGCCCAGAGAATTTTTTTTCCTTTTTAGTTCTCAGAGTCAGTGTGGTCTCGTCTCCGATTTCCACCTGGACACTTCTTGGTCTAAATATTATGTCAGATTTAGATTCATAACTAACTGCCCATCTCATCTGATTTCTCCTGGCAGACAGGTTTAATGGAAGGTTTCCCTTCTGACTTTTAGATAATTCCACCTTAATCCAAGGCGGCCCATCCCCTGTTCCCGACACAACTCTGGGGGGGCCATGGGGACCTTCAGGGTCACGGCCATATGGGATCAGGGTCCATCCCAATGGCCCATCTGAGCTTGAGCCTCTGCAAAGACCCTGCTCCTCAGTAAGGTCACCTTCACAGGCCCTGGGGTTAGGACCCAGCCTTTCTCAGGGGAGACAATCCACCCCTTGGGGGTCTGTAGGGGCAACAGCTCAGCTGCAGGGCTGTATGTCATGGGGATCCCCGAGACATGCTGTCCAAGGGTCGAGGGCAGGGGTGCGGGTGAGTCTCTTGGGGGGTTATTCATCCCCCAGCCAGTCTGGGGACTCAAGGCTCTGTCTGCCAGGAGGTGAGTGACCTGGCCGCTGGCCTGGGATTCCGGAGTACCCACACTACAGTTTCAGGGACCCAGCAGCCTCTGGACGGCCCTTATCCTGGTGGCCAGATTTCCTGCCTCTGTGAAGCCCGAGTGTGTGTGGACCTGAGGCCCTTTGGTTGATTCCATTCTCCTAGTTTGTGACCCTGTGGTTTAAGGGGAATAAAGGAAAATAAAACCTGACTTAGTCCTGCACTCAGACGTCATTGTTAGTGTAACAGGAGATGCCAGTTCAGTCCACTGACCAACTGGACGGTGAGACCCAGAAGTCTCACTGTCAGGCCTCAGGGTGGGGGGTGGCATTCAGGCGGGCAGGAGGTTGAGTCAAGCATACCACATCGCCCCCAGTGGAACCACCTGGAGGGGGTGGTTATCACCTCCAGGGGACACAACCCTCGGGGGGATACCACCTCCAGGGGTCATCACCTTCAGAGGTTGTCTGTCACCTCTAGGGATGTCCCTGGGGGTGGTGCCCCCCGACAGAGCCCACAAACTTCATTCTTCAGCATCTGGGGAAATGTCCTTTGTCACCAAGCATCAGTCACTTCCTTATGCCCCACGTTTTTCTTAAAGGGGACCTTGACTTCTGAGAAAACTGGGCAGCATGGTTGCCCCGGACCCTGCACAGGCCTTGGAAGGTTCTCAGCTCTCCGTGGGCAAGACCACGTGCTGTGAAGCTGGGGGGCGGGAAGGAGGTGGGCACCTCTCCGCCCCCTTCTCCAGGGGTGCCCTGCTGCCCAGCGCCACTGTGTGCAGCCTCTCCCTGTCGATCATTTGCTCTCTGCACCCCTGTTCCCTATTCACTTCCCTGCCTTGCAGGTCCTGCCTCCCGACCTCAGCTGACAAGCGCATGGAGCCAGCCCGGGTCTCAGCACCAGCAGCGGGAGGTGAGGGTGTCCGGGTCTGCTTCTCTCTGTCACTGACTCCTGATGGTGGAGACACCTGGACATGGGGCCTGCCCTATGCTGTGTGGTGCAGAGACCATCGAGGAGGGACGTAGAGAGCCCTGTCCTTCCACCTCCTCCACCTGGGCTCGCGGGCACCTCAGACCATCTCTGGGGAGGAGGGGGTTTTCTGCACTTGGGTCCACACGTCCCACTGGAACCTGCCTGAAGCCCCGATGGGAGCAAGGACATCCTGAACACACTGAGTGCTCCATCACATGTAGGAAGGGCTAGGCGGGCGGGCAGCGAGGTTTTGACTTTTCAAGATGGGATCATCAGCAAAGAAATCACCCCAAAAGGAGGATGGCTGGCTTGCTGAGAGGTCTTCGTGCAGACAGCTGCCTGCCTCCCAGCAGGTCCCCAACCCCACATGGTCCTCCTGCTAAGAGATCGCCCACTAGGTCAGGAGGCAGGGGAGATCTCATATTCTCAGGGAGCACACACTCTTCCCCTGCTTCTTAGTGGATTTTGAAAGCCCCAATCCTGTTTTCCAGGTGCTCACTCTCCCAGCCTCCCTTACAGCAAGGAACAGGCATATGACGCACCTAAGCCAAGGGAGATGTAAGCAGGAGACTTCAGGGAGACTTCTGGGCAGGCTTTTCTCTCCTCCTAAGAAGTATAGATACAAGAGGAGAGTTCCCTGGTGCTTCTCCTCCCTCTTTTCTCTGCCCTGGAATGTAGACGTGATTCCTCACTAGCGGCAGCCATCTTGCAACTGTGCGGTATAGGCATAAGGTTGAAAAGCTTTCACGGTCAGAAGATAAAAAGCATCTGGATCTCTGAGGGCATTACTGAGCTGCCAGACTAACCTTGAGACTATTTAAACCTAGAATTCTTATTGACATCTTGACAGATATTCTGATGCTTCAGATCATGCTGTTGGATTTTCCGTCACTTGTAGCTGTAAATACCCAAACTGATCTGTCGTTTATAAGTTCTACGCATCAAGTGCTACTGCTGATACAGGGAGGTATCAGTGGAGACCTCCAGGGGGTCAAGAACTCCTGTCCCAGCCCTGCAGTAGCCAGGATCCCTGCCCCCAGGGGTCAATGGAGGTCAGGTAGGGAACCTGGATTTCTTCCCACCTGGAAGTAATGAGGCAATGCCTCCACCTCCCTTGCAAAAGCAGCATCACAGGAAATCAGCTAAAAGAGAAGATTTAAATAAGATCCAGGGTTTCATAACATAATACACAAAGAATCCGGATAAGCTGAAAGTCGTTTGTCATACCAAGAGCCAGGAAATCTCAAACTGAAGAAAACAAGAAAATCAAAACATTCCAACAATTAGATGACAGAGATATCAGAATTATCTGACAAAGATTTCAAAGCAGCCATCATGAAAATACTTTCATAAGCAATTAAAAATATGCTTGAAATAAATAAAAAACTAAAAGTTTTCAGAAAATAAACTAGAAAGTCCCTACAATGAAATAGATGATGTAAAGAAAACTCAACAGAAATTTTAGAACTTAAAATGACTAAATTTTAAAGAATTTAAAAAGAACAATGGATGGGCCCAAGCAGAAGAATGGGGGAGACAGAAGAAAAATAAGTGAACTGGAAAAGAGAATATAGAGATCACCCAATCTGAATAACAGAACATTTAACTAAAAGTAAAAATAACAGAATTGCAAGGACCGGTGGGACTCTAAAAAGATTGAGGACTTGTGCCATCGGAGCCTCAGAAAAAAAGGAGAAGGGAGGAGGGGCCAAAAAAAAAGTACTTGAAGAAATAATGGCAAAAAACTTTCAAATTTAGCAAAAGACATTAACCTACAGATTCAAGAGGCTGAACAAACTCCGAACAGAATAAACCACGAATAGTCCACACAAAGACAGCACCATAGTCAAACCTGTTGTTTCTGTTCAGTCACTAAATCGCACCCGACATTTTGAAACCCCATGGACTGCAGCACACCAGGCTGCCGTGTCCTTCACTATCTCCGAGTCTGCTCAAATTCATGTCCATTGAGTGGGTGATGCCATCCAACCATCTCATCCTCTGTCATCCACTTCTCCTCCTGCCCTCAATCTTTCCCAGCATCAGAGTCTTTTCTAATAAGCTGGCTCTTTGCATCAGTTGGCCAAAGTATTAGAGTTTCAGCTTCAGCATCAGTCCTTCTGATGACTATTCAGGACTGATTTCCTTTAGGATTCAGTTCAATTCAGTCACTCAGTAATGTCCGACTCTTTGCGACCCCATGGACTGCAGCACACAAGGCCTCCCTGTCCATCACCAACTCCTGGAGTTTACTCAAACTCAAGTCTATTGAGTTGGTGATGCCATCAAACCAGCTCATCCTCTGTTGTCCCCTTCTCCTCCTGCCTTCAATCTTTCCCAGCATCAGAGTCTTTTCCAGTGAGTCATTTCTTGGTGTCAGGTGGCCAAAATATTGGAGTTTCAGCTTCAGCATCAGTTCTTCCAATGCATATTCAGGACAGGCTTCCTTTGGGATGGACTGGAGTAAAATCTGACAAAGAAAAAGTTTTGAAAGCTACCAGACGGAAATGAAGCATTACTAACAAGGGTGGGGGAGGCCAGGGGTGAGGGAAACCATTTAAATGACTGAATTTATCCTCAGAGACCGTGGAACCCAGAAAGAAAAAGCAGTAAAACATTTTCCCATGCTGAAGGAAAGAGCTGTCAACCCAGAGTCCTAGATCCACCAGAAATAAGCTTCAGGGATGAAGGGAAATGAAGACATTCTCGAATGAAAAAAAACTCAGACAACTTTAGCACCAGCAGATCTACCCTGAAAAAATGGCTGAATGAAACCCTCTATACAGAAAAGATAAAAGTGGGAAACTTGGGGTACCAGTAAGAAAGAAAGGGGCTTCCCTGGTCACTCAGCTGGTAAAGAATCTACCTGCAATGCAGGAGACCCCAGTTCGATTCCTGGGTCAGGAAGACCCCCTGGAGAAGGGATAGGCTACCCCATCCAGTATTCTTGGGCTTCCCTGGTGACTCAGATGGTGGACACCCTCCGGTCCCTCAGTCCCTGCAATGCGGGAGACCTGGGTTCCATCCCTAAGTTGGGAAGATCCCTTGGATCAGGGCGTGTCAACCCACTCCAGTATTTTTCTTGCCTGGAGAATCCCCATGGACAGAGGAACCTGGCGGGCTACAGTCCATGGGTTGCAAAGAGTTGGACGTGACTGAACGACTAAGCACAGCAAAGCGCAAGGAAGAAATAACAGGTAAGCAAACAGTGGGTAAACACAACAGATTTTCCTTTCATTCATGAGTTTCTGCAAAGTATGGTTGGAGAATAAGCAAACGCTGCAACTGACACAGTTCCAAGTGTATTCACAGGAAATATTTAAGACAGTGATGCTATAAATGGGAAGGGGTAAAGGTTTGTAGGGGGACGTGACTCAAATTGGCAACTAATGGCACCTTTAAACTTGATGTTATGCATGTGCAATATAACACCTAAAAGAGCCACTGAAAAAACTACAAAGATGCACAACCAAAACACCATAGACAAATCAACACGGGACGCTAAAAACGTGCCATGTAACCTACGGAAATACAGGAACAAGAAACAAAAAACGTATCTGGCAGAAAACAAAAATTAAATTGGGAGCCACAGCCTTCACATACCCACGACTGCATTAAGTACAAAGAGTCTCAGTACGCCAGTTAAAGGACAGAGATTGGAAGACTGGATAAACAAACCATACCCAACTCTAGGCGACAGCAAGAAATTCATGTCAGCATAACAATATAGAAAGGGTGAAATTAAAACACTGATAAGAGGGACTTCCCTGATGGTCCAGTGGTTGGCAGTCCACCTGCTGATGAATGGGACGTGGGTTCGATCCCCTGTCTGGGAAGACCCCACAGGCGTCCAGCACAACTAATTCTGTGTGCCACGACTTCTGGGGCCGCACTCTAGAGCCCGTCTCCAAGCCACGCAGAGTCCCGAGAGCCCCTGGGGAGAGGGACCCAGGTCACGGGACCCACAGTGAGCAAGCTGCCCAGCAAGGGGAGTGACGGGTGGCGGCCACAGTGTCTGCCCTGCTGCCCACGGCCGGGCCAGCAGCCACGCCCGGTGGAGGGGGCGGCCAGCCCTCCAGCCCCTCAGGCCCTGCACCGACACCCAGCTCAGCAGCAGCACTTCCTCAAACGGAGCCTTTCTTTTTTTTATTTTAATGTTTAAATTTATTTATTTTAATTAGAGGCTAATTACTTTACAATATTGTATTGGTTTTGCCATACATCAACATGAATCCACCACGGGTGTGCACGTGTTCCCAATGCTGAACCCCCCTCCCTCCCCATACCATCCCTTTGGGTTATCCCAGTGCACCAGCCCCAAGCATCCTGTATCCTGCGTGGAACCTGGACTGGCGATTCGTCCTAAGACACCGCCAGGCCCGCGCACAGAACAAAGGGCTGAACAGAACTAAATGGAGCCTTTCATTTGCACAGCGCTTGGCTGCACCATTCAAGAGTTTCCAGGGAATGCACACCTTGAGATCATAGCAAGGAGTGCCAAAAGGCGAGCCTGCTGCTTTCCCAGGGCCCCTCCGCTCCAATCAGAAGCTGAATCCCCCACGAACATCCCCTCCACCACCACGCCCCCACCTCCTCCCAGGGGAGCCCAGTCCCGGGCTCTGCCCATGCCCGGCCCAGAGCATCTTTACAGACTCAGTGACAGAACAAGTGAATGCATCTTCAAAACACAAAGATTCTTGAAATATCAAAGAAAGAGAAGCAGGTAAACGGGGGAAATCGAGAGGCATTCCTTACCACCAGGGAACACCTGGCCAGGTGCCCAGAACCCCAGAAAGCCCCAGCCAACTCCCACCAGCATCCTGGCCAGGGGTCCGGGCCCCTCCAGCTGGATTCTGTGAGCAACAGGCTCGGCCCCTGTCTCCACCAGCCCCATGTTTCTAAGGCACGTTTTCTTCTCCAGTCTCTCGGACTCCCCCCAACCCCAGGCCCAGCAAACCCCACGGGGGTGAGATTGTATCTCTGTTTGTTTTGGTCGATTGAACAGTTTCTTTCCTTGTTCAACATTTTTCAGATTTCTGGGGATTGTTTTCCACCTCTTGATGTTGTCTGGGCCCCGGCCAACGGAAACACACGCCGTCTGCCTGCGGCTGCAGGAGCAGAGCGGAAGCTGAGGGCTGAAATGCTTGTTAAATTTAGCTTCTCTTGGGCAGATTTATCTCCATTAATCATAACCCAGCAGAGTCTGATTTCCCTAAATCTAGCCCCCTGTGTGGATACGTGCGTCCCTCCAGAGCGCATTTCCTGGAGCGAACACCCACACAGCCCCCTTGAGAGTCCAGTGGCCACAGCAAAGGGCGGAATCCAGGGGACGCAGGTGCTGGGCACTTCTCACTGGTGCTAGGGGCCGGGAGGCGGGAAGCACACAAGGCCAGGCTCCTGGGACCTGCGGTGGGGGTCTCAGCTGGAAGGGGACAGTCACAGGGCGGCTGAGATGCCTTTCCTTGCACCTCTGGGTGGTGGGCGCACAGGCGAGGGTTTTTATACTTGGGGAAGAGCTTCATACTTGGAAAGGAAATGAAATCCACAAGACTTTGGATTCACACACGCCCCACGTGACAGGTCACCTTCTGCCTAACTGAGTGCTAAGGTCACTGTTGACCAGATGACACCTGCCTCGCGGCTCCAGGCCTCCAGAGGCTTCCAGGTGGTGCAGATCATTCCGGACTGACCAGCGTGCAGGAGGTGATATGACCCCCCCACACTGGGTCCCCCACCTCGCTTAGGGTGCCTGGACAGCCCACCTGCCGGGGAGCTCGCCCCCACCCCGCCGGGCACACCACCCCAGTTCTGTGCCCAGAGCTCAGAGCCAGCGTCCACTGGTGGTGGCGGCCACACTGGGGAGCAGGCAGAGGCGCTGCAGGAGGTCAGCATCAGAGGATGGCACAGGTTGGAGGCTTCCAGCGTGGACGTCTGGACCAAGGGGAGTGTGCTGGCCTGAAAAAGACTTTCCAAGAAGGTTTCCACCATGCTCGTCTACGAGTGGCCCAGGCAGGCTGCGAAAACCCCCCATTGTGCAAAGCAGAAGCCTTTACCAACACAGAACAGATGGCACCCTCTACCCCGCCGAGCTCAGCACCCAGGTGAGCGGCCAGTCATGAGCAGAGACTGAGAAGGAAGAAGGTCACTTCACCATCAAACAGGAAGCAAATCGATTCAGAGTCGCTGCAGCTGAACTCAGGTGACCAGGTTGAGGGCACCCAGCACCGGGTGCCAGGTCTGTGGCCAGTGCTCTGCTGTCCAGGACTGAAGCCTTGCCCCCTGCAGGCAGCACTGCCATGTCAACAGCTCTGACCACTGGGTCACACAAGGAGAGGCACTTGTGACACCTGAGCACCACTGCCCTCCACCTCCTGCTGGCACCAAGGTCACCCTTCCCAGGAAGGGGAGGAGACGCCAAAGACAGGGCCGGGTCACGGCCAGGCTGAGCCCCTGGCTGCGATCAGGCCTGGGAGGGGCGAGTCCACCAGCTGTGGACTCTGTGCCATGGATAAACCTCTGTCCAATCCATCTTGTTGCCATGGCGTGGACCTGGCTCAGCCAGGTGCCACCACGGCCTGGTGATGAGCTGAGAGCCCAGAGGTCAGACAAGCCTGGCCCTGCTCTGAGTCTGCTTCCCTCCCACTGGCTGCAGGACCACCAGCATGGTTAGCAAAGACCCATGAGAAAGCAGGAACTTTCAGGCTGTGTGGACAGGGAGCCAGGCAAGACCACCCCAGCAGCAGGGCTGGGGTTCCAGGTATATGACTCTGTATCTGAGGCCCAGGGAGCGTACCTGTGATCAGGGATTATAAGACACTTGCCTCACATTCTAGGAATCAGCGAACTAAAATGGACTGGAATGGGTGAATTTAACTCAGATGACCATTATATCTACTACTGCAGGCAGGAATCCCGCAGAAGAAATGGAGTAGCCATCATGGTCAACAAAAGAGTCCGTGATGCAGTACTTGGATGCAATCTCAAAAATGACAGAATGATCTCTGTTCGTTTCCAAGGCAAACCATTCAATATCACAGTAATCCAAGTCTATGCCCCAACAAGTAACGCTGAAGAAGCTGAAGCTGAATGGTTCTATGAAGACCTACAAGACCTTTTAGAACTAACACCCAAAAAAGATGTCCTTTTCATTATAGGGGACTGGAATGCAAAAGTAGGAAGTCAAGAAACACCTGGAGTAACAGGCAAATTTGGCCTTGGAATATGGAATGAAGCAGGGCAAAGATTAATAGAGTTTTGCCAAGAAAATGCACTGGTCATAACAAACACCCTCTTCCAACAACACAAGAGAAGACTCTACACATGGACATCACCAGATGGTCAACACCAAAATCAGATTGATTATATTCTTTGCAGCCAAAGATGGAGAAGCTCTATACAGTCAGCAAAAACAAGACCAGGAGCTGACTGTGGCTCAGATCATGAGCTCCTTATTGCCAAATTCAGACTGAAATTGAAGAAAGTAGGGAAAACCACTAGACCATTCAGGTATGACCTAAATCAAATCCCTTATGATTATACAGTGGAAGTGAGAAATAGATTTAAGGGCCTAGATCTGATAGATAGAGTGCCTGATGAACTATGGAATGAGGTTCGTGACACTGTACAGGAGACAGGGATCAAGACCATCCCCATGGAAAAGAAATGCAAAAAAGCAAAATGGCTGTCTGGGGAGGCCTTACAAATAGCTGTGAAAAGAAGAGAAGCGAAAAGCAAAGGAGAAAAGGAAAGATATAAGCATCTGAATGCAGAGTTCCAAAGAATAGCAAGAAGAGATAAGAAAGCCTTCTTCAGCAATCAATGCAAAGAAATAGAGGAAAACAACAGAATGGGAAAGACTAGAGATCTCTTCAAGAAAATTAGAGATACCAAGGGAACATTTCATGCAAAGATGGGCTCGATGAAGGACAGAAATGGTATGGACCTAATAGAAGCAGAAGATATTAAGAAGAGGTGGCAAGAATACACATTTCTGTGTATTCTGTACAAAAAAGATCTTCACGACCCAGATAATCACGATGGTGTGATCACTGACCTAGAGCCAGACATCCTGGAATGTGAAGTCAAGTGGGCCTTAGAAAGCATTATTATGAACAAAGCTAGTGGAGGTGATGGCATTCCAGTTGAGCTATTTCAAATCCTGAAAGATGATGCTGTGAAAGTGCTGCACTCAATATGCCAGCAAATTTGGAAAACTCAGCAGTGGCCACAGGACTGGAAAAAGTCAGTTTTCATTCCAATCCCACAGAAAGACAATGCCAAGGAATGCTCAAGCTACCGCACAATTGGACTCATCTCACATGCTAGTAAAGTAATGCTCAAAATTCTCCAAGCCAGGCTTCAGCAATATGTGAACTGTGAACTTCCTGATGTTCAAGCTGGTTTTAGAAAAGGCAGAGGAACCAGAGATCAAATTGCCAACATCTGCTGGATCATGGAAAAAGCAAGAGAGTTCCAGAAAAACATCTATTTCTGCTTTATTGACAATGCCAAAGCCTTTGACTGTGTGGATCACAATAAACTGGAAAATTCTGAAAGAGATGGGAATACCAGACCACCTGACCTGCCTCTTGAGAAATCTGTATGCAGGTCAAGAAGCAACAGTTAGAACTGGACATGGAACAACAGACTGGTTCCAAATAGGAAAAGGAGTACGTCAAGGCTGTATATTGTCACCCTGTTTACTTAACTTATATGCAGAGTACATCATGAGAAACGCTGGACTGGAAGAAGCACAAGCTGGAATCAAGACTGCTGGGAGAAATATAAATAACCTCAGATATGCAGATGACACCACCCTTATGGCAGAAAGTGAAGAGGAACTCAAAAGCCTCTTGATGAAAGTGAAAGTGGAGAGTGAAAAAGTTGGCTTAAAGCTCAACATTCAGAAAACAAAGATCATGGCATCTGGTTCCATCACTTCATGGGAAATAGATGGGGAAACAGTGGAAACAGTGTCAGACTTTATTTTTCTGGGCTCCAAAATCACTGCAGATGGTGACTGCAGCCACGAAATTAAAAGACGGTTACTCCTTGGAAGGAAAGTTATGACCAACCTAGATAGCATATTGAAAAGCAGAGACATTACTTTGCCAACAAAGGTCCATCTAGTCAAGGCTATGGTTTTTCCCAGTGGTCATGTATGGATGTGAGAGTTGGACTGTGAAGAAGGCTGAGCGCCGAAGAATTGATGCTTTTGAAGTGTGGTTTTGGAGAAGACTCTTGAGAGTCCCTTGGACTGCAAGGAGATACAACCAGTCCATTCTGAAGGAGATAGCCCTGGGATTTCTTTGGGAAGAATGATGCTAAAGCTGAAACTCCAGTACTTTGGCCACCTCATGCGAAGAGTTGACTCATTGGAAAAGACTCTGATGCTGGGAGGGATTGGGGGCAGGAGGAGAAGAGGACGACAGAGGATGAGATGGCTGGATGGCATCACTGAGTCGATGGATGTGAGTCTGGGTGAACTCCGGAAGTTGATGATGGACAGGGAGGCCTGGTGTGCTGCAATTCATGGGGTCGCAAAGAGTCGGACACGACTGAGCGACTGAACTGAACTGAACTGCCTCACAAGTGCGAGGCACAAGCTGTCTTTGTGAGACACACTTTAGATCAAAGATGCAGGCAGATTGTAAATCCATGGAACTACATGATGGAAAATTACAGCACGTGGCAGCAGTCACAAGGAGGCTGGAGTGTCCGCTTTAATAACAAAATTGAATTGGAAACAAAAATACTACTAGGGATAAACAGTGACACTTTAAAACAGGGAAAGGGTCAACCCATCGGGAAGAGTACCTGACAATAGACAGTGCTGCTCAGGAAGCAAAAATGAGCAGAAACGAGGAGAAAAGAGGCACCTCCACAGTCCAACAGTAGCTGGAGGTCTCAGTGCCCCCGCTGTCAACCATGGGGAAACAGAGGGAAGATTTAAATAACGCGGTGACAGATGTGTGAGGAGGCCACGCCCAGCAGCTGCAGGGCACGCCCGCCTCCGGAAGGCGCACAGACACTAAGAGGGAGCGCATGCTCGGCCACCAGTCAACCTCCGTGAACGCAGCTGGACAGAAACACGACTGCGTTCAGGGACCACGATGGAATGGACGTCAACAGCAGAAAGAAATCTGGGAGAGGTGCAAATATGTGGGAATTAAATAAGCTGAAGAAGAAAGCAAAAGGACATCTTGAAATTCTTCGGGATAAATGATAACCTGACATGACACAGCAAGACGCGGGGCGCGGCTGAGGCAGAGCTCAGGAGCAAGTGCGTTGTCATCGGTGACTACGCCGAGAAGGGAATGTCCCCACCTTTCTAACCTTCTTCCTTAAGACACTGAAGAAAGAAAGACACATTGGCTCTTGAAAAAGCAGAGGGAAGGAAACATTGCTAGTCTGGAAATGAACGAAACAGGGACTAGAGAAGCAATGGAGAAAAATCAATGCAGCCAAAACTGGTTCCTGAAAACAGCAAACAGAAGCAACAAGCTAATAGCCAGACTGGCCAAGAGAAAAACGGGAGAGGAAAACTTCTAGAATCAGAAAAGAAAACGAGGGGCCATGGCGCCCAATCTCACAAAAATACAAAGAATTATAAAGGAACGCCAGTGTGGCTGAGCATGAGGAGAAATCAGGCTGTCTGTGCACTGCGGCCGGGGGGTGGGAAGGTAAATGGTGCAGTCACTTCAGAAAACGGTCCGGCATCTCCGAAGGTAAACACAGAAGCACCATCGTGCACGCCTTGTGCTCTGCGCTCAGTGGGGTCCAACTCTGAGGGACTGTGTGGACTGTAGCCCGCCAGGCTCCTCTGTCCATGGGATTCTCCAGGCAAGCATACTGCAGTGGGCTGCCATTTCCTCCTCCGGGGATCTTCCCCACCCAGGGATCAAACCTGAGAGTCCTGTGTCTCCTGCATTGGCAGGCAGATTCTTGACCGCTGAATCACCTGGGAAGTCCCATACAACACAGCAGTTCCACTCACAGGGAAACAATCGGGAGAAATGAAAACACACGTCCCCATGAAAACTTGCACATGAACGCTTGTATCGGCGTTATTCACAGTTCTCAGAGGGTGGGAAGAAGCCAAAAGTGCATCAGCTCATGATGGATGGACACAATGTGGTCCATCCGCACAGTGGAATACCATTTAAGCACAAAAGGGAAAGACAGACTAACAGATTCTAAAGCATCATTCGAAGTGAAAGAAGCCAGTCCCCAAAGAAATGTCCAGAAAAGGCAAATAAGCACAGGCAGAAAGTAGATTATGCTTGGTGGGGGGATGGGAGGATGATGCGGATGATAGCTAAAGGGTTTGGGATTTCTTTCGGGAGTCATGAAATGTTCTACAATTTACTATGGATGGTTGTATATACCTGTGAATATACTGAAAACCACTGGACTGTACACTTACTTGTTTTACATAAGTAAAACACACACACACAACACAGCCAGATGAACACAACAAGACTCAGATAGGAAAACAACTCACACCTGAAAAAATGGGAAAAGCTTAGCAGGACTCCTGCAGTGCAACAGAGAAGCATGGAAAGTAACTGCCAGGACGTGAGGTTAGCCCAGAGCAACAGTGAAGCCCTTCAGGTGCTAAGCAGTGGCTGGAACGTGGCTCTGAGACTTGGACCATCCAGATTGAAGGGCAGAACACGTGCTGGCCCTGTCCTGCTCTGAGGTCTGGCTGGTCTTGGCTTCAGGAACCCCACTTATAAAGGTGAGCCTGGAGCCCCATCCCACGGGTGTCCATGGGACCCACTCATGTCTGGCCCAGCCTCATACAGGCCTTGCCTTCCTGCCCTGAAACTGTCATAAGAAAAGGCCAACCACAGGGCTGAAATTCCATCCCTCAAGCACTCAAGGTATGTGGCTCTCCCCAGGGGAGCCCTGGCTCTGTCCCTTCAAGGCCCATCCCAGCTGCCTCCTTTCTACCAGATAGCAGTATTTGGGTGCCTACTCTCCTGAGTGAGGTCTTAATAGCACCTTGGGGACCTGTTTATATGAGTGCCTGCAGGTGGAGGCCTGCCTGGAGCTTAGTTCAGACCATCACCCTGCATGCAAACAAGAGTCACGAGGGACATAGACTTGGGCTGGGGCCAAGTCTCCCACCAGAGTTCCCACCATGTTGACCAGAGGGCAAGGGCTCATCTTCCTTGGATCTAAACCATTCAAACATGAGCAGAGTGGAGCTGCAGCAGGAGTCAGGGTCCTGGCCTTGGGGAATTTGATGGTGACACTCTCAAAGTCAAGGTCAGGGTCCAGGGGTGGCCTCCACCCCCATATCCCAGCCAACGCAAGCTCTGCCAAGGCATACAGGAAGGCCAAGAAGTCTGGAATCACAGCTGCTCCAGGTGGCCAGCCTTTCGGATGTGCCCACCAGCCCTGAGTGAAGTCCCGAGAAAGCCTGTGGATAGTGTTGGCAGATGCCCGCTGAAGTGGTAGAGGAGGCCTGATGTCACTGTCCCCAAAGATCAAGGCTGAAGCCATCTCAGGACACAAAGCAGAACGAGCAACCTCTATTTGGGGTCAGTCAACAGCCAGCGTTCCAAGAATTGATTCATAAACAAAACACCTGTTGTTACCTTAGAAACACAAGCTAGGACCAAGCTGCTGCTCCTTCTCATGCATGAGAAGAGTGGACAGAGCTGGCAGTTCTGTGGAAGACGGAAGATTAGACACTGAGGATGGGAATAAGTAATTTCGTGAGCCTGTAGTAAAAAGGAGATGTGGGAATTAGTCGAGAATTACAGAAGGGCTGTAAGACCGGGAACAAAAACAGAATGGGGAGCAGAAGACAGGATCACATCTTCCAAAGAAGAACAGGTGGACATGTGTTCACTTGCAACACCATCCAGGGTTTAGCACCGCTGCACACCTTGCATTTCAATAAAGCAGAGCAAAGAAGGGGAGGAGAAACTCTGGGTACCTTGTCCCCAGCATCACAGCAGCTTCTGCAGCTGTGTGGACAGCATCCAGCCACAGCTGGGGGCATTGTGGCACCGCTGTCTCTGCTAACTCAGGAAGCCCTGGGTTGGAACTTCTAAGCTACAACACAACAGAGTGGACAGGTTTTGTTATGTTTTCCTTTAATGTCTAAAGAAAGCAGCAGCACCTGCATGTTTGACTGTGGCTCATAAAATAAGCATGCTTCATATCTTCTGGGGTGTTCCTGATCCCACTCAGCACATGACTGAGGAAAGATGCTCCTCAGTCAGCCCTCACACGGAGAAACTGCTCTAACTGGGCTCTTGGTGGAGAGTCCAGGAGCCCGTTGGAGTGATCACAAATATCAGTGTTGAAAACACATTTCTCACCATCTTCACATGAAACCCAACTTCAGTTATTATTCACATTCCCAAGTGCTTTTTGTGTACCTGAAAAACAGCTTGGCTGGGACATCAGATTTTGTATGAAATTGTTCACTGGCCAAGTTGACTGTGACCCATCATGACATGGACATTTCAGATCTAAACTGACCTCCAAGAAGTAGTTATTACATTCTCAGCCTTTCCTCTGGGTTCCAGCACAGCCTTCAAAATGAGGAGGACCCAGGACTGATGTCAGCAGGGCCCAGGGGCCCAGGAGGCACGTAGATCGTCAAATGGATGGAAGGTGCTGAAGACAGGAGGCAAGAGGCAAGGGAGCCCTAGAAATTCTGCAAAAACTCATCCTGGTTCACAGTCACACCAGCAGAGTTCAGCTCTCCTCCTGTTTTGAGTTGGCCAGCGTCTTCTCTGCGTGAACTCCGGGCACGCCTGTGTCCTGCCACAGGACGTCCTTCTCCAGCGGCCTGAGTCATCCCTGCTTCGTTCTGTAATGAGCGCCTTTCTCTCTGGTACCCGTAGTCAACATCTTACAATGCTGGATGTGTGGAAAAGTTAACAGCTGAAAGGGGGGCACGCATGCCAAAGCCGCCTGACCTGTTTCTAGACTTTCTGTTCTGTGGTGACGTGTCAGCTGGGACTTTCAGTTGCACAGAAGAGAACAAACTGTGGTGATTTAAGCCAAAAAGCAAATTTATGCAGGGATTTGGGGGACAGCTCTGAGTACAAGGGCGGGGACCAGAGAAGGGAGAAGCCTGTCCCCCGGCTCCTCACTCTGGGTCTCCTTCATTGGCCTCACTCCCAGCCCATGAGCCACTGGGCTTGCCTCAGTGCCTTAGCTCTGCCACCCAGGCAAGTTCCGAGTCTTCTCCTCTGCTCTGGTTCACCATCTCCATGGGAGACCAGGGTCCCGACAGAAATCAGACGGCACAGTCCGTTAGGGTACTTCAGGGGGGCTTATTACATAGACCGTCTGGGTGGACACACAGAGGGTAAGTGAAGTACAGGTGAGAGCCAAGGTCCGAGGGTAGTGTGGAGGGCAACAGCTCCCCTGGCCAGAGGTGTGAGTGCTGATCCAAGGAGCTGCTGCCCCGGGGGGCTGTGACCAGGGACAGGAAACCACCCGGGGTGCAGCCAGCAGGGAACAAGTACCCTGACTGGTGGGACCTCTCCTCCAGTCTCCTGCTGGGCTTTCCCACCTGCCAGACCCAACAAAGAGCCAGAAGGCAGGGAGAGTGACGCTGGCCAAACATCTCCACTTCCCACGCAGCAAGTGGCTGGAAAGGCCTTATGGCACCTGCAAGGACAGTGCGGAATCTGCACGGAAGGGCCCTGATTGGACTGCTTTGGGTCACGTGCTCATCCCTGAGCCAATTGGCTGAGACCAGGGGTGGGGTCTAGTGTGCCAATATGGCAGCCCCCATGTGACTGCGGATGTTGGCGGTGCGGAGGGCGAGCGCTGGGAGTGGCGCGTGTCTGAGCTCCGCCCTCCCACTCTCTCGTGGTCCCCCCGTCCCGCTGGCCCTGGCCTCCCTTGTCCACCGCCCCACCTCTCACTGCTCCAGAGGGCGAGAGTCAGGTCGCTGCTTCCCCCAGACCTCCGTGCCCTCAGCCCCCAGTCTCACGTTTGTCTCCAAGGCCTGTTTCTTCTACCTCATTAGTGGTTCTGGCCTGTGTCCTCTTCTCACTTCCAACTGGCCCCTTCAGGGCATGCTTCTGTCTGCTTCTCCGCCCATGTTGCTCCGTCAGCACCCCCCACGCCCCCATCCCTGTGATGGCACCACCTCTCAGCTGTCCTCTGGTCTCTGCGACTCTCCCTTTTCACCTCTCCATGGACCCCCTGTTCTAACATCCTCACCTCTTCTCTGCCCATGAGTCTCTTGATGATGTCCCATCTTTCTCACGGCACAGGCTGAAACTTAGGGGCCACCAATTGCCCCACGAGGTGCCCTCTTCTATGATGGGTGGGTCTACAGCAAGGCTCCTGAAGTACCTGAAATTCAGCAGGTCCCCAGTAGATCCTGCAGTTGCTACCCAACAAACCTGACCCCCTTCTCCAGGCACTCCTTCTGCCCAGTCACCCAAACCAGAAACCTGGAACCTGTTTCCCCTTCCTCTTCTCCCCAACACCCATTCTAGCCCCAAGGCTGACTGTGCCCTGAAGAGAAGAGCCTTGGCTTCATCCTCTTCTTCATCCCTAGCATTGCCAGTCCAGCTCACACCTCATTCTTCCTCCCCAGGATGCCTGTGAGGCCCCTTGCTTCCATTCGCTGAGTTGTTCACAGGCACTTAGGTGTCTTCTCCATGACCAGTCCATGCTGAGCACAGGGAACCCAGGAGACAGCTGAGCACAGCTGACCCATCTGTGCCCTGGGTCAGCTGGGATCCAGAGATGAATATTCTATGCCAGGGGATGTAGTGACCTCCCCTGCCCCATGGACATCCCCAACAAGGCTGCCTAACCTCACATATGTCTTTATCAAGATTGATGGCAAAACCAAGAATATTTCTGTCTCATAAATGTTCAGAAGAAAAACAACTTAGCTTCCATTGAATACCACCTGAGTTACTGGTCATTCTTGGCCTTATTATAAGTGGAACAACCAGGTACCACAAACATCAAGATTCGATATGTTAAGACGTCCATAGCATCACCTACTCAATGTTCTCTAAAAATGAACCTGAAAGCAACTCAGCCTCTAGTCCTAATTGCAACTTGCAGGAAATGTGGAGAGAGAGGAACAAGCTGAATGACACAGCAAGGACACAGGTAAGCAAATCCAGATCATGGGACACTCCGCAGGGTCTGTGACCTGTTTTCTCCAAGAAGTCCAGGGCACAGGGAATGAAAGGAAGGGGAGAAGAGAGAGTAAAGGACACTTCACAGCCTACTGCAAGGTGGGTTGTTTGAATCTTGATTCAGATCACCTATGAAACACCTTCTTGGGTAATTTTTGTTGTTGTTCAGTCGCTCGGTCATATCCGACTCTGCAAACTTTTGGACTGCAGCATGCTAGGCTTCCCTGTCCTTCACTGTCTCCCAGAGTTTGCTCAAACTCATGTCTGTTGAGTCGATGATGAGTGGATGATTAGGGACATTTGAACATGAACTTGTGTTTGATGGTATAAAGGAAGTCTTATTAACTTAGTCAGATGACAAAAGTGTGTGTGGTGGTTGTGGAGGAAAAATCTTTATCAATTAAAGATGCAAGCGGAAGTGTCTACAGGCAAAATGACAGGATGTTTGACATTTAATCGATTTTAGAAAAGGGGGCAAGGGAATGGATGAAACAAGATTGGAAACATTTAAAACGTTTGCATCTGGGTTATAGGTACATCATTTTATTCTCTCTACTTTTTAAAGTGTTTTTAAATTTTCTGTAATGGAGAGAAGGAAAACAAAACATTTATCATTTTTATTATGTGTTTTTAAAGAACAAACATTTTCTCTTAATTTGTAAGGAATTCTATTTTCAACACTGAATAATCTTTTTTTTGCAACAAATTATTAAGCAGTTAATGAAAATACTTAAATTCTCCCATCAATGCCTGAGGATCCTGGCATGAAAATACTTTGTCTCAACTTGGTAGCTGTCTTTTCATTGCTTAGAGCAATATGGAAATCTTCTCAGTGCTCAGATGTGCTTGAACATTCTTTCTTTAAAATGTAAATATACACATCTAAGTGGCTAATTATTCAAGTTTCTATTAAATAACAGATTCTATTTTTATTTAAAAATCTATCATTAAAATTATGTGAGATGAATTACCTTCGATGACTTTTCAAGAACAGAGAAAAACAATTTTAATATCCTATTTTTTCTCATAGTGAAAAACATGAATGTGCTTACATTACAGATGAGCAAATTAGAGAAGCTTGAGAACAGAAGTAGATTGAACCTGATTAAATTTGGCCTTAATAAAGCCAGAGGGATAAAGTTAACTGTTTTTTTGTTGTGCAGTGTCTGTTTATCTGGAAAAGTAGCCATATATGATAAAGATGTCTGGAAAATCCTTAGAATAGACAGAGTAGCAAACAGTGAGGCAAAGATTGTCATACTTTTCCTGATAAACTCTGAAGTACTTATTTTGAAGTAGCTCAGCCAGAAGTTCCCTCAAAAGAAGCACTGCTGCTGCTAAGGCGCTTCAGTCGTGTCCGACTCTGCGACCCCATAGACGGCAGCCCACCAGGCTCCCCTGTCCCTGGGATTCTCCAGGCAAGAACACTGGAGTGGGTTCAAAAGAAGCAGTAGTCCACCTCTAGTTTTCATTTGTTTTTATTCACTCGCTAAGTCACATCCAACATATCCAACTTTTTGCGGCCCCTTGGACTGCAGCACACCAGGCTTCCCTGCCCTTCACTATCTCCTAGAGTTTGCTCAGATTCTAGTCCTTTGAATCGGTGATGCTATCTAAATATCTGATCCTTGGTGGCCCTCTTCTCCTTTTGCCTCATCTTTCCCACCATCAGGGTGTTTTCCAGTGAGTCGGCTCTTCCCACCAGATGGCCGAAGTATTGGAGCTTCGGCTTCAGCATCAGTCCTTCCAATGAAGATTCAGGGTTAATTTCCTTTAGTATTGACTGGTTTGAGTACTTGCCGTCCAAGGAACTCTCAAGAGTCTTCTCCAGCACCACAGTTCAAAAGCATAAATTCTTTGGAAGTCAGCCTTCTTTATGGTCCAACTCTTACATCCATTCATGACTGCTGGAAAAAACCATAGCTCTGACTAGATGGGCCTTTGTTGGCAAAGTGACATCTTCACCTTTTAATATGCTGTCTCAGTTTGTCATAGGTTTCCTTCCAAGGAGCAAGCATCTTTTAATTTCACGGCTGCAGTCAATGTCCCCAGTGACTTTGGAGCCCAAGAAAATAAAATCTGTCACTGCTGCTACTTTTTCCTGGCTATATGCCATGAAGTGATAGGACTGGATGCCATGATCTTAGTTTTTTGAATGCTGAGTTTTAAGCCAGCTTTTTCACTCTCCTCTTTCACCCTCATCAAGAGGTTCTTTAGTTCCTCTTCAGTTTCTGCCACTAGAGTGGTATCATCTTCATATCCGAGTCTGTTGATACTTCTGGCAGTCTTGATTCCAGATTGTGATTCATCCAGCCCATATTTTGCATGATGTACTCTGTATATAAGTAAAATAAACAGGGTGATAATATATAGCCTTGTCATACTCCTTTCCCAATTTTGAACTAGTCATTCCATATAAGGTTCTAACTATTGTTTCTTGACCCACATACAGGTTTCTCAGGAGAAAGATAAGGTGGTCTAGTATTCCCATCTTTTTAAGAATTTTCCACAGTTTGTTTTGATTGATACAGTCAAAGTCTTTAGCTTAGTCAATGAAGTGGAAATAGAAGTTTTTCTGGAATATCCTTGATTTCTCTGTGAGCCAGTGGATGTTGCCAATTTGATCTCTAGTTCCTTTGCCTTTTCTGAACCCAGCTTGTACGTCTGGAAGTTCTCAGTTCATGTAGTGCTGAAGCCTGGCTTGAAAGGTTTTGAGCATCACCTTACAGCATGGGAAATGAGCACAGCTGTGCAGCAGTGTGAGCATTCTTTGGCATTGCCCTTCTTTGGGATTGACTTCCCCAGTGGCTCAGATGGTAAAGCGTTTGCCTACAATGCAGGAGACCTGGGTTCGATCCCTGGGTTGGGAAGATCCCCTGGAGAAGGAAATGGCAACCCACTCCAGTACTCTTGCCTGGAAAATCCCATGGATGGAGGAGCCTGGTAGGCTACAGCCCATGGGGTTGCAAAGAGTCAGACATGACTGAGTGAGTTCACTTCTTTGGGGTTGGAATAAAAACTGACCTTTTCCAGTCCTGTAGCCATTGCTGAGTTTTCCAAATTTGCTGACATATTGAGTGCAGCACTTTAGCAGCAGCACCTTCTAGGATTTTAAATAATTCAGCTGGAATTCCATCACCTCCACTAGCTTTGTTTGCTGTGATGCTTCCTAAGGCCCACTTGACTTCACACTCCAGGATATCAGGCTCTAGGTGAGTGACAACACCATTATGGTTATCTGGGTCATTAAGGCCTTTTTTTGTATAGTTCTTCTGTGTATTCTTGCCACCTCTTTTTACTGTCTTCTGCTTCTGTTGGGGCTTTATCGTTTCTGTCCTTTATTGTGCCCATCCTTTCATGAAATGTTCCCTTGATATCATCAATTTTTTTGAATAGATCTCTAGTCTTTTCCATTCTGTTGTTTTCCTTTATTTTTTGTACTGTTCACTGAGGAAGGCAATATATATCCAGGAAGGCAAAATGGTTGTCTTACAAATAGGTTAGGGTTAGGGTTAGGGAGGTCTTACAAATAGCTGTGAAAAGAAGAGAAGCGAAAGGCAAAGGAAAAAAGGAAAGATATACCCATTTGAATGCAAAATTCCAAAGAATAGCAAGGAAAGGTAAGAAAGAAAGCCTTCCTCAGTGATCAATGCAAAGAAATAGAGGAAAATAATAGAATGGGAAAGACTAGAGATTCTTCAAGAAAATGAGAGATACCAAGGGAACATTTCATGCAAAGATGGGCTCGATAAAGGACAGAAATGGTATGCACCTAACAGAAGTGCGGGCGGCTGTGACCGGCGCACTTAAGCTCGGCCAAGAGGAGGTACCCCACATCCAAGGTCAGGGGCAGTGGCCGAGAGTCCCAGGCTGCGATGGCACAGGAACGGCCGAGAAGAGCTACCAAAGTCTGAGGTCAGGGGCAGCGGCCGGGAGGACCAACCCCATGTCCAAGGAGCAGTGGCTGCACAGGCGCAGGAGGGCCTAGAGGAGCTATCCCACGTTGAGTGTCAAGAAGGGCGGCAGTGAGGAGATACCCCTCGTCCAAGGTAAGAGAAACCCAAGTAAGATGGTAGGCGTTGCAAGAGGACATCAGAGGGCAGACACACTGAAACCATACTCACAGGAGACTAGTCAATCTAATCACACTAGGACCACAGCCTTGTCTAACTCAGTGAAACTAAGCCATGCCCGTGGGGCCACCCAAGACGGGCGGGTCATGATGGAGAGATCTGACAGAATGTGGTCCACTGGAGAAGGGAATGGCAAACCACTTCAGTATTCTTGCCTTGAGAACCCCATGAACAGTATGAAAAGGCAAAATGATAGGATACTGAAGAGGAACTCCCCAGGTCAGTAGGGGCCCAATATGCTACTGGAGATCAGTGGAGAAATAACTCCAGAAAGAATGAAGGGATGGAGCCAAAGCAAAAAGAATACCCAGCTGTGGATGTGACTGGTGATAGAAGCAAGGTCCGATGCTGTAAAGAGCAATACTGCATAGGAACCTGGAATGTCAGGTCCATGAATCAAGGCAAATTGGAAGTGGTCAAACAAGAGATGGCAAGAGTGAACGTCGACATTCTAGGAATCAGCGAACTGAAATGGACTGGAATGGGTGAATTTAAATCAGATGACCATTACATCTACTACTGCAGACAGGAATCCCTCAAAAGAAATGGAGTAGCCATCATGGTCAACAAAAGAGTCCATAATGCAGTATTTGGATGCAGTCTCAAAAATGACAGAATGATCTCTGTTTGTTTCCAAGGCAAACCATTCAGTATCACAGTAATCCAAGTCTATGCCCCAACCAGTAATGCTGAAGAAGCTGAAGTTGAATGGTTCTATGAAGACCTACAAGACCTTTTAGAACTAACACCCAAAAAAGATGTCCTTTTCATTATAGGGGACTGGAATGCAAAAGTAGGGAGTCAAGAAACACTTGGAGTAACAGGCAAATTTGGCCTTGGAATACAGAATGAAGCAGGGCAAAGATTAATAGAGTTTTGCCAAAAAAATGTACTGGTCATAGCAAACACCCTCTTCCAACAACACAAGAGAAGACTCTACACATGGACATCACCAGATGGTCAACACCAAAATCAGATTGATTATATTCTTTGCAGCCAAAGATGGAGAAGCTCTATACAGTCAATAAAAACAAGGCCAGGAGCTGACTGTGGCTCAGATCATGAGCTCCTTATTACCAAATTCAGACTTAAATTGAAGAAAGTAGGGAAAACCACTAGACCATTCAGGTATGACCTAAATCAAATCCCTTATGATTATACAGTGGAAGTGAGAAATAGATTTAAGGGCCTAGATCTGATAGATAGAGTGCCTGATGAACTATGGAATGAGGTTCCTGACATTGTACAGGAGACAGGGATCAAGACCATCCCCATGGAAAAGAAATGCAAAAAAGCAAAATGGCTGTCTGGGGAGGCCTTACAAATAGCTGTGAAAAGAAGAGAAGCGAAAAGCAAAGGAGAAAAGGAAAGATATAAGCATCTGAATGCAGAGATCCAAAGAATAGCAAGAAGACATAAAAAAGCCTTCCTCAGCAATCAGTGCAAAGAAATGGAGGAAAACAACAGAATGGGAAAGACTAGAGATCTCTTCAAGAAAATTAGCGATACCAAGGGAACATTTCATGCGAAGATGGGCTCAATAAAGGACAGAAATGGTAGGGACCTAACAGAAGCAGAAGATATTAAGAAGAGGTGGCAAGAATACACATTTCTGTGTATTCTGTACAAAAAAGATCTTCACGACCCAGATAATCACGATGGTGTGATCACTGATCTAGAGCCAGACATCCTAGAATGTGAGAAGTCAAGTGGGCCTTAGAAAGCATCACTACAAACAAAGTTGGTGGAGGTGATAGAATTCCAGTTGAGCTATTTCAAATCCTGAAAGATGATGCTGTGAAAGTGCTGCACTCAATATGCCAGCAAATTTGGAAAACTCAGCAGTGGCCACAGGACTGGAAAAGGTCAGTTTTCATTCCAATCCCAAGAAAAGGCAATGCCAAAGAATGCTCAAACTACCACACAATTGCACTCATCTCACATGCTAGTAAAGTAATGCTCAAAATTCTCCAAGCCGGGCTTCCGCAGCACATGAACCGTGGACTTCCTGATGTTCAAGCTGGTTTTAGAAAAGGCAGAGGAACCAGGGATCAAATTGCCAACATCTGCTGGATCATGGAAAAAGCAAGAGAGTTCCAGAAAAACATCTATTTCTGCTTTATTGACTATGCCAAAGCCTTTGTGTGGATCACAATAAACTGTGGGAAATTCTGAAAGAGATGGGAATACCAGACCACCTGACCTGCCTCTTGAGAAATCTGTATGCAGGTCAGGAAGCAACAGTTAGAACTGGACATGGAACAACAGACTGGTTCCAAATAGGAAAAGGAGTACGTCAAGGCTGTATATTGTCACCCTGCTTATTTAACTTCTATGCAGAGTACATCATGAGAAACGCTGGACTGGAAGAAGCACAAGCTGGAATCAAGATTGCCAGGAGAAATATCAATCACCTCAGATATGCAGATGATACCACCCTTATGGCAGAAAGTGAAGAGGAACTCAAAAGCCTCTTGATGAAAGTGAAAGAGGAGAGTGAAAAAGTTAGCTTAAAGCTCAACGTTCAGAAAACAAAGATCATGACATCTGGTCCCATCACTTTATGGGAAATAGATGGGGAAACAGTGCAAACAGTGTCAGACTTTATTTTTCTGGGCTCCAAAATCACTGCAGATGGTGACTGCAGCCATCAAATTAAGACGCTTATTCCTCGGAAGGAAAGTTATGACCAACCTAGATAGCATATTGAAAAGCAGAGACATAACTTTGCCAACAAAGGTCCATCTAGTCAAGGCTATGGTTTTTCCTGTGGTCATGTATGGATGTGAGAGTTGGACTGTGAAGAAGGCTGTGTGCCAAAGAATTGATGCTTTTGAACTGTGGTGTTGGAGAAGACTCTTGAGAGTCCCTGGACTGCAAGGAGATCCAACCAGTCCATTCTGAAGGAGATCAGCCCTGGGTGTTCTTTGGAAGGAATGATGCTAAAGCTGAAACTCCAATAGTTTGGCCACTATTGGCCAAAGAAGAGTTGACTCATTGGAAAAGACTCTGATGCTGGGAGGGATTGGGGGCAGGAGGAGAAGGGGACAAAGAGGATGAGATGGCTGGATGGCATCACTGACTTGATGGACATGAGTCTGAGTGAACTCCGGGAGTTGGTGATGGACAGGGAGGCCTGGCATGCTGCTATTCATGGGGTCACAAAGAATCGGACATGACTGAGCAACTGAACTGAACTGAACTGAACAGAAGCAGAAGATATTAAGAAGAGGTGGCAAGAATACACAGAAGAACTATACAAAAAAGATCTTCATGACCCAGATAACCATGACGGTGTGATCACTCACCTAGAACTAGACATCCTGGAGTGTGAAGTCAAGTGGGCCTTAGGAAGCATCACTATGCACAAAGTTAGTGGAGGTGATGGAATTCCAGTTGAGCTATTTCAAATCCTAAAAGATGATGCTGTGCAAGTGTTGCACTCAATATGCCAGCAAATTTGGAAAACCAATCAGTAGCCACAGAACTGGAAAAGGTCAGTTTTCATTCCAATCCCAAGAAAAGGTAATGCCAAAGAATGCTCAAACTACTGCACAATTGCATTTGTCTCACACACTAGCAAAGTAATGCTCAAAATTCTCCAAGCCAGGCTTCAACAGTACATGAACCATGAACTTCCAGATGTTCAAGCTGGATTTAGAAAAAGCATAGGAACCAGAGATCAAAGTGCTAACATCTGCTGGGTCATCAAAAAGGCAAGAGTTCCAGAAAAACATCTATTTCTGCTTTATTGACTATGCCAAAGCCTTTGTGTGGATCACAACAAACAAAAGTTCTTAAAGAGATAGGAACATCAGACCACCTGACCTGCCTCTTGAGAAATCTGTATGCAGGTTAAGAAGCAACAGTTAGAACAGACTGGTTCCAAATTGGGAAAGGAGTACGTCAAGGCTGTATATTATTACCCTGCTTATTTAACTTACATGCAGAGTACCTCATGAGAAATGCTGGACTGGAAGAAGCAGAAGCTGAAATCAAGATTGCTGGGAGAAATATCAAGAACCTTAGATATGCAGATGACACCACCCTTATGGCAGAAAGTGAAGAGGAACTCAAAAGCCTCTTGATGAAAGTGAAAGAGGAGAGTGAAAAAGTTGGCTTAAAGCTCAACATTCAGAAAACTAAGATCATGGCATCTGGTCCCATCACTTCATGGCAAATAGATGGGGAAACAATGGAAACAGTGACAGATTTTATTTTGGGGGGCTCCAAAATCACTGCAGATGGTGGCTGCAGCCATGCAATTAAAAGACACTTGCTCCTTGGAAGAAAAGTTATGACCAACCTAGACAGCATATTAAAAAGCAGAGACATTACTTTGCCAACAAAGGTCCATCTAATCAAAGCTTTGGTTTTCCCAGTGGTCATGTATGGATGGAGAGTTGGACTCTAAAGCAATCTGAGCACCGAAAAATTGACGCTTTTGAACTGTGGTGTTGGAGAAGACTCTTGAGAGTCCCTTGGACTGCAAGGAGATATAACCAGTCCATCCTAAAGGAAATCAGTCCTGAATATTCAGTGGAAGGACTGATGCTGAAGCTGAAACTCCAATACTTTGGCCACGTGATGCAAAGAACTCACTCATTGGAAAAGACTCTGATGCTGGGCAAGATTGAAGGCAGGAGGAGGAGATGACAGAGGATGAGATGGTTGGATAGCATCACCAACTCAATAGATATGAGTTTGAGTAAGCTCCAGGAGTTGCTGATGTACAGAGAAGCCTGGTATGCTTCAGTCCATGGGGTTGCAAGGAGTCAGACACGACTGAGTGACTGAACTGAACTAACCATTATATCTACTACTGTGGGTAAGAATCCCTTAGAATAAATGGAGTAGCCCTCAGTCAACAAAAGAGTCCAAAATGCAGTACTTGGGTGCAATCTTAAAAATGCCAGAATGATCTCGATTTTTTCCCTGGCAAACATTTCAATATCAGACTAATCCACGTCTATGTCTCAACCACTGATGCTGAAGAAGCTGAAGTTGACCAGTTCCATGAAGACCTACAAGACCTTCCAGAATGATGACAAAAAAAAAGATGTCCTTTTCATCATAGGGGACGGGAATGCAAAAGTAGGAAGTCAAGAGATACCTGGAGTAACAGGGAAGTTTGGCTTTGGAGTACAAAATGAAGCAGGTCAAAGGCTAACAGAGTTTTGCCAAGAGAAAGCACTGGTCATAGCAAACACCCTCTTCCAACAACACGAAGGATGACTCTACACATGGACATCACCAGATGGCCAAAACCAAAATCAGATTGATTATATTCTTCGCAGCCAAAGATGGAGCTCTATACAGTCAGCAAAAACAAGACCAGGAGCTGACCGTGGCTCAGATGATGAACTCCTTATTGCCCAATTCAGACTTAAATGGAAAAAAGTAGGGAAATTCGGGTATAACCTAAATTCAGTAGGTCATTCAAGTATAACCAAAATCAAGCCCCTCATGATATTACAGTGTAAATGACCAATAGATGCAAGGGGATTAGTTCTGATAGACAGAGTGCCTGAAGAACTATGGACAGAGGATTGTAACGTTGTTCAGGAGGCAGTGACCAAAACTATCCCCAAGAAAAAGAAATGCAAGAAGGCAATGTGGTTGTCTGAGGCGGCCTTACAAATAGCTGATAAAAGATGAGGAGCAGAAAGCAATGGAGAAAGGGAAATGGCAAACCAGTTTCCTCCTGTCTTGGAGGAGGACATGGAAAACCACTCCAGTGTTCTTGCTGTGAGAACCCCATGAACAGTACGAAGAGCTACAATGAATTCTGTAGAAAAGCAGACGTCTCAACTGTGCTTTGAATTTCAGTTGAGTCTTCCAGAAACATGACCATAATAACTACAGACGTCGTGTGTGTATTCCTCACCGAGCATGGAGCAGGGAGTCCCCTCATGAACCTTGTCTGGACATGACCAGGAGGGCGGTGGCCCTCAGCTGTCAGTGATGAGAACAGATCCCTCCTCTGCAGCTCCCAGGTTGAAGACCTGCTCTTCCACAAGGCACGGATGAAACATGAGCACGTCTGGCCCTGCTGGACAAGCAGGGCATTCACCCACCAGCCTTCTTAAGGAAAGACATAAATGATCACTGTTACACGTGTGGTCAGGGCTGTCCCTGGCTCCATCATGTCCTCCCATTTCCTGCAGTTTCCTCTCCCGCCATCTAGCCGCTCCGAGAGCCGGTCTCGTCCCTGCTCACAGATGGCCGCACTAGCCCCGCTGAAACAGAACCGCTGGGGCAGCAGGGGCCAGGGAGATCGCAGCTCTCCTAAGTCCAGGGCACTGGGAGGTCTTCATGGCCTTGACGCCTGGGGCCTTGCCACCGCAGAGGTAGGTGTGTGGCATGGGCTGCAGGGAGCTGGCCCCAGGAGGGCAGCGTGGGGCGCCCTGTGACGGGCCTCTCAGGCGAGCAAGGCCCCCTCTGCGCTGCAGGGATTTTCTTGCTAGGCCCACTTCTCCCCGTTCTGTCCAGGCCGAGGCAGCTGGGGCCCGGGTGGAGGATGTCTGAATAGCTGGTCTCCCCCTAGAAATGCTTCTCCAGGTGACGGGCAGCAAGCGGGGCTCAGGGCTTGGACCCCATCACCTGGAGGGGCCCCGAGGCCCCAAGTGGTTCGTAGCCTGGGCGGGTCCTCTGCCGCAGGCCTGCTCCCAGGAAGACGGTGCCTCGGGCCAGGGCTAGCCCTCTGAGGAGTGGGAAGAGTGAGCCCCAACTGTCGGGGCGGCAGCCGGCCTGCTGCCATCAAAGCCCCTCGGTGCTCCGGGAGGCTGTGCACTGGGCCTTGGTGTCAGCTCTGTCCAGAAGCGCCTCTGGCTAGGCCAGCCCAAGCTCTCCCTGTCAGCCCCAGGTCTCCTTGATGACAGAGAAGCAGAGACCCTGGTCCTGTGAGCCTCTCGTCACCTCCCCAAGCTGGAAACACACATGGAGCCTCAGGTCCCTGGAAGGACACAGAGGCTCAGCCAGCAGCCGCCACCTGGAGACAGTCTCCACTCAGCTGACATTGACAAAGGCCTTGGTAACATGCAGACTGGATCCCATTAACTTGATCTTTTTCCACTGTTTTTTTTTTAACAGCTTTATAGAGGCATAACTCACATACCATAAAATTCACCTATTTTAAGAACGCAACTTAATGATTTTTCACCAGTTGACAGAGTCGTGCAACAATCCAACGCTAGAACATTCCCCCTACCCCAAGGGACCCCTCCTGCCCTCTGGCCATCACCCCACCCCCGCCACCCACCCAGCCCCTGGCAACCACTAACTGCCTTCTGCCTCTCTGGCTTTGAAACTCTGAATGTTTCAAATAAAGGCGTCCCTGCAAAGCATGCTCTTTCTCCGAGCGGCTTTGTCCATGCAGTGTCACATTTCAGGCCTCACCCGTGCTGTGTCGAGTTATCGGGGTGTCAGGGACTCCGGGGGCCCCCCTTGGCTGCTTGAACGCCTCTGTGCAGGGGTTTGTGTGCACGTGTGCTTCCATTTCACTCGAGTGTAAACCTAGGGGTGGAACTCCCGGGTCACGGGTGACTCGCTGTCTACGGAACAGCTGCCCGTTTCCATTGCCATCATCCACACACCAGGAGTCCAGCTTCTCCACATCCATGCCAACACTTGTTACTGTCTGAGTCTGTTTTCAACCACTCCAGTGGGAGCTCACTAACCTTCTTTGTAGCAGATTGTGACACGCCTCACAGCTGCTCCCAGCACCCCGATTCAGCACACTGTCACCATGGGGTCCCCAGGTCACAGTCCCCGCCCTGGAGAGCAGCGTCTAGCTCCCAGCCTTCTCACGCCAGGTCCCCAGTACCTGTTCGCGTTGTTGGGACGTTTGTGTTGCTGCTGCTGAAACACACCTGACCAGGCCGGCCACCCAAGATCTTCAGCTGTCAGCCGTGCTGGCAGATAATGACCCAGTGCCCAGACCTAGTATCACTGCCAAAGAGTTCACGGGGTCACAAGCTGTCATGCGTGTCCTGTGGCTCATCTAACGGGGGGCTCACTCCCCATTTGACCAGAGGCTGTACAGGTAGTGCAGGAAGGGACCCCATGTCTATACGGAGGACACATCCACTCCCTGCCCCCTGGGCTCCAGGCAGTTGCTGCCTTGGGTCCCGCCAAGCTGCAGGGCCATGCTGCTAGACAGGGACACAGGGGCATTGGCCAGGTCGAGTTCCAGCTTGTAGTCCTGCGAGGTTGCACCCCTAGACCAGGGTGGCCAGGGGAGATGGGCTGCCTGGGGCTTGCGGGCAGGGGTGCAGGAGTGTCCACCGGCAAGCTTGTGCCCATAAACACCCGATGGTGATGCAGGCCAGCAGGGCCTCCGGTCCACCATCTGGTTCCTGTTCAGTCATAAAGCTGGGAGAAACATCACTCGGTGGAGGGACCGTCACACAGGCGGCCCTGAGCATCCAGACAGGGCAGGTCTGGGGCCTGCATCCAGTCAGGGTCCCGGCAGATGGCACCCATCCTCCCTGGGGGTCGCCGAGGAGGGAGAGAGGCCATGCCCCAGGGTCCACAGGGCTTCAGCTTCGCAGGCCCCACCCTCCCGGTGCCTTCCAACAATTCTCCCAGGAGTAGACTTGGGCAGCCCTCCTCCCTGCACAGGGCGGCTGCTGAAATGACTGTGGGTTTGGGGGGAGCAGGTGGGCAGGGCTCCATGGAAGGAGAGAGGCAGAAACACCCGTCAGTGAGGCTCACATGTCCAGGAAGTGACGCTGCCAAACCCAGAGCGGCTGCCCGGCGTTCGCTCATCCCGAGGCTTCTGTCGTTGCACAAAGCAATTCTGTGCTTGCCACACTCTTGTGTGTACCTTTAAGAAAATTCTCATTCGGGGGGTAAAGATTATGCAGGTTCATTAAAAAGGGTTCCAGACCTGCAGAAACACTTAAGAAATAGCAGGAGGTGTTTGTAATGTGCACAGTTGCTAGAATAGAAAAGGATTTTCTCTACATCAGCAAGAAAGGGGCAGCTCTGCCAGCCAGAAAGGGGCTGAGAACGCAGTGGGCAACTCGGGAGAAACCCGAGGTCAGTGTGAAGCAGAGTCCTGAAGGCGGAGCCCGTGGGACACTGGCCTCGGGAGCAGGGCTCTGCGGGGAGCAGCGGTCAGGGAGGGGACCGGCCCGGCGCGTAGGGTGGGCTGCGCTGGGGAGCAGCCCGGATCGCCACGTGCAGACCGAGCAGGCAGATCCAAGCGGCTGCCCGGCAGAGGGCTGGATCCCAGACAGGCCTCGAGCTTGGGTGGCAAGTGGGTCTGCTTCACGTGATGGACGCTCCCCCACCCCAGATGGGTGAGCAAGACTCCTGTCTGCTGTAAAGATCCATCACTGCCTGGCAGAAGTGCCAGGCTGCGTTCCAATAAAGCATTATTTACAAACACGGGTGGTGAGTCATCCCGCGGGCCACAGTCAGCTGACCCCTGATCTAGAGCATCACCCATCCCCAGGACCAGGGAAGCGATTCTCTCATCAGGGGGGCCCTTCTGCCCTGGACACGCTGTGTCCCCTCTTCTCCCAGCCTGGTGGGGTCGGGTGCCCAGCGGAGGGGTGCCTCTGCTGTGAGGCACAGGAGGGTGGGGAGAGCAGACCTTGGTGACGTTGGCGTCAACCAGCGATGCCTGGCCCGTCAGCCAGCTCTTCCTCTGACATGCTTCCCACAGAGCTTCACACAGCTTCATGAGGAGACAGGCCCCCTCTGGGGACAAGAGAACCTGCAGAAAGAAAGTCAGGTCAGGTCTCCCCTGGGAGACATAGAAAATGGAACACATTGGAGACTTTATTCTACTCACTCTAAGAATCAGACTGGTTCAAAGAGAACCCAGGGAACTGACGCCTATGGACCTGGGTTGATGGGCTGAGGACGCTGTGCGTGGAGGTGGCAGTGAGCGGTCCTGAGCAGCCACGGACGGCGGGGAGCGGGACGCACCTGGGAAACAGCCCAAAGCTGTGACGGGCGAGAATCAGGGGACCTGGGCCGTATTCTCTGGACAACATACCCTTGAGTATTGAAGCGGGAACACCCTGCTCAGCTGCGGGCTGTCCTCGCAGCCTTGCCTGAGTGTCCATCCCCACCAGTTCCCCTGGGGCAGGTGCACACAGCGAGGACAGACCTTAAATACACAGCGGGGGTGAAACATCCAGGAAGCAGAAGGGGCCAAGGATCCCGTAGCCACGTGTGTGCATCAAAATGCACACACACAACACACACAGCACAGATGTGCACACAATACACACACGGCACAGATGTGCACACAACACACACGCAGCACAGGTGTGCACACAACACACAGCACAGATGTACACACAACACACAATATAGATGTGCACACAACACACAGCACAGATGTGCACACAACACACACGGCACAGATGTGCACACAACACACAATACAGATGTGCACACAACACACAGCACAGATGTGCACACAACACACAGCACAGATGTGCACACAACACACAATACAGATGTGCACACAACACGCAGCACAGATGTGCACACAACACACAATATAGATGTGCACACAACACACAGCACAGATGTACACACAACACACAATATAGATGTGCACAAAACACACAGCACAGATGTGCACACAACACACAGCACAGATGTGCACACAACACACAATACAGATGTGCACACAACACGCAGCACAGATGTGCACACAACACACACGGCACAGATGTACACAACACACACGGCACAGATGTGCACACAAACACACACAGATGTACAGATGTGCACACAACACACAGCACAGATGTGCACACAACACACACGGCACAGATGTGCACACAACACACAATACAGATGTGCACACAACACGCAGCACAGATGTACACACAACACACAATATAGATGTGCACACAACACACAATATAGATGTGCATACAACACACAGCACAGATGTGCACACAACACACACGGCACAGATGTGCACACAACACACAGCACAGATGTGCACACAACACACAATACAGATGTGCACACAACACACAGCACAGATGTGCACACAACACACACGGCACAGATGTACACAACACACACGGCACAGATGTGCACACAACACACAGCACAGATGTGCACACAACACACAATACAGATGTGCACACAACACACAATACAGATGTGCACACAACACACAATACAGATGTACACACAACACAGATGTGCACACAACACACACACAGCACAGATGTGCACACAACACACACGTCACAGATGTGCACACAACACACACGGCACAGATGTGCACACAACACACAGCACAGATGTGCACACAACACACACGGCACAGATGTGCACACAACACACAGCACAGATGTGCACACAACACACACACGGCACAGATGTGCTCAGCACAGGAGCATGGCCCCTTTTGCTCGGGTGACTCAGGACATAAAAACGTCAGCAAATGACTGAGGAGGGCTGTGGTACAGCCGTGACTGCGGGCCCGGAACGAGAGCCTGGTCACCTCGATCCCTGGTGTCAGACATCCCTCCACGCCATCCACACCACAGAACCACGTGGGGAAGAAGGGAAACCGGCCAAGTTCTTCTCTTCAGCAAGACCGCCATTAACATAAGTGAGCCTGATACGCTGAAGTGTGTACCAATAGGAGGGCAGCTGCACTCTCGTAAAATGGAATCTTACTATGGATGCTCTCAACACTTTAAAATATATTTAATTTCACTTAACATCAGTTTTAACATAACAAGCAGAACTACTGCATTTTCTAAACGTGAAATACTTCCGTATCACAACAGTGCGTCCCTTGTTATTGATTCATGCACGTATTTATGGCTGTGCCAGCTCTTGGTTGCTGCGTGCAGGCCTTCTCTAGCTGCAGGGAGCAGGGGCCGCTCTAGTTGTGAGCAGGCTCTAGGGTGAGCAGGCTCAGTTGTTGTGGCACGCACTCTTAGTTGCCCTGGGGCACGTGCCCATCTACCAGACCAGGCATCGAACACGTGTTCCCTGCTTTGGCAGGCTGTCTCCCAACCACTGTACTACCAGCGAAGTCTGGCAGTCTGTACTTCTGATTAAAAAAAAAATCCCTTGAAATGGGAAAAAAACCCTAAAATGGCTTTGTATTTTGAAAGATCACATCATGTATGCACACACACACACATGCACACACACACACACACACACCCTGTATGTGTACACAGAGCCACTACACACATGCATGCAGATGTACACATACGCATACAGGTGTATGCATGCACACTCACACGTGTACACCCCACAAGTGTACACACAGCCACGACACGTGTGCACACGCATGCATGTACATGCGCCCCCCACAGGTACACTTTTTCTGCTCCATTTGCTGGGTGCATTACTTCAAGAGCACCAGTTATCCTTATGTTGGGTTGTCTTGTTTATTCTTAATGTGATTTAGGTTTACAAAACTCATAATAAACACCTCTTGTTTTACTTCATTTACTGGGTCATCTGAAACCTTTCTGAGGCCAGTGGCTCCCACACAGTGGCCTCGGCGTCACGTTGAAGGCCTGTCGGTCCACAGGCTGCTGGCCCCGCCCTTCTGAGAATCTGAGTTTGTGACAGAATGCTGACACCATGGGCCCAGGGACCACACTCTGAGAACACAGCTCTGTGTCAACGGCTCGATTTCCACCTTGCCCGTTTTGCTCTTCGATGTCTGTAATTCATTTGCTGGTTCTTTATTGACACTGTCTGGTTTCAGTTTGTTTTCTGACGTCTGGAGTCCAGTTTTCAGATCTTAGCCTTTTGTATATTTTTGATGTTTATCTCCCGAGTCCCTGTTCTTATCAAATCCCTCGGGCAGAGGGTGGGATGAGACTTGGTTCCGTTCGCTGGCTGTTTATCCCAAGTCGGCCTTGTAGTCATCTTGCTATGACCCTATCCTGTGCACTGAGTCACTTATTTTCCTGTGGCTATTTGCACACCCCTGGCCTCCCCACACCTTCCCATCTTGTTCAAGCCTGAGCGACTATCCACGTGTCCGTGTGTTTGTAACCCTCGTCCCTCAAAGCCTGGCGATGGTTTGCTTTCCCATCGGAGGCACGAATACTTGTGTTCTGGACGCCATGGGAAGCTCGGGGAGGGGGGTGCTGGTGGCAGAAGGGAGGTCTAGGAGGAGGGGTGTTGTTAGAAGCAGCCTAGCCTTGCTTCCTCCTGCAATCTGTGAGATGTCCTGGACTCACAGGGGGAGGGCAGTGTGTACAGTCCTGGATCCTGGGCCCACGGCTGGTGTGCCTGGAGCCACCATGCCCTCCTGGGAGGGTCAGCCCACAGCCACCCCGTTTCTGCTGTTCCATGACTTCCCAGGGTCAGTATGTGCAGATAAATCAGGGCTCCTGGCCCCCAGTCACTGGCTGGCATGGCTCTGGGGCAGGGGGCGGTCCAGGGACCATGCGGTCTGTGCCTCTGATCCGCGGGGGAGCTGTCCCCTCCTTGCTCAGCACCCAGTGTCTGAAGCTTGTGTTCTTGCTTGTTTTTTGCTGGGATTCTTCTCTGATTTTTCCTAGTTATTTCCTTTCTATTCATCCTGGGGCAGGAGATTCTGCCTCACCACTGTCTCTGACATTCTCTTCGAATATCCACAAGCAGGGACGACTCTTGGTCCCATAAGAACATACCTGACTTGGGGGACGCTAGGAACGTCCACGAGAAGGAGCACCTTGGTGCTTTCGGAGCCAGAGTGCCCGAAATCCAGGTCAGAAAAACAGACAGGAACATCAAGACCAAGAAGGGAGATGTCCCCCTGGCAGGTTCCGGATCTGCCAGCGCCCTCACGGGCGGGACACACACTCTGTGGCAAGCAAGGTGCTTCTCGGGTGCCCTCCGGCTGTTGAAGCCCGGGCGGGTGGGCTAAACAACGATGCCGGCGGAACCTGGAACAGCCCGGGCACATAGCTGCCCCGGCACGGCCCTCACCCGCCCGCCCTCCTCCACGCCCGTCCCTTCGGACCTCACACCCGCTCTGCAGCCTCACCGACCTTCCAAACACACCACAGGTCCTGTCCCTCCTGGGAATGGGCTCCCGGGCGCCCAGCACGCCCGCCCTCCCTGCCGTGGACCCCTTCCTGGATGCCGGCCCATCTGGGGACCACCCACGCCCCACATCGTTGCTTCAGCTTCTCACGAGTGACAGCTGGGTTCCTGTGCATCCTCCAGTCGGGCCCTGGGGCCTCGGGCCTCTGTGGGACAGGGAGCCGCCAGCCTGCGGCGGCCCTTCCTCCCCGTCACCTCTCTGTGACACCTTCCTGCCTCCTCTGCTCCTCGCTTCAGGGCTGGGGTCCCTACACGCCTTCCCAGGGATGGACCTTGGCACGTGGGTGCTTGGGGCTGGAAGCTGAGGGCGCCCTGGCAACCACAGCCAGGCGACCTCGGGCTCCAGGTCCCGGCTCCTTCCTTCCCGTGTGTCACAGGCACGCCAGCAGCCTGAGGGTGCAAGGCGGCCTTGGCTGGTCCTCCCAAGGATGCAGGGCACAGATCCAGACCCAGGCTGCTGGCAGGCTGGCCACTCCCTGCCCGGGCACTGGGTATCCTGAGGCCAGGCCTGAAGGGACCCACGACGCTGAAGCCTTTCCCATCAAGGACATAACAGGAAAGCAGCCCACGGGGTAGGGGGGCCTCTGCAGTCCCTCAGGGGTGCCCTGAGCTCCAAGGCCCAGGCTGGAGACTTGCTGTCAAGGAGCCCACAGGGTCGCACAGAGTCGGACACGACTGAAGTGACTTAGCAGCAGCAGCAGCAGCCCACAGGGCTGGGGCTTCTCTCCTACAGTAGTTCAGCCCGGGCCTGGACCAGCCAGGGAAGCGGGGCGCTCCCACCACACCAGCCTGGGAGTGTTTTTCTTCACCAGGACTGGCAGCCTGCAATTAGACGGAAGCCAGGGCTTCCCAAGAAACGGGATCAAACTCGGGGAACACGGCTCCACCACCGCCCCCTGGTGGCCCTGGGGCCGCTGTCCACTCGCAGTGGGGTCCTGGGTCTGGGCCCTGACCAGGCCCGAGGGCCGTGCTGGCTGTGGAGGGAAACGCGCTTCCCCCGTCCACGGTGCGGTGGTATCAGGGCAGGGGAGGAGGGTGGTAAACACAGCATATGCTGACGCTCCAGGTGGGCTGCGGCAGGTCCCCACGCCCGGCCCTGCCCTCCGGCGCTCCACCTGGTTGTCACCCGGCGAAGCAGCGGGTGTGGGGAGGGCGTGCCCCTGCAGCCTGCAGGCAGTGCCGGGCTGGGGCCCTGCCCAGCTGGGGGTTGCGGTGCTGCCAGCACTCAGGCCGGGGCTCTGGGGCCTGGCGCGCCCCACTGAGCCTCCACTCTGGCCCGTGGTCCTCACGAGGTCTGCACACGGGGCACCCCGCGGGCCTGGCCCATGCCGTCATGCCATGTGGCCTGAGGCTGTCAGAGGAGCTGGTCTGCAGGTGGACAGGGGTGTGGGCCCTGGGACAGACAGGCTGCAGGTGGGGCGGGCGGGGGAGCACAGAGTGGGGGCCCCCGAGGGGACAGGGCTCTGGCCTCGGTGACACTGGGTTCTTTTTCTGGCTTTTCTTCAACTTCCATGCTGAGTCGAGGCCATCACTGCCTCCTGGAAGACCCCTGCCCCCTGAGCAGCCTCTGCACCAGGCGAGCCCCTGGAGACCCTCCTTCAAGTCACAGGCTGACTGCTCAGACTCGCCCCCAAGGATATGAGCTGCACAGGGGCAGCTGGCCTGGGTCAGGGCAGGGTCCCGGGGAGGGGAGGGCAGGGAGCCCCGGGAGGGGACACTGGGGAGGGGAGGAGCCCCGGGGACGGGGCGGGGGCGCAGGGCGGGCCCAGCAGCAGCATCCCCAGGCCACCCGCTGTCCTTAGATGGCCTTCCTGTTGTTGCATAGTGGGGCTCGTGCGGGAGTGTCGGGCTCCAGACGTCCACATCCTGCCCCTGAAACCCATGGCCATGACAGCACATGGTGGGTGGGGTGGGGGCCCTGCAGGTGTGACCGTGGGCCTGGAGTTGGCCACTCCGCATTTTATGGGGCTGCATTCTCACGGGGCCCTTGGACAGAGGCTCCGGAGGGCCAGGCTCAGGGAAGGAGGCCAGGGACCCAAGGAGCGGCTGTGAGCCCTGGGACCTGGGCGGCGTCCCGAAGCTGGAAATGTCAGGGAAACGGATCCCCTGTGGACAGCTGGCCCTGAGGCCTCCTGCGAGAGGACACGGGCGTGGTTCAAGCCGCTGAGTCCCAGTCACTTGTGACGGCACCACAGGCCACTGCAGGCTCAGTGGTGGCCCCATCGAGACCAGGTGGGATCAGCCCCGGGGGGCTGGGTCCCGGCTAAGACACGCTGCTGAGCACCCCACCCTGAGGCCCTCGCTGTGACCTCATCGGGGCTGCAGCTCTGGACACTGCCCTTCTCGGGGCATCAGCTCACCACCCCTTCCACAGGCTGGAGGCCGCTGGAGGCTGCTGCAGGCCACGTGGACAACCTCCAGGCAGGGGCTGGGGTGTGCCCAGACCCCAGGGAAGGCTCTGCGTGGTCACAGCACTGCACTCACACGCCCGGCTCCCAACGCCTCCAGAAAGATCTCATGGAGGACATGCTGCCTCCCCAGGGATCCCGGGCCTGGGCCTGCGGTGTCCCCCCAGCACCCGCAGTGACGTCCTCTGGGGGCCATCTCAGCCCTGAGGGGCTCCTGCCAGCCAGCTTGAGGAGCAGAGGGCACCGAGAAGTGAAAGCGGCTTTTAAGGAGGGCGTGGTGACTGAGCACAGGCTGGCCCTGCACCTTCCAGGGAAGCGGCAGAGACAGGCCCGGGCTCACCAGACAAACAAACCTGATGACACTTGCCGGAGCGGAGACGAGGGCTGTTTCATTCTAAAGCCAAGAAAAAAGCCTGGAGTCTTTCCAGTCACTTCTGACCAGGTAAAAAATTTATCATTAGATTTTTTTTTTTGTACTCTCAAATGTAAATTGGTTAACTGTCAGAAAAGGCCAGAGCCAGACCAGAGATGATGCTTTTGAACTGTGGGGTTGGAGAAGATTCTTGAGAGTCCCTTGGATTGCCAGGAGATCCAACCAGTCCATCCTAAAGGAGATCAGTCCTGGGTGTTCACTGGAAGGACTGATGCTGATGCTGAAGCTCCAATACTTTGGCCACTTCATTAGAAGAGTTGACTCACTGGAAAAGACCCTGACACTGGGAGGGATTGGGGGCAGGAGGAGAAGGGGATGACAAAGGATAAGATGGTTGGATGGCATTACCGACTCGATGGAGATGAGTTTGAGTTAAGTCCAGGAGATGGTGAAAGACAGGGAGGCCTGGCGTGCTGCAGCCCACGGGATCAAAAATAACTGGACACGACTGAGTAACTGAACAAGAAGACTGGACATGCCCAAGTGCACAGCATGCTGGCAGGCAGTGACTCACTGACAGGAAATCAGGGTCCTAAGTCCAGGGCGTCACCCCGCCATTGCCGCCGCCTCCCAGCCACAGACGGCCACACGACCGCAGGTAAGTGGCTCACTTGCTGGCTTCATGCAGTGGGGACCTCTAGCCACCGGAATTCCTTCTTCATCTACATCACTTCTCTCAGCAAGATTTTCCCTCTTTACAGAAGGGATCCATTTTCATTTCGGCTTCGGCTGGTGCATTGCAGAGTCTTCTTGCTTTTTATTTCAACAGAAATGAGTTTATTAAATTCATCTCTTACGAAAGCAAGCTTCACGTTAAGTATGCAAATACTATAGACCTAAGTACGTGGAAAACCGCACTGGGAGCAGGGCTGCTCAGCAACCGCAGCGTTTGCGGGGCTGGGGGAGCAAGACCCTCTGAGAGCGTGGAGGGGCCAGAGCAGGGTGGAGGGCATCGGCTGTGCGAGGTCCAAGCCAGTGGAGACGTGCAGGCCTCCGACGGCAGAGGCCTTACAACAGCGGGACTGCGACACGGAACCTGGTGCTGGCCGCCAGCCCTCCTGGTGTGGGTCCAGCCCGCAAGGTGGACTCTGAGGGGCTGCACTGGGACCGCCTGGCCAGCTCCAGGCCCACTGCCCTCCTCCGAAGCAGCACAGCGCTGTGTCTGTGCTGGGATGCCCCGGGGCCTGCCTGGACCTCCACTTGCCCCTCTTCTCCCCACGAGGGACCCCGCATCTGCAGCTGCAGCCAGGGTCTGTGTCCTTTCTGCCCCCTGTCCAGGGCTGCAAACGGCGGCTGGGACCCAGGAGGCTAAACACACACACGCACGTATTGAAGAGCCCGCCGCTGACCAACACATGCTCCCTGCTTGCTTCTTGGTGTTGACATGTGCACCGCTAAGAACGACCAGCCCAGAAACAGGTCACTGGTAAGGGAACAGGACACGGAGACCCCGGGCCAAACTGGTGGCCGACGGGCTTTTGACAAACAAAATGGGCTTCAGTAGGCAAGGCAAGAGCACGTCTCCTTCCTGTCGTATCACAGATCCCGGCCCGAGACGAGACGAGGACAGGTAAGCGGCATCCTTGGGTCACCTGCCCCGCGTTGGGCCACACGCCTGGTCAGCGCTGGGCCCAGTGACCTGCCAGCTGGGGTGGACGTAAGGACCTGTCTGCCACCCGCTCTAAGCAGCTGGGGGCCTCACCCCCCTGGTGACAAAACCTGAGAGAAAAGGTGCGTTACGGGAAACTGACGTCTTCTTGGAGCCTCCCTCCTGGAGACACAACACATGCGCGGTTGTGACAACAGGCTTCCTCCCCGAGCCTGGGGCAGGAGAGGCTGGAAGCGCGCTGTGACCTGCCCCCGGGGTTTCTTGCGGCTGTGGGCCTTCCTGTGAGACGCAGCCGCGGTAGCTCCCTGGGCCTTCTGTGCATGCAGAGGCTCGGACACGCGCTCTTCTGCCCAACCTCCCAGGAAAAGAAACCCCGAGCACGACGTGATCCCCTCCTCAGCCCACAGATCACACCTGCGGCCTGGAGGGAGCAGGGTCACCGGGTTAGCACTGACCGTCCTGCCCGAGGCCTGTCACTGGCCTGACTGCTGACCTCAGGCCCGCCGCCGTGACAGTGAGTGCTGGCTCCTTACGGAGCAGGGTCACCAGGTCAGCACTGACCATCCTGCCCAAGGCCCGTCACTGGCCTGCCCACTGACCTCAGGCCCACAGTTGTGACAGTGAGTGCTGGCTCCTTACAGAGCAGGGTCATAGGGTCAGCACTGACCGTCCTGCCCGAGGCCCGTCACAGGCCTGCCCACTGACCTCAGGCCCGTGGCTGTGACAGTGAGAGCAGTGAGCACTGGCTCCTTACAGAGCAGGGTCATAGGGTCAGCACTGACCATCCTGCCCGAGGCCCGTCACAGGCCTGCCCGCTGACCTCAGGCCTGCGGCCGTGACAGTAGGCGCAGTGAGCGCTGGCTCTTTAGGCCAAGATGCTGGCAGATAATCAGACGAGTTTCCTTCCCTTCCTCTCCTCCCCTTGCCTTCCTCTCCTCCAAGGGGTCTGTGAGGGGCTCCAGGACTGGCCCCCTGCCTGGCGCACTCACTTTTAATGACAAAAGCAGCTTTTTTGAGAAATGCCTCTGGATTCCAACCCAGAAACTGCTGGAAAACTTTTTAATCCTTAAAACCTGACCAGAGCGAGGCCAGCGAGGGCGGGAGGACGGGGAGAGAGGGGAAGGAGGGGGCGGGTGGGCGGGTAGGCAGGCGGCGGGGCTCCTGCAGCAACCCCCGTCCAGGACTGGAGCCACAGGCCACGCGGTGAGGAAGCACCTGAACTGAGCCCGACACTGACGGGATCTCACCTCACTTACGTTTCAGCAGTCACCTGTGGCTTGGAGCTGTGTGCTGAACACGTGGAGCCCTGGGGCAGAAAACCTGACTGAGCGGTTCTGCAGCTTAACAGCTCAACTCCTGAGGAGCACACGGGGACAATTAGCCTGCAGGAAATCTCGCTTCTGTTTTCCAAGTTTCAATGGAGGTGAATAAAGAAGCGTGACTTGCTCTCGCGTGACTCGTTTCTGAAAACTGGACTTTCAGGCGATGAAGGCGTAGGTACACTGATTTGCTTTTGCGGTTTACCCCACCACCATCCTCTGCGTGAACCTCCCCTGGAAACAAGGAGTCACGAGGTTGGCTGACCACGGTCCTCGCGGGAGACTTCCAGAGCTCTGCTACAAGTGCCCAGCTCCATATATCGGGGGGAATTTCTCCCTCCTCTGGCTATTTCCTCCGTTCTTTCTCCTTTTCCTCTAACACGGCAACTACGTTCTAAAACACACAAAATAAGCGCTTCAGGACCACCTTCAGTCCTGACACAGGTCTTAACCAAACCAAACCACACCCAAGCAAACTGTGAGCTAATGGTGTGCACACACACACATATGTGTCACGTATGTGCGCGTGCAGATGCATCACGGAGAGAGGTGCCACAGAAACAGTTTTATTTCTCGAAGTCTGAAGACACAGGCGCAGACTGGGCCCGACACAGCCGGGCTGTGGGGAAGGAGACGCTCCAGGCGGTGCCTGCTCTCTCACAGCGGACGCTGCTTGCCCAGGGACAAGCGCTGTAGAAGGAAGCTGGGCCCCCTAACTGGGGGGCTTCTGTCTGCACCCCTGCCCCCCAGCGTGAGGCTAGCGGAGTGCAGGAGCTGGGGGCCTGGGCGTGTCTTCGTCCCTGCAAGGCGGCCTCCGGGAGGCATCACTTCAGCCAGATCCACTTGTCCCCCACGTCCTCGTTGTACCCGGCGCAGTACTTGCGGCCTGGCAGCTGTGGAACGGAGAGTGTGGTTACCAGCAGTTTACAGCAGACACACGTCCCCCGCTCACCGATAGCCTCCCTGCTCCGTCCCTTGTGCCCCAGGACAGGGGGGCCTGCCCCTGGGGCTTCCTGCTGCAAGGGTGAGGGGCTCCTTGGGAATAAAACACGACAGGACCCCGCCCCTGGGAGCTTCCACCCTGGTGGGGCGCTATAAACACAAATACTGTCAACACCAACCCAAGCGCTGCCTTGCTGTCACGCGGGGGCCGTGGAGCCACGGGCAGAAACAGATCTGGCCCAGGGGAGCCGCAGCCACGCGGGAAGGGTGGCGGCAGGGGACGTGTCAGCCCTTCCCCCAACCCTCCCGTCTCCTGCCTGCGCCTCCCGCAGGGACCGCACGGCCGGTCGGGGCGGGGGCCCGAGGACACAGGGTGGGAAGCGGGAGCGGCCACGAAGCAGGAGCTGCAGGCACATCTCCCCTCCCCACTCTCGTCCACGAGGCGCTCCCAGCCAACTGCCGCACAAACACGGCGCTGTAGCAGGAACAGTCTAAGACGTTGGCACGCCTTCAAGTTTATCACGTCAGAAAGTAACGTTTCATCTGAATGACGGACTGCAGCCTCACGTCCAGAGAACAGAGTTCGGATCTCAGGGACGCTCTGAGAGGCTCTCCAGCCTCCATAACAGCAGCAGACCCCGCCAGGCCAGCCGCCAGCACTGCAGGACGGTCCAGGAAGGCTCTGCCGTCTTCTTTGTGAATCGGATATTAAACCACAGAGCAGAGAATAAACACGAGCAGAGTCTGGAGCCGCAGAGCCTGCCAGCCTCTAGTAACTGCGCCACAGTATGCCCTCTGGCCCTCTCTGGGCAGCCTTGATTGGCCGTGGGCACCGAGTGGGGTCCCCAGATCCCAGCAGCCCTCTCAGTGGAGAGAAGTCGGCAGAGAACCCCAGGAGGTTTCCGTCTGCAGTGTTTCATAGTGAGACCCAAAACTAGCTTCTTCCTTTTTCTCACTCCATATCCCCTTTCCACCAACCTGCGCCTCCACCACCAATTCAGTTCCTCACTTGCACACCCCCTCCGTGGAGCCGTGAAGGCAGAGGTCACAGGGCCGCCCGGCACGTCCCTCAGGAGGTGCCTGACAAGCCAGCAGGAGCACAGCCCCTGGCCTGGCTGGAGCTCAGCGCTCTGGCCGGCGTGGGCCCGCCCTGATCGGGGGAGCCGGCAGGGACGGTGGGTGTGAGCTCTGAGTGCGGCCCAGCGGGAGCGGGAACAAACTGATGCGCCGAGTCTGACCACGGGGCATCTGAGGCCCTGGAGAGCCCTGACGCCAGGGGAGGCCCCAGCTCCACCTGCTCCAGCCTGGACAGCAAGAGTGCCAGAAGGGGCTCGAGAGGTCCGAGGCCACAGAGGCTGCTCCGGGTGCTTAGAGATGCCGGCACAGGCTGAGTTAGCCAGCTGCTCAGACACCAGCCAACTGAGAAAACAAACACATATTCACTCATTCTCCTGGAGGAAACAGATTCTTCCACCTCTGGCGCACTGTGTCCTAGTGGCTTTGAGAGACATGAACGCCAGTCCTATGTTCTCTAAGCTTGGAAAATACACAGAACACATGAGCCAGTCGGGAAGTGGGACAGCAGCAGGTGGAAAGCGCTGGAGGGCCTGAGTGCCCCCTGCCCAACGGGACATGGGAGAAGGGGATGCAGTGCAGGACAGGCAGAGCACCCACTGCAAATACACCCACGCTAGAGGCTCATCCTCACACCGCAGGGTCGCAGTGCCATACAGGTAAACGTCTTAACTCCACTCAACTCACATGAGCTGAAAAGGAAGCTCCTAACTCAATACCTGTTCAAACACCTGAGAATAGGACGTTCCTAAAAATCCTAAAACAGAAGTGACAACTGAACACGAGTGAAGTGTGGGCGCCCCGGCCGGCCAGGCTGTGGAAGAAAGGCTGCCCTTCTCTTCAGAGCCGCAGGCCCCGAGGAAACCCGCACCTCTGCACAAACCGGTGCACCTGGCAGGATGTCTACCTTTGACGCTGACTCTCCTCTCCGAGGGACACACATTATTTCCTACACACAGCAATGCAAATAATGGGACAGGCAGACTAACGCTGAACTGCAACAGCAGCTTTCCGCGGGGACCAAGGCGCGGTGGGGGGAGACAGGCAGGTCTTAGAGCCTCTTCCAGCTACAGCTAACGAAGGGCAGACTGAAAGCGTCAGACATCTACTCAAGTCAAACAGCCTCTAACCAAGAATGGGCATTTCAGCACAAAAAACAGATGCCGAATTAGTCCTAACTAAGGTCTGAATGTCAAGAGGAAGTACGAAACAGCCACGTCTGTACCTGTCTTCTTCAGCAGATTTAGATAAACTGATCCTAAGGCTTTTCTGTGTATTGCAAGTTTGTCCTTAGTAAAGTGAACTTTGTAAAGGCAAGAACATACAACATTAACATATTAAAGTTATTGAACAACTCTATTTTTAAAACTGGTAAAGGAGAACTTGACACTGAAAATGAAGATAGCGAGCTGAGGTGCTAAGGAAATGCAAACAGCAGGAGAGAAAGCTGAAGACCCTGCTATCCCAGCCACTGTCTTGGACACGATCTGACTCATGGAGGGAACACAGTATCTTAATAGCATCTGGCCTCCTTAAATTGGAAAGGGACAGAATCGGTAAAGTGGAAACCAATTCCCGGTTTGTCTACCCCAAGGAAGGGCTGTGAAGAAATAAAAAGCGACCTGATGCAGCATTTGAAAATGGCTTAAAAAAATTAGTAGGCACTCATGCAAACATTCAGTATTTATATGAATTTGTTTACAGGGTCACTTCCAACTTCAGAGCTGGGGGCAGTGTGTGCATGGAAAACGTGCTGATAAATGGCTCTCACGTCCCTCTGAGACTCCAGGCAGTCCCTGGAGACTGCATGGAGGCGAAGGCCAGCGGGAGCCCGGCCAGGGCCGCCACAGGTCTGCAAACAAGCACCCAGGCCACAGGTCAGCGAAACCAAACCAAACCAAACCATTCATTCTTAGCACATGAAACTCCGAGACACTTTCTCTCCTAAAAAGCTCACCACTAGTCAAGGCCCCTGTGTCACGGCAGGTGAAGTGGCAGAGCCCACACAAGGGCTGACAAGCGAGGCACCGGCTCAGTCTCGGGAGGTCGTCCTGCCAGAGCCTTGGGGGGCCTCCCTGGGCCGCACTCTCACCGACAGAGCCCTCCTCTCCTGCACGCTGCCTACCCCTCTCCCCGCCGCAAGGACGCTTCCATTCCTGGAATGAGCCGAGCCTGCCTCTACCTCCCAGGACCACTGCCCCCCGCCCCAAGTGCGGCAGGGACACCAACACCCACGCGGGCAGGCACCCAAGACCCCACCCGAGTCCCTCAGCACTCAGAGGCCCTGCTACGCACTCCCCTACGCACTCCCCGCTAACTCTTATCCCTCCACGGCCCCAGCGCCAAGAACAGCAAACAGCGCTGGAAACAAGAAACACGTGACAGACGCCAGGGGCGTGCCTCGCGGAGCAGGGGCTGGGGGAGCGTGGCCCCCACCATTCAGCGCCCTCGAGATGCCGCAGCTCTCTGGAGCATCACAGCGCAAGGCTTCCCTCACGCGCCCTGAACTGGGGCTCAACGGTTCTCTGTCCACTGAGCAAAGGGAGACCCAGCTCCCTGCTCGGACCCTCTGCGGAGGGGACATGGAAGACCCAGCTCCAAATTAGCTTTCAGATCACAAACAAAAACAGAGAAGCCTTCCGCTTCCAGCAAAACAACAGCCCAGTACCCTGAAAAACCTCCAGAAACGCATTTAGCTGCACTGCTGAGCAATGTGAGATTTCACCTGGGGCTGAAACGGAGAGGGAGCGGGAAAGCAGCGTTGAGTGGCAGGCTCCACCCCCGGGGCTTCGGGCAAGTGGTCGTGGTGATGCACCTCCGTGCAGCTCAGAAGTGGCTGGGGGGCAGGGAGAGGGGAAGGGAGGGAGGTGGGTGGAGAATGCACAAGGAGGTCTCAACGGGGACCTTAAGAATTCACTGCCTCAGCCGGTCCTCACACAAGTGTGGGCTCCTGATCCTTACCATCGGGGCCTGGGATCCCACAAGCAGCAAAGGAAGCTTCAACCCGAGCACTTCCTGAATCCCTGGGCCTGGAGCCAGCACAGTCCATCTAGGAGCAGGGCCGTCAGCATCAGCGGACAACACAGGATGCCCCGTGAATGAAATACCCTGGCAGGAGTACACCCAGCTACGAACCAAGGTAACTGATTTCCAGACAGTCTGGGTTCACCTGAATTCAAAACTTCCTGAACCATCCTGTCCTGAGGAGGGCCAGGGGTAAACACCCACAAAGCATGAACTCAGGGTCCAAGGTCTCCAAAGGCAGCAGGAAGTAAGCCACCACGGGTAGGAATCAGAGAAAACGGTAAAAGATGGAGTCAGGCTCCAGCCCCTACACCACACACGGAATACAGCGACTGCGTTCACGATGTTTAGAGTAAGAAACTGAAGATGGAAGCAAGGAGGAAGACCCTACCAACGAATCAGAAGGTGTCAGCTGAACAAAAAAGAAATGTCTTTTTCCAAGAATTGGAAGCACTACCCAGGCATCTCCAACCAGAGCGTCAACAAGCTCAGCCTCCCCCGCAGGACCTAAGTCCCGCCTCTCCACTGCCATCACAACGGGTGTGTCTTGAGAACACCACCCCCTCCTACTTCCCAGGCCCCCACAGGCGCAGGGCCAGAGCTCCTCAGGCTTCTGAGGAGACCATGATGCAGGTTTCGGCTTATTACCTTTACTATGTTAATCAGGATGATACAGCTGACCCTTGAACAACGCGGCGGAACCACAGACCGCGGAAATGGAGGGGGCCACCTGTAAGATCTTGCCCAACACTGTAAAGGGCCGACTGGACAAACCGCTCATATTCAGACGGCTAGACACTCATTTTTAAATGCTGCTTTCCTGTACAGGGAAACCAGGTAACTCACTTCAGCAGGCTATCGCCATAGAAAGCACCCTGCTGATTCTCGCTTATTCCAGGAAGTAAACGGCCGCAAACCACCCTCTGCTCTAGTACTGAATCAATCCGGCTGGGAAAGAAGCAATCCCTTAAAATGTCCCCACGCCGCTCGCTCACCCCTGCACGGAGCCACCCCTGTCTCGGGGTCTCAGAGGACAGCGGCCTCGCTGGCTGCTAGCTCGGCCATTTCTAGAACTATGCTCATAGCCGGGCCAGGGAACCTTCAGGGAGAGAAAAATCTTTCTGGATACAGACCACTGGAGGAGAAATTCACAGACGGGTTTTATCTGTTCGTCTTTAATTCCCCGCAACGCCCTTTCCACAGTGAAATTTGGCAATAACTCTTGCTCACGTCTTTAAGGTCCAAACAAAATTCTGTGAATGAAGAGATACACTCACTATTATTTACATTCTAATTTCAACTTACCATTTTTTAAAAATTCAGACTTAAATTGAAGAAAGTAAGGCAAACCACTAGACCATTCAGGTATGACCTAAATCAAACGCCTTACGATTATACAGTGGAAGTGACAAACAAATCCAAGGGATTAGATCTGATAGAAAGAGTGCCTGAAGAACTATGGACGGAGGTCTGTAACACTGTGCAAGATGTGGTCATCAAAACCATCCCCAAGAGGGAGAAATGCAAAAAGGCAAATTGGGTTGTCTGAGGAGGCCTTACAAATAGCTGAGAAAAGAAGAGATGTGAAAGGCAAAAGGGAAAAGGAAAGATATACCCATTTGAATGCAGAGTTCAAACAATAGCAAGGAGAGATAAGAAAGCCTTCCTTAGTGATCAATGCAAAGAAACAGAAGAAAACAATAGAATGGGAAAGACTAGAGATCTCTTCAAGAAAATTGGAGATACAAAGGGAACATTTCATGCAAAGATGGGCAAAATAAAGGACAGAAATGGCATGGACCTAACAGAAGCAGAAAGTCTTAAGAAGAGGTGGCAAGAATACACAGAACTATACAAAAAAGATCTTCATGACCTGGATAACCATGATGGTGTGATCACTCACCTAGAGCCAGACATCCTACAGTGCAAAATCAAGGGGGCCTCAGGAAGCATCACTATGAACAAAGCTAGTAGAGGTGATGGAATTCCACTGAGCTATTTCAAATCCTAAAAGATGATGCTGTGAAAGTGCTGCACTCAATATGCCAGCAAATTAGGAAAACTCAGCAGCGGCCACAGGACTGGGAAAGGTCAGTTTTCATTCCAATCCCAAAGGAAGGCAATGCCAAAGAATGCTCAAACTACCACACAATTGCACTCATCTCACACGCTAGTGAAGTAATGCTCAAAATTCCCCAAGACAGGCTTCAACAGTATATGAACCAAGAACTTCCAGATGTTCAAGCTGGATTTAGAAAAGATAGAGGAAACAGAGATCAAATTGCCAAAATCAGCGAACTGAAATGGACTGAAATGGGTGAATTTAACTCAGGTGACCAGTAATATCTACTACTGTGGGCAGGAATCCCTCAGAAGAAATGGAGTAGCCATCATGGTCAACAAAAGAGTCCGAAATGCAGTACTTGGATGCAATCTCAAAAACGACAGAATGATCTCTGTTCGTTTCCAAGGCAAACCATTCAATATCACAGTAATCCAAGTCTATGCCCCAACCAGTAATGCTGAAGAAGCTGAAGTTGAACGGTTCTGTGAAGACCTACAAGACCTTTTAGAACTAACACCCAAAAAAGATGTCCTTTTCATTATAGGGGACTGGAATGCAAAAGTAGCAAGTCAAGAAACACCTGAAGTAACAAGCAAATTTGGCCTTGGAATATGGAATGAAGCAGGGCAAAGACTAATAGAGTTTTGCCAAGAAAATGCACTGGTCATAACAAACACCCTCTTCCAACAACACAAGAGAAGGCTCTATACATGGACATCACCAGATGGTCAACACCGAAATCAGATTGATTATATTCTTTGCAGCCAAAGATGGAGAAGCTCTATACAGTCAGCAAAAACAAGACCAGGAGCTGACTGTGGCTCAGACCATGAACTCCTTATTGCCAAATTCAGACTTAAATTGAAGAAAGTAGGGAAAACCACTAGACCATTCAGGTATGACCTAAATCAAATCCCTTATGATTATACAGTGGAAGTGAGAAATAGATTTAAGGGCCTAGATCTGATAGATAGAGTGCCTGATGAGCTATGGAATGAGGTTCGTGACATTGTACAGGAGACAGGGATCAAGACCATCCCCATGGAAAAGAAATGCAAAAAAGCAAAATGGCTGTCTGGGGAGGCCTTACAAATAGCTGTGAAAAGAAGAGAAGCGAAAAGCAAAGGAGAAAAGCAAAGATATAAACATCTGAATGCAGAGATCCAAAGAATAGCAAGAAGAGATAAGAAAGCCTTCTTCAGTGATCAATGCAAAGAAATGGAGGAAAACAATAGAATGGGAAAGACTAGAGATCTCTTCAAGAAAATCAGAGATACCAAAGGAACATTTCATGCAAAGATGGGCTCGATAAAGGACAGAAATGGTATGGACCTAACAGAAGCAGAAGATATTAAGAAGAGATGGCAAGAATACAGAGAAGAACTGTACAAAAAAGATCTTCACGACCCAGATAATCATGATGGTGTGATCACTGACCTAGAGCCAGACATCCTGGAATGTGAAGTCAACTGGGCCTTAGATCACTATGAACAAAGCTAGTGGAGGTGATAGAATTCCAGTTGTGCTATTCCAAATCCTGAAAGATGATGCTGTGAAAGTGCTGCACTCAATATGCCAGCAAATTTGGAAAACTCAGCAGTGGCCACAGGACTGGAAAAGGTCAGTTTTCATTCCAATCCCAAAGAAAGGCAATGCCAAAGAATGCTCAAACTACCGCACAATTGCACTCATCTCACACGCTAGTAAAGTAATGCTTAAAATTCTCCAAGCCGGGCTTCAGGAATATGTGAATGGTGAACTTCCTGATGTTCAAGCTGGTTTTAGAAAAGGCAGAGGAACCAGAGATCAAATTGCCAACATCCGCTGGATCATGGAAAAAGCAAGAGAGTTACAGAAAAGCATCTATTTCTGCTTTATTGACTATGCCAAAGCCTTTGACTGTGTGGATCACAATAAACTGTGGAAAATTCTGAAAGACATGGAATACCAGACCACCTGATCTGCCTCTTGAGAAATTTGTATGCAGGTCAAGAAGCAACAGTTAGAACTGGACATGAAACAACGACTGGTTCCAAATAGGAAAAGGAGTACGTCAAGGCTGTATATTGTCACCCTGTTTACTTAACTTATATGCAGAGTACATCATGAGAAACGCTGGACTGGAAGAAGCACAAGCTGGAATCAAGACTGCTGGGAGAAATATAAATAACCTCAGATATGCAGATGACACCACCCTTATGGCAGAAAGTGAAGAGGAACTAAAAAGCCTCTTGATGAAAGTGAAAGTGGAGAGTGAAAAAGTTGGCTTAAAGCTCAACATCCAGAAAATGAAGATCATGGCATCTGGTTCCATCACTTCATGGGAAATAGATGGGGAAACAGTGGAAACAGTGTCAGACTTTATTTTTCTGGACTCCAAAATCACTGCAGATGGTGACTGCAGCCACGAAATTGAAAGACGGTTACTCCTTGGAAGGAAAGTTATGACCAACCTAGATAGCATATTGAAAAGCAGAGACATTACTTTGCCAACAAAGGTTCGTCTAGTCAAGGCTATGGTTTTTCCTGTGGTCATGTATGGATGTGAGAATTGGACTGTGAAGAAGGCTGAGCGCCGAAGAATTGATGCTTTTGAACTGTGTTGTTGGAGAAGACTCTTGAGAGTCCCTTGGACTGCAAGGAGATACAACCAGTCCATTCTGAAGGAGATCAGCCCTGGGATTTCTTTGGAAGGAATGATACTAAAGCTGAAACTCCAGTACTTTGGCCACCTCATGCCAAGAGTTAACTCACTGGAAAAGACTCTGATGCTGGGAGGGACTGGGGGCAAGAGGAGAAGAGGACGACAGAGGATGAGATGGCTGAATGGCATCACTGACTCGATGGATGTGAGTCTGGGTAAACTCTGGGAGTTGGTGATGGACAGGGAGGCCTGGCGTGCTGCGTTTCATGGGGTCGCAAAGAGTCGGACACGACTGAGCGAGTGATCTGATCTGACTGGATCACAGAAAAGCAAGACAATTCTGGAAAAATATCTGTTTCAATGACTATGCTAAAGCCTTCGACTGTGTGGATCACAATGAACTGTGGAAAATTCTTAAAGAGATGGGAATAGAAGACCACCTGAGAAATCTGTATGCAGGTCAGGAAACAGAACTGGACATGGAACGATGGACTGGTTCCAAATTGGGAAAGGAGTCACCTTGCTCCTGTGCAGAGCACATTATGCTAAATGTCAGACTGGATAAAGTGCAAGCTGGAATCAAGATTGCTGGGAGAAATATCAAGAACCTCAGATACGCAGATGACACCACCCTTATAGCTGAAAGCAAAGAGGAACTAAAGAGCCTCTTGATGAAAGTGAAAAAGGGGAGTGAAAAAGCGGGCTTAAAACTCAACATTCAAAAAAACTAAGATCATTGCATCTGGTCCCATCACTTCATGGCAAATAGATGGGAAAACAATGGAAACAGTGACAGAGTTTATTTCCTTGGGGCTCCAAAATCACTGCAGATGGTGACTGCAGCCATGAAATTAAAAGATGCCTGCTCCTTGGAAGAAAAGCTATGACAAACCTAGACAGCATATTAAAAAGCAGAGACATCACTTTAATGACAAAGGTCCAGCTAAGTCAAAGCTATGGTTTTTCCAGTGGTCATGTATGTATGTGAGAGTTGGACCATAAAGAAGGCTGAGCACCGAAGAACTGATGCTTTTGAGTTATGCTGGAGAAGACTCTTGAGAGTCCCTTGGACTGCAAGAAGATCCAACCAGTCAATCATAAAGGAAATCAGTCCTGAATATTCATTCATTGGAAGGACTGATGCTGAAGCTCCAATACTTTGGCCACCTGATGTGAAGAGCCGACTCATTAGAAAAGACCCTGATGCAGGGAAAGATTGAGGGCAGGAGGAGAAGGGGACAGACAGAGGATGAGATGGTTGACTGGCATCACTAACACGATGGACATGAGTTTGAGCAAGCTCAGGGAGACAGTGAAGGACAAGGAAGCCTGGCATGCTGCAGTCCACAGGGTCGCAAGGAGTTGGCCACAACTGAACAGCAACAACAAGAACCCTCTGTGTGCGCACGCTCGGTCGTGTCCTCTGTGTGCGCACGCTCGGTCGTGTCCGGCTCTTTGCCACCCCGTGGACTGTAACCCTCCAGACTGCTCTGTCCATGGGGTTTCCCAGGCAAGAACACGGGAGTGCGCTGACCTTTCCTACTCCAAGAGATCTTCCTGACTCAGGAGCAGCCCACATCTCTCATGTCTCCCACACTGGCAGGCGGAGTCTTCACCACTGTGCCACCTGGGAAGCCCTCTCTAATATCATCCTAATTTTTCATAAGTGTAAAATTATTCTTAAAAAATGAAGTTATTTTTTAAAAACTTAAGAATTTTATGAACTAGACTTCCCCAATCATTTAAATATTGACTAAAAATCCCAACATTTCTAACCACTATAATCCTAAGTCCAATATAGCAGCCTCCCTTTAATGGTCACAGATTAAAAATAAGAGAAAACACAACAGTGATGAAGAGCTGCCACACAGGCTCACTGAGTTGCTCGGCGAAATGACGAATATGTCCAGCTTCTGGTGGACGAGCACAGGCCCAGTCCACCCCGAGCCACCGTGAAAAATGGACAACATTTGAAAAACAATGTGTGCCAAGACATCAAACGCAGGGAAGTTCCAAGGCCCCAGAAGAGGATGGCAAAGGCGGGGCTGACTGCATCCAGGGGCCCCGCCTGCACTTACTGGCAGGAGTCAGAAGCCCAGTGGGCCCCCAGCAGGGGTCAAGCGCCACCCCCCGCAGAGAAGCAGTCCAGCACAAGGGCTCCATCAGGAAGCACACACGGGAGACACGCCAGGCCTCTCAAACCCCAGAGCAGCGCCCGCCGGCGGGGCCTCTGACGGACACGGGGGCCTGCCAACTGACATGCTGCTGGACAACAGACAGCACAGTGCCACAGCCTCACACCATCTTAACTGTTCCTCCAAAATAATGACTGGCATTTAAAAAAATACCAGTATACCAAAACATAAGATTAGATGTCCCCAAACGAAAAGACCAGAGGGAGAATGAGTTTAAACAGATCTAACAGAGGTCCAAATATTACATTTACCAGATAACTTTTTGACTGATACGCAAGAGAAATTAGATAACAAAATAATTTCAACAGATGACTTGAAATTATTTAGGAAAAAAAGAATGAAATTCTAAAATCAAAAACAAGTACGATGAAAGTTAAAATCTCAGATATAGAAAATACAGGCCTAAGAGCAGATCCAGAAGAGCTGAAGAGAGTCAGTGATTAGGACAGAGTGAAGGGCACATCTGGGCTGAAGGTCACAGAGCAAACAGCAAAAAGACAGGAAGGAGCACACAGAACATGGCAGAAAGGGCCCAGCGTGCGGCGCCAAGGAGAGGAGAGAAACGGGGGCAAGCCAGACTGCTCCAAACCCGGCAACATGCATCAGCCAAAGAATGCCGTGAACTCTAAGCAGAGCAGACACGAAGGTACAGACGCACACCCCCCGAGACAGCACAGATGCTCAGAACCAAGTCAGAAACACTGCCCCCAAACACAGCAAGACCCTGCCAGAGGTATACGGAAAAGGCTTTCAAAAGAGGTCAGCAGCTCCAGGGGTCGGAGCGGGCACTGAGGGGCGGCACCAGGCTCCACGAGGGCTGTGCAATGGGGCAGAGGCAGCAGGGGAGGGAGCGTGGTGATGCCCGAGGGCGCGGCCGGGAAGGAAACGCTGAACCGAGGGGGCCAGGTGTCTGGCTGCCTGAGCAGGATGGGACGGGGACAATGAGGAGGAGCCTGGAATTAAAGGTGAGCACTCGTGGCTGTCAGTACACTCAGACAAGTGAATACAGACACACGGGTATAAAATAGCAATCTCGGGAATCCAGTGATACCAATGTATAAATGAATAAGCAGAGAGGGGAGAGACCATCTCTTCACAGCAGAACAGTAACTAATGATGTAGAAGGAATGATGGAATCTGGATAATTACGCTTTGATAGCTGTCACATTAACCATTAATTCAGCCAAGAAAATGCTCAGATGCCAACTACCAGGTCAGAGTCTGATGAGGAAACGGACATTTACATGGTTTCAAGGAACTTCCACTGTAAATATTTATTAATTACAAAGAGTAAAACAGTTAACTTTACAGTGAGAACAGCACCTCAGTCAGGTGACCAGAGTTAACAGAACCCGTGACAGGACAAACAGGAATCACATGCTGCCTGACAGAGCAAAGGCATCTAAAGCAAGGTAATGGATTGCATTTAGTTTTCTTGTCTCTTTAGAATCTATGAATACGATCAGTTCTTCAGACTTTCCTTGATATTCAAGACGTTGGCACTTTGAAGATCACAGGATGGTTATTTTTTAATATCCCTCAATTTGGTTTGGTTTGGATGTTTTCCCATGATCAGACTTAGGTTTTGTGTGGTTTTTGTAGGGATGTTAGGGAACTTACTGCATCTTATCAGGCAGCACGTGAACCTTCCTGGGACAGCTGATGAGCTCTGAACAAGGTCTGTGGATCAGAGGCAGTAATGCATGAATGTTAATTTCCTAACCTTGACAGCTGTATTGTGGTTATGTGGGAGAATGTCCTTGTTTGTAAGAATTACACATTAAAGCCATGGTTCTCAAACCTTAGTGTGTACCAGAACTGGCTGGAGGACTCCCTAAAACAGGCTCCAGGCCCCATCACCAGGGACTGCTCCAGGGCTGGGGCCTGAGAACTGGCATTCCTCATGGGCGCCCAGGTGCCCTGACACGCGACCACACTCTGAGAATCCGTGTGTCAGGACGGCTGAAGATCACGGGCGTGATGCTCATCACTGACAGAGGTTCGGAAGTTAGTTTTCTGTTCCTGTTACTTTTGTAAATTTGAAAAATTCCAAGATGAAAATCAGAACAGCTTAAAGAACATCTTAACCAATAAGGGTGAGACTCTGCTGTCAGCAAAACTTCCTCCGACAGAAGGACCACGACCTACAGGAGGGTGTGCAGACCAGGGAGGCTTCAGCAGCAGGGCAGCCAGGGCTCAGTGTGTGTGAACTGACTGCATGAACAATAACCACAGTGTCCCCAAGGTCTACATAGACAGTGACAGCAACAGCACACAGGACCGGGTAAAGGGAAGCAGAAGTGCTCCAGGGGAGGACGCTGTGGGACTAGAGGATCACCAATGCCCGTAAGAAGTCAGCGAGTCAAGGGTGAGCGCTGATCACCAGGCCGCCACGAAGAAACTGTGGGAGAAGCCGTAACTAGTGAGCGAGCAGAAGAGGAGACGGAATAAAATGTTACAAACAACAGCACTCTAATCCACAAGCAGGCAAGACAAAAAATATACAAAGAAGAGGTAGGAAAATATAAAATATACAGTTAACATAAACTATTTAAACACAAAATGTATCAGCAATTGCACTAAATGTGAACACATAAATATCCCCCATAGTTAGACTGGGCAAAAACTAAAGACAAAGTCCTCAGGTTAGAAGGTGTCCACCGGAAATACAAAGATACGCAAAGAATGAAATTGAAAGACGTGGAAAAAGCACCACCATGCAAATAGTAACCGAAGGAGGGCTGTGGACGCCACCGAAGTGAGCAGTGAAGTGCCCCGAAGTAAGAACCGGCACCAGTGATGCAAGGAGAGTTTAATCACACACAGAGAGACTGATGCTGAAGCTCCAAAACTCTGGCCGCCTGATGTGAAGAGCCAACTCACTGGATAAGACCCTGATGCTGGGAAAGATTGAGGGCAGGAGAAGAAGGGGGAGACAGAAGATGAGAGGTTGCATGGCATCACTGACTCAATGGACGTGAGTCTGAGCAAGCTCCGGCAGACAGTGGAGGGCAGAGAAGCCTGGTGTGCTGCAGTCCATGGCGTCGCAAAGAGTCGGACATGATTTAGCTATTGAACAACAAAAGGGTGGCTCTATTAGGAAAGTGCAGCAATTCTAAATGTGTGTAAGTCTAATAATGCAACCTCAAGATATACACAAAGCAAAACCTGCCAGAACTAAAGGAGGAACAGACCCACAGACAGCGGCAGCCTCCCCAGACCTCTCACGGCAAACTGACAGAGGAAGCAAAAAGAGTCAGTGAGGAGAGAGACCATCTGAGTAACGTGACTAACAGACTTCCTTTCAAGGGCGCTGCAAGAGCCCAGCACACGACGGGCGGAATGGCCTTCTCCTCCAGGACCATGAATCGCCGCCAAGGTGATCAATGCTGAGCCGAAAAGTCAGTCTCAGCCGCCTTCCAAGGACTGAAGTCACAAGGCTATTTGTGACTAGAGAGGAGTTAAGCCAGAAACCAGCAACAAAAAGACCATTAGAAACACTCCGCGTGTTTCTAAATTATCTAATATAATTCAAATTAGCACAATAGCCAAAAAAGAAATCAGACTAAAATTAGAAAATATTTTGAATTGAATGATAATGAAAACACAACATCAAGAACTATGAGATCTAGTTAATTAAGCCAAATTTAGAGGGCAATGTGACCAGCTTTACATGCATATATTCAAAAGCACGACAGGCAGAAAATCAATGATCCACCCACTCATACTAAGAAGTTAGAAAAACAGCAAATGAAAGGGGAAAAATAAGGAGTAGTCATCAGTGATGGAACGTACAACAGTACAAGCAAGAAGCTGGTTCCCTGAATAACGAGCTGCTTTCAAGAGTCTGAAACAGAAGGAGGGAAAACAGCAGGACTGGTAACAGGATGGAGAAGCGGACAGGGTCACCATCAATGTGATCGAATGAAAAACGCTAAAAAGGACATTTTGAACAACTTCACGCCAAGAAATTAGAAAATATGAAACAGAGGCAAATTCTTCAACAAACACAGCTTTGAAAACCCAAGAAGAATCCTGAATATTCCACATGAAAGAAAGTTATGATGAAAAGCATTTCCGCGCGGCTCCCCCAGTCAAGCCTTCTCAACACTGTAGCAAGGAGTCATGACGACCATGAGCAAATCCTTCCAGAGAGCTGAAATGAGGACCCCCTCTCAACTTAGTGCTCGATGTCAGCATGATCTTGCTGACAAATCTGACTAGGATACTATAAGAAGCTCACAGTAGGACTTCTCCGGGAAACCAAGGTTGGCCTTGCACTAGAAAATCAACCAGTGTAATTTTATGACCACAGTAACAGAAAGAAGAGAAAATCACCCATGACAAAAAGTGTGATAACGCTCAACATCCATACTCAACAGCAGCCCCCTGGAAACTCCTACTAAAACGGAACTTCCCTGACCGGGGAGAGGATCTACGACTGACCTGGCTACTCGGCGCTTTGGTGGATCACTGAGAACTCTCTCCGTGAGATCAGAGGCAAGAGAAGGGTGAGCACTGTCACCACGTCTATCCAGCCAGGAACCAGGGGCACCCCACACAGTAACGTTAAGAAAAAGCCTGAAGATGAGAAAGACACTGTCCTCCTTTGCTGGCACGCGCTCCCCTTCTCCCACAGGGACTGTCAATGCCCGCTTGCCCGCAGCTTTAATTCCTGAGAGCCCCAGTGCCTCCCACAGCCACCATGATGCTGGCGCGGCTGCTGCACCCGTCTCCCACATCTGCCAGTGCAGAATTCAGCGGCGTGGCTGCGCTGTGCTAGTCTTCCTGCCGTTTATGAGGAGTGGCAGTGGCTTTTCACTTGCATTACTGACATAAAGTTTCCTTTTAAAATAAATTTGTGGGAAAAAAAAGGTACCACATTTTTTTAATGTGAACGGCAGGGCACCTGACCTGCAGCTGTGACCTGACGGGCAAGGTGCCCTTGGACACTTGAGTAGGCACCTCTGCTGACTCGGGTTCTGCAGGCGCCAGCGCCTTCGTGCATTTACTCTGTTTGTTAGTTCAATGATTTATTCCGCTAAATGTTCACTGAGTGCGTACCAGGCACCAGAGCTGTCCCAGGCCCTGGGAACAATGCTGTGCGTGACACAGACAAGAATCCCTGACCTCAGACAGGCACTGACATCAGAGTGGGAGGAAACAGAAAATAAACAGAAGGTAAGACAGAGAACCTTAAATGACGATGGCAACTGCTGGGGAGAAAACCGAATTCCCAGAAGAGGGTAGGGCAGAGCCGCTGTGAGCTGGGGGAGCTGAAGCTCAGGTCTTGGTCATGGTCCAGGAGACCTTGCCGAGAAGGTGACAGGTGAGCAGAGGCGGGCAGGGGCGAGGGGGTGGATGCGATGCTGGGGGAGAACCGTACAGGTCCACGCAGGGATGCAGAGTGCAGCTCAGCGCTCCTGGGACATTCATGAGGTAGGAAGGAGGCCCCTGCGGCTGGAGCAGAGGGAGGTCTCCAGTTGTCCAGAGGGCTCTGGCTTGTCCTCTGCAGGATACAGGGAGGTAAAAAGATGGGTGTGATGTACTTGGTGGGAATGTCCTGGTCTCTGGTTAAAAAACAGGCTGTACGGGGAGCGGGCAGAAGCAGGGCAGTTAGCTGGGAGGCATGCCAGTGTGGACCAGGGCGGTCACTGCGGATGTTCTGAACGGTGCTCAGACTGCGGACAGAACCAAGAGTGTTGAACTTTTATATTCTGTCCAGTCTGTACTGGAAAGAGAGAAAGAGGTCGGCTGACTTCTGGGTTTCTGGCCTCAGGAGCTGGAACTCCGGAGCTGGGCGTGGCAGGATGAGCTCAAGCAGGAAGGCCGCGGCCACCACGTGGGGCAGCCCTGATGCCAGGCTTGTCAAGGCTGCTGGGTCACCACGTGAGGGGCACGGACAGCACTCGGGGGCAAGGCCCCTGGCCCGGCAGAGCAGCGTGGAGACAGCAGCTGCGGTGACGGGCCACTCAGCCCCCTACCCACGCCCGCCAGCTCCTCTCAGAGGACGTGAAACACAGACGCGCATCCGGAAGAAAGAAACACGAACCGCAGGGACCTCGAGTGACAGCTTTACACTTTCATGGTCCTCCCCAAATATCTGTGCTGAAAGTCACTTCGAAAGCCACCAAAGAACTTACTTAAAAGCGAATGCTAAGTATCTCATGTAAGAAGGAAAGCAGTGGATGTCCTCGGGCACCAGTCAGTGCTGTGCCAGCAATGTGCAGACACAACTCAGAGAACTACAGTCACACAACAATGCTGAACTCAGATGCCAACTCGTCCATGCACTGACCGCCCTTGCCCAGAGAATCCCATGGACAGAGGAGCCTGGTGGGCTACAGCCCATGGGACTTGGAAGAGTCGGACATGACTGAGCAAGTAACACACGTGAGCACTGACCGCCCAGCTTGAAGTTCTGATTTAAATACAGTTATTCTGCGCTTCTGCTGATAACCAATCACAGCCACCGCGGACATTCTCACTATCCCACTGGAGCTGTGACTCAGGAGTGATCACTGCCGGACAGGTTCCAGCATACTTTCAGCCCTGACGACTCTCCACGCCACTCTGAACGAAGCCCGTGGACCTGCCCAGCTCTCACGCCTGCCCTCGTCCTCCCCAAGGGCGCCCGTGCACCCTAGGCCTCTGCGGAAACGCACACCTCCCCTCCTTGAGGATGACACACCGTGACGCCAGGAGTGAGAACTGACGGGAAAGGACAGAGAGAAACTGAGGAGCAACGAGAGGCCGGCCCAGACGGCTTCCCAGGAGAGCAGCGCCCTGCGTGTGGCCCTGCTGCTGGAGGGGCTGCACAGCAGAGATGAAGGGGGACAGGAGAATCACTTCAGCGAAAATGGAGCTTGCTCACGGAAACAGACCCACAGAGAGCACGCTCCAGAACTGACTTTGCACAGGCTGTCTGACACCCACTGCTCGAGGGCCTTACCTCTGTGAACTCCTGGAAGACCTGGTCACTCTGGTGGGCACCGACGGTGACCTCTGGGAGGAAGACAGGGATGGATGTGTAATTCAGCACCTCCAACTTATCCTGAACCCTGGAAAGTCAGACAGATGTCAGACAGACCGAACATCAAAATCAATACAGTAACATCAATAATCAATACAATAAACTCTGGAAAGTCGGACAGATGTCAGATAGACCGAACATCAAAATCAATACAGTAACATCAATAATCAATACAATAAATCCAGGAAAGTCAGATGTCATACAGACCAAACATCAAAATCAATACAGTAACATCAATAATCAATATGGCACACAAAACACCAAAGTCAATACAATAAAGTAAGCTATTAGGCTGATTGTTTAAAATATCCACCCCCTTCACCTCAGAAGCCAAACTTTCCCCAAAGAGCCTGTGGGGCTGTGGGAGCCACCCTCCCAACACCACTCTCAGGACAGACCGTCTTTTAAGAGTCCCACGGCCACAGGCGACTCCCTTTGGGGAAAGGACACAGATGTGAAAACATGAAGCAGGACCTGCATGTGCTCTGAATACAGACACAGCAGGGATACAAAGGTGAGAGCCAGCACCACCTGTCACAGGGCTGCTCGTGTGGCCAGCGCCCACGAAAAGCCTGCACGGCTGATGACGCCTGAGGGACCGAGCGGAGAGCCACTGTCGTCGCTGGAACGCCACTGCCAGCTCAGCACTCTGCCTGGGGGCCCCCGCAGCGTGGGGACCAATTCCAGGAGCGGAGGCTGAACAGGGCGCGTGGAGGAGGCTGGGGCGGGGAGAGCCCCGCGGGATGCCTCCTGCTTTTCTCAGCGCCGAGACACACCATCAGAGGACTCACTCCCTGTCTTGCCATTTTATTCTGAATGCTAAAATGTTTATGCTTTGTTATAATTTGCTTACTTTAAATTTACTCTGACTATAACTACTAGAAGATGAAAAGCATTTTGAGTGCTTTTAGGAAGAAATGTTAAGTCTCCTTTCTTCAGGGCTCAAAACCAAGAAAATGATTATTTTAAAAGGCCCTTTTCCCATTAATGACTTATAATGGCAGAAGATGCCTCCGCTGAAATGGCCCAGATGGAAGCTAAATGGATCTGGCTCTCGGCCACGCTGTGAGGACCTTGGGTGGGCCCGGCTCCTCCTCCCCGGGGACCACAGGGCACTGAGAACCTGCGACAGGCCGCATGCGAGTGACCGGAGGCGGAAGCCTGCCCCAGCATCACTCGCAGGACCGACAACGCTGTAACCAGACACCGTCCCCAGGGCACACTGCTGGGACGACTGCTTCCCTAAGTGTGCTCACATGGGTGTCACTGGTCGTGCACACAGCTATCACATACACTCAATATGAGCGTTTTCTCTTCCTTTTAACTGTAAACTGGTTTACAGAATATCTTTCATAAGCCTGTGTCAATAAAGTACATGTCTTCACTTTTAACACAAATGGAATTATTCTATACTTATATGCTGATATGCTCAGTCGTGGCTGATTCTTTGCGACCCCATAGACTGTAGCCTGCCAGGATCCTCTGTCCACGGAATTTTCCAGGCAAGAATACTGGAGTGGGTTGCCATTTCCTTCTCCAATACTTATTATATAGTAAGGATATTTTTTAAGGTGATCTCACTGTAAACAATTTCAAATAAAAATGAATCTTGTGTTTTTAAATATTAATAAATATCAAACTGGGGTATGATTTGGTTTTGTCTATAGTTTTGAAAACCTAAAAACATACTGAAGAATTGAAAAGAACAAACTGGCCTAGGAACGCGTGTGACAGAGACCAACAGCGCCATCTACATTTAATCTGGAAGAACTACAGTTCACATACCCCCTTACAGAAAAGGTGGTGTTCAGTCACTAAGTCCTGTCTGGCTCTTTTTGCAACACCACGGACTGTAGCCCACCAGGCTCCTCTGTTGCTCTGCCCGTGGGATCTGCCAGGCAAGAATACTGAAGTGAGTTGCCATTTCCTTCTCCAGGGGATCTTCCTGACCCAGGGATTAAACCCACCTCTCCTGCACTGGTAGGCAGATTCTTTACCACTGAGCCACCTGAGGAGCTCTCAAAGAGGGTGTATCTTTGAACAAATATCTTCAAACCACTTTTGAAGATTAAAAAAATAATCTATAGAGACTGTTCTACCACATACTCAGCCTTGTGTAAACTGCTCATTCACTCTGAGCTTCCGCGATGACTAAGCAGAGCCCCTGGAGCCTCTCTCCCGTAAACCCAACTCTGGGCCTCCAGAAACTACAGACACATTCCAGACTGAAGATAAGCAGGGGACGGACACAACAGGACACATTTCATGACTCAGGAAGCTAAAGCGGTGAAAGGAAACATTCTGTTCACAGAGCATTTAGTCTAATTAAGGAGAGTCAAACACTGACAGAACATCCCCTTCACATCCCAGCCCAAAGTGTCCCCGTGAGAAGACAGTGCGTCCCCGAGGCTGATTCACAGAACGAGGTGCTCTGCCACGTAATTTCAAAACAACAGTGAGGCAAGAAGGGAAAGAAAAACAGTAAATTATGACTTACAACTCAACTGTTTCCCAATTAAAGGAATGCTTACACTTTCTCCTAAAGCATGTCCAAAGCTATCTTTTAGCTTCTCCTGAGCGGCAAAGTTCTGCATGAAACCCTACAATTCTGATACCAAACGCCTACCCTCCAGTTTCGTCGCACTGGAATTCTCTTGGAAAGACAGCCTCCAGAAGTCGTAGAAAACACACGTCCCTGTGATGAGGCAGCAGGGGCAACAAGGGAGCCCCAGCTCTGGAAGAGGTGGGCCCGCAGCCCTGCATGGAGAAGGCCCGACTGGGAACGCGTCTCCAGCACAAAAATGAAGCAAGCAGGGCAGCAGCGGTCAGTTACGGATTACAGACATGAACACAAAACACTATCAAGGTTGAATAGGTACTCACACATACATGATTACACACAACACACGTTCTGAGACGCACAAAAGTGCTCTAAACCAATAATCTGGTCAGATTCTGAACAGAATGAGTATAGCTGGAAAATGGCAGGTTTACTGTAATTATCTTAGAAAATGGTCATAATTTTGCTTGAGTCGCCCACATTAAGAAATGGCACTTAAGTGAAAATAAGCAGAATTACCGTTGTAAATTGTTATGAATTATCCTTGGGAGGCAGAGGAGAAAAAACTGGGATGAGGAAGAAGCAATCCCGTTGAAGAAGCGGTAAGTCACCCACATGGCTCAGTCCCGTTGATGAAGAAGCGGTAAGTCACCCACATGGCTCAGCCCGGCAAATGTCAGGGCTGGGACAGCACCATTTTGTTTTTCTAGTACTCTGCCCAGCAGGAGCTGGTATGACAAGAATCATGCATATGCCCGCGTCAAATCAAAGTCTGGAAAAGTCAGAGGGGCGCAGGAGAAAAGAAGGCGCACAGGGCGAGCCTAGGAAAATGCTCAGGCCCTGAGGGGGTTACTGGGCAGGTGGGGAGGCCACAGGCTCAGGACACCCTGCATCCTGACGGCAGAGGCAGGGCAGATGATGAGGACTCTGAACTAATTCTGGGAAATGGAACCTGGATTCACGCCTCGACAGGCACGCCACAGAAAGGTTCTGAGAAAAGGGAACACGGGGTCACTGTGACACTCGTGAAGATTAGCTGGCGGGCAGGCACACAGGGATGGGTGGGATGAAGAACAATGAATCGAGGAGCGGAGATCCAGAACCAGGGCCTGCGGCCCCACCCTAGCGGCGGGACCTGGGGAAGGGGCGGGGTCAGGAGGGAAAAGGCGGGTTTAGGCAGATGATCCCAGGGGATGAGGCAATGACCCCACCAGGACACCAAACAAAACCTCCCCAACCATATACAACACCCTAACAAATGCAAAAGACCTGGAATCACACGAACTGTGTTCTCAGACCACAACAGAATTAAACTAGAGCAATATTTATAGCACCAAATGCATATATTGGAAAGGAAGAAAGATCTAAAACCAATCACCTAAGCTTCTACCTTAGGAAACTGGAGAAAGAAGAGCAACTGAAGTCTAAAAAAAGCAGATTAAAAAAAAAAATAACAAAAACTGGAATAGATGTCAAGGAAACTGAAAATAAGGAAACAGAGAAAATAAGGACTTCCACAATACAGGTTCAAGTGTGCAAGCTGGCACACATTTTCTGGAGAACAATTTCAAAACACACAGTAGCCATAAAATGCATTCACATAATCTGACCCATAACTCCAGTTTCATACTTTAGAAAAGTAACCTGAAATGGAATAAAAATAAGTACAATATGCTCATTACTGTTATTATAAATATGAAGAAGTGAAAATAACCCCAAAGACTGATATTAAAGAAATGAAAAGGACTGTGCCTATATTTCAGAGATCAACTTTTTCTGTAAAGGGCCTATGTATGGCTTCATATATGTACCTTGTTTTTCTTATAATCCTTTAAAAATGTGAGGACCATTATTGGCAGCTGAGGCCTGGATGGGCCCCCAGGCCATGGTCCCCCACCGCTGACTTGCTTCTTTCAGAAGATTTATGAGGCATGAGTAGCCATTAAAAAACTGATTTTAAATATTTAACAAAATAGGGACACACTCTTATTAAAAGTTACCGTACAAAGACATATGCAGGATAACTTTTATTTAGAAATACAGGAACACACAAACACTTTAAGAAAGATAGGAAGAAGCCGCATTAAACTCTGACACCTCCCACGATGCGGGTCCAGCCTGGACTTGGGTTTCATGGCTCTGACCTCCCCGGCTTGAGCCCACAGCGCTCCTCCCCGTTAAACTCCTCATCGCACACTCGCGCCCGGCCTCCTGCCCTTGCCCACTCACAGCCCCTCCAGAGCTCGGCCTCCCCGCGACAGTCTTCTCCCCACCCCTGGGCAGCACCCCGGAACCGCTCCTCCCTCAAGCCTCCAACACGGCCTCCCGCCCTCGCAGCCACTCTGGACTGATGACCTGTCTCTCACCTCACTCTGAAGACAGGAGCCACCTGCGGAGAGCTCTGAGAGCCCAGGTCCTGGCCCCCAGGCCTGCCCCACCCAGGCCCCTCCCCTCCTCTCCCCACCCCGCCCCGCCAGAACTCACAGCATCCTCAGTTTGTGCAACTTGCGGTCGTTCTGATCCAGCCACGGGCCTTTGTCGTACTTCAGGTACTCAATATCCTCGACCACCTGCGTGCAGGGATTTAACAGAGGACTTAACAGAGAACATTCAGCGCACGACAAACCACAGACCCCGGCAGGAAGGATCACGCCCTGAGGGTCAGAAAGAAAGGTCTGATGGTCAGCCTTCAGTGAAGTGCAGGGGGAGAGGTGAGCCCCATGCGGGCGCCGGGCCGGCTGAGCCCTGGTGGAGTGGCAATTCCCCACAGGCTGGGAGGACGGGGCAGGCCTGGGCGTGGGCAGACTGGAGACGGCAGGGGCTGGGGCGCAGAGGGGAGCCAGGCCTCCTCCAGACTCATTTCCTCCCACAACTTGACTCCAGGAGGCAAGCTCATCCACTAAAGCAGCAACAGGACAAGAGGATGCACACAATTCCTAGAGCTCCAAGAGCCCACACTCCTCAGCCTGCAGTCTGGACAGCCGGACCTCCCAGTGGGCCGGCCTTTTCAAACACATTCTCCCCAAAACACGCCAAACTCAGGGACTTCTTAAGGTTCCAAGAATGTGAGCACATTCAGTTATGAACTCCAGTGATAACAGTCTCGGGGAACACGCACGACTCTTCTGCCCAGACCCATGCCATGTAAAGCCTCTGCCAGAGGGACAGAAATAACCTGAACACAAGGAAACGGACATCACAGACAGAGCAGCCTGGAAGGAAACGAAGTGCAGCCTCGTTTCCAGGCAGAAAGAAGCAAGCCTAAGAGAACCCCCAGAGCTGGGCCAGAGCCTGCCTGGACCGTGGGCCCCCACGCCCCTGCTGTGGAGAAGGGCCGGCTCTCTCCCCACGCGGGGGAGGCGCCGAGGCTCTGCTGTCCTTAAAGCAGCCGCCTCTGCAAAGCTGTCTGCCGTCACCATCTAGTCCTCAACTCCAGACCAAAAGCCTGTACTTTCTTTTAGAATTTTTAAACTTTTTAAAATAAGTTATTGGCTTCCCTGGTACCTCAGCTGATAAAGAATCTGCCTGCAATGCAGGAGATCCCACTTCAATTCTGGGTTGGGAAGATCCCCTGGCAAAGGGAAAGGCTTCCCATTCCAGTATTCTGGCCTGGAAAATGTGTATAGTCCATGGGGTCATAAAGAGACAGACATGACTGAGTGATTTCACTTTCCAATTGATACTTAATATAAAATGAGGGATTTTTTTTTAACCAAATGATGCTCATTTGCCTCAACACCATGTAAGAGCTAACCCAGTCTCTTCTACTGTTATCACCGTTTAAAGCGCTGACTTTTCCAACCGTGGGCACACGTGCACCTGTTTCTGGACTCTGCTCTGTTAAACCACCTATTATCTCCTTTATTAATAGCGCAGTGCCTTCATTACCGTAAATCTGTAATATGTTTTTACACTTGGGAAGGAAAATGTTATTCTTTTCCAAAAACTGTTTTTAAGCTGGAGGATAACTGTCTTACGATGCCGTGCTGGTTTCTGAAGTGCAACACGGAGACTCATCTGTAACCGTGTAAACCCCTCCCAAGCCTCTCCCTCCTCCCTTCCCGCTCCCGCATCCCACCCTCCAGGTCGTCACAGAGACAGGCTGGGCTCCCTGTGTCATACGCCACCTTCCCACCAGCTGCCTATCCAAATGTTTTGATTACTCAAGCTCTCCTGAAAATGGCAGAGGGTGACCTGCACCCACTACTTTGGGGAAAGCTGGTATCTTTATGTGGTCGACCCCAAACAACACGATCCAGAGTCGAAACCCAAGCCTGACCTGGAGGCGGGCCTCCTTGTGCGTGGACAGTGGTTCCTCCACAGCCTTGATGCCGTGAGGCGTCGCCGTGTTTCCTACTGAGGACCGCACGCTGTGCAGCAGTGTGGGGTTTACTACTGAGAAAATCCACGTAAGAGCGGACCCTCGCGGTTGAAACCCCTGTCGTTCAAGGGTCAACGGTCTCAATAAATCTTACCTATTAACTAATCCAATGTTCAATTTTACCATAACCCCAAATTCCTTGCATCTCCACCCTTTCATAATTTTAAGATCCTAGAAAGTGAATACCTTAAAGGAAAATCAAAACGTCATGCTCAGAGAAATGTGATGGGAGGGGCGAGGCACTTGTATCAGATCACGAAACACAGATGCTTCTAACATCAGGAGGAGCCGAACTCATCACTTGATTTGCAAAACCCCTACACAGGAGTTAAATTTAAGAAAAATTATAAAATGTTCAGCCGTTTTCTTACCTTTTCTGCATCCTGAGCTTCCCATGCACTGTACTGTAGAACCTCACATTTCTCACTGTAAGAGGAAACGAGATGCTTTCCTGTAAGTCTTCCCAGTGGACATCACTGCACAGACGAATACCTGACGCCAGGCACCCACTCTAAACAGAAACGCCCGCATTCTCTGAACTGGCTCTCAGGGAATGGCTGGCCAAGAAGGGCAAACCTGAGGCAGGGCTGTGCCCAAGGCTGGATGGTAGTAGCGGCAGGCCTGTTTTCTGACCCTCACCTGACTGGACCGCCCCCACCGCACAGGCAGGAGGCTGGTGCTTACAGGGCAGGGACACGGGTCAGCTCCGCGGGCACGCAAACCTCCACCGGCGGCAGCACGCATCGCAGGAAGCACAGGGGGCCCACGGCCGCACGGGCCGCACGGAAGGCAGTCGGGGGCGGCTCGGGAGGGTGGGGCAGATGGGGTGGCGGAGGGACACGTTACTTGAGCTGCTGTAATTTTGGGGAGCCCAGCGTCTGACCATCTGCCCTGCTGGGCGAGGATGTGAACTTTCTTGGCTCCACAGGGGATTCACCAGCCACCAGAGAGCAAGTGCGGGGCTGGGTTCACCTCCTAGGAGGGGGCTGTCTGACCTCCAGCAGGACGCAAAGCAGCCCCTCAGGAGCCCAGGCCCGTGTAGGGGTATGAGCTAACTCCCCACTCAGCTCGCGTACAGAGCATGCAGGAGCACTGGACGAAGCAATGGACACTCAGAACCCCTGCTGGACACTTCACCAACAGGAGGCTCTGGGTGAGTTCTTGAAAATTAAATGCCAGGTGCAAGAAAACCCTTATTTCATCTGTAAGCCGAATCTAAGACTTCCTTTCCTGACAGCACAGCTCAATGTCCTATTTGGGACTGGCTGGGGAGCCTTTGCTCAGCAGTGACTTTGCAGCTAGAAGATCACCACAAGGAATCTTTGGAACTGAGAGTCTAGGGCCGGCCACCTCTCCCTGACACCTCTCCATGCCCGCCCTGGCAAGATTCACAGAACTTTCTTTCTGCGCTTCTGGCCTTGAAAATAGAGCAGCAGTCTGTTTCTACTACCCATGAGAGAAAAGCTGATCACAAGGAAGCACTGGTTTACAGCTAAAAAAACTGCATTCTAATTCAAAACTTTTCTTCCAAAGCTGCTAGACAACACTCTGCTCACAGTTTCAGTTACTTTGAAATTTTACATAACAAGAGCAAAACATTTTCAGGTATCAAAAAAGGCTTACGCTTTCTAAAAGTCTGAGAAATTCTACTAGAAACCTTAACAGCGTACGGAAACATCCTAACTGTAGCTGGACGTGAGTGACGGCAGGAAATGACTGCCGTGTGCCTGACACACGAGGGCCATAGGACGACTGGCCAGAGCGCGCGGATGCTCCGTGCCGTCAGAGGGAGGGAGAGGCAAAGCTGCAAAGGGCCAGTGGTGTTTCCACCGAACCCAAAGGCCCCTAGAGCAACAGCTTTCAAAAGGACTGACAGGCGCTGCTGAGCCTTCCCAATCACAACCACCGAGTCCCTCCAGACAACCTTTCTAGGTAAAAGGGCCACTCAGCTGCCACCGAGAGTGAAAACATGAGTTCTCTAACGTTAAAACCTGTCACCGAACATAGCTTCATCTCACTTCTACTATCAGAATAGCCTAAAGATACGACAAAATAAATATTGGCTAAATTAATAAAACAAACCAACTCCCAGCCGACCAAATCAAACTGAAATGTCTGCTGTCATTCTTGCTTATAAACGTCAGATTAAGGCTCCCCAGACGAGATGGAGTGAAATGAACTAGAAGCGCTCCCGGGGCTGGGGGCCATGTGTGCAGAGCTCCATCTGGCACATAAACCCACCACGCCCCGGCTCACCTCATCTCAGGCAGGAAGGTCCCCTTATAGGCATTCTCGATGTCCTGAAGGTAGGCGGAGGTGATCTTCATCTCGTGTGGCTAAACAAAAGCAGAAAGCAAACGTGGGAAACGTCTGTGCTTATGTAAAGTGTGAGACAAGCAACCAACACGGTGCTCCCAGGACAGCCGTGTGGGGTGCTGCAGGGACGGGGGTGACAGGAAAGAGCTGCAGTGCCAGTTCCAACAGTCCCCTCCTGCCGCCCAGAGCACGGGAGTCCGCCCAGGGAGGCCTGGGCTGCGGCCTTCTCTTCCCAGACTCTAAGATGTGGACTGCGCGCGGCCACAGCGCCTCCCGTTCCGGGAATGAGAGGTGGCAGGCCGCAGCAGGAGAGGGCCCGCCTCTCCCCCATCCTCACACCCCGCTGTCACCAGCTGTCTCCCCACCCCGCCCACCTCCTCAAGCTCACTTCCCTTTCACATGAAGCTTGCCAAGCACAGAAATGTAAACTTCCAATCGTGAGCGCAACTCTCCACACTGAGAACCTTAGTTTAGCAGTGCTAAGGGCTAGGTTATCTTTCCCCATGTTCAAGTTTCTTCGTGGCGTCTGCATGCTCTATTTCCCTGTTTGCTATTAGTATCCGCCATAGGAATACATGTCTAAAAATGACATAATGTTTCTTTGATAAAATGTCTCCTTTTCTTAGACACAGTGGTAGTTTTAGCTGGTGACGGTATTCATCAAGTACTGGAAAAACAACAATGTTAATAGATCTAATGTGTTCCTTGAAACTGTCTCTTAAATATTGCTACCCAGATAACAAGAGTTATCTAGAGAACTGTAAATATTAATATATAACTTCCTATTTCTCAATAAATGTCACTTTAATAAGCAAAAGCGTTCCCTAGAGCGATAATTAAATACTCTGACTTGTAGTTCCCATCTTTGGCCACCAGATGGAATGTTCTCCAAAGCACAAACCACACAGCACACTCGGGAGTAAAGGCTCCAAGGTGCAGCCAGGCCACCAGCAGAGACACAGGTACCCTGAGCATGCGCAAACTGATCGGGGGAGCAAGAGAGTGACCACAGGCTCCTTAAGCCGCATCGAGAGCGCCTGAGCATCTCTGCTGCCCTGGAGAGGACCAGCCCTGAGAGGCACTCGCTGAGCACCCACGTGAGCCCCAGTGCCCAGGACGGACCCTGGGACAACAGATACACAGGCAAGTCCACACTGACATCAGTGTCAAAAAGACAGTGTTTCCTCCCATGAAAAAACACCCTCAGCAGGACTGATCTTTCCAACAAGGACTAGCTGTAAGGGCGACGACGGGCCTGGCCACCATGCACCTCGCCGGTAGGACCAATTTCAAATCGCAGGGCTTCCAAGACCGACTGCCTCAGCACCACTAAGGCGGTGAATGGACGTGTGTGGAGATCCCTCTCTGGGGTCACAGAGTCACTAAGCAGGAGAAAGAGGACAAGGGGCCCAAACCCGTTAGGTGTGAGAGGTAAACTCAAAGGGTGTTAGAGACGACTCAACCTGCAGGAAGCAACAGAGCACGGCCATCAAGAGCAGAAAGGGACGCTGCGTCAGGGGGCACGCCCGCCCTCAGGGCGCCACGTGTGCAGACGACACAGGTACAGGGGGTGAGGGCATGGCACACCAGGGCCAGGGGGCCCCGGGGAGCAGGGGCAAGCAGGGGGCAGCAGGGCCACCCGCAGCCCACCACACTGGGACCTGGGGGATGGCACGTGCACACCCAGGTCCCGGGGAGCAGGGGATAAGCAGAGGGCAGCAGCGCCGCCCGCAGCCCCCCATGCCGGCACCTGGGGGACGGCGCGTGCACGCCCAGGTCCCATGGGCCCTTCAGTGAGTCAGTCCCCACCACGTGTAAACACCACCACCGTGAATGCCGACACCCAGAGAGGCGGGTCTAGGACAGGAAGGCTGAGTTACGTTTCCCTTCTTCTGGATCCGGCTCTGGACCTCGGGGACCGGCACGTCCACGTAGACGACCACGTGGGGGGGCAGGTACTCACAGATGGTGACCTTCTTCACCTGGTTGTAGTGGTCCACACCTGGGGGGAGAGACAGGCCTCCTGTCAGCCAGTGGTCCAGACAGCCTTCAGGCACGCGTCCCTCTCAGATTGAGGGACAAAGGGGCCGGCAGCTCTCAGAGCTGCGTGTCAACCAGCAGCCGCATGACAGTCATGACCGTGACCGCCGGCTACATGCACATCGTGCTGGCTCACAGCGCCCGCAGCCGCCCCCCCACAGCAGGGCTCCCCCCATCACCACAGACCACAAGGATCAGGCCACAGAGACCAGCTGACTACCCCACAGTCAGGGGCTTTCCTGGTGGCTCAGTGGTCAAGAACCCGCCGGCCAATGGAGGACATGCCGGTTTGATCCCTGGGTTGGGAAGATCCCCAGAGGAGAAATGGCAACCCAATCCAGGATTCTTGCTGGAGAATTCCATGGACAGAGGAGCCTGGTGGGTTACAGTCCATGGGGGTCTCAAAGTGTCAGACGTGACTGAGTGACTAAATAACAAGAATCCAAAGTTAGACACTGGGATTTAAACCCAGCCTAGTAACACTTTCACTTCACTTCAAGAGTTCTCTGCAGCCCAGATCTGCACATGCCTTGGCTGCATACAAGGTACAATGGGTAGCGCCATCGGCCCGGTGGTTAGCCCCACTGGCAGGTGGGTCCACTCTATTCCCCCACAGGCTCGCCAAGTGCGCATCCTGGGTGCCTCAGGCCCAGCTGGCCCCGCAGGTGCTCCACTGCCTGTTGCGGGTCTTCCTCTTGTGATGCCCCGTCCAACCCCAACTTCCTACCAAGGGTCTCCTTCTTAACCTCCTTTCCCTGAATACATCCTTCAGACAAACAATCTCAAACGGAACCACACATCTCCCTTGCCTAACCCCGAGGGGCTCCCCTGTGCATGCCTACCCCCAGCCCCCGGCCCCCCTCTGAGCCTCGCCAGCGCCCGCAGCGCATGCCACTCCCTTGAGGGCAGCACCATGGCCTAACCAGGGCTCCCTGCTCAGGGGCGCTGCCCCCGAGACCCCATCTCCACGCGGTCAGCCGTTCCCCAGGCTCCCTCGCTCCTTGTGGCCAGGCTAACTGCAGCCAGGAGCCTTTTCCCTTGTCTACTGGCCACTTGTCAGACCTTCAGCACCGCCCACCCGGTGCTACTGGCACTGAAAGCACCAGAACAGCATGTGGGCGCGAAGGTGGCCTTCCCAGGGCCAGGAAGGGCCGTGGTGGCTGCAGGCAGGAGGCTCCAGGACAGGCCGCTCAGGGAGACCGTCTGCTGGGGCTCTCCAGTGCGCTCTCACGGGGAGAGATGACTTTAGGAGGGACAGGGCGGGCAGGGACTGGCTTTCCCTGAGGGAAGGCGGCCTTCCCAGGGCCAGGAAGGGGCCGCGGTGGCTGCAGGCAGGAGGCTTCAGGACAGGCCGCTCAGGGCGACCGTCTGCTGGGGCTCTCCAGTGCGCTCTCACGGGGAGAGATGACTTTAGGAGGGACGGGGCGGGCAGGGACTGGCTTTCCCTGAGGAACGGCATCATTCATCTACTTATTAACAACAGACGCTCACAGAACGTGTACCAGCTGCAGGGTGGGTCTAGCAGGACCTTTACAAAGCCACCCCCGTGCCCACAAGGCCAGCCTGCCACCGACTCACATTGCTTCCGGATGAAGCCTTGTCGGTACATCGCCTCCAGGAAGACAAAGTCACTGTAGATGGAGCGCTCCAACACCACACCCTGTCCTGTTTAAAAACATGGAAACAAAAATCAGAATCAGAGAATAACTGCAGCAGTGAAAACCAGTCTGTTCACTTTAGAAATGGAAAAAAATTATTTACAACTCCATTTCCATACCAAATATTTTCAAAAGAACACATATCATATATGCACTTCTAAGCAGAAAATCATTTTCTAAAACTAGAATACTCATCCACTTCAGAAATAGAATGTTCTGTTTTGCTCTTTTGCAGATCCAACAGAAACATCAGCTAACAGAGAAAAGGCACTGGTTTTTGAACTGTAGACTCCCCGCCCCCACCCCCATCCTGCCCCCATCCCAACCACTCAGTGAGACCCTGGGGTCAGCCCTCACCACACCATCGTGGATCTCAAGTATGATCTAATTGGAAAGCCAGAACTTGCCTTGTCAAATACCCCTTAAAAGCAGCTCTACAGAGAGGCAATCTAGGACCAAATTCCGGAAGGGGCCCGAGCGCAGCCTACGCCCAGCAGCCGTCCGCTGCGCAGGGACACGCACCTGTGCTCAGCAGGTGCTCCAGGGCATCCGCGTACTGCAGCAGGCGGCTGGCGTACAGCCAGGCCTGCAGGCGGTAGCTGTTGCCATCGTTGCTTTTCGGGTCGTCGTAAAACTTCTCCAAACTGCAGTTGCCACTGAACTGCACAGGCAGGGGCTTCCCGTCCCCTGTGGTGCTGTCCACATAGTGGATCCCCGCCTCGGGAAAGTGCTTCAGGCCTGAGGAGACAAGCCCCCAGATGAAACGTGACGCGGAAACGTCACAGCCCACAGGGAGCAGCGGGGACCCAGCTGAGCACCATCCCTGCGGCCGGTCAGCTGAGACCGGGGAAAGGTACCCTGATGCCTGCGTTCCTGGTGTGCAGAAGGGAGCACGCGAGACCCTGGAGACACATGTGCAGGGGCGGCATGAAGCCCAGGGCTGATGACAGCAGGTCCCCCGCAGCCTTGTGTGAGCTGCTCCCGAGAGGGAGAGCTGCCCCTACGTGCGGGCATCCGCTGCCTGCATGTGGGCACTGGCCTGTCAAATACCAGAGAAGGGGCTCGGACAACACCGGCCCAGAGTCAGAACCGTGGAGACACCTGCCTCTGCACCAGGGAGCTGCGTGCCACCACTTCCTATGAGGGTACGTGTGCGTGAGTGAGGGGACCATCGGCCCTGCTCCAGGGGCTGCTGCACAAGTGAGACTGCTCGTGTTAATGTGCTCAGCTTACATCACCAGCATAAAACCCCAGTCCAAACTCACAACTGGCTTGGACTTCAAAGAGTTTCCCTTATCTGGAAGACTAAAAACAGCTTTTTCAATGAGTGTTTCAAAAATGTAAAATACCTACCTTAGGCCCAATTCTATCTACTCAAAATAAAATCACACCCAGACAAGGAACTGTTTACCTGAGAAAACGCTGTTATTCTGCATAATAACAAGTTCATACCTAGTTTCTCTGCTATTTCTTTCGCAAGCTTGCTTTTTCCAGAACATATATTGCCATCTACAGTTATCAGTTTGCTCTTTTCTGTCATCTTTTTGGTTGCTTTTTCACCAAGTATGTACGCCAACGGGCCATACTGCAGCTTGAACTGGACACTTGTATGAATTCCTCCCTGAAAAACACACACCAAACATCACCACCATAGGAGCATCGTGGTTATTGCAGGCATTAGCAACTTTTAGATATAAATGCCAAGAAGACCCTCGGTGACAAAAGAACCAACATCAACATCTTTATAACCTATTTGTTTAATTACCATCTCCTAGTCCCACCCCCAGCATAAGTTCATAAAGGCAGGATACTGTTTTGACTACTGCTAAATCCTCAGGGCCTGGAACAGGACACATCTACATTGTTCATTAAAAATTGTATGTGTGTATGTGTGTGTGTGTGTGTGTGGTGTGTGTGAGTGTTGTGTGTGTGTGTGTGCTGTGTGTGTCTGTGTGCTGTCGTGTGTGTGTGTGGTATGTGTGTGTTGTGTGTGTCTGTGTGGTGTGGTGTGTGTGTGTGTGTGTGTGTATGTGTGTGGTGTGTGTGTCTATGTGTGGTATGTGTGTCTCTTTGTGTGGTGTGGTGTGTGTGGTGTGTGTCTCTGTGTATGTGTGTGTGTGTGGTGTGGTGTGTGTGTGGTGTGGTGTGTGTGTGTGTGTGTGTGTGTGGTGTGGGGTGTGTGTGTGTGTGTGTGTGTGTGTGTGGTGTGGTGTGTGTGTGTGTGTGTGTGTGTGTGTGGTGTGGTGTGTGTGGATGAATGAAAGAAAGGTAGGATGGAGGGGAGGTGGGAGGAAGGGGACAGAGAACATTTCTTTGGTTCAGGCCTCAGTCTGTGGAACAGGTTATCTCATGTTTTTAAACCGCTCCCGATGTCCTCAAAGTACTTGAAAGCTAACAGACCTAAAACTGAAATTCAGCATGACCTGACCCCCATCTGCTCCCCTCACAAGCTCCCCTCCACCACCCACCAAGCAGAACAAAGGCAAGAGTCACCTGTGACCCGCTCCTCCTTCCTCCAGCTCCATCACCACACACACAACCCCACTGACCCCAACCCTTAAGTCTCTCTGGCCAGCGGCCCCTCTCTCCCCTCGGCACACTGACTGCAGCCATCTCACATCCCTTGTCTGTAACGCAAAAGCATGCTTCTCTTGTCTCCAGCATGCAGATCTATTCTCCATACTGAAACTCAAACACCAAGCCTCGCCACTGTCCCCCATCCCAACCAAAAAACCCCACAGATCAGCACAGGGAGGACCTGGAATGCCCTGTGCAGTACTGGGCTAGACCTAGAGACATTGGTGTGAACTCATGTCCAGTTCACTACAGACACAGGGGGTCACACAGGGAAACACTCACGGACACAGGTATTCAGAGGTGCGTACAACGGACTCCCCTGCTCTGTCTGCCAAGAGGGCCTAGAGCAACAACACCCCAGGATCAATTATGCCGAGCACCTAGATCTTGGTTTCTAATGCTGTTCTCCACTCAAAGGAGCAAGGGCTCCCGGGAGAAATGGCTGATTCTATGGCTACCTCTTGCCAGGCCAGGTAGTAAGGAAGTGTTCACACACACACCAGGAGGGGCAGGCTGCAGGGATATAGGAGCCACCTGAACGAGTGCCCAATGGCCACAGCTGGAACAGCCTGAGCAACACAGTACAGCTGCACTGAGTTTTAGCCCGAAATACAAAACAAATATACACAGTCCATACTGGTATAAATATAGAAGTGTGGAAGAGAGACAAGCCTCCCACACGATAGAATTCCAGATAATTCATGAGGATACTCTGCCCTGGGGACAGAGAATAATCCCCACTCCCTGGGTATGGGCTGCACGCAGTGACTTCCCTCCAAAGAGGACTCGACGAAAAGCGGGGAGAAAGAGCAACTTCACAGCAGAGACGCTGCCACTGCCCCAGTCGGGGGACTAAGGTCGACAGTGACAAGTCACATTCATGGTGTACCTTGCACAGTACGTGAGGAGGACGGCACTTGACCTCTGTGCTCTTCCTCCCAGAACACACAACCCCAGTCTAGTCATGAGAAAATATCAGACGAGTCCCATCGAGGGAGAAACTACCTGCCCAGTACTGCCCCAGACTGCTGCAGTCCTCAAACACAGGAGAACCTAAGAAACCCTTGCGACCACAGGAAGCCAACGGGCAGAACGATAGGTATCACAATGCTCCAGAGGTAACACCTGAAAAGACAAACCACCCAAAGGCCCATCGACAGGAGACCAGTTTAGTAAACGGCAGGGCAGTCTCCGTGTTCCCAAGGTCTCAAATCCCAATAACCAAGAACCTAATTCACTAAGCAGCAGCCGTGTGCCAGTAGGTCAATCACTGATTCATTCAGCAACTGTTTCTTGATTCCCGTACCATCCTGTCCTTTTCCTAGACAGGATATGGGGATACGGCAGTGACTCAAAAAGATCCCACAGGATAACAAAGCAAAAAGAAATTACAGAGTGAGTGCTGCAGAGGGAGCACAGTGCATGGGATGGGATGTAAATTAAAACGGATGGTCACAGAACCCTTAGAGATTGATGTCTGAACAAAGACTGGAAGGCAGTGAGGGAACTAGCCACATGGACATCTGGGCAGAGGAACAGTGAGCGCCAACGGCCTGAGGCTAGAGCACTGCAAGGGTCAGCAAGGCCAGAGTAGCTGGTGCCAAGGGGACTGGATGGGGAAAGAGCAGCAGAGGAGACGAGTGAGGGGGTTAATCACATTGGTACCTTGCATCCTGGAAATCAACCACTCTTGCCCCTGGAGAAGGGAAAGGCTCTCCACTCCAGTATTCTGGCCTGGAGAATGCCATGGACTGTATAGTCCATGGGGTCGCAAAGAGTCGGATACAACTGAGACACTTTCACTCACTCACTCCTCCAGACTACCTCTGAGCCATGTGCAAACTGTTCCTTCTCCATGTCCCCAACCTGAAGACACCACAAGCTGTGGCCCAGAGCGGGTGCACAGCAACGTCGTAGAAAGCTATCAGTCACTCTGACTCCAAAATCTTTCCAAAGTGCTTTTTTACATTTATGATAGTCTTTCTGTAATTTCCTATCCTCAGTCTCATTTTTCTGCTCTGTGGAATCACATGGAATAGTGATCTTTCATAACACATTTCCAATTTCTTCAATTATTCCTCAATTATTAGGTTGATGAAAAAGTAAGTGCGGTTTTGGACAGTGAATTTCTTTAAATGATTCTAACTAGGCTCAAACACATCTTTGTTAATCAAAATAGGAACCATTACAATCAACATGTTTCTGCCAACAATATATAAGTTTGTTTATTCCTATAGGTTAAAAAATCCATGCTTTGGGATTCAATGAACTCTTGGAAAGCATTTTCTGCCTCTTGCTGGTTGGGGAAGTGTTTTCCCTGCAAAAACTCATCAAGGTGCTTGAAGAAGTGGTAGTTGGTTGGCGAGACGTCAGGTGTATATGGTGGACGAGGCAAAACTTTGTAGCCCAATTCGTTCAACTTCTAAAGTGTTGGTTGTGTGACGTGCAGCCAGGCGTTGTCGTGAAGAACTGAGCCCGCTCTGCTCCCCAGTGCCGGCTGCAGGTGCTGCAGTCTACTGTGCATCTCATCCATTTGCTGAGCATACTTCTCAGATGAGACGGTTTTGCCAGGATTCAGAAATCCGTAGTGGATCAGACGAGCAGCAGACCACCAAACAGCGATCATGATGTTTTTTTGGTGAAAGCTTGGCCAAATTTGGGAAGTGCTTTGGAGTTTCTTCTCAGTACAACCACTGAGCTGGTCATTGCAGATTGTTATATAAAATACACTTTTTGTCACACGTCACAATCAGATAGAGAAATGGTTCATTGTTATTGCACAGAATAAAAGATGACACTTCAAAATGACGATTTTTTTTGATTTTCAGTCAGCTCATGAGGCACCCACTTTCTGACCTTTTTCCCATTTCCAATTGGCTTCAAATGTCAAACAACCACAGAATGGTCGATGCTGAGTTCTTCAGCAACTTCTCGTGTAGTTGTGAGAGGATCAGCTTTGATGATCCTCTCAACTGGTCACTGTCAATTGCAGCCATGAAATTAAAAGACGCTTACTCCTTAGAAGGAAAGTTATGACCAACCTAGATAGCATATTGAAAAGCAGAGATATTACTTTGCCAACAAAGGTCCATCTAGTCAAGGCTATGGTTTTACCAGTGGTCATGTATGGATGTGAGAGTTGGACTGTGAAGAAAGCTGAGCACTGAAGAATTGATGCTCTTGAACTGTGGTGTTGGAGAAGACTCTTGACAGCCCCTTGGACTGCAAGGACATCCAACCAGTCCATCCTAAAGGAGATCGGTCCTGGGTGTTCATTGGAAGGACTGATGCTGAAGCTGAAACTCCAATACTTTGGCCACCTGATGCGAAGAGTTGACTCACTGGAAAAGACCCTGATGCTGGGAGGGATTGGGGGAAGGAGGAGAAGGGGACGACAGAGGATAAGATGGCTGGATGGCATCACTGACTCGATGGACAGGAGTCTGAGTGAACTCTGGGAGTTGGTGATGGACACGGAGGCCTGGCGTGCTGTGATTCAAAGGGTCGCAAAGAGTTGGACACGACTGAGTGACTGAACTGAACTTCTGATGGCTAGCCACTGAGCTCGTCTTCCAGGCTCTTGTCTCCTTTGCAACTTCTTGAACCATCATTGCACTGTACGTTCATTAGCAGTTCCTGGGCCAAATGCGTTGACGTTGCAATTTGTCACCACTGCTTTATGACCCATTTTGAACTCAAAAAAAAAAAAAAATCACTCAAATTTTCTTTTTGTCTAACATCATTTCCCTAGTCTAAAATAAATGTAAAATACACAAGAAGTAATGTTATTAGCAAAGAAACATAAAGTGAGAAATGTGCGTTAAAATGATGTATAACATAACCACATTTAAGAATGTATTTCAACAATGTGAAATGAAATTACTTTTGCACCAACCTAATAACAAGCTGCATACTCTTTGCATCCTATTCATTTTCCTCTGGACCTACTGAAGTCCATCTATATTCCCTGCAGGGAGTGATGTTCAGGATGGACACAGTCACAGATGGGTCCATCTAGTGAGCACCCCGCAGCAGAATAGTACCCGCTCTATCCTGGGGCTCTAACTTCCACTAATGCAGGGAAGTATACTGGGTGTTAAACACAACTATCTCTCTCTTTTTCTTCTCTTTTGCAGCCTGAATTATCTCCTAAACACATTTATATGACTTTTTAATAAGACCACTGCACTGTTCTGTTCAATAACCTTTGCTCATCAAAATCCTAAGCACAGAGGTCAAGTCTCTACAATTTGCCACCAACGTTCCTCCAGTCACTAGGAGCCACAGAAGCTAAGATGCAGTCACTGTCATAAACTGGTTTTCCTGACACAACTCATTTTGCTTGTCTTGCTGGCTCTGCGAACAGTGTCATTCCAGAAGGTCTCCTAATGCTTCCAGATCGGACCTGAACGCCTTCTGCCATTTCTGCTCTCCGTCACTCACCCCTTACCGGCCACTGACAGCGCCGCCTCAGGAGTTAACGAGTGAATGAGCGCGCACGCCCCTGGCCGCGGCTCAACACACCAGTTCACTCGCCCACCCCGCAACCGCTGTAACCTGGCTTCCCCCTGCCGGGCGGCCAGGCAGCCCATTCACCTCCGAGCCCCACGTTCTACTTGGAGCTGAGAGAAAATGGCCTGAAGAAGCTGGCGGCTCTTGCAAGCTCTGCCCTCGCAATGCACGACCAGACACTTCAGAGGACAGTGGGATCCACCGCCAGGAAGGGACCTGGGAAGCCCGGGGAGGCGAGGAAGGGGCGGCGCCAGGAGGACAAAACAGGTTCCCCCCCGCCCCCCGCAGCTCCCGCCCGCCGCCGGCTCACCACGCGCGGTGGGACAAGTCTCAGCAGCCTCAAGGCCATGGCTCCGCTGTCTGCACCGGCTCAAGGACCCGAGGGGACGCGGTCGCGACAGGGTCCTCTCCCGCCGCCGGCGCGCCGCCGTGACGTCACGGCTGGGGTGTCCGCGCCGCGCCTGACGGGAATGTTCCGGCGGCGAATGCAGGCGCACAGCGCGCAGCCGCGGGCTGGTCCGCCAGGGGTCTCCCTTGGCGTCCGCCCTGTCCTGGCGTCTTAGGGCCTGCCCGCAGCCCGAGTTCTGAGGGGTGAGTTCTGAGGGGTTGTCCTCCCGTCGCCCAGGTTCCCAGGGGAGGCTCGACCGCCGCCTGGATTCTGAGGGACGGTCCTCTCGCCGCCTGGATCTTAAAGGGAGGCCCGCCCGCCGCGGGTTTTGAGGTGGCGCAGTGTGGGGAGCTGAAGCCGCCCCGGGCCCGGTAGTTACTACCGCGCCTCATCCGCGTCCAGGGCTGCAGGGCAACCCAGAGTCATCTTGAAAGTGTCTCCGCAGCTCACAAACCACCGGAGGCTAGGAGGGCGGTCAGCGGGTGAAAGGAGGGCCGGTGTGAGAGCGCACGCCGGACAAGCGTGATCCTCAGAGAGGCTCTCAACGAGGGATCGGGAACAGGATCGCCCTTCCCGGCCCACGGGGCTTGAGATGATTTCTTTCCTACTACACTTGACATTTGAAACTTCTCACAAGCCTCACCCTCCTCCACCTCCTCCTCCTCAGGCGTATTGTTTTTAATACCCTAAGTGTTGTTTAACATTCATTCGGTTTTCAGCTTTTCAGAATGGTCATGGAGTTGTCACAACAAATGTCCTTTCAATGGATGTGTCTCCAGTAAGAGAACTGCTTGTCCAAAATTCAGATCCCCAGCCCCCAATGCCGGAGGGTCTGATTTAGAAGATCTGGGATGGGCTCTAAAATCTGTTTAGCAAGCTTCCAGCTAGTTCTGATGTGAATGACCCACATTGAGAGAAACACGGCTCTATACGTTGTCCGAGAGCAACGGCCGTGTCCAGATCCTGCACCACTGTGCCCTCAGCCCCAAGCAGACTCCTCACGCAGCACAGGTGTGCCTCAAATACAGTTAGATGACCAGGTGTGACCAGGTAGCCCCAAGCCATCTGGCCCGGTGGAGTCAGCACTTATTACCCAAGTGATGGCTCCACATTGTGATGTCTAGAAAGCCCCATGTCCTTGCCAGTATGTCTGAGAAGTTTGGGGTGTGGGGGGTGAGGGTGCCTCCCTGTCAGGTTCTCTGGCCTTGTGCCACTAGCCAATTTGCATAGTCGCTCCAGTACTTGGTTGTCCTTCCTGCTTCACCCAAGCAAACACACACCCTTCTTATCACTTCCCAAGACCAAGTTCTGTGTTTATTAACTTTGTACTCATGGCATAGTGAAAAAGAGAGCGAGATCTCAGTGGAAACAAAATAACCTTAAGTTAAATATCACTGTCCTGAGGTATCACTGTACTAAGTTTTCTCAAACAGCATGTGTGTGTGTGTGTACGCGCGCGTGCACGTTTGCACACACGTGCATGCAAACACAGACACAATCATGTCCGACTCTTTGCTAAACCATGCACTGTAGCCTGCCAGGCTCCTCTGTCCAAGGGATTTTCCAGGCAAGCATACTAGAGCTGTTTGCCATTTCCAGCTCCAGGAGATCTTCCTGACCCAGGCATCGAACCCTCATCTCCTGCATTAGCAGGCAGATTCTTTACCACTGGGGCCAGCTGGAAACAGCTCCCCCAAATGGAATCACATGGTCAGTCTCCTTGGCCCCACACCCACCACTCTATTTTGGGAACTGCCTTTCTGTCAAGGGCCTTTCCAGGCCTGGTCTCCTCTTCTCCCTGGTTCCTGCGTCCAGCTATAGATCATGAGCAGGAGATGGTGTCCACAGGGGCAGACCTCCTCACGGCTCTTAACCCTAATGTTTATGATGAATATTGTAGGAAGGCATGGTTTGTTATATATAATGTTTCCCCAACTACTTTTTTAAAACCAAACCTTACTCAGTTACACAGAAATACTCTTATATCTAGAGTAAGTTGAGCTGTTGGTGCACAGAAATAAATGATATGTTCGATGTCCCTAATAGTAACACGTGAATATTTGTTCCGGGATCTGGACAGCCAGCCACGACCAGGTGCTGCCATTCCGTATCCAGAAACAAGGAGAGGAAGCAGTGCGCTTGGGGATGTCCCTTCCAAAGGAGCTCCATTTATGAGTCTCTAGCCTATCTGTCCAGCTTCAGTTGGAGCAATTGTATAATCACTTAACTACAGCAGTGAAACCAAATGAGCAGAAGTTCAATATTAGCTTATAAGAGAGAAAGTTGGATTTTCTGGATCAGTATGAGATACTTTGAAAACAACAATACATTAAGGCCCTTGCACTTGAATGAGTTCTGTTCTGAGTCCTAAGACGTTTCTAGATCCAACCAGGTGAGCCTAGATACCCAACTAACACAATTGACTAATACTGTATTGTAATAGCTTTATAATACTTTTCACAATATATAAAAAACAAGCAAACAAAAAGCATGTTTAACCTGACAGCACACACAGTGCCTTGAAAAGTGCAGTAGTGCATACTAACAGCTGGCACGCAAGAGCTGGCATGGACGCAACAGGCGAGAAGAGCTACTGACTGGAGGAGAGAGAGGAGGTGGGAGACAGTAGAACTGGAGGATCGTCAGCAACAGGAGATGGAGGGTGAGCTGCTGCTTCACTCACACATGACATGGATCACACAGGTTATGGTTCCTTCCTGGATTCAGTTCTATCCAGCCTCTTGGAAAAAAATGATCCGATGATGTCTGGATAGTACCTCTTTTTCTCTTCATAGATGACACGGTAGCATTGGATTGCATTCTGAATAGCTGCTGCAACCTTTGTGTACAGTTCTACTTGTGTGATTGGACACACAAACAAATTGTTGAGAGTTTGCAACTTGAATGTTTGTATGTAGGGGACTTATTGTAACAAAAATATTATAGCTGCATTATCCTGAAATCACATAAGGTGCAACAATTTACTAATTGCTTGATAAAAAATATCTATAAAAACCTATAGCAAACCTCATACTTGATAGTGAAAGACTGATGCTTTCCTTCTACTCTTTCTAAAATAAGAAACAGGCTGCAATATCTGCAGGCTTCCTTGGCGGCTCAGCGTTAATCCACCTGCCAATGCAGGAGACATAGGATTGATCCTTGGGTCGGAAAGATTCCCTGGAGGAGGAAATGGCAACCCACTCCAGTATTCTTGCCTGAAGAATCACATGCACGACAGAGGAGCCTGGTGGGTTACAGTCCATGGGGTCCCAAAGAGTTGAACACGGTTGAATGACTAACACTTTCACTTTCAAGGCATAAAGATTGGAAAGGAAGAAGTAAGACTATCTGTATACATAGGTAACATGTATTGTTTATGTAGAAAACTCAAAGCAACCTACAAAAAACTCCTACAAAAAATCATAAGTGAATTCAGCAAGATTTCAGGTTACAAAATCAACATGAAAATCAACTGCATTTCTATATACCAACAGAAAAACAAGGGGAAACAAAAAGAATGCAATGCCACTTATGATTGCTCTAAAAATGTTATACTTGGGTATAAATCTAGCACAGACATACAAATCTAGCAAAGACATACAAATCTAGCAAAACATACAGGATATGTATGCTGAAAGCTACACAACGTAAGAAGACTCAACAGAGAAACAATGAGAACTCTCCCCCAACTGATCTGTAAGTTTAACGCAAGTCCTGTCAAAATATCAACAACGTTTTTATTGATGTAGATGAGCTTGTAATAAAATTCACTTGTCCAGGCCCTAGAAGAGCAGCAACCATTTGGACAAGGAAGAGTGAAGTGGGAGGGATCATTCCTCCACTGTTGAGGATTTACTGTGCATCTACGTTAATCAAGACCATGTGGTCCTGACAGGACTGACACAGAGATCAGAAATAAATCTGCACCAGTATTGTCAACCAGTGCTTTCCAAAGATGCAATGCAGCTCAGCAAAGGAATGACGGGCTTTTGAGCAAATGGCATTACAGCAGCTGGACGTCCATGGACAACAAACCTTAATATGCCCATCACGCCTTATACAAAACTGACTCACAGTGGATCATGGCCCTTCATTGTAGGGGCAAAGCTACGAAGCCCTTAGAAAAAAGTCATAGGATAAAACCTTCAGGACTTAGGATTAGGGAAAGAATTCTTGGGCTTGACATCAAGAGCATAATACACATGAATAGACAAACAGACCATGGGACAAAATGAGTCCAAAAAGAGATGAGAATAGATAGATATTTGCTTTATGGAAAGGGTGATTTTGCAGAGGGCAAAGCATTGTCTTTTCAACAAAGAGTGGGTTCTGGTCAGTTTCATATGCATATAGAAAAGAATTAATGCTAACCCAGATCTCATACTGTAAATAAAAATCATTTTCTGATGGACTATAAATCGAGACAAAGGTGAAACAGCAAAGCTTCTGGAGTTACACAGGAGAATATCTTCATGATGTTGGAATAGGCAAACAATTCTCAAGTGGAAGATAAGGTGTTACTACCATCATAAATTAGACTATAGAAAAACTGTGCTGCTTTGAAACCTGGCCTAAGACCAGAGCCTTTTCAAGGCACCCTTGAACTCTTTGTTCCTCAGACAGTAGATCAAGGGGTTGATGATTGGGGTGAGGACAGTGTAAACAGCAGAGATGAGCTTGTTGGAGCTCCAGGAATCAATGGCCTGGGGCCGGACGTACATGAAGATCATGGCTGTGTAGAAGAAGGTGACCACAGTGAGGTGAGAAGCGCAAGTGGAGAAGGCTCTCCAGCGGCCCGAGGCCGAGGGGATGTGCAGGACGGCCAGGGTGATGTGCCCGTAGGACAGCACAGTTGCCACGAGCGGGAACACCAGGATGAGGAAGGCCAGGATGAAGTCAACCAGCTCTGCGGTTGAGTAGTCCGTGCAGGCCAGTTTGAGGATGGGGGAGATGTCACAGAAGAAGTGGTTCAGGACGTTGGAACCACAGAACATGGCGCTGGAGATAAAATAGACCTTGATCACGGAGATGGTGAAGCCACTCATGAAGGAGAAGGCCACCAACTGGACACACAGCCCTGTGGTCATGATGGCTTGGTAGCGCAGGGGGTGGCAGATGGCCACGTAGCGGTCGTAGGCCATGGAGGCCAGGAGCACACATTCGGTGCACACCAGGGAGCTGAAGAAGTAGAGCTGGGTCATGCAGCCCACAAAGGAGATGCGCCTCCTCTGCAGGAGGAAGCCGTCCAGCATCTTGGGGATGATGTCAGACTCGTACCACATCTCCAAGAAAGACATGGAGCCCAGAAAGTAGTACATGGGCCTGTGGAGGGAGGGGCTGCCCCAGACGGTGAGGATGATGGCCAGGTTCTCCACCAGCATGAAGAGGTAGGTGAGCAGGAAGAGGAGGAAGAGCAGGTACTGCAGCCGGGGGGCCGTGGGGAAGCCCACCAGGATGAAGGCGCTGACCTGGGTCACATTCTTCCCCCTCATCCTCCTGTGCGGGGCACCCAGGGCCACAAACAACCTTCAGGCCAGATGAGGGCCAAGGACGGCTGGGGAAAGAAAGCAGAGGTCAGCCTGGGGGTGGGTTTTGATCCAAGGAGGTGATGCCTGGTTCCTCAGACAGCAGGGGAGCAATGATAACAGTATTTCCATGTTTTGTGTTAGAAAAGCCCTGCATACATTTAGAGGTAATGACAGAGGACATCTAGGGAGAGTGGACATGCAAGGAGTAGTTGTTTTGACTTAAGAGAGGAGATCCTTTGCACGGCCCATCGGGATGTGTGTCTGGGACCCAGGATGGGTGTATCGGCCCCGTCTTTGGCTGTAGGGCATGTTTTACAAGAGAACATGAGCCTGGATTCCTCGGCCACCACTAGCATCCACTGCCTCCACCACCTGCATCAGGACGAAGCATGAGGAAAACATATTGAACTTCATTTTTCCCAAGTTTTATGCATGGCAGCTGCTCTTCCACCTCTGCGGTGCCCTGCCCTGGTGCAGAAAGGTGCACAGGGAAGGCAAGTTGGGTGTGACTGGGGTCATGCCTGCCCCTACCCAGAGGGAAGTGCTGTCAGGGCCTGAGAAGCTGTTGCAGGTGAGCAAGGGTCTCCAGGTCTCTGGTGGTGTGACCTGCCGCTCCCACCCTCAACCCATGCCCCCACCCATGGTCATACCCACACACTCACACGTGCATGCATCACACATACACTCACATTCTCACACCCATACATACACACACACACAGATACACACTGACACGTTCATCCAGTACACCTACACTCAGTCTCACACCCATAAATACACACACACCAGTACACACTGATACATTCATACAACACACCTCCACCATGAGTCTCAAACTGTACATACACACAAATATGCGGTCACACATTCATACAACACACCTAAACTCAGATTGTCACACCCATACATACACAGACACACACTGACGCGTTCATACAGCACACCTACACTCACAGTCTCACAGCCATGTACATACAGATAAACACACTGACTTGTGCATACAACACATCTACAGTCTCACAGCCATGTGTACAGACATATAGTTACCCACTGACATGTTCATACAACACACCTACAACCACAGTCTCACACACATACACACTGACACATTCATACGACACACCTACACTCACAGCCTCACACCCAAACACACACACACACAGATACACAGTGACACATTCATGCAACACACCTACAGTCTCACACCCATATGTACACACACACACACAATACACATGATGCATTCATACAGCACACCTACACTCACGGTCTCACACCCATACATACTCACAGACACACAGATGCACACTGATACATTAATACAACACACCTATATTCACAGTCTCATACCCTATGTACAGACTCACACACAGATACACACTAAAACGTTCATACAACACGCCTACATTCACAGCCTCACCCTATATACATAAACACACAGATGCACACTGACACATTCATACGCACACCTACATTCTCACACTCATATATTCACATACACGTGCAGATACGCACTGACACATTCATACAACTTCCTTACGCTCAGTCTCACACCCATATAAACAGACACACAGATACACACTGACACGTTCACATAGCACACCAACACTCAGAGTCTCACATCCATACATACACACACACACAAATACACACTGACTTATTCATACAACACCTACACTCAGTCTCATCCCATATACATACGCCCACAGATACACTGCCACATTTGTACACACACCTACAGTCTCACACCCATATGTACACACACAGATACACATTGACACATTCATACAGCACAACTACACTCACAGTCTCACACCCATACACACACACACACAGGAAGTCTTGGCTGCCTTTCCTGGCCAGCGCAGACTGTGGGCATGGTGGAGTGAGGGGTTGGGGCAGTGGGTGGGAAGTTGGGGTCAGGGGGAGTGTGGCCAGCACTGGTCTCTATCAGATGGGAAGAAGGGAGCAATCGTCAGGCCTGGAAGCTTCCTTCAGATCTGTTCCATTGATACTGAGCAGGAAGAAAGGGACCTGTAGGAAGTTAGGGCCACCAGCCAAAAGGGAAGAACCGCAACTGAGCTTGTAGGGCTGGGGGAGGGTGGAGAAGGTTCCAGGCAAGGGCTGCAGGCTTCAGGAGATCACGGGATGGGCAGAGGCTGAGCCTGGCCTCCGCTGGCCCCCGGGGCTGTCTCCTCAGGTCAACTAGCAGGACATGAAGGGCAGACTGTCCCAGAGGAGGCAGGCAGGGGGTGCCTATGGTAAGGAGGCAGATGTATGGGAGGGCAGAGCCAGTGGCATGTGGAGGGGAGCTAAGGAGACCACTTCTGACAAACACCCAAGATGAAGGCTGGTCTGAGGGCAGAGGGTCTTCTCATGGAGCCCGACTCACCTGGTGGCACCACAGGAAAGGAGGCTCTGAGGTGCAAGACCACTGCCTTCCTGCCCCCCTGAGTGTGGACCCCTGGCTCCCACCACCCTCCCATCCGTCCTGCTCCTTGTTCATCTGCTCAGCTCCCCTCTGCCTTAGGAGGTGCCCCTTCTCTCTGCTTCAGCAGAGCAGCCTCGGGCCCTGTCTGAAACTGTTACCCACTTGCCTTCCCTGGACGGCACCTGGGGCTCTTGCCCAACCTCAGGCCCCTGAGTCTTTGACCCAGAAACACAGTGGTGTGTCCATCTCCCTGCCACGCTGTAGGAGGTGATGGATGTGCAGCACCTGGACACCCGACAGGTGTGGGCTTTTATCCCACCACCTGCACCACCCCACAACCATGCTGGGTGCAGGGGACCCAGGCAGAGGGTATGGTGGTGAAGAATAATTCCAGGCATATGTCACTGGAAAAGCCCCTGATGCTGGGAAAAATTGAGGGCAGGAGGAGAAGGGAGCAACAGAGGATGAGATGGTTAGATAGCGACACCAACTCAATGGACATGAGTTGAGCAAACTCCAGGAGATGATGAAGGACAGGGAAGCCTTCTGCGCTGCCGTCGATGGGGTCTCTAAGAGTCAGACATGACTTAGTGACTGAACAACAATAACAACATCTCGATTTGCACATGATGACTTCCTAATACGAGAACAGATGTGCTCAAAGGACACAGTGAGCCTGTGAGAAGACACAGCGTCGCTGGGGAAGCACTAACATGGGAGCCCCGGACTCACAAGGCTTTCCTGGCCTCTGTCTCCATCTGGGAAGAGGCCTCTGTCTCACCAGGTTGGCTCTCATGAGGTCAGATCCCACACGTTTCTTGCCTCCTCCTTGCTATCCTATTTTCCTTTTCTTTGAGACATATTTCTTGAACACATGCTGGGGGCAGGGCCGGAGAGGCAATTGTCCTGTTCCGGATGGCATTTGTGTTCCAGCTGAGGAGGCAGAGGACTCAGAGACGTGCAAAGGTGGCAATAAAACCAAGGAAACCGCACTACATACATGGGTTGAGTGTGCACAGCCCAGAACACGGCTCCCTGGCACATTGACCATTCAAAGTGGAAGGAGTTTGAGAAGTGGCAGAGAGAGGAGGGTCATCCTGAACCACCCTACCACCATCTCCCCTGGATCAGGTCATAAGACACTCCCATGAGAGGGGCTCTTCCTGCACCCAGAGGAGAGGAGCATCCTTACTTCCGAGGACAAGCAGATGCTGAGAAGGAGCCAGACAGGCCTGGCTGAGGCTCAGCACTTTCCCTGAGTAGTCCCTGAGCCTCGTGGTCCATGACTGTCCACGTCACACAGCATCAGACTCTAGGTGTGGCCATTTCTTCAGATTACCTTCCCTTATAAAGGCTCCTGTGTTTCACCAAAATGCTATTACATACATGCTTTTCTCCCTCACTTTAGACCCAGTCAGGTACCTAAGACAACATATTAAAAAGCAGAGACATCACTTGTCAACAAAAGTCCATGTGGTCAGACCTGTGGTTATTGCAGTCATCATGTACCGATGTGAGGGATGGACCATAAAAAAGCCTGAGCACTGAAGAATTGATGCTTTTGAACTGAGGAGTTGGAGAATATGCTTGAGAGTCCCTTGGACAGCAAGATCAAACCAGTCAACCCTAAAGGAAATTAAGGCTAAATATTCATTGGAAGAACTGATGCTGAAGGTCCAGTACTTTGGCCACCTCGTGGGAAGTGCTGACTCATTGGGAAGACTCTGATGCAGGGAAAGAGAGAGGGCAGGAGTGGAAGGGGGTGACAAAGGATGCAATGCTTGGATGGCATCACTGACTCAATAGACATGAGTTAGGACAAACTTTGGGAGATGGTGAAGAACAGGGCAGCCTGGCATGCTGAAGTCTATGGGGTCACAAAGAGTTGGCCATGACTTAGCCACTGAGCAGCTGATCACCAGTGTGCTGGATAATTCATACTGGATTGTCTGGTTCAGTGAAAAACTGTGTTTACTTAGAAATTCAGGACAACTGGAGCTCATCCTCCTTCCCTGCACTTAGGACAATGGCTGGTTTCTTTTGCAGCAAACCCTTTGTTTGGGAGAATTTTAGACAAGCTGCAAAGATGGTGCAGAGGGACCCAACAGTGACATGCCCGCCGCTCTGAGGGCACATCTCACACAGCCCTGGAGCTCCTCTGGTCTCTGGCTTAACCCCAGTGCCCTGCCGCCAACCAGACCCCAGCCCTGCTGGGATTTGGTCTTGCGTCCCTCTCATGGCCCTGTTCCATTCCAGGGTCACACATGGTTTTCAGACAGCCTGCATTTTTGGTGTGCTTGCCCCCACCCCCCACCCCTGCCTGGTCCCCTGCTCAGAGTCCAAGAGCAGTAAGGAGCCTGGGGTTCTCTGCTCCAAAACAAGTTCTCCAGCAGCTGCAGAGAGAAGGCTCCCACCAGGCCAGCAAATGCAAACTCTTTTGGGTCCTTTGGGAAAACCTGAGAGGGGCAAAGGAAGATTCCCTTTCCAGGAAGGATGGATTTACGTGCCTCTGGGGGTCTTAGAGACTTAGTCTTAGAGCAGGGTCTCCCTGATTCCACCGGCACTGGCAGCCTGCAGCTGCTTCCCCCACACCTGGGAACACCTGGACAGCACCTGAGGCAGCATGGGGACAAGTGCCCTTGGTCTTCCCAGTCCATGTGAGGCTGTTGGTGAGGCTGGGGGTGATGTCAGAAACGGGCTTAGCACAGGGCCTACAAGTGTGTAGTCGGCACAGGGCCTACAGGTGTGAGGGCCATTTCTGGAGCACCCTCGAGTCTTGGTGATGGGACTGCAGAGGGGAGTCCTGCACAGCCCCTGCCACAGATTGGCTGTTGTGAGGGGGCAGGCATGGCTGGTGGAGTCTCTCTCTCTCTCTCTCACACACACACACAAAATCACTAGCCAGGATGCAGTGTACACACCATGCTCTAGAATCACAGTAAAACAACAGGCATCAACATGGAAGGTGCTGGATCCCACCTGGGGTCCTCTGGTCTTCTCTGTGACTGGCTTCTCCTGGTGTCCAATGACTCACAGGCAAGCCACGGGGACCAGTGTGACTGGGACTCGCTCTGGAGAGGAGAACTGCCTGGGTGGCTGGGAGGCACAGAAGTCTTGGCTTTTTCAGTTGGAGCTCAAGGACTCCAGGGCCCAATTACCCTGCCAGGCAGGCAACACTGCCCACATGACCAATTAGTGGGTCCTCGGGCCTCTGGGACCAGCTGAGGGCAGGTCTGCGTGTCCACCTTGTGGCCCCCGTTTCACTCCATACAGCTCGGTGGCCGTGTCCTGGGCCAACCTGAGGAGCCGCTGTCCCTGAGTTGTCCCTCAGTCCCACACCTCCATCCCCAGGAGGGTGGCGGGGAGGGACAGCAGGCTGCTGTCAGGAGGGGTGCAGGCCAAAGCCAGAGGCTCGGCTGGCCATGTGTTGACCCCGCAGAGTCACAGGACCGATGGGACAGGCTCAGTCCCTGGTCCTCCCAGCTCAGAACCTCCTCAGTGTCCAGTCCCAAAGGTGGGGCCTGGCAGGGAGGCTGGGCCACCAGTGGGAGCCTGTGTCTCCTCTCTGGTCTCACCCAGACCCTCCTTTTCTCTCTGCTCTAACTCCACTGCCCTGGCCCCTCCCCTTACCCCCACCTCATGCTCTACAGATGGCCCTGCCCCTCCTCCTGCCTCAAGCTCTGGACTCCTGCTGCCTCTGGACTGTCCTTCCTGAAGCACTTTTCCCCCACACCCACCCAGGACAGTCTTGTTTTCCTCCCTGTGGGATTAGTGTCCTGGGTCCGCAGAAACAAACTACCACAAACTAGGAGGCTTAACACAACAGAAAATGATTCTGAGAGTCCCACATCAGGGGTGGGAGTGCCAGGCTCCTCCCACAGGCCCCAGAGGAGGGTTCTTTCTGCCTCTCGGCGGCTCCAGGCTCCCTGGCCCGTGGCCGCATCCCTCCCATCTCTACCTCTGTGGTCACAAGGAGTCGTCTTCTGCTGTCTGTGTCTCCCCCTGGACAGCCCACAGGGACCTCTTCATCTCCACATCCTTCCCTGATTCCATCCTGAAGGACTCAGGTCACAATCATGGGCTCTGGGGTGCAGATAACCTTGGGGACCGTCTCCCGGCCCCCTGGGCCTGCTGGGCTTTCCCTCCTTAGCGTGAGCCCCTGAGCACCCCTCTGAGCATGCTACTTGTGTGTGTTGTGTGTTTCCCTACCCATCACAGAAGGCAAGCTGCATGGGGCTGGGTTCTTGTCTGTTTGTTCGTCATCAAACGCCAGTTGTCTGACTCCTGTCTGGCATGTAGGCAGTTCTTGGGCTACACATGCGTGAATGAGTAAATGGTTGAGTCAGTTAGTTATGACCAGAGAAGGCCATGGACTGAGGGGTTCCCAGGAGACGGAACCGGTTTCTGTCTCAGCTGCCCATGAGGGAGACAGGCTCTCAGGACCCTGTGCATGGCCTGCAGTCACCTCGGCTGAGCCGGAGCTGTGCTCTGGCTGGTGGAGCAGGAGGACGAGGGGTGGTCCAGGAGGTGCCCTACTCTCTCTGCTAAGTCACATGGGGCCAAGGGGTCTGACCGAGCAGGCCAAGGGTGGACCGGATGCAGATGAGCCGCTTCACAAGGTGGAGGGGGGTCCGGGGCTGTAGCTGACCTCTGCTCCTAGGACCGCCCTCCTCCTGCCCCTAGGGTCTCCCTCCACTGACATCAGGTGCCCGCAGCTCAGTGTCTCCAGGACACACACTTCCTGCCCTTGGGACAGCTGATGCGGGATCCCCGGAGCCCCTCCCCTCTGACCTCCTACCTGCACCTAGGTGGTCCCACTGGGTCTGTTCCCTGCTCAGGCTCCGAGGGGACACTGCACACCCCACCCTGGCTGGGGTTTCATGGTCCACTCAGGCCATCTCTTCCTCGCTAGACCCTGAGGGCTGCCGTGGCTGGCTGAGTCTCCCTCACCTTGTTTATCTGGCATGGACCTTGGACCTGGCACAGAGGGATGACCAGAAAGGGAACCAAATGGTAGCAAATGCACATGGCTGAAGGGACACGTGCAGAGCAGAGATGGGCCGGGGGTCCAGGCAGCACCAGGCACCGGCTTTGAAAGCCACTCACTTGGCATCCCCCCGTGCTGGTGTGAATCTGATGAATTTTACATGACTCCTAATGAGAGAGTGAATGAGAAAGGGCCTGTGCATGTCTCTATGGGTGCAGGACCCAGGAGGGTTAAGGGGTAGAGACCTCAGGACACAGAGACAAGGTGGAAGCCAAATCTCTGGGGCCTCCACAGAGAGAGGTGATCCATACAGAGCAGTTGAAATGCCCTGAGGTCGTCCGTGGTCTCCATAGCCCATCCCCCTTTCCTCGTGTTTCCAAACCTGGCCCTGGTCGTGTGGGTGCTCCTCAGATTATCTCTTTTTGATCCCAACTGCCTGACTGACCAGGGTTTGAACTCTGCAGCCTATCAGAGCCGTGTGGAAAGCTGTCTGATGTTTTGAGAGCCCTGACCTCTCTTGGGCCCACATCCCAAGATTCTGACTCTGCGGTCCCCAGGTGGCAACTTGGTGACCTCGCCCCTGAGGGATGCTGCTTCTAAGATGCCAGCTCCTCTTCAGGACACCTGGTGGGCTCCTTGGAGCATGCGGCTGAGGGGTTAGTGCTCCTGGTTCCTCCCTACAGATGGCTAGAACCTCTTGTTTGTACCTTGGGGAATTCCTTCAATAAATATTGGTGGGTTGCCCACCAGGCACCATGCAGGGCTGCCAGGGTCTCTGCACATGGCTCTCCAGTGGCCTGGGCACCTGGGTGTGTTACAGGTCAACCAGGATCACCTTGTGCGGTAAGAAAACTCATTCTCTCAGCAGTGATAGGTGAGGGGTGGGGGCTTATATACAGAAGACAGAGGGGTGGAGTCTAGCTGGGACCTGAGTGGAACAGGACTTTAACATTTAAACCAAAATCTACAGGCCCTGATGATTCCCAGACACACGTTGCTCTGTGGACATTGGTGCTCGGTTCACTGCCTAGTTCAAGGGCTCCATTCCCCAAAACACCGCACTTTGTTTAGGACGTGAAAACCTCAGATGACCTGATACATTTCACTGTTTCCCAAAAGGCGCAGGGTAATTTCAAAGATGAGGAAGCCTGCCTTTGCCTAGCCATAAAATAAGGAAAAGCTAAAGGCAAAGGAAAAAAGGAAAACTATACCCATTTAAATGAAGAGTTCCAAAGAATAGCAAGGAGAGATAAGAAATGTTTCTTCAGTGATCAATGCAAAGAAATAGAGGAAAATAACAGAATGGGAAACACTAGAGATCGCTTCAAGAAAATTAGAGATACTGAGGGAAATTTTCATGCAAAGGTGGGTAAAATAAAGGACAGAAATGGCATGGACCTAATCAAAGCAGAGGATATTAAAAAGAGGTGGCAAGAATACACAGAAGAACTATACAAAAAAGATCTTCATGACCCAGATAACCATCATGGTGTGATCACTGACCTAGAGCCAGACATCCTGGAATGGGAAGTAAAGTGGGCCTAGGAAGCATCACTACGAACAAAGTTAGTGCAGGTGATGGAATTCCAGTTGAGCTATTTCAAATCCTAAAAGCTAATGCTGTGAAAGTGCTGCACTCAATATGCCAGCAATTTGGAAAACTCAGCAGTGGCCACAGGACTGGAAGAGGTCAGTTTTCATTCCAATCCCAAAGAAGGGCAATGCCAAAGAATGTTCAAACTAATGTACACCTGCACTCATCTCACACTAGCAAAGTAATTCTCAAAATTCTCCAAGCCAGGCTTCAACAATATGTGAACTGTGATCTTCTAGATGCTCAAGCTGAAGTTAGAAAAGGCAGAGGAACCAGAGATCAAACTGCCAACATCTGCTGGATCATAGAAAATGCAAAGAATTTCAGAAAAAAACATCTACTTCTGCTTTATTGATTACGTCAAAGCCTTTGAGTATGTAGATCACAACAAGCTGTGGAAAATTCTTCAAGAGATGGGAGTACCAGACCACCTTACCTGCCTCCTGAGAAATCTGTATGCAGGTCAAGAAGAAACAGTTAGAACTGGACATGAAACAACAGACTGGTTCCAAATCAGGGAAGGAGTATATACATCAAGGCTGTATGTTGTCACCTGCTTATTTAACTTCTATACAGAGTACATCAGGTGAAATTCCAGGCTGGATGAATCACAAGCTGGAATCAAAATTTCCAGGAGAAATATCAATAACCTCAGATATGCAGATGTCACCACCATTTTGGCACAAGGTGAAGAGGAACTAAAGAGCCTTTTGATGAAAATGAAAGAGTAGAGTGGAAAAGTTGGCGTAAAGCTCAACATTCAAAAACCAAGATCATGGCATCCAGTCCCATCACTTCATGGCAAGCTGATATGGAAACAGTGACAGACTTTACTTTCTTGAGCTCCAAAATCACTGTGGATGGGGACTGCAGCTGTGAAATTCAAAGACACTTGCTTCTTGGAAGAAATGCTATGACCAACCTACACAGTATATTAAAATTCAGAGACCCAACTTTGTTGACAAAGGTCCATTAGTCAAAGCTATGGGTTTTCCAGTAGTCATGTATGGATGTGAGAGTTGGACTGTAAAGAAAGCTGAGCGCCAAAGAATTGATGCTTTCGAACCATGACATTGGAGAAGAGTCTTGAGAGTCCCTTGGACTGCAAGAAGATCCAACCAGTCCATCCTAAAGGAAATCAATCCTGAATATTCCTTGGAAGGACTGATGCCAAAGTCACTCAGCCACCTGATGTGAAGAGCTGGCTCATTGGAAAACACCACGATGCTGGGAAAAATTGAAGGCAGGAGGAGAAGGGAACAACAGAGGATGAGATGGTTGGATTGCATCACTGACTCAATGGACATGAGTTTGAGCAAACTCTGGGAGTTTTTGATGGACAGGGAAGGCTGGCGTGCTGCAGTTCATGAGTTCACGAAGAGCTGGACGTGATTAAGAAACTGAATTGAACTGAAAATGCAGAAAATAATGGCATTATCATCCCCACAGCTATTGTATCAGCATCCATGAGCTTAAAGGGAAAAACTGATGTGGAAGTAAATTTTAAAATAAATGAAGCACTGCAACGATGCAATGCATTTCCATGATTACAAATAAATGTCCTCAAAGAGAAGAGGTGTATTTTCAGATTCTGTTTCAGATGAACAGAATGAAAGCCCACAACATGTCTGCTACAGTGAAGCTCGACCAAAGCCCAGGGCCATTTTCAAGGCACCCTTGAACTCTTTGTTCCTCAGACAGTAGATCAAGGGGTTGATGATTGGGGTGAGGACAGTGTAAACAGCAGAGATGAGCTTGTTGGAGCTCCGGGAATCAATGGCCCGGGGCCGAACATACGTGAAAAGCAAGGCTGTGTAGAAGAAGGTGACCACGGTGAGGTGAGAAGCGCAGGTGGAGAAGGCTCTCCAGCGGCCCGAGGCCGAGGGGATGCGCAGGACGGCCAGGGTGATGTGCCTGTAGGACAGCACAGTGGCCACGAGTGGGAACACCAGGATGAGGAAGGCCAGGACAAAGTCGACCAGCTCTGTGGTTGAGTAGTCCATGCAGGCCAGTTTGAGGATGGGGGAGATGTCACAGAAGAAGTGGTTCAGGACGTTGGAACCACAGAACGTGGCGCTGGAGATAAAATAGACCTTGATCACGGAGATGGTGAAGCCACTCATGAAGGAGAAGGCCACCAACTGGACACACAGCCCTGTGGTCATGATGGCTTGGTAGCGCAGGGGGTGGCAGATGGCCACGTAGCGGTCGTAGGCCATGGAGGCCAGGAGCACACATTCGGTGCACACCAGGGAGCTGAAGAAGTAGAGCTGGGTCATGCAGCCCACGAAGGAGATGCGCCTCCTCTGCAGGAGGAAGCCGTCCAGCATCTTGGGGATGATGTCACACACGTACCAGATCTCCAGGGAAGACATGGAGCCCAGGAAGTAGTACATGGGCCTGTGGAGGGAGGGGCTGCCCCAGATGGTGAGGATGATGGCCAGGTTCTCCACCAGCACAAAGAAGTAGGTGAGCAGGAAGAGGAGGAAGAGCAGGTACTGCAGCCGGGGGGCCGTGGGGAAGCCCACCAGGATGAAGGCGCTGACCTGGGTCACATTCTTCCCCCTCATTCTCTTGTGCGGGGCACCCAGGGCCACAAACAACCTTCAGGCCAGATGAGGGCCAAGGACGGCTGGGGAAAGAAAGCAGAGGTCAGCCTGGCGGTGGGTTTTGACCCAAGGAGTGGGCGCCTGTGTCCTTGGACAGCAGGGGAACAGAAACTGTCTCTAAGTTAAGCCTGAAGCATTCAGTGTGGGGGGGGTTCTAGGTCTCCTGTGGACTGGACACCCTGAGAGCAGGTGGGGCTCTGGAATAGCCTGCCCATTTCCTCCCCCGGTTGATCTTCAAATCATCTGATTGCTTTTATAAGCTGGACTTTCCCGAAGGCGTCTAATAGCCATAAGGGATGTCCGCAGTCCTTGGCTACATTGGAAGATAGTTGTCCTTCACCTGGTTTCAGAGATGCTTTTGTAAAAGGAAGGGATACCAGGGGCTGGTAAGGTTTATGGGTCTCTCTGAGCAGCCAGACTCCAGACCCATGGCATCTCTCCACAGAGCTGGGGGTGTGAAGAGCAGGAGGAGCCTCCCAGGTCAACAGGAGAGAGTTGTCACCTCAAGCTCCCCTTGAGATCTGGTAAAGGATGAAAAGATAAAGCCCCACAACATCAGAAACTCCTGGGGGGAGTACCAGCAAGGGGAGGTGTCAACGGGGTTCCGGAGGAGAGCAAACAGAAGGCAGAGGGGCTGGGGCAGCAGAGTGGGGGAGTCCAGAACATTCTCAAGGGGCCTGTCACCGCTGAGGGAGGAGCCACCTGCCCAGCGAGCCCATGACCAGGGTTAAGGGGGTGTGTGTGACAGGGGCATAAAGACAGAGCTCTACATGCAGTGTCTGCAGAACAGTCCAGGGGCTGCCCCGGCACGCTTTCTCCACCTGCAGGTGGGTCCCCCAGAGCCAGCCTGTAGACTGTAGCCCACCAGGCTCTTCTGTCCATGGGATCCTCCAGGCCAGGATACTGGAGTGGGTTGCCATTTCCTTCTCCAGGGGATCTTCCCGACCCTAGCCCTTATCATATGTCAGATGTAACTCACATAAATTCCCTCTTGTAACCCTCACCATGGCCATGGGGAAACAGGGCTCAGATTTTTCACGTGAAAATCTGAGGTTCATGGTGAAAAATTCAGGAACTCACGAAGACACACGGGTCCTCAGACGCTGAGGCCACAACTCTTCCCAAGGGACGTCAACAAGAGAAACAGTGAGCCCATTTGGGTGCAGGCTAGAGACTCGGAATTATTAAGATGGACTGTTAGAGCTTTGGGTTGCCCTCTGACACTATTCTAACAGGCTATAAAACAGAAAGTCACAAAATAAATAGTATCATCAGAAGAAAAGGCAGAGGTTTATGCCGTGGTTTTCTTATAGCTTAATTTCACAGATGAAAATGACATGCCAAGAGCTTAGACAATTCCTAAAGGCACTCATGGGATGGCCAACATTAGAGTCTCAAGGTCTCCACTTTCTGAGAAAGCTGACAAGACAGAAGGCCCCATGTCCCCACGATATAAACACAAGAACTGTTAGAGATGCTTCAGAGACAGCCATGGCCTCAGATGCTGTACCAGAATGAATCTCCCTCTTCTCTCAGGAGCAGAGCTTTCTCGTGGCTTATAAACTGTCGCAGGGTGCGGGGATTTCCCAATTCATTTCACCAAGTGGCAATTCTCCACGAAAGGAGAACTAGGTGCCAATGACCTAGTGTGTGTGTGTGTGTGTGTGTGTGTGTATTTAGTGTAGTTACAAAACTCAAATGAAAAGCCAGGAGGTAGCACCCAGAAGCACGTTCAGACAGCAAATGCCACAGACAAGCAAGCGTGCCCATGCTCAGAGCGCAAGCTGCTGCCGGGCGATCAAACGTATCAGAGTGATGACGGGAGTCTTGCTGATGCAGAAAGGCTTTGACCAAAAACGATCCCAAACTTTGTATACATTTGCCATCCCCAAATAAGCGATTTATTTGAATATTAATATATAAAAAATCTCTGATTCAACATAGAAAATAACCTTATGGTTACCAAAGGGGTAAGTGGGGGGTACTTTAGGAGTTTGGGATTAACAGATACATACACACTACTATATATAAGATAGAGAGCCAACAAAGGCCTTCTCTGTAGCAAAGGGAACTACACTCAACATCTTGTAATAACCTATAACCGAAAAGAATCTATGGGTGAATTGCCTTCGGGCTTCCCTGGTGGCTCAGAGGGTAAAGCGTCTGCCCGCAATGCAGGAAACCCAGGTTCGATTACTGGGTTGGGAAGATCCCCTGGAGAAGGAAATAGCAACCCACTCCAGTATTCTTGCCTGGAAAATCCCATGGATGGAGAAGCCTGGTAGGCTACAGTCCATGGGGTCGCAAAGAGTCGGACACGACTGAGCGACTTCACTCACTCTTCACTCACACCTGAAACTAACACACCATTATAAATCAACTGGACTCCAGTAAAAATGTAAAAACAAGTCAAAAATGTCAATACCTATTGCAGTAGATTCTCTTAGCAATGACTTCCAATGAATCATGACTTCAGGTAAGAAAAAATATCTCTCACTCAGCCAACAGCCTGTGACATCCCTGTGGTTAGTATCAGAATCACTCACATTCTGCTGAGACTAGGATGAAGATGGGTATTCTTTAAAACCACCAAGAAGTAAGAACGCCGCCCTCTACTACCTACTACAAAAATGGATAAAGAAGTAGACAAAACTGTCATTATTTCCAGATAATGTGTCTTTAACCTAGAAAACCCAGATTATAATTGATTGTTGGTGTTGTTCAGTCACCAGTTGGGTCTGACTCTTTGCGACCCCATGGACTGTAGCACGCCAGGCCTCTGTGTCCCTCACCGTCTCCCGATGCTTGCCCAAGTTCATGCATAATTGATTAAGGGATTTCAAAATGATATTAAAGCTGTAGTCATCCTATATGGCTTCCCAGGTGGCACTGGTGGTAAAGAACCTGCTGATGAAGGAGGCGTAAGAGACACAGGTTCAACCCCTGGGCTACCAGCAATTAATCATGAATATGTCCCTTGAAGATATATTGTAAAGCTGTCAATATTTCCAAGTGGATTTTAAAATTTAACTTGACTATAGTTGTGCATGCATGTGCTAAGTTACTTCAGTTGTGTCTGACTCTGTCCGACCCCATGGACTGTAGGCCCCCAGACTCCTCTGTCCATGGGATTCTCCAGGCAAGAATACTGGAGTGGGTTGCCATGCCCTTCTCCAGGGGAATGTTCCCCAACCAGGGATCGAGCCCCCGTCTCTTACGTCTCCTGCATCTGCTACTAGCACTACCAGGGCAGCTTTGATCACAGTTGAAATCTCACCAAACTTTATTTTCCTTAAAACAGAATGAAATAATCCTTAAAATCATCTTCAAGTAAGAACAGATGGGAATATCAAAGAAGGTTCAGGAAAAAGAAAGGCGAGGATTAGTGAAGAGAACTTGCTATTTTGGAGATGAGAAAATGCAATTAAGTGAAAGTAGAGAGAAAGGCAGTGCCAAAGACCCTCAGACCAGTGCACAGCTGCACGCACCCCACACGCAGCAAAGCGCTGCTCAGAATCCTCCAAGCCAGGCCTCAGCAATATGTGAGCCGTGAACTTCCTGATGTTCAAGCTGGTTTTAGAAAAGGCAGAGGAACCAGAGATCAAATTGCCAACATCTGCTGGATCATGGAAAAAGCAAGAGAGTTCCAGAAAAGCATCTATTTCTGCTTTATTGACTATGCCAAAGCCTTTGACTGTGTGGATCACAATAAACTGTGGAAAATTCTGAAAGAGATGGGAATACCAGACCACCTGATCTGCCTCTTGAGAAATTTGTATGCAGGTCAGGAAGCAACAGTTAGAACTGGACATGGAACAACAGACTGGTTCCAAAGAGGAAAAGGAGTTCGTCAAGGCTGTATATTGTCACCTTGCTTATTTAACTTATATGCAGAGTACATCATGAGAAATGCTAGGCTGGATGAAGCAAAACTGGAATCAAGATTGCTGGGAGAAATATCGATAACCTCAGATACGCAGATGACACCACCCTTATGGCAGAAAGTGAAGAGGAACTAAAAAGCCTCTTGATGAAAGTGAAAGTGGAGAGTGAAAAAGTTGGCTTAAAGCTCAACATTCAGAAACCGAAGATCATGGCATCTGGTCCCATCACTTCATGGGAAATAGATGGGGAAACAGTGGAAACAGTGTCAGACTTTATTTTTCTGGGCTCCAAAGTCACTGCACATGGTAATTGCAGCCATGAAATTAAAAGATGCTTACTCCTTGGAAGGAAAGTTATGACCAACCTAGATAGCATATTCAAAAGCAGAGACATTACTTTGCCAACAAAGGTTCATCTAGTCAAGGCTATGGTTTTTCCTGTGGTCATGTATGGATGTGAGAGTTGGACTGTGAAGAAAGCTGAGCACCGAAGAATTGATGCTTTTGAACTGTGGTGTTGGAGAAGACTCTTGAGAATCCCTTGGACTGCAAGGAGATCCAACCAGTCCATTCTGAAGGAGATCAGCCCTGGGATTTCTTTGGACGGAATGATGCTAAAGCTGAAACTCCAGTACTCTGGCCACCTCATGCAAAGACTTGACTCATTGGAAAAGACTCTGATGCTGGGAGGGATTGGGGGCAGGAGGAGAAGGGGACGACAGAGGATGAGATGGCTGGATGGCATCACTGACTCGATGGACGTGAGTTTGAGTGAACTCGGGGAGCTGGTGATGGACAGGGAGACCTGGCGTGCTGCGATTCATGGGGTTGCAAAGAGTCAGACACGACTGAGCAACTGAACTGAACTGAATGGTTTGATAAAAGAAATGTTAAAAATAATGAGTGCTGCCACTTAGTCTATGGGACAGTGTGAAAACAGTATGTTGTTGTTTAGTTGTTCAGTCGTGTCCGACTCTGTGACCCCATGGGCTGCAGCATGCCAGGCTTCACTGTCCTTCACCATCTCCTAGAGTTTGTTCAAACTCATGTCCGTTGAGTTGATGATGCCATTCAACCATCTCATCCTCTGTCATCCCCTTCTCCTGCCCTCAATCTTTCCTAGCATCAGGGTCTTTTCCAAGGAGTCCCCTCTTCAACTATCTCTATCTCTAGTTCTTAGATAGAAAGTTCTAAATCAAATCTTATGGGGTATAATTAGGAAGAAAAGGGAAGATTGCTTAATGAATGATTCCAAGGTCATCTGTTAAATATTTGTTAAAAAACTAAATGAGTCTTTTCTTTATATGTAACACCAGAAAGCAGGGTTCTGATGGATAAGACATCAGTACTCAAAGGTCCACCGGCCCTGTCCTTGTCCACGGACACCATGGAGTGGAGAGCGTGGCCCACATGTGTGGAGGCAGAAGCCACTCTTTGGAATTTGGTTGTTAATGAATAAGTCAAAGATTAAGAGTGACATTTTAAAATACCTGAGAGGTCAGATTTCGTGGTGGGGCAGAGGGAAAGCTTAACTGGAGCTGAGCGAGTCTGAGGGTCCTTCCCAGACACCGGCGTGTTATCACACCCACATCTGAAAATTCTTTACACCCTCACTTTGGCCACTGTTTTGGACAGTCAGAACATTGCATGGAGAAGCACAGATTTCTGGTTTCTCTTGAAAAATTAAAAGGTCAGGGGTGGGGACAGCACGGTCGGAGTTCCTGCATGCCCACACAGGCCAGACCCTCAGACAGGCTGAACCCTAGGACGGTGTGAGAACCACTCCTGCTCCCCAGGCTGCCCTCAAATTGTTCACACCCATGGCCCCTCTGTTACCTGGCTCCAGCCATGGGCGCTAGGCTCCCACAGAGCTGAGCCATCCCCACCGCCCTGCGTGCGCCCTGTCCAGTCTCCTCCTGCTTCTTCTCTCCTTTGCCGTGGACTCTGCTGAGCGGTTAGACATCTCTCTGACTCGGGATCCCTGCTGTACCACCCTCTGTCTCATCTGCAACTGCTCAGCTGCGCCATGGTCTTAGCCCCCATGCCCACAGGCTTCTGTCCGCACACCAGCAGTCCCTCAGGTGCCTGTGACCAGCCCATCCTAATTTCCGGGCCACGATCCAGTTCTTTCTCCACCCGCCTCTCCTCCACGTGTGCTGCCTTGACCCCAGCCATCTTCTCTCACCGTCCATGCTCAGCAAGGCCACCCACTCCCAAGTCTCTACCTGGTGAGGCCCACACTCCCATCTCTCTACCGATCCTGCCCATGTGTCCAGCCAATGACGAGAGGCCTCCACTGGCCCTGGAGTCCAAACCCTCCTCCTTGTGTTCGTCATCAGGCAGCGGCACCATCATGCACCCAGCTGCCCCTGGCAGATGCCCAGCTTCAGTTCTTCTCCCCAGCGTGGCTCAGCCAAGGCTGGTCCTAGTCGTCCTGCATCCTTGGCGTCTCTAGAACTGGCTCCCTTGTCTCCACTCTCCTGGGCTTCCGCCCAGCTACCCTGCATTCAGGTTTCATCACCATGCCAGAATGACGGTCCCTGAACTCTAACTGATCCTCACTCGCCTTCCTGACTCCATCTGGTCCACCCTCCACAGGGTGGAGAACAGCATGCGGATCTTCCAGCCACATCCATGCAACATTCCTGGTACGAACTCTGCTTTCGCAACAGACCCGTCTTCTCCCCCCTCACCTCCTCCCCCTCCAACAACAACAGTCCTGCCCAAGGAGCCACTTTCAGTCCCTGAGAGCACCTTGCTGACCTCAGGTGCCCCTGATGCCCCGCCGAGGCCAGAACTCGGGCATCCATCAGGTCTCGGATGTCTTCTTCCCCAAGGGCTGGCTGGGCCCCCAGTGCTGCTCTGAGACACCCTGAAGGGGAGGCTTCAGGATCTGGGCGCAGAGGGGAGAAAGCATGCTTGCTAGAGAGGGGAAGAAAAAGCTGGGTTTGGGCTGTGCTGGATCTGAGGGACCCCCGTGTCCAGACCCCGCGAGTAGGGCCCTGATGTCCAGACCTCACGGGGTAGGGGGAAGGCAGGGGAGGGGCCAGTCCCTATCCATCTGACACTGAGCGCCCACTACTGGGAAGTTAGGATTGCGAGGCACTTGGGCTCAATCAGGAGAGAAAACAGTCTACAACTTCCGCCTTCATGAAATGCAAGTTCTAGGAGAGGCATAGAAGCAGAAAGAAAGGGACCTACACTTGTAACTTGCAGATCAGTTGCTGAGGGCGTTCCCAGGTGATGAGAAGATGTAGGGCAGGTCAGGGCGGGTGGGGCTGGCGATGCTGGGTGTGGGAGTGGGCATTGGTGAGGAGCTGATGCGGTGAGGACTGGCCGGGCAGCTGTATGGGGAGGACCCTAGGGTGCATCTGAGAGCGGGGAGGACAGCAAGGAGACAAGCCCATTGGAGCAGAGTGGGACAGTGCAGCCTCCGGGAGCTCCGCCACCAAGGCGGGGGGGGGGGGGGTCACCCCGTGGAGGACGAGAGGGCAGGAGCAGAGGATGCCAGGGTAGCCCTACCCCAAAATCAGGGGTCCCTTCCACTGAGACTCAGGTCTCCCCTGATGGGGGCGGTGGGCAAAGCGGAGGTCTCCCACCGCACCTGCTGTGACAGCAGAAGACAGAGCAGACGTGGACCAGCGTCCCTGTCTGATCACGTCCCTCCCTGTCCATCCCTGTGAGGACAGGAGGGGACAAAAGCAGGGCAGGGAGGCAGGGCCCAGCGGGGGCAGGGGAGACGCAGAGCAGCCTTGAGCAGCCTGGGGTGCCGGCAGGGGCAGCTGACCTCGGTGGAGGTGTCCCCCACATTTCTAGAGCAGGGGGACATCTCCTGGCGGACAGAGTGGATGATAGGAGGAGAGCCTGGGACCCTCCATGGATACCTTCAGAGCTCAGGGGGAGGATGCTGGAGATGTGGCTGGGTGGTGGTGGAGGGAGCGTGGGAGGGAGGAAGCCCTCGTCGTGAGATCAGGGAGGGGGACACAGGTCGCAAGGGGCCTCTCAGTCCTGGCCCCGCTCCACACACTCCCAAGACACCGGGTCCAGCCGCCAGACAGGCCCCTCGACCGAGAGGAAGCACCCCCAGGAACCTACCTAAGGGCCACAGGCGCCGCTGGCTTCCCCCAGCCCAGCACAGGCTGCTGTCGCCCCCTCTGCCCACTGACCCCCAAGCAGACAGCGCCCGTGTGATCTGGCCTTTCCTGAGAGGCAGCTGGCCAGCTCTGGGGCTCTGCTGGTTTAAAGGAGGTGCCGGGAAGAAGGCTGTTGGCTTCCTCCCCATCCCTCCCAGACGCGGGGCTCCAGGGTCTAATTACCCTGCCACAGAGACGTAACTGCCCCCACACCACCAATTAGCATGGAGTCTCCCAGCCTGCGCCTCCGGGCCCTGCTGGTGGCATCTGCTGACACAGCCCTGCTGGGCTTCAATGCTGACCCACCCTTGCCCTGTCCAGGGGTCCAGGCCCTTGATGGAGCTTTTGCCCCTGTCCACTCAGTCTCCCACCACAGAGTGCTGTCTTCACCCCAACCTCTGATACTCCTTCCCGTCATGACTGTGAAGGGGTATGACTCCTGTTTGGGGCCAGGGGGTGCTCCAGGGACAATGACCATGATCTTCTCCAGGGAGATGGACTCAGTGGGGACCCTGTGCTATCTCAGGGTTCATGGACGTTATTATTCATAAAGGGGCAGGGAAATTTGAGTTTTTGATTCAAGAGAAGAACATTTTCCACACATACATAATCAACACACACACCATTGTATCAGTTCAGTTCAGTTGCTCAGTCGTGTCCGACTCTTTGCAACCCCATGGACTGCATGCAGCATGCCAGGCCTCCCTGTCCATCACCAACTCCTGGAGTTTACTCAAACTCATGCCCATTGAGTCGGTGATGCCATCCAACCTTCTCATCCTCTGTCATCCCCTTCTCCTCCTGACCTCAATCTTTCCCAGCATCAGGGTCTTTTCAAATGAGTCAGCTCTCCGCATCACGTGGCCAAAGTATTGGAGTTTCAGTTTCAACATCAGTCCTTCCAGTGAACACCCAGGACTGATCTCCTTTAGGATGGACTGGTTGGATCTCCCTGCAGTCCAAGGGACTCTCAAGAGTCTTCTCCAACACCACAGTTCAAAAACATCTTCTGTGCTCAGCTTTCTTTACAGTCCAACTCTCACATCCATACATGACCACTGGAAAAACCATAGCCTTGACTAGACGAACCTTTGTTGGCAAAGTAATATCTCTGCTTTTTAATATGCTGTCTAGGTTGGTTATAACTTTCCTTCGAAGGAGAAAGTGTCTTTTAATTTCATGGCTGCAATCACCATCTGCAGTGATTTTGGAGGCCCCCAAAATAAAATCTGCCACTGAGTGATGGGACTGGATGCCATGGTCTTAGTTTTCTGAATGTTGAGCTTTAAGCCAACTTTTCCACTCTCTTTCACCTTCATCAAGAGGCTCTTTAGTTCTTCACTTTCCGCCATAAGGGTGGTGTCATCTGCATATCTGAGGTTATTGATATTTCTCCCGGGAATCTTGATTCCAGCTTGTGCTTCTTCCAGCCTAGCGTTTCTCATGATGCAGTCTGCATATAAGTTAAATAAGCAGGGTTACAATATACAGCCTTGACGTACTCCTTTTCCTTTTTGGAATCAGGCTGTTGTTCCATGTCCAGTTCTAACTGTTGCTTCCTGACCTGCATACAGGTTTCTCAAGAGGCAGGTCAGGTGGTATGGTATTCCCATCTCTTTCAAAATTTTCCACAGTTTATTGTGATCCACACAGTCAAAGGCTTTGGCATAGTCAATAAAGCAGAAATAGATGTTTTTTCTGGAACTCTCTTGCTTTCTCGATGATCCAGCAGATGTTGGCAATTTGATCTCTGGTTCCTCTGCCTTTTCTAAAACCAGCTTGAACATCTGGAAGTTCATGGTTCACATATTGCTAAAGCCTGGCTTGGAGAATTTTGAGCATTACTTTACTAGCATGTGAGATGAGTGCAATTGTGTGGTAGTTTGAGCATTCTTTGGCATTGCCTTTCTTTGGGATTGGAATGAAAACTGACCTTTTCCAGTCCTGTGGCCACTGCTGAGTTTTCCAAATTTGCTGGCATATTGAGTGCAGCACTTTCACAGCATCATCTTTTAGAATTTGAAATAGCTCAACTGGAATTCCATCACCTCCACTAGCTTTGTTCGTAGTGATACTTCCTAAGGCCCACCTGACTTCACATTCCAGGATGTCCGAATGTGGGAGTGATCACACCATCGTGATTATCTGGGTCCTGAAGATCGTTTTTGTACAGTTCTTCAGTGTATTCTTGCTACCTCTTCTTAATATCTTCTGTTTCTGTTAGGTCCATACCATTTCTGTCCTTTATTGAGCCGATCTTTGCATGAAATATTCCCTTGATATCTTGAATTCTCTTGAAGTAGTCTCTAGTCTTTCCTATTCTATTGTTTTCCTCTATTTCTTTGCATTGATCGCTGAGGAAGGCTTTCTTATCTCTCCTTGCTATTCTTTGGAACTCTGCACTCAAATGGGTATATCTTTACTTTTCTTCTTTGCTTTTCACTTCTCTCCTTTTCACAGCTATTTGTAAGGCCTCCTCAGACAGCCATTTTGCTAACTCCTGGGAGAGGGCTAATTAGTCTAAGCCTGCGCGCTTAGCATGGTTATCACATCCGTTTGCCCATCACCATGAAAACAGCAGCACAGCGTTCAGTGCACTGCATTGGCTGGCTCTTCTGTGCTTCAACCAGGGCTTTCCCATCAGTTGGTCATAGGATGGCAGGATTCCAAACAGGATGCTGCCTGTCCACCTGCAGCTGCCCTTCCTAAACCAGGACGCTTGCAGTTGGTCACTCAAGAGCCACTCGTAGGACGTTGTCCATGTGGCAGTGGGGTCTGGCTGCTCGGCAGACGTTCCTAAAGCCAGCCCTGGAGAAAGAGGCACCCAGCTCATGACACCAGGCTCCTGAACGGCCATTTCCGTGTTATCATGGAACTCCCCCCTTATTGCAGTGTTTCTCTGACATCACCCAAGACTTTATGGGTGTCTTGGCTTCAGGATTATTTCACATCATCAGTCCTGGGGACACTTGCACCCAATGCTCAACAGTAGCTGCTGACTGTCCCTCAGATGATAAGTTTCATCATCCCTGGGTCTAAAAGTGCCCTGCCCCAAATCCCGCTGTTTGCCACTAGGTGGCACTCACAGGCTTTAACCATGCGCTCCAGTCCGCAAAAGTGTGACTTACAGATTCTTCCCAAGCCATGTCTGAGATTGTATGCTCTTCAGGGCCAAGGGCACACTGCTGCTGCTGCTAAGTCACTTCAGTCGTGTCCGGCTCTGTGCGACCCCATAGACAGCAGCGCACCAGGCTTCCCCGTCCCTGGGATTCTCCAGGCAAGAACACTGGAGTGGGTTGCCATTTCCTTCTCCAATAAGGGCACACTAGAGACTCAGATATAAGCTGCTGTTGTTCAGCTCCCCTTCAGACATGGCTTCTGTCAGGTGTGGGTAGGAGCCAGCAGTCTTCAAATGTGGCACTTTGCATCCTCTGAACAACCCAACCATGCATGGCGTTTCTCCTTAGTTCCACGGAGAGGCAAGGACTGCAGTCTGTTTTCAGATGCCTGTGGGATGTCAAGGGTGGCTTCTCCTGTGTCGTTCCTAAGAATTTCTCTGTCTGCTGGGCCCTTCTGTCTTTGCTGGACTCACCTACCGGCTTCTGTTAGTCACGTGCACCAGCAGTGTACGTAAGTCACTCCCAGCTTGCTCTCCAGTGTCTGACATTACTGTGATATCAGTTTAGTGGTTATTACAGTCAGGCCCTGCATCAAGTACAAATGTCCTCCTACCAAATTATGACAGAAAGTTGGCAAATTCAGGAAACCCTGTGACTAGACGGTAAATGTAAAATGGGGTGCTTTCCACATGGAGACACACTGTGGTTGACTTCTATATAAGACTGAGATAAGAAAAAGGCCATCTGCAAGACCCATCCCTGAGTACACATCTCCTTTAGCTTGCTTGTTTTTTATTTTTTGCATTACTGAAACCATACGAAGAACTTCTGATGCTATTGGTGGTATGTGTATGCTCTGTCCTTGGGATTTCCCAGGCAAGAATACTGGAGTGGGTTGCTATTTCCTCCTCCAGAGGATCTTTCTGACCAGGGATTGAACCCACGTCTCCCGTGGATCCTACCCTGGCAGGCAGGTTCTTTACCACTGAGCCACCTGGGAAGCCCCGTTATGGGTGGTATTTGAGCCTTAATAGTCTATGTGGTGGAGAAGGCAATGGCACCCCACTCCAGTACTCTTGCCTGGAAAATCCCATGGACGGAGGAGCCTGGTAGGCTGCAGTCCATGGGGTCCCTGAGAGTCGGACATGACTGAGCGACTTCACTTTCACTTTTCACTTTCTTGCATTGGAGAAGGAAATGGCAACCCACTCCAGTATTCTTGCCTGGAGAATCCCAGGGATGGGGGAGCCTGGTGGGCTGCCATCTATGGGGTCCCACAGAGTGGGACACGACTGAAGTGACTTAGCAGCAGCAGTCTATGTGGGTCTCCACTAGCAGTCTGATTCTCTCACAGGTTGCACAGGGCTGTTGTACAGAAATTTGTTTACAAGCATCCCAGTTTCTAACATGTTATTAACTAAAGTTGTTATCTCTTCTTGTCTACTATACATTCATTTATAATTCTGCACTATTTCAAGTTAACAACCTGTATGGGCTCAGGCAATTCTTTGGGCACCCATGTGGTATACTGAATTAACACTGACTGAAGGGTGAGCTTACACATTTCCCGTATTACAAAACTAGGCAGGGGAAGTGTTGCCAAGTCAGACACAGTATCTATCCCAATAATATAGTCAGGTAAATGTGATGCAGCCACTTCAATGAAGTCCATTCAAGTATTCCAGTTTTCATCCAAACTTCCACCTTAATCCCATCACCGCCCTGTCTAGCTCTATTTCCTCCCAATCTACCTGTATTTTCCAGGTGGGACTCTACCTGGAAGGTTTACCAACAGGTTTTGGAACCAAGTCGGGCTCCTGTGTCAAGGTTTCCAAGACAAATATTTTCTCCACCCTCTGGTCATTTTTCCAACAACTACACTTATGTGCTAAGTCGATTCAATCATGTACAACTCTGCAACCCCACGGACTGTAGCCCATCAGGCTCCTCTGTCCATGGGATTCTCCAGGCAAGAACACTGGGGTGGATTGCCATGCCCTCCTCCAGGGGATCTTCCCGACCCAGGGATCGAACCCAGATCTCCTACACTGGCAGGTGGATTCTTTACCATCTGAACAACCAGGGAAGCCCAGATTTCTCCCTTACTCCTGCTTCTGTCTTTTCTCTCTCCCTATATTTATGATGTCTTTTGTAAAAAGTACATAGGTTTTATACAGGTTTTTTTATTTAGCCAATCTGATAATAAAATATTTATTACATTAAAGCTTAGTGTAAATGGTGTATAATTTTATTAACATGTGTTGCTTGTTTTCATTTGGCCCCTCTATTTATATTTTTTATCTACATGCAATTGAATGGATTTTTTTTTAGATTTTTGCTTTCCTCTTATTATTACATTACTGCACACTTTATACTATTATTTTCTTGCTATCTTACGAAAGACAACATGCATTATTCTCTCAGTGTAGTCAAAGGAGAACTATTATTTTGTAACTGCTATGATAATGCTAGAGCTTTAAAAGTTCAAGTTCACTTACTCTCTCCCAACTTTTGCAAATTTCCACATAAATCTTAGTCCACATATCATTTGTCTTATTTTTATACAACCAAAAAATTTAATATTTATCCATCTGTTTATGCTTAAATTACTCTTCATTGATTTTTACATTATTCTATTTCCATCTGGGATCATTTAAGGGAATTTGAAAAGCCTGAAAGTGAAAGTGTTAGTTGCTCAACCATGTCTGGCTCTGAGACCCTGTGGACTGCAACCCGCAGGTCCTCTGTCCATGGGATTCTCCAGGCAAGAGCACTGAAATGGGTTGCCACTCCTTTCTCCAGGGGATCCTCCTGATCCAGGAATCGAACTCGGGACTCCTACACTGCAGGCAGATTAAGGGAATTTAGTGTTTGTATTAGAAAAGTATGGACATAATACATTTCTCTATTAGGTCTATTTTAATTTTCCTTTTCAAGGTTCTGCAATTTATAGTGCAGACCTCGTGTATGCCTACTATTAAATTTATTCCTTATTTTTCTACTATCATAAATAGCTTTCACATTAAATTTTTTCCCCCGTTATTTGTTGCTTGTATATTAAAAAGCAGTTCATGTTCTATGGCTTAATTAAGTTCATTATTAGGCTGAATATTTGGGTTGTAGATTCCCGAATACTTTATACAATGAAAATCATATTATTTGTAAATAAATAGCATCTTAAATTTTTGGTCAAAATGGCTACGTCTCATGTCTTTTCTTTGTCTTCTTGCCCTTGTTGAAGTCTCCAGCACAAAGTTAAATGAGGATAGGGGGAGCAGACAGCCATGCTCCACTCCTGATCTTAGGGGAAACATTCCAATTTTCACCGTCATGTGTGATGTTAGCTGTAAGTTTAGAGATGCCCTTTTTGGCCAGATGACATTTTCGTTAGTTATTCTACTCCTACTTTCTCAGATATTTTGAAATGAGCATTGAATTTTGTCAAAGGTTTTTTTTTTTTTTTTTTCATGCATTTATTGAGATCATCATGTTTTTTTTCTCTTCTGTTAACTTGGTAAATTACCATAAAAATTTTTGAACATCCTCCAGCCTGGAATGGACCCTGCTTGGTCATGCCATGACACCCTTCCTGTATTTCTGGGTTCTTTGCTCCCACTTTGAGAGACTTCTGTGACTATGCTAATGAGAAAATGATCTGTTGTCTTCTGCTCTTGTAACATTTGTGTTTTGGAAGCAGGCTTTTACTAGCTTCAGCCACAGATTTTCTGGCAGTGTCTGTGGAGTGGGTATTATTTTTCATTACCTTTTTATAGAGATTTCTGTGAAATCATATGGACCTAGAATTTTCTTTGTTGGAAGATTTTGTACAAGTTCCATATGTTATAACTGAAATCTGTCTATGAATGCTTTCTACTGTGCCCGATGTCATATTTGATACGGTGAATTTCTAAAGTATGTAGATTTTTCATCCAAGTTGTCAAATTTGTTGGTGCTTCCCAAGTGACTCAGTGGTAAAGAATCTGCCTGCCAATGCAGGAGATGCAAGGGATGTGGGTTTGATCCCAGGATCAGTAAGGTCCTCTGGAGTAGAAAATGGCAACCCACTCCAGTGTTCTCGCCTGGAGAATCCCACGGACAGAGGAGCCTAGTGGGCTGCCATCCGTGGGGTCACAAAGAGTCGAACACGACCTAGTGTCGGAACAACAGCAGCAGTGAGAATCTACCGTACGCCCGGGGAACTCGACTCAGCACCGTGGTGACCTAATTGGGAAGGAAGCCCGTAAGAGAGGGCATCTGCGCGCACGCGTGGCTGACGCACCTTGCTGCGCAGCAGACACTAACGCAGCCTTGTAAAGCGCCTACACTCCAGTAAAAACTAGTTTAAACGTGTTGTTAGGCTCCTGGGACTTAGAAGAGGGAATCTTATTAGAGCTTCCGTTCAAAGCAATGTTGTGCTAACACTAATCACATAGGTCACATTAGGTTTGACTATGAATTTTGGAGCTAATTGTAAGATGAAAATTGGTTTTGACTGTCCAATTTGTGTTGGGTTGACAATTTTACAGTCAGAAATTTTTGGAGAAAGCTTCTGCTTTCCTTGGCCTACATTCCCCCTTCTTCCTGGGAAAGGGAGAGTGGTAATGTATTCTTCAGCCTTTTCAATGCATATTTATTTGAGAAGAAAAATGATTGCTCCTATTTTTCAGAGCTTAGAAAGCCACTAAGGAAAGGAGACAGGCCTCTCGGAATTCTTGGATAAGCACAGGGAATCTGTGCCAACAGCACTTTCAAAAAAATATCTGCCTTTTTAAAGCAAGGTTACTGATTTTTAAGTTTAACAGGCTTAAAAAAAATAAAGGCAAGAAGCTGCTGTATTACACAGGGAGCCCAGCCTGGTGCTCTGTGAAGACCTAAAAGGGTGGGAGTCCAGAAGGGACTTATGGGCTACAGTCCGTGAGGTTGCAAGAGTCAGACACAATCGACTGACTGAGCACACACACACAACCAATATCTTACTAAAAGTGGCTTAAATAAAAATGTCCTTATTACCGTGCCAAGGGTACAGCCCAAGAGTAGTTGGACTGAAAGTGCTCCAAGTGCTCAAAGATGCAGGCTCCTTCCTCCTTTTGCCACATTCCTCAGAGTATTGAGTATAATACTCAGGGTTTCAACGTGACTATTATAACTCCAAACATCACATCCACCCTCAAACATATCCAGAGAGAGAAAGAAAGGGACCATGGAGGAAAGTGTGTACTATTTAGGATTTGTGAGTGATAGAAAACCCCAAACAACAGTGGCTTAAATAAGAAAAAAAGTTCACTTATTTCTTGTTAACCCTTCCGGGTAGATAGTGCAAGGCTGCTGTGGAGCTCCATGTAGCAAGAACTCACATTTCTCCTTCCTTTTTGCTCCACCCATGTCAATATGAATTCATGGTCCAAGCTGGTAAGATCTGTTATAAATGGAAGGCCAGAGGAAGAGACAAATAAAGAGCAGAGGGTATACGTGTGCCATCTCTTTAGAAAGGTCCTGGGAAATTGTTCAGTTCAGTTCAGTCGCTCACTCGTTTCTGATTCTTTGCGACCCCCATGGACTGCAGCACGCCAGGCCTCCCTGTCCATCACCAACTCCTGGAGCTTACCCAAATTCATGTCCATAGAGTCAGTGATGCCATCCAACCATGTCATCCTCTGTCGTCCCCTTCTCCTCCTGCCCTCAGTCTTTCCCAGCATCAGGGTCTTTTCCAATGAGTCAGCTCTTCACATCAAGTGACCAAAGTATTGGAGTTTCAGCTTCAACATCAGTCTTTCCAATGAATACCCAGGACTGATTTCCTTTAGGATGGACCGGTTGGATCTCCTCACAGTCCAAGAGACTCTTAAGAGTCTTCTCCAACACCACAGTTCAAAAGCATCAATTCTTCAGTGCTCAGCTTTCTGTATAGTCCAACTCTCACATCCACACATGAATACTGGAAAAACCATAGCTTTCACTAGTTGGACCTTTGGTGGCAAAGTAATATCTCCGCTTTTTAATATGCTGTCCAGGTTGGTCATAACTTTTCTTCCACGGAGAAAGCATCTTTCAATTTCATGGCTACAGTCACCATCTGCAGTGATTTTGGAACCCAAGAAAGTAAAGTCTCTCACTGTTTCCCCATCTATTTGCCATGAAGTGATGGGAGCAGATATCATGATCTTAGTTTTCTGAATGTTGAGTTTTAAGCCAACTTTTTCACTCTCCTCTTTCACTTTCATCAAGAGGCTCTTTAGTTCTTCTTCACTTTCTGCCATAAGGGTGGTGTCATCTGCATATCTGAGGTTATTGATGTTTCTCCTGGCAAACTTGGTTCCAGCTTGTGCTTCATCCAGCCCAGCATTTCTCATGATGTACTCTGCATAGAAGTTAAATAAGCAGGGTGACAATATACAGCCTTGAAGTACTCCCTTCCTGTTTTGGAAAAATAAAGTCAGGAAGCTGCTATATTATACAGGGAGCCCAGCCTGGTGCTCTGTGAAGACCTAGAAGCGGGGGAGGGAGGTTCAAGAGGAATAGTATATATTTCCACCCGCCAATGCCAGAGACACAGAGACGCAGCCTTGATCCCAGGATCAGGAAAGTCCTCTGGAGTAGAAAATGGCAACCCACTCAAGTATGTTTGCCTGGAAAATTCCACGGACAGAGGAGCCTGGTGGGCTACAGTCTATGGGGTGGCAAGAGTCAGACACAACTGAGTGACTGAGCACACACACACACAAAACAAATATCTTACTAAAAGTGGGAAATTGCTATATTACATGAATCAGAACTCAGCTACATCGCCACACCCATTGCCAAAGAGAATGAAAATTGCTGTCTTTCTTCTGGGTGATCATGTGAACAGTTAATAATAGGGATGTTTTAGAATATAATAAAAGGAAATGGATGTTGATGGAAATTATTAGTCTTTTCTGCAGAGGGTATCTTGGCCTCCTCTCCCTTTTGAGCATGAGTAAACTGTTTGCCAGATCATTCCGCTTGACATCTCCTTGGTCACAACTGCACCAACATAAGTACCCCAGCTATAAGGTGGTAAAAAAAGCTGGGGTCTGGCATTTCTAATCTCTGCCATGGATGGTGGCTATGCTAATGAGCAGATAACAAAGAGAAGGCCGCTTAAGCAACAGTGAAAGAAAGTGAAAGTGAAATCGCTCAGTCGTGTCTGACTCTTTGCAACCCCATGGACTGTAACCTATCAGGCTCCTCTGTCCATGGGATTTTCCAGGCAAGAGTACTGGAGTGGATTGCCATTTCCTTCTCCAGGGGACCTTCCCAACCCAGGGATCGAACCCAGGTCTCCTGTGTTGTAGACAGATGCTCTACCATCTGAGCCACCAGGGAAGCCCAGTACAAGGTAAGCAACAGTACAAGATAGCATTACCTTTATAATACATGTGAATATCCGCTGGGGGAAAAAAAATCTCTCCTCATTGTTCTTTTTCAAAGTTTTCAGTTATTTTCAGTTTGTGATTGACATCTGAGTTTGCACAACCTGTTGTATCACCATTTGTCTAGGTCCCATTTTCTTTTGCCATCAAATGATAGGATTTGGCTATACGAACTTCTGGATATTTCCGAGGTTTCCAGTTCTGGTCCCACAAGACAGTGAGCTGTTCAGAAGCCAGTGTTTGACAGCTTAGACCGAGGAGGAGCATTTGTGTTTGGTGGGTGCATGTCAGAACTACAGAGTGTGAGGCTTAGCTTTGCAGCTGTTGGTTTGTCAGCATGGTGGTTCACCAAGGTGGTGCCCTGGAAGCTGGGGTGGAGACCTCGTGCTCATTACCACATGCACTTTGATCCAGCATGCTCATTGGGAGCTGGTTGTGCGCCAACCTCGCTCATTAGAACCCCCAAAGCTTCAAGGCTGAGTTCTCCAGGGGTTCAAATCTCAACCCTCCTTGTCTCAGAAGCCGCATCCTCTGAGGACCTTTCCTTGGCTGCGCTCTATCCATGTTTGATTACCTCATTAGAAACTCTTTAATGAGGCAAGAGTTTCAGGATGGTTAGCAGCAGAGTTAGCTTGAAGACAGAGCCCAAGGGAGTATATTACCTCATGGTTGGGGAAAAACAGGCTCTGGTATTATTGGTAAACAGTCCGAAGCCATAGTTAACTCATTTCTGATAAGGCGAGGTTAGAAGGCAATAGAAAAGAGCAGCTTTCATGCAGAATCAGTGCTAAGCTTGTATTATAAGACCTAGACCTGAGTCCCAGTTCAATCGCTAGGAGTAGGCTCTCTGAAAAGAGCCAATTACCAGGTACTATTACTACTCGATTCACAGTGGTGTTAGAATATATTTAAATAAGCATGTTAATGCATTTTAGCTGCATAGCATAGAATAGAATAGGTTGATTAGGATTATTATTTTGAAAGATGTATTTGAATACAGCATCTAATCACTTAAGTATTAGCATGTCATTTAAATACACTCAAATATATATCTGGCTTCCTTGGTGGCTCAGATGGTAAAGAACATGCCTGCAGTGCAGGTGACTCAGGTTCAGTCCTGGAGTTGGGAAGATCCCCTGGAGAAGGGAATGGCTACCCACGCCAGTATTCTTCCCTAGAGAATTCCATGGATAGATATAGTAAAGTGATATGTTAGTACTCATGTGCTTAGAAATTTTAAAATGCATTTTAACCCTCTGAATCTTTTTCAATCTCTTCATTGAATAAAAATTAATTAATTTGGAAGTTAATAAAAATTCAGATTAAAAATCCAAATAATAGGTGTCACTTATTGTATTGTTATACAAATTGAAACTGTATTGGACAAATGGCTGAATAAACACGTTTGGTTTTTGTGTCCACTCCAGATTTCATTAAATGACAGAAAAGATCATTTCTAAAATGTAAAACTGCATTAATAATTAGGAAAGTCAGAAGTAATGTCATCAGTTAGCAGATATTTTATAGATTACTTAGAAAGGAAAAGCCCTGTGAAGTGACTGAGACAGTGCAGATGAAAACCCCCAAATACGCAGGGAAGATGTCTATGAAGATAAGCATGATCGGTTTTCTATTAACAGATGCAAGAGGCAGAAACCACTGCAGGGCTTTGCCAGGTGATTAACTGGGGAGCTACTTGAACGAGTCTGCATGAACCAGTTCCTCCCCAGTTTTCTTAGGGTGCATTTGTTCACAGTTCAAAATTACTACTTGTTGAAATCAGAGCCAGAGAAGTGTGGTCCTGTATAGGTAGCCACAGATCCAAAAAGGTAAGACTCTGGTACATCATGTTTACCAAGTAAAGGAGATAATTGTATGTGATACACTCCAGTAAAATAAATGGTTCAAAAATGAGAGAGACAGGGGATAAAAGAAGTCAGGGTGAAAAACAAAAATGTAAAACATATTTTTAAGCCCATGACTTTTTATATAGAATGTAATACAGTTTTTTTTTTTTTTTTAAATAGAATCTGGTTCTAAAGTGCTAAATAATGTTAATTTTAGAGTAGTTGGTTTGGGGGAAGAGCATGCTAATGTTCTTGGTTTCTTGAAGCGCATTCTGATTCAATACAAAATATGTTTAATATGTGTTAAAAATGCAAGAGAAACTATAAAAAATATCTATAAATGTGAAATTTCCAAAATACTGAGTAAAAAGTGGAAGAAAAATCAATTATACAATTCACTGATAAAAGGTAAGAAAAATGACCAGATTTTAAATACCAAATAACATAATAAATACATGAGTTACAAATCAAAATATATCAAAAATTTCAATGAAGAAAAATGTAATAAATTAAACTTTTCATGGAGAATTGCTCTTCAGTTCAGTTCAATTGCTCAGTCATGTCCAACTCTTTGCCACCCCATGAACTGCAGCACGCCAGGCCTCCCTGTCCATCACCAACTCCTGGAGCTTACCCAAACCCATGTCCATTGAGTCGGTGATGCCATCCAACCATCTCATCCTCTGTCATCCCCATCTCCTCCCTCAATTTTTCCCAGCATCAGGGTCTTTTCAAATGAATCAGCTCTTCACATCAGGTGGCCAAAGTATTGGAGTTTCAGCTTCTTCATCAGTTGTTCCAATGAACACCCAGGACTGATCTCCTTTAGAATGGACTAGTTGGCTCTCCTTGCAGTCCAAGGGACTCTCAAGAGTCTTCTCCAACACCACAGTTCAAAAGCATCAATTCTTCAGTGCTCAGCTTTCCTCACAGTCCAACTCTCACATCCATACATGACTACTGGAAAAACCACAGCCTTGACTAGACAGACCTTTGTTGACAAAGTAATTGCTCTTAGTGCAATTAAAAAAAAAAAACTACATTTTTTTGATACTTTATCTATAAACTACATCTAAAACAAAATGGCATGGAAGGGTCAAAGAAGAAATACTGAATGCAAGAAAATATTTGCAAATGATGTGACTGACAAGGGGTTAATATCTAGAGTAAATGAACAGCTCACACAACTCAACATCAAAAAAATAAAGAAACAATCCTATTTAAAAATGAGCAGAAGACCTGAAAAGACATTTTTCCAAAGAGGAAATACAGATGGCCAACAGGCTGTGAAATGATGTTTCACATCACTAACTATCAGGGAAATGCAAATCAAAGCCTCAATAAGATATCACCCCATACTTGTCAGAATGGCTGTCAGCAAAATGGACATAAGAAGCAAATGTTGGTAAGGGTGTGGGGAAGAGGGAACCCTTGTACGCTATTGGTAGAAATGCATATTGGTACAACCATTGTGGAAAACAGTATAGATGGTTCTCAAAAAAGTGAAAATAGAACCAACACATGACCCAAGAAAACATCTATTCCCGCTTTATTGCCTATGCCAAAGCCTTTGACTGTGTGGATCACAATAAACTGTGGAAAATTCTGAGAGAGATGCGAATACCAGACCACCTGACCTGCCTCTTGAGAAATCTGTATGCAGGTCAGGAAGCAACAGTTAGAACTGGACATGGAACAACAGCCTGATTCCAAATAGGAAAAGGAGTACGTCAAGGCTGTATATTGTCACCCTGCTTATTTAACTTCTATGCAGAGTACATCATGAGAAATGCTGGGCTGGAAGAAGCACAAGCTGGAATCAAGATTGCTGGGAGAAATATCAATAACCTCAGATATGCATACGACACTACCCTTATGGCAGAAAGTGAAGAACTAAAGAGCCTCTTGATGAAAGTGAAAGAGGAGAGTAAAAAAGTTGGCTTTTAGCTCAACATTTAGAAAACTAAGGTCATGGCATCCAGTCCCGTCACTTCATGGGAAATAGATGGGGAAACAGTGGAAACAGTGTCAGACTTTATTTTTCTGGGCTCCAAAATCACTGCAGATGGTGATTGCAGCCATGAAATTAAAAGATGCTTACTCTTTGGAAGGAAAGTTATGACCAACCTAGATAGCATATTCAAAAGCAGAGACATTACTTTGCCAACAAAGGTCCATCTAGTCAAGTCTATTGTTTTTCCAGTGGTCGTGTATGGATGTGAGAGTTGGACTGTGAAGAAAGCTGAGCGCCGAAGAATTGATGCTTTTAAACAGTGTTGGAGAAGGCTCTTGAGAGTCCCTTGGACTGCAAGGAGATCCAACCAGTCCGTCCTAAAGGAGTTCAGTCCTGGGTGTTCATTGGAAGGACTGATGTTGAAGCTGAAACTCCAATATTTTGACCACCTGATGCAAAGATCTGACTCGTTGGAAAAGACCCTGATGCTGGGAAAGATTGAGGTCAGGAGGAGAAGGGGATGACAGAGGATGAGATGGTTGGATGGCATCACCGACTCGATGGACATGGGTTTGGGTGGACTCCAGGATTTGGTGATGGACAGGGAGGCCTGGCGTGCTGTGATTCATGGGGTTGCAAAGAGTTGGATATGACTGAGCAACTGAACTGAACTGAATATACTAAACAATAGAAAAAGAAAAAAAAGATACTAATTTGAAAAGATATGTGAATCCCAGTGTTCATAGCAATCTACAAATGTCAGTAAAGGAAGCAAATTAAGTGTTCATCAACAGCTGAATGACTTAAGAAATGTGCTATTTGTGTATGTATAGTTGATTTTCAGTCACTAAGTTGTGTCCAACTCTTCGTGACCCCCGGACTGCAGCACATCAGGCTTCTCTGTCCTCTACTATCTCCCAGAGTTTGCTCAAATTCATGTTTATTGGGTCACTGATGCTATCCAGCCATCTCATCCTCTGCTGCCCCCCTTCTCCTTTTGCCCTCAGTCTTCCCCAGCATCAGGGTCTGTTCCGATGGGTTGGCTCTTCACATCCGGTGCCGAAGGATTGGGTCTTCAGTTTTAGCCTCAGTCCTTCCAATGAACATTCGGGACTGATCTTTAGGATTGTCTGGTTGATCCCCTTGCCGTCCAAGGGACTCTCTAGAGTCTTCTCCAGCACCACAGCTCTAAAGCATAAATTCTGGCACTCAGCCTTCTTCATGGTCTAGATAGTAGTCCACAAGAAGGATAAAATAAAAAGAATGAAATTTTGCCATGGTTGAATTTGGAGGACATTACGCTAAGTGAAATAAATCAGACAAAGACAAATACTGTATTATTATCACTTATATGTGGAATCTATAAAACTCTGCAAATTAGTGAATATAAGAAAAAAGAAACATACTCACAGATATAGAGAACAAACTACTGGTTACCAGTGGGGAGAGGGAAGGGAGTAGGGCTTATATAGGGGAAGGGGTTAAGAGGTATAAATTATTACCTATATAATCCACAAGAATGTATTGCACAGCATAGGGAATATAGCCAATATTTTATACTAAACATAAATTAAGTAAAACATTTAGAAATTGTGAATCACTATATTGTACATCTATAACATAATATTGCACATTGAATATATTTCAGTTTAAAAAGCATATATTGGGTTTATTTTGTTTGTTTATTTTATAGAATATTCCAAAATTACATCTTTGCTTTGACATAGATTGAAATCTTCATAAGTTTAAGTGGCTAATTCATGCTGATGTACGGCAGAAATCAAACCAATATTGTAAAGTGAAAGTGAAAGTCGCTCAGTCGTGTCCAACTCTTTGCGACCCCATTGACTCTACAGTCCATGGAATTCTCCAGGCCAGAATACTGGAGTGGGTAGCCTTTCCCTTCTCTTCCCAACCCAGGGATTGAACCCAGGTCTCCCACATTGCAGGCTGATTCTTTACCAGCTGAGCCATCAGGGAAGCCCATATTGTAAGCCAATCATCAATCAATTAAAAATATATAAATATTTTTTAAAAGTCATTTGGTCACATACAATAAAATTTAAAATATTTATTCAAAGGGGGAAAATCCTAACTTTTGGAGACTTAGAAACATGTTTCTAAATGTGCCTTGAGTTAAAGAGAAAATAAAAAGGGAAATCATAAATTAATTGAAAAGTAATAAAGTAAGAAATTCTTCTACTAACTTTGAGCTTTTTTTTTTGCTTTTGCTAGTTCCTTGAATTGTATGGTTATGTTGTTTGAGCTCTTTCCTATTTCTGAATGTAGGTACATATTATCATTAACTTCCTTCTTAGAATTGTTTTTGCTGCATCTCACAAGCTTTGATATGCTGTATTTTCACTTGTCTCAATAGACTTTTTATTTCTCTCTTGATTTCATCTTTGATGTGTTGGTTTTTCAGTAGTATAATGTTTAAGCCCCATATAACTGTGAACTATCTAGTTTTCTTCTTGTATTTAATTTCTAGATTCATACATTTGTGGTAAGAATAAGTACTTAACCTGATTTCAGTCTCCTTAAATGTATTAAAACATTTTTTTTTTTGTGACCTAACATCTGGTCTGTCCTGGAGAATACTTCATGTGTGACTGAGAAGAGCGTGCATTCTGTTGCTGTGGGATGGAATGTTTGGTAAATGTTAAGTCCATCTGCTCTAATGTTAAAGTCTGATGTTTCCTTCTTGATTTTCTGTCTGGATAATTTACACATTGCTAAAAGGGGGCCACTGAAATTTCCTGCTATTGTTGTATTGTCTGTTTCTTCCTTCATGCCTGTTAATTCTTACTTTATATATTTAGGTGCACCTACGTTGGGTGCATATGGGCTTCCCTGATGGCTCAGACGGTGAACAGTCTGCCTGCAGTGTGGGAGATCTGGGTTCCATCCCTGGGTTGGGAAGATCCCCTGGAGGAGGGCAAGGCAACCCACTCCAGTATTCTTGCCTGGAGAATCCCATGGACAGAGAAACCTGGTGGCTGCAATCCACAGGGTTGCAGAGAGTCAGACATGACTGGAGTGACTAAGAACATATGCATACATTGCTTTTAGGGCTTCCCTGGTAGCTCAGGTGGTAAAGAACCTGCTTGCAATGCAGGAGGCCCTGGTTTGATTCCCCGGTCAGCAAGATCCCCTGGAGGAGGGATAGGCTGCCCACTCCAGTATTCTTGGTCTTCCCAGCTGGTCAAGAATAACCTAATTAACTGTCTTTAAGTAGATGTCCATAAGAAATAAAATTTAAATATTGGGAAATTTAAGACACAGTCTTTTAAGTAACTCTCAAGTCAAAGAAGAGATAATTAAAAGGTAAGTACATAAAACTAAATGATACGGAAAACTCTGCATATCAAAACTTAGGTAATCCAGCTAAAGTAGTATTTATATGAAACTTCATGGCAATGTTTTCACTTGATAAAATGTATCTATTAGAATCATACAGTAGACAGTAGTGAAACATTAATGTGTTTTTCTCCAAAGATATAATATCTTTTTGTATGGCCCAGCTAGCTCAGTCAGTAGAGCATGAGACTGTTAAAGATTTAACATTGAAAAAAAATACACATGAGTTTATCCTCTTACAGTTTTGGAAGGCAGAAGCCCAAGTCAGTTTCAATGGGTCAAAATGAAATTGTCTCTTGAACTGTGTTCCTCCTGCAAGCTGTAGAGGAAAATCAGTTTCCATGCCTTCTTCAGCTCCTACAGCCTGCTTCCATTCCTCGGCTTGTAGCCCATTCCTCCACCTTCAGAGTCATTCCAATCACTGTTTAAAGATTCAATATTCTTAAAATGCCCATACTACCTAAAATGATCTACAGATTAAACACGATTTCTATCAAAATCTCAATGACACTTTTTAAAGAAATAGAAAAATTTTTTCTGGATTCATATTGAATCACAAAGGACTATGAATATGCAAATCATTCTTAAGAAAGAAGAACACAGTTGAAAGTATTACATGTCCTAGTTCTAAAATATATTACAAAACTACAATATTCAAAAGAGCATGATACTGGCATACAGACAGATTTACAGATCAGTGGGACAGGATAGACAACCCAGAAAGAAATCAATGCATATATGATCAACTGATCTTTGACATGGGTGCCAAAAATACATAAGAGGGAAAGCATAGTTTCTTCAACAAATAGTGTTAGGAAAATTGTATATCACATGCAAAAGAATGAAATTGGATCCTTATCTTACACCACACACAAACATTAACTTGAAATAGATTAAAGGCTTAAACATGAAAACTGAAATGGTAAAACTCATAGATGAAAATATAAGAGAAAATCTTCAAGATTTTCGTCTTGGTACAGACAACATAAGGAAAACTAAACAAGTGGAACTATCAAATCACCAATGATATTCAGAACTAAAGCAAAAATTTTTATAATTTGTATGGAAACACAAAAGACTAAATAGCCAAAGCAATCTCGAGGAAGAAAAGCAGAGCTAGAGTAATCAAGCTCCCTGACTTCAGACTATACTACAAACTACAGTAGAAAAGACAGTACGGGCTGCCCTGCTGCCTCAGCTAGTAATGAAGCACCTGCAGTGCAGGGGGCCTGGGTTCAATACCTGGGTCAGGAAGGTCCCCCGGAGGAGGGCATGGCAACCCACCTCAGTATTCTTGGGCTTCCCTGGTGCCTCAGCTGGTAATGAATCCACCTGCAATGCAGGGGGCCTGGGTTCAAAACCTGGGTCAGGAAGGTCCCCCGGAGGAGGGCATGGCAACCCACCTCAGTATTCTTGGGCTTCCCTGGTGGCTCAGATGGTAAAGAATCACCTGCAATGCAGGAGACCTGGGTTCGATACTTGGGTCAGGAAGATCCCCTGGAGGAGGGCATGGCAACCCATTCCAGTACTCTGGCCTGGAGAATCCCCATGAACAGAGGAGCCTGGTGGGCTACAGTCCATGGGGTTGCAAAGAGTTGGACACAACGAGTGACTAAGCACAGCACAGCATGGTACTGGCACAAAAATGGAAATAAAAACCACAGGATAGAAAACCCAGAGATAAACCCATGCACATATTATCATCTAATCTTTGAAAAAGGAAGCAAGAATATACAATGAAGAAAAGACAGCCTCTTCAATCAAGGGTGCTGGAAAAACTAGACAGCTGCTTATAAAACAATGAAATTAGAACACTCACTAATGCCATACACAAAAATAAACTCAAAATGGATTAGAGACCTTAATGTAAGGTCAAACACTATAAAACTCTTAGAAGAAAACATAGGCAGAACACTCTGATATAAATTTTAGTATCTCTTTTTCAACCTACCTCCTAGAGCAATGAAAATATAAATGACAATTAGCAAATGGGACCTAATTAAACTTAAAAGCTTTTGCATAACAAAGGAACCTATAAACAAGATGAAAAGACAACCCTCAGAATGAGAGAAAACATTTGTAAATGAAGCAAGTGACAAGTTAATCTCCAAAATATGCAAACAGCTCATGCAGCTCAATATCAAAAAACAAACAATCCAATAAAAAAATGGGTGGAAGACTTAAATAGACATTTTTCCAAAGAAGATATACAGATGATCAACAAACACATGGGAAAATGCTAAATATCATTAACTATTAGAGAAATGCAAATCAAAGCTATAATGAGGTATCATCTCACATCTGTCAGAATGGCCATTATTAAAAAATCTACAAACAATAAATGCTAGAGAGGGTGTGGGAAAAAAGGAACACTCCTGCACTGGTGGCAGGAATGTAAATTGACACAGTCACTATGGAGAACTGTTCCTTAAAAAATTAAAAATAGAATTACCACATGACCCAGCAATCCAGTACTGGGCATATACCCAGGATGAACCGTAATTCAGAAAGGCATATGCACCCCAGTGTTCATTGCAGCATGATTTGCAGTAGCCAGGATGTGGAATCAACCTAAATGTCCATCAACCGAGTAATGGATAAAGACAACGTGGTACATACATGTGATAGAATATTAATCAGTCATTAAAAAGAACAAAGCCACGCCACTTGCAGAAACGTGAATTGACATGATTATCATACTAAGTGAAGAAAATCGGCAGAGAGAAACAAATATTGTATATTAACACATGCCGGGAGCCGGCATATTGCATATTGAGTGCATATTGCATATTGAGTGCAGCACTTTTCAGGATCTGGAATAGCTCAACTGGAATTCTATCACTGCCGGGAGCCAGCGTGAGGAACTCCGCCCATGACAAAGGTCATGAGGAAGGAGGCTCGGCATACGCAAAGGCGGGATCGAGCCTCAGGAGTCCCCCTGGAAATCGAGCATATAGTCTGCCTACTTTCTGCTTTAGGCTGTCCCCCACTACCTCTCTGAAAAGTTAGCTTACAGCTCCAGTTAATAATTCCTGGGTGTGACAGTGTTTAACCTACAAACTCCTTGGAAATCCTCTAGCCTGCCTGAATAGGTTTTTCCGGCAACATGTGATTGTTCAGAGCCTCCCAACTGTGAGAAGCAGGAGATGTTCTAACTGTCTAAACACAGATTCTTTTGAGTAGTTAAAAGATTGATTAGAAATTGTATTGATGAAGGGATTTTCACTTGTTGGGCCAATGTTTGCTGCTAAGTCTCCATATCCCTTACCTGCTGTGTCCCTGGCAGTGTATTGGTTAATATAATTGGTGTAAATAGTAGCTTTAATGTTTGTAACCTGGGACCCTTGAGTTAATGTAGCCCACCACACCTTTGCTCTGTAGGAATGCAACTTTATCTAATGCTTTTGGAGGGTGGCTCCTGACCAATCACCTTTAGAGAAAAATAAGTTTTCTGAAGAAAAGGTCTTAAAATGTTAACAGGCCTCCAGGCCAGAAGATGATGCAAATCACCTAAGCTTTTGCATATGATAAGTTTGCAGGAAGAAAGCCTGGTTTGCTGCAAGACTCTACCCTTCCCCCATTATCCTCTGTGCATAACTTAAGGTATAAAAACTACTTTGAAAAATAAAGTGGCCTTGTTCACCGAAACTTGGTCTCACCATGTCGTTCTTTCTCTTACCTTCTGGCTGAATTATTCAGCCTCTTTTCTCCACTGAATTTCCTCACTGAGCTATCCTTATTTCAGCCTCTTTTCTCCACTGAATTTCCTCACTGAGCTATCCTTATTTCAGCCTCTTTTCTCCACTGAACTTTACTGAGTTATCCTCATTCTATTACTCTTTATATCCTTAATTAACATTTAATTAAGCAATTGTTTCCTGATCTTCGCCTATCGAATACCTGGTTCAGCTGGTGCAAACACATGCTTGTGGAATCTAGAAAAACGGTATAGATAATCTTATTTGCAAAACAGAAATAGAGACAGATGTAGAGAACAAATATATGGGCACCAAGTGGGGGAAGGGGGGTGGGGGGTGAACTGGGAGATGGGGGTTGACATACGGACACTACTGACACTGCGTACAGATCAGATAACAAATGAACAACTATTGTGTAACGCTACCCCATCTTCTGTGGTGACCTAGATGGGAAGGAAATCCAAAAAAGAGGAGCTGTGTGTAGCTATAAGAGGAGCTATATGTGTACATATACCCGATTATCTTTGCTTTACAGTGTACGTATACAGGATACATAAGTAAATCAGCTATACCTATACATACAGCTCCTCTTTTTTGGATTTCCTTCCCATTTAGGTCACCACAGAACATGGAGTTATACACAGAACATGTATAACACCACAGAGAATGTTATACAATACGTTCTCATTTGTTACCTATTCTATCAGTTCAGTTCAGTCGCTCAGTTGTGTCTCTTTGCAACCCCATGAATTGCAGCATGCCAGGCCTCCCTGTCCATCACCAACTCTCGGAGTTCACTGAGACTCATGTCCATCGAGTCAGTGATGCCATCCAGCCATCTCATCCTCTGTCATCCCCTTCTCCTCCTGCCCCCAATCCCTCCCAGCATCAGAGTTTTCCAATGAGTCAACTCTTCGCATGAGGTGGCCAAAGTACTGCAGTTTCAGCTTCAGCATCATTCCTTCCAAAGAAATCCCAGGGCTGATCTCCTTCAGAATGGACTGGTTGGATTTCCTTGCAGTCCAACGGACTCTCAAGAGTCTTCTCCAACATCACAGTTCAAAAGCATCAATTCTTCCATGCTCAGCCTTCTTCACAGTCCAACTCTCACATCCATACATGACCACAGGAAAAACCATAGCCTTGGCTAGACAGACCTTTGTTGGCAAAGTAATGTCTCTGCGTTTGAATATGCTATCTAGGTTGGTCATAACTTTCCTTCCAAGGAGTAAGCGTCTTTTAATTTCATGGCTGCAGTCACCATCTGCAGTGATTTTGGAGCCCAAAAAACTAAAGTCTGACACTGTTTCCACTGTTTCCCCATCTATTTCCCATGAAGTGATGGGACCGGATGCCATGATCTTCGTTTATGCAGTACCAATAGTGTATGTATGTCAATCCCTATCTCCAAATTCACCCCACCCACAATATACTCCAGTAAAAATTAATTTATAAATAAAACAGATGAATAGGATTATATCAAACTAAAAAGCTGAACAACAAAGGAAACACTCAACAAAGTAAAATGGATATGAAAGAAAATATTTGCAAACTATCTGATAGGGCTTCCCTGGTGGCTCAGATGGTAAAGAATGTGCCGGCAATGCAAGAGATCTAGGTTCAATCCCTGGGTCAGGAAGATCCCCTGCAAGAGGGCGTGACAGCCCACTCCAGTATCCTTGCCTGGAGAATCCCATGGACAGAGCAGCCTTGTGGGTTACAGTTCATGGGATCACAAAGAGGGACACGACTGAGCAAAAAGCACAGCACATATATCTGATAGGAGGTTAATCTCCAAATACTTAAAGAATTCCTACAATTCAAACAAGCTGAATTTAGAAAAGGCAGAGGAACCAGAGGTCAAATTGCCAACATTTGCTGAATCAGAGAAAAAGCAAGGGAAATCCAGAAAAGCATCTACTTCTGTTTCATTGACTACAGTAAAGACTTTGACTGTGTGGGTCACAACAAATTGTGGAAAGTTCTTCAAGAGGTGGGAATACCAGACTATCTTACCTGCCTCCCGAGAAACCTGTTTGCAGGTCAAGAAGTAACAGTTACAACTAGACATGGAACAACAGGCTGGTTCAAAATTGGGAAAGGGGTATGTCAAGGCTGTATATTGTCACCCTGCTTAACTTAACTTATATGCAGAGTACATCATGTGAAATACAAGGCTGGATGAATCACAAGCTGGAACCAAGATTTCCAGGAGAAATATAAACAACCTCACATAGGCAGATGATTCCACTCTAATGGTAGAAACTGAAGAGGAACTAAAGAACCTCTTGATATGGGAGAAAGAGGGAGTGAAAAAGCTGGCTTAAAAATCAGCATTCAAAAAACTAAGATCAGAGCATCCACTCCCATCACTTCATGGCAAACAGATGGGGGAAAAGTGGAAACAGTGATGGATTTCATTTTCTTGGGCTCCAGAATCACTGCAGATGGTGACTGCAGCCATGAAATTCAAAGACACTTGCTCCTTGGAAGAAAGTTCAGTTCAGTTGAGTCGTGTCCAACTCTTTGTGACCCCATGGACTGAAGCATGCCAGGCTTCACTGTCCCTCACCAACTTCAAGAGTTTACTCAAACTCATGTCCATTGTGGCGGTGATGGCATCCAACCATCTCATCCTCTGTCATCCCCTTCTCCTCCCACCTTCAATCTTTCCCAGCATCAGGGTCTTTTTTAGTGAATCAATTCTTCTAATTAGGTGGCCAAAGTATTGGAGTTTCAGCTTCAGCATCAATCCTTCCAAAGAATATTCAGGACTGATCTCCTTTAGGATGGACTGGTTGAATCTCCTTGCAGTCCAAGGGACTCTCAAGAGTCTTCTCCAACACCACAATTCAAAAGCATCAGTTCTTTGGAACTCAGCTTTCTTTATGGTCAAACTCTCACATCCATACCTGACTACAGGAAAAACTATAACCTTGTTGGCAAGGTAATTTCTCTGCTTTTTAATATGCTGCCTAGGTTGGTCATAGCTTTTCTTCCAAGGAGCAAGTGTCTTTGAATTTCATGGCTGCAGTCACCATCTGCAGTGATTTTGGAGCCCCCCCCAAAATAAAGTGTATTCCACTGTTTCCCCATCTCTTTGCCATGAAGTGATGGGACCAGATGCCATGATTTTAGTTTTTCAAATGTTGAGTTTTAAACCAGCTTTTTCACTCTCCTCTTTCACATCATCAAGAGGCTCTTTAGTTTTCCTTCTCTTTCTGCCATAAGGGTGGAAGAAAAACTTGGAAGAAAAGCTATGACAAATTTAGACAGTGTATTAAAAATCAGAGACATCACTTTCCTGACAAAGGTCTGTATAGTCAAAGCTATAGTTTTTCCAGTAGTCATGTATGGATGTGAGAGTTGGACCATAAAGAAGGCTGAGTGCTGGAGAATTTTTGCTTTCAAACTGTGTTGTTGGAGAAGACTCTTGAGGGTCCCTTGGACTGCAAGGAGATCAAACCAGTCAATCCTAAAGAAAATCAACCCTGAATATTCATTGGAAGGATTGATGCTAAAGCTGAAGTTCAGATACTTTGGCCACCTGATGTCAAGAGCTGACTCATTGGAAAAGATCCTGATGCTGGGAAAGATTGAGGGCAAGAGGAGAAGGGGACACAGAGGTTGAGATGGTTGGATGGCATCACTATCTTAGTGGACATGAATTTGGGCAAACTCTGAGGGATAGTGAACGACAGGGAAGCCTGGCGTGCTGCAAGTTCATGCAATCACATAAAGTCGGACACAACATAGGGACAAAAACATAAATAGGCTAAGGACTTAAGTAGACAGTTCTCCAAAGAAGACATATTCATACAAATATTCAACAGACACGCTGAAAAATGCTCAACATCACTAATCATCAGGGAAATTCAAATCAAAAGCAAAGTGAAACATCATCTAATACTTGTCAGGATGGCTATTTTCAAAACTGAAAATGCAAGGCAACGGATTTTGGCAAGGATGTGGAGAAACCGTACAGTGTGGATGAGAACGCAGAGTGATGCACGTCTATGTAAAAAGTATAAACGTTTCTCAAAAAATGACAACTAGAACTACACATGAACGAACAATCCCTTTTCTGGGTATTTTTCCAAAAGAATTGAAATCAGCATCTGGAAGAGATTTTAGCATTCCTGTGTTCACTGCTGCAGTATTCACAGCTGCCAAGACGTGGACACAATCCAGCTGTCCATCAACAAGTGAATGAACAAAGAAACTGCTGTCTGTACGTACAGTGGAATACTATTTACCCTTTCAGAAAAGGGAAGTTTTGTTCACAAATTTTATGCTAGTGTCCATTGTTGCTTTGCACACCTTATTCAAGAGTCCACGTTGTATTTAGTTGCATTGAGCAGCTTCAGCACATGCAACAAATTCTGACAAGTTCTTTTCATTTTTATTGTTACAAATGTCTTCAAATTTTCCTTGTTTTGGCATCTTAGACACACCCATCATTTAAAAGTGGACATTTAATTTCCAAAAATTGGGTTTTTAAAAATATCTTTGAGATTAACTAATCATTTTGATATTAATTACTCATTTAAAGACTTCCTTCTCTACAGTCACCCTCTGTGCTTTTCCATTCTTTTAATTTTATCAAGGTTTTCAACGGCTAACTCAAAGAGCTCTCTCGGAAAACGTCACACTGCAATTGAAAATATGTGGGCTGTTTTCAAATATTTTTGATAGTTACTTCTAACATAATTCCACAGTAATAAGAGAGCAGCCTATGTGTGATTTCAATGCCTCTACACAATGAAATTTCTGCACCTTGTTTTATGTCCCTGGATATGTTCCAGTGTCTCCTTGTTTATAGTCTATGGGAACTTGAATAGAATTTGTATCCTGCTGTTGTGTGAAAATTGTGTAAATCTTTTTTTTTTTTTTAACTTTATTTTATTTTTAAATTTTACATAATTGTATTAGTTTTGCCAAATATCAAAATGAATCTGCCACAGGTATACACGTGCTCCCCATCCTGAACCCTCCTCCCTCCTCCCTCCCCATACCATCCCTCTGGGTCGTCCCAGTGCACTAGCCCCAAGCATCCAGTATCGTGCATCGAACCTGGACTGGCAACTCGTTTCTTACATGATATTTTACATGTTTCAATGCCATTCTCCCAAATCTTCCCACCCTCTCCCTCTCCCACAGAGTCCATAAGACTGTTCTATACATCAGTGTCTCTTTTGCTGTCTGGTACACCGGGTTATTGTTACTATCTTTCTAAATTCCATATATATGCGTTAGTATATTGTATTTATGTTTTTCCTTCTGGCTTACTTCACTCTGTATAATAGGCTCCAGTTTCATCCACCTCATTAGAACTGTAAATCTTAACTATATTGAATTGGTATATAGTGCTTTTCAGGTCTACTATATCCTTCTACTTTTTGTCTGTTCTATGAATTTTTGAGAAAATAATAATTAATTTTTTCTATTAATATTGAAACTCCAACTAAAAATCTTATCTAGTTAAAAAATAATTATAATACATAGTGGAACTATATGTAACCTGTTCTGTATTTTCCAAGTCTCCTGTAAATGTGTTATCATACTTCCATAACTTAAAAAATAAAACATTTTTTACAAAGGGAAATTTTGCACTATGCAAAAGCATGGGTTTATTATGCTAAGTAAAATAAGCCAATCACAAAATTGTATTATTCCACCCATTTGAGGTACCTAAAATGCTCAAATTCATAGAATCAAACAGTAAGCAGGTGGTTGCAGTGCAACTGGGCAGAGCTATTATTTAGGAGGCATAAATTTTCATCCAAACAAGATGAATAAGCTCTAGAGTTCTGCTGTACAATATTGTACCCACAGCCAACACGTTAAATTTTGTTAGGCAGTAGGTCTCTAAGTGTTCTTTACGTAACAACAACAAAAAAATAATGTGATGTCCTAAATATTCATTTTCGTGGAGTTCAGTCAACAAACTGTGATCTTCCCATACATTGGAGACACTGAAAGCCTGGCTTAGAAGGACAAAGATTACAGTGTTTGGTTAAAAAATCGCAGGCCTGATGTGTAGTGTGACCGTATTTTTGTAAGGAAAAATCAACTTCTACAAAATGCACATGCTCGCTGATGCCACCTCCTCCCCTCATGGTTTCAGAAGTGGACATCAAACTGCTGGCCAAGGTTAGGTCAGGGATTGGCAAAGACACAGGGGCATCCTCACAGCTGGCTCCAAACACCTTCTATTTGCCTGACTTTGTCAGACACTTTTATGGTTTTGAGAATCAAGATTGTTCAGTTATCATGCTTCACTTTCCTCCATCCTCCCCCGGGAAAGAAATATATTTAGGGTGGTCTTCTCTCTCTCATGGGGAGTGACTTGCACAAGGTCAGGATCCACTGGAGGGAGGAGCCCAGAGGGGTCCAGAGGAGGATTTGCTCCTCAGCAGCCATTTAAGACAGAGCAGCGCACTTTGGGTGGAGGAGGGGGGGCGATGGAGCAGCTTTGGACCCCGGCATCCACCCCTGCCACCCCGGGGGACATGTCCACTGAGGTCACGGGGGCTCTGGGCTTGGCTCCTGTTTGCCCCTCTGGAAGCTGAGGGGCTTCTGGGCTTTGCTCACTGGACCTTGAGGTGAAGCAGGATCAGACAAGGGCAGGTGACTGGGGCCCCAGGAGCACACGGAGTCCCAGTTTACCGCAGAGGCTGGGACGCAAAGCGGCTCACCTAATTAGCCACTGGAGGCAGCAAGTTTCACCATGCCCAGTAGAGAGGTCTCCCCAGCAGTGACCCCAGGGTAGGGGCCTGACCTGCTGCCTGGGTGATGCAACAGGAGCTGGGCGGGCAGGTGAGCTGATAGACTCCCCTGCTTCCACCAAGACCCAGGGCCTTCCCACTCCAGAACCCAGAGCACTGGCCTGACGCTCGCTGACACCACAGCATCCTCCCCTACCCACTCCCCACTGGCGCTTCACGGCGTGGGAAGCCAGAGGTGAATGGGGAGGGGTGGGGGTCCTCGATGCCACCTCAGATGCAGCACAGACCTGGGTCAGGAGCTCAGGAGACCTGGGCAAGCAGATCCTGCATGTGTGGGCTTGAGTGAGTCACGACCCTCACCCGGACAGGGTAAGGTCAGGGCAGCCACCCGGAGGGGCTGCAGGAGTGGGAGGAGACCATGTGTGTAAGGGGCAGCAGGGCCGTGTATACAGTAAGCACTCAGGTCTCCTCTCGGCAGGGGAAGTGGGGGTACCCTCCCGCCTGACCAGCCCTGCCTGTGGGCTGCAGGGCCATTTAGACTAAAGGGACAGTTTTCATTATAAACAGAGAGCACCACTGTCTACTTCACTTTCCATGCATTGCTCAGGGTCAGATCAGTACCACCAGACCCTGAGCACGGGCTACTAGGGCACAGACCCCATGCTGGGGGTGCACAAATAACAGACCAAGGCCAGCCTCAGGCCACAGACATGGAATCAAGTACCTGCAGTTTGACATGACCAGGACAGCAAGAGGGGGCATGATCAGGCTGCTGACGGCACAGAGGAGGAAACAGTCACAGCAGAGCAGGCCACAGAGGGTCCCTGGCGAGACGAGAGAGCTAGTGACCCCCGCACGGTGGACAGGGCTAGGCAGGTGTTTCAGACAGAATGAGACAGTGGAGGAGTCTGCCTCCTGAGAAATCTGTATGCAGGTCAGGAAGCAACAGTTAGAACTGGACATGGAACAACAGACTGGTTCCAAATAGGAAAAGGAGTGTGTCAAGGCTGTATATTGTCACCCTGCTTATTTAACTTATATGCAGAGTATATCATGAGAAACACTGGGCTGGAAGAAGCACAAGCTGGAATCGAGATTGCTGGGAGAAATATCAGTAACCTCAGATATGCAGATGACACCACCCTTATGGCAGAAAGTGAAGAACTAAAGAGCCTCTTGAGGAAAGTGAAAGAGGAGAGTAAAAAAAGTTGCCTTAAAACTCAACATTCAGAAAACTGAGATCATGGCATCCAGTTCCATCTCTTTGTGGCAAATAGATGGGGAAACAGTGGAAACAGTGAAAGACTTTACTTTTTGGGGCTCCACAATCACCGCAGATGGTGACTGCAGCCATGATATTAAAAGATGCTTACTCCTTGGAAGGAAAGTTATCACCAACCTAGATAGCATATTAAAAAGCAGAGAAATTACTTTGCCAATAAAGGTCCATCTAGTCAAGGCTATGGTTTTTCCAGCAGTCATATATGGATGTGAGAGTTGGACTATAAGAAAGCTGAGTGCTGAAGAATTGATGCTTTTGAACTGTGGTGTTGGAGAAGACTCTTGAGAGTCCCTTGGACTGCAAGGAGATTCAACCAGTCCATTCTAAAGGAGATCAGTGTTGAATATTCACTGGAAGGACTGATGCTGAAGCTGAAGCTCCAATACTTTAGCCACCTGATGCAAAGAGCTGACTCATTGGGAAAGACTCTGATGCTGGGAAAGACTGAAGGCAGGAGGAGAAGGGGATGACAGAGGGTGAGATGGTTGGATGGCATCGCTGACTCAATGGACATGAGTTTGAGTAAACTCCGGGAGTTGGTGATGGACAGGGAGGCCTGGCGTGCTGCAGTCCATGGGGTCTCAAAGAGTCGGACTCTTTGCGGAATCACTCGGATGACTGAGCGACTGAACCGCACTGAACTGAAAGAAATGAAGGAAGTGGTCAGAGAACCTGGCTGGGGACAAGCAAAGACTGGGGTCACCAAGCCTGAAAGGAAAAAGTCTAGAGAGGGAGGAAGCAGGGGCAAAAAACTGCTTGTTCATCTCACGTGACTTGAGGCAAGGTTACTTCTAACTCATCCTGGTGTCTGTCTGATCCATAAGGAAGCGGCATCTGTGCAGTAAATTAAGTGCTGTATGTGTTCCCTTTCAGTCTGGCTTGAGATCCTTCAGAGGAGGCGGTGGCGGCTGCTCCCCGGGTCAGCAAGGGCAGGTCTCCTGTGGACCCCTCTCCAGTGCCACGGCTTCAGGACGCGGACAAGTGCTCCAGCCCTCCACCTTCACTACAACACATGCAGAAGTGTGCACAGAGTCACACTCGGTGTCCAGGCATGATAGCAAAGCAGACCCCCGCCTAGGAAGCATGCAGGCCAAGACACGCTCTACCCCTCGTCTCAGCTCAGCAGTTCACATGCCCCACGTGCCCTGGCTGTTCAGGAGCCCCAGCTTCCATTGATCCCTGGTAACGTAGGCACTGTCCTGACGTTTAAGGTAATCATGGTATTTCTTTTCAAACTTCAACTTTTTATTGTATGTTGGAATATACTTGATCAACAATGTTGTGATAACTTCAAGTGTACAGCAGAGTTATTTGGCTAACGTACCTGTATTCACTCCTTTTCAAATTCTTTTCCCATTTATTTTGTCACATAGCATTGAGCAGAGTCCCTGTGCTGTGCAGTAGGTCCTTGTTGGCGATCCATTTTAAATATTGCTGTGTGCGCGTGCATCCCAAACTCCCTAGCTATCCCTTCCCCCCAGTCTTCCTCCCCAGTGACCATAAGTTTGTTCTCTAAGTCTGTGAGTCTGTTTCTGTTTTGTAAATACTTCTATCATTTCTTTCTAGATTGGGCATATATGCAATATCATGCAATGTTTCTCTTTGCCTGACTTCACTCAGTATGACAATCTCTAGGTCCGTCCATGTTGCTGCAAATGGCATTTTTTATTCTTTTTAATGGCTGAGCCCCAGGTGGGTAGTAATCAAGAACCCACCTGCCAACGCAAGAGATGCCAAATTGATGCCTGGGTCAGGAAGATTCCCTGGAGAAGGAAATGGAAACCCCTCCAGTGTTCTTGCCTGGAAATTTCCTTGGACAGAGGAGTCTGGTGGGCTACTGTGCGTGTAGTTGTGGAGTCGACGCGACTGAGCAGCTGAGCGCACACACACGCGCAATGCTCCCATAACGTGTTTCCGCGTCTTCCTTGCCCCTCCTCCGCTGATGGGCATTCGGGTTGCTTCCATGTCCTGGCTGCTGTGAACAGCGGGGTGCAGGCATCCTTTCAGACCATGGTTTTCTCCAGATACACGCCTAGGAGGGGGATCGCTGAATCATATGGTAGCTCTATTTTTAGTTTTTCGAGGACGCTGCCTCCAGTTCTCCACAGTGGCTGCACCAATTTACATTTCTACCAACAGTGGAGCTTGCCTGCGTTCTTCATTTCCTTCCATTCCTTTGCATTCACTGAAAACTGTTATTATTCCATTTCTTCTTTATATTACTTGGGATGTTTCACATTCCTTCACTTTTTCTCTCAGTTGTTACAAAAAAATTAAACTTGCATTTTTGAATTAATACAACTCACAATAGCATTTTTATTTACTTTCTGAACAAGGCAAAAAGCCTTAGACTATTTGTACCCTAATTGCCCCCTCCTGAATTGCATACATTTGGTGTTTTCTATTTTAATCCCTCTCTGTTTTAACCTTCAAGCATTTTATAAAATCCACATTTATTTAGATATCTCAATATTTTCGCCCTTTCCCTTGATTTCGTTGTTTCTGCCATCTCTGAGTTTCCATCTGGGATCAATTTCCTTTTACCTGAAGATCATCTTTCAGGATTTCCCGTGGTTTGTGTCTGTTAGTGACAAACTCTCTCCGTTTTATCTTGCTGGTAAATCTTTTTATAGCACCCTCCTTCTTTTGTTTTTGTTTAAATTGAGAAACAATTCTTATATGACAAACTTTTACAATTTCACAATTTTAAAGTGTATAAGCAGGTGTGTTTTCCTTTTTGTTTTAGCATATTCACGATGCTGTCTGTCATCACCACTAGCTAGTCTCAGAATATTCTCCACCCTCCTGGTCTCCCAGCCCCTGGCTACTGCTAATGTACTTTTTGCCTCTGCGTTTGCCTTTTCTGGACATTTCCATGGAATCATAGGATTTGTGCCCTTTCAGATCTGGTTTTGTTTACTTAGCATTGTTTTCAAGGCTTCTCCATATTTTGTCTTGTATTAGAACTTTATTCCCTTTATGGCTAAATATTATTCCATTCTACGGCTATATCAAATTTTGTCTATTCCTCATTTGATGGACATTTGGCTCACATCCACTTTCTGGCTATTATGAATACTGCTATTATAAATATTTGTGTACAAGCCTTTAAGTGACTTTATGTTTTCAGTGCTCTTGGGTTACATGCCTAAGAGGGGATTGTTACTGTACACTCTGGTAGCTCTACTGTTTTCTGGAGCAGCTGCGCCACTTTTACATCTATATTAATGTTGTGTGATGGTTCCAGTTCCCCCGCATCCTCACTGACAGGTGCTCTCCTCTGCTTTTTCACTATGGACGTTCTAGTGGGTTGAGTGGATCTCATACTGGGCTTCAGCCCTGATTCCTCTAATGACTAATGATGTTGAACATCTTCTCCTGTACTTAATGGCCATTTGTGTATCTTCTTTGGAGAAATGCTTATTCAAGTCCTTTGCCCATTTAAAAAATTGATTGTCTTTTTGTTGCTGAGTTGTAAGAGTTCTTTATGGTTTATGGAGATGAGGTCCTTATCAGATATATAATCTGCAGACATTTTATCTCATGGTTTTTATTTTCATTTTCTTGATAATGTCCTTTGAGACATAAAGTATTTTAATTTCGATGAAATCCAATCATTTTCTTACTATTGTTGCTTGTGTTTTTGAGTTATATTTAGGAAAATGCTGACTAATCCCAGGTCATGACAATTTACACTGACCTTTTCTTCTATTCTAATAGTTTCAGTGCTTACTTTTAGGGCTTTTCCTGTTTTGAGTCAATTTTTGTAAGTAGTGTGAGGTAGACCTTTTCATTCCTTTTTTTGCATGTGGATTTCCAGTTATTCCATCACTGTTTGTTGAAGATTTTATTCTTTTCCTATTAATTGGTCTTGGCACCCTGTTGAAAATCAACTGGCTACAAATGGATGGAAAGCCAACCCGAAGTCTTACTGCTGCAGTAGATTCTTTGAAGGGACAGTCTGTTTTTCCTCAGGCTGCATTTGAGACTTCTCCCTCTGTTTCAGTTTTAAATATTTTTACTCTGATATACATGAATGTGCTGTTCTTTGCATTAACTCTGCTTTAATTTAATAGGCCTCGTGAATCTGCAGATTAATATTTTCCATTGGTTTGATAAAACACTTGGCCATCATCTCTTCCAATTCAGATTCAGCCTGTCTCTCTGTCTCCTTTTTTAGTAACTTACTTCTGTGGATGCATCCTTGGTGGTTCCGAGTATCAAATACATGTTTTGCAAGTTTTTTTTTTTTTTCTATTGTCACCAGTAGTTCCACAAAACAAGCAACAGAGCAAAAAGTCACTGCCCGGGCACTGGGCCTCTCGGACTTTCTTTCCAAAACTGGTTTATGTCTCCAGGGCAAAGAACTCTCAGCACTGGAATCCCCGGTCCTCTGTGTTTATCTTGAACTTCGTTAGCAATTCTTCACTAAGTCATTAACTAACTCTCCTAAATGTTCAATCAAATTTCATTTTTATTGTTGATCTTTTCTAATAGTCTTCAGCAGGAAGTTTAGTTTGGGTTAGCTAGTTCACCATCACTGGAGGTGTAATTCTGCTGGTCTGAGGACTGAGGTCATGTCACCCCATGGAAATGGAAACCTCTCAGTAATGACTTTTCAGGAGTTCTTGCTGGAGGGATTTGAGGGTGGTCTGCAGACCCAGGCCCTGCTCTTTGCTCTGTTCCTGGTCCTGTACGTGGTGGCCATCCTGGGGAACCTCACCATGATCATGGTCATCACCCTGGATGCCCGTCTGCACTCCCCAATGTACTTCTTCCTCAAGAACCTCTCCTTCCTGGACCTGTGCTACTCATCTGTCATCGCCCCCAAGGCCCTGGTCAACTTCCTGTCCTCCTCCAAGGTCATCACTTTTGCAGGCTGTGCCACTCAACTGTTCTTCTTCTCCCTGATGTGCACCAGCCAGGGGTTCCTCTTGGCCGTGATGGCCTATGACCGCTTCGTGGCCATTGGCAGCCCCCTGCGCTATCCCATCACCATGTGCCCCTCAGTCTGTGCCCGCCTGGTGCTGGGCTGCTACTGTGGGGGCTGCCTCAACTCCATCCTGCAGACCAGCTTCACATTCAGCCTCCCGTTCTGCAGCTCCAACCACGTCAACCACTTCTTCTGTGATGTGCCCCCCCTGCTCCGGGTTGCCTGTGGCGACACAGCCCTCAATGAGCTGCTCTTGTTTGGCATCTGTGGGGTCATCATTGTGGGTGTGACAATTGTGGTCTTCATCTCCTATGGCTACATCATAGTGACCATCCTGAGGATGCACTCAGCAGCTGGACGCCACAAAATCTTCTCCACCTGTGGCTCCCACATGACTGCAGTGACGGTCCTTATTGGGACTGTCTTTGTCATGTATGCCCAGCCGGGAGCTGTGGAGTCCATGGAGCAGGGCAAGGCGGTCTCTGTCTTCTATACCCTGGTCATCCCGATGCTGAACCCTCTCATCTACAGTCTGAGAAACAAGGATGTGAAGGATGCCCTGCGGAGACTGGGCCAGAAGCACACAGCCACGTGAAGGAGGGTGGCCAGAGAGGAGGCATGGATTTGATCCTTGGTCAAGGAATTAATATCCTAAAACTGTTCTCTTGAATTTTTGTGTACTTAAAAAGTAGGCAAAATTAATTTTAATAGAATAAAATTGTCAAAGGACTTAAACAACTTGATTTCAGGATTTACTATAAAAACCAGAGAAATCACAACAGTGTAATTTGGGCATACTGAAACAGAATCAAGAATACAGACTAAATTTATGTATATAAGGTCCATTTATTTTTGACGTAACTGGCAGGCTAATTCAATGGAGAAATAGTGTTTTCAACAAGTTGTTCTGAAACAATTGAACATCCATATGCAAAAAGACACACATCAACCCCAATAATGATTAACTCAAAATAGACAAGATTCCTAAGTATAAAGTGTAAAAATTTAAAACCTGTGGAAGAAAATGCAGGAGACCATCTTTAAAACTTTGGGTTAGGCAAGCATTTCTTTGATAGGACACAAGTTGTGTAAGCTACAGAGGGAAACATTTGATAATTAGAACTTTATACAAGTTAAAAATATTTAGTTTACAGAGACACATTGAAACAGTAAAAGAAACAGACATGAAAAAAATATTTGCAAAACATGTATTTGATAAAAGACATACTTAGAGTATATTAAGAACTCTTAAAACTCCATAATAAGATATCTGAATTAAAAAGACACCTGAATTATAAAAAAGGCCAAAGGGGACCTCTGATTCCCGGTTCCACATGTAAAACTCTTAAAAATTGCCACTCCATCCCGATAACAAATAAAAAGCTAAACAGACTGACAAAATTACAACCATATTCTTGGATAACTTACATTTGTATAGCATAGTTTATAAACATAATTTTTTTCAAAATGATTGTGTAACCATGTAAAGACATTATATGGAATCATGTAAGCTGGATTGTTAATATAGATTATCTAAGGCAATGGCACCCCGCTCCAGTACTCTTGCCTGGAAAATCCCATGGATGGAGGAGCCTGGAAGGCTGCAGTCCAAGAGGGTCACTGAGGGTCAGACACGACTGAGCGACTTCACTTTCACTTTTCACTTTCATGCATCGGAGAAGGAAATGGCAACCCACTCCAGTGTTTTTGCCTGGAGAATCCCAGGGACAGGGAAGCCTGGTGGGCTGCCATCTATGGGATCACACAGAGTTGGACACGACTGAAGTGACTTAGCAGCAGTAGCAGCAAGGTCATACACTGGAGAAAGGAATAGCAATCCACTCCCGCATTCTTGCCTGGAGAATTCATGGACAAAGGAGCCAGGTGGGCTACAGTGCATGGGGTCACAAAGAATTGGACACAACTGAGTGAGTAACACACACACACACACATCATACATGGCTTTCCTGATGGCTCGGGTGGTAAAAAATCTGCATGCAATGTGGGAGACCTGGGTTCTATCCCTGGTTTGGGAAGATCCCCCAGAGAAGGGATGGTACCCACTCCAGTATTCTTTCCTGGAGAACTTCATGGACAGAGGAGCCTTGAGGGCTACAGCCCATGGGGTTGCAAAGAGTCAGACACAACTGAGTGACTAACACTTTCACACTTTTCACACAAGGTCATATATGGGCTTTCTAAGTGGCTCAGTAGTAAAAGAAACAAACAAAAAACAACAAAAAAAAGACTACCTTCAATGCTGGAGATGCAGGAGATTCAGGTTTAATCTCTGGATTCAGAAGGTCCCCTGGAGGAAGAAATGACAACCCATTCCAGTATTCTTGCCAGGTAATCCCATGGACAGAGGAGCCTGGCAGGCTACAGTCCATGAGGTTGCAAAGAGTCAGACATGACTTAGCTATTGAGCATGCACGCACCTAAGGTCACATATAAGCTTGTGTTATATGCTTATATGTTAGGAAGGAAACTGATCCAATTTTTTAAAGGAAAGGGGAAAATGACTACAGAAAACTCTGCCAACAATCATAAAAACAGCTTAAAAATCTGTATATAAAAATGTTTATTCATTTAAAGAAATTATATATTTGTGTATATAGAAAGAAATTAAAAACTATTTACATTCAGAAATTGAAACTTAATCATCTTTAAAGGAGTGACCCAAGTCTAGAGAACCTAGCACTGAACCTGGGCACATACAGAAACATGGCAAATGTGGGCAGAAGACATTTGGCTACAGGCACAATACTCAGGAGCAGCTTAGGCTGCAAGGACATGCTATTTTATATTACAAGATGCAAGAAATCAACTCCTTGTGCTTTTCTCGGATTACCTCCCATCGTCACTGCAGTTTTGAACACAGTTGTCAAGCACAGACATTAAGGTAGTCCTCACAGGGAAGGTCAAGAACTAGCCAAGCAAGTATCCCAGGAAGACAAAAGAAAAGCAGGTGCTATTTTGACCCAAGAGGAAGTGTGGCCAGCATGCTCGAGAAACATTAAAGAGGCCACAACAAGCTATCGAAAATTCTTACAGAGATGGGAATACCAGACCACCTTTCCTGTCTCCTGAGAAACCTGTATGTAGGTCAAGAAGCACCATTTAGAACCAGGCATGGGACAATGGATTGGTTCCAAATTGGGAAAGGAGCATGTCACAGCTGTATATTGCCACCCTGTTTATTTAACTTATATGTAGAGTACATCATATGAAATTCTGGGCTGGATGAATCACAAGCTGGAATCAAGATTACCAGGAGAAATACCAACAACTTCAGATATACAGATGATACCACCCTAATGGCAGAAAGTGAAGAGAAATTAAAGAGCCTCTTGATGAGGGTGAAAGAGGAGAGTGAAAAACCTGGCTTAAAAATCAACATTTAAAAACTAAGATCATGGTATCTGGTCCCATCACTTCAATAGTTGGGGAAAAGGTGGAAACGGTGGTAGATTTTATTTTCTTGGGTTCCAAAATTGCTGAGGACAGTGACCCACAGCCACAAAATTAAAAGACACTTGCTCCTTGGAGGAAAAGCTATGACAAACATAGAAAACATATTAAAAAGCAGAGACTTAACTTTGCCAACAAAGTTCTATATAGTCAAAGCTATGGTTTTTCCAGTAGTCATGTACAGATATGAGAGTTAGACCATAAAGAAGACTGAAGAATTGCTGAAGAATTGATGCTTTTAAACTGTGGTGCTGGAGAAGACTCTTGAGAGTCCTTGGATAACAAGGAGATCAAACTAGTCAATCCTAAAGGAAATCAACCCTGAATATTCACTGGAAGGACTGATGCTGAAGTTGAAGCTCCAACTGACCACCTTGTGCAAAGAGTCAACTCATTGGAAAGGATTCTGAGCTGGGAAATATTGTGGAACTGTAAGATGAGATGATAAGGCTATGAAGCCAGATGATGTCATTCAGCCAGTGACAGCAAGGAGGAAAACTCAGACCCCGAGTCCTGGGCACTGCCACAATCAGAAGTCAGCAAGTGCAAGATCCATAAGGAAGCTAGGAGGAAGCAGCTGGTGAGTCAGGTTAAACAGGTCAATCAGCTATGAGAGTGTGGCTTCCAAGGACTCATACCGCACCAATAGGTACCTGGATTCTTAGAGGAATGCCCAAGTCAGAACAGCGTGCCATTTCAGGAACAAAAAGGTGATCAAAGGCTGGTAGGTCAGGTCTAGATTTGGACCAAATAGAAGAGCTGCCCACTGGCTAAAAATGAGACAGTTTGATGTTATTAAGGATAGTAATTACAATACATTCAAATACATCAAATACATTCAATATGAATTCATAATAATACAAAAAAACTTAGTCACCATTGGAGAATGCTAACGAATCAATTCAATGTTTTTGAACTGCTCCTGATAAAGAAAGAAGCAAGTGTGCTGCTTCTCCTACATGAACTGAAGCCCAAAGGAATCGGAGAGTAGAGGAGGAAGTTCATCTTTGTAGGTGGCATTAGAGGGTATTAACCTAAGTGAGACGAGTCAGACAGGAAAAGAAAATACCGTATGACTCCACTTACATTTTGAATCTAAAAACAAATAAGCAAACAGAACAGAAATAAACTCACAGATACAGAGAATAAATGAGTGGTCGCCAGAAGGGAGGACACTAAAGGGGATAAATAGGTGAAGGGAATGTACAAAAATAAATCACTGGGCTGTCATATGCAGCATAAGGGATGTAGTCAAAAGTGTTGTAAAAACTGTGTGTGGGGACAGATAGTTACCAGACTTGTTCAAGTGATCATTTCATAATATATGTAAATGTCAAATCACTATGCCGTACACCAGAAACTAACATAGGATTCAACATCAACTATAACACACACAGACTCACATACATACTACAATTAAAAATATGTTCACATGGCCAGGCTCACCTGAGATAATGTATGTGAATAAAACACCTCAAGCAATGACTAGTACAAAAGATATGATTGATGGGTAAATTTTAATTGTGCCCTAATGGGTGATGATTCCAAAGAGAAACCAAATATTTAATCTTTCTTTCATACTTCACCCAAACCGAATATCCATGACCCTGTTTTAAATAACAAGAATGATAATTTAAATACATGGCCAAAATACTCCCTAAAGTGAGTCTGATGCCAGTAGGAATAATTTTGGCTGAGTGCCTCTCACATAGGAGAGAGGTCAGGGGTCTGAGGCAAAATCTTGTTTCCATTTGGGGCAGAAACTCTCTTGGGCTCCTGGTCTATCATCCAAGGGCATGGAGGGTATTTGCACTGGAGTTGGTGCCCAGAACTCCAGTCACAGCATTCACCTTTCTCATCTAGGACAGAAAAAATGATTTATTTTTATATTACACACATTTAGAGAAAAAATCATGAAGTCATATTTACTCATAGAATTCACCATCTTGCAGCTAAAGAGAATGAAATTTGCCTAAATGCCACTATAACTTTTGCCTGTTCAAAATTGTTGTCCTCCAAAGTTAAAGATTTTCATGATTTTATAGATTGATGCTATCCGCCCTTGATAGAGTTCCTACACAATGAACAAATTGATTAAACATAGAATGCACCATGTCAAAGGATATCCAAAGGAATTAAGGAAAAGAAGCAGGAGGAAAATGTCCTGAAAAAAATCACTTCCTCTAAGTGCTATTCCAGCGGAAACTGCAGTGTTGTCACATATCTAGTATAAAAATGAGAAAATGCCAATGCCTGAAAATACTTTGAAAACTTAGGAGAATTCATTGGCAGCAGGAAACACAGATAAAAACAAAAGGGTAGAGATTTAGCACCTTATGAAAGTAAGGGTAAATGGGGAAACAAAGAATCCTACTGCTCATTTTGTTTCATTGGTAAAATCATGTCAAGAAATACTTAGGCAGATAAGTGGCTAAATAGTATGTGATGCAGTTGCTCATGAAGAGTGCTGAAGGGGCAGAATGATTTACAGCAAGGACGATTCACCCTCTTGTTCTCATGGAAGTTATGAATGTAGGCAGTCCAGACCCATAGAGACTTGGTGAAAAAACTGCAACAGAAGAGAGGAATTGTCATGGATTATCAATCCTCTGTTCATGGGGTTCTCGGTGCAAGAATACTGAAGTGGTTTGCCGTTCCTTTCTCCAGGCTTCAACAGTATGTGAACCATGAACTTCCAGATGTTCAAGCTGGGTTTAGAAAAGGCAGAGGAGCCAGAGATCAAATTGCCAACATCCCCTGGATCATAGAAAAAGCAAGAGAGTTCCAGAAAAACATCTAATTCTGCTTTATTGCTATGCCAAAGCCTTTGACTGTGCAGATCACAGTAAACTGTGGAAAATCCTTCAAGAAATGGAAATACCAGGCCACCTGACCTCCCTCCTGAGAAATAAATCTGTATGCAGGTCAAGAAGAAACAGTTAGAATTGGACATGGAATAACAAACTGGTTCCAAATCAGGAAAGGAGTATGTCAAGGCTGTATATTGTCACCCTGCTTATTTAACTTCTATGCAGAGTACATCATGAGAAATGCTGTGCTGGATGAAGCACAAGCTGGAATGAAGATTGACAGGAGAAATATCAATAACCTCAGATATGCAGATGACACCACCCTTATGGCAGAAAGTGAAGAAGAACTAAAGAGCCTCTTGATGGAAGTGAAAGAGGAGAGTGAAAAAGTTGACTTAAAACTCATCATTCAGAAAACTAAGATCATGGCATCCGGTCCCATCATTTCATGGCAGATAGATGGGGAAACAGTGAGAAACTTTGTTTTTATGGGCTCCAAAATCACTGCAGATGGTGACCGCAGCCATGAAATTAAAAGACACTTGCTCCTTGGAAGAAAAGTTTTGGCCAATCTAGACAGCTTATTAAAAAGCAGAGACATTACTTTTCCAGCAAAGGTCCATCTAGTCAAAGCTATGGTTTTCCCAGGAGTCATGTATGGATATGAGAGTTGGACTCTGAAGAAAGCTGAGTGCCAAAGAATTGATGCTTTTGAACTGTGGTGTTGGAGAAGACTCTTGAGAGTCCCTTGGATTGCAAGGAGATCCAACCAGTCCATACTAAAGGAAATGAGTCCTGAATATTCATTGGAAGGGCTGATGCTGAAGCTGAAACTTCAGTACTTTGGCCGTCTGATACAAAGCGCTGACTTATTTGAAAAGACCCTGATGCTGGGAAAGATTGAAGTCAGGAGAAGGGGATGACAGAGGATGAGATGGCTGGATGACATCACCGACTCAATGGACATGAGTTTCAGTAGACTCTGGGAGTTGGTGATGGACAGAGAGGCCTGGCATGCTTCAGTCCATGGGGTCGCAAAGAGTTGGGCACAACTGAGTGACTGAACTGACTGAACTGATCAACCCTCTGTGCCCACAGTTATCCAACACTGTGGTCACTGGAGCAGCTTATAGATCACTTCTCTCCCATGGAACCAGGACTTCTTAAAATGGAAAGTTTTAGAGTTGAGTAGAGTAATTGAATGGCAAAAACTAAGATGGAAGGAAAGGAACCTTAATAAAGTAAGATTAAGATGAGAAAATTAATGAGCTTAAAAAAAATGTGCCTTTCTACTCAGGAATACACATCTAGATATCCACTTAAGAGGGGAAGATGTCCATTGCATAATATTCGTTACTGAGTAAGGAATATAAAGAAAGAAACAACCTAACGTGTCTCTACTAAGCAGATTCCACAAGTAAATTGTTGTACATTACCATGTTTAAAACAATTGAAATAACTGAACTAGAATATGGAATAACTGGGAAAGATGCTGAAGATCCCTGCAAAGTGCATTTTGACATAGAGCTGGAGAACAAGATAAAACAGTAAAGTGTATTGCTGACTTTGCCAAGTGAAAGCAGACTCCCTCACCACCCTCCTGCTTCAGTCACCAGGGCCACCATAGCTAATTAACACAAATTTGGTGACTTATAGCAAAAGGAATTTTACTCTTAGGTCATAATGCTGCTGCTGCTGCTGCTAAGTCGCTTCAGTCGTGTCCGACTCTGTGCGACCCCACAGACGGCAGCCCACCAGGCTCCCCCGTCCCTGGGATTCTCCAGGCAAGAGCACTGAAGTGGGTTGCCATTTCCTTCTCCAATGCATGAAGGTGAAAAGTGAAAGTGAAGTTGTTCAGTCGTGTCTGATTCTTAGCGACCCCATGGACTGTAGCCCACCAGGCTCCTCCATCCATGGGACTTTCCAGGCAGGAGTACTGGAGTGGGGTGCCATTGCCTTCTCCGGAGGTCGTAATGATAGATGTTCAAAATCAAGTTGTCAGCAGAGACCACTGCCCTTGAAAACTCTCGACAAACATTCTTCCTTGCGTCTTCCTGGAGGCTCCTGGCATCTGGGGCATTCCTCCCCCTGTGCTGCGTCCCTCCAACCTCCGTCCATCTTTACATGCGCTTTGCCCTGTGCCTTTGTGTCTCCGTGTCGTTTTCTCTTCCTATAAAGACCCCAGTCATTGGACTTAGGGTCTACCTAATCCAGCATGACCTCATGCTAGCCGATTCCTTTGGAAATAAGATCCTACTCTGGTTTTCTGGGTAGACATTATTATTATTATTTTTTTTTGGAGGGAGACACTTTTCACCTTATTACAGTGATATTCTGGTGTCTCGAGGGCATTTAAATTCTGCAGTTGCTGAGTGTTTTTGACTATTTGTGCTGAGGAGGTTCAATTAGTTAATATTTTAAATCTAACGTATTACTCTAATTTTCCCCTTGTTTTATCAATTACTGGGAGATGTATGATAAAATGTGCACTATTATTTGGATGTATGTATTTCATTTTTAAATTAATTTCATTGGAGTGCAGTTGTTTTACGTTTCATTAATTTCTACTGAACAGCACAGTGAACTAGCTACACATACACATATATTCCCCCTTGGATTTCCTCCCGGTTCAGGCCACCACAGTGTGTTGGGTCCAGTCCCCTGAGCCATACAGTAGATTCTCATTAAGCGTCCATTTTATACATCGTATCAGTAGTGTATGTGGGTCAGTCCCAACCTCCCAATTATTTGGATGTATATATTAATTTAAATTATACTTTCTGTATTTTTCTAATAATCACATATCACCTTCAGACAGTGAAGAATCTGCCTGCAATGCAGGAAACTCAGGTTCAATCCCTGGGTTGGGAAGATCCCCTGGAGAAGGGAATGGCAACCACTCCAGTATTCTTGCCTGGGCAATCCCATGGACAGAGGAGGCTGGTGGGCTACAATCCACGGGTTCGCAGAGAATCAGACACAACTAAACTACTCACTGTCTCATTTTCACTTTGGATTTCTAACCAGGATTACAGTGATCCAGCACATATATTTAAACTGATTTAGCACATATATTCAAGTCTTCATTGAGGGTCAGGCCACACCGAAGACAGGACACTATTTCTGTGCATCTAATGATAATAGAATAGAAAGGGCTGTGCTTGGAACACAGGTCCAGATTTATTACCCATCAGTTTTCCTCAAAACAACCAGTGGGGGTGGGGTGGGGGTGGGGGGGTGGGGATGGGCCATGGACCAAGATGTCACACCTGCTGCCCGGAGGACACCGCTCCAAGGAGGGCCACTGGGCCCCTCTAAGTTCTCTTCCTTCTCTCCTGTTGGCCCCCTGTGCTTCCTGAGGGGGTTCAGGCTTCTTGCCTCCTCTGTCTTGCATTGAGGGGAATCAGAGCAAGATTGGCCACGGGAGGGCAGCTTCCAGGGACCCAGGGAGTTGGGTGTCCCAGTGCACTAAGAGCCCAAGTCTCACCTAATTGGCCATTTGAGGCCTGTATTCCCAGCTAACTGAGATAGATACATCTTCCCCAGCAGAGAGACCCTGAAGTGCAGGTTTCAGGACATACCACCCAAGCACAGGATCAGATCTAAAGGAGCAAGTGAACTGAATCCTCCTATCCCTTACTTGTTCTAAGACCCAGGAGCTTCCTCAGCAAGAACATGGACACTGGACAGACCCTCACTGGGAACACAGGAGTCCTCTGCTAACCCCTCCCCACTCTCACTTCCCTGCACAGGAAGCCAGAGCTGAACAGGGTAGTGTCCTGGGCTCCACGTCATCATCAGCACTGACCTGGGTCAGGAGTCCCATCCTCCCCGGGAGCACAGGGTCCTGAGTGAGCCGTCCCCCTCCTGACATCACAGGAGCAGGGCAGTCATCACTCAGCAGGGCGTGGTCAGCATCACTGACAGGTGAGTCCTGGGGGCCGGCCCCCGTCCACCCCTGCTGCACTGCACAGGGTCGTTGAGGGCAGCCGGTCTGAACTTAAAGAGAATAGAAATAATCAGTGGGTCTCTTATAAGTGTGGGGTTTAGTTCATTGCCTGAGGCTCTCTTTTCTGACAAGCTCCAGGCTCTGCTGGATGCTATAGGCCCTCAGACCACATGTGAGATCAGCTCACAAGGAAGGATTCAGCCATAGTTAACACAAATTGAGGCTTGCAGATAACAACTGATTTTTTTTGCTTTATTAGGCAAGACTTTCTCAGGCTCAATTCACACAGGTTTACTAAAGCCACTAAAATAGCCTCACTGGATCATCTCAACAAGCCAAAGGAATGTGTGAGTTTGTTTTTTATAACAAAGCTGGTAGCTTGGCTTCCTAGAAGAAAAGCCAGTCCCTCCTCTGGGGCTCCCCCAGGCATCCTAGGGTCACTGCTGTGATGACCCGAGGCCCCTGATGCAGACGAATTGTCCTGGAAAACATTCACAAACATGAAGCTAGGAACCCCAAGGACATAGGAGCAAGGCCAGTCAACCTGAGAATGGTGGAAGATGGTCACTTTGGTCACATTTGCCAGGATTATGTTTGTGAGGACCTGGCTGAGCAGAGGTGGACAGCTAGGTCATGGCCACCTCAGCTGTGAGCACAGGGGCACAGGAACTGGCTGGGTACCAGGGTGTGCAGCCAACATGTGTAGGGCAGACCCTCAACTCCACCCTGAGCACCAGCTCCAGCCCTGAATTTGAGAGGGATCTGCCTGGACATCCAGGTCAGACTGTCCTGCTCTGCTGTCATGTGAGGGTGGGGGTCAAATAGCCCAGGAGAGGAAAGCTGGACAACCTCCATGGTCATCAACCACTCCTTTGTTGGAAAGTATAGAATCTTTCAGGGCACCTTCTAAGAAAACTTCAAGAGAAGTTCCTGAGAAGAAACGTGGAGGTCATTGCTTCTCCAGAGGAACCACTGACCACCCAGCCTCTGCTGGCACACCCCCTCTCTTTCCAAAGTAAGCCAGCTCGCGATGCTATAGATCTGACCTCTAGACCACATGGGCTCTGCTCTGAAATACACCTTCTTATTGATCCTCATCTACACTGTGGGAGACGCTGCAGCTCTGGGCCCTCCATCCTTCACTACTCCTCCCCCTTCAGGCTGCATCTCCCCTGATAATTCCTCTGGCCATCACAGAGCTGGTCCCCATGTGCCATGAGAGTGTGGTGGTCAGCCCTGCTCAGGGCAGACCAGGGAGGTCTGGGCTGTTGCAGGGACAGGAAGCAGCACCCAGCAGGAGGACGGAGACACTGAGCAGATGTGACAGTGTTGGAGGCTCCCACTGCTCCAAGCAATCACTACACAGGGTGTGCAGAGGAGCCAGGGGCATGGAAGTAAGGACAGGAGAAGACATGCCCATCTCCTGAATGAGTCACAGCCCCTGTCCTGCTGCTTCTCAGACTGTGCAGCTGGGTTATTTCCTTCCCAAATTTGTCCAACACTAGAGGTCCCCCGAGATCCTCAAGGATGCACAGTGCTCTGGGGACAGAACGATAGTGTAGTCCAGGTTCCAAACAGTGATGTTGAGATGGGGCTCAGGGTCTGCAAAACAAAACGACAGAAATTCGCCCGATCATTGCTAATTCCTGCTCTCCTTCCAGCTTGGTCTTCCACGTGGGCAGGAAGCACTCAGTAAACATTTCCAAAATTTGTGAATGGGTTAACAAGGCAAAAAAGTGTACGATTAGATGTTGAAGAAGGACAGGTAATGACACAATTCAGAAGCATCCCCTTGGGGATGGAAACCGTGTATTAAAGGAGGCACAGGGGCTGCAACACTCCTCACACTGAAGGTCCTGAACTCTGCAAAGCCCCTGATATGCCCCCACCCCACAATGACAGCAGCTCAGAGCCTCTGACAGAGGGAATGAACTTGCATACTTATGAATCAGTGAACTGGAGGAAATGTTCCTTTCCAGGTCAGTCTGAGCTCATCTGGCAGCAGAATTGGGCAGCTGGTTGTCTCTTGGTCAGTGGGCAGTGAGACACTGAAGGGCTCCTATTCTCCAAGAGAGTGTGACCCTGTGGCCTTGACCTGCTCCCTCTCCCTGCCTCCCACCAGCTCTCTGCTCTCTGCCCTGTGTCCCCCAGCTCAGGACCATGTCAACCCCCCAAAATGGAAACCTCTCAGCGATGCCTCTGCAGGAGTTTGTGCTGGATGGATTTGCAGGTGATCCACAGACCCAGGCCCTGCTCTTTGCTCTGTTCCTGGCCCTGTACGTGGTGGCCATCCTGGGGAACCTCACCATGATCGTGGTCATCACCCTGGATGCCCGTCTGCACTTCCCGATGTACTTCTTCCTCAAGAACCTCTCCTTTGTGGACCTGTGTTACTCATCTGTCATCGCCCCCAAGGCCCTGGCCAACTTCCTGTCCTCCTCCAAGGTCATCACCTTTGCAGGATGTGCCACCCAGTTCTTTTTCTTCTCCATGCTGGTCACCACAGAGGGTTTCCTCCTGGCCCTGATGGCCTATGACCGCTTCATGGCCATCTGCAGCCCCCTGCGCTATCCCATCTCCATGTGCCCCTCGGTCTGTGCCTGCCTGGTGCTGGGCTGCTACTGTGGGGGCTCCTTTAACTCCATTGTGCAGACCCCCTTAACATTCACCCTCCCGTTCTGCGGCTCCAACCACATCGACCACTTCCACTGTGATGTGCCGCCTCTGCTCAAGCTTGCCTGTGCTGACACTACGACCAATGAGCTGGTCATGTTTGGCCTCTCTGGCCTCATCATCACGGGCACCACACTCGTGGTTCTCGTCTCCTATGGCTACATCACAGTGACCATCCTGAGGATGAGCTCAGGAGAAGGGAGACACAAGCTCTTCTCCACCTGTGGCTCCCACATGACAGCCGTGTCCCTCTTTTATGGGACCCTTTTTGTCATGTATGCCCAGCCAGGAGCTGTGGAGTCCATGGAGCAGGGCAAGGTGGTCTCTGTCTTCTACACCCTGGTCATCCCGATGCTCAACCCTCTCGTCTACAGTCTGAGAAACAAAGATGTGAAGGATGCCCTGTGGAGACTGGGCCAGAAACACACAGCCAAGTGAAGGAGGGTGACCAGAGAGACCCAGTGTCCTGAGGGCTGGACAAGAAGACTTGAGGGGAGGCACTGGGTTTGGTTTGAGGAATTCACTCTTTATTCATCTAATTCATTCTTTCATCCAGCATTTCATTCAACCCTTCTTGGAAACAAATCATGGGTCGCCCATTTCAAGGGTGAGTGGCAAAATCTTTGCCATCAGATAATTAATGGTTCATGATGATGAAGGCCCTAATCTCGAAGCTAAGGTAATATAGTCAGTAGAGTCATGACTTTCCTGGTGGCTCAGGTGGTAAAGAGTCTGCCTGTAATGCAGGAGACCTGGGTAGGACCCCTGGCTCAGGAAGATCCCCTGGAGAAGGGAATGGCAACCCACTCCAGTATTCTTGCCTGGAGAATTCCATGGACAGAGGAGACAATTCATGGGATTACAAAGAGTTGGACAAGACTGGTGACTAGCACAACACACCAGAGTCATATAAGTAGGATAGGTAGGAGTCATAGAAACAGGCTACATTCTCTACCTCAACTCTACATGACAAGACCTTTCCATTCATGGCTGATACATGAATCTCTTGAGGCTGAATGGTTTACTGATGGGAGCAATTTTGTAGAAATAGGAACCTGAAAGGCAGGCTGTGCCACAGTTAGTCTAGATGAAGTCATAGAAGAAGAAAGAGGAGGAGGAGGAGGATGAAGAGGGCAAGGGAGAAGGGAGTGGAGGAGAAGGGGAGTGGGGAGGAGGAAAAGGGGGGAGGGACTGGAGAAGTTGGGGAGGAGGACGGGGAGGAACTGAGATAGAGACACAGAGAGAGGAGAGACACAGAGAGAGGAGAGACACAGAGAGGAGAGACACAGAGAGGAGAGACACAGAGAGGAAGCCCGCCCTCTTAGGTGGGTCTTAGAGACACTGAGACAATCACAGAGAGCACCTGTTTTGATACCAATTAAAATAAATGCCATTTAAAAGCATTTATTACATTTATGAGATAGACATTCAAGCAACAGCTGATATTTGATGATATTAAAGAATTTATTTATTGTGGATATTCTTTTCTTTTAGAGATGCATGCTGAAATACTTATAATTGAAACCCTATTTATTTAATACTTACTTCAAAATAATACAGGGGCTATGGGAGTAGGGTAGGGGCTAGACAAGCCTGGCCAAGAGTTGATGGCTGTTAAAGCTGGGCATTGAGTAATCGGGGCTCATTACACCATGTGCTCGTCTTCTTTTTTTTTTTTAATTTTATTTTTAAATTTTACAATATTGTATTAGTTATGCCAAATATAGAAATGAATCCACCACCGGTATACCCGCGTTCCCCATCCTGAACCCTCCTCCCTCCTCCCTCCCCCTACCCTCCCTCTGGGTCGTCCCAGTGCACCAGCCCCAAGCATCCAGTACCGTGCATCGAACCTGGTCTGGCGACTCGTTTCATACATGATATTATACATGTTTAAATGCTATTCTCCCATATCTCCCCACCCTCTCCCTCTCCCACAGAGTCCATAAGACTGATCTATACATTGGTGTCTCTTTTGCTGTCTCGTACACAGGGTTATTGTTACCATATTTCTAAATTCCATATATATGCGTTAGTATACTGTATTGGTGTTTTTCTTTCTGGCTTACTTCACTCTGTATAATAGGTTCCAGTTTCATCCATCTCATTAGAACTGATTCAAATGTATTCTTTTTAATGGCTGAGTAATACTCCATTGTGTATATGTACCACAGCTTTCCTATCCATTCATCTGCTGATGGGCATCTAGGTTGCTTCCATGTCCTGGCTATTATAAACAGTGCTGCGATGAACATTGGGGTACACGTGTCTCTTTCCCTTCTGGTTTCCTCAGTGTGTATGCCCAGCAGTGGGTTTGCTGGATCATAAGGCAGTTCTATTTCCAGTTTTTTAAGGAATCTCCACACTGTTCTCCATAGTGGCTGTACTAGTTTGCATTCCCACCAACAGTGTAAGAGAGTTCCCTTTTCTCCACACCCTCTCCAGCATTTATTGCTTGTAGACTTATGGATTGCAGCCATTCTGACTGGCGTGAAATGGTACCTCATAGTGGTTTTGATTTGCATTTCTCTGATAATGAGTGATGTTGAGCATCTTTTCATGTGTTTGTTAGCCATCTGTATATCTTCTTGTGTATTTAAATTTTCCTCCTCTCCCTCCTCATCCACATCATGATGCTTAGTCAGGATGTGTCTTGGAGTTCATCGCTCTGCAACACCCTCCCTTCCAAAAAACACATTGCCAATGGGATTCCTTCTTCTGTGCTCTAAGACTCTCTTCTATTCTGTTTTTGAAAATATTTTCTCTTCCATTGTTGGTTTTTCTCTGTCAACATTAGTTAATTTTATATTGAATTTTACATATCTGTCCTTTATACTTATTAACTTCTCTTTAATACATTTTTTCTTTTTCTTTTTTTCTCTATATTTATCAAGAAAGTCTTAAGACTGTCTCCTGTGCCAGAAATATCTTGTTTGGTTGTGTAAAGTCCACTTGCTTTATAAACAGTTTCAACTCCAGTGTTATGAAAGCTGATATTCTAATTTTGTGGTTTTTTGTAGCTCTAAACATGCTTAGCAAGATGACCTGTATGAACATGGTATTTTTCTCTTGGGTATAGGTGAGTTGCAAAATTTTTTTTTTTACTATTTTTATTTATTTATTTATTATTATTAATATTTACTTTACAATATTGTATTGGTTTTGCCATACATCAACATGCATCTGCCACAGATATACATGTGTTCCCCATCCTGAACACCCCTCCCACCTCCCTCCCCAAACCATTCCTCTGGGTCATCCCAGTGCACCAGCCCCAAGCTTCCTGTATCCTGCATCGAACCTGGACTGGAGATTCATTTCTTATATGATATTGTACATGTTTTCCATTACATGTTGGTTCCCAATAACAAAAATAATGGGAGAGCACATGTGAAATCTGAGCTTCCATTTCATTTGAAAATCAGTCCTTCCAATGCATATTCAGGACTGATTTCCTTTAGAATTGACTGGTTTGATCTCCTTGCAGTCCAAGGGACTCTCAAGAGTCTTCTCCAACACCACAGTTCAGTTCAGTTCAGTTCAGTCGCTCACTCGTGTCTGACCCCCTAGGACCCCATGAATCGCACGCCAGGCCTCCCTGTCCATCACCAACTCCCAGAGTTCACTCAGACTCACATCCATCGAGTCAGTGATGCCATCCAGCCATCTCATCCTCTGTCATCCCCTTCTCCTCCTGCCTCCAATCCCTCCCAGCATCAGAGTCTTCTCCAATGAGTCAACTCTTCGCATGAGGTGGCCAAAGTACTGGAGTTTCAGCTTTAGCATCATTCCTTCCAAAGAAATCCCAGGGCTGATCTCCTTCAGAATGGACTGGTTGGATCTCCTTGCAGTCCAAGGGACTCTCAAGAGTCTTCTCCAACACCACAGTTCAAAAGCATCAATTCTTCGGTGTTCAGCTTTCTTCACAGTCCAACTCTCACATCCATATGTGATCACTGGAAAAAGCATAGCCTTGACTAGACGGACCTTTGTTGGCAAAGTAATGTCTCTGCTTTTGAATATGCTATCTAGGTTGGTCATAACTTTTCTTCCAAGGAGTAAGCATCTTTTAATTTCATGGCTGCAGTCACCATCTGCAGTGATTTTGGAGCCCAACAAAATAAAGTCTGACACTGTTTCCACTGTTTCCCCATTTATTTCCCATGAAGTGATGGGACCAGATGCCATGATCTTAGTTTTATGAATGTTGAGCTTTCAGCCAACTTTTTCACTCTCCTCTCTCACTTTCATCAAGAGGCTTTTTAGTTCCTCTTCACTTTCTGCCATAAGGGTGGTGTCATATGCATATCTGAGGTTATTGATATTTCTCCCAGCAATCTTGATTCCAGCTTGTGTTTCTTCCAGTCCATCATTTCTTATGATGTACTCTGCATATAAGTTAAATAAGCAGGGTGACAATATACAGCCTTGACGTCCTCCTTTTCCTATTTGGAACCAGTCTGTTGTTCCATATCCAGTTCTAACTGTTGCTTCCTGACCTGCATATAGGTTTCTCAAGAGGCAGGTCAGGTGGTCTGGTATTCCCGTCTCTTTCAGAATATTCCACAGTTTATTGTGATCCACACAGTCAAAGGCTTTGGCATAGTCAATAAAGCAGAAATAGGTGTTTTTCTGGAACTCTCTTGCCTTTTCTTTAACTTCACTCAAAACTTTAAAATGCAACTCAAAATAATAATATATGGTTTTTCACCTATCAAATTTAAAAAATCATAAGTTTTGTAACATTGGTTGTCAGTGAAATTTGGAAAGCAGAGACAGTTTTATATTTTTTGAAGAAATAACTTTAAAATCAAAATGGTTTCAGTAACTATGGAAAGGTCAGAATATTCAGTAAACTTTTTCTGCTTGGGAAAAAATTAGCATCAGCTTCACGGAACACACCAGTGTGGATTTTGGATGTATTAACCATGTGATTGTTGAAAAAGTAAAGACTCCAAGGTTATGAGATGAACATGAAGAAGGAGTCTTCATTGAGGGTGTACTTGTTAGCTTGATGTGTAGTCAAGAGGGTAGTCAATCCTTAGGAAACCCCAATTTCCTCAGGAGGAGGGTGAGGAGAGGATGGGAGTATCCCTGGGGAAAGTCATATGAGAGCCAAGGAGACCACTCAAAAGCCAGCAGCACATTGAACAAATGTAAGATATACAAGGTATGTAAGATGGTTGGATGGCATCACCAACTCAAGGGACATGAGTTTGAGTAAACTCTGGGAGTTGGTGATGGACAGGGAAGCCTGGCATGCTGCAGTCTATGGGGTTGCAACGAGTCAGACACGAACAAGTGACTGAACTGAACTGAACTGAATATGGAAAGAGCTCAGAATCCATGAAAAAAATGAAAAATATGTTGTAAAATAGAAAGTAGAGACTGAGAGAGCAAAGATTGACTGTTGTGTGCGAAGTTTTCCTCCCAGTAGGGAACTGGACCAGGCTTTAGTCTAGGATGAGGCTGGGTAGGATTTTTAAGGCCAAAGACTGAAATAAAAGGGACGAGCTCTGCCTCACACTGGAACAGCAAGTATGTGAGTCACTGAGCCCAGTGATACGGGCTATCAGGCCAGTGTTCCTGGGGCTGCGGTCCACAAAGTAGTGGGCAAGTCCAGGCTCAGCCTCCCCTGCTTGTCTAATTTGGATCATAGCCCCCAGGCGGGACTGCGTTACAGTAATGTGCTTGTAAAGGAGCAAATAACAGAATTAGAAACACAAACAGCCAATGACTGTATGGAAAGATGTCTGTCCACACTAACAGTGGTGCTCGTTAGAAGTAGACACTAGTGCTAGTGGATCAGTCGGGGTTTCCCAGAGACCCAGAGCCTGTAGGACACGTACAGGCATGTTTAGGGCTTCCCTGGTGGCTCAGTGGTAAAGAACCCACCTGCCAATAAAGGAGACATGGGTTCAATCCCTGGGTCGGGATGATACTCTGGAGAAAGAAATGGCAACCCACTGCAGGAGTCTTGCCTGGGAAGTCCCATGGACAGAAGAGCCTGGCAGGCTACAGTCCACGGGGAAGCAAAGAGTCAGATATGACCTAGCAACTAAACAGCAATGCAGACATATATAGACAGAGAGTAACTACAAGAAATCACCCCCACACTATTATGGATGCCGGCAGGCCCCCAGATCTGTGGTTGGCAGGCTCAAGATTCAGGAAAAGCTGCTGTTTTCAGTTTCGAGTACCAGAACAGGAAAACCCTGATGTCCCAGCTTAAAAGGTAGTCAGGCAGATGGAATTCCTTCTTATTTAGAGGTGGGTCAAGGTCTTCTATTCCAGCTTTCAACTGATTGGACGAGGCCCACCTACATTAGGGAGTGCAATCTGCTTTGCCCTGTGTACCAATTTAAAATCCATCCAAAAACATCCTCACCCAAATACCTAGAATCATGTTTGACCAAATATCTGGACATCCCCTGGCCCAGTCAAATTGATGCAACTAGTCATCACACCATGTGAGATACACAAATATTCAGAAGATGAAAGATGTTAAGTACTGAGGGGAGACCCATGTGAATTTTTCATGTGCTGATGCTAGAGGCGGAGATTGTACCAGGTCTGAGAGGGCAGTATGGAATAGGCATAAATATCAGCTGCCAGTCCCCAGCAATGTGACCAGGAGGACAGAGTGAGCATTCTTCCCCATATTGTTTATAACAGAAAAAATAGTCTCATGGTCCACTAATATGATGGATAAATAAATTTAGTTAATATATCCATTAAAGGCAAAAAACTGACTTAGATATTCATAGAATTAGTGAAAAGATCATCTTATAGAATTAATGAATGTCGTGATCCATATTTTAGAAAAGTTAAAACCAATAAAATAAAACCCACCAGCATGCACACATGTCTGTAGGGAATCCACCTGGTTCTAAATAGGACTGAGGTTTTTACATGGGTTAAAGTTTCTGTTTTTCCTTTGCCACGTCTTCATTGCTTGGATTTCTGCAAACAGATGTTCATTTTGAATTTTTTTTAAATAGATAATTTTAAATATGTATGTTAGAAATAAAAAATGTAAAAAAGGATGCTCTTAAATTACCTGATACGTGTGATAAGGACAGAGCTATTTACACAAGGTCATGGGGCTTGAGCGAGGAGAACCATGATAGAAGGGAGGGACCCAGTTCCTCAAGGCAGGACTCTTACACACCAGGTCACTTTTTCTCAACCAACATAGTGGGAATATAGCAGGAGGGCTTGGTTATGAGGAGGGGCTCTGGGCCCAGGGATTCACACCTCTTGCCCCTGAGGGAAGGCCATGGGCTCTGCTGTTAGACTCAGCGCTTACCTCCTATTCATTGCTCTGGGGTTCAGAGGAATTTCTGGGTTCGGTTCCCAGCCCTGCAGGTGAGAGGGGTCAGAAAATGGTTGCCACAGGGGACACAGTAGAAGTGGAAGTCCCAGGCACTTTAGAGGCCAGAACACAAACAACTGCAGCTAATTGGCCATTCAAGGCCCAAAGACCTGCTGTGCCCTTGGAGAGATCTTCCCAGCAGAGTGTCCCCAAGGTGCAGGCAGCTTAATGTGCTTCCCAGCTGATGGACAGTGTGGAGGGGCAGGTGAACTGAGTTCATGCCCTGCTCTGCTTCTATCAAGACCCAGGAGTTCCTGCAGCCAGAGCCTGCTGCCCTCCTCTGTCCCCCTCCTCACTCTCACTTCCCTGCACAGGAGGCCAGAGGTGGACGAGGGAGGGGGCCCTCAACACCACATCATTATCATCAGCACAGACCTGGGTCAGGAGTCCTGTTCTCCCAGGGAGCACAGGGTCCTGGGTGAGCCACGCGCCTCCTGACATCACAGAGGCAGTGCGGTCATCACTCAGCAGGGCATGGTCAGCCTCACTGACAGGTGAGTCCTGGGAACCTGGATCCTGGACAACAAGGTCCCCACTTCCCACTGCCCTGGGCAGGGTCAGTTAGGACAGTGGGTCTGAGCTTAATGAGAGTAGAAATAATCAGGGGTTCTACAGTAAATGTGGGTTTTACTTTGGTTCCCAAGATTCTGCATTTCTGACAAGCTCTTGGCTTCTCAAGCTGATGCTGTAGGAGCTTAGACCACTTGAGTAACGAGAGTTCACAAGGAAAGGGCTCAGGACACAGTCACTACAAATAGACACTCATAGACAGCATGGATTCTTCTGCTTCGCCTGGGAAAGTACTTTTCAGGCTCAACTCAAAGGTAGGTTTACTGAACCTATCACCACAGCCCCACTTGGGTCAACTCAAAAGCCAAAGGAATATGAGTTTGTTTTTTCAAAAACCAAACCAGGAACTTGGCTTCCCAAATGAAAATGCCAACTGCTTCTCATGTACTCCCCCAGGCATCCTAGGGTCACTGTTGTGATGACCCAAGGGCCCGTGAGGTGGACAAATTGTTCTGGGACATAGTTTCAAATATGAAGCTGGAAACCCCAGGGGACACAGAAGCAGGGTCACCCAATCTGGGGTGGTGGGTAGGAGATGGCCCCTCTGGTCACATTTGACATCATTATGTGGGTGAATACATGGGTGGGCAAAGCAGAGGGCAAGGGCATCACTCCTCAGGTGTGAGTGTGGGCACAGGGTCTGGCCAGGCGCACAGCTAAGGTGTACGGGGCAGACCCTCAACTCCACCCTGAGCACCAGGTCCAACCCTGAATTTGAGGGGGTCTACCAGCATCCTTTCTGCTGTCATGTGAGGGTGGGGTCAAGTAGCCCAGGAGAGGAACACTGGACCACCCACTCTTTCACCACACCCTGTATTGTTAGAATGCCATGGCTCTCACAGACCACCTTCCAAGAGAACTTCAGGATGTTAGGGAACATGAGGATCATCCCTTCTTCCCCCTTCACTGACCATCCAGCCTCAGCCTGCACACCCCCGCCCACATGGAGCTCACTCCCTGCAAAGAAAGCCAGATCCATGATGCTACAGCTCTGATCCCTAGAAAACATGGAATCTCTCTGAAACCAGACTCTGCCCTCTCACTGATCCTCTTCCCCTCCCTGGGAGGCACAGTTGCTCTGTGCCCACCTTCCTTCCCCACTCCTACCTCCTTAGACTCAATCTCCTCGGACTATTCCTCTGGCCACCACACAGCAGGTCCCCATGTCCCACGTGACTGTGGTGGTCAGCCTTGCTCAAGACAGACAATGGAGGTCTGGGCTGTGACAGGGACAGGAAGCAACACCCAGCAGGAGGACCCAGACACTGAGCAGATGTGACAGTGTTGGAGGCTCCCACGACTCCACGCAATCACCCACAAGGATATGCCAAAGAGCCAGGGGCATGGAAGTAAGGACAGGGGAGGACATGCTCAGGTCCTGAATGTGTCACAGTCCTTGTCCCACTGCTTCTCAGACCATAGAGTTGGGCTGTCCCCTTTCTATGAATTGTCCAACATCTGGACATTGGCCAGAAGCACCCTGAGGTCCTCAATGATGCATAGAACTGGCCCTGGCTCAAAAAAAAAAAAAAAATGCTGAGTTGGGGCTGAGCATCCACAGGGGAGAGAGACAAAAAGCACTTGAATTAGCCTGGTGAGGACTGGTCCCTGCTCTGCTGCCAGCTTAGTGTAGCGGTGGAACAATTACTAGGTCAGTCCTGAAACAGAAAGTGCTTAATAATACTTCTGAAATTAGTGAATCAGTAAAATAAGGTGCAGAAAACACAGGATTACATACTTAAGTGAGATGTGTAAATGCAACAGCTTAGGAGCATCCTTGAGGTGAAGCAATATTTCCTTGAAAGGAGTGAAACATGGCTATATTGCTGTTTTACACCGAAGGCTCTCAGCTCAGATAGACACCTGTGACGCCCCCTCAGATCCTCAGCAACACTCAGTTTCTCACGGAGGGAGTGCTCCAAGCAAGTACATGAAGATATGAATCAGAGGAATGTCTGCCATTTCAGGCCAGTCTGAGCTCATCTGAAAGCAGAACTGGGCAGCTGGTGGTCCCTTGGTCAGTGGGCAGTAAGGCACTGAAGGGCTCCTATTCTCCAAGAGAGTATGACCCTGTGGCCTTGACCTGCTCCCTCTCCCTGCCTCCCACCAGCTCTCTGCTCTCTGCCCTGTGTCCCCCAGCTCAGGACCATGTCAATTGCCAAAAATGGAAACCTCTCAGTGAGGCCTCTGCAGGAGTTTGTGCTGGAGGACTTTGAGGGAGGTTTGCAGACCCAGGCCCTGCTCTTTGCTCTGTTTCTTGTCCTGTACATGGTGGCCGTCCTGGGGAACCTCACCATGATCGTGGTCATCACCCTGGATGCCTGTCTGCACTCCCCTATGTACTTCTTCCTGAAAAACCTCTCCTTTGTGGACCTGTGTTACTCATCTGTCATCGCCCCCAAGGCCCTGGCCAACTTCCTGTCCTTCTCCAAGGTCATCACCTTTGCAGGATGTGCCACACAGCTGTTCTTCTTCTCCTTACTGGCTACCAGTGAGGCATTCCTCTTGGCCGTGATGGCCTATGACCGCTTCATGGCCATCTGCAGCCCCCTGCTCTACCCCATCACTATGCGTCCCTCGGTCTGTGCCTGCCTGGTGCTGAGCTCCTACTGCGGGGGCTGCCTCAACTCCATCCTGCAGACCAGCTTCACATTCACTCTCCCGTTCTGCAACTCCAACCACATCGACCACTTCTTCTGTGATGTGCCTCCTTTGATCCAGATTGCCTGTGCTGACACTACCATCAATGAACTGCTCTTGTTTGGAATCTGTGGCCTCATCATCGTGGGCACCACACTCGTGGTCCTCGTCTCCTATGGCTACATCACAGTGACCATCTTGAGGATGCACTCAGGAGGAGGGAGACACAAGCTCTTCTCCACCTGTGGCTCCCACATGACAGCCGTGTCCCTCCTTTATGGGACTGTCTTTGTCATGTATGCCCAGCCGGGAGCTGTGCAGTCCATGGAGCAGGGCAAGGTGGTCTCTGTCTTCTACACCCTGGTCATCCCAATGCTCAACCCCCTCATCTACAGTCTGAGAAACAAGGATGTGCAGGAAGCCCTGTGGAGACTGGGGCAGAAACACACAGCCACATGAAGGAGGGTGGACAGAGAGAGAGTGTCCTGAGAACATAACAAGAGGGTTTTATGGGAGGCACTGGGTTTTGTTTGAGGAATATATTCTTTCATGCAATTCATTTTTTCACCCATTTCACTCAGTCCTTTGTGGAAGCACATGTTGGACCACACATGCAAGTCCGAGATGCAGAGATAGATAATGCCACTGGAAAAATAATGGCCCATGATGGGGCAAGATTCTAATCTCAAAGTCTGGATAATATAGCAGGCAGAGTAATGAGCAGAGTATTGAAACAAAACGTGTATTCCAGGGTCAACATCCTCCAGGGGAGGTATGAAACTAACAGTCTCAGGCCTCTCTCTCCACTTCATCTATGAATCTAATGTAAATGTGTGCTTAGCAATCTCCCCTGGAGCACATAGAAGGGGCGGGCATCATGACGCTCATCCTGGCCCCTTCCTTGGTGATAGCCTGGGTCACCATAGCCAATTAGGGGGTTAGGAAGACCGTGCTTCCCCTCAGTCCTGCAGCGGGGCTGTTCCTCCTCCTTCCCCTTCTGTTCACTGATGTCACCACCCAACTCCTGCTTCAGATGCTCCTAGTGCTCCCTGTCCTGAGTTTCTCCCCTTAGACAGCAGCTGGGAGCCCCAGGGAGCCAACATGGATGCCTGACACCCAAAGTTCACCATCCAACCTGACAGGTGACACTGTCCTGACTACTTGCGACCATAAGAAATGGGACCTTGTCAGCACAGACACCTCTGAATAAGGATGAAGCTCACAGTGGCTGAAATAGAGAGCAGGCGGTGGAGAGGGAAGGTACACTTTCTTGCTGGTGAGCACCACTCCCTGCTCTCTGTCCCAGACTTCCTGGGACCCTTAATTTTGACCTGCCCATTCAGCGCTCTGTTCTTGTGCTCCATGGACCCAACACACAGCCTGGACTCAGAGCCCAGTGGCCTCCTTAACATGTCTCCTTTTAGTAGAATCATCCCCTCTCAGTCACTCCCAAGGCCCCTGAACATGGAGATGGTCTGTACTCTGTAGGGTCAGTAGGAATGTGGCCTGTCTGTCGGATCACGGCTCTCCATCTCCCTGCTCTCCCTTCCCAGGAGAACTGCCTGAAGGGGCTGACAGCTAAGTTATTGTTCTGCAGCTCACGATTACTCAATTTAACATGTATGACACGGTCTCTGTCAAACTCTTTTGCCCACTGATCTCCAAAATTAATTCTATGTCTGTCCTACTTGACTATATTTATCTGAGAATGCAATTTTTAAAACGAAATCCCCACATTTTCTGCTCCACAAATGACATGGTTTCTTAACTTTCAAGTGATAGTGTCGTTCCACCCCCAGCCTCTTTTCCCCACCCTCTTCCTGCTCCTCCTCTTCCCTCTTTTCTCTTCCTGCTTGTTTCACTCCCTGTCTCTCACTTGTTCTCCCATTCCATGGGTTTTCTAAAGCACTGGACTCCTAATCTTAAACCAGATTTGGAATGGAAAAAAGCAAGTGCAATCTTCTTTTCTTCTTACACAAGAGTGTAATTATCATCAACATGTAAAATTTAAATGTACAAACAGTGAAGTATCCATTGTTCTTAGGCTTCCCTGGTGGCTCAGTGGTAAAGAATCTGCCTGCTGATGCAGGAGATGCGGGTTCAATACCTGGTCTAGCAAGGTCCCCTGGAGAAGGAAATGGCAGTCCACTCCATTACTTTTGCCTGGAAAACCCCATGGACTGAGGAGCCTGCCAGGCAATAGGCCATTGGGTCACAAAGAGTCGGACATGACTTAATGACTGGACAACAACAACTTATTGTTCTTAGAAAAGCATTAATTAAGACTTTGGAATAAATCAAGAAAGCTGGTCAGATATTGATGGAATAGAAATTCTCCAATAATCTGAAGAAAAAGTTTTTTTTTAATCCTACATATTGTCTTTTTGTTTACATTACGTACATTTCAGATATCAGTGGAAATCACTGCACAATGTTAGAAGTGATTTATTTTGTTTGTAGATCCCATAAAATGCTTTGTAAGCTGCTGTCATAGGTAAGTTCTCAGTACATATCTTTTGGTGATTATCAGTTCATTCAGTCACTCAGTCGTGTCCAGCTCTTTATGACCCTAAGGACTGCAGCATGCCAGGCACCCCCTTTCCAACACCAACTCCCAGAGTTTACTCAAACTTTTGTCTGTTGAGTCAGTGATGACATCCAACCATCTCATCCTCTGTCATCCCCTTCTCCTCACGTCCTCAATCTTTCCCAGCATCAGGGTCTTTTCAAATGAGTCATTTCTTCCCATCAGGTGGCCAAAGTATTGGAGTTTCAGCTTCAGCATCAGTCCTTCCAATGAATATTCAGGACTGATTTCCTTTAGGATGGACTGGTTGGATCCCCTTGCAGTTCAAGGGACTCTCCAATATCACAGTTCAAAAGCATAAATTCCTTGGTGCTCAGCTTTCTTTATAGTCCAACTCTCACATCCATACATGACTACTGGAAAAGCCATAGCTTTGACTAGACAGACCTTTGCTGGAAAAGTAATGTCTCTACTTTTTAGTATGTTGTCTAGGTTGGTCACAGCTTTTCTTACAAGGAGTAAGTGTCTTTGAATTTCATGGCTGCAGTGACCATCTGCAGTGATTTTGGAGCCCTCAAAAATAAAGTATGTCAATGTTTCCATTGTTTCCCCACCTATTTGCTATGAAGTGATGGGACCAGATGCCATGATCTGGCATTGCCTTTCTTTGGGATTGGAATGAAAACTGATCTTTGCCAGTCCTGTTGGCACTGTTGAGTTTTCAAAATTTGCTGGCATATTGACTGCAGCACTTTCACAGCATAATCTTTTAGGGTTTGAAATAGCTCAACTGGAATTCCATCACCTCCACTAGCTTTGTTTGTAGTGATGCTTCCTAAGGCCCACTTGACTTTGCATTCCAGGATGCCTAGCTCTAGGTGAGTGATCACACCATCATGATTATCTGGGTTGTGAGATCTTTTTTGTATAGTTCTGTGTATTCTTGCCACCCCTTGTTAATAACTTCTGCTTCTGTTAGGTCCATACCATTTCTGTCCTTTATTGTGCCTATCTTGGACATTCAGGTATGACCTAAATCAAATCTCTTACGATTGTACAGTGGAAGTGAGACATAGATTCAAGGGATTAGATCTGATAGAGTGCCTGAAGAACTATGGACAGAGGTTTTTGACATTGTACAGGAGGCAAGGATCAAGACCATCCCCAAGAAAAAGAAATGCAAAAAGCAAAAATGATTGTCTGAAGAGGCCTTACAAGTAGCTTTGACAAGAACAGAAGTGAAAGGAAAAGGAGAAAAGGAAAGATATGCTCTTTTGAATCCAGGGTTCCAAAGAAGAGCAAGGAGAGATAAGAACACCTTCCTCAGCATTCTCTTGGCAAAACTCTATTAGCCTTTGCCTGCTTCATTCTGTACTCAATAGCCAAATTTGTTTGTTACTCCAGGTGTTTCTTGACTTCCTACTTTTGCATTCCAGTCCCTATAATGAAAAGGACATCTTTTGGGGGTGTTAGTTCTAGAAGGTCTTGTAGGTCTTCATATAACCATTGAACTTCAACTTCTTCAGCATTACTGGTTGGGGCATCCACTTGGATTACCGTGGTATTGAATGGTTTGCCTTGGAAATGAACAGAGATCATTCTGTCGTTTTTGAGATTGCATCCAAGTACTGCATTTCAGACTCTTTTGTTGACTACTCTTTTGTTGACTACTACTATAATGGCTACTCCATTTCTTCTAAGGGATTCTTGCCCACAGTAGTGGATATAATGGTCATTTGAGTTAAATTAACCATTCCAGTCCATTTTAGTTAACTGATTCCTAAAATGTCGACGTTCACTCTTGCCATCTCCTGTGTGACCATTTCCAATTTGCCTTGGTTCATGGATATAACATTCCAGGTTCCTATGCAACATTGCTCTTTACAGCATAGGACTTTACTTCCATCACCAGTCACATCCACAACCGGGTGTTGTTTTTGCTTTGGCTCCATCTCTTCATTCTTTCTGGATTTATTTCTCCACCCTTCTCCAGTAGCATTTTGGGCACCTACCGACCCAGGGAATTCATCTTTCAGTGTCCTATCTTTTACCTTTTCATACTGTTCATGGGGTTCCCAAGGCAAGAATACTGAAGTGGTTTTCCATAAATGGCATAGATTTGATATACCCGTCAATATGACCAAGGATGGGAGAAACAGAGACTCCTACACTGCTGGATGTGTTACATTGCTACAAAAGTTTTGTAAGAAAATTGGCCAGATGAGTAGAGAAAGGAGGACTTTTATATGCTGCAGTTGCTCACCAAGAACGCTGAACAGCCAGAATGATTTACAGCAAGAACAATTCATCCTCCTGTCCTCGTGGAAGTCATGAATGTAGACAGTCCAGACACACAGAGACTAGGTGAAGAAACTAGAACAGAAGAGATGGATCGGCATGGGTAACCTTTCTGCTGACGCTTAGTCAATACTGTGTCACTAGGGCACCTTATAGACTGCTTCAATTCCACAGAACTTCATTAAAAGGGAAGGCCTCTAGCCTGAGTACTGAGTAATTGGTTGACAAAAACGAAGAAAGATGTAAGGAAGGGAACCTTCATAATGTAAGATTAATATGAAACTTAATGAGATTGAGAAAAATGCATCTTTCTACTTAGGAATCCATTTCTTTTGTAGATATACACTTAGAGGGGGGAAATGTCCGTTACATAATATATATTATTGAAAAATTCAAAAGGGAAGCAATATAAACATTTCTCTAAAGAATATTTCAGAAGTAATTAGAGTATGTTATCACGTTTAAACAATAGAAATAAGTGAACTAGAATAAGGAAGAATTAAGAAAGGTGATGAAGATCTCTGAAGAGTGCATTTTACATAGAGCTGGAGAGATGGCCCACCCCTGAGATAGGAGAGTAGAGGTTATTGCTGGTCATGCCAGGTAAAAGAAAACTCCCTCCCTGCCCTCCTGTGTCAGTCACCAGGGCCACTGTAACTAGTTAACCCAAAACTGGTGACTTATAGCAACAGGAATTTACTCTCTTGAGGTCCGGAGAAAGATGTCCAAAATCAATTTGTCAGCAGGGCCTGCTGCCCTTGAAAGCTCTAGACAAGCATTCTTCCTTGCCTCTTCCTGGAGGCTCCTGGCATCCTTGGCGTTCATTATCCTGTTCCTGCATCATTCCAACCTCTGCCCAGTCTTTACATGCCTTTCATCCACGTGTCTTGTGTCTCTGTATCAGTCTCTTTTCTTTTTTTTTTCTTTTTTCATCCAGTGTATCAACCTGGACTGGCGACTCGTTTCATACATGATATTATACATGTACAGAGTCCATAAGACTGATCTATACATCGGTGTCTCTTTTGCGGTCATTGGATTTAGGGTCCGCCTAATCCAGCATGACCTCATCCTAACTCATTCATTTGGAAAGACCCTATATTAAAATAAGATCACCTTCTGAACGTCTGGGTCGACACTTTTGCGGGAGACACTATTCACCTTTCTACAGTGATGTTCAGTGTGCTTCAAGGGAATTTATGTTCTGCGATTGCTGAGTATAGCGCTCATCTATGCCAAGTGGGTCCATTAAATTAGTATTTTGACTCAGTCTAACAAATGACTACAATTTTCCCTTGTTTCATTATTATTGAGAGGTATGTTAACACATCAACTATAATTTGAATGTATGCATTTCACTTTAATTCTATCAGTTTTTATATTTTAAATCTCCATTAATTGTACACAAATTTAAAATTTCACATTATCCAGTTGAAAGCTCACATTATCCAGGATAAAATATTCTCATTATAAAATGTCACCATATGAACATTTAGTCCTGAAATCTGCTTTTTCAAATAATTATTGAGCCACCCAGTCTTATGTTTTTTTAAAAGAATGTTTACAATACAACTTTATCCAGCATATTTTCTGTTTTAATATTAAACATTTATCACATTTGTATATTTGTTTTCCTTTTCCAGCCAGGATTACCATTTTTTTAGTGGATATATTTAGCGCTTCCCAGGTGATGCTAGTGGTAAAAAATTCTCTTGCCAATGTAGGAGACATAAGAAACGTGAGTTTGATCCCTGGGTCAGGAAGATCCCCCAGAGAACAAAATGGCAACCCATTCCAGTATTCTTGCCTGGAGAATCCCATGGACAGAGGATCCTGGTGGGCTACAGTCTATGGGGTTGCAAAGAGTTGGACACATCTGAAGTTACTGAACACACTGAGTGTAGGGCTGCCTTGAAGAGAATCCAAATAGCCAAAACAGGACAATTTTAGCATGAAAAAGGGTCATAAGGGTAAGAAGTGTCATAGAAAGGGCTGTGCTGTTGCCCTGGGTACAGACTCCCCACCTGTCACTTTTCCTCACAACAACAGATGAGTATGGAGCAGAGGAGGAGAAAGGGCTGTGGGCCAGGAGGTCCCACCTGCTGCCCAGGGAGATCTTTCCAAGGACATCCATAGACTCCGTATAAGTTGTCTGCATTTCTCTACTGTTTGCCCCACCCACACTCAGGGCTCCCTAATGGACTTCAGTCTTCCTGCCTCCCCTGTACTGGACTGAGATGTATCAAAGGACGATTGGCCACAGGATTGCAGCTCCTGGGACCCAGGGGTTGTGAGTCCCAGTGCACTCAGAAGCCCAGGTCTCACCTAATTGGCCATTTGAGGCCTCAAGTCGCAGACCTGCAAATAGAGAGCATTTTCCCGACAGAGTGGCCCCAAAGTACAGGAACCTGACATGTTGCCCAGATGGCAGATAATGTGGAGAGTCAGGTGACTGAGTCCATCCCCTGCTCTGCTTCTATCAAGACCCAGGAGTTCCTGCAGCCAGAGCCTGCTTCCCCCCGTGTCCCCTCCTCCCTCTCACTTCCCTGCACAGCAAGCCAGAGGTGGATGATGGAGGGGGTTCTCAGTGCCATGTCATTATCATCAGCACAGACCTGGTGAGGAGTCCTGTCCTCCCCGGGAGCACAGGGTCCTGGGTGAGCCATGCCCCTCCTGACATCACAGGAGCAGTGTGGTCATCACTCAGCAGGGTGTGGTCAGCATCACTGACAGGTGAGTCCTGGGAGCCTGGATCCTGGACAACTTGGTCCCCCACTCTCAATTGCCCTGGGCAGGGTCAGTTAGGGCAACGTGTCTGAGCTTAATGAGAGTAGAAATATTCAGGGAATGTTGTATAAATATAGGTTTTAATTAGTGCCTGAGACTCTGAATTTCAGAATAGCTCACAGTCCTGCTGTTTCTGTGGGACCTCAGACCACACCTGAGTTACTAGATTCACAATGAAAGGATCCAGGATGCAGTCACTAAAATTGAGTCTCACAGACAACACTGATTCTTCTGCTTCATCTGGGAAAGTATTTGTCAGGATCAACTCAGAGGCAGGTTTACTGAAGCCACCACCACAGCCCTACTGGGTCATTTCAACAAGCCAAAGGAATGTGAGTTTGTTTTTCGAAAATCAAACCACAACTAGCTTTCAGGATGAAAACGTCAACCTCTCCTCATAAGCTTCCCCAGGCATCCTAAGGGTCACTGTTGTGATGACCCAAGTTTTCTGAGGTGGATGAATTGTCCTGGGAAACAGAACAGAAACAGAAAACTGGGAAGCCCAGGGGACAAAGAAACAAGACAGCCTGCCTGAGAATGGTGGATGAGAGAGCTGGTCACTCTGGTCAAAGTGGCTGCATTGTGTGCGTGAGCAGGAGTGAGCAGAAACGGACAACAAGGGCATGGCCATCTGGGGAATGCACAGAGGGGGTCCATGTACGGGCTGGGTGACCAAGGTGTGTTGGGCAGACCCCAGCTCCACCCGTAACACCCAGCTCAAAACCTGATTTGAGAGGAGCCATCCTGGGCATCCCTGGTCTGACTGTCCCCTCTGCTGTCATGTGAGGGTTGGAGTCAAATAGCCCAGGAAAGAAATGCTGGACAACCCACTCTTTCACTTGCACTTCTACTGGAAAGTCTTGCCTCTCATGGATCACCTTCTAAGAACTTCAGGCTGGGAGGGAACATGGGGGCCATTGCTCCTCAACAGGCACCACTCACCACCACCCTCTGCCTGCACACATGCACTTCTGGGGAACTCTCTCCCTCCAAAGGCAGCCAGCTCCATGATGTTGCAGATCTGACCTCTAAGAAGCATGGGATCTCTTTGAAATCAGCCTTCACCCTCTCATGAACCCTTCATCCCCACCCTCCACCCCCAAGAGGCACTGTGGCTCTGTGCCCACCATTCTTCCCCACTCAACCATTCCTCAACCATCCCTCTGGCCACCACACAGCGGGTCCCCATGTCCCACGTGAGTGTGGTGGTCAGCCCTGTGCAGTGCAGACAAGGGAGGTCTGGGCTGTGACAGGGACAGGAAGCAGCACCCAGCAGGAGACGCAGACATTGAGCAAATGTGACCGTGTTGGAGGCTCCCACGGCTCCAAGCAGTCACCTCACAGGGTGTTCCCAGGAGCCAGGGAGGGGAAGGCATGCCCATCTCCTGAGAGTGTCGCAGCCCCTGTCCTACTGCTTCTCAGACCATGGAGGTGGTGTCCCCTCTCCATTTTTTCCAACACTGGGACATTGGCAGGAGGCTCCCTGACATCCTCAAGAATACACAGTGCTCTGTTGACACCATGACACTGTGGTCCAGGCTCCAGACAGTGAAGCTGAGATGGGGCTCAGGGGTTGCAGGAGAAGCAGACAGAAAACACACATTTGCCTCATGGGGGCTGGTTCCTGCTCTGTTCCCTGCCTGGAGATGGAGTCATCACCAACTCAAGAGCAGGTAGGTATAAGGCCCTCAGTTCGCATTTCTAAAATTAATGAATTAGTTACTGAGGCACAGATAATTTAAGATAAAATACATGAGCAAGTGTGGAAATGGCACCATTAGGAGGCATTTCCTTGGGGGTGGAAAGCTTTTCTCTGAGAGGAGGGACAAGGGCCTGCAATGCTGCTCACACTGCAAGGTCTCACTGAAGCACCCAGTCCCTGCCCCAATAAATAGCAGCTCAGACTTTACCACAGAGGGAATGTTTGTGATTTAGTGAATTGGAGGAAATCTTTGCATTTCAGGTTAGTCTGAGTGCATCAGAAATGGGCAGCTGTGGTCTCTTAGTCAGTGGGCAGTGAGGCACTAAAGGCTCTCTGGTTTACAAGAGATATGACCTTGTGACCTTGACCTGCTCCCTCTTGCTGCCCCGGCCTGCTCTCTGCTGTCTACTCTGGGTATCATCAGCTCAGGGCCATGTCACCCCACAGAAATGGAAACCTCTCACTGATGCCTCTGCAGGAGTTTGTGCTGGATGGATTTGAGGGTGGTCTGCAGACCCAGGCCCTGCTCTTTGCTCTGTTCCTGGTCCTGTACGTGGTGGCCATCCTGGGGAACCTCACCATGATCATGGTCATCACTCTGGATGCCCGTCTGCACTCCCCAATGTACTTCTTCCTCAAGAACCTCTCACTTGTGGACCTGTGTTATTCGTCTGTCATTGCACCTAAGGCCTTGGCCAACTTCCTGTCCTCCTCCAAGGTCATTACCTTTGAGGGATGTGCTACCCAGTTCTTCTTCTTCTCCCTGCTGGTCACCACTGAGGGATTCCTCTTGGCCGTGATGGCCTATGACCGCTTCATGGCCATCTGCAGCCCCCTGAGCTATCCCATCTCCATGTGCCCCTCGGTCTGTGCTCGCCTGATGCTGGGCTGCTACTCTGGGGGCTGCCTCAACTCCATTCTGCAGACCAGCTTCACATTCAGCCTCCCATTCTGTAGCTCCAACCACATCGACCACTTCTTCTGTGATGTGCCGCCTCTACTCAAGCTTGCCTGTGCTGACACTACGATCAATGAACTGCTCTTGTTTGGCATTTGTGGCCTCATCATCATGGGCACCATACTTGTGATTGTCATCTCCTACTGCTACATCACAGTGACCATCCTGAGGATGCACTCAGGAGGAGGGAGACACAAGCTCTTATCTACCTGTGGCTCCCACATGACAGCCGTGTCCCTCCTTTATGGGACTGTCTTTGTCATGTATGCCCAGCCGGGAGCTGTGCAGTCCATGGAGCAGGGCAAGGTGGTCTCTGTCTTCTACACCCTGGTCATCCCGATGCTGAATCCCCTCATCTACAGTCTGAGAAACAAGGACGTGAAGGATGCCCTGTGGAGACTGGGGCAGAAACATACAGCCATGTGAAGGAGGGTGACCAGATGGGGACAGTGTGTCCTGAGGAGAGGACAAGAGGGCTTTGGGGGAGGCACTGCGTTTGGTTTGACAAATTCATTCCTCATGACCCAATTCATTATTTCATTAAACATCTTATTCAACCTTTCAGGGAAGCACATCATGAAACACATATGCAAGTGTGAGATGCAAAGATGGATAAAGTATCTTTGCCACCAAAAGACTAATGGTCCACAGATAAGACCCTAAACTTGAAGGTTGATAACACACAGTGGACAGAGTTATTTACAGGGACTGTTTGAAGCAGGATATGGATCCCAATTCAAAATATACCAGTGAAGGTACATGACTAAAAAATTGTGAGATCTCTCTCTCTACTTTAAGGCCGAATCTTTGTAAATCTGCATTCAGCAATCTCCCTGAACTTCCTAGCAGGGGCCTTGGGACCCTCAGCCTTGGTCCTTCCTTAGAGATGGCATGGGATCACCCAGAACCAACCAGAGGCGTTAGGAAGACCATGCTTCCCTCAATCCCGACCTGGGCTGTTCCTCCCCTCCCCCTTCTGTTCACTGATGCTGCCACCCAACAGGGCAGCAGGGAGCACCTGTGCTCCTGCTTCAGATGCTCCTAGTGCTCCCTGCCCTGGGTTTCTCCCCTCAGACAGCACTGGGAGCCCCAGGGAGCCAGCATGGATGCCTGACACCCAAAGTTCCACTGGCCCTTTGAGAAAGTTAACTTAGGCAGGTTGATAAGGAACCCAAGCCTAAGTAAGACCCTTCAAGGAGGAGGTAAACATTCTTTCTTTTTCACATTCTTTTGCCTTAGACAAGTAGGCAGCAGTATCTCTTGTTCAAAGGCATGCCTTTTTTTTTTTTTTTTTTTTTTTGAGCTTTGGATGTATGTTAAGGAAGACAGTCCAGGTGAAAACTTTCATAGCCTTGAGCTCGGGTTAACCTGTTCCTTCTGGGTAATCTCATACTAATGTCATCCCAGGATGTATGTTCTGGGAAAGGGTCTGGACAAAATTCCCACAGCCTTGAGGTATTTTTTATCTGTTCCCAGCAGCTAGTTGAGAAGTATACAAGGCCCTGCTTAAACTAGTGAAGTGGGTAGTCTCCTGTCCCCTTCTGATGTCTATACCCCCTTATGATGTCTTCTATATGACAGAAGATTTCTCTGTCACTTTCACTTTAAGTAAAATTTACACAAAAGCCTGAGTGACTGAGACTGACTTTGGTCCTGGAGTTAAATCTTTTCCTTCAGAGACCATGAATCTGGCAGCACCGTTCACCACTAAGCTATTGGCTTTACCATCTACCTAACCAGTGACAGTGTCCTGACTACTTGTGACCCTAACAAATGGTGTCTTGTCGCACAGACATCTCTGAATAAGGGTGGAGGTCCTGGTGCTGCTGCGGAGAGCAGGGGGTGGAGAGAGAAGATGCACTTTATTGATGGTGAGCACAGCTCCCTGGCCCTCTGTCTCACACTCCCTGGGGGAAATGGATCCTTGGTCTTCACCTGCCTGTTCAGAGATCCATCCTTGTGCTTCATGGACCCAACAGACAGCCTGGACTGAGAGTCAATGGCCTCCTTGTCGTATCTCCCCTTGGTAGAGTCATCACTCCCGTGGTCACTACCAGGAGGTTGTCCTCTCTTCCCTGTATCCTCAGTGGGGACGCGCCCTGTCTCTCTGATCACAGCTCTCCATCTCCCTGCTCTCCTGCTCAGGAGGGCTGGGGAGAAACTGTAACACCCAGGCCATCAGATTGCTGATCACTACTACTCAAATGGAACATCCTTCAAGGTCTCTGCTCAATTCTTATTCCCACTATCTCATATCTGGCTTCATAATTGCTTCCACCTTTGCCTGTTCTTCTCCAAAATATCTTTTCTTTCCAAGTTGCATCACTCTGTCTCCCACTCTCCCTTGTTTCCTCTATTTCTCTCTTCATCTCACTGCTCCTCATTTTCCCTCCTTCCCCCCTTCCTTCCTTCATTGTTTTCTCTTTCCCTCTTCTTCCTCTTCCTCACTGTATTTTTTCATTCTATAAGTTTCCTTCTACTACCTTAATCAAAATTTCTAAAGGAAAATGGAAAATGTAATATTTTTCTATGAAGTGTAGATTTGCCATCATCTATTATAGTAAAATTTAATGGTACAAATATTAAGGAATCAGTGAATCTTAGTAAAAAATCATTAATTCTGAATTTGACTAAATCAGGAAAGCTGGTTCAATATTAGATATAGTAGAAATTCTCCAACAGTCTTGAAGAAAATGATTTTTAAACTCTGCACTTTGACTTTACCTCTATGTAAACTGACATGTCAGACTGTAGTGAAGATCACTGTACAATGTTAGAAGTGGTTTATTTGTCTTTTTTTTTCATCATGTTATAGCTTTGCAAGCTGCTGGTACATAGTAGGTTCTCAACTCACACCTGTTGCCTGATTATAATTTGAGTTCAGTGTTAATTAGTCATTGAACTCCAAAATACACACGATTCAGCTCTAGTTTGTTTATTGTGTTTAGGTGGACAATAAACACATTACATTGGAAGACTATACTGTAGTTTTGATGTTGATTTTATAATAAGCTTCAGAAGTGTCTACTTTTTAATGTAAAATATAACTTTTGCTGTAACTAATTTTCCTTGTACAGTTCAGTAGTGTTTAGCATACTCACCTTGTGTGAATCAGATCTCTGGAATGTTTTCATCTTAAAAGCCTGGGACTCCATACCCCAACTCCCTGTTTCCCCCTTATCTCCACCACTGGCAGCCATCATTCTGCTTTCTGTCTCTATCAATGTGACTTCCTCAGGTGCCCCAGATAAGTAAAACATACGGCATTTGTCTTTCTGCATCTGATTGTTTCACTTAGCACAGTGTCCTCAAGGTGTGCCCATGTTGCAAATGACAGGATTTCTATCCTTTTTAAGCCTGACTAATATTCCATCACATGCGTATGTGATGGATTTTTGTTAATCTCTTCATCCATCAAGGGACACTTGGGTTGCCTCCACCTTTTAGCTATGAGGAAGAATGTGCTGTGTAAATAGGCATGCACATATTTCAGAGAGACTGCTTTTTTAGTATATTATCAGACATTTGATTGTATCATTTTTTTTTTAATTTTGAAGAGAACTATATAGGACATTTCATCATGGCTGCACCTGATGTGAAGAACTGACTCAGTGGAAAAGACGCTGATGCTGGGAAAGATTGAAGGCAGGAGGAGAAAGGGACGACAGAAGATGAGATGGTTGGATGGCATCACCGACTCGATGGACATGAGTTTGAGGAAGCTCCCGGAGTTTGTAATGGGCAGTCAAGCCAGGCGTGCTGCAGTCCATGGGGTCACAAAGATTCATACATGACTGAGCGACTGAACTGAACTGTATCATTTCATATTCCCACCAACAGTCCATTCTTTGCAACCCATGGACTATAGCCTGCCACGATCCTCTGTCCGTAGAATTCTCCAGGCAAGAATACTGGAGTGGGTTACCATTTCCTCTTCCAGGGCATCTTCCCAGGGATCAAACCCAAGTCTCTTACATCTCCTGCATTAATAGGTGTGTTCTTTACCACGAATGCCACCTGTGAAGCCCATATAGTACTTTTCATCATGGCTGTATCATTTCATATCCCCACCAGCAGTGTGAAACAATTTCAGTTTCTTGATATCCTAATCAACATATGTTTTTTCTCACAGTATCCCTCATATGATTGTGAAGTGTTATATCTTTCTTCTTTTCACTTTCCTAATGATTAGCGATTTTGAGCATTTTCTTATATATTTGCTTGCAATTTATAAGTCGTCTTTAGAGAAATCGTCAAGTAGTGTGAACACCTTCAATTTGGTTATCGGTCTGTTTAATTGTAGAAATTATTTATATATTCTGAATATTATCCTCTTAGTAGAGATAAGATTTTTCAACATTTTTGGGCTTCCCAGGTGGCTTTGTGGTCAAAGAATCTGCTTACCAATGCAGGTGAAATGAGTTTGATCCCGATCCAGGAAGATCCCACATGCTGTGGAGCACAAAGCCTGCACACCGCAACTACTGAGCCTGTGCTCTAGATCTGGGGAGCTGCAGCTACTGACGCCTGCGTGCCCCAGAGCCCGTGCTCCACAAAAGAGGAGCCAGGGCAGTGAGTGTGTGCCACAGCAACGAGAGTGGGCAAAGTGAGCAGCTGCACACCACAGTGAGGAGTAGCTCCACCATCTGCGACTAGAGGAAAGCCAGAACAGCAACGAAGACCCAGCACAGCCAGCAAATATAAGTAAGATCATTTTCTAAAGGATTTCAACGTTTTCTTCCATGTTGTATGTTGCTTTCTCACAATGTCGTATATGTGCTTTAATGCTTTGATGTTTAATTTAAGTTGTAGGAACTCTCTCTATATATTCTGGATACTACCGTATATCAGACATACGATTTGCAAACATTTTCCACCATCCCACAGGTTGCCTTTTCATGCTGTTAAGACTTTAATGCACAGGTGTTCAACTTTGATGGAGTCCCTTGTGTCTATTTTTACTTTTATTTGGTTTGTTTCTATTAATTAATATATTTTTTAATTGAAGGATAATTGCTTTACAGAATTTTGTTTTCTGTCAAACCTCAAAATGAATCAGCCATAAGTACACTATATCCCCTCTCTTTTGAAACTCTCTCCCATGTCCCTTCCCATCCCACCCCTCTAGGTTGATACAGAGCCCCTGTTTGAGTTTCCTGTGCCATACAGAAAATTCCCATTGGCTATATATTTTACATATGGTAATGTAAGTTTCCATGTTACTCTTTCCATACATCTCACCCTCTCCTCCCCCTCCCCATGTTCATAAGTCTATTCTCTATGACTGTTTCTCCATTGTTGCCCTGCAAATAAATTTTTCAGTACCATTTTCCTAGAGTCTGTATATATGTATTAGAATATGATATTTACCTTTCTCTGACTTACTTCACTCTGTATAATAGGCTCTAGGTTCATCCGCCTCATTAGAACAGACTTAAATGCATTCCTTTTTATGGCTTAGTAATATTCCATTGTGTATATGTACCACAACTTCTTTATCCATTCATCTGTCGATGGACATCTAGGTTGCTTCCATGTTCTAACTATTGTAACTAGTGCTGCAATGAACAATGGGATACATGTGTCTTTTTCAATTTTGGTTTCCTCAGGGTATATGCCTAGGTGGGGTTGCTGGGTCATATGGTGGTTTTATTCCTAGTTTTTAAAGGAATCTCCATACTGTATTCCATAGTGGCTGTATCAATTTACAGTCCCACTAACAGTGCAAGAGCATTCCCTTTTCTACACACCCTCTCCAGCATTTATTGCTTGTAGACTTTTTGATGATGGCCATTCTGACTGGTGTGAGGTGATTGATATCTCATTGTAGTTTTGATTTGCATTCCTCTAATAATGAGCGATGTTGAGCATCTTTTCATGTGCTTGTTAGCCATCTGCGTGTCTTCTTTGGAGAAATGTCTGTTTATGTCTTTTTTTCCCACTTTTTGATTGGGTTGTTTATTTTTCTGGTATTAAGTTGTATGAGCTGTTTGAATATTTTGGAAATTAATCCTTTGTCAGTTTCATTTGCTATTATTTTCTCCCATTCTAAGGGTTGTCTTTTCACCTTGCTTATAGCTTCCTTTGCTGTGCAAAAGCTTTTAAGTTTAATTAGGTCCCAGTTGTTTACTTTCGTTTTAAATTCCATTTCTCTAGGAGATGGGTCAGAGAGGATCTTGCTTTGATTTGTGTCATGGAGTGTTGTGCCTATGTTTTCCTTGGAAGAGTTTTATAGCTTCTGGTCTTATATTTAGGTCTTTAATCCATTTTGAATTTATCTTTGTGTATGGTGTTAGGAATTGTTCTAATTTAATTCTTTTACATGTAGCTGTCCTGTTTTTCCAGCGCCATTGACTGAAGAGGCGGTTTTTGCCCCGTTGTATATTCTTGCCTCCTTTGTCAAAAATAAGGTACCCATAGGTGCGTGGGTTTATTTCTGGGCTTTCTATCTTGTTCCATTGGTATATATTTCTGTTTTTGTGCCAGTACCATACTGCCTTGATGACTGTAGCTTTGTAGTATAATCTGAAGTCAGGAAGGTTGATTCCTTCAGCTCCATACTTCTTTCTCAAGACTGCTTTGACTATTCGGGGCCTTTTGTGTTTCCATATGAATTGTGAAATTTTTTGTTCTAGTTCTGTGAAAAATTCCATTGGTAATTTGATAGTGATTACATTGAATCTGTAGGTTGCATTTGGTAGTATAGCCATTTTAACAATATTGATTCTTCCTACCCAGGAACAGGGAATATCTCTCCATCTGTTAATGTCATCTTTGATTTCTTTTATTAGTGTCTTGTAAGTTTCTGTGTACAGTTCTTTTGTCTCCTTAGGTCGGTTTATTCCTAGATATTTAATTCTTTTTGTTGCAGTGGTGAATGGGATTGATTCCTTAATTTCTCCTTCTGATTTTGCATTGTTAGTATATAGAGATGCAAGTGAGTTCTGTGTATTGATTTTGCATCCTGCTGCTACTGCTAAGTCACTTCAGTCATGTCCAACTCTGTGCAACCCCATAGACGGCAGCCCACCAGGCTCCTCTGTCTATGGGATTCTCCAGGCAAGAACACTGGAGTGGGTTGCCATTTCCTCCTCCAATGCATGAAAGTGAAAAGTCAAAGTGAAGTTGCTCAGTCACATCCTGCAACTTTGCTAAACTTACTGATTAGCTCTAATAATTTTCTGATACTATCCTTAGGGTTTTCTGTGTATCGTTTCATGTCATGTGAAAAATGGTGAGAGCTTTATTTCTTCTTTTCAATATGGATTCCTTTTATTTCTTTTTCTTCTCTGATTGCTGTAGCTATGACTCTCAGAACTATGTTGAATAATAGTGGTGAAAGTGGACACCCTTGTCCTGTTGATCTTAGGGGGAATGCTTTCAGCTTTTCACCATTGAGAATAATATTTGCTGTAGGCTTATCATATATGGCCCTCACTATATTGAGGTAGATTTCTTTCATGCCCATTTTTTGAAGAGTTTTAATCATAAATGGGTTCTGAATTTTGTCAAAGGCTTTTTCTGCATCTATTGAGATTATCATTTGGCTTTTATCTTTCAATTTGTTAATATGGTGTATCACGTTGTTTGATTTTCTTATACTGAAGAATCCTTGCATCTCTGAATAAAACCAATTTGCTCGTGGTGTATGAGCTTTTTGATGTGTTGCTGAATTCTGTTTGCTAAATTTTTGTTGAGGATTTTTGCATCTATGTTCATCACTGATATGGCCTGTAGTTTTCTTTTTTTGTGTTGTCTTTGAATTGGTATCAGGGTGATGATACTCATCGAATGAGTTTGGAAATGTTCCTTCCTCTGCAATTTTCTGGAAACAGTTTTAGATGGCTAGGCATTAGCTCCTCTCTAAATATTTGATAGCATTCCCCTGTGAAGTCATCCAGTCCTTTGCTCTTGTTTTTTGGGATATGTTTTATCACAGCTTCAATTTCAGTCGTTGTAATTGGTTTGTTCATAATTTCTATTTCTACTTGGTTCAATCTTAAAAGATTGAACTTTTCTAAGAATCTGTCCATTTCTTCCAGGTTATCCACTTTATTGCCATATAGTTCTTCATAATAGTCTCTTATAATCCTTTGTATTTCTGCACTGTCTGTTGTAACCTCTCCTTTTTCATTTCTAATTTTGTTGATTTGATTCTTCTTTCTTTTTTCTTGATGAGTCTGGATAAAGTTTCTTAATTTTCTTTATCTTCTCAAAGAATCAACTTTTAGTTTTATTAATCTTTACTGTTGTTTCCTTCATTTCTTTTTCATTTATTTCCACTCTGATCTTTATGATTTCTTTCCTTCTACTAATCTTGGGGTTTTTTTAATTTTTTGGTTCTTCTTTTCCAGTCACTTTAGGTGTAAAGTTAGGTTGTCTGCTCGATGTTTTTTCTTGTTTCTTGAGGTAGGATTGTAATTGCTATAAACTTCCCTCTTAGAACTGCTTTTGCTGCCTCCCATAGGTTTGGAGTTGTTGTGTTTTCATTGTCATTTGTTTCTAGAATTTTTTGATTTCCCTTTTGATTTCCTCAGTAACCTGTTGATTATTTAGAAATGTACTGTGGTATTTGTGTTTTTTACATCTTTTTTTTTTTTTTCTTGTAATTGAGATCTAGTTTCATGGCATTGTGATCAGAGAAGATGCTTGATATGATTTCAGTTTTCTTAAACTTACTGAGTTGTGACCCAAGACATGGTCTGTCCTGGAGAATTTCCTATGGGCACTTGAGAAGAAGGTGTATTCTTCTGGCTTTAGATGGAATGTCCTGAAGACATCAATGAGATCCATCTCATCTAATGTATCTTTTAAGACTTGTGTTTCCTTATTAATTTTCTGGTTTGATGATCTGTCTATCGGTGTGAGTGGTGTGTTAAAGTCTCTTGCTATTATTGTGTTACTGTCAGTTTCTCCCTTTATGTCTGTTAGTGTTTGTCTAATGTACTGAGGCACTCCTATGTTGGGTACAGAGATATTTACAATTGTTATGTCTTCCTCTTGGACTGATCCCTTGATCATTATGTAGAGTCCTTCCTTATCTCTTGTAATCGTCTTTATTTTAAGGTCTATTTTGTCTGATATGAGGATTGCTACTCTGGCTTTCTTTTGCTTCCCATTTGCATGGAATATATTTTTCCATCCTCTCACTTTCGGTCTATATGTGTTGTTAGGTCTGAAATGGGTTTCTTGTAGACAGAATTTATATATAGGTCTTATTTGTTCATCCATTCAGCCAGTCTGTGTCTTTTGGTTGGAGCATTTAATCTGTTTACATTTAAAGTAATTATTGATCTTTATGCTCCTATTGCCATTTTCTTAAATGTTTGGGGTTGATTTTGTAGATTTTCTTCTCTTGTATTTCTTGACTATACAGGTCCCTTTAACATTTGTTGTAAAGCTGGTTTGGTGGTACTGAATTCTCTTAACTTTTGCTTGCCTGGAAAACTTTCTATTTCCCCATCAATTTTGAATGAAATCCTTGCCAGGTACAGTAATCTTGGTTGTAGATTTTTCCATTTTTTACTTTAAATATATCCTGTCATTGCCTTTTGGCCTGCAGAGTTTTCTGCTGAAAAATCAGCTGTTAAGCACAGGGGATTTCCCTTGTGTGTTACTTGTTGCTTTTCCCTTGCTGCTTTTAATATTCTTTCTTTGTGTTTAGTCTTAGTTTGATTAGTATGTGTCTTGGTGTGTTTCTGCTTGGGTTTGTCCTGTATGGAACTCTTTGTACCTCTCAAACTTGATTGACTATTTCCTTTTCCATGTTGGGCAGATTTTCAACTATAATCTCTTCCAAAATTTTCTCATATTCTTTCTTTTTCTCTTCTTCTTCTGGGATCCCTATAATTCGAATATTGGTGCATTTGATATTGTCCAAGAGTTCTCTGAGACTATCTTCAGTTCTTTTAATTCTTTTTACTTTATTCTGCTCTTCAGAAGTTATTTCCACCATTTTATCTTCCAGCTCACTGATTCGTTCTTCTGCTTCAGATATTCTGCTATTGATTCCTTTTAGAGTATTTTTGATTTCAGGAACTGTGTTGTTTGTCTCTGTATGTTTATTCTTTAATTCTTCTAGCTCTTTCTTAATTGATTCTTGCATTTTCTCCACTCTGTTTTCAAGGTTTTTGATTACCTTTACTATCATTATTCTGAATTCTTTTTCAGGTAGTTTGCATATTTCCTCTTCATTTATTTGGACTTCTGTATTTCTAGTTTGTTCTTTCATTTGTGTATTATTTATCCATCTTTTCATCATTTTTTTTAACTTATTGTGTTTGAGGTCTCCTTTTCCCAGCCTTCAAGGTTGAATTCTTTCTTCCTTTTAGTTTCTTCCCTCCTAAGATTAGTCCAGTGGTTTGTGTAAAATTCGTATATGGTGAGCTTTGTGCTGAGTTTTTTCTTTCTTTTTTTTTTTTTAACATCTTATGATTTTATTTTTTTAATTTAAATTTATTTATTTTAATTGGAGGCTAATTACTTTACAATATTGTATTGGTTCTGCCACACATCATCATGAATCCACCACGGCCGTACATGTGTTCCCCATCCTGAACCCCCCTCCCACCTCCCTCCCCATACCATCACTCCACGTCATCCCAGTGCACCAGCCGCAAGGATCCTGTATTGAACCTGGACTGGCGATTTGATTCTTATATGATATTATACATGTTTCCATGACATTCCCCCAAATCATCCCACCAAAAGACTGTTCTATACATCTATGTCTCGTTTGCTGTCTCGCATACAGGGTTATCATTACCATCTTTCTAAATTCCATATATATGTGTTAGTATATTGAGTTTTTTCCTTTGTTTTTTTTTTTCCTCTGATGGGCAAGGCTGAGTGAGGTGGTAGTCCTGTCTGCTGATGATTGGGTCTGTAATTTTGCTTCGTTTGCTGTTTAGATGAGGCATCCTGCATAGGGTGCTACTGGTGGTTGAGTGATGCCGGGTCTTGTATTCAAGCAGTTTCCTTTGTGTGAGTTCTCACTATTTGGTACTCCCTAGGGTTAGTTTTCTGGTATTCTAGGGTCTTGGAGTCAGTGCTCCCACTCCAAAGGCTCTGGGCTTGATCTCTGGTCAGATTCCACAAGTAGTTTCTTATGGCATTAAGTGAGATTAAAACAAATACCCCAAAACGAGTAACCAAAGATGAACCCTGACAAATGGCAGTTACAAAATCAGGCAAATAATAATTAAGATAATGGAATATACACATATACATATACACCCATAAGCAAAATCAAAACAGCCCAACAAAAATAAAGTACAGCAGATTGACCCAGCAAACCAAGTTAATCAAAAATTATATTTACCAGTTAAGAACAAAACTAACTATAGCACAAACTGGGAAGGAAAACTAATGCAGGGTGCCAAGGGGAGAATAAAGCAATGAAAACAAAACTAACAAATATGTTGAGAAGAAAGGAAAGGGAAAAAAAAACTGAATAGATATGCAAAGTTAAATAGAGGTAGATGAAGAGGATTTATATACATTACAGATTAACTGCAAGGAGAAAAGAATAGTAGGAAAAGCAAACAAAGGAATAGATGTAGAAAAAATAACAATAAATTAAAAATAATTAAACTTTAAAAAAAGAGAGAGAAAAAAAGGAAAACTCCACAGAACTGCAAAAGCCCAATGTAGACACAGAGGTTTACAACAATAGTAAAAAATATGACTGAGGAAAAAAAAGAAAAGCTCAAAAGCTTAATTAGATTTCATAGTGACAAAAAATTGACAACTGCAACAGAGCGGGGAGGAGGGAAAGGCGGGGGAGAAAAAAACCCAAAGAATCTACAAAACAAGTCTAAATATAAGAATAATAAATGTTTTTCTTGAGTCACTGCTGTCAGAGTCCTTTTCCTCACTGGGAGTCACAGTCCACCCCACCTCCCTAGGATGTCCTCCAACACTGTGCTGGTCTCTGGACCTGCTGTGAGGGCAGCTCAGATTATAATCTGGTGCTAATCTTGTGTGTTCTTGCCTTCAATGTCCACAGCTATCAGAACAAGTGTGTTTTCTTTTGTGGGAGATCTCAATGTCCTTGTATATATTTCATAGACACAGAGTCTGCCCAGTTGATCACGTAGATTTAATGTGCAGCTTGTACAGCTGGTGCGAAGGTTTTGGGTCTTCTTTCTTAACCACACTGCCCTTGAGTTTCAATTGTGATTTTATTTCCACCTCTGCATGTGGGTCATCCATCCACTGGGGTTTGCTCCTGAGGCTGCCCTGGAGGACTTGGATCTGCCCCAGTAAAGGCCAGGTGTGGAGGTGGTGCAGCTGCTTGGGTTGCAGGAGTTCTGGCAGCACCAGATACTCAGGGGAGTGGTCAGCTATGGCAGCAGGAAATGTAGTGCTCTAGAAGGGTATGGCAATGAGTATTGGCATATACACTTCAATATTCTAGCCTGAAGAACTCCTCAGACAGAGAAGCTTGGCAGGCCACAGTCCACAGGGTGGCAAAGAGCCAGAAATGGCAGAAGCAACCCTGCAAGCATAGACACAAGGCTTTTTTTTTTTTTTTTTTTTTGCCTGTGGCAGCTCTGCCCCAGTGAGGGCTGGCATAAAGGTGCATAGCTGCTTGGCTTGCAGGGACCCTGGCTGCACCAAATGTGCAGGGACACAGATGGCCTCCAGTGCAGGAGTTACGGCCCTATCAGAGTCTTATTTTGAGCCTCTTGTAGCTGGTGATCAGGAGGCCTCTTCAGCCAGTCTTTTTCTATAGATCCACCCATTTAGGAATTTAGGCGGCTCCCTTGCCTGGGGTCCTTCTCAGTTGTTTGGTGCATCATGAACATAGAGGGGCCCTCCTGGCTGGGGTCCTACTCTGTAGATTGGCACATCAGGCACTTAAAGGGACACCCTAGGTGGGGTTCTTGCCTTGAGAACCCCATGAACAATATGAAAAGGCAAAATGATAGGATACTGAAAGAGGAACTCCCCAGGTCAGTAGGTGCCCAATATGCTACTGGAGATCAGTGGAGAAATAATTTCAGAAAGAATGAAGGGATAGAGCCAAAGCAAAACCAATACTCAGTTGTGGATGTGACTGGTGATAGAAGCAAGGTCCCATGCTGTAAAGAGCAATATTGCATAGGAACCTGGAATGCCAGGTCCATGAATCCAGGCAAATTGGAAGTGGTCAAACAGGAGATGGCAAGAGTGAACGTTGACATTCTAGGAATCAGCAAACTCAAATGGACTGGAATGGGTGAATTTAACTCAGATGACCATTATGTCTACTACTGTGGGCAGGAATCCCTTAGAAGAAATGGAGTAGCCACCATGGTCAACAAAAGAGTCTGAAATGCAGTACTTGGATGCAATCTCAAAAACGACAGAATGACCTCTGTTCATTTCCAAGGCAAACCATTCATTAACACAGTAATCCAAGTCTATGCCCCAACCAGTAACGCAGAAGAAGCTGAAGTTGAACGGTTCTATGAAGACCTACAAGACCTTTTAGAACTAACATCCAAAAAAGATGTCCTTTTCATTATAGGGGACTGGAATGCAAAAGTAGCAAGTCAAGAAACACTTGGAGTAACAGGCAAATTTGGCCTTGGAATACAGAATGAAGCAGGGCAAAGACTAATAGAGTTTTGCCAAGAAAATGCACTGGTCATAACAGACACCCTCTTCCAACAACACAAGAGAAGACTCTACACATGGACATCACCAGATGGTCAACACTGAAATCAGATTGATTATATTATTTGCAGCCAAAGATGGAGAAGCTGTATACAGTCAACAAAAACAAGGCCAGGAGCTGACTGTGGCTCAGATCATGAATTCCTTATTACCAAATTCAGACTTAAATTGAAGAAAGTAGGGAAAACCACTAGGCCTTTCAGGTATGACCTAAATCAAATCCCTTATTATTATACAGTGGAAGTGAAAAATAAATTTAAGGGCCTAGATCTGATAGATAGAGTGCCTGATGAACTAAGGAATGAGGTTCGTGGCATTGTACAGGAGACAGGGATCAAGACTACCCCCATGGAAAAGAAATGCAAAAAAGCAAAATGGCTGTCTGGGGAGGCCTTACAAATAGCTGGGAAAAGAAGAGAAGTGAAAAGCAAAGGATAAAAGAAAAGATATAAACATCTGAATGCAGAGTTCCAAAGAATAGCAAGAAGAGATAAGAAAGCCTTCCTCAGCGATCAATGCAAAGAAATAGAGGCAAACAACAGAATGGGAAACACTAGAAATCTCTTCAAGAAAATTAGAGATACCAAGGGAACATTTTATGCAAAGATGGGCTCGATAAAGGACAGAAATGGTATGGACCTAACAGAAGCAGAAGATATTAAGAAGTGGTGGCAAGAATACAAAGAAGAACTGTACAAAAAAGGTCTTCAAGACCAAAATAATCACAATGGTGTAATCACTCACCTAGAGCCAGACATACTGGAATGTGAATTCAAGTGGGCCTTAGAGAGCATCACTACAAACAAAGCTAGTGGAGATGATGGAATTCCAGTTGAGCTATTTCAAATCCTGAAAGATGATGCTGTGAAAGTGCTGCACTCAATATGCCAGCAAAGTCGGAAAACTCAGCAGTGGCCATAGAACTGGAAAAGGTCAGTTTTCATTCCAATCCCAAGGAAAGGCAATGTCAAAGAATGCTCAAACTACCGCACAATTGCACTCATCTCACATGCTAGTAAAGCAATGCTCAAAATTCCCCAAGCAATACGTGAACCACGAACTTCCAGATGTTCAAGCTGGTTTTAGAAAAGGCAGAGGAACCAGAGATCAAATTGCCAACATCTGCTGGATCATCAAAAAAGCAAGAGAGTTCCAGAAAAACATCTATTTCTGCTTTATTGACAATGCCAAAGCCTTTGACTGTGTGGATCACAATAAACTGTGGAAAATTCTGAAAGAGATGGGCAAACCAGACCACCTAACCTGCCTCTTGAGAAACCTATATGCAGGTCAGGAAGCAACAGTTAGAACTGGACATGGAACAACAGACTGGTTCCAAATAGGAAAAGGAGTACATCAAGGCTGTGTATTGTCACCCTGCTTATTTAACTTATATGCAGAGTACATCATGAGAAACACTGGGCTGGAAGAAACACAAGCTGGAATCAAAATTGCCAGGAGAAATATCAATAACCTCAGATATGCTGATGACACCACCTTTGTGGCAGAAAGTGAAGAGGAACTAAAAAGTCTTTTGATGAAGGTGAAGGTGGAGAGTGAAAAAGTTGGCTTAAAGCTCAACATTCAGAAAATGAAGATCATGACATCTGGTCCCATCACTTCATGGGAAATAGATGGGGAAACAGTGTCAGACTTTTTTTGGAGGGGGGCTCCAAAATCACTGCAGATGGTGACTGCAGCCATGAAATTAAAAGACGGTTACTTCTTGGAAGGAAAGTTATGACCAACCTAGATAGCATATTGAAAAGCAGAGACATAACTTTGCCAATAAAGGTCTGTCTAGTCAAGGCTATGGTTTTTCCTGTGGTCATGTATGGATGTGAGAGTTGGACTGTGAAGAAAGCTGAGCGCAGAAGAATTGATGGTTTTGAACAGTGGTGTTGGAGAAGACTCTTGAGAGTCCCTTGGACTGCAGGGAGATCCAACCAGTCCATCCTAAAGGAGATCAGTCCTGGGTGTTCATTGGAAGGACTGATGCTGAAGCTGAAACTCCAATACTTTGGCCACCTCATGCGAAGAGTTGACTCATTGGAAAAGACTCTGATGCTGGGAGGGATTCGGGGCAGGAGGAGAAGGGGATGACAGAGGATGAGATGGCTGGATGGCATCACCGACTCGATGGACGTGAGTCTGAGTGAACTCCGGAAGTTGGTGATGGACAGGGAGGCCTGGCGTGCTGCGATTCATGGAGTCGCAAAGAGTCGGACACGACTGAGCGACTGATCTGAACTGAACTAGGTGGGGTCCTACTCTCTAATTCAGTGCCTCAGGCGTTTGATGGGCCAGCCTCTCTATTGTTCACCTGCCATGCTGGCGTATAGGGAGAGGCTATGGTGATGGCTCCACCCACTTCGCGTGACTCTGCAGTCATGGCTGCCTGGCTTTCCTCCACAGGCATTTCCCCCACAATCTCCTCCCTCACATCCCCTCAATCAGTCTCTCTATTGTCAACAGCAGCTCTCACCCTGGGATTGCACCACAATCCCTAAACTCCAGTGCCCAGCCTCTATGCCTTCCAGGGGACCAGCATTCCTGTCCAGGATACATGTGGCTGCAGCAAGGACTGTCTCATTCTCATTCCATTTAGGCTGCCACTGATCAGCTGTTTCACTCTCAGCCTTAAATGTTCTCCTCTGCCTCAGACAATTGCCCCCGTGTGGGGATCAGTACCCTGCTTCAGTTCCCCTGCCCGCTGAGGCAGGTCCAGTCCTTCTAACACTCCTGTTCTTCCCCCTAGTTCCTTCATCCTACCGAGTTCTGCGTGGTTCTATAGATTCTTTTCCTCTGGTCAGGTCCTCCTGTCCGCTCTCAGCTGGTGTTCTGCATGCACTGCTGTCTGAAGGTGTATCACTGATGTGTCTGTGGAGAGAGATGTACCCCACGTCCACCTCCTCCACCGCCTTCTTGTTCTCCTATTTTTACTTTTGTGTCCTGTGCTTTTGGAGTCATAGCCGAAAAATCATTGCCAAATCCGACATCATAAAGCTTTTTCTTGTACGTTTTCTTCTGGGAATTTAGGAGGTTGATGTCATACAGTGATGTTTTTAATCCATTTTGAGTTACTTTTTGTTACGATGAAAGCTAAGGGGTCAACTTTATACTTTTGCACACAAACAGTCAGTTTCCCAATGCTGTTTGTTGAAAGATCTGTCTTTTCCCCATGAGATGTCTTGGCACTCTTGTTTTCAATCATTTGATTATATCCATGAAGTTTCATTTCTGGGCTCTCTGTTCACCTCCGTTGTTCTACAAGTCTGTCTTTGTGCCAGTACCACCAGTTTTGATTATTGTAGATTTGTAATATATTTCAAATTTAGAATTCTGAGACCACCAACTTTGTTTCCAAGATTTTTTTTTTTTTTAGCTATTTGGTCTTTCTTGAGACTCCATATGAATTTTAAAACGTAATTTTCATTTTCTGCAAAAAAACAGCATTGTGATTTTGATAAGGATTACACTGAATCTTAGATCACAGTGGGTAACTTTCCCATTTTCCAACTCATGCACATGGGATATCTTTCATTTATGTTGATATCTTTAATCGCTTTCAGCTATGGTTTCTAGTTCTATAACTCTTTTGTTTCCCTGGCTAAGTTGAGTCCTCAGTACTTTTTCTTTCTGATATTTTTGTAAATGATTGGCTTTATTAATTCTTTGTTAAATAGTTCATTGACAGTGCATAGTAATGCTGCTGATTTTAATGTGTTGGCTTTGTATATTGACACTATGCTAAATTTGCTATTATAACAGATTTGTATCTATCTTTAGGATTTTATATATATTGTATATATATTTTTATATATTGGATTTACCAAAACACTCTTTTTGTTTTTAAGTAAAATAAAAGGCACATTTTTCATTTTCACAAAGAACTTATTGAACAATGTATTCACCATTTTGTTCCACTATCTTCTGCCATTTTTCAGGAAACTTTATAATTCCATCTTCCCAAAACTCTTGATCGTTTTGAGCCAAGAACTGCTTTAGGTACCTTTTACAGTCTTCCAGGAAATTAAAATGTTTTCCATTAAGAGAATTCTGTAAAGACCTAAATAAATCAAAATCTGAAGGTGTAGTGTTTGCTGAATATGGTGAATGAATCAGAACTTCCCAGCCAAGCTATAACAGTTTTGCCTGGTTATCAAAGAAACATGTGGTCTTGAATTATCCTGATGAAAGATTCTGCAGTTTATGTTGACTAATTCCGGATGCTTTTCATTGAGTGATGCTTCAGTTGGTCTCATTGGTAGTACTGCTTGTTGGAATTAATTGCTTTCTTTTCCAGGAGGAGCTCACGATAGACGACTCCCTTCCAAACCCACCATATATGCAACATCACTTACTTTGAATGAAGGTCAGTTTTTGATGTGATTGGTGGTGGTTCATTTCACTTGTCCCATCATCCTTTCTGTTCTACATTATTGTACAGTATCCACTTTTCATCCCGTGTCACAATTTGTTTTAAAAATGAAATATTTGTCACATTTAATTAGAAAATTGGAAGCTAAAATATGGTCAAGAAGGTTTTCTTTGCTTAACTTACATGAAACAACAGAGCACTTAATATAACCAAGCTGAGTAAATGATTTACCATGCTGGATTTGGATATTTCCAATATGTTGGCTATCTCCATATTGATACAATATTGATTTTTCTCAGTTAATGTCTTGATTTTATCACTCTCATCTTCAATTGGTCTACCTCACCATGGATTATCGTTCAGTGAGAAATCTCCAGGACAAATTTTTTCAAATCACTTTGAAACATACAATGTTTCGATAAGGTCAGTCACAGCACCTTCTGCATACAGTGCACACTTTTTTTTTTTTTTTCATTTCAGTTGCATTTCAACCTTTCTTGAAATAATAAAGCATAATATGCCAAAATGTTGCTTTTTTCTTTCATCTTCAATAATAAAATGGCTACACTGAATGCAACAGTGCATGCACAAGACTTTTGAACGAGGTTGCCATTATCTTCATTCACCTCAGTTCAGTCTCTCAGTGTCTGAGTGTCTGACTCTTTGCAACCCTATGGATTGCAGCATGCCAGGATTCCCTGTCCATCACCAACTCCCAGAGCTTACACAAACTCATGTCAACCAAGTTGGTGATACCATACAACCATCTCATCCTCTGTCATCTCCTTCTCCTGCCTTCAATCCTTATAGTCTTTATAGATTTTTTATACTCCCAACTCTTACATCAATACATGTGATTATCTTCATTACACCTACCATTAAACAGGTTAAACAATAGGGGGGGAACACAGCCTTGCCCATCAACAGAAATTGGATTAAAATTTACTGAGCATGGTCCTACCCATCAGAACAACACCCATTTTTCCCTAAGTCAGTGTCTCCCATTAGGAAAATTCATAAACCTCTTGTCTTTATCCATCAGAGGGCAGACAGAAGGAAAATCACAATCATAGAAAACTAATCAAACTGATCACATGGACCACAGCCTTGTGTAACTCAAAGAAACTATGAACCATGCTATGTAGGGCCACCCAAGACAGTTGGGTCATGGTGGAGAGTTCTGACAAAACGTGGTCCACTGGAAAAGGGAATGTCAAACCACTTCAGTATTCTTGCCTTGAGAACCCCAGGAAGGGTTTGAAAAGGCAAAAAGATAGGACACTAGAAGATGAATTCCCCAGGTCAGTAGGTGCCCAATATGCTACTGTAGAAGATTGATTATATTCTTTGCTATACAGTCAACAAAAACAAGACCGGGAGCTGACTGTGGCTCAGATCATGAACTCCTTATTGCCAAATTCAGACTTAAATTGAAGAAAGTAGGGAAAACCACCAGACCATTCAAGTTTGACCTAAATCAAACCCTTTATGATTATACAGTGGAAGTGAGAAATAGATTTAAGGGACTAGATCTGATAGACAGAGTGCCTGATGAACTATGGAATGAGGTTCATGACATTGTACATGAGAGAGGGATCAGGACCATCCCCATGGAAAAGAAATGCAAAAAGGCAAAATGGCTGTCTGGGGAGGCCTTACAAATAGCTGTGAAAAGAAGAGAAGTGAAAAGCAAAGGAGAAAAGGAAAGATATAAGCATCTGAATGCAGAGTTCCAAAGAATAGCAAGAAGAGATAAGAAAGCCTTCCTCAGCGATCAATGCAAAGAAATAGAGGAAAACAACAGAATGGGAAACACTAGAGATCTTTTCAAGAAAATGAGAGATACCAAGGGAACATTTCATGCAAAGATGGGCTTGATAAAGGACAGAAATGGTATGGACATAACAGAAGCAGAAGATATTAAGAAGAGATGGCAAGAATACACAGAACTGTACAAAAAAGACCTTCATGACCCAGATAATCACAATGGTGTGATCACTCATCTAGAGCCAGACATCCTGGAATGTGAAGTCAACTGGGCCTTAGAAAACATCACTACGAACAAAGCTAGTGGAGATGATGGAATTCCAGTTGAGCTCTTTCAAATCCTGAAAGATGATGCTGTGAAAGTGCTGCACTCAATATGCCAGCAAATTTGGAAAACTCAGCAGTGGCCACAGGACTGGAAAAGGTCAGTTTTCTTTCCAATTTCAAAGAAAGGCAATGCCAAAGAATGCTCACACTACTGCACAATTGCACTCATCTCACACGCTAGTAAAGGAATGCTGAAAATTCTCAAGCCAGGCTTCAGCAATACATGAACCGTGAACTTCCAGATGTTCAAGCTGGTTTTAGAAAAGGCAGAGGAACCAGAGACCAATTTGCCAACATCTGCTGGATCATGGAAAAAGCAAGAGAGTTCCAGAAAAACATCTATTTCTGCTTTATTGACTATGCCAAAGCCTTTGACTGTGTGGATCACAATAAACTGAAAAATTCTGAAAGAGATAGGAACACCAGACCACCTGACCTGTCTCTTGAGAAATTTGTATGCAGGTCAGGAAGCAACAGTTAGAACTGGATATGGAACAACAGACTGGTTCCAAATAGGAAAAAGAGTACATCAAGACTGTATATTGTCATCCTGCTTATTTAACTTCTATGCAGAGTACATCATGAGAAATGCTGGACTGGAAGAAACACAAGCTGGAATCAAGATTGTCAGGAGAAATATCAATAACCTCAGATATGTAGATGACACCACCCTTATGGCAGAAAGTGAAGAGGAACTAAAAAGCCTCTTGATGAAGGTGAAAGAGGAGAGTGAAAAGTTGGCTTAAAGCTCAACATTCAGAAAACGAAGATCATGGCATCTGGTCCCATCACTTCATGGGAAATAGATGGAGAAACAGTGGAAACAGTGTCAGACTTTATTTTTGGGGGCTCCAAAATCACTGCAGATGGTGACTGCAGCCATGAAATTAAAAGATGCTTACTCCTTGGAAGAAAAGTTATGACCAACCTAGATAGCATATTAAAAGCAGAGACATTACTTTGCCAACAAAGGTCTGGCTAGTCAAGGCTATGGTTTTTCCAGTGGTCATGTATGGATGTGAGAGTTGGACTGTGAAGAAAGCTGAGTGCTGAAGAACTGATGCTTTTGAACTGTGGTGTTGGAGAAGACTCTTGAGAGTCCCTTGGACTGCAAGGAGATCCAACCAGTCCATTATGAAGGAGATCAGCCCTGGGATTTCTTTCTTTGAAAGGAATGATGCTAAAGCTGAAACTCCAGTACTTTGGCCGCCTCATGCGAAGAGTTGACCCATTGGAAAAGACCCTGATGCTGGGAGGGATTGGAGGCAGGAGGAGAAGGGGACGACAGAGGATGAGATGGCTGGATGGCATCACTGACTCGATGGACGTGAGTCTGAGTGAACTCCAGGAGTTGGTGATGGACAGGGAGGCCTGGCGTGCTGCATGGGGTCGCAAAGAGTCGGACACGACTGAGCGACTGAACTGAACTGAATGAACTGTGAAGAGTGGAGAAATAACTCCAGAAAGAATGAAGAGACAGAGCCAAAGTAAAAACAACAGCCAATAGTGTAATTGACTGGTGATGGAAGTGAAGTCCAATGCTGTAGAGAACAATATTGCATAGGAACCTGGAATGTTAGGTCCATGAATCAAGGTAAATTGGAAATGGTCAAACAGGAGATGGCAAGAATAAACATCGACATTTTAGGAATCAGTGAACTAAAATGAACTGGAATGGGTGAATTTAATTCAGATGACCATTTTATCTACTATTGTGGGCAAAAATCCCTTAGAAGAAATAGAGTGGCCCTCATAGTAAACAAGAGTCCAAAATGCAGTACTGGAGTGCTTTCTTTAAAACGACAGAATGATCTCTGTTCATTTTCAAGGCAAACCATTCAATATCACAGTAATCCAAGTCTATGCCTCAACCACTAATGCCAAAAAAGGTGAAGTTGCAATGTTTCTGTGAAGACCTACACGACTGTCTAGAACTAACACCAAAAAAAAAAAAAAAAACATGTCTTTCCATCATAGGGGATGGGGATGCAAAAGTAGGAAGTCAAGAAACACCTGGACTAACAGGCAAGTCTGGCCTTGGAGTACAAAACGAAGCAGAGCAAAGGCTAACAGAGTTTTGCCAAGAAAACACACTGGTCATAGCAAGTATCCTCTTCCATCAACACAAGAGATGACTCTACATATGGATATCACCAGATGGTAAATACAAAAATCAGATTGATTATATTCTTTGCAGCCAAAGATGGAGAAGCTCCATACAGTTAGCAAAAACAAGACTGGGAGCTGACTGTGGCAAGAATACACAGAAGAACTATACAAAAAAAGATCTTCATGACCCATATAACCAGGATGGTGTGATCACTCACCTAGAGCCAGACATCCTGGAATGCAAAGTCAAGAGGGCCTTAGGAAGCATCACTATGAAGAAAGCTAGTGGAGGTGATGGAATACCAGTTGACCTAGTTCAAATCCTAAAAGATGATGCTATGAAAATGCTGCACTCAATATGTCAGAAAATTTTGAAAACTCAGCAGTGGCCACAGGACTGGAAAAGTCAGTTTTCATTCCAATCCCAAAGAAAGGCAATGCCAAAGAATGCTCAAACTACCGCACAATTGCACTCATCTCACATGCCAGCAAAGTATTGCTCAAAATTCCAGAAAAACATCTACTTCTGCTTCATTGACTACATCAAAGCTTTTGATTGTGTGGATCACCACAAACTGGAAAATTCTTCAAGAGATGGAAATACCAGAACACCTTACCTGCCTCCTTAGAAATCTGGATGCAGGTCAAGAAGGAACAGTTAGAACCAGACATGGAACAACACACTGATTTCAAATTGGGAAAAGAGTACATCAAGGCTGTATATTGTCTCTTCGTTATTTTACTTCTATGCAGAGTAAATCATGCAAAATGCCAGGCTGATGAAGCACAAGCTGGAATCAAGATTGCCGGGAGAAATATCAATAACCTCAGATATGCTGATGATACCACCCTAATGGCACAAAGTGAAGAACTAAAGAGCCGCTTGATGAAAGATAAAGAGGAGATTGAAAAAACTGGCTTAAAATTCAACATCCAGAAAACTAAGATCATGGCATCTGCTCCCATTACTTTATGGCAAATATATGGGGAAACAGTGGAAACAATGACAGATTTTATTTTGGGGGTGGGGCTCAAAAATCACTGCAGATGGTGACTGCAGCAATGAAATTCAAAGATGCTTGCTCCTTGGAAGAAAAGTTATGACCAACCTAGACAGCATATTAAAAAGCAGAGACATTATTTTGCCAACAAAAGTCCGTCTAGTCAAAGCTATGGTTTTTCCAGTAGTCGTGTATGGATGTGAGATTTGGACTATAAAGAAAGCTGAGCGCTGAAGAATTGATGCCTTTGAACTGTGATGTTGGAGAAGACTCTTTAGAGTCCCTTGGACTGCAAGGAAATCAAACTAGTTAATCCTACAGGAAGTCAGTCCTGAGTATTCATTGGAAGGAATGATGCTGAAGCTGAAACTCCAATACCTTGGCTACCTGATGCAAAGAACTGACTCGTTAGAAAAGACCCTAATGCTGGGAAAGATTGAAGGCAGGAGAAAAAGGGGACGACAGGGGATGAGATGGTTGGATGGCATCGTTGACTCATGGTTATGAGTTTGAGTAAACTCCGGGAGTTGGTGATGTACAGGGAACCCTGGCTTGCTGCAATCCATGGGGTCTCAAAGAATCGGACACAACTGAGTGCTGAACTGAACTGATACCAGGGAGGTCCATGTGGTTGATACTTTGAACCAATTCTATCATATAACAATATTTCTGCTTGCTTTATCAGTTACAGAGAGAAGCATTGCCAGGGACCAGCCCCGGCTGATCCAGGGTATTCGAAGTGGGGACGGCGTCGGTAAGCATCAGGAAACAACTGCTTAATTAAACGTTAATTAAGGATATTAAGAGTAATAGAATGAGGATAGCTCAGTAGGAAAATTCAGTGGAGAAAAGAGGCTGAGTAGCTTGGTTTACGCGGGAGACCAATAAAACTTCAAGACAAGAAGTTTGCACCACTTACGTAGGCCGCAGGCGTCCTTCCGTTCTCCCGAAGGAGAGGAGACACTGAGGCCTCCCCAGTCAGATCTTAGAAGCCCAGGCATAATTAGCAAGCATGGCAGGTTCCGCGCTCCAGATGGAGACTCAGCCAGAATTTGAGAGAGAGAGCAACATGGGGAGACCAAGTTTCAGTGAACAAGGCCCGCACTTTATTTTCCGAAGTAGTTTTTATACCTTAAGTTGTGCATAGAGGATAATGGGGGAAGGGGTGGAGTCATGCAAGGACAGCAGTTCCTGGTCCTAATCGAAGCCAGGCTTTCAAACTTATCATATGCAAAAGTTCAGGTGAATTACATCATCTTCTGGCCAGGAGGCCTGTTAACATTTTAAGAAACGTATCTTTCTCTAAAGGTGATTATTCCAAATTCAGGCACCAGCCTCCAAAAAAGCATTGGACAAAGCTGCATTCCTATAGGGCAAAGGTGAGGTGGGCTCAATCAAGAAAAGAATTAACTCAAGGGTCCAAGGTTACAAACATTGAGGCTACTACTTACATTTCTATACACCCATTATATCAATAAATACACTGCCAAGGACACAGTAGGTAAGGAGTATGGAGACTTAGCAGCAAACATTGGCCCAATAAGTGAAAAACCCTTCACCAATACAATTTCTAATCAATCTTTTAACTACTCAAAGGAATCTGTGTTTAGACAGTTTAGAACATCTCCTCCCTCTCGCAGTTGGGAGGCTCTGAACAATCACATGTGGCCGGAAAAACCTATTCAGGCAGGTTAGAGGATTTCCAAAGGAGTTTGTAGGTTAAACACTGTCACACCCAGGAATTATTAACTGGAGCTGTAAGCTAACTCTTTTTCAGAGAGAGGTAGTGGGGGACAGTTCCCCATAAAGTCAAAGGTGTAGGTGAAAGCACAAAGCAGAAAGTAGGCAGACTCTGGTTTTGGGGGTAGATGCTCGAGAATTTCCAGGGGGACTCCCGAGGCTTGATCCCGCCTTTGCGTATGCTGAGCCTCCTTCCTCATGACCTTTGCCACGGGTGGAGTGCCTCACGCTGGCTCCCAGCAGTGATAGAATTCTAGTTGAGCTATTCCAGATCCTGAAAGATGATGCTGTGGAAAGTGCTGCACTCAATATGCAATTTGCAATATGCACTCAATATGCAATATGCCGGGTCCCGGCAAAGCATGATAAAATATCAACCATGCTTTGGAGATTTACATTTCTTTTCACTTCTGTCAGTTTTTACATTACATATTTTAAATCTTTATTAGTTGTATACATATTTATATTTTTCACATTACCCAGTTTGATTGAACATTTGAATTATGAAATGGCCCTTTATGAGCAAAATTTTCTCCTGAGGTCTATTTTGTATTTTGATGGTTATTAAGCCACAGAAGCCTTGGTTTTCTTAGGATATTCATGATCCAAGTTTCTCCAGCTTTTCACTTGCATACTTTCTATATTTTAACGTGTGTATGTTCAGTCGCTCAGTCATGTCTGACTCGTTGTGACCAATGGGCTATAGCCTGACAGGCTCCTCTGTTCATGGAATCTTCCAGGCAAGAATACTGGAGTGGTGGCCATTTCTTTCTCCAGGGGATCTCCCCAAGCCAGGGATGGAGCCCACATCTTCTGTGTCTTTGGCGGTAGGCAGATTCTTTACCACTGTGCAACCAGGTTGGCCCCTATATTTTAATAGTAAATATAAATCACATTTATGCTTTGGTTTGGGATTTCTGTCCAGGATTAAAATATTTTGTTTTAACAGATACTTTTACTCGACCTGCCCTGAGGGAAGGACCATATTATGACTTAGAGTGGGCTGTGTGGCTCCCGCAGACACAGAGTCCTGCACATCTTCATCACACTAACACGCCAGGATGGAGCAGAGGAGGAGGAAGAGCTGCGGGCCAGGAGGTCACACCTGCAGCCCTAGGGAAGTCTTTCCAAGGATGGCCACTGGGTCCCTCTGATTTGCTTCTCATCTGGTGGACTGCAGCACTCCCAGAGGAATTTCAGGCTCCATTACCCCTCTTGTTTTGGGCTGAGATGCATCAAAGGAATTTTACCCACAGGACTACCTCTTTCAGGGACTCAGAGTGTTGGGAGTCCCAGGGTACTCAGAGCTTAGGCAGCAGCTAATTGGCAACTTGAGGCCTCGAATCCCAGCTGTGCCAGGTGGAGAGATCCTCTCCATAAAAAGATCCTAGTGTGCAGGTGCCACGGATGCTGGCCAGCTGAGGGGACAGAGAGAGGGGCAGGTGAGTTCAACATGGTTCACTCTGGTTGAACTGTGTTGTGGGAGCTCCTGGTACCCAGAACTGGAGGACCTGGACAGACTATCACTGGCACCTCAGGGGTCCACCTCTGCCCCCTCCTCAGTCTCACTTCACTGCAAGGAAGGCAGAGCTGAAGAGGGAGAGGGGACGGTTCCTTGTGCCACTTAGAGTACAGGGCTATTTGCACAGGGGTGGGTGGCCAAGATGGGTAGGTGCCACCACACTTAGCACTAGCTTCAAACATATTCGAGAGGATCTTGGGCATCCAAGGTCAGACTATCCGCCTCTGTTCTCATGTGAGAGTTGGGGTCAAATATTCCAGAAAGGAAAGCCTAAATATTCCAAATAGGACAGCCTATTCTTTCATCCACATCCTGTATTAAGAGAGAGCCCTGGCTCTCATAGATAACCTTCTAAGAGAACTTCAGTCTCAGAGGGAACGTGGGGGTCATCACTCCTCCACAGGCACCACTGACCTCCAGCCTCTGCCCGCACACCCCGACTCCTGGGGAACTCACACTTCCAAAGTCAGATAGCTCGGTGGTGCTGCAGATCTGACCTCTAGAAAACATGAAACTCTATAAAATCAGCTTTCACCCTCTCACTAATCCTCCTCCCCTCCCTCGGAGGCACTGTGGCTCTGTGCTAATGATCCATCCTTCCCACTCCTCCTCTTAAGTTGCATCATATCCTGTTAATTCCTCTGGTCATCACACAACTGGTCCCCATGTTTCATGAGAGTGTGTGGCAGACAAGGGAGGTCTGGGCTGCGACAGGGACAGGAAGCAGCATCCAGAGGGGGACCCAGACACTGAGGCAGATGTGACCATGTTGGTGGCTCCCATTGCTCCAAGCAATCACTACACGTAGTGCCAAGGTGCCAGTGGCATGGAAGTAAGGACAGGGGGAGGACATGGCACGCCCTGAGTGTGTGACAGTCCCTGTCTGGCAGGTTCTCAGGCTGTGTAGCTGGGCAATCTGCTCTCCATGAATTATGCCACATCAGGACTTAGTAGGAAAGAACCCTTAGATTCTCAAAGATGCAGAGAGCTCTGCTGATGGTTGCCATAATAGTCAAATCTCAGAGACAATGAAGCTGAGATATCTCTCATGGTCTACAGGGGTGACAGACAAATCACCCACATTAGCCTGGTGAGGACTGGTCCCTGCTCTGGTCCCTGCCTGGCCTAGAGATAGGACCATCACTGGGTTGAGTCAGGATGGCAAAAAAGGCTTTACAATTTCTGAAATTAAAGTAGGGCTAAAATAAAGAGCTTCCCTGGTGGCTCAGAGGTTAAAGCATCTGTCTGCAATGTGGGAGACCTGGGTTAGATCCCTGGGTCAGGAAGATCCCCTGGAAAAGGAAATGGTAACCCACTCCAGTATTCTTGCCTGGAGAATCCCATGGACTGAGGAGCCCGGTGGGCTACAGTCCATGGGGTCGCAAAGAGTTGGACATGACTGAGTGACTTCACTCACTCACTTCACTCAAAATAAGGAACAGAACGTGCAGTATTAGATACTCGAACAAAGTGTAGAAATGGCACGACTCAGAAGTATCCCCATGGGGAGGGAATACATGTTCCTCATAAATGACCAGGAGATGCAAGCCATACTTACACAGTAGACACTCAGCTCTGGAGGAGCCCTGGACAAACCCCATGACAACAGCTCAGAGTCTCCCAGAGAGGGAGGGCTCCATGCATGATTATGAAGGTGCAAGTCAGTGGAAACGTTTACAATTTCAGGTCAGTCTGAGCTCATCTGAAAGGAGGAATGGGCAGTGGATAGTGTGTTGGTCAGTGGGCAGTGAGACACGGAAGGGTGTGTGTGATCCACGGGAGGATCACCGTGTGACCTTGACCTGTTCCATCTCACTATCTCTCTCCTGCTCTTTACTCTCTGCTCCTGTCGCCCAGTTCAGGGAAATGTCACCCTATGGAAATAGAAACCTTTCAGCGATGCCTTTGCAGAAGTTTGTACTGGATGGATTTCAGACTCAGGCCTTGCTGTTTGCTCTGTTCCTGGCCCTGTACGTGGTGGCTGTCCTGGGGAACCTCACCATGATCGTGGTCGTCATCCTGGATGCCCGTCTGCACTCCCCAATGTACTTCTTCCTCAAGAACCTCTCCTTTGTGGACTTGTGCTACTCATCTGTCATCTACCCCAAAGCCCTGGCCAACTTCCTGTCCTCCTCCAAGGTCATCACCTTTGCAGGATGTGCCACTCAGTTCTTCTTCTTCTCCATGGTGGGCACCACTGAGGCATTCCTCTTGGCCGTGATGGCCTATGACCGCTTAGTGGCCATCTGCAGCCCCCTGTGCTACCCTATCTCCATGCGCCCTTCGGTGTGTGCCTGCCTGGTATTGGGCACCTACTGTGGGGGCTGTGTCAACTCCATTATTCAGACCAGCTTCACATTCAGCCTCCCATTCTGCAGCTCCAACCACATCGACCACTTCTTCTGTGATGTGCTTCCCTTACTTAAGCTTGCCTGTGCTGACACTACCATCAATGAGCTGGTCATGTTTGGCCTTTGTGGGCTCATAACTGTGGGCTCCATACTTGTGATCCTCACCTCCTATGGCTACATCACAGTGACCATCCTGAAGATGCGATCAGGAGGAGGGAGACACAAGCTCTTCTCCACCTGCGGCTCCCACTTGACAGCTGTGCCCATCTATTATGGGACAGTTTTTGTCATGTATGTCCAGCCAGGAGCTGTGGAGTCCATGGAGCAGGGCAAGATGGTCTCTGTTTTCTACACCCTGGTCATCCCGATGCTCAACCCCCTCATCTACAGTCTGAGAAACAAGGACGTGAAGGATGCCCTGTGGAGACTGGGCCAGAAGCACACAGCCACGTGAAGGAGTGTGGCCAGAAGGGGCAGTGCATCTTGATGTCAGGACAAGATGGCTTCATGGGAGGCACTAGGTTTGGTTGGAGGAATTTGTTCCTTATTCCCTCAATTCATTCTTTCGTCCAACATTTCATTCAATCCTTCACATACCATCGGCCGCTCATTTTGAGTGTGAGATACAAAGTGAATGAGACATTTTCTTTGGCATCAGAAAATTAATATCATCAATGGGGCATGACTCTAATCTTGAACTTTGTAGGTAGAGTGACGAACAGAGAGTCTTTGAGGCATAGTATGTGTCCCAAGTTCAACTCTACCAGTGAAGGTACATAACTAGACAAAGTCTCTAGCCATTTCCTTCACTTCTTTCCTGAATTGAATGCAAATGTGTGCTCAGAATTCTCCCCTGGACCACCTAGAAGGGGCGTTTTAGCACACTCAGCCTCACATCTTCCTTCGTGGTAGCCTGAGATTACTACTGCCAATTAGGAGGAGGTAGGAAGACCAGGTTCCCCCTTAATTTTGCAGTGTGGTTGTTCTTCCACCTTCCCCTCCTGTTCACTGATACTACCGCACCAACGAGGCAGCAGGGTGCACCTGTGCCCGGCTTCAGAGGCTCTCAGTGCACCCTGTCCTGGGTTTCTCCCCTCAGACAGCAGCTGGGAACCCCAGGGAGTCAACGTGGATGCTTGATTCTCAAAGCTCAACTGACCCTTTACCACACAGCCTGGCAGGTGACACTGTCCTGACTACTTATGACCCTGACAAATGGTGCTTTGTCAGCGCAGACATCTGTTAATAAGGGTAATGTTATTAACATTATTCTGGTGGCTGCAGAAGAAATCAGGGGTTGCTAAGAGATGGTGAACTTTCTTGGCAGGGAACATAACTTTCTAGCCCTGTCCTGCACTCCCCAGGAGCCTGGTCCCTCAATCTTGACCTGCCCATTCAGAGATCCATCCTCGTGCTCCATGGACCCAACACACAGCCTGGACTCAGAGCCCAGAGGCCTCCTCATGGTGTCTTTCTTTGGTAGCGTCATCCACTCCCATGGTTACTACAAGGAACTTGTCCAGTGAACTTGGGAGTGGTCTCTGATCATAATTCTCCATCTCTTGCTCAGGAGAACTGTGGGGAGGAGCCCACACCCAAGCATCAAATTGCTACTCACCATCACTTATTCCCAGCACACTCCAAGGTATCTGTTGGCCCCATTTGTCTTCGCTTTGAGTTCTCCAAAATTATTTCTGTCTCTGTAGTATATTTCTGTAATCATCTGATACAATGTATTTTTTGTTGAGTTCCCCGAATTACCTCTCCATGATATCGTGCTTCTCATCCTCTCATGCTGTAATATTGTTCTATCTCCCACCCACTTTCCCCTTGTCCTCCTCATCATCCTCATTCCCCACTCCCTCCTCCTCCACTTCCCCTCCTCCTCTCCTCTGCCCCCTCCTCCCCCTCCAATGCCCCCTCCTCCTCCTTCTTCTCTCTTTCCCTCTCATTTGTCCTGTATCATTGTATGGGGGTTCAAATAGATATTCTTTTACCTATACCATCTTACAAGAATATCTTTCACACTCATTTAGAGCCGGGCATTGTAGAATGTGTAGTCAGGTAGGCCTTAGGAAGCATCACTATGAACAAAGCTAGTGGAAGTGATGGAATTCCAGTTGAGCTATTTCAATTCCTAAAAGATGATGCTGTGACAGTGCTGCACTCAATATGCCAGCAAACTCGGAAAACTCAGCAGTGGCCACAGGACTGGAAAAGGTCAGTTTTCATTCCAATCCCAAAGCCAAAGAATGCTCAAACTACCGCACAATTGCACTCATCTCACATGCTAGTAAAGTAATGATCAAAATTCTTCAAGCCAGGCTTCAGCAATATGTGAGCCATGAACTTCCAGATGTTCAAGCTCATTTTAGAAAAGGCAGAGGAATCAGAGATCAAATTGCCAACATCTGCTGGATCATCGAAAAAGTAAGAGAGTTCCAGAAAAACATCTATTTCTGCTTTATTGACTATGCCAAAGCCTTTGACTGTGTGGATCACAATAAACTGTGGAAAATTCTGAAAGAGATGGGAATACCAGACCACCTGACCTGCCGCTTGAGAAACCTATATGCAGGTCAGGAAGCAGCAGTTAGAACTGGACATGGAACAACAGACTGGTTCCAAATAGGAAAATGAGTATGTCAAGGCTGTATATTGTCACCCTGCTTATTTAATTCTGTACATGCTTTGCAATCTTCTGCCACTTAATAGGTTCTCAGTCTATATCTACTGGCTGATTATAATTTGAGTTCAGTGTTGATTAGCCACTGAACTCCAAAATGTAACTTAAATAGTTCTAGTTACATTACTGAGTTAGTGTAGAATAAACATCTTGAATTTCAGGACCATACTGTACTTTAAATTGTTTCTATGCTAACTTTTTTTAAAGTTATAAGTTTCTAATTGTGTTTAAAAAGCAACATTTTTGTTGTACCTGCTTTTAAGTGTACAGTTCAGCAGTGCTCAGCATATGCATCTTCTTGTGTAACAAATCTCCAGAACTTATTTCATCTTTTTTCATCTTGCAAAATTGAACTGCATACCCCTCAGCAGTAACTCCCTATTTTCCCTGCCTCAACCACTGGCAGCCAACACTTTGATTTGTCTCTATGAATGTGACTACTTTAGATACCTCACATAAGTAAAGCCTACGATGTTTGTCTTTTTGTGTGTTTGGTTATCTCACTTAACAAAATGTCTTCAAGTTTCACCCATGCTGCAGTAAATATCAGTATTTTAATCTTTTAAAAGGCTAAATAATATTCCCTCATATATACACCACAACATTTTGTTTACCATTTTATTCACCAATGAACACTTGTGTTTCTTCCACCTTCTGCCTATGAAGAATTCTGCTATGTATGTATGTGTGCCAATATCTCTTGTAGTTACTGCTGTCAAATTGAGGCAGGATATACACTCAAATATGTGATTACTGGATCATATAGTAATTTTTTTTAACTTTGGGGGAACCTGCAAAGAATTTTCCATAGTACTTTTTACATTCCCATCAACAGTGCAAGAATGTTCCAATTTCTTCTAGTCAACATATGTACTTACATACATACAACATACATACTTTTGTTTCTTTTGTATACCCATCTTGATAGTTCCAACGTATTATCACATTGTTTTTTATTTGCATTTAACTAATGATTATTTCTGTTGAGTATATTTTCATGTTAGTTGTCAATGTGTATAACATATTTAGAGAAATAAGCATTTATATTTAAAGAAATATATATTCATAGCTTGAAGATTTTTCATTGAGTCTTTAATTGTTGTTGCTGTCATTCAGTTGCTCAGTTGAGTCTGACTTTTTACAACCTCATGGACTGCAGCACTCCAGGCTTCTCTGTTCTTCACCATCTCCCAGAGTTTGCTCACACTCATGTCCATTGAGTTGACAAATGCCATCCAACCATCTCATTCTTGGTCACCCCTATCTCCTCCAGCCCTCAGTATTTCCCAGCATCAGGGTCTTTTCCAATCAGTCAGCTCTTCCTATCAGGTAGCAAATATATTGGAGCTTAAGCCATAGTATCAGTCTTTTCAAAGAATATTTAGATTTTATTTCCTTTAGGACTGACTAGTTTGATCTCCTTGCTGTCCAAGGAACTCTCAAGAGTCTTCCCCAACACCACAGTTCAAAAGAATCAATTCTTTGGCACTCAGACTTCTTTATGGTCCAACTCTCACATCTATACATGACTAATGGAAAAATCATGGATTCAACTAGATGGACCTTTGTTGGCAGTTATATCTCTGCTTTTGAATATGCTGTCTAGGTTTGTCATACCTTTGCTCTGAATTTCTTGGCTGCAGTCACCATCCATAGTGATTTTGCAGTCCAGGAAAATAAAATCTGTCACTGTGTCCATTGTTGCCCCAACTATTTGCCATGATGTGATGAGATCTGGATGACAAGATCTTAGTTTTTTGAATGTTGAGCTTTAGGCCAGCTTTTACACTTTCCTCTTTCACCTCATCAAGAGGCTCTTTAGTTCATCTTCACTTTCTGCCATTAGGGTGGTGTCATCTGCATATCTGAGGTTGTTGATATTTTTCCCAGCAGTCTTGATTCCAGCTTGTGAGTCATCCAGCATGGCATATCGCATGATGTACTCTTGAGAGAGTTAAGACTTAGGCAGGTTGATAGGGAGTCCAAGGCCCCTTTAAGGTGGAAGTGAACATTTTTGTTCACAATCTTTTGCATTAATCATGTAGGCTGCCAAGGCATCCATATGTCTTGCTCATGCTTTCATCAAGTCTTGTGCAGCAATGTATATTGCCCCAGAAACTTTTTTTTTTTTTTTAGATATGGAACTAATAAATGTGCAGCAGTAATATATCTTATTCATGGGTATGATTTTCTTTGTCTGTATGTTAATGATTATAATTGTAACAAGTCTTGCCTGGGAACCTGTTTTCTCATATCTGTTGCTTTAATCTCACCAAGAGACATTCTGCCAGGAACCCATTCTCCTTGACTAATCTTGGATCGATGTTGTTTGGGGATGTACCCTGTGGGAGAAGGATTCTGGTAAAACTTTTGCAAACTTGTACAGTCTTGAAGTATTCTTTTTATCTTCTTAGCAGCCAACAGAAAAGTATATCAGTGAGTTCAGTCAGTTCAGTCGCTCAGTCGTGTCCGACTCTTTGCGACCCTATGAATCCCAGCATGCCAGGCCTCCCTGTCAATTACCAACTCCCGGAGTCCACTCAAACTCATGTCCATCGAGTCGGTGATGCCATCCAGCCATCTCATCCTCTGTCGTCCCCTTCTCCTCCTGCCCCCAATCCCTCCCAGCATCAGAGTCTTTTCCAATGAGTCAACTCTTCACATCAGGTGGCCAAAGTATTGGAGTTTCAGCTTTAGCATCAGTCCTTCCAAACAATTCCCAGGGCTGATCTCCTTTAGAATGGACTGGTTGGATCTCCTTTCAGTCCAAGGAACTCTCAAGAGTCTTCTCCAACACCACAGTTCAAAAGCATCAATTCCTCGGAGCTCAGCTTTCTTCACAGTCCAACTCTCACATCCATACATGACTACTGGAAAAACCATAGCCTTGACTAGATGGACCTTTGTTGGCAAAGTAATGTCTCTGCTTTTTAATATGCTATCTAGGTTGGTCATAACTTTTCTTCCAAGGAGTAAGCGTCTTTTAATTTCTTGGCTGCAATCACCATCTACAGTAATTTTGGAGCCCAAAAATATAAATACTGTTTCCCCATCTATTTGCCATGAAGTGATGGGACTAGATGCCATGATATTACTGCCCTGCTAAAACTAGTGAGGAGGGTGTACTCTTTCTTCCCCCTTCTGATGTCTATGTCAGAAGCTTTCCTATTCTTTGACTTTAGTAAATTTTCTGCTGCACAAAGCTCTGAATGACTGAAACCATGTCTTTGGTCCCAGGGTGACATTTCCTTTGAATATCATGAACTTGACACCAACCACCGGAAGATATCACTCTGAATATCAGTTAAATAAGCAGGATAACAATATACAGCTTTGACATACTCCTTTCCCAGTTTTGAACTGGTTTGTTGCTCCATGTCTGGTTCGAACTGTTGCTTCTTCACCTGCATACATATTTCCAAGGAGCCAAGTGAAGTGGTCTGGTATTCCCATCACTTTAAGAATTTTCCACAGTTTGTTGTGGTCAACAGAGTCAAAGGCTTTAGCATAGTCAATGAAGCAGAAGTAGACTCTTTGGGAATTCCCTTACTTTTTTGCGATTTCCCTTGCTTTTTAGAATAGATTCGAAGGGGTAGATATGGTAGACTGTGTGCCTGAAGAACTATGGACAGAGGTTTGTCACATTGTACAGGAGGTGGTGACCAAAATTATCCCCAAAAAAAGAATTTCCAGAAGGCAAAGTGATTGTCTGAGGAGGCCTTACAAATAGCTGAGAAAAGAAGAAAAGCAAAAGGCAAAGAAGAAAAGGAAAGATATACCCAGATGAATGCAGAGTTCCAGAGAATAGCAAGGAAAGATAAGAAAGCCTTCTTAATGAGCAATGCAAAGAAATAGAGGGGGAAAATAGAATGCAGGTCTCTTTAAGAAAATTGGAGATACCACGGGAACATTTCAAGCAAAGATAGGCACAATAAAGGTAAGGAACTAACAGAAGTAAAGGAGATTAAGAAGAGGTGGCAAGAATACACAGAAGAACTATACAAAAAGGATCTTAATGACCCAGTTAACCATGATGATGTGGTCACTCACCTAGAACCAGAACTGTGAAGTCCACTGGGCCTTAGGAAGCATTAATACAAACAAAATAGTGGAAGTGATGGAATTCCAGCTGAGCTATTGCAAATCCTAAAAGATGATGCTGTCAAAGTGCTTCAGTCACTATGCCTACAAATTTGGAACACTCAGCAGTGGCCACAGGACTGGAGAAGGTCAGTTTCCATTCCATTTGCAAAGAAAAGGAATGCCAAACATAGTTCAAATTGCCATACAGTTGCATTCATTTCATATGCCAGCCAAATTACGCTCAAAATACTTCAAGCTAGGCTTCAACAGTATGTGAACCAAGAACTTCCAGATATACAAGCTGCATTTAGAAAAGGCAGAGGAACCAGAGATCAAGCTGCCAACATATACTGGATCATAAAAAAGGCAAGGGAATTCCACATATGAGTGATACAATGTTTGTTTCTCTGTCTGACTTTCTTTGCGTCGGATGATAATCTCTAGGTCCATCCATGTTGCTGCAAATGGCATTATTTCATTATTTTCCTGGCTGAGCAATACTCCATTGAACATATTTGCAAAACAGAAATATGCTTACAGATATCAAAACAACTTATAATTACCAAACAGAAAATGTGCAAGGCAGAGAAATGATCAAACAGGAGTTTGGGATTAACATACACAGACTACTATGTGTAAGAGAGATAAGCAAGAAGGATCTACTAGTTAGCACAGGAAAATCTACTTAATGGCCCGTGATAGTCTAAACCAAAAAAGAATGTAAAAAAGAATGAGATTTTGCAAATAGTTGAGCAAAGAAGAGAAGCAAAAGGAAAGGGAGAAAGGGAAAGATATACCCCCACTTGAATGCAGAGTCTCGAGAATAGCAAGGAGAGATAAGAAGGCCTTCTTAAATGAACTATGCAAAGAAATAGAGGAAAACAATAGAATGGGAAAGACTAGAGATCTCTTTAAGAAAATGAGATATCAAGGCAACATTTCATGCAAGGATGGGCACAATAACAGACAAAAATGGTAAGGACCTAACAAAAGCAGAGAAGATTAAGAAGAAGCAGCAAGAATACACAGAAGTCTACAAAAAGATCTTAATGGCCCAGATAACCATGTTGGTGTGGTCACTCACCTAAAGCCGAACATCTTGGAGTGTGAAGTCAAGTGAGTCTTAGGAAGCATTTATACAAACAATGCTAGTGGAGGTGATAGAATTCCAGCTGAGCTATTTTACATTCTGAAAGATGATGCAGTTAAAGTGCTGCACTCAACAAGTCAGCAAATCTGAAAAACTCAGCAGTGGCCACAGGACTGGAAAAGGTCAGTTCTCATTCCAAACCCCAATATCAAAGGGCAATATCAAAGACCGTTTTAATGATTCTACAACTACTCATTTCACATGCTAGTAAGGTTATGTTCAAATTCCTTCAAAATAGGCTTCAGCAATACAGGAACTGAGAACTTCCAGATATACAAGCTGGATTTTGAAAAGGCAGAAGAACCAGTGATCAAATTGGCAACATTTGTTGGATCTTGGAGAAAGCAAGGCAATTCCAGAAAAAGTCTGCTTCTGCTACATTGACTAAGCTAATGACTTTGATTGTGAATCTCAACAAACTGTGGAGAATTCTTAAAGAGATTAGAGTACCACATCAACTTACCTGCCCCCTGAGAAACTTGCATGTGAATTAAGAAGGAACAGTTAGAACTGAACATGAGACAACTGACTGGTTTGAAGTTGGGGAAGGAGTACAACGCTGTATATTGTCACACTGCTTATTTAACTTCTATGTGGAGTACATACGGAGAAGGCAATGGCACCCTACTCCAGTACTCTTGCTTGGAAAATCCCATGGATGGAGAAGCCTGGTGGGCTGCAGTCCATGGGGTCGCTAAGAGTCAGACACGACTGAGCGACTTCACTTTCACTTTTCACTTTCATGCATTGGAGAAGGAAATGGCAACCCACTCCAGTGTTGTTGCCTGGAGAATCCCAGGGACAGGGAAGCCTTGTGGGCTGCTGTCTATGGGGTCGCACAGAGTCGGACACAACTGAAGTGACTTAGCAGTAGCAGTAGCAGTGGAGTACATCATGCAAAATGCCAGGCTTGTTGAAGAACAAGCTAGAATCAAGATTGCTGGGATCAACAACCTCAGATATGCAGAAGACACGACCCTAATGGCAGAATGTGAAGAGGAAGTAAAGAACATCTTGATAAGGGTGAAAGAGGAGAGTGAAAAGGCTAGCCTAAAGCTCAACATTCAAAAGCTAAGAATATGGCATCTGATCCCATCACTTCATGGCAAATAGAAGAGGGAATATTGGAAGCAGGGACAGATTTTATTTTGGGGGCTCCAAAATCACTGTGGACAGTGACTGAGGCCATGAAATTCAAAGGTGCTTGCTCCTTGGAAGGAAAGCTATGACAAACCTAGACAGCATATTAAAAAATAGAGACATCACTTTGCCCACGATCGTCCATATAGTCCAAGCGACTGGCACACTAAGCGTGACTGAGAGGAGCTACCCCACATCCGAGGTCAGGGGCAGAAGCCGAGAGTGCCAGGCTGCGACGGCGCAGGAATGGCCAAGAGGAGGTACCCCACAACCGAGGTCAGGGGCAGCGGCCAAGAGGATCTACCCCGAATCCGAGGTCAGGGGCGGCGGCCAGGAGGAGCTACCCCACGCCCCCACGCCTGAGACCAGAGGCGGCAGATGGGAGGAGCTACCTCACACCCCTACACCTGAGGCCAGGGGCAGCGGCCTGGAGGAGCAACCCCACGTCCAAGGAGCAGTGGCTGTGCAGGCGCAGGAGGGCCTAGAGGAGCTATCCCATGTTGAAGGTCAGGAAGGGTGGTGGTGAGGAGATACCCCTTGTCCAAGGTAAGGAGCAGCAGCAGTGCTTTGCTAGAGCAACCGGGAAGAGATACCCCACGCCCAAGGTAAGAGAAACCCAAGTAAGACGGTAGGTGTTGCAAGAGGGCATCAGAGGGCCGACACACTGAAACCATACTCACAGAAAACTAGTCAATCTAATCACACTAGGACCACAGCCTTGTCTAACTCAATGAAACTAAGCCATGCCTGTGGGGCAACCCAAGATGGGCGGGTCATGATGGAGAGATCTGAAAGAATGTGGTCCACTGGAGAAGGGAATGGCAAACCACTTCAGTATTCTTGCCTTGAAAACCCCATGAACAGTATGAAAAGGCAAAATGATAGGAGACTGAAAGAGGAACTCCCCAGGTCAGTAGGTGCCCAATATTCTACTGGAGATCAGTGGACAAATAACTCCAGAGAGAATGAAGGGATGGAGCCAAAGCAAAAAGAATACCCAGCTGTGGATGTGACTGGTGATAGAAGCAAGGTCCCATGCTGTAAAGAGCAATATTGCATAGGAACCCGGAATGTCAGGTCCATGAATCAAGGCAAATTGGAAGTGGTCAAACAAGAGATGGCAAGAGTGAATGTTGACATTCTAGGAATCAGTGAACTAAAATGGACTGGAATGGGTGAATTTAACTCAGATGACCATTATATCTACTACTGCGGGCAGGAATCCCTCAGAAGAAATGGAGTAGCCATCATGGTCAACAAAAGAGTCTGAAATGCAGTACTTGGATGCAATCTCAGAAACGACAGAATGATCTCTGTTCATTTCCAAGGCAAACCATTCAATATCACAGTAATCCAAGTCTATGCCCCAACCAGTAATGTAGAAGAAGCTGAAGTTGAACGGTTCTATGAAGACCTACAAGAACTTTTAGAACTAACACCCAAAAAAGATGTCCTTTTCATTATAGGGGACTGGAATGCAAAAGTAGGAAGTCAAGAAACACCTGGAGTAACAGGCAAATTTGGCCTTGGAATACAGAATGAAGCAGGGCAAAGACTAATAGAGTTTTGCCAAGAAAATGCACTGATCATAGCAAACACCCTCTTCCAACAACACAAGAGAAGACTTAAACATGGATATCACCAGATGGTCAACACCGAAATCAGATTGATTATATTCTTTGCAGCCAAAGATAGAGAAGCTCTATACAGTCAACAAAAATAAGACCAGGAGCTGACTGTGGCTCAGATCATGAATTCCTTATTACCAAATTCAGACTTAAATTGAAGAAAGTAGGGAAAACCACTAGACCATTCAGGTATGACCTAAATCAAATCCCTTATGATTATACATTGGAAGTGAGAAATAGATTTAAGGGCCTAGATCTGATAGACAGAGTGCCTGATGAATTATGGAATGAGGTTTGTGATGTTGTACAGGAGGAAGGGATCAAGACCATCCCATTGAAAAGAAATGCAAAAAGCAAAATGGCTGTCCAGGGAGGCCTTACAAATAGCTGTGAAAAGAAGAGAACTGAAAAGCAATGGAGAAAAGGAAAGATATAAACATCTGAATGCAGAGCTCCAAAGAATAGCAAGAAGACATAAGAAAGCCTTCTTTACTGATCAATGCAAAGAAATAGAGGAAAACAACAGAATGGGAAAATAGAGATCTCTTCAAGAAAATTAGAGATACCAAGGGAACATTCCATGCAAAGATGGGCTCGATAAAGGACAGAAATGGTATGGACCTAACAGAAGCAGAAGATATTAAGAAGAGGTGGCAAGAATACACAGAAGAACTGTACAAAAAAGATCTTCATGACCCAGATAATCACAATGGTGTGATCACTGATCTAGAGCCAGACATCCTGGAATGTGAAGTCAAGTGGGCCTTAGAAAGCATCACTACGAAGCTAGTGGAGGTGATGAAATTCCAGTTGAGCTATTTCAAATCCTGAAGATGATGCTGTGAAAGTGCTGCACTCAATATGCCAGCAAATTTGGAAGACTCAGCAGTGGCCACAGGACTGGAAAAGGTCAGTTTTCATTCCAATTTCAAAGAAAGGCAATGCCAAAGAATGCTCAAACTACTGCACAATTGCACTTATCTCACATGCTAGTAAAGTAATGCTCAAAATTCTCCAAGCCAGGCTTCAGCAATACGTGAACTGTGAACTTCCTGATGTTCAAGCTGGTTTTAGAAAAGGCAGAGGAACCAGAGATCAAATTGCCAACATCCACTGGATCATGGAAAAAGCAAGAGAGTTCCAGAAAAACATCTATTTCTGCTTTATTGACTATGCCAAAGCCTTTTGGCATAGTGTGGATCACAATAAACTGTGGAAAATTCTGAAAGAGATGGGAATACCAGACCACCTGACCTGCCCCTTGAGAAATCTGTATGCAGGTCAGGAAGCAACAGTTAGAACTGGACATGGAACAACAGACTAGTTCCAAAAAGGAAAAGGAGTACATCAAGGCTGTATATCATCACCCTGCTTATTTAACTTCTATGCAGAGTACATCATGAGAAACGCTGGACTGGAAGAAACAGAAGCTGGAATCAAGATTGCCGGGAGAAATACCAATAACCTCAGATATGCAGATGACACCACCTTTATGGCAGAAAGTGAAGAGGAACTAAAAAGTCTCTTGATGAAAGTGAAAGAGGAGAGTGAAAAAGTTGGCTTAAAGCTCAACATTCAGAAAACAAAGATCATGGCATCCGGTCCCATCACTTCATGGGAAATAGATGGGGAAACAGTGGAAACAGTGTCAGACTTTATTTTGGGGGGCTCCAAAATCACTGCAGATGGTGAGTGGAGCCATGAAATTAAAAGACGCTTACTCCTTGGTAGGAAAGTTATGACCAACCTAGACAGCATATTCAAAAGCAGAGACATAAATTTGCCAACAAAGGTCCGTCTAGTCAAGGCTATGGTTTTTCCTGTGGTCATGTATGGATGTGAGAGTTGGACTGTGAAGAAGGCTGAGCGCCAAAGAATTGATGGTTTTGAACTGTGGTTTTGGAGAAGACTCTTGAGAGTCCCTTGGACTGCAAGGAGATCCAACCAGTCCATTCTGAAGGAGATCAGCCCTGGGATTTCTTTGGAAGGAATGACGCTAAAGCTGAAACTCCAATACTTTGGCCACCTCATGCGAAGTGTTGACTCTTTGTGCCGGGGATCAGCCCCGGCTGATCCAGGGTATTCGAAGGAGAGACGGCGTAGGCGAAGATCAGGAAACAACTGCTTAATTAAACGTTAATTAAGGATATAAAGAGTAATAGAATAAGGATAGCTCAGTAGGAAAATTCAGTGGAGAAAAGAGGCTGAGTAGCTTGGTTTACGCGGGAGACCAATAAAACTTCAAGACAAGAAGTTTGCACCACTTACGTAGGCCGCAGGCGTCCTTCCATTCTCCCGAAGGAGAGGAGACACTGAGGCCTCCCCGGTCGGATCTTAGAAGCCCAGGCATAATTAGTAAGCATGGTGGGTTCCACGCTCCAGATGGAGACTCAACCAGAGTGAGAGAGAGAGCGACATGGGGAGACCAGTATTTCGAGAAACTGATCCCAACTCTTTCTTTTCCATGGTCTACTTTTATACACTGAGATGTTATGCAAAAGTCACGCGGGGTCAGCAGTCCTGACTTTTATCAAAGTCAGGTGCTTCATACAAATGTATACAGAGGTCTTAGGGGTGTTACATCATCTTCTGGCCAGGGGGCCTGCTGACAATTTATGACCCTCTCCTTGTGACAGTGGTCAGTCAACCAGAACACTTTTTTCTCCAAGGGTGATTATTCTTAAAACAGACGCCACCCAAATAAAGTTACATTCCTATAGGGTGAGGGTGTAGTGGGTTTTAGTTAAGGAAAGAATTTACTTAGCCTAAGGTCTAACGTGATTAATATCAAAGGTTAATCCTTATTTCTTCTATATATTCATTAATGTGTGTAAGGGCAGGGGATGTGGAGACTTAGCAACAAACATTGGCTCAACAAATGAAAAACCCTTCACCAATACAGTTTCTAATCAGCCCATTATACTTATACTAATAGTTTTCTAACTTTTCTAAGGAACCTGTTTTTAGAAGATTTAAAGCATCTCGTGCCTCTCACGGTTGGGAGGCTGTGAGCAATCACATGTGGCCAGACAAGCCTGTCAGGCAGGCTAGAGAACCTTCAGAGGAGTTTGTAGGTTAAAACACTCTTATCACGCCCAGGAATTATTATTAACTGGAGCTCTAAGTTAACTCCTTCTCCGAAAGAGGTGGTGGGGGACAGCCCCCCGTAAAGTCAGAGGTGTAGGTGAGCACAAAGTAGTAAAGTAGGCAGGCTCTGGTTGTGAGGGTAGATGCTCGAGGAGTTCCAGGGGGACTCCTGAGGCTCGATCCCGCCTTTGCATATGTCGAGCCTCCTTCCTCATGACCTTTGTCACGGGCGGAGTACCTCACTCTGGCCCCCAACATCTTTGGGAAAGACTCTCATGCTGGCAGGGATTGGGGGCAGGAGGAGAAGGGAACTATAGAGGATGAGATTGGTGGATGGCATCACTGACTCGATGGATTTGATTCTGAGTGAACTCCAGGAGTTGGTGATGGACAGGGAGGCCTGGCGTGCTGTGATTCATGGGGTCGCAAAGAGTCAGACACGACTGAGCGACTGAACTGAACTGATGGTTTTTCCAGTAGTCATGTATGGATGTGAGAGATGGACCATAAAGAAGGTTGAGCACCAAAGAAGTGATGCTTTCGAATTGTGGTGCTGAAGAAGACTCCTGAGAGTCCCTTGAACTGCAAGGAAATCAAACCATTCAATCCCAGAGGAAATCAACCTGGAATATTCATTGAAAGGACTGATTCTGAAGCTGAAGGTTCAATACTTTGACTACTGGGTGTGAAGAGACAATTCACTGGAAAAAAAAAAAAAAACCTGATGCTGGGAAGATTGAAGACTAAAGAAGGGGGCAGAAGAAGATGAGATGGTTAAATAGCATCACCAACTCAGTGGACATGAATTTGAGCAAACTTCTTGAGATAGAGGAGAACAGAGGAACCTGGTGTAGTACAGTTTATTGGGTACAAAGAGTCAAACATGACTTAGCGACTGAACAACAACAACAAAATAACTGAATTACTTTGTTGTGCTTTTGAAACTAGCAAACATTGTAAATCAACTATAGTTTAATAAAATAAAAATTCCAAAAACCAAAAAACAAACCACCCAATTAAAAATTGGCTGAGTACCTAAATAAACCTTTATCAGAGGAGACATACCATGGCTAACATGCAGTTGAAAAGACTCTCAACACCACTCATCCTCAGGGCAATGCAAATCAACAGCAAATTGAGATATCACTTCACACCTATTTGAATGATTATCATAAAAAGTGAAAAATAGTGAGTATTGATAATGTAGAGAAAAGGAACTCTCAGTCACCATTGCTGGAATTTAAATTTGCTGTGGCCACTGTGGAGAACAATATGGCATGCTCCCCCACTTACCAAAACTGAAAATAGGACGTCTATGACATCTAGCAATTCCCCTTCTGCGTATTTCCCTGAAGAAAACAAAAACACTCTTTTGAAAATACATACACACATTGATTCTTTTTCTGCAGCATTCTATACAATAGTCAACATAAGGAAACAATCTAAGTGTCCCTCAAAAGAAGAATAAACAAATATGTGACACATAGTTGAATAGACACACAAACACTGGAGTATTAATCAACTATAAAGTAATGAAATCCTTTCCTGCTTTTTGTGATAAATGGATGGATTTAGATGGTTTTATCCTTTGTGAAAGAAGTCATTTAGGAAAAAGAAATACCATATGACCTCACATATATGTGGCTTTTTTTTAAATAAAAAAAAATAATAAATCAGAATCAGATTCATACATAGAAGAAATGGTGGTTGCCAGAAGGGAAGGCATTGAGGGGCCAAATTGATAAAGGGAGTATACAGGCATAAACTCTGTAATAAATTAAAAAAGAAATCTGGGGATATGATTTACAGCATAAAGAATATGTATTCTTAGTCATTGTATTATTAATATAAAAACTTACATGGGAACAGATGGTTATTAGATTTATTGAGATGGTCATTTCATAATGTATGTGCTGTGTGTGCATAGTCACTCAGTCATGTCCGACTCTTTGTGACCCCATGGACTGTAGCCAGCCAGCCTCCTCTGTCCATGGGGAACTCCAGGCAAGAATAACGGAGTGGGCTGCCGTGCCCTTCTCCAGGGAATCTTCCCAACCCAGGAATTGAACCCAGGTCTCCTGCACTGCAGGCAGATTCTTCACCATCTGAGCCACCAGGGAATATAACTGTCACATCACTAGGCAGTGCACCAGAAACTAACCCAGCATTACAGTCGACTACACTGCAATTAAAGCATATTCACATGGCCAGGCTCACCAGAGCTACTGTGCGCAATAACACACCTTAGGCAATGGCTAGTATATAAAAGATTATTGATGGATAAATATTCATTGTGCCTTTATGGGTGATTATTTCAAAGAAAAGTTAAATCCTTAGCTTTTTTCCTTCATACTTCACCTCAACCAATAAGGCCAATACTCAAGATCCAGCTTTTTGTAAACTCTTTACTGAATTTATTACAATATTGCTTCTGTTGTATTTATATTTGTTCATTTGGCCATGAGACATGTGGAGTATGTTGAGGCTGTATACTGTCACCCTGCTCATTTAACTTATATACAAAGTACATTATGAGAAATGCTGGGCTGGAAGAAGCACAAGCTGGAATCAAGATTTCCGGGAGAAATATCAAAACCTCAGATATGCAGATGACACCATCCTTATGGGAGAAAGTGAAGAGGAACTAAAAAGCCATGAAAGTGATAGAGGAGAGTGAAAACGTTGGCTTAAAGCTCAACATTCAGAAAACAAAGATCATGGCATCTGGTCCCATCACTTCATGGGAAATAGATGGGGAAACAGTGGAAACAGTGTCAGACTTCTTTTGGGGGGGGGGGGCTCCAAAATCACTGCAGATGGTGACTGTAGCCATGAAATTAAAAGACACTTATCCTTGGAAGGAAAGCTATGACCAACCTAGACAACATATTAAAAAGCAGAGACATTACTTTGCTGACAAAGGTCCGACTAGTCAAGGCTATGATTTTTCCAGTGGTCATGTATGGATGTGAGAGTTGGACTGTGCAGAAAGCTGAGTCCCAAAGAATTGATGCTTTTGAACTGTGGTGTTGGAGAAGACTCTTGAGAGTCCCTTGGACTGCAAGGAGGTCCAACCAGTTCATCCTAAAGGAGATCAGTCCTGGGTGTTCTTTGGAAGGAATGATGCTAAAGCTGAAACTCCAATACTTTGGACACCTCATGCCAAGAGTTGACTCATTGGAAAAGACCCTGATGCTGGGAGGTATTGGGGGCAGGAGGAGAAGGGGACGACAGAGGATGAGATGGCTGGATGGCATCACTGACTCGATGGACATGAGTTTGAGTAGACTCCGGGAGTTGGTGATGGACAGGGAGGCCTGGCATGCTGCGATTCATGGGGTCGCAAAGAGTCAGACACAACTGGCAACTGAATTGAACTGAACTGAACACATCAAACCTTAGGGAGGACAAAAATGTCCATTGCATAATATGCTTTACTGAAAAAATAAAAAAGGAAGTAACCTAAACATCTCTGTAAAGAAGATTCTACAAGTAAATTGTGATGTGTGATCATGTTTAAAACAATTGAAATAAGTGACCTAGAATATGGACGATTTGGAAAAGGGGATCAATATCTCTGCAGAGTACATTCTGACATAGAGCTGGAGAGGGGACATAGCTCTGAGACAGGACAATGAAGGTGTATTGCTGACCTTGCCAGGTGAAAGCAGACTGCCTCACTGCTCTTCTGTGTCAGTGACCAGGGCTGCCAGAACTAATTAACACATGGTGATTTTCACAACAGGAATTTGCTCTCTTGAAGGTCTAGAGGAAAGATGTCCAAAATTAAGTTGTCTCCAGGGCCTGCTGGTTTGAAAATTTGGGCAAACACTTTTCCATGACTTTTCCAGGCTTCTGCAGCCTCTGCCATCCTTGGCACTCCTTCCCTGGCCCTACTGATGCATCACTCCAACCTGTGCCCAGCTTTTACTTGCCCTTCTTCCTTGTGTCTTGTGTCTCTGTTTCATCTCTTCTTCTCTGAAGAACACCTATGAATGCATTTAGGGCCCACCTAATCTAGGGTGACCTCATCCTAACTAATTTATTTTGAAAGATCTTATTTCCAATTAAGATCACTCTTTGCATTTTCAGGCAGACATTTATTGAGGTGAGGGGGTCACTATGGAGCCTACTAGAATCCTGTTCCATGTGCTAAAGGTAATTTACTCTGCAGTTGCTGAATGTATTGTTCTCTCTATGTCAAGTAGAATCAATGTGGTTGATAGGTATATTCAATTGTAAGATGACTACAATTTTTCTCTTGCATTATTATTTAGAGATATGGTAAAACATCACTATATCACCCATAATTTGAATATGTATGTATCTTAATCACTCAGTTGTGTCTGACTCTTTGAAAACCCTTGGAATGTGCCCACCGGGCTCCTCTGTCCATGAAATTTTCCAGGCAAGAATACTGAAGTGCATTGCCATTCTTTTTCTTTTTTTTTTAAATTTATTTATTTTAATTGAAGGCTGATTACTTTACAATATTGTAGTGATTTTTGCCATACATTGACATGAATCAGCCATGGGTGTACATGTATTCCCTATCCTGAACCCCCTCCCACCTCCCTTCCCATCCCATTCCTCAGGGTCATCCCAGTGCACCAGCCCTGAGCACTGTCTCATGTATCGAACCTGGACTGGTGATCTATTTCACATATGATAATATACAAGATTCAATGCTATTCTCTCAAATCATCCCACTTTCGCCTTTTCCCATTGAATCCAAAAGTTGGTTCTTTACATCTGTGTCTCTTTTGCTGTATCGCATATAGGGTCATCATTACCATCTTTCTAAATTCCATATATATGTGTTAATATACTGTATTGGTGTTTTTCTTTCTGACTTACTTCACTCTGTATAATAGGCTCCAGTTTCATCCACCTCATTAGAACTTATTCAAAAGCATTGTTTTTAATAGCTGGGTAATATTCCATTATGTATATGTACCACAGCTTTCTTATTCATTCATCTGCCAATGGACATCTAGGTTGCTTCCATGTCCTAGATATTGTAAACAGTGCTCTGATGAACATTGGGGGTACATGTGTCACTTTTAATTCTGGTTTCCTTGGTGTGTATGCCCAGAAGTGGGATTATTTCTTTTTAATTCTGTCGGGTTTTACTTCCTATATTTTAAGTCTCTGTTAGTTGTATACACATTTAAATTTTCCTATGATCCAGGTGGATAAAACATTTTCATTATGACATGTCCCTTTACAAATAAACTTTTTCCCAGAAGTCTAATTTGTCTAATAATTATTAAGGCATGTGAGCCTTGTTTATCTTAAAATGTATATGATACAATTTTATCCAGCATTTCCATTTCAAATTTTCTATATTAAATTAAACATTAAATACATATCATGTTTATAATTTTGTTTTGGTTTTCCAACTGAGATTAAAATATTTTGTTTCAATGGAAGTGATATATTTAAGCTATATTCAGTGACTGTGGGGCTGCCTTGAAGAGAATCCAAATAGCCAAAAACAGGACAGTTTTAGCATAAAAAGGATCATAATGGTAATAGGTGTCATAGAAAGGGCTATGCTGTTGCCCTGGGTCAGACTCCCCACCTGTCACTTTTCTTCACAACCACAGATGAGGATGGAGCAGAGGAGGAGAAAGGGCTGTGGGCCAGGAGGTCCCACCTGCTGCCCAGGGAGACCTTTCCAAGGACGTCCATAGTGTCCGTATAAGTTGTCTGCATTTCTCTACTGTTTGCCCCAACCACACTCAGGGCTCCCTAATGGTCTTCTTGCCTCCCTTGTACAAAGGATGATTGGCCACAGGATTGCAGCTCCTGGGACCCAGGGGGTTGTGAGTCCCAGTGTACTCAGAAGCCCAGGTCTCACCTAATTGGCCATTCGAGGCCTCAAGTCCCAGACCTGCAAATAGCATCTTCTGAGCAGAGTGACCCTCAGGTACAGGAACCTGACATATTGCCCAGATGGCAGATAATGTGGAGAGTCAGGTGACTGAGTCCATCCCCTGCTCTGCTTCTATCAAGACCCAGGAGTTCCTGCAGCCAGAGCCTGCTTCCCCCTGTGTCCCCTCCTCCCTCTCACTTCCCTGCACAGAAAGCCAGAGGTGGACAAGGGAGGGGGCCCTCAACACCACATCAGCAGCAGCAGCACAGACCTGGTGAGGAGTCCTGTCCTCTGCAGGAGCACAGGGTCCTGCGTGAGCCATGCCCCTCCTGACATCACAGGAGTGGTGTGGTCATCACTCAGCAGGGCGTGGTCAGCATCACTGACAGGTGAGTCCTGGGAGCCTGGATCCTGGACAACATGGTCCCCCACTCCCCACTGCCCTGGGCAGAATCAGTAAGGGCAGCAGGTCTGAGTTTAACAGGAGTGGAAATAATCAGGGGTCCTCGTACAAAGGTGGATTTTAAGTCAATGGCCTGAGATCCTGAGCCTAACAAGCATCAGGCACTGCTGGTGCTGAAGGAGCTCAGATCACACTTGAGTGATGAGAGTTTGCAAGGAAAGGATTCAGGACACAGTCACTACAAATATTCAATAGATCCTCAATAGCAACACTGGGTTTCTCTGCTCCACCCTGGAGGTATTTGTTAGGCTCAACTCAGAGGCAGGTTTACTAAAGAAACTGCAGTAGCCTCACTTGGCCATCTTAACAAGCCAGAAGAATGTGTTTGTTCAGTTTTTCAAAACAAGTTTGGAAGCTTGGCTTCCCAGGTGAAAATGCCAAGCACTGGTCATGTGCTCCACAGGTATGCGAGGGGTCACTGCGGTGATGACTCAAGGCCCCTAAGGTGTATGAATTGTCCCAGGAAACAGCCAAATAAATAAAGCTGGGAACCCCCAGGGATATAACAGCAAGGTCACCAAATCTGGGGATAGTGGGTGAAGGTGGGTCACTTTGAGATTATTATGAGATGAGGACCTGGATGGGCAGACAGGGTGTGTGTGTGTGTGTGTGTGTGTGTGTGTGTGTGTGTGTGCAGGACAGGCCTCGGTGCATAGGGCTGGTGGCCAACATGTGTAGGGCAGCACCCTGTCCAGCCTCAGTGCCCATATCCAAATTCACATTTGAGTGGACCCTGCCCGCTCAAATAAGAGCCCCCTGAGATCCTCAAGGATGCACAGTGCTCTGCAGACAGAATGAAGCTGTGGTCCAGGTTCACATATTGATGCTACATGGGGCTCATGGTCTTCAGGACAGACTGAGAGAAAATTTCCTGGTTGGTGCTGGTTCCTGCTCTGGTCCCAGCCTGGCCTGGAGGTACAATCATCAACAATACACCACCAGGCTGGCATGAGGTGTTCAATAAATATTTATAAAATTAGTGAATGAATTAATAAGACAGGAAAGTGCAGGATTAGATACTTGAGTGAGGAGTGGAAATTACAGAGCTCAGGAACATCCCTATGGAGATGGAAAGCATTTATTGAGAAGAGACAGAGGAGGTTACAACACTCCTCACACTTCAAGTTTTCAGCCTCTAAAGCTCCTGGCAGCCACTACACACCCCATAACAGCAGCCCAGAGTAACCCAGAGAGAATAAACTTCCATATTTATGCATTAATGAATCAGAGGAAATGTTCCCTTTTCAGGTCAGTCCATACTCATCTGGAAGCACAAATGGGCAGCTGGTGGTCTCTTGGTCACTGTGCAGTGAGGTGGTGCAATGTCCTTGATCTCCAAGGCAGGACGATCATGTGACATTGACCTGCTCCCTCTCCCTGCCTCCCACCTGCTCTCTGCTCTCTGCACCGTGTCATGGTCAGGATCATGTCACCCCACAGAAATGGAAACCTCTCAGTGATGCCTCTGCAGGAGTTTGTGCTGGATGGATTTGGGGGTGGCCCACAGACCCAGGCCCTGCTGTTTGCTCTGTTCCTTGTTCTGTACTTGGTAGACGTCCTGGGGAACCTCACCATGATCGTGGTCATCATGCTGGATGCCCGTCTGCACTCCCCAATGTACTTCTTCCTCAAGAACCTCTCCTTTCTGGACTTGTGCTACTCATCTGTCATCTACCCCAAGGCCCTCACTGACCTCCTTTCCTCCTCCAAGGTCATCACCTTAGGGGGATGTGCCACCCAGTTCTTCTTCATCTCCCTGCTCCTCACCACTGAGGGATTCCTCTTGGCCGTGATGGCCTATGACCGCTTCATGGCCATCTGCAGCCCCCTGCGCTACCCCATCTCCATGTGCCCCTTGGTCTGTGCCCGCCTGATGCTGAGCTGCTACTGTGGTGGCTGCCTCAACTCCATCCTGCAGACCAGCTTCACATTCAGCCTTCCATTCTGCAGCTCCAACCACATTGACCACTTCCTGTGTGATGTCCCTCCATTGCTCAAGCTTGCTTGTGCTGACACTACCGTCAATGAGCTGGTCTTGTTTAGCATTTGTGGCCTCATCATTGTGGGCACCACACTCGTGGTCCTCACCTCCTATGGCTACATCACAGTGACCATCCTGAGGATGTGCTCAGGAGGAGGGAGACACAAGCTCTTCTCCACCTGTGGCTCCCACATGACAGCCGTGTCCCTCTTTTATGGGACCCTTTTTGTCATGTATGCCCAGCCGGGAGCTGTGGAGTCCATGGAGCAGGGCAAGGTGGTCTCTGTCTTCTACACCTTGGTCATCCCGATGCTAAACCCCCTCATTTACAGTCTGAGAAACAAGGAGGTCAAGGATGCCCTGAGGAGACTGAGGCAGAAACACACAGCCACATGAAGGAGAGTGACCAGAGAGACTGGTTGTTCCAAGACAGGACAAGAGGGCTCTGGGAGAGGTACAGGCTTTGGTTTGAGGTATTCATTCCTCATTCATCCAACTCATTTCTTTCATCTAAACTTTCATTCAGCCCTTCATAGGAGTACTTCATGGAGCATACATTGCATGGATGAGATGCAATAAAGAACCAAGCTGTTTAGCCAGCAGAAAAGTAACAGTGCAAGGATGGAGCAAGGCCATAATCTTGAACTCTGGGTAACACGGTGGGCAGCATCATGAACAGAGAATCTCTGAGCAGTCTGTATGTCCCAAGTTCAATATCCTCCAGGGAAAATACTTAGACTAGACAGATTTTGAGGCTTCTCCCTTCAAGTTGTTGCTGAACCTAATGTAAGTAAGTGTTCAGCTGTCTCCCCTGGACCACCTAGCAGGGGGGCCTTAGGACACTCAGCCTTGGTGATAGCCTGGGCATTCCCACAGCCAATTAGGGCAGTTAGGAAGACCGTGCTTCCCCTCAGTCCTGCAGCAGGGCTGTTCCTCCTCTTCACCCTTCTGTTCACTGAAGCCACCACCCAACAAGGCAGCAGGGAGCACCTGCGCTCCTGCTTCAGACACTCCTAGTGCTCCCTGTCCTGGGTTTCTCCCCTCAGACAGCAGCTGGGAGCCCCAGGGAGACAACATGGATGCCTGACACCCAAAGTTCACCATCCAACCTGACAGGTGACACTCTTCTGACTACTTATGACCCTAAGAAATGGGACCTTGTTAGCACAGACACCTCTGAGTAAGGATGGAGGTCCTGGTGGCTGAAGCAGAGAGCAGATGGTAGAGAAAGAAGGTGTCCTTTCTTGCTGGTGAACACAGCTCCCTGCTCTCTGTCCCACACTCCCTGGGAGCCTGGCCCCTCAGGCTTAACCTGCCCATTCAGAGCTCCATCCTCATTCTCTGTGGACCTAAGACACGGCCTGGATGCAGAGCCCAGCAGCCTCCTTAACTGGTCTCCCTTTGGTAGAGTCATCCACTCCCATGGTCACTCCCAGGAAGTTGTCCTCTGGAAGAAGGGTGGTCTGTACCCTGTAGGGGCAGGGGGACGTGCCCTGTGTCTCTGATCACAGACTCAATCTTCTTGCTTCTTTGCTCAGGAGACATGAGGAGGGGCTAATAGCCCAGTGAGAAGATTTCTGCTCACAATAGTCAACTGAAACACACTCCAAGGTCTTCACTCACTTGTTCCTGTTCCTTCTCATTTCTGGACTTTCTGTAAAACTATTTCTATCTCTGCCAGTTTACTGTATTCCCTCGATGTAACACCTGTTTCTTTGAGGAGTTCTCTAGTTTTCAGCTATTAGGGACACTCCTTTTCTTCTCGAGCTGTAAGAATGTTGTTTCCCATGCTCCCTTCTTCCTCTCTTTTTCTCTACTCTGTTTCCTCCTGACCTCTTCCTCCTTTCTCTGCTTTTCCTTCTTTCTTTCATTCCTTTCCCCTTCCCTCCACAACCACCTCTCTTTCCCTCCACTTACCCCTCCTTCCTTTCTCCCACTTCCCCCACTCCCAGCTCGCTCTTCCTCCATCCCTTGTTGTATTTTCTCATTTCATTTTTAGTCATTGATCCACCTGCAATGCAGGAGACCTGGGTTCGATCCCTGGGTTGGAAAGATTCCCTGGAGAAAGGAAAGGTTACCCATTCCAGTATTCTGGCCTGGAGAATTCCATGGCCTGTATAGTCCATGGAATTACAAAGAGTCTGACATGACTGAGCGACTTTCACTTTCACATGTCTTTTCACAAGACAAAACTTCGGTTGTCTACTATTTCAGTTAACATTTCTAAAGGAAATGGAAAAACACAGTCTTTGTTTTCCTATACAAGTGGAGATTTATCATCATTATTTCATACCTAATGGTATTAAAGAAATCAGGTGTTCTTAGTAGAAAAACATTAATTATGACTTTGGAATAAGTTGTGAAAGCTGATCCAATATTGCATGGAGTAGAAATTCTCCAAAAGTCTGGAAAAAAATTATTTTAAGACGCTACAGATTATCTTTATGTCTGTGTTAACCTACGTATCAGACTATAGTGAAGATAGCTGCACAATGCTAAAAGTGGTTTGCCAGCAAATTTGGAAAAGTCTGCAGGGGCCACAGGACTGGAAAAGTTCAGTTTTCACTTCATCCCAAAGAAAGGCAATGCCAAAGAATGCTCAAACTACTGCATAATTGCACTCATCTCATGTGCTAGTAAAGTAATGCTCAAAATTCTCCAAGCCAGGCTTCCGCCATATGTGAACCATGAACTTCCAGATGTTCAAGCTCGTTTTAGAAAAGGCAGAGGAACCAGAGATCAAATTGCCAACATCCGCTGGATCATCGAGAAAAAAGAGAGTTCCAGAAAAACATCTATTTCTGCTTTATTGACTATGCCAAAGCCTTTGACTGTGTGGATCACAATAATCTGTGGAAAATTCTGAAAGAGATGGGCAAACCAGACCACCTGACCTGCCTCTTGAGAAACCTATATGCAGGTCAGGAAGCAATAGTTAGGACTGGACATGGACCAAAAGACTGGTTCCAAATAGGAAAAGGAGTATGTCAAGGCTGTATATTGTCACTCTGCTTATTTAACTTAAAGGCAAAGTACATCATGAGAAATGCTGGGCTGGAAGAAGCCCAAACAGGAATCAAGATTTCCAGGAGAAATACCAACAAACTCAGATATGCACATGACACTATCCTTATGGCAGAAAGTGAAGAGGAACTAAAAAGCCTCTTGATGAAAGTGAAAGTGGAGAGTGAAAAAGTTGGCTTAAAGCTCAACATTCAGAAAACGAAGATCATGGCATCTGGTCCCATCACTTCATGGGAAATAGATGGAGAAACAGTGGAAACAGTGTCAGACTTTATTTTGGGGGGCTTCAAAATCACTGCAGATGGTGATTGCAGCCATGAAATTAGAAGATGCTTACGCCTTGGAAGGAAAGTTATGACCAACCTAGATAGCATATTGAAAAGCAGAGACATTACTTTGCTAACAAAGGTCTGTCTAGTCAAGGCTATGGCTTTTCTAGTAGTCATGTATGGATGTGAGATTTGGACTGTGACGAAAGCTGAGCACCATAGAATTGATGCTTTTGAACTGTGGTGTTGGAGAAGACTCTTGAGAGTCCCTTGGACAGAAAGGAAATCCAACCAGTCCATTCTAAAGGAGATCAGTCCTGGGTGTTCATTTGAAGGACTGATGCTAAAGCTGAAACTTCAGTGCTTTGGCTACCTCATGAGAAGAGTTGACTCATTGGAAAAGACCCTGATGCTGGGAAAGATTGAAGTCAGGAGGAGAAGGGGACGACAGAGGATGAGATGGCTGGATGGCATCACTGAGTCGATGAACATGAGTTTGAGTAAATTCTGGGAGTTGGTGATGGACAGGAAGGACTGGCATGCTGCAATTCATGGGGTTACAAAGAGTCAGACACGACTGAGCAACTGAGCTGATCTAAACCGAACTGAAACCCATTCTATACTTTGCAGATTGCTGTAACATAGTTCATTCTCATTTCATATCTACTGGCTGATTACAACTTGAGTTTACTGTTAACTCATCATTGAACTCCAAAGTATAATTGGCATAGCTCTAGTTGTATTAATGTAAAATAAACACCTTACATTCAAGATCATATTACATTTTTAAGTCTGATTCTGCATTAACTTTTAACAAAGCTTAACAACTTTATCGTGTTTGTGTCTAAAAGTAATCTTTTGTTGTAACTAATTTTAAGTGTAGAGTTTAGCCACTCTATTGAGAGTCCCTTGGACTGCAAAGACATCCAACCAGTCTATTCTGAAGGATATCAGCCCTGGGATTTCTTTGGAAGGAATGATGCTAAAGCTGAAACTCCAGTACTTTGGCCACCTCATGTGAAGAGTTAACTCATTGGAAAAGACTCTGATGCTGGGAGGGATTGGGGACAAGAGGAGAAGGGGACGACAGGGGATGAGATGGCTGGATGGCATCACTGACTCGATGGACGTGAGTCTGAGTGAACTCTGGGAGTTGGTGATGGACAGGGAGGCCTGGCATGCTGCGATTCATGGGGTCGCAAAGAGTCGGACACCCCTGAGCGACTGATCTGATCTGATCTGATCAGTCAGTCAGTTCAGTCACTCAGTCCTGTGTGACTCTTCATGACACCATGGACTGCAGCACACCAGAATTCCCTGTCCATCATCAACTGGAGATTGCTCAAACTCATGTCCATCAAGTTTGTGATGCCATCCAACAATCTCATCCTCTGCTGTCCCCTTCTCCTCCTGCCTTCAATCTTTACCAGCATCAGGGTCTTTTCCAATGAGTCAGTTCTTCGCATCAGGTGGTCAAAGTACTGGAGCTTCAGTTTCAGCATCAGTCTTCCAATGAATATTGAGAATTGATTTCTTTCAGGATTGACTGCTTTGATCTCCTTGCAGTCCAAGGGACTCTCAAGAGTCTTCTCCAACACCACAGTTCAAAGGCATCTATTCTTTGGTGCTCAGCTTTCTTTATGGTCCAAATCTGACACCCATACACAACTACTGGAAAAACCATAGCTTTGACTAGAGAAAGCTTTGACTAGAGAAACCTTGGTTGGCAAAGTAATGTCTCAGTTTTTTAATATGCCGTCTAAGTTTGTCATAGCTTTCCTTCTAAGGAGCATGCGTCTTTCAATTCATGGCTGCAGTCACCATCTGCCGTGATTTTGGTGCCCCCAAAATAAAGTCTTTCAGTGCTTCCACTGTTTCTCCATCTACTTGCCATGAAGTGATAGGACCAGATGCCATAATCTTCATTTTCTGAATGCTGAGCTTTAAGTCTGACTTTTTCAGTCTTCTCTTTTACCTTCATCAAGAGGTTCTTTAGTTCCTCTTCACTTTCTGCCATAAGGGTGTTGTCATTTGCATATCTGAGGTGAGTGGTATTTCTCCTAGTAATCTCATGCTTCATCCAACCCAGCATTTCACATGACATACTCTGCATATAAGTTAAATAAGCAGGATGTCAATATACAGCCTGGATGTAATACTTTCCCAATTTGGAACCAGCCCATTGTTCCATGTCCTGTTCTCACTGTGGCTTCTTGTTCTGCACACAAGTTGCTCATGTGGCAGGTAAGGTGTTCTGGTATTCTCATCTCTTGAAGAGTTTTCTACAGTTTGTTATGATACATATAGTCAAAGGCTTTAGCATAGTCAATGAAGCAGAAGTAGATATTTTTCTGGAATTCTCTTGCTTTTTCTATGATCCAATGGATCATAGAATTGGCAATTTGATCTCTGGTTCTGCTGCCTTTTCCAAATCCAGCTTGAATATCTGGAAGTTCTCAGTTCATGTACTGTTGAAGCTAAGCTTGGAGAATTTTGGTAGCTCAGACAATAAAGAACCTGCCTGCAATGCAGGTGACCCAGGTTTGATCTCTGAGTCAGAAAAGTCCCCCAGAGAAGGCAATGGCTACCCAGTCCAGTATTCTTGCCTGGAGAATCCCATGGATAGAGGGGCCTGGTGGGCTATAGTCCATGGGCTCAAATACAGTCAGACACGACTGAGTGACTAACACTTTTCTCTGCCTTTTCTAAATCCAACTTGAACATCTGGAAGTTCTTGGTTCATGTGCTTTTGAAGCCTAGCTTGGAGAATTTTGAGCATTACTTGGCTAGCATGTGGAATGAATGCAATTGTGTGGTAGTTTGAACATGCTTTGGCATTCCCTTTCTTTGGAATTGGAGAGAAAACCTTGTTGTGTAACAGATCTCCAGAACTTTTTCATCTTGCAAAATTGAACTTTCATACCCCTTCAGCAAAGCCTCCCTATTTCCCCCTTACCTCCAGTACTAGAAGCCAGCATTTTACTTTCTGTTTTTTGAATGTGACTACTTTAGATACCTCGTGTAAGTAAAACATAGAATATTTGTCTTCTTGTGTCTGGTTATGAGACTTAACATGTCTTCAGGGTTCATACATGTTGCAGTAAATTAATGGATTTACATCTTTTTAAAAGCTGAATAATATTCCATCATATGTTTATGCCACATTTTGTTTATTTATTCATCCACCAGTGAATACCTTGGTTGTGTCCATCTTTTGCCTATTGTGAAAAATGCTGCTATGAGATGGATGCACAAATATCTCTGATAGTCACCTTTTTTTTATTTTGGGGAAATATATACACAACCATGTGACTACTGAATCATAGAGTAAACATGTTTTAAGTTGGAGGGAACCTCCAAAGAACTTTACATAGTGGCTATACCACTTTACATTCCCATCAATAGTGCAAAATGTTCCAATTTCTTGACTTCCTAGCCAAACTAACTTCTCTCTTTCTTTCTTTTTGAATACTCATTCTAATACTTGTGAAATATCATCTTGTTGTGCATTTCACTAATGATTATTGGTGTTAGGCATCTTTTCATACTTTGTTGGAAACATGTAGTTCATCTTTGAAATTTTTCTATTGGGTTATTGGTCTTTTTTTATATAAAGGAGTTTATTTTCTAATTTATTCAAGTATAGTTGATTTACAGTGGTGTGTTAACTTCTGCTGTACAACAAAGTGATTCCAGTTATATATGTATCTACACACATTATTTTTTTCCTTTTTTTTTAATTTTTTATTTTATTTTTAAACTTTACAATATTGTATCGGTTTTGCAAAATATCTAAATGAATCCGCCACAGTTATACATGTGTTCCCCATCCTGAACCCTCCTCCCTCCTCCCTCCCCATACCATCCCTCTGGGTCGTCCCAGTGCACCAGCCCCAAGCATCCAGTATTGTGCATCGAACCTGGACTGGCAACTCGTTTCATATATGATATTATATGTATTTCAATGCCATTCTCCCAAATCATCCTACCCTCTCCCTCTCCCACAGAGTCCAAAAGACTGTTCTATACATCAGTGTCTCTTTTGCTGTCTCGTATACAGGGTTATTGTTACCATCTTTCTAAATTCCATATATATGTGTTAGTATACTGTATTGGTGTTTTTCTTTCGGGCTTGCTTCACTCTGTATAATAGGCTACAGTTTCATCCACCTCATTAGAACTGATTCAAATGTATTCTTTTTAATGGCTAATACTCCATTGTGTATATGTACCACAGCTTTCTTATCCATTCATCTGCTGATGGACATCTAGGTTGCTTCCATGTCCTGGCTATTATAAACAGTGCTGTGATGAATATTGGGGTACACGTGTCTCTTTCAATTCTGGTTTCCTCAGTGTGTATGCCCAGCAGTAGGATTGCTGGATCATAAGGCAGTTCTATTTCCAGTTTTTTAAGGAATCTCCACACTGTTCTCCATAGTGGCTATACTAGTTTGCATTCCCACCAACAGTGTAAGAGGGTTGCCTTTTCTCCACACCCTCTCCAGCATTTATTGCTTGTAGACTTTTGGATCGCAGCCATTCTGACTGGCATGAAATGGTACCTCATAGTGGTTTTGATTTGCATTTCTCTGATAATGAGAGATGTTGAGCATCTTTTCATGTGTTTGTTAGCCATCTGTATGTCTTCTTTGGAGAAATGTCTATTTAGTTCTTTGGCCCATTTTTTGATTGGGTCATTTATTTTTCTGGAATTGAGCTGCAGTAGTTGCTTGTATATTTTTGAGATTAGTTGTTTGTCAGTTGCTTCATTTGCTATTATTTTCTCCCATTCTGAAGGCTGTCTTTTCACCTTGCTTATAGTTTCCTTTGTTGTGCAGAAGCTTTTAAGTTTAATTAGGTCCCATTTGTTTGTTTTTGCTTTTATTTCCAATATTCTGGGAGGTGGGTCATAGAGGATCCTGCTGTGATGTATGTCAGAGAGTGTTTTGCCTATGTTCTCCTCTCGGAGTTTTATAGTTTCTGGTCTTACGTTTAGATATTTAATCCATTTTGAGTTTATTTTTGTGTATGGTGTTAGAAAGTGCTCTAGTTTCATTCTTTTACAAGTGGTTGACCAGTTTTCCCAGCACCACTTGTTAAAGAGATTGTTTTTAATCCATTGTATATTCTTGCCTCCTTTGTCAAAGATAAGGTGTCCATATGTGCTTGGCTTTATCTCTGGGCTTTCTATTTTGTTCCATTGATCTATATTTCTGTCTTTGTGCCAGTACCATACTGTCTTGATGACTGTGGCTTTGTAGTAGAGCCTGAAGTCAGGTAGGTTGATTCCTCCAGTTTCATTCTTCTTTCTCAAGATAGCTTTGGCTATTCGAGGTTTTTTGTATTTCCATACAAATTGTGAAATTATTTGTTCTAGCTCTGTGAAGAATAATGTTGGTAGCTTGATAGGGATTGCATTGAATCTATAAATTGCTTTGGGTAGTATACTCATTTTCACTATATTGATTCTTCCAATCCATGAACATGGTATGTTTCTCCATCTATTAGTGTCCTCTTTGATGTCTTTCACCAGTGTTTTATAGTTTTCTATATATAGGTCTTTAGTTTCTTTAGGTAGATATATTCCTAAGTATTTTATTCTTTCTGTTGGAATGGTGAATGAAATTGTTTCCTTAATTTCTCTTTCTGTTTTCTCATTATTAGTGTATAGGAATGCAAGGGATTTCTGTGTGTTGACTTTATATCCTGCAACTTTACTATAATCATTGATTAGTTCTAGTAATTTTCTGGTGGAGTCTTTAGGGTTTTCTATGTAGAAGATCATGTCATCTGCAAACAGTGAGAGTTTTACTTCTTCTTTTCCCATTTGGATTCCTTTTATTTCTTTTTCTGCTCTGATTGCTGTGGCCAAAACTTCCAAAACTATGTTGAATAGTAATGGTGAAAGTGGGCACCCTTGTCTTGTTCCTGACTTTAGAGGAAATGCTTTCAATTTTTCACCATTGAGGATAATGTTTGCTGTGGGTCTGTCATATATAGCTTTTATTATGTTGAGGTATGTTCCTTCTATTCCTGCTTTCTGGAGAGGTTTTTTTTTTTTTTTTTTTTTTTATCATAAATGGATGTTGAGTTTTGTCAAAGGCTTTCTCTGCATCTATTGAGATAATCATATGTTTGTTTGTTTGTTTTTCAATTTGGGTTATTGGTCTTTTTAATTGTAGAAAAACATTTTATATTCAGATATTACCCCTTATCAGATATAAGATTTGGAAACGTTATCTCCCATCTCATAGGTTTTTTTTTTTTTTTCAACAGTGTTTCTTAAGTTTTTTTAGTACACTGGTTTCTCATCTTCATTTTGCCTATTTTGTCTACTTTTATTTTTTGTTTCGGTGCTTTTGTTATCATTTTCACTACATTAAACCAACAAGAAGAGTCAACAGTTGTATATGCACACCAAATGTAGGAGCACCAAAAACAAAACATACACTAAGAAACATGAAGGGAATAATTTAAACTAATACAATAACAGTAGGGGGTTTAACCACTGAATTCAATCAATGGAAAATCACACAGACAGAAAATCAATATGGAAATACTGTCCTAAATGACACTTTGGACATATGGATTTAGTGGAAATATACAGAATATTTTATTCAAAAACAGAAGAATACATCTTGTCAGGTGCATGTGGAATGTTTTTCCAGGATAGATCACATACGAGGCCTGCTAAACAACTCCCATTAACTTTAAGATAATTAAAATTATATCAAGAATTTTTTCTTATCATGGAAGCATGAAGAGAAACAGACGACAAGAAAAAACAACAAAAACCAAAAACACATAAACAATATGCTCTTAAAAAACAAATGGGTGACTAAATTAATCAAAGAGGAAATTTTTAAAAATATGGAGTTAAATGAAAAGGAAGATGAGACTATTCAAAATCTATGGGATTCAACTAATGGAGTTCTATGAGAGAAGTTTACAGTGATAAAAGCCTACTTCAGAAAATAAAAATATCAAATAAAAAATCAAATTTCACAACTAAGGGGGCTAGGAAAAGAGAAAAAACAAAATCCAAATTTACTGGAAGGAATGAAATAATACAGATCAGCCCCAAAACAAAAGGGACTAAAAAACAATAGAAGAGATCAATGAGACTAAGAACTGGTTCTTTTAATAGATAAAGAAAAGTAATAAATGTGTAGCTAGACTCACTATGAAAAAAAACAGAGGGCCCAAGTAAGTAAAATTGGATGGGAAAAGAAAATACAAGGAACACCACAGAAATACAAAAGATTATAAGAGATTATTAGTAACTATTTTATGTCAATAAAACAGAAGATCTAGAAGAAGTGAATAAAAACTGTACAAGCCCTCAAAACTTAATTAGGAAAAAATAGAAAATATTATAAGTCCAATAATGAATAAGGAGATTTAATCAGTAATGAAAAATCACCCAGTAAAGAAAAGCCAAGGATCAGATGGCTTCAGGATGCATTCTAGAAAATATTAAAAATAATTAATGCCCAAAGTTCTCGAATTATTCCAAAACATTGAACAGGAGGGAATACTCCCATACTCATTGTACAAGGCCAGCACTAGTCTAATACGAAAACAAGATAAGGCCACTACAGGACAAGAAAACTAGAGCTCTATATCTGATAAATATAGATTGAAAAGTTCTCAATACAGCATTAGGAAACTGAATTCAATAGCAATTAAAATGTTCGATCATATACCATTGTCAAATAGGATTAATCCACGGGATGCAAGAATGTTTCAACATACACAATCAATCAAAGTGATAAAACACATTAACAAATGGAAGAGTAAAAATCATATGATCATCTCAATGGATGCAGAAAACACTTCTACCAAAAATAACTATGAGTTTGTGATAAAAACTCTCAACAAAGTAGATATAGAGGGAACATGTAAGTGAAGTGAAAGTCACTCAGTCGTGACTCTTTGTGAGCCCAGGGACTATACAGTCCGTGGAATTCTCCAGGCTAGGATACTGGAGTGGGTAGCCTTTCCCTTTTGCAGGGGATCATCCCAACCCAGGAATCGAACCCAGGTCTTCTACATGGCGGGCAGTTTCTTTACCAGCTGAGCCACAAGCAAAGCCTATACAAACCATACGTATGTGAGAAACCCACAGTCAGCATCACACCCAGTGGTGAAAAGTTCCAAACTTTTCAACAGGATGGAAGTGCCAACTCTTGCCATTTGCATTCAACATAGTACTGCAAGTCCTAGCCACAGCAATCAAACAAGAAAAAGACAAAAAGGATCCTAATTGGAAAGGAAGAAGTAAAACTGTCACTGTTTGCAGATGACATGATACTATATAAAGTAAATCTTCCGTTCAGTTCAGTTCTCGCTCAGTCGTGTCCAACTCTTTGTCATCCCATGAATCACAGCCCCCAAAGATAAAGTCTGACACTGTCTCCACTGTTTCCCCATCTATTTCCCATGAAGTGATGGGACCAGATGCCATGATCTTCATTTTCTGAATGTTAAGCTTTAAGTCAATTTTTTCATTCTCCTCTTTCACTTTCATCAAGAGGCTTTTTAGTTCCTCTTCACTTTCTGCCATAAGGGTGGTGTCATCTGCATATCTGAGGTTACTGATATTTCTCCCGGAAATCTTGATTCCAGCTTGTGCTTCTTCCAGCCCAGGGTTTCTCATGATGTACTCTGCATAGAAGTTAAATAAGCAGGGTGACAATATACAGCCTTGACGTACTCCTTTTCCTATTTAGAACTAGAGTGTTGTTCCATGTCCAGTTCTAACTGTTGCTTAAACACTACCAAAAAGCTTTTATGGCTTAAGAAATGAATTCCTTAAGTTTCTCTAAAAGAATGAATATACAGAAATCCTTATGCTGCACTTAGTCGTTCAGTCCTGTCCGACTCTTTGTGATCCCATGTACTGTAGCTCACCAGGCTCCTCCACCCATGGGATTTTCCAGGCAAGAATACTGGAATGGGTTGCCATTTCCTTCTCCAGGACAGAAATAATTACCTACACATTAATAAATACCTGCTAAAAAAAGAAATTAGCAAGACTATCCTGTTTATAATTACATCAGAAAATATAAAATACCTAGGAATATATCTGAACAAAGAGGTAAAAGACTTGTACTCTGAAAAATGAAAAACAGTGATGAAAGGAATGGAAAACACAAATGGGGAGATATATATCATACAATTCATATGAAAATGCCAATGGCATTTCCCACAGAGCTAGAGTGAATAATGATAAGATTTCCTTGGTGGTCCAGTGGCTAAGACTTCATCTTCCACTGCAGGCTGCAAGGGCTCTATCTCTCGCAGGAAACTAAGATTCCACATGCTGTGTGGTACAGCCAAAAAAGGCGGGGTGGGCTCAAAAGACTATTTATAGCCAACACAGTCTTGAGAAAGAAAAGCAAAAATGAAAGCATCACACTCCCTGATTTTAAACTATACTACAAAGCGACAGTAGTGAAAAAAGTATAATACTGGTACAAAAACAGACATATATTAATTGAACAAACTGGAGAGCCCAGAAATAAACTCATCCTTAAACAGTCTAATGCTCTATGGCAAAGGACCCAAGAATACACAATTTGGAAAAAGACAGAGGCTTCAATAAGTGATACTGAGAAAACTAAACAGGTATAGGTAGAAGAGTGAATCTGGACCACTTTCTTACTTTATGTAAAAATTCACAAAATAGGTTAAAGACTTAAAGGTAAGTCCTGAAACCATTCCATGAACTCAAAAGACACTTACCCCTTGGAAGGAAAGTTATGACCAACCTAGATAGCATATTAAAAAGCAGAGACATTACTTTGTCAACAAAGATCCATCTAGTAAAGGTTATGTTTTTCCAGTAGTCATGTATGGATGTGAGAGTTGAATTGTGAAGAAAGCTGAGCACAGAAGAATTGATGCTTTTGAACTGTGGTGTTGGAGAAGACTCTTGAGAGTCCCTTGGACTGCAAGGAGATCCAACCAGTCCATCCTAAAGGAGATCAGTCCTGGGTGTTCATTGGAAGGACTGATGCTGAAGCTGAAATTCCAATACTTTGGCCACCTGATGAGAAGAGCTGACTCATTGGAAAAGACCCTGATGCTGGGAAAGATTGAAGGCAGGAGGAGAAGGGGATGACAGAGGATAAGATGGTTGGATGGCACCACCGACTCAATGGACATGAGTTTGGGTAAACTCCGGGAGTTGGTAATGGGCAGGGAGGCCTGGCATGCTGCGGTTCATGAGGTCTCAAAGGGTCCGACACGACTGAGCGACTGAACTGAACTGAACTGAAACCATTAATCTCCGAGAAGAAACATAGGCAGTATGTTCTTTTGCATCTCAGTTAGCAATATTTTTTGGATATACTTCCTCAAGCAATGGAAACGAAAGCAAAAATAAACAAATGGTGTTACAGGAAAGCAAAAAATCTTTTGTACAATGAAGAAAATCATCAACAAAATGAAATAGCAAACTAATGAGTGAGAAAGATATTTGCAAGTGATATGTTTGATAAGACTTTAATATCCAAAACACATGAAGAAATCTACAACAACTATAAATTAAAAACTAAATCACTCAATTAAAATGGACAGAGGAATGGATTAGACATTTTCCAAAGATGCAGATGGCTACAGGCATTTAAAAAGATGTTCAATATCACTTGTCATCAGATATCTAAACCAAATTTCAATATTACTTCATACCTGTTCAAACAATTATCTTCTGAAAGACAACAAATGACAATCATTGGCAAGTATGTGGAGAAAAAGGAACCCTGAGGAACTGTTGGTGGGATTGAAATTTGTTGTGGCCACTGTACAGAAGGGTATGGAGTTTCCTCAAAAAATAGAAAAGAGAACTGCTATGTGATCCAGGAATTTCACTTCTGGGTATTTATCTGAAGAAAAGAATAAACCTAATTTTAAAAAATGTACACATTTCAATTTTTTTTTTCAGCATTCTTAACAATAGTCAGGATAAGAAAATAACCTAAGTGTCCATTGAGAGATGGATGGATAAAAAAATGTAATATACACATGTATATACACAGAGGCACAAACAAAATGGAATGAAACCCAACCATACAATAAGGAAAGCCCGCTATTTGGTACCACATTGATGGAATTAGAGGGTATTACCCTAACTGAACAGACAGCGAAAGTAAATGCCATATGAATTCACTTACATGTGCAATTTAAAAAGCAATGAAAAAAAAAAACAAAACTGAAGAAGACTCACAGACACAGAGAACAAATTGCTAGTTGCCAGAAGACAGGATGTTGAAGGGGATAAACATGTGAAGGAATGTAGAGGTATAAACCTTATGTATATAATAAATAAACCACTGGTGTGTCATACACAGCATAACAAAAAGTGGTTAGTAGTATTTTAAAACTTTGTAAGGGGTCACATGGCTATTAGACTTACTGAGGTGATCATTTCATAATGTATGTGAATGTCAAATCACTATGCAGTACACCAGAAAATAACATCGTATTAATCATAAACTATCAGTTCAGTTAAGATGCTCAGTCGTGTGCAACTGTTTGCGACTCCATGGACTGCAGCATGCCAGCCTTCCAGGTCCATCACCAACTCCCTGAGTTCACCCAAACTCATATCCGTTGAGTCGGTGATGCCGCACAACCATCTCATCCTCTGTTGTCCCTTTCTCCTCCTGACTTCAATCTTTCCCAGCATCAGGGTCTTTTCCAAGCAGTCCATTTTTCGCATCAGGTGGCCAAAGTATTGGAGTTTCAGCTTCAGCATCAGTCCTTCCAATGAATATTCAGGACTGATTTCCTTTAGGATGGACTGGTTGGATCTCCTTGCTGTCCAAGGCACACTCAAAAATCTTCTCCAACACCACAGTTCAACAGTATCAATTCTTTGGTGTTCAGCTTCTTTAGGTCTAACTTTCCCATCCATACCTCACTACTGGAAAAACCATAGCTTTAACTAGACAGACCTTTGTTGGTCTCTGCTTTTTCATATGCTGTCTAGATTGGTCCTAGCTTTCTTCCAAGGAGCAAGTGTCTTTTAATTTCGTGGCTGCAGTGATTCTGGAGCCAAAGAAAATAAAGTCTCTCACTGTTTTCATTGTTTCCCAACTATTTGCCATGGAATGATGGGACCAGCAAAAAAGCAAGAGAGTTCCAGAAAAACATCTATTTCTGCTTTATTGACTATGCCAAAGCCTTTGACTGTGTGGATCACAATAAACTATAGAAAATTCTGAAAGAGATGGGCATATCAGACTACCTAACCTGCCTCTTGAGAAACCTATATGAAGGTCAGGAATAAACAGTTAGAAATGGACATGGAACAACAGACTGGTTTCAAATTGGGAAAGGAGTACCTCAAGGCTGTATATTGTCACCCTGCTTATTTAACTTTTATGCAGGGTACACCATGAGAAATGCTGGGCTGGAGGAAGCCCAAACAGGAATCAAGATTGCCAGGAGAAACATCAATAACCTCAGATATGCAGATGACACCACCCTTACGGCAGAAAGTGAAGAGGAACTAAAAAGCCTCTTGATGAAAGTGAAAGAGGAGAGTGAAGAAGTTGGTTTAAAGCTCAACATTCAGAAAACAAAGATCATGGCATCCAGTGCCCTCACTTCATGGAAAATAGATGGGGAAACAGTGGAAACAGTATCAGACTTTATTTTTCTTGGTATTCCCATCTCTCTAAGAATTTTCCACAGTTTGTGTGACCCACACAGTCAAAGGATTTGGCATAGTCAATAAAGCAGAAGTAGATGCTTTTCCGGAACTCTATTGTTTTTTTGATGATCCAACACAAGTTGGAATTTTGATCTCTGGTTCCTCTGCCTTTTCTAAATCCAGATTGAACATCTACAGGTTCACAGTTCACGTACAGTTGAAGCCTGGCTTGGAGAATTTTGAGCATTACTTTGCTAGCGTGTGAGATGAGGGCAATTGTGTAGTAGTTAGAACATTTTTCAGCATTACCTTTCTTTGGGGTGGGAATTAAAACTGATCTTTTACAGTCCTGTGGCCACTGCTGAGTTTTCCAAATTTGCTGACACATTGAGTACAGCATTTTCACAGAATCATCTTTTAGGATTTGAAATAGCTCAACTGGATTTCCATCACCTCCACTAGCTTTGTTCCTAATGATGTATCCTAAGGCCCACTTGACTTTGCATTCCAGGATGTCTGCCTCTACATGAGTGATCACACCATCGTGATTATCTGCGTCATGAAGATCTTTTTTGTATAGTTCTTCTGTATATGCTTGCCACCTCTTCTTAATATCTTCTGCTTCTGTTAGGTTCATACCATTTCCGTCCTTTAATGAGCCCATCTTTGCATGAAATGGTCCCTTGGTATCTCTAATTTCCTTGAAGAGATCTCTAGTCTTTTCCATTCTATTGTTACCCTCTATTTCTTTGCATTGATCACTGAGGAAGGCTTTCTGATCTCTCCTTGCTATTCTTAGGAACTCTACATTCAAGTGGGTATATCTTTCCTTTTCTCCTTTGCCTTTAGCCTTTCTTCTTTTCACAGATATTTGTAAGGCCTCCTCAGACAACCATTTTGTCTTTTTGCATTTCTTTTTCTTGGGGATTATTTTGGTGACTGCCTCTTCTACAATGTCACAAACCTCCGTCCTTCAGGCACTCTATCAGATCTCATCCCTTCAATCTATTTGTCACTTCCACTGTATAATTGTAAGGGATTTGATTTAGGTGATACCCAAATAGTCTGGAGGTTTTCCCTACTTTCTTCGATTTAAGTCTGAATTTGGCAATGAGTTCATGTCCTGAGACACAGTCAGCTCTTGGTGTTCCTTTTGCTGGCTGTATAGAGATTCTCCATATTTGGCTGCAAAGAATATAATCAATCTGATTTCAGTACTGACCATCTGGTGATGTCCATGTGTAGAGTCTTCTCTTGTATTGTTGGAAGAGGGTGTTTGGCATGACCAGTGCGTTCTTTGGCAAAACTCTACTAGCCTTTGCCCTGCTTCATGCTGTACTCCAAGGCCAAATTTGCCTGTTACTCTAGGTATCTCTTGATGTCCTACTTTTGCATTCCAGTCCCCTTTAATGAAAAGGACATCTATTTTGGGTGTTAGTTCTAGAAGGTCTTGTAGGTCTTCATAGAAGCTCTCTACTTCAGCCTCATCAGCATTACTGGTTGGGGCATAGACTTGGATTACTGTGTTAATGAATGGTTTGCCTTGGAAACTAACAGAGATCATTCTGTCATTTCTGAGATTGCATCCAAGTACTGAATTTCAGACTCTTTATTTGACTATGATGGCTACTCCATTTCTTCTAAGGGATTCTTGCCCACAGTAATAGATATAATGGTCATCTGAGTTAAATTCACCCATTCCAGTCCATTTTAGTTCACTGATTCCTAAAATGTTGATGTTCACTCTCGCCATCTTCTGTTGACCACTTTTAATTTACCTTGATTAATGGACCTAACTTCCCAGGTTCCTATGCAATATTGCCCTTTACAGCATCAGACTTCACTTCCATCACCAGTACATCCACAACTGGGTGTTGTTTTCTGCTTTGGCTTCATCTTTTCATTCTTTCTGGAATTATTTCTCCACCAATCTCCAGTAGCATATTGGGCACCTTCCGACCTGGAGAGTTCATCTTTCAGTGTCCCATCCTTTTGCCTTTTCATACCGTTCATAGAGTTCTCAAGGCATGAGTACTGAAGTGCTTTCCCAGTCCCTTCCCCAGTGGACCATGTTTTGTCAGAACCCTGTGATTGTGGCTTTCATCTGTCTGCCCTCTGAAGGAGAAGGTTGTCCTTCTTTGATTCTAAACGTATTTTTCCCCTCCTACCATCTTGCTGGAGCTTCTCCTTTGCCCTTGGGTGTGGGGTATCTGTTTTTGGTGAGATCCAGCATTCTCCTGTTGATGGTTGTTCAGCAGTGAGCTGTAATTTTAGCACATCCTTCTACTCCATCATCTTGAAACAGCCACCAACTATACTACAACTTAAAAACTCTTCATGTAGCAACATCAACTATACTGAAACTTAAAAACTATTTATGTGGCAAGACTCACCTGAGATAACGGACATAAATAAAACAACTTAGATAATGGCTGGTATAGAAGAGATGATTGATGGATAAATATTCATTGTGGCCTGATAACTGATCATTCCAAAGAGAAATTAAATCTTTAAACTTTGTTCCTTGGTATTTCACCACAATTAAATATGAATGACCTAGTTTTAAATAGCAATAATAATTAAAATAATAATTTAAATACATGGCCAAAGTGTCCCCCTTGTGACTTTGATGTCAGTAGAAATAGTCTGGGCTTGAATGACTCAGATTTGACAAACAGTATCTCTCACAGAATAGAGAGGAGGGGGTCTGATGAAAAATCTTTGTTCCTGTTAGAGCAGAAGCTCTCTTGGGCTCCTGTTCAACCACCCTAAGGGCATGGATAACATTGCCTTGAACTCCAGTCATAGCATTCACATTTCTCATCTAGGATAGGAAAAATGAAGTATTCATGTCTGTATTTTATGTTTATATATTTATAGAAAAAAAAATCACCGCATCATACCTACTCATGGAATTCACCACAATCCAAGATAGATAAATATTTTTACCTAAATGTCATTGTCATTCTGCCCACTCCCAAATCTTGTTCTCCAAAGGTAATCATTATCATGACTCTATAAGTCAATGCCATTCATTCTTTTTCTTAATTTACTTATTTTTAATTGGTGAATAATTGCTTTACAGCTATCTATTCTTGATTCAGTTTTTACATAATGAACAAATTGATTGAAAATAGAACGCACCATGTCAAAGCATGTCCAAAGGACTTGGAAAAAAAGAAGGAGGATGGGGAGGGCGAGAGGCAGGAGGAGGAGGAAAAGAACCTGAAAAAATGAAGATTTCTTTTACTGACATCCCAATCGAAACTGCAGTGTTGTCAAATATCTAATAGAAAAATAACTAAATTCGACTACCTAAAAATACTTTGAAAACTTATAAGAACTCATTGGCAGTAGGAAACCCAAATGAAAATAAAAGGCATAGATTTAACACACTATCAGAATAAGAAAGGATGAGGAAAACAGACTCCTACTACTGGTTGTGATTCATTCAGTTCAGTTCAGTTCAGTCTCTCAGTCATGTCCGACTCTTTGCAACCCCATGGACTGCAACACCCCAGGGTTCGCTGTCCATCACCAACTCCTGAAGCTTGCTCAAACTCATGTCCATTTTTAAACCCACCTTGAACACCTGGGAGTCCTCAGCTGAGGGGGAAAAAAGTGTCTTATGCGTCTTTTGATTCAAGAATCCACATCTAGATATACACATTAGAGGTAGGGTAGGGGCGGGGGGCGGGAAGATCCATTACATAACATACTTTATTGAAAAAACAAAACAAAAACAAAGAAAAAGTGAGTAAATTAGTGTCTTTCTAAAGATGTGTTCACAAGCAGTTAGGCTATGTTTTCATGTTTAAAGCAATTTAAATAACTAAACTAGAAAATGGAAGGTTTGGGAAAGGTGATCAAGATCTATACAGAGTACATTTTGACATAAAGTTGGACAGAGGGCATACTCCTAAGGTAGGGAAATGAAGGTATATATTGCTGACCTTGCCAGGAGAAAGCAAGCTCCCTTACTACCCTCCTGTGTCAGTCACCAGGACCACCACACTAATTAACAAATCTCTAGGAAAACATTCTTCCTTGCCTCTACCTGGCTTCTGGAGACTCCTTGGCACTCCTTCCCCTGCTGCTGCATCACTCCAAACTCTGTCCCATCTTTACATGCCCACCGCCCTGGGTCTTGTCTCTGTATCATTTCCTCTTCTTAGAAGGACACCAGTCTTTGGATGTGCTGCTGCTGCTGCTAAGTCGCTTCAGTCATGTCCGACTCTGCACTACCCCATAGACGGCAGCCCACCAGGCTCCCGAGTCCCTGGGATTCTCCAGGCAAGAACACTGGAGTGGATTGCCATTTCCTTCTCCATGCATGCAAGTGAAAAGTGAAAGTGAAATTGCTCAGTCGTGTCTGACTCTTAGCGAATCCATGGACTGCAGCCCACCAGGCTCCTCCATCCATGGGATTTTCCAGGCAAGAGTACTGGAGTGGGGCACCGTTGCCTTCTCCTCTTTGGATGTGGGGCCCACCTAATGCAGCATGGGGCTTCCCAGGTGGCTCAGTGGTAAAGAACCTGCCTGCAATGTAGGAGACGTGGATTTGATCTCTGGATCAGGAAGATCCCCTGGACAAGGAAATGGCAACCGACTCCAGTATTCTTGCCTGGGAAATCCAGTGGACAGAGGAGCAGAGGGGGCTACAGTTCCTGGGGTCACAAAAGATTCGGACATGACTGAGCAACTTAACAACAATGAGCATGACCTCCTTCTAATAATTCATTAAAAAAAAAAAAACCTTAGTTCAGTGATATTTTATGAGTTTCAAGAGAATTTATATTCTGCAGTTGTGATTACAATGTTCTATCTATGCCCAGTAGGTCCGTTTAGCTAATATTTTGAACCAATTCTAACATGTGACTACAATTTTTCTGTTTCTTTTGTTAGTTACTGAATGAGATGAAAATCAACCATGATGGATGTTTTTCATTTCTTCTTAACTCTGTCAGTTTCTACTATGTATATTTAAAATCATATTGGTCACATAAAATTTAAACTTTCCAGATATGCACTTGGATTGAACATTTTCCATAATAAACATCCCTTTATAAGCATTTTTTCTCCTGAAATCCTTTTTGTCTAATGATTATTGAGATAGAGCTGCCTTCTTCTTATTTTTAGAATATTTATGATATTACTTTTTCTGCTTTTTACTTTCATACTTTCTGTATTTTAATGTTACACACATATCACCTTTATACTTTGGTTTTGGATTTCTGTCCAGGATTTAAATGTTTTGTTTTTGCAGACACATTTACTCAACCTGCACTGAAGGAAGGGCCACAGTATGACTTAGAGAGGGCTGTGTCATTTCCACAGGCACAGGATCCTGCACATCACCCTTCATCACACCAACATACCAGGATGAAGCAGAGGAAGAAGGCAGACTGTGGGCCAGGAGGACACACCTGCAGTCCTGGGGAAGCCTTTCCAAAGAGGGCCACTGGGTCGCTCTAAGTTAACTTGCTTCCCATTGGATTAACCCCAGTACTCCTGGAGGGAGATCGGGCTTCCTGTCTCCTCTGTTTGGGCTGAGAGGTATCAGAGGAAGTTTGGCCACAGGACTGCATCTTCCTGGGATCCGGGGAGTTGGGAGTCCCAGTGCACTTAGAGGCCAAGTAACAGCTAATTGGCCATTTGAGGCCAAGAGTCCCAGCTGCACCACACGGAGAGCATCTTCCCAGTACAGTGACCTAAAGATGCAGATGCCATGAATACTAGCCAGCTCAGGGGACAGGACAAAGAGGAACAGGTGAGTTGAGTCCATCCCACTTCCTGCTTGTACCAAGACTAAAGACCCGAGTGTTTCCTGCATCAACTTGGAGTACCTGGCCTGCCTCTCACTGTGACCGGAGGTGTCTTCCTCTGAAACCTTTCCAATCACACTTCATTGCACAGAAAGCTATACCTGAACAGGCTGGAGAGTCCTCTGTACCAACTCATCATCATCAACACAGCCCTGGGTCAGGAGCCCTGTCGACCCTGGGAGCAAAAGGTCCTTGGTGAGTCATGCCCCTTCTGACATCATCACTTAGCAGGGTGTGGGTCAGCATCACTGATAGATGAGTCCTGAGAGCCTGAAGCCTGATCAACACTCTCCCCCCACCCACCTACTACTATGAGCCGGGGTCCGTTATGGCAGAGGTCCGAAATTTAAAGCAAGTAGAAATAATAAGGGGTCTCATATAAATGCAGGCTTTAATCTAATGCCTGAGATTCTATATTTCTGACAATCTCCAGGTGATGCTGGTGCTGTAGAAGCAACAAGTTTACCTGAAGGACTCAAGTGTAGTTAATACAAATGGAGGCTTACAGACATCAGTAGACTTTTTGCTTTATCTGGGAAGGTACATCTCAGGCTCAGCTCACAAGTAGGTTTACTGAAGTTGCAACCATAAGCCCATTGAGTCATTTCAATAACTCAAGGCAATGTGTGAGTTTGTTTTCTCAGAAACCAAGCTCGGTTTCTGAGGTAAACATGTCAATCTCTACTCATGGGCTTCCTCAGACATCCTAGGAGTCACTGTTGTGATGATCAAAGGCCCCTGAGGTGGAAAAACTGTTCTGGAAACAGAACAGAAACCCCAGGGGACATAGAAGCAAGACAGCTGGCCTGGGGTGGTGGGGAGAAGATGGTCACTGTGGTCACAGTGAATCTATTGTGTGTATGGCCATGAGTGAACAGAATGGACAGCAAAAGTTTGGCCATGATGACTGCGACTGTTTGCACGGGACAGAGGTGGGAGGCAAGGGTGGGTGGCCATGGAGTGTAAGGCAGACCACCAACTCTGCTCTTAGCACCAGCTTCAAACACATATTATATTCAACCCTGCCTGAGCATCCAGGCCAGACTGTCCCCTCTGCCATCATGTGAGAGTTGGAGTCAAGTCTGCCAGAAGAGGAAAACTGGACAACCTACATGGTCATCTACCTTCTGTTTTGTTGGAAAGAATGAACTCTCTCAGACCACCTTCTAAGAAAACTTAAGGTTGAGGGAACTTCAGGATCATCAGTCCTCTATAGGCACCACTGACCACCCATCCTCTGCCCACACACCCCCACTCCAAGGCTAGCACTATGATGCTGCAGGTATGACCTCTAGAAAACATGAAAGAGCTCTAAAATTGACTTCCACCCTCTTACTAATCCTCTTTGTCTTCCTAGGAGGCACTATGGCTCTGTATCCATCTTCCTTCACCACTCCTTCTTATTTAGGATAGATCTTCCCCCAAGAATTCCTCTGGCCTTTACAGAGCTGGTTCCCATGTCCCATGTGAGTGTAGTGGTCAGCTCTGCTCAGGAAAGTGCTAGGCTGTGACAGGGACAGGAAGAAGCACCTTATGGAAGATCCAAAGGGTGCAGATGTGACAGTGTTGAAAGTGAAAGTATCAGTCGCTGAGTCGTGTCCGACTCTTTGTGACCCCATAGACTGTAGCCTGCCAGGCTCCTCTGTCCATGGAATTCTCCAGGCAAGAATGCTGGAGTGGGTAGCCATTCCCTCCTCCAGGGGATCTTCCTGAACCAGGGATTGTACACAGGTCTCCTACATTGCAGGCAGATTCCTTACTGTCTGAGCCACCAATGTTAATGGTTCCCATTGTTCAAAGTAATCAAGCCCTCGTGGTGTGCCAAGGAGCCAGATGCATGGAGTAAGGACAGAGAGATGACATACCCATGTGCTGAATGTGTGAAAGTGTCTGTCTTGCTGGGTCTGTGGCCATAGAGCTGGGCTGTCCCCTGTGCACAGATTGTCCAGTATCTGGACATTGCAAGAAAGAACCTTTAAAATATCAAAGATGCAGAGATCTCTAACAATGATTGCCATCAAGGTCCCAGCTCAGTGACAAAGATGCCAAGTTAAATCTCAGGGCCTGCGGGAGAGACAGGCAAAGCACCACACTAGCCTGGTGATGGCAGGGCCCTGATATGCTTGTAGATTAGCCTGGGGATAGAACTATCATTGAGTAACATCCTGATGGCAAGACGTGTTTAACACTTTCTGAAATTAAAGAATGAGTTAAAAAAAAAAGGGAAAGTGAAGTCACTCAGTCATGTCTGACTCTGCAATCCCATGGACTACAGCCTACCAGGCTCCTCCATCCATAGCATTTTCCAGGCAAGAGTACTGGAGTCGGGCGCCATTTCCTTCAGGGGCAAAAATGCAGGATAAGATACCAGAGAAGGTTCAGAAATGGCACAGCTCAGGATCAAACCCAAGGGAAGGGAGAACATGTCCTTTAAAGCAAGGACAAGGAGATGGAAGGCATTCTTACACAGCAGACTCTCAGCTGACGTGACCCCTGGAACCATCTCACAGCAAACACTCGGAGTCTCCCGCAGAGTCAGTGTTTCAAGCATACTTTGTTGCTGTTTAGGGGCTTGGTTGTGTGTGACTCTTTGTGACCCCATGACTGTAAATCTCCAAGCTCCTCTGTCCATGAGTTCTCCCAGGTAAGAATACCGGAGTGGGTTGCCATTTCTTCTCCAGGGGATCTTCCCAACCCAGGGATCGAACCTGAGTCTCCTGCCTTGCAGGCAGTCTTTACCTCTCAGCCACCAAGGAAATCCTCCAAGCACACTTAGATATTAGTAAATGAGAGGAAATGTTTGCCATTTCAGGTCAGTCTGAGTTCATCAGGAGACGAACAGGGCAGCTGGTGGTCTGTTGGTCAGTGGACTGTAAGGCCTTGAAGTGCTTCTGTTTTCCAAGAGAGTGTCCCCTTGTGACTTTGACCTGCTCCCTCTCACTGCGTCTCAGCTGCTCTCTGCTGTCTGCCGCTTGTTGCTCAGCTGAGAGCCATGTCACCCCAAGGCGATGGAAACCTCTCGGTGATGTCTTTGCAGGAGTTTGTGCTGGATGGATTTGAGGGTGGTCCACAGACCCAGGCCCTGCTCTTTGCTCTGTTCCTGGCCCTGTATGTGGTGGCTGTCCTGGGGAACATCACCATGATGGTGGTCATCACCCTGGATGCCCGTCTGCACTCCCCAATGTACTTCTTCCTCAAGAACCTCTCCTTTGTGGACCTGTGTTACTCATCTGTCATCGCCCCCAAGGCCCTGGTCAACTTCCTCTCCTCCTCCAAGGTCATCACCTTTGAGGGATGTATCATTCAATTTTTCTTTTTTGCCCTACTGGGCACCACAGAGGCATTACTCCTGGCCGTGATGGCCTATGACCGCTTTGTGGCCGTCTGCAGCCCCCTACACTACCCCATCTCCATGTGCCCCTCAGTGTGTGCCCGCCTGGTGCTGGTCTCCTACTGTGGAGGCTGCCTCAACTCCATCATGCAGGCCAGCTTCACATTCACTCTCCCGTTCTGCAGCTCCAACCACATCAACCACTTCTTCTGTGATGTGCCGCCTCTGCTCAAGCTTGCCTGTGCTGACACTACGACCAACGAGCTGGTCATGTTTGGCCTCTGTGGCTTTTTCATCGTGGACACCACACTCGTGGTTCTCGTCTCCTACGGCTACATCACAGTGACCATCCTGAGGATGCACTCAGGAGGAGGGAGACACAAGCTCTTCTCCACCTGTGGCTCCCACATGACAGCCGTGTCCCTCTTTTATGGGACCCTTTTTGTCATGTATGCCCAGCCGGGAGCTGTGGAGTCCGTAGAGCAGGGCAAGGTGGTCTCTGTCTTCTACACCCTGGTCATCCCGATGCTTAACCCCCTCATCTACAGTCTGAGAAACAAGGACGTGAAGGATGCCTTGTGGAGACTGGGGCAGAGACACACAGCCATGCGAAGGATGATAGCCAGAGAGACAGTGTCCTGAGAACAAGACAAGATAACTTCATGGAAGGGACTGGATTTGGTTTGGAAATTCATCCCCTATTTATCTAACCCACTCTTTCGTCCAGTGTTACATTCTACTGTTTATGAAGCAATGATGCTCCACAAACTGCAAGTGTGAGAAATAAAGATAGATAAGGCTTCTTCATTCCCCCTAGAGAACTAATGACCCATGTTACCCAAGACCTTAGTCTTGAAATCTGAAAAGCACAGTGGGCAGAGTGATTAGCAGAGAGTCTTTGAAACAGCATGCGTGTCCCAAGTTAAACTTCCTCTGGGGCAGGTATTAAACGACGCAAACTCTGATGCCTCTTTTTCCTTCATTCCTAAATCTATGTAATTATGTGCTCAGCAATCTCCCTGGACCACCTAGAAGAGGGCCTAGGACACTTGGCCTTGCCCCTTTCCTGGTGGTGGGCTGGGTCACCAGAGCCAATTAAGAGTTAGGAAGACCATGCTTCCCCACAATCCTGCATGTGCCTTCTCTTCTTCCACCTCTGCCTTCTGTTCACTGATGCTGCCACCCAACAAGGCAGCAGGGAGCACCTGTGCCCCTGCTTCAGAGGCTCCTAGTGCTCCCTGTCCTGGGTTCTCCCCTCAGACAGAGGCTGGGAGCCCTAGAGAGACAGCGTGGATACCCAAACTTCAACTGACACTTTATACCACCCAGCCTGGCAGGTGACACTTTCCCATTTGTGATCCTTCGTCAGCACAGACATCTCTGAATAAGGACGAAGGTCCTGGTAGCTGCAGCTGAGAGCAGGTGAGGAAAGGGAAGGTGCACTTTCTTGTAGAAAGCATAGCTCCTTGCTCTCTCTCACACTCCGTAGGAGCCTGGTCCCTTAAGCTTGAGCCGCATGTTCAGAGCTTCATCGTCATGCTCCATGGAACTCAACACACAGTCTGGACTCAGAACCCAGTGGCCTCCTTATGGCATCTTCTTTTGGAAGAGTCATCCACTCCCATGGTCACTACCAGGAGGTTCTCTTCTGGACACAAGGGTGGTCTGTCCCTAGTAGGGTCGGTCAGGATGGGCCCTGCCTCTCTGGTCACAGCTCTCCATCTTTTCTCTTTGCTCAGGAGGACCGTGAGGAGGGGCTCACACCCTGTCATCAGGCTGCCACTCACCGTTGCTCAGTTGGGACCTACTCAGAGGCCTCTATCCTATTCTTGTTCTCATTGTCTCATATTTGGGCTCCAAACTTAATTCTAAGTCTTCCATAAATTACTGTATTCTCTTGACATAATGATGCAAGTCTTTGAAAAGTTCCCCTAGTTTTCAGGAGCAAGATGACATGTCTCATGATTGTTTCATGCTGTATTATTCTATCTCCTATTTTCCTTTCTTCCTCTCTTTTGTCTCCTCTCTCCTCCTTTTCTCCCTTTCTTTCTTCCTTCTTTCTTTTCCTTTCCTTTCTTTCTAATCTCTCTCTTTCCCTCACCTATCTCTCTCTTTCATTTTATTGTTTTCCATTCCATGAAATTTCAGAAGAATTATCTTGGTCTTCTACCATATTAATTTAAATTTCTAAAGGAAACAGAAAAGTGCAATCTTTTTATACAAGTGTATATTTCTCATCAGACGTGCAAGTTAATGGTGCCAACAGTATAATGCCAGTGGTTCTTAGTAGAGCAACATTAATTTCCACTTTCAAATAAACCAGGGAAGCAAGTTAAGTATTAGAAGAAATAGAAATTGCCCTATACTGTGCAAGAAAATCATTTTTAAAACCCTGTAAGTTGGCTTTACTCTATGTAAACCTATGTTTCAGACTGTAGTGAAGGGAATTATACAATGTTAGAAGTAGTTTGTTTTTTGGTTCATCCTGTATAATGCTTTGCAAGCTGCTGACACATGCTTGGTTCTTTGTTCACATCTAATTCTGGTGTATAAATGGAGTTCAGTGTTAAGTAGACATTGAACTCCAAAATATACATGATTCAGCTCTCGTTTGCTTATTGTGTTTCAGTGGAAAATAAACACATCACATTTCAACACAAAACATTTTGCAGTTTTGATGCTGATCCTATAGTAAAGTTTAGAAGTTTCTACCTATTAATGTAAAAATCAATTGTTGTAACTAATTTTGAGTGTAGTTCAGTAGTGTTAGCATACTCACCTCACTGTGTATCAGATCTCCAGAACTTTATCATCTTGCAAACCTGGAACTCCATGCCCCTAAATAATAACTCCCTGTTTCCCCTTTACCTTCACCACTGGCGTTCACCATTCTACTTTCTGTCACCACACATGTGACTTCTTTAGATGGCCCAGATAAGTAAAGCATACGGTATTTGTCTTTTTGTGGCTGGTCTTTTCATTTAACATAGAATCCTCAAGGTTTACCATGTTGCAGCATGTGACAGGATTTCTATCATTTTCAGGGCTGACTAGTAATCCATCACATGTGTATACAACTTTTTGCTTATCCCTTCATCCACCTAGGAACACGTGGGTTGCCTCCACATTTCGGCTATGTTGAAGAACATGCTATGTAAATGGGCATGCAAATATCTCAGAGAGACTGTCTTTTTTCTTTCTTTTCTTTCTTTTAGTATATATTCAGATGTTCAATTGTATCATATGGTTATCTTTTCTCATTTTGAGGGAAATCTTATATGACTTTTCTAAGTGGCTGTATCATTTTGCTTCCTTCCAACAGTGCAAAACTCTTCCATTTTATCCACATAATAGTCAATATATGTTCTTTTCTCTTTCATTTGAGCCATCATAAATGATGGGGAAGTATTATCTCTTTTGCTTTTATTTCCCTAACCATTCGTGATTTTGAGCATTTTCTCATGTTTGATGGCAATCTATAGATCATCTTTTAGAGAAATAGCTTCAAGTATTAAGGTTTGTGCAAAAGTAATTGTGGTTTTGCATTGTTGAACTTGCCATTTTATATTGGAATACATTCTTAAATAAATGTGGTTATATTATACATCATTTCAATGCATGCTTCTCACTTTATATTTTTTGCTAATGTCATTACTTGCTGTGTATTTTATATTTATTTTAGACTAGAGAAATGCTGTTAGACAAAAAGTAAATCTGACTGATTTTCTTATTCAAGTTCAAAATGGATAGTAAAGCAGCAGAGACATCATGAGTAAAGCTCACAACATCAATAACGCATTTGGCCCAGGAATTGCTAATGAGCATAGAGTACAGTGGTGGGTCAAGAAGTTTTGCAAAGGAGATGGGAGCCTTGAAGTTGAGGGGGACGGTGGCCGGCCATCCGAAGATGACACCAACCAATTGAGAGGACCATCAAAGCTTATCCTCTTACAACTACACAAGAAGTTGCTGAAGAGCTCATTGTTGACCATTCTGTGGTCATTTGAAGCAAATTGGAAAGATAAAAAAGCTCAGTCAGTGGGTGCCTCATGAGCTGATTGCAAGTCAAAAAATCATTGTCTTGAAATGTCATCGTCTCTTAGTCTATGCAACAACAAAAAACCATTTCTTGATCAGACTGTGACTTGTGGGAGCGTACAGAGAAAGGTGGAAACATACATTACTATATATAAAATAGATAGCCAGTGGGAATTTGCTGTATGACTCAAGGAACTCAAATCAGGACTAAGTAACAACCTAGTGAAAGGTTGTTGTTATGAGAGAATGACACTGGGATTATTGGCCTCTGGAAGAGAGGAATTCATTGTGGGGCCAGTGACAAGGCTTCATTGATCAGAGCTTTTGTGTAACAAAGTTTTATTAAAGTATAAGAGAGATAGAGAAAGCTTCTGACTGACATCAGAAGGAGACAGAAAGAGTCCCCCCTTGCTAGTTTTTAGCAAGGAGCTATATACCTACTGCTGCTAAGTCACTTCAGTTGTGTCCGACTCTGTGCGACCCCATAGATGGCAGCCCACCAGGCTCCCCCATCCCTGGGATTCTCCAGGCAAGAACACTGGAGTGGGTTGCCATTTCCTTCTCCAATGCATGAAAGTGAAAAGAGACAGTGAAGTCACTCAGTCCTATCCGACTTAAGGACCCCATGGACTGCAGCCTACCAAGCTTCTCTGTCCATGGGATTCTCCAGGCAAGAGTACTGGAGTGGGGTGAGAGAAAGGAAATGTCTCAAAACTTAGAATTGCACCAGACACCTCACTCACAACATGCCTTTTGAGACAGCATTGGCAGAAGCTGAGTCATCCTGGGCCACAACACAATTGACATGAATCTTGAAGAAAGGCAGATTTCCAAGCAAATGCATAGTTCATTAACATAACTTAAGAAAGACATCTCCGTGAGCATTGGTCAGCTCAAGGTTTGAGATAAAGTTCAGTTCAGTCAGAACCAGGTGCTGTCATGACAACACAGAAAAGTAAAAAAATGTCATGGTCCAGGCATGGGTTGGAAAAGAATTTCCAGACATGAGACAGAATGAGAGGGAAATAAAGTTTATTAGAGTGGGAGATGTTGTTAGAACAGCAGGCCATCTCAAGGGAGATCCAACATTGAACAGGGGTCCTTAGTCCACTTTTATATTCAGGATACAAGAAGTAGGATAGGGGGTTTGAGGGTCATTTGCTGATTGGATGAGGCATGTATACAGGGCTGGGGGAAGAGTAAGGCAAACACCTTCTCCCTGTGTTGGGTAGAAGGGGAGACAGGTTACACTGTTCAGGAGGACCTGAAATCCATTAATAGTTACAACATGGAGGAGGGAAGGACGATAAGGGTCTGGTTTTCCATTCCTTATTCCAAAACCCTCCTTGGTTTTATTTGCTCTTTAGTCTCTGTGTCACCACGTTCCTCCCTCTCTTTATTTTTAGGGCCAATTCTTTGGCCCCTGTTGATACCCTGCTCATACCTACCTATCTACCTATTTCACTTCTCAGGCCTTTGGGAACCCAGTCTCAAAGGAAAAGAGGCAATGACTGCTTTGACTTCCTCAGGCTGTCCAGGGACGTACTGGGGCTCTGGGTTCCCTTTGTTTGCTCCTCATCAGGGTGCATTTATGGAGGGATCTGAGAGTCCATGGAGTGATAAGGTGACTTGTTTCAGTGTTGTCTGGGTGTTGGTGAGGGAATATTCTTGTCATACTACCACTTGGAGATTTGTTGTATTCTAGAAGAAATAAATGGCACCCCACTCCAGTACTCTTGCCTGGAAAATCCCATGGACAGAGGGGCCTGTTGGGCTGCAATCCATGGGGTCACTAGGAATCGGACACGACTGAGCGACTTCACTTTATTTTTTCACTTTAATGCATTGGAGAAGGAATGGCAACCCACTTTAGTGTTCTTGCCTGGAGAATCCCAGGGACGGTGGAGCCTGCTGGGCTGCTGTCTATGGGGTTGCACAGAGTCGGACACGACTGAAGCAACTTAGCAGAAGAAATAAACTTAACAAGAAAGTTAAAGGTACATGGTCCAAAGATTAATAGAAGTAGAAAACCTGCTCAGGGTTAGCCAGGAGAACCAGGAAGAGATATTGGTTTGTGACATTAGTGTTTCTCTAGGTACAAGAAGAGGCAAGAATTTGGGCTTATAAAATCTTTACCTGAAAACATCTGAGTTTCTGAAAGCCAGTTCTTCTGGGTTTTTCCCACAGTACAGAGTGCCTTATTTCTGATCTCCACCCTGAACTCTTTTCGGGGGTGTTGAAGGTCAGCAGTTTGCAGTGGTCATGATGAAATCTTTGTAGAAGCAGCTGGCAAGTGCCAACTTCCAGTCAGCAGGGTCCCTTCAGAGCCACATATTTGACCATGCTTTGGAGGCATTTCATGGCTGTTGTGTCCCAGGGTGCTGGGAAGGCTCATTCCCAGGTCTAGGGAAGATTCCATTGACGGGCCACACTGTGCTGTTATTGGACCAGGCCTTGCAAGTAGCAAACGTTTCTGGGCCATACCTTTCTTACTAGCCTCTTGGTCCAGGAAAATATTCCCTCTTGTTGCTTCTTCCCGTATCTAGAGTTACGTTATTAAAATCATTGATCTCATAAGGAACTTCATATCAGCATTTTATCACAGGCTCAGTCACACGTCTAGTAATGTCAGAAACAATCTTCTGAAACAAGTGACATAGAAAATAATACAGCTAGCAGGTATTAGTAAGGTCACAAGCAAGAATTTAAGTCAAGAGCTTTCATTAGATAAAGGTCAGTATACCCCAGGTCATCTGACTTAGTTAAATGATTATACCCAGGTATTAATCTCCTCGTTGTCCATCATGGAGCATCTGACCTTTATCCAAAGACTGGTTACTGCAGGCGGTCCTAAGATGTCAGAGGAATAGGACAGGGAGATCACTTTTTTCCCACAAATTCATCAAAAGAACATTTAAACGCTGAGTAAAATCCACAAAACAAATTCTGAATGCTGGCAGAGGACATCAGGCACCCAGATAAGCAGCCCATTGTCTTCAAAAGGAGGTAGGAAAATTATAAAAGGCAAAAAAAAAAAAAAAAGAGAGACAAAAGAGGTAGGGACGGAGCTCCGTCCTGGGAAGGGAGTCTTAAAAAGAGAGAAGTTTCCAAACACCAGGAAACACTCTCACTGCCAAGTCTGTGCTGAGCCTTGGAAGCACAGAGGACAACATAATAGGGAGGAAAAATAAGTAAACAATTAAAACCCACAGATTACGAGCCCAACGGTAACTTCCCCAGCGGAGAAGCAACGCAGATGCCTGCGCCCGCCACTAGCAAGCGGGGGCTGGGCAGGGAGGCACGGGCTTCATTGCTTAGACTAAGGATCAGGCCTGAATGCCCCCAAGGATAATCAGAGCGAACTAATTTGGGCTAGCAAGCCAGACTGTGGGATAGCTACCACGCGAAAAGCCCTAAGACACTGCCAGGCCCGTGCACAGAACAAAGGGCGGAACAAAACTAGCTGGCTGCAGACCTTCCCCCTCCGGTGACAGGCAGCCAGAGCCGGAAGGGGGCAATCGCAGCCCCAGAGAGACATTATCTATCAAACTGCAAGCAGGCTTCTTTGCTTACTAAGACTTCTTGGGGTTCTGGACAGTCATCTGCCTGAGAAGGTGCGCTGGTTGTAGACCCAGAAAACTGAGTGGCACGGACGGGAGAGGCGATAAGTCGCAGTGACCGTGCTCGCCAAACACCTCATCACCCGAGCTGCTCGGAGCTGGGAAGGGCACAAAACGCAGGCCCAACGGAGTCTGCACCTCTGAGGACTACCCGAGTGCCTGAACCTGAGAGGCTTAGACCTGGGAGGTGCATGCAGCCTAGGGCTGGCCTCCAGTGGTTCCCGGCGGAGCAACCTAGAGCCTGGGCTGTGTGGGCAGGGAGGGTGCACGCACCGTGAGCGGGGGCAGGCCCAGTGTGGCGGATACTGCGAGCACACGCCAGTGTTCCTCCCTCCCCACAGCGACGGAACAAGTGAGCCTAAAAAAAAAAAAAAAAAAAGGCGTCCACCACCGCCCCCTTGTGTCAGGGCGGAAATCAGACACTGAAGAGACCAGCAAACAGAAGCTAAAACCCAGGGAACCGCCTTGGAAGTGACAGGTGCAATAGATTAAAACCCTGTAGTTAGTACCGACTACATAGGAAGAGGCCTATAGATCTTGAGAAATATAAGCCAGACCAAGAAACTATCCGAAAATGAACTGACCCCACACTGCCCACAGCAACACCAGAGAAAGTCCTAGATTTATTTTTACTATTTTTACGATCATTCTTTTCTTTTTTCTTCTTCTTCTTGTTTTCTTTTCCTTTTCTTTTTTAACTTTTTTATTTTTTTTTTCAGAATTCAATTATATTTCACAATGATAGAAACCGCGAAAAAGACTTCCATTTTCCCACGTTACAGCACAGCATTTCAATGGAATATTTCTTGCCATAAGTTAGATCTTGCTGATTTGCGTCAGTGAAACAACAGTTTATATTCTTCAAGGTAAAGCAAAATGACTTAGTAAGTGATTGTTTAAAAACTGTGAATCCAGACATAAGCATATGGCTTCATCATTCACATGCTCTATGTAGTCCATACCAAGTCATTTCCATCATCAAGTAGCACCCATTTATGAAGATGCCATCCTAACACTGTCCTAACACTGCTGGAATACAGCAGAACAATGACCAGTTCAGAAATATCAAGTGTACATTTTTGGTGTGTATTAAACTGTGTGGTAACTACACCACATGTATTGAGTTCTGACTAACTGTTGTTACCCATAAATTTATTTTCAAGTAATTTTAACCAATAATTTGAAAAATCTGATTATTTAAAATTAAACAATTGCTATTTTTACATTTGCATAAAAGCTAACTTAAAAAGATCATTTGATACCATCTTTCTAAATTCCATATATATGCGTTAGTATACTGTATTGGTATTTTTCTTTCTGGCTTAATAGGTTCCAGTTTCATCCATCTCATTAGAACTGATTCAAATGTATTCTTTTTAATGGCTGAGTAATACTCCATTGTGTATATGTACCACAGCTTTCTTATCCATTCATTGGCTGATGGGCATCTAGAAAAGAGACACTGATGTATAGATCAGTCTTATGGACTCTGTGGGAGAGGGAGAGGGTGGGATGATTTGGGAGCATAGCATTGAAACATGTATAATATCATGTATGAAACGAGTCGCCAGTCCAGGTTCGATGCACGATACTGGATGCTTGGGGCTGGTGCAATGGGACGACCCAGAGGGAGGGTATGGGGAGGGAGGAGGGAGGAGGGTTCAGGATGGGGAGCACAGGTATACCTGTGGCGGATTCATTTTGATATTTGGCAAAACTAATACAATATTTTAAAGTTTAAAAATAAAATAAAATTTAAAAAAAATTTTTTAATTAGAAAAAAATAAAAAAGATGATTTAACTACAGTGAAAATTTTAAATGAGTCTGTTGGCAGAGAAAAGTAAAGCAAAATTTTTGAAAGGATTGTTCATTTCCTACAGCAGTCGGTTTCAAACATATGTGCAGAATAAGTAAATTCTATACTATGAGGAGAATCACCTTAGAGCAAATCATCTTAGAGACTGCAGTTTTTAAGATCCGTTTTAAATATTCCAGAACATACTAGAATATGAACTAACTATTCTTTCAGTTAATTACAGGAAAATACAACCACAGAATTATTTTCATTACCTGCACTGAAGATTCTAGTAAGTCTGCAGGTCCAAAATGTGGACTAAACTCCAGTTTAGGAAGTAGTGTACAAACTCTGAAGGGATGTCAGGTTTCTTTCTATAAGTATCAATACATTTTTAGCCCACCACATCTGTGATTCAGAATGTCAAATTACAGCATATATTGACTGTAGGTGTCCATGGCAAGGAGGCAATATTTGGTCTTTTATGAAGGATAAAAAGAAGAAAGAACATATTTCTAGAGAGGAAAAAAGAATATTAAATAGAACAGAAATTATATTCAGCAAACAAAAACCTGGTCCCCAACATAAAAGGGCCATAAATTCTAGAGAGCAATATTACTCTTTATGGACACTGAGAAGCATTATCCCTCTTATAAGGAATAATGTAATAACACCTCATTCTTAATATTATAATCATTAAGTATATAAGAACACATATATAAAAATATGGATACTGCATGGTGACTGTGTAATTTGGGGATGTGTCCATAGTCCTAAGCCACAGCACGTAAAAACCCTTTATGTCTTAACTGCTCATTTACACCTGAACAAGGTTTCATTAAGCATACTAGTAATTTTCAAGTGATGTAGTAAAAAAAAGTCCAGTTGCAGTATTTTATGATTTTGCTGAATTACATTTGGGAGAAAGAAGCTAGCTGCTTCATCTATTTTAATACTAGTGTATCCTGGATCATATCATACAAATACGTATAGATAAATGTCAAAGATCATACATTTCCCATGAGGAAATTTATTTAGTCTGTGTCATTGGTGTATATTTGCAAAACTTTTAACACTGCAAACATTAGAGGTTTCAAGGTCGGGCACAGGAAGAAGTGTGTGCTCCACTGGACGATGCTGGTGTGCACTTCTACACAAGGCCTCTTGGCAGCGCCAGCCAACTGGAGGTAGGAGCTTATCAATGAACTGCTTGATGTCCATCATTTCCTGTTGACATGAACTGTGCATCATGCCTGTGTAGGTTCTGAAGGTCACATTGGCTGGATTCACCAGTGTCTTCAGCTTCTCAGCAGTGAGAGAACCAAACATCAGGGTGACTAGAGGAACCAGGTCCCCGTGGCACTGAAGAATAGAAATCTCTCTGTTCACACCACTGGTAGGGCCCTGTGGAAACAAAGCCTGCAGTGGCAGCCAGTAGCTGAGAGTGGTGACCCCGGCCAGCTTCTGCTGTGTGGTCAGAGCCGTGTACAGAGATAAAGCTCCTCCCTGAGAAAATCCTCCCAAAATAATTCTGTTAGAAGGAATGCCGTTCTTCACCTCTTGATCTATCAAAGGTTTTACATTTTCTGCTGCCTGTTTAATTCCAGTTTCATCCTCCAGTGAATCTGGCAAAAGCCCAATAATGTCAAACCATGATGGCATGGCCATGTTCATATTTAATGTTACAGGCATAACTGGTGCATGCGGGCAGATGTATTTGATGTGGTCACTTCTGATCCTGGCAAAGGCTTCTGCCCATCCATGCCCTGTGTCTCCCAATCCATGAAGGAAGATCACGTGGGATTTTAGCACTTCTTGAGGTTCCAGTCAGATGTGCTTCTGGGCAAACAATCACATTCTACAGAACACAGTTGTCTCTTTCAGGTCAGACCATGAGAGTCTCACGGCAGCAGTGGCCTTCAGGATGGCAGGCACAATGGCGGGCAGCAGAGCCGACATGTTATTGTCATAAATACACCGGCTCCAGTGGCCGCGCCTAACTTTTTTTCAATTTTAAGTCCTCTATTACTCCTTTAATTTTCATTTTTATAACCTACTATTACTTTTCAAAAAAAATACTATTTTTTAAAGCAAACTTCATATATATATATATATATATATATATATATATATATATTTAATAACTTTTGTGACTTTGTTTTTTTTTTTTTCTTTTTCTTTTCTTTAATATTGTATTTTTGAAAATCTAACCTCTACTCTAGAATTTTAATCTTTACTTTTTGGTATTTGTTATCAATTTTGTACCTTTAAGAACCCAATCTTCAGTACCTATTTTAACTTGGGAGCGAGATTACTGGCTTGACTGCTCTCTTCCCCTTAGGACTCTCCTTTCTCTCCACTAGGTCACCTCGGTCTCCTCCCTCCCCCTTCTCTTCTCTACCCAACTCTCTGAATCTCTGTGTATTCCAGAAGGTGGAGGACACTTAGGGAACTGATTACTGGCTGGATCTGTCACTCTCCTTTTTATTTCCTCCTTTTATTCTCCTGGCCACCTCTGTCTCCTTCCTCCCTCTTCTCTTCTCTGTATAATTCCATGAACATCTCTGAGTGGTCCAGACTGTGGAGCGCACATAAGGAAGTGATTACTGGCTAGCTTGCTCTCTCCTCTTTTGATTCCACCTCATCTCATTCGGGTCACCTCTAACTCCCTCCTCCCTCTTCTCTTCTCCATGTAAGTCTGTGAACCTCTCTGGGTGTCCCTCACTGTGGAGAAACTTTTCATCTTTAACCTAGATGTTTTATCAATGGTGCTGTATAGAAGGATAAGTCTTGAGACTACTGTAAAAATAAGACTGAAAACCAGAAGCAGGAGGTTTAAGTCCAAATCCTGAGAACATCATAGAACACCTGACTCCAGGGATCATTAAGCAATAGGAGCTCATCAAATGCCTCCATACCTACACTGAAACCAAGCATTACCCAAGGGCCAACAAGTTCCAGAGCAAGACATACCACACAAATTCTCCAGCAACGCAGGAACACAGCCCTGAGCTTCAACATACAGGCTGCCCAAAGTTACTCCCAAACCATTGACATCTCATAACTCATTACTAGACACTTCATTGCACTCCAGAGAGAAGAAATACAGCTCCACCCACCAGAACACCGACACAAGCTTCCCTAACCAAGAAGCCTTGACAAGCCACTGACAAAACCCCACCCACAGCGAGGAAACTCCATAATGAAGAGAACTCCACAAACTGCCAGAATACAGAAAGGCCACCCCAAACTCAGCAATATAAACAAGATGAAGAGACAGAGGAATACCCAGCAGGTAAAGGAACAGGATAAATGCCCACCAAACCAAACAAAAGAGGAAGAGATAGGGAATCTACCTGATAAAGAATTCTGAATAATGACTGTGAAAATGATCCAAAATCTTAAAATCAAAATGGAATCACAGATAAATAGCCTGGAGGCAAGGATTGAGAAAATGGAAGAAAGGTTTAACAAGGACCTAGAAGAAATAAAAAAGAGTCAATATATAATGAATAATACAATAAATGAGATCAAAAACACTCTGGAGGCAACAAATAGTAGAATAACAGAGGCAGAAGATAGGATTAGTGAAATAAAAGATAGAATGGTATAAATAAATGAATCAGAGAGGAAAAAAGAAAAACGAATTAAAAGAAATGAGGACAATCTCAGAGCCCTCCAGGACAGTGTTAAATGCCACAACATTCGAATCATAGGAGTCCCAGAAGAAGAAGACAAAAAGAAAGACCATGAGAAAATACTAGAGGAGATAATAGTTGAAAAATTCCCTAAAATGGGGAAGGAAATAATCACCCGAGTCCAAGAAACCCAGAGAGTCCCAAACAGGATAAACCCAAGGCGAAACACCCCAAGACACATATTAATCAAATCAACAAAGATCAAATACAAAGAACAAATATTAAAAGCAGCAAGGGAAAAACAACAAATAACACACAAGGGAATTCCCATAAGGATAACAGCTGATCTTTCAATAGAAATTCTTCATGCCAGGAGGGAATGGCAAGACATACTTAAAGTGATGAAAGAAAATAACCTACAGCCCAGGTTACTGCACCCAGCAAGGATCTCATTCAAATATGAAGGAGAAATCAAAAGCTTTACATTCAAGCAAAAGCTGAGAGAGTTCAGCACCACCAAACCAGCTCTCCTACAAATACTAAAGGATATTCTCTAGACAGGAGACACAAAAACGGTGTATAAACTCAAACCCAAGACAATAAAATAAATGGCAACGGGATCATACTTATCAATAATTACCTTAAACGTAAATGGGTTGAATGCCCCAACCAAAAGACAAAGACTGGCTGAATGGACACAAAAACAAGACCCCTACATATGTTGTCTACAAGAGACCCACCTCAAAACAGGGGACACATACAGACTGAAAGTGAAGGGCTGGAAAAAGACTTTCCATGCAAATAGAGATCAAAAGATTGCAAGAGTAGCAATACTCATATCAGATAAAATAGACTTTAAAACAAAGGCTGTAAAAAGAGACAGAAAAGGACACTACATAATGATCAAAGGATCAATCCAAGAAGAAGATATAACAATTATAAATATATATGCACCCAACATAGGAGCACTGCAATATGTAAGACAAATGCTAACAAGTATGGAAGGGGAAATTAACAATAACACAATAATAGTGGGGGACTTTAATACCCTACTTGCCAGGAGCCGGTGAGGCATTCCGCTCGTGACAAAGGTCATGAGGAAGGAGGCTCGGCATATGCAAATCGAGCCTCAGGAGTCCGCCCGGATATTCTCGAGCATTTTCCCCCCAAAAACCAGAGTCTGCCTACTTTATTGCTTTGTGCTCTCACCTCTGACTTTACTGGGGGCTGTCCCCTACCACCATCTCGCTCTCTCTGTCAAAGAGTTAACTTACAGCTCCAATTAATAAAGTTCCTGGGCAATTAGGAGTGTTTAAATCCAAACCCCTCAGATGGCTCTCTAACTTGCCTGACAAGTTTACCTGGACTCCTACAGCTATGCATACGATTGTTTACAGTCTCCCAGCCTCAAGAGGCATGGGAAGCTTAAGATATTCAAATAGCTTACAGCCTCTCAGAGAGTTAGAAACTGTCAGAATAAACTAGTAAAGGATTTCATTCATGAGCCAATGCTTGTTGCCAAGTTTTCACATCCCCTGAATTGTATCCTTGAATATGTATTAATTAATAGTTGGTATGTAGAAAAAATAAGTAGTGGCCTTGGTGTTAGTAACTTTAGACCCTTAAGATAATAAATTCTTTTCTTTGTTGTAAACACATTACACATCCGCCCTATAGGAATGCAATTTTATCTTTGGAAGATGGCGCCAAACCTTAAAATAATTACTCTTAGAGAAAATAAGTCTTTGTTGATAAGTCCTTGTCAAGAGTCATAAAATGTTAATAGGCCTTCTGGCCAGAAGATGATGTAAATCACCTAAACCATTTGTATACGATAAATTTGCAAGAAAGAAACCGTGGTTTTTGATAAGAATCAAAGACTGCTGACTTTGCATCCCCTATTATCCTCTATGTGTAACTTAGGGTATAAAAGCCCCTGTTAAAAATAAAGCTACGGGCCTTGCTCACCAATGCTTGGTCTCCCCATGTCATTCTTCTCCTTAACTTCCGGCTGAAGTCTCCATCTAGAGCGTGGATATCCTCTGCGACCACTTATTTGCCTGGGCTTCTAAGACCCACTCGAGAAGGTGTCTAAGGTGGGGCACCTTCCGCTATTCAAGAGGGCGCCTGCGGCCTCCGTGGTCAGAGCTAACCTGGTATCACGGGTTATATTGATTTTCCGCATAAACCAAGCTACTCAGCCTCTTTTCTCCACTGAATTTTCCTACTGAGCTATCCTCATTCTATTACTCTTTATATCTCTAATTACCATTTGAATAGGTCGCCGTCGCCGTCTCCCCTTCGAATACCCTGGATCAGCCGGGGCTGGTCCTCGGCACCTACTCACACCTATGGATAGATCAACTAAACAGAAAATTAACAAAGAAACACAAACTTTAAATGATACAATAGACCAGTTAGACCTAATTGATATCTATAGGACATTTCACCCCAAAAGAATGAATTTCACCTTTTTCTCAAGTGCACATGAAACCTTCTCCAGGATAGATCACATCCTGGGCCATAAATCTAGCCTTGGTAAGTTCAAAAAAATTGAAATCATTCCAAACATCTTTTCTGACCAAAATGCAGTAAGATTAGATCTCAATTACAGGAGAAAAAATATTAAAAATTGCAACATACAGAGGCTGAACAACACGCTGCTGAATAACCAAGAAATCACAGAAGAAATAAAAAAAGAAATAAAAATATGCATAGAAACGAATGAAAATGAAAACACAACAACCCAAAACCTATGGAACACTGTAAAAGCAGTGCTAAAGGGAAAGTTCATAGCAATACAGGCATACCTTAAGAAACAAGAAAAAAGTCAAATAAATAACCTAACTCTACACCTAAAGCACACCCCACTCCAGTACTTTTGCCTGGAGAATCCCATGAACAGAGGAGCCTGATGGGCTGCAGTCCATGGGGTCGCTAGAGTCGGAGACGACTGAGAGACTTCACTTTCACTTTTCACTTTCTTGCATCAGAGAAGGAAATGGCAACCCACTCCAGTGTTCTTGCCTGGAGAATCCCAGGGACGGGGAAGCCTGGTGGGCTGATGTTATGGGGTCACACGGAGTCGGACACGGAAGTGACTTAGCAGCAGCAGCACACCTAAAGCAACTAGAAAAGGAAGAAATGAAGAACCCCAGGGTTAGTAGATGGAAAGAAATCTTAAAAATTAGGGCAGAAATAAATGCAAAAGAAACAGAAGGAGAACATAGAAAAAATCAACAAAGCCAAAAGCTGGTTCTTTGAAAGGATAAATAAAATTGACAAACCATTAGCCAGACTCATCAAGAAACAAAGGGAGAAAAATCAAATAAATAAAATTAGAAATGAAAATGGAGAGATCACAACAGACAACTCAGAAATACAAAGGATCATAAGAAACTACTATCAGCAATTATATGCCAGTAAAATGGACAACGTGAAAGAAATGGATAAATTCTTAGAAAAGTACAACTTTCCAAAACTGAACCAGGAAGAAATAGAAAATCTTAACAGACCCATCACAAGCACAGAAATTGAAACTGTAATCAGAAATCTTCCAACAAATAAAAGCCCAGGTCCAGATGGCTTCACAACTGAATTCTACCAAAAGTTTAGAGAAAAGCTGACACCTATCCTACTCAAACTCTTCCAGAAAATTGCAGAGGAAGGTAAACTTCCAAACTCATTCTATGAGGCCACCATCACCCTAATACCAAAACATGATAAAGATGCCACAAAACAAGAAAACTACAGGCCAATATCACTGATGAACATAGATGCAAAAATCCTTAATAAAATTCTATCAATCAGAATCCAGCAACACATTAAAAATATCATACACCATGACCAAGGGGGCTTTATCCCAGGGATGCAAGGATTCTTCAATATCCACAAATCAATGTAATACACCACATTAACAAATTGAAAAATAAAAGCCATATGATTATCTCAATAGATGCAGAGAAAGTCTTTGATAAAATTCAACATCTATTGATGATAAAAACTCCCCAGAGAGCAGGAATAGGAGGAACATACCTCAACATAATAAAAGCTATATATGACAAACCCACAGCAAACATTATCCTCAATGGTGAAAAATTGAAAGCATTTCCCCTAAACTAAGGAACAAGACAAAAGTGCCCACTCTCACCACTACTATTCAACATAGTTTTGGAAGTTTTGGCCACAGCAATCAGAGCAGAAAAAGAAATAAAAAGAATCCAAATGGGAAAAGAGAAGTAAAACTCTCACTGTTTGCAGATGACATGATCCTCTACATAGAAAACCCTAAAGACTCCACCAGAAAATTACTAGAACTAATCAATTAATATAGTAAAGTTGCATGATATAAAATCAGCACACAGAAATCCCTTGCATTCTTATATACTAATAATGAGAAAATAAAAAGAAAACTTAAGGAAACCATTCCATTCACCATTGCAATGAAAAGAATAAAATACTTAGGAATATATCTACCTAAAGAAACTAAAGACCTATATATAGAAGACTATAAAACAATGATGAAAGAAATGAAAGAGGACACTAATAGATGGAGAAATATACCATGTTCATGGATCAGAAGAATCAATATAGTGAAAATCAGTATACTACCCAAAGCAATCTATAGATTCAATGCAATCCCTATCAAGCTACCAACGGTATTTTTCACAGAGCTAGAACAAATAATTTCATAATTTGTATGGAAATACAAAAAACCTCGACTAGCCAAAGCAATCTTGAGAAAGAAGAATGGAACTGGAGGAATCAACCTGCCTGACTTCAGGCTCTACTACAAAGCCACAGTCATAAAGTCAGTATGGTACTGGTACAAAGACAGAAATATAGATCAATGGAACAAAATAGAAAGCCCAGAGATAAGCCCACACACCTATGGACACCTTATCTTTGACAAAGGAGGCAAAAATATACAATGGAAAAAAGACAATCTCTTTAACAAGTGGTGCTGGGGAAACTGGTCAACCACTTGTAAAAGAAAGAAACTAGAACACTTTATAACACCATACACAAAAATAAACTCAAAATGGATTAAAGATCTAAACGTAAGACCAGAAACTATAAAACTCTTAGAGGAGAACATAGGCAAAACACTCTCCAACATACATCACAGCAAGATCCTCTATGACCCACCTCCCAGAATATTGGAAATAAAAGCAAAAGTAAACAAATGGGACCTAATTAAACTTAAAAGCTTCTGCACAACAAAAGAAACTATAAGCCAGGTGAAAAGACAGCCTTCAGAATGGGAGAAAATAATAGCAAATGAAGCAACTGACAAACAACTAATCTCAAAAATATACAAGCAACTCCTACAGCTCAATTCCAGAAAACTAAACGACCCAATCAAAAAATGGGCCAAAGAACTAAATAGACATTTCTCCAAAGAAGACATACAGATGGCTAACAAACACATGAAAAGATGCTCAACATCACTCATTATCAGAGAAATGCAAATCAAAACCACTATGAGGTACCATTTCACGCCAGTCAGAATGGCTGCGATCCAAAAGTCTACAGGCAGTAAATGCTGGAGAAGGTGTGGAGAAAAGGGAACCCTCTTACACTGTTGGTGGGAATGCAAACTAGTACAGCCACTATGGAGAACAGTGTGGAGATTCCTTAAAAAACTGGAAATAGAACTGCCATACGACCCAGCAATCCTACTGCTGGGCATACACACTGAGGAAACCAGAATTGAAAGAGACACATGTACCTCAATGTTCATCGCAGCACTGTTTATAATAGCCAGGACATGGAAGCAACCTAGATGTCCATCAGCAGATGAATGGATAAGAAAGCTGTGGTACATATACACAATGGAGTATTACTCAGCCATTAAAAAGAATACATTTGAATCAGTTCTAATGAGGTGGATGAAACTGGAGCTTATTATACAGAGTAAAGTAAGCCAGAAAGAAAAACACCAATACAGTATACTAATGCATATATATGGAATTTAGAAAGATGATAACGACAACCCTGTATGCGAGACAGCAAAAGAGACACAGATGTATAGCACAGTCCTTTGGACTCTGTGGGAGAGGGAGGGGGGATGACTTGGGAGAATGGCATTAAAACATGTATAATATCATATAAGAAACGAATCATCAGTCCAGGTTCGATGCAAGATACAGAAAGCTTGGGGCTGGTGCACTGGGATGACCCAGAGGGATGGTATGCGGAGGGAGGTGGCAGGGGGGTTCAGAATGGGGAACACGTGTACATCCGTAGCAGATGCATGTTGATGTATGGCAAAACCAATACAATATTGTAAACTAAAATAATAATAATAATAATAAAAATATTAAAAAAAAATTTTAAGCCACATATATGTGAGGTCATATGGTATTTATTTTCCCTAAATGATTTCTTTCACAAAGGATGAAACCATCTAAATCCATCCATTTATCACAAAAAGCAGGAAAGGATTTCATTATTTTATTGTTGATGTAAGCGTCTTTTAATTTCATGGCTGCAGTCACCACCTGCAGTGATTTTAGAGCCCCCAAAAATAAAGTCTGACACTGTTTCCACTGTTTCCCCATCTATTTCCCATGAAGTGATGGGACCAGATGCCATGATCTTTGTTTTCTGAATGTTGAGCTTTAAGCCAACTTTTTCACTCTCCTCTTTCACTTTCATCAAGAGGCTTTTTAGTTCCTCTTCACTTTCTGCCATAAGGGTGATGTCATCTACATATCTGAGGTTATTGATATTTCTCCCAGCAATCTTGATTCCAGCTTGTGCTTCTTCCAGCCCAGCGTTTCTCATGATGTACTTTGGCATAGAAGTTAAATAAGCAGGGTGACAATATACAGCCTTGTACTCCTTCCCCAACTTTGAACCAGTCAGTTGTCTCATGTTCAGTTCTAACTATTCTTTCTTAATTCACATGCAAGTTTCTCAGGGAGCAGGTAAGTTGATGTGGCACTCCCATCTCTTTAAGAATTTTCAACGGTTTGTTGAAATTCACAGTCAAAGGCATTAGCTTAGTCAATGTAGCAGAAGTAGACGTTTGTCTGCAATTGCCTTGCTTTCTCCAAGATCCAACAGATGTTGCCAATTTGATCATTGGTTCTTCTGCCTTTTCAAAATCCATTTTGTGTATCTGGAAGTTCTCATATCATGTATTGATGAAGCCTAGTTTGAAGGAGTTCGAACATAACCTTGCCAGCATGTCAAGTGAGTAGTTGTAGGATCATTAAAACATTCTTTGATATTGCCCTTCTTGGGGATTGGAATGAGAACTGACCTTTTCCAGTCCTGTGGCCACTGCTGAGTTTTTCAGATTTTCTGGCATGTTGAGTGCAGCACTTTAACTGTGTTATCTTTCAGAATTTAAAATAGCTCAGCTGGAATTCTATCACCTCCACTAGCATTGTTTATATAAATGCTTCCTAATAATCACTTGACTTCACACTCCAAGATGTTCAGCTTTAGGTGAGTGACAACAGCATCATGGTTATCTGGGCCATTAAGATCTTTTTGTAGACTTCTGTGTATTCTTGCCACTTCTTCTTAATCTCTTCTGCTTCTGTTAGGTCCTTACCATTTTTGTCTGTTATCATGCCCATCCTTGCATGCAATGCTCCCTTGATATCTCATTTTCTTAAAGAGATCTCTAGTCTTCCCCATTCTATTGTTTTCCTCTATTTCTTTGCATAGTTCATTTAAGAAGGCCTTCTTATCTCTGCTATTCTTGAGACTCTGCATTCAAGTGGGGTATATCTTTCCCTTTCTCCCTTTCCTTTTGCTTCTCTTCTTTGCTCAACTACTTGCAAAATCTCGTTCTTTTTTACATTCTTTTTTTTTTTTTTTGATTTAGACTATCACGTGCCATTAAGTAGATTTCCCTGTGCTATCTAGCAGGTCCTTCTTGGTTATCTTTCTTATACACAGTAGTCTGTGTACGTTAATCCCAAACTCCTGTTTGATCATTTCTCTGCCTTGCACATTTTCTGTTTGGTAATTATAAGTTGTTTTGATATCTGTAAGCATATTTCTGTTTTGCAAATATGTTCAATGGAGTATTGCTCAGCCAGGAAAACAATGAAATAATGCCATTTGCAGCAACATGGATGGACCTAGAGATTATCATATGATGCAAAGAAAGTCAGACAGAGAAACAAACATTGTATCACTCATATGTGGAATTCCCTTGCTTTTTTTATGATCCAGTATATGTTGGCAGCTTGATCTCTGGTTCCTCTGCCTTTTCTAAATCCAGCTTGTATATCTGGAAGTTCTTTGTTCACATACTGTTGAAGCCTAGCTTGAAGTATTTTGAGTGTAATTTGGTTGGCGTATGAAATGAATGCAACTGTATGGCAGTTTGAACTGTTTGGCATGCCTTTTCTTTGCAAATGGAATGGAAACAGACCTTTTCCAGTCCTGTGGCCACTGCTGAGTGTTCCAAATTTGCTGGCATAGTGAGTGAAGCGTTTTGGCAGCATCATCTTTTAGGATTTGCAATAGCTCAGCTGGAATTCCATCACATCAACTAGTTTTCTTTGTAGTAAGGCTTCCTAAGGCCCAGGTGACTTCACACTTCTTGTTCTAGGTGAGTGACCACACCATTGTGGTTATCTGGGTCATTAAAATCCTTTTTGTATAGTTCTTCTGTGTATTCTTGCCACCTCTTCTTAATAGCCTATACTTCTGTTAGTTCCTTGCCGTTTTTGCCCTTTATTGTGCCTATCTTTGCTTGAAATGTTCCCATGGTATCTCTAATTTTCTTAAAGAGACCTGTAGTGATTTCTACCGGGGTCCAGCCCTGGTTGGATTCAGGGATTCCCTCAGGATGACGGCGTCGGTGATTAGAATAGCAATAGCTTAATTAAGTATTAATTAGAGATATTAGAGATATAAAGAGTGGTTAAATAGGGATAGCTCAGTGAGAAAATTCAGTGGAGAAAAGAGGCTGAATAACTTGGCTTACATGGAAAACCAATAAAACTCCAAGACAAGAGTTTGCGTCACCTACATAGGCTGCAGGCATCCTGCCATTCTCCCGAAGGAGAGGAGACACTAAGGCCTCCCTGGTCAGATCTTAGAAGCCCAGGCAAAATTAGTATGCTTGATGAGCCTCCATGCTCCAGATGGGAATTCAGCCAGAAGGTGAGAGAAAGAACGACATGGGGAGACCAAGCTTTGCTGAGCAAGGCCCATAGCTTTATTTTCAACAGGGGCTTTTATACCCTAAGTTGCACATAGAGGATAATAGGGGTGTGAAATCATGCAAAGTCAGCAGTCTTTGATCCTTATTGAAACCAGGGTTTATTTTCTGCAAACTTATCATATACAAATGATTTAGGTGATTTACATTATCTTCTGGCCAGAAGGCCTGTTAACATTTTATGACTCTGACAAAGGTTTGTCAACCATAAGACTTATTTTCTCCAAGAGTAATTATTTTAAAGTTTGGCGCCATCCTCTGAAGGTGTTAGATAAAGTTGCATTCCTATAGGGCAGAGGTGCAGTGGGTTTACAACAAAGGAAAGAATTTATTACCTTAAGGGTCTAAAGTTGTTAACACCAAGGCCACTAATTTTTCCTACATACCAACTATATTAATTAATAAACTTCCAAGGATACAATACAGGGGATGTGGAAACTTGGCAGCAAGCATTGGCTCAACAATGAACTCTTCTAGTAGTTCTATTCTGACAATTTCTAACTCTTCGAGAGGCTCTATAGTATTTGAATATCTTAAGCTCCCCGTGCCTCTCAGGGCTGGGAGACTGTAAACAATCGTATGCATAGCTGTAGGAGTCTGGGTAAACCTGTCAGGCAAGTTAGAGAGCCATCTGAGGGGTTTGTGAACTAAAACACTCTTGTCATGCCCAGGAACTTTATTAACTGGAGCTGTAAGTTAACCCTTTTTCAGAGAGAGAGATGGTGGTGGGGGACAGTTCCCAATAAAGTCAGAGGTGTAGGTGAGACCACAAAGCAGTAAAGTAGGCAGACTCTGGTTTGGGGGATAGATGCTCGAGAATTTCCAGGGGGACTCCTGAGGCTCGATCCTGCCTTTGCATATGTCGAGCCTCCTTCCTCATGATCTTTGCCACGGGCAGAATTCCTCACGCTGGCTCCCGGAAGATTTCCATTCTATTTCCCTCCCTCTATTTCTTTGCATTGCTCATTAAGAAGTCTTTCTTATCTTTCCTTGCTATTCTCTGGAACTCTGCATTCAACTGGGTATATCTTTCCCTTTCTTCTTTGCCTTTTGCTTTTCTTCTTTCTCAGCTATTTGTAAGGCCTCCTCAGACAATCACTTTGCCTTCTTGCAATTCTTTTTCTTGGGGATAATTTTGGTCACCACCTCCTGTACAATATGGCAAACCTCTGTCCATAGTTCTTCAGGCACTCAGGCTACCATATCTACTCCCTTGAATCTATTCCAAAAAAGCAAGGGAAATCCCAAAAAAGTCTACTTCTGCTTCATTGACTATGCTAAAGCCCTTGACTGTGTTGATCACAGAAAACTGTGGAAAATTCTTAAAGTGATGAGAATACCAGACTACTTCACCTGGCTCCTGGAAAATCTGTATGCAGCTGAAGAAGCAACAGTTCGAACCAGACATGGAGCAACAAACTGGTTCAAAATTGGGAAAGGAGTATGTCAAGCTGTATATTGCCATCCTGCTTATTTAACTGATATGCAGAGTGATATCTTACAGTGGCTGGTGTCAAATTCGTGGTATTCAAAGAAAATTTCACTCTGGGATCAAAGACACAGTCTCAATCATTCAGAGCTTTGTGCAGCAGAGAATTTACTAAAGTGAAAGAATAGGAAAGCCTCTGACATAGGCATCAGAAGGGGGAAGAAAGAGTACACCCCCCTCACTAGTTTTAGCAGGGCAGTATACACTTTTCAGTCAGCTGCTAAGAAGATAAAAAGAATACTTCAAGACTGTACAAGGTTGTAAGTTTTACCAGAATCCTTCTCCCACAGGGTACATCCCAAGACAACATCGATCCAAGGTTAGTTGAGGAGAATGGGTTCCTGGCAGAATATCTCTGGGTGAGACATATTGTTGCTGTGTAAGCAACAGATATGAGAAAACAGGTTCCCAGGCAAGATTTGCTACAATTATAATCATTAACATACAGACGAAGAAAACCATACCCATGATTAAGATATATTACTGCTGCACATTCATTAGTTCCATATCTAAAGAAAAGCCAGCTCTCTGGGGCAAGATACATTGTTGCAAAAGCCTTAATGAAAGCATGAGCAAGATATACTGTTGCCTGGGCAGCTTACATGATTAATGCAAAAGAATGTGAACAAAAATGTTCACCTCAACCTTAAAGGGGCCTTGGACTCCCTATCAACCTGCCTAAGTCTTAACTCTCTCAAGAGTACATCATGCGATATGCCATGCTGCATGACTCACAAGCTGGAATCAAGACTGCTGGGAAAAATATCAACAACCTCAGATATGCAGATGACACCACCCCAATGGCAGAAAGTGAAGATGAACTAAAGAGCCTCTTGATGAGGTGAAAGAGGAGAGTGTAAAAGCTGGCCTAAAGCTCAACATTCAAAAAACTAAGATCTTGTCATCCAGATCTCTTCACGTCATGGCAAATAGTTGGGGCAACACTGGACACAGTGACAGATTTTATTTTCCTGGACTCCAAAATCACTATGGATGGTGACTGCAGCCAAGAAATTCAGAGCAAAGGTATGACAAACCTAGACAGCATATTCAAAAGCAGAGATATAACTGCCAGCAAAGGTCCATCTAGTTGAATCCATGATTTTTCCATTAGTCATGTATGGATGTGAGAGTTGGACCATAAAGAAAGCTGAGTGCCAAAGAATTGGTGCTTTTGAACTGTGGTGTTGGAGAAGACTCTTGAGAGTTCCTTGGACAGCAAGGAGATCAAGCTAGTCAATCCTAAAGGAAATCAAATCTAAATATTCATTGAAAGGACTGATACTATGGTCTAAATGCCAATATCAATCTAGATCTGATAGTTAGAGTGCCTGATGAACTATGTAATGAGGCTCGTGACATTGTACAGGAGACAGGGATCAAGACCATCCCCATGGAAAAGAAATGCAAAAAAGCAAAATGGCTCTCTGGGGAGGCCTTACAAATAGCTGTGAAAAGAAGAGAAGCAAAAAGCAAAGGAGAAAAGGAAAGATATAAACATCTGAATGCAGAGTTCCAAAGAATAGCAAGAAGAGATAAGAAAGCTTTCTTCAGCGATCAATGCAAAGAAATAGAGGAAAGCAACAGAATGGGAAAGACTAGGGATCTCTTCAAGAAAATCAGAGATACCAAAGGAACATTTCATGCAAAGATGGGCTCGATAAAGGACAGAAATAGTATGGACTTAGCAGAAGATATTAAGAAGAGATGGCAAGAATACAAAGAAGAACTGTACAAAAAAGATCTTCACTACTCAGATGACCATGATGGTGTGATCACTGACCCAGAGCCAGACATCCTGGACATCCAGGCTTTTTAGTTCCAGACATCCAGACATCCAGGCTTTTTAGTTCCTCTTCACTTTCTGCTATAAGGGTGGTGTCATCTGCATATCTGAGGTTACTGATATTTCTCCTGGCAATCTTGATTCCAGATTGTACAAGTCAGGGTATAAAAGCTCCTTTTGAAAATAAAGTTACGGGTCTCGTTCACTGAAGCTTGGGCTCCCCATCTCATTCATTCTCCAACGCCATTCACCCTGAGAGTTCCCCTGGATCCTGCTGGGGCTGGACCCCGGCACCCAGGGATCATTCACAAGTAGAGGGGACAGGTGGCTAGTGTGTCATACCTGTTCAGCCCCACACCCCAAGAAGCAGGTATTTCTGTGGTGAATTCAAAGATTCTGAGTTCATGGTTTTGTGCTCAGTATTACTTGACCATTTCTCTTGACAAGCCCTTAGCAAGATAAAATAGTGACTCCTTCTGGTAAGCTGAAAACAAAGAGAAAATTCCATTCCCAAATCCAGGCTCTTTGTTTGTTTGTTTGAACAACAAACAAGCAGGGGGCTCCAGCCTGCTGAGGTCACCCAGGGCCATCCATGGGCATTGGTGACATGAGGAAGCCTTTAATCCGAGCCTAAGGGATGCACTTGATGAGGTCAAAGCAGCTGGACACTTCTCTGCAGTGGCACATAGCCTGTCCTAACAGTCGGCGCTAACCCTCCTAACTGAAAGTGTGGTCCAGAGACCAGGAGCATCACCACCACCTGCGAGCTGGTTAGACATGCAGACGCTCCAGTCAAACACACCTGTCGAATCAGAACTTGCTACTGAACAAGTTGCTCAGAGGACTCATTCACTGGCTAAAGAAGCACTGCTTTCACAACCTTGAAGCTGAGGTCGGGGTAGGGAGGCAGGAGAGTGGACATCACTCCAGCTGCTGAGAACAAGCCCTGGCTGCTTACTGTGGACAGAGCCCTGCTGCCCTTACCCTCCTGCAGCCCTGATGGGTGCCTGCCTTGACCTTACCTTTTCCAGGTGAGGGTCATGACACACCCAAGTGCACACAGCCAGGATCTGCTTTCCCAGGGCCTCCCAAGCTCCTGATCCAGGTCTGTGCTGATGAAGACCAGTGGACACTGAGGACTCCTGCCTCTCCCGCCTCTGGCTTCCTGTGCAGTGAACCAAGAATGGGAGGGGACACTTGGGGTCCCACCAAGAGTCTGGCTGCAGGAGGGCTCTGGGGCTTGGTGCAAGCAGAGAAGGGGATGAACTCAGCTCACCTGCCCCTCTACATCTTGTCCCATCGTCCGTGAGGTGCCTGGACCCTGGGGGTGCCTGCTGCGGAAGATTCTCTCCACCTGCCATACATGGGACTTGAGGCCACAAATGGCCAATTAGGTGAGACTTGGGCTCTGAGTGCATTGGGACTCACAACTCCCTGGGTCCCAGGAAGCTGCAGTCCTGAGGCCAATCTTTCCCTGACCCCCACTTGGCCCAAGGTAGGGGAGGTGGGAAGCCTGAGGTCCTCAGGAAATAGTGGGGGCCAACAGGGGAGGAACACAAGTTAGAGGGATCCAGAGGATCCCTCCTCTGAAAAGTCCTCAGGCAGCCAGTGTGATCTCCTGGCCCACAGCCCCTGCTGTCCTCCACCTCCACACTTGTATAGTGTTGAGACAAGTGGCATGCAGGAAATATTTCCCTGGGGCAGCAGCACAGCTGTCTCTATGCTTCAAGTGGCCATGCACTCAGTCCATAAAGAGTAAAGGTATCTTCTTAAAAAATATTTTAATTTGGAATAGAAATAAAAACCAAAGTACAAAGGTGGTGCATGTTTATTATTTTTTAAACTTAAATTTATTTATTTTAATTAGAGGCTAATTACTTTACAATATTGTATTGGTTTTTGCCATACATCAACATGAATCCGCCAAGGGTGTACACGTGTTCCCAATCCTGAACCCCCCTCCTCCCTCCCTCCCCATACCATCCCTCTGGGTCATCCCAGTGCACCAACCCCAAGCATCCTGTATCCTGCACAGAACCTGGACTGGCGATTCATTTCTTATATGATATTATACATGTTTCAATGCCATTCTCCCAAATCATCCCCCTCTCCCTCTCCCACAGAGTGAAAAAGACTGTTCTATACATCTGTGTCTCTTTTGCTGTCTCACATACAGGGTTATTGATGGTCCATGTTTAATATAAAAAGACAGTATATAAATAAAAGCCTGAAAAAGTTGTATTACAAGCATTCTAAGAAAAAGAATGCTGATGTGGCTCAATAATTATTACAGAAAGTAGGGTTCAGGAAAAAAAGTTACTAAAGAGGCATTTCACAAAGAAAGTTAAATTCAACTGGATAATGTGAAAATTAAAAAAATTTGTATATGACTAATAGAAATTTTAAATGTATAAAGCAAAAACTGATGCAATTAAAAGCAAATGCATATATCCAAATCATAGTTGATATTTTGTATACCTCTCTTAGTAATTGATAAAACAATTACCAGATAATAAACAGATAATAAATAGTATGTTAGAACTGAATTAAAATATCAACCATATGGACCTACTTGACATAAATAGAACAATACACTCAGCAACTGTAGAGTATATGGAAGCACATGGAAGATCACTGTATGAAGGTGAATAGTATCTTCTCCCCCAAAATCATCTACTTTGGAATGCAGAATGTGACCTTATTTGGAATTAAGGTCCTTCCAAATAAGTTAGCATGAGATCATGCTGGATTAAAAGGGCCTTAAATCCAATGACTGGTGTCCTTTTAGGAAGAGGAAATGACACAGAGACACAAAGACACAAGGACTAAGGGCATGAAAGACTGGCCAGAGGTTGGAATGGTGCAGCAAAGGGGAAGGAAGGAATGCCAAGGATACTAAGAGCCTCCAGGAAGAGGCGTATGTTATCCTAGAACTTTCAAGGGCAGTGGATGCTGCTGACAACTTGATTTTTAACATCTATCCTGCAGGCCTGTGAGAGAGTAAATTCTTGTTGCTATAAGTCACCAAGTTTGTGTTACCTAGTTATGGCGGCCCTGGTGACTGACACAGGAGGTGGTGAGGGAGTTTGCTTTCACCCAGAAAGGTCAGCAATACACCTTCACTCTCCTGTCTCAGGGCTATGGCACCTCTCCAGCTCTATGTCAAAGTGCACTCTGCAGGATCTTGATCACATTTCCCAATCCTTCCATGCTCTAGTTCACTTATTTCAATTGTTTTAAAAATGAAATTATGCCCCCAACTACTTATGGCATCTTCTTTACAGAGACTTTTAGGTTACTTCCATTTCCTTTTTTAAATTTGGTTTTTCAATATTTAAAATTTTGTAATGGACATTTTCCCCCTCCAAAGTGTATATATCTGGAGGTGGATTCCTGAGTAGAAAGGCATATTGTTTCTCAACCTCATTAACTTTCATATTAATCGTACATTATGGAGGTTCTTTTTCTTGAATCTTTCTTTTTGTTAACCAATTACTCTACTCAAAGGCTGGAGGCCTTCCCTTTTAAGAGGCTCTGGTTCTCTGGGACTGAAGCAGTCTATGACGTGCCCTAGTGACACAGTATTGGCTAAGGGTCAGCAGGGAGGTTATCCATGATAATCCCTCTCCTCTGTTGCAGTTTCTTCACCAAGTTTGTGTGTCTGGACTGTCCACAACTTTCACAAGGACAGGCGTGTGAGTTGTTCTTGCTGTAAATCATTCTGTCCTTTCACTGTTCTTGGTGAGAAATTCTTCCTTCTTTATCCACTCATGTGGCCAATTTTCTCTCAAAATGATTGTACCAATGAAGAACATCCAGCAATGTGGGAGTCCTTGTTTTCCTCATCCTTCCACCTTCTGATGGATAGGTTAATCTCTTCTCTTTTACTTTAATTTGATTTCCTAACTGCAAATGAGCTCCAGTAATTTATCAAAGTATTTTCATTTGAGTTTCCTTCTTTTTCTATCATATTTCTTTGCAAACGGCATTGAAAATGGGCTGAAAAGAATCAAAGTGGAGGTAAGGTGCCCATCGGTCAAGGCTGATGAGTAGCCAAGAGGAGATGGCAAAGCCCTGTATCCTGGTGGGGTTGGGGGAATGGAGGTACATTGTGTTTGAAAATTATTATGGATTTTCCTTTTAAAATTTGTGTCAGTGTGACAACACGCCCAATTCCACATTTTCTACAGAAATACAGTTGAATGACAACACATTCTATCTATCATCTATCTATCTATCTCTTTCTCTACTGAGAGAGAGAGAGAGAGGGATGGGGAAGAGGTGAAAAGAGGCAGGGATGAAGATCACTTGAGAGCTAGAATGTAAGTAAACACTATCAAAAGAGGTGTTTTTAGAAAATCAACCACTGTCTATACCCCATTAACAGAATGAAGGATAACTCCCCCACAACCACCCCCATACATGATCATTCAACTTATTCAAAAAAGAATTTGACAAAATTCAACATCTTGACATAAAAAAAAAAAAAAAACTCAATGAAGTAGTAATAGAAGGAATATACCTAAATACGTGGACCGTGAACTTCCAGATGTTCAAGCTGGTTTTAGAAAAGGCAGAGGAAAGAGAGATCAAATTGCCAACATCTGCTGGATCATCGAAAAAGCAAGAGAGTTCCAGAAAAAGCATCTATTTCTGCTTTATTGACTATGCCAAAAACTTTGACTGTGTGGATCACAATAAACTGTGGAAAATTCTGAAAGAGATGGGAATACCAGACCACCTGACATGCCTCTTCAGAAACCTATATTCAGGTCAGGAAGCAACAGTTAGAACTGGACATGGAACAACAGACTAGTTCCAAATAGGAAAAGGAGTACGTCAAGGCTGTATATTGTCAGCCTGCTTATTTAACTTCTATGCAGAGTACATCATGAGACATGCTGGGCTGGAAGAAGCACAAGCTGGAATCAAGATTGCTGGGAGAAATATCAGTAACCTCAGATATGCAGATGACACCACCCTTATGGCAGAAAGTGAAGAGGAACTAAAAAGCCTCTTGATGAAAGTGAAAGAGGCGAGTGAGAACGTTGGCTTAAAGCTCAACATTCAGAAAACCAAGATCATGACATCTGGTCCCATCACTTCATGGGAAATAGATGGGGAAACAGTGGAAACAGTGTCAGACTTTATTTTGGGGGGCTCCAAAATCACTGCAGATGGTGATTGCAGCCATGAAATTAAAAGATGCTTACTCTTTGGAAGGAGAGTTATGACCAACCTAGATAGCATATTTGGAGAAGGCAATGGCACCCGACTCCAGTACTCTTGCCTGGAAAATCCCATGGACGGAGGAGCCTGGTAGGCTGCAGTCCATGAGGTCGCTAAGAGTCGGACACGACTGAGCGACTTCACTTTCACTTTTCACTTTTCATTTTCATACATTGGAGAAGGAAATGGCAACCCACTCCAGTGTTCTTGCCTGGAGAATCCCAGGGACAGAGGAGCCTGGTAGGAGGCCATCTATGGGGTCGCACAGAGTCAGACAGAACTGAAGCGACTTAGTAGCAGCAGATAGCGTATTCAAAAGCAGAGACATTACTTTGCCAACACAGGTCTGGCTAGTCAAGGCTATGGTTTTTTCAGTGGTCATGTATGGACGTGACAGTTGGACTGTGAGGAAAGCTGAGTGCTGAAGAATTGATGCTTTTGAACTGTGGTGTTGGAGAAGACTCTTGAGAGTCCCTTGGACTGCAAGGAGAGCCAACAAGTCCATTCTGAAGGAGATCAATCCTGGACGTTCTTTGGAAGGAATGATGCTAAAGCTGAAACTCCAATACTTTGGCCACCTCATGCGGAGAGTTGACTCATTGGAAAAAGACTCTGATGCTGGGAGGGATTGGGGTCAGGAGGAGAAGGGGACAACAGAGGATGAGATGGCTGGATGGCATCACTGACTCGATGGACGTGAGTCTGAGTGAACTCCAGGAGTTGGTGATGGACAGGGAGGCCTGGCGTGCTGCGATTCATGGGGTCACAAAGAGTCAGACACAACTGAGCGACTGAACTGACTGACTGACTGACCGACCTAAGCATAATGAAAGCCATATATGAAAAGCCCACAGCTAACTTCATACTTGATGAAAACCCAAAAGCTTTCCCATTAGGATCAGAAACAAGACAGGACGTCCACTCTCACCATGTCTATTCAACACGGTACTGGAAGTCCTAAGCAGAGCAGCGAGGCAAGACTACAATGGTTAATTTCATGTTATATATTTTTTGACCACAAAGAAATCTTGAAAATTGTAAATAATTGTCAGTGTACAGTTCTGTGTCTGCTCAGTCACTTCAGTCGTGTCCAACTCTTCGGAATCCCATGGACTGATTCTCCAGGCAAGGATATTGGAGTGGATAGCCATGCCCTCCTTCAGGGGATCTTCCTGACTTAGGGTTCAAACCTGTGCCTCATGTCTCCTGCGTTGGCAGGTGGGTTCTTTACTGCTAGCACCACCGGGGAAACCCACTTAGTTCAGTAGCATTTTGTATATCTGCATTTCTGCACAACAAGTGTCCAGAATGTTTTATCTTGGACTCAGTTCAGTTCAGTTCAGTTCAGTTTAGTTCAATTCAGTCGCTCAGTCATGTCCGACTCTTTGCGACCCCATGAATCGCAGCACGCCAGACCTCCCTGTCCATCACCAACTCCCGGAGTTCACTCAGACTCACGTCCATCGAGTCAGTGATGCCATCCAGACATCTCATCCTCTGTCGTCCCCTTCTCCTCCTGCCCCCAATCGCTCCCAGCATCAGAGTCTTTTCCAATGAGTCAACTCTTCACACGAGGTGGCCAGGGTGCCAGAGTACTGGAGTCTCAGTCGCAGCATTTCTTCCAAAGAAATCCCAGGGCGATCTCCTTCAGAAAGCCTTCTTCACAGTCCAACTCTCACATCCATACATGACAGTATGACCAATCCCAAAGACGTGGACCGTGAACTTGCTGATGTTCAAGTTGGTTTTAGAAAAGGCAGAGGAACCAAAGATCAAATTGCCAACATCCACTGGATCATGGAAAAAGCAAGAGAGTTCCAGAAAAACATCTATTTCTGCTTTATTGACTATGCCAAAGCCTTTGACTGTGTGGATCTTGGACTCACCCCCTTTAAAAACATTCTCTTTCCACCCCCACCCCCCACCCCACCCTGCAACCTCACCACTGAGAACCACCTTTCTACTTTCTGTCTCTGTGAATGTGACTGTTTTACTGCATGTGAGTAATATACAGCCTTTGTCTTTTTGCATCTGGCTTATTTCACTAGCACAATGTCCTAAGCTTTATCTGTGTTGCATCTGGTGACAGGATTTTCATCCCTTTTAAGGTGGGTGCCTTTCCATCATACGTATGTGCATCATTTTGTTTATTATCTCATCCACAATGAACACGTGGCTTGTTTCTACCTTTTGGCCACCACAAATAATGCTGCTGTGTACTTGGGTTTGCAAATATCTCTTAGAGAGCAGTCTATAATTATTTTGGATACATACTCAAACGTGGATCATGTGGCAATTCTTTTTTTTTTTTTTTTTAGTTTTTTGGGGAAATTCTGTACTGTTCCCCATAATGGTTGCATCATTTTACTATCTACCAAAAGTGTATAAGGGCTCCAATTGATCTGCATCCTTTACAACACTGGTTATGTTTTTACCTGTTTTTCTTTTTTTGCTTCTAATACAGCCATTCTCACGGATGTAAGTGGTATGTCCTTGTGATTTGACTTGCATTTCCTCAGGGATTAGTGATGACGAGCATCTCCTCATATGTTTGTTGCCCATGTGTAGATCATCTTTAGTGAAATAACTATTCAAATCCTCTGCTCATTTTTAACAGGATTATTTAAGTTGTAGGGGTTCTTCACATACTCTGGATGTTACCCCATATCAGACACAAGAGTTGCAGTCATTCTCTCCCATCCCACAGGTCGCCTTTTCATGCTGTTATTTAAGTCTTTAATGCACAGATTTTAAGTTTAATGGAGTCCCTTGTGTCTCTTTGCACTTTTGTTTCCTGTGCTTTTCAGTTATATCCAAGAAATCATTGCCAAATCGAAGCTCATAATTATAATGCTATGCCAAGTATATTTTGGAGTTCAATGACTAGTTAACAAGGAAGTCAAATTATAATCATCCAGTAGATATGTACCACTGAGAATCTACTCTGTGGAGCTAGCATACAAAACGTTGTATAAGATGAACAAAGCAAAGTGAATTGCCTCTAACGTTGTACTGTGTTCATCACTACAATCTGAAATGTAGGTAATTTAGGAAGAAACAATCTACGATTTGCTGTTTTGTTTGTTTGTTTGTTTATTTTACATTTCTCTTGCAGAAATGTAAAGTTTTTGTTCCATCTAAAGTCAGACCTTTTATTTATTCCTAATTCAGGATAGATGCTGTTTTACTATGAATCTTTAACTGATTTCTTACTATGTATAACTTTAAATTCTACAGAATTAAGATAAGTCTACACTTGTGCATGGAATGAATATATATTATATGTATGCATATTCCAAATTTGGATCAAGTAGAAGACCCAAGAATATTCCTGTAACATTCCATGGAATGACGAAAAAAATCACAGCAGACAGACAGAGGATAGCGCGTGTGAGAGGGAACAGCTGCGGCATGAGACGACAACAAGGGCTATCATGGTGAGGCAGAATATTTGGGGAAGCCTCAAGTAACAGTTTGTTATCAGAAGAATACAACGATCTATGGCAGACGTAGAACTAGTTTTGGAGCCCAAAGTCAATGTGAATAGGAATCCAGCAGGAAGCTTGGAGGCGGTTCCACTTGAGTAATGGGGAGCAGCAGTCTGACAACTTAGCTGCCAGCCCCTCCCCCTGTCCCCCGGAGCAGGGAGAGAGGGGGGTGGAGAGCTGTGATCAGAGGGGCAGGGCACGCCCCCTGCCCCTACAGGGAACAGACCACCCTCTCGTCCAGAGGACCACCTCCTGGGAGTGACCATGGGAGTGGGTGACTCTCCCACAGGGAGACACGATAGGCAGACATAGTCCAGGCTGTGTGTTGGGTCCATGGAGCAGGGGCCTGGAGCTCTGAATGGGGAGGTCAAGACTCCCAGCTGCCCCAGGGAGTGTGGGACAGACAGCCAGGGAGCTGTGCTTCTACCAAGAAACTGCTCCCTCTCTCTACCCCCTGCTCTCTGCAGCAGCACCAGGACCTCTATCCTTATTCAGAGATGTTGGTGCTGACAAGGCTCCATTTCTTAGGGTCACAAATAGTCAGGACAGTATCACCTGTCAGGCTGGATGGTGAACTATGGGTGTCAGGCATCCATGTTGACTCCCTGGGGCTCCCAGCTGCTGTCTGAGGGGAGAAACCCAGGACAGGGAGCACTAGGAGCCTCTGAAGCAGGAGCACGGGTGCTCCCTGCTGCCTTGTTGGGTGGTGGCATCAGTGAACAGAAGGGGGAGGGGAGGAACAGCCCCGCTGCAGGATTGAGGGGAAGCATGGTCTTCCTAACTCCCCTAATTGGCTGTGGGGATGCCCAGGCTATCACCAAGGAAGGGGCTGGGCTGAGTGTCCTAAAGCCCCCAGCTAGTTGTCCCAGGGTAGATTGCTGGGTACATATTTACATTAGATTCAATAAAGAAGTGAAGGGATAAGCTCAGAGAGTTTGTCTAGTCCACATACCTTCACCAATTGATGTTGAACTGGGACGCATACTGTGCTTCAAAGACTCCCAGTTCATGACTCTGCCCACCGTTACACAAACTTCAAGTTCAGTGTCTTGCCCCACTGTGGGCCATTAGATTTTTGGTGGCAAAAAAGATGCCTTATTCATCTCTGCATCTTACACTTGTAGTGTGTGGTTCATGATGTGCTTCAAAGAAGGGTTGTATAAAAAGCTGGATGAAAGAATGAATTAGCTGAATAAAGAATGAATTCCTCAAACCAAACCCAGTGCCTCCCCTCAAGTCTTCTTGTCCAACTCTCAGGACACTGGGTCTCTCTGGTCACCCTCCGTCATGTGGCTGTGTGCTTCTGGCCCAGTCTCTGCAGGACATCCTTCACGTCTTTGTTTCTCAGACTGTAGATGAGGGGATTCAGCATTGGGATGACCAGGGTGTAGAAGACAGAGACCATGTTGCCCTGCTCCACGGACTCCACAGCTCCCAGATGGGCATACATGACAAAAAGGGTCCCATAAAAGAGGGACATGGCTGTCATGGCGATCCACAGGTGGAGAAGAGCTTGTGTCTCCCTCCTCCTGAGTGCATCCTCAGGATGGTCACTGTGATGTAGCCATAGGAGACGAGGACCACGAGTGTGGTGCCCACAATGATGAGGCCACACATAGCGAACAAGACCAGCTCATTGACGGCCGTGCTGGCACAACTGAGCTGGAGCAGGGGGATCACATCACAGAAGAAGTGGTTGATGTGGTTGGAGCTGCAGAACAGGAGGCTGAATGTGAGGATCGTCTGCACCCCAGAGTTGAGGCAGCCCCCACAGTGGGTGCCCAGCACCGGGCAGGCACAGACCAAGGGGTGCATGGAGATGGGGTAGCTCAGGGGGCTGCAGATGGCCACGAAGTGTTCATAGGCCATCACAGCCAAGAGGAGAGTCTCAGTCATACCCATCATGGAGAAGAAGAAGAACTGGGTGGCACATCCTGCCGGGGTCCAGCCCTGACTGATCCAGAGATTTTGAAGCGGGGACGGCGTCAGCGAGGATCAGAATACAATAGCTTCAATTAGATATTAATTAGAGATATAAAGAGTAATAGAATGAGGATAGCTCAGTAGGAAAATTCAGTGGAGAAAAGAGGCTGAGTAGCTTGGTTTACGCGGGAGACCAATAAAACTTCAAGACAAGAAGCTTGCACCACTTACGTAGGCCACAGGCATCCTTCCGTCCGCCCGAAGGAGAGGAGACACTGAGGCCTCCCCGGTCGGATCTTAGAAGCCCAGGCATAATTAGTAAGCATGGCAGGTTCCGCACTCCAGATGGAGACTCAGCCAGAGTTTGAGAGAGAGAGAGACATGGGGAGACCAGTCTTTCAAGGAACTGATCCCGATTCTTTATTTTCCATAGTCTACTTTTATACACTGAGATGTTATGCAAAAGTCATGCGGGGTCAGCAGTCCTGACTTTTATCAAAGTCAGGTGCTTCATACAAATGTATACAGAGGTCTTAAGGGTGTTACATAATCTTCTGGCCAGGGGGTCCTGCTGACAATTTATGACCCTCTCCTTGTGACAGCGGTCAGTCAACCAAGACACTTATTTCTCCAGGGGTGATTATTCTTAAAACAGATGCCACCCAAATAAAGTTACATTCCTATAGGGTGAGGGTGTAGTGGGTTTTAGTTAAGGAAAGAATTTACTTAGCCTAAGGTCTAACGTGATTTATATCAAAGGTTAATACTTATTTCTTCTATATATTCATTAATGTGTGTAAGGGCAGGGGATGTGGAGACTTAGCAACAAACATTGGCTCAACAAATGAAAAACCCTTCACCAACACAATTTCTAATCAGCCCACTATACTTATACTAATGGTTTTCTAATTTTTCTAAGGAACCTGTTTTTAGAAGGTTTAAAGCATCTTGTGCCTCTCATGATTGGGAGGCTGTGAGCAATCACATGTGGCGGGACAAGCCTGTCAGGCAGGCTAGAGAGCCTTCAGAAGAGTTTGTAGGTTAAAACAGTCCTATCACGCCCAGGAATTATTATTAACTGGAGCTCTAAGTTAACTCTTTCTCCAAAAGAGGTGGTGGGGGACAGCCCCCTGTAAAGTCAGAGGTGTAGGTGAGAGCACAAAGTAGTAAAGTAGGCAGGCTCTGGTTATGGGGGTAGATGCTTGAGGATTTCCAAGGGGACTCCTGAGGCTCAATCCCACCTTTGCGTATGTTGAGCCTCCTTCCTCATGACCTTTGCCATGGGCGGAGTGCCTCACGCTGGCCCCCAACAACATCCCTTAAAGGTGATGACCTTGGAGGAGGACAGGAAGTTGACCAGGGCCTTGGGGGCGATGACAGATGAGTAGCACAGGTCCAGGAAGGAGAGGTTCTTGAGGAAGAAGTACATTGGGGCGTGTAGATGGGCATCCAGAGTGATGACCACGATCATGGTGAGGTTCCCCAGGACGGCCACCACATACAGGGCCAGGAACAGAACAAAGAGCAGGACCTGGGTCTGTGGGCCACCCTCAAATCCCTCCAGCATGAACTCCTGCAGAGGCATCTCTGAGAGGTTTCCATTTCTGTGGGATGCCATGGCCCTGAGCTGGGGGACATGTGGCAGAGAGCAAGCGGGAGGCAGGGAGAGGGAAGAGGTGAGGGTCACAAGGTCATTCTCTCTTGGAGCACAGGGACCCTTCAGTGCCCAGTCCTCCAGGCGAGCTCAGATTGACCTGAAAAGGCAACATTTTCTCCAATTGGCTAATTCACAAATTTGCAGGGAGCACTCAGCCTGTGGGGACTCTGAACAGTCACTGTAGGGTGGGGTGGGGTGCCAGGAGGGTTGCAGAGCTGAGTGTGGAGTGCAGAAATGGCGCCACAGCCGCCTGTCTTCCCAGCGACACTGCCAGCTTTCTGCTCTTTTCTCACGTATCTAACCCTGCACGTTCTGCCCCTTCGTGTACTCTTCATTAATCTCAGAAAAGTTTCCTGGGTGTCTCTGCCCACCACGTCTTGGACAGGCCAGGAGCAGGGCAGGGGCCAGGTCTCCCTGGGCTAATGTTGGTGTTTCCAGTTTCTCTCCCCTGCATGCCTAGATTCCCATCTCAGCATCACTGCCTCTGAGCCTGGACTGGGGCATTATCTGCGAGACGAGTCCAGGGCTGGCCAGGCAGGAGGGTGTCCCCACTTCCCCTGCTGAGAGCAGACCTGAGTGCTTACTGTATGCATGGCCCTGCCCCCTTACCCACATGGTCTCCTCCCACTCCTGCAGCCCTGAGGGTGGCTGCCCTGAGCTTACCTTGTCCAGGTGAGGGCTGTGATTGCCCAGCCAGGAACTGCTCTCCCAGGGCCTCCTGAGCTCTTGACCCAGGTCTGTGCTGATGATAATCAGTCAGCACCAGGACCCCTGTCTACTGCCCTTTCAGCTCTGCCTTCCTGTATAGTGAAGGGAGAATGAGGGGGTGCCAAGGAGGGTGCCCAGGGTCTCAGAGAGCCTCAGACTGGTGCCCCAGATTCTGGAGTGGGAACTACTGGATCTTGGAGGAAGCTCATCTGCTCTTCCATGCCCTGCCCACACCTCTGGGTCACTCAGTGGGGCAAGGTGTTCTCCACCTGCAGGTCTGGGACTGAAGGCCTCTGATGGCCAATTAGGTGAGGCTTGGGCTCTGAGTGCACTGGGACTGCCAACCCCCAGGTCCCAGGAGCTGCAGTCCCAAGGCCAATCTTCCCCTAACCCCTCTCGACCCAAGGCAGGACAGACAGGAAGCCTGAAGTCTTCAGCAAGCAGTAGGGGGCCAACAGGAAAGGAACACAGACAAGTTAGAGGGACCCAGTGCCCCTCGTTGGATGAGTCTCCCCAGGGGGCAGGTGTGACCTCCTGGCCCTCAGCCTTCACTCCTGCCCATCCTTGGAGGTTGTCAGTGTCAGGAAAGGGGGCAGGTGTGCAATCTGTGCCCAGGCCAGCACACGGCCCTCTCTACTCCAGACTTAGAGACTCTGCCTCCACAAGCCTGAATTGTGGGCACATCCTTACCCCCTTGAATAATGGGAACGTGGAAATGGACTCTGAATCCCCTCTGTTGTTTTTGTTGTTGCTGGCATGTATAAAATTCTCCTTGTGTGTGTGTGTGTGTGTGTGAAATTTCAGAATAAACACATGCTTGATGAAATTCAAGAATTAAGATGTGATATAGTACAATGGGGACTTCCCAGGTGGTGCTAGTGGTAAAGAACCCACCTGTCAATGTAGGACACGTGAGTTCCATCCCTGGGTCAGGAAGATCCCCTGGAGAAAGAAATGGCAACCCACTCCACTATTCTTGTCTGGAAAATCCCACGGACAGAGGAGCCTGGAGGCTAGAGTCCATGGGGCCACAGAGTCAGACATGACTGAGCAGTTGAGCACACAACGGTACCATGGAAATACTTTTTCCTTTGGCCCCAGTAAAGCCTCGCCTCTCTTAGTAGTTGAGGGTGTCTGCCCAAGGTGTGTCTGCATGCATGAAGCCTTTCTTTTAGGATCTTTGTGTGAATCAGGTCACGCTGTCCTTAGCTCGTAGTTGGGGCCTTCACTTAACAGACAGCCTAGCAAGGGGATCTTCCCGGGTCAGTTCTGAACGTCTCCACGGTGTCCCCTGTGTGGGCGCAGCCAGCGTCACGGGTTTCCTGTCCTGACAGCCACTCCCTCACTCTCCTTCCTCTCACAAACCACGACTCAACCTATGTTCTTTCTGGGCTCCTGCTAATATTTCTGTGGGCTAAGGTCCTACAACCACAACAGGGGTCACTACGGCATAGACAGCTTGCTTTGTCTTTATTTTTTTATTAATACAGTCTATTTCCTCCAGAAATGTACAACTTATTTTCTTCCAATGGCTCACAAAGATTTGAATTCCCTTCCCCTCACCACGGCTCATCGTCATCCACCCTGACATTTGCACACTTAGCAGGCAGGTAGTGCCTATGAACGTGCTGGTCGCTCAGTCGTGTCTGACTCTGTGCAACCCCATGGATGGTAGACCACCAGGCTCCTCTGTCCATAGGATTTTCCAGGCAAGAATATTGGAGTGGGTTGTCATTTTCTTCTCCAGGGGTTTTCCCGACCCAGGGACTGAACCTGGGTCTCCTGCATTGCAGACAGATTCTTTACCGTCTGAGCCATCAGGGAAGCCCAGGCCTCTATTTCCTTGTGAGGCTGCATATTTTTTCACGTATTAATATTTGTTGACCATTGGCATTTCTGGGACTGGTTTCCTTAAAATGGTTTCCTGAGTCCTTGCTGCCCAGCTTTCAAGAGACCTGTGGGTTGGACTAGGCACCCCCATGAATTCTGTTACATCTGGAGGAGGGCACTGGGGGTGGCTGAGCCACACCTGAGGCGGGAGGTCCCTGCCCCAGACTGAGAGCCCCATCTTTGTCAGTAATTGATAAACAAGAAGACAAATTTAGTACTTATATATTATAAATGATTTAAAATATCAGCCAAGCATACTTTCTTGGTGTAAATAGAACATGACATTCAGAAACTGCAGAATATAAATTCCCTTGAAGAACATGGAACATCACTGTGGCAAGGTGAACAGTATCACCCCCTCCCTCCTCCCCCCACAAACGATGTCTACTTGGAACTTCAGAAAGAAAGTGAAAGTCGCTCAGTCATGTCCAACTCTTTGCAATCCCATGGACTGTACCCCTCCAGGCTCCTCTGTCCATGGGATTCTCCAGGACAGAATACTGGAGTGGGTAGCCATTCCCTTTTCCAGGGGATCTTCTCAACGCAGGAACTGAACCCAGATTTCCTGCATTGCAGGCAGATTCTTTCCCATCTGAGCCACCAGGGAAGCCCCCAAATACTGGAGTGGCTAGACTATCCCTTCTCCAGGGGATCTTCCCAACCCAGAAGTTGAACTGGAGTCTCCTGCCTTGTAGGCATATTCTTTACCAGCTGAGCTACCAGGGAAGCCCAAAGGGCATGTTGCTTCCCCATCAGGGAATTAAACCCCAGTCTGTCACATGACAGGCAGGGATACTCAACCACTATACTAAGAGGATGGCAAAGTTGCTCACTTGTGTTCAACTGTTTGTGACCCCGTGAACTATATAGTCCATGGAATTCTCCAGACCAGAATACTGGAGTTGGTAGCCTTTCCCATCTCCAGGGGATCTTACCAACCCAGGGATCGAACCCAGGTCTCCTGCATTGCAGGTGGATTCTTTACCATCTGAGCCAGTACGGAAGCCCAAGAATACTGGAGTGGGTAGCCTATCTCTTCTCCAGGAGATCTTCCTGACCCAGGAATCAAACCAGGGTCCCCTCCTTTGCAGGTGGATTCTTCACCAGCTGAAATACCAGAGAAGTCCTGGTAACTCAGACTATTACCCTATTTGGAAATAGGGTCTTTCCAAATGAATTAGTTAGGAAGAGGCCATACTGGATTAGAAGGACCCTAAATCCAAAAGACTTCCCTGGTGGCTCAGACTGTAAAGAATTTCATAATATGTTGAGAATTTTGGCATCTATGCTCATTAGAGATAATAGTTGGTAGTTTTTCTTTCCTGTTGTGACCTTTTCTGGCTTCTGTATCGGGGTACTGCTGGACTTGAATGAGTTTGAGAGTGTTGCCTCTTCTCCAACACTTTGAAGTTGCTTGAGAAGTATTGGCGTTGATAACTCTTTAGTGTTTTGTAGAATTCACCATGAAACCATCTGGCCTGTGGCTTTTCTTTCTTAGAAGGTTCTTCATTACTGATTCAATCTTCTTATCCATTTTTGAACTTTTTAGATTTTCTGTTTTTTCCTAATTCAGTCTTTGGAAGCCACATGATTGTGAACTTGCCCAATTTCTCGCAGGCTGTCAGTTTAATTGGCTTATAACAGGTCATAGTAATCTCTTAAAATATTTTGCATATTTTGTGTTGGTTGTAGCTTCTCCTGTTTCATGCTGCTGCTGCTGCTGCTAAGTCGCTTCAGTCATGTCTGACTCTGTGAGACCCCATAGTCAGAAGCCCACCAGGCTCCCCTGTCCCTGGAATTCTCCAGGCAAGAACACTGGAGTGGGTTGCCATTTTCTTCTCCAAAGCATGAAAGTGAAAAGTGAAAGTGAAGTCACTCAGCTGTGTCCGACTCTTAGCGACCACATGGACTGCAGCCTACCAGGCTCCTCCATTCATGGGATTTTCCAGGCAAGAGTACTGGAGTGGGGTGCCATTGCCTTCTCCGCGTTTATTTGGGCCTTCTCTTTTTCTTAATGTATCTGACTAAAGGCTTATCAATTTAGTTTATCTTTTCAAAGAACCAATTATGATTTCATTGATCTTTTCTAGTTTTTTCTTTTAGTCTGATTTATTTATTTCTGGCCTGATATTTTAAAAAGATTTCTTTGATGTGGACCACTTTTAAAGTCTGTATTGAATTTGTTACAACATTACTTCTGTTCTATGGTTTTTGTTTTTGTTTTGTTTTGGCCCCAAGGCATGTGGGATCTTAGCTCCCCAACCAGGAATCAAATTTGCACCCTATGCATTGGAAGATGAAGTCTTGACCACTGGACTTCCAAGCAAGTCCCTGGTCTGACTTTTATTATTTTGTTTCTTCTAGTAAATTTGGATTTTGTTTATTCTCTTTTTCTATTTTCTTTTGGTGTAAAGTTGGATTGTTTATTGGATATTTTTCTTATTTTATGAATTAGTTTGTATTGCTATAAACTTCACTCTTAGAACTGTTTTAGCTGTATCACCTAGATTTTCGATTGATGTGTTTTTCTTTTCATTTGACTCCAGGTATTTTAAAACTTTTCTTCTTTGATTAATTCAGTGATCTATAGGTAGTTTAAGTGAAAGTGAAGTCACTCAGTTGTGTCTGACTCTTTTCGACCCCATGGCCTGTAGCCTACCAGGCTCCTCGGTCCATGGGATTCTCCAGGCAAGAATACTGGAGTGGGTTGCCATTTCCTTCTCCAGGGGATCTTCCTGAACCAAGGATTGAACCTGGGTCTCCCGCATTGCAGGCAGACGCTTTAACCTCTGAACCACCAGGGAAGCCCATAGGTGGTTTAGGAACATATTGTTTAAGTCTCTGTGTTTGTCGGGTGTGTGGCAGTTTTATTTTTTTGCAGTTGGTTTCTAGTTTCATACCTTTGTGGTCAGAATAAAGGTGTGTTATGATTTCAATATTCTTGAAGTTATTGAGACTTATTTAGTGGCCTTGAATGTGATCTGTCCTAGAGAATATTCCACATGCACTTTGAAGAATGTGTATTCTGCTGTTTGGGGATAAAATATTCTGTATATAGCAATTCATTCTATCTGATATAATAGGTCATTTAAAAGCACTGTTTCCTTACTGATTTTCTGTGACATTAAAAAACAGCAATGTGATAACTACTTCACAAGTATTAGAATGGCTACTCTTAAAAACAAATAAAGAAAAGAGGATAGGCTGACTAGGAAGTGGAGAAATTGAAAGATTTTTGCTCTGTTGATGGGAATGTAAATTGATACAACTACTATGGAAAGTACTTTGGAGATTTTCTCCCAGATTAAAAAACCATTTACTATATGATCCAGTAATTGCATGTATGAACTTAGAAAGCAGTATCTATAAGAGATATTTGGACAGCAGGTGAAAGGTAGAAGTACCCTAGGTGTTGAATAGATAAACAAAATGATAGATGAATAGATAAGCAAAATGTGGTGTATATACATGATGGACTGTTATTCAACCTTTAAAAATGAAAATATGTTCATTTACAGCAATATGAATGACCCTTGAAAAAATTATGCCAAGTGAAATAACCAGAGAGAAAAAGGCATATTCTGTGTTTTACTTACCTGTGGAATTGAAGGTAGCCACTTTCATGGAGATAGAAAGTAAAGGTTGGCTATCAGTGGTGGAGGTGAGGGGAAAATAAGGAGTTGTTGCTGAAGGGGTGTGCAGTTCAGTTTTGCAGGATGAAATTTTCTGGAGATCTGTTACACAAGAAGGTGAATATATTGAGCAATACTAAACTGTACACTTATGATGGTTAGATGGTTGGAAGGCATCAGTGGCTCAATGGACATGAGTTTGGGCCAACTCAGGGAGACAGTGAAGGACAGGGAAGTCTGAAGTCTGGTGTGCTGCAGTTCACAGGGTCACAAAGAGTCGGACATTACTTAGCAGCTGAACATCAACAGCAAGCTGTACACTTATAATTGGTTACAACAGAAATGTTATTTTAAACACAATAAAAATCGTTAATCTTTTAAAAAAGTAAGGAAACAGAATTAAAACTACAACATGGTCTTCAAACGTAAGATGTTTATTCTACACTTAATTAAGATAACTAGAGCTATGTCAGGTGTATTTCAGAGTACAATGGCTAGTTAGCACTGAACTCAAATTATAATCAGCCAGGAGATATGTGCTGAAAACCTGCAATGTGGCACAGGATGCAATGAATGTATAGCATGAACAAACCTAATAAACTACTTCTAAAATTGTAAAGAGGTGTTCACTACAATCTGAAATCTGGGCAACAGACAAATGGAGATGTGCAGGGTTTTTACAAGTCATGTTTTCCAGACTATTGGAGAATTTCTACTCCATTGACTATCTGATGAACTTCCTAAATTTATTCCAAAGTCAGAATTAATGCTCTTCTACTAGAACCACTAGATCAGATCAGATCAGATCAGTCAGTCAGTCGTGTCCGACTCTTTGCGACCCCATGAATCATAGCACGCCAGGCCTCCCTGTCCATCACCAACTCCCGGAGTTCACTCAGACTCACGTCCATCGAGTCAGTGATGCCATCCAGACATCTCAATGAGGTGGCCAAAGTACTGGAGTTTCAGCTTTAGCAAGAGATCTCCTTCAGAATGGACTGGTTGGATCTCCTTGCAGTCCAAGGGACTCTTCAAGAGTCTTCTCCAACACCACAGTTCAAAAGCATCAATTCTTCAGCGCTCAGCCTTCTTCACAGTTCACTACATGACCACAGGAATCTGCTTTTGAATATGCTATCTAGGTTGGTCATAACTTTCCTTCCAAGGAGTAAGCATCTTTTAATTTCCTGGCTGCAGTCACCATCTGCAGTGATTTTGGAGCCCAGAAAAATAAAGTCTGACACTGTTTCCACTGTTTCCCCATCTGTGTTTCCTCATTTTGGATTCAGATTCTATGTGCTGTTCTTAGTCATGTCCGAATCTTTGTGACCCCATGGACTGTAGACCACCAGGCTTCTCTATCCTTGGGATTTCCCAGGCAAGAATACTGGAGTGGGTTGCCATGCCCTCCTCCAGGGGATCTTCTCAACCCAGGGATCAAACCCAGGTCTCCCTCATTGCAGGCAGATCATTTACTGTCTGAGGCCCAAGGGAAGTCCAAGAATATCGAAGCTGGTAACTTATCCCTTCTCCAGGGGATCTTCCTGACTCAGGAATTGAACTAGGGTCTCCTGCATTGCAGGCAGATTCTTTCCCAGCTGCATCACCAGGGAAGGCCCTAAGATATTATAAGTTGAAGAATTAAGATTAAGGTATTATAAATCCTGGAATATCCTTTTGAAAATCCACAGAATGAAGAATAAGAGAGAGAGAAGGGAGAAGAAGGAGGAGAAGGAGAAAGAAAAAAAAAGGAGAAGGAGGAAGGGAAATGTAAGAAGAGAAAGAAGGAGGAAGAGAAAGACTAGGAAGAAGAGGAGGAGGACCAGAGGAGAATGAGGGGCAGAATTTGGAAGATGGAACAGTCGTGTAGCATGAGAAGATACCAAGGCATGCCAGACCTGGAGCAGAACACCATGGGAACTTCTCAAAGAAAGAAATTCATTATATTAGACAAATACAGTAATATATGTCAGCATGCTCAGAGATGAGACAAATGGGGACAAGAATCAAGCAGAGACCTTGGAGTAGCTTCCTACTGAGTAACTGTGAGCAGCAACCAGATAAGTTAGCTGTCAGCCTCTCCCCACAGTCCTCCCGAGCAGGCAGAGAAGGAGATGGAGAGTTGTGGTTAGAGAGGCAGGACACATCCCTACTGACCATCCAGGGTAGAGACCACCCCTGTGTCCACAGGGCCACCTCCTCATGGTGACCATGGGAGTGGATGACCCCATCAAAGGGAGGCATAATGAGGCCACTGGGCTCTGAATCCAGGCAGCGTGTTGGGTCCATGGAGCATGAGGGTGGAGCTCTGAATGGTCAGGTCAAGACAGAGGGTCCAGGATCTCCCAGGGAGTGTGGGACAGAGAGCAAGGAGCTGTGCTCTCTGCCAAGAAAGGGCATCTTCTCTCTCCATATCCTGTCTCTAGGGCAGCCATCAGGACCTTCAGAGATGTTTGAGCCGATAAAGCACCATTTTCTGTGGTCAGAAGTAGTCTGGTTGTGTGGTAGACAGTCGCTGGATCTTTGGGTATGAGACATCCACAATGACTCCCTGGGGCTCCCAGCTGCAGTCTGAGGGGAGAAACCCTGGACAGGGAGCACTAGGAGCATCTGAAACAGGAGCACAGGTGCTCCCTGCTGCCTTGTTGGGTGGTGACATCAGTGAACAGAAGAGGGAGGGGAGGAACAGCCCCACTCAGGATTGAGGGGAAGCATGGTCTTTGTAACTCCCCCTAGTTGGCTGTGGTGACCCAGGCTATCACCAAGAAAGGGGCAAGGCTGAGTGTCCTCAGGTTCCCCTTCTATGTGGTTCAGGGGAGATTACCAACCTCATATTTACAGTAGATTTAGGGAAGGAGGGATAGGAATGGCCTGAGAGTTTATCTACTCACATACCTTCACTGGAAATTGTTGAACTTGGGACATAAATTCTGTTTCAATATTCTGTTCACTGCTCTGACAGTTGTGTTATTCAAACTTCAAGATTAGGGTCTTGCCCCATCATTCACCATCATTTTTCTGGTGCCTTATCTGATCTCTTCATCTCACACTTGCATGGGGGGCCCATGATGTGCTTCCACAGTGTTGAATGAAATGAATGAAAGAATCACTTGGATGAATGAAGAATGAATACTTCCAACCAAACCTCTGTCTCCCCCAGAGCCCTCATGTCCAGCCCTCAGGACATTCTGTCTCTTCAGTCACCCTCCTTCACGTGGCTATGTGCTTTTGGATCAGTCTCTGCAGGGCATCCTTCACGTCCTTGTTTCTCAGACTGTAGATGAGGGGGTTGAGCATCGGGATGACCAGGGTGTAGAAGACAGAGACCACCTTGCCCTGCTCCATGGACTGCACAGCTCCCGGCTGGGCATACATGACAAAGACAGTCCTATAAAAGAGGGACACGGCTGTCATGTGGGAGCCACAGATGGAGAAGAGCTTGTGTCTCCCTCCTCCTGAGTGCATCCTCAGGATGGTCACTGTGATGTAGCCATAGGAGGTGAGGACCACAAGTGTGGTGCCCACGATGATGAGGCCACAGAAGCCAAACATGACAAGCTTGTTGATGGCTGTGTTGGCACAAGTGAGCTGTAGCAGGGGAATCACATCACAGAAGAAGTGGTCGATATGGTTGGAACTGCAGAAAGGGAGGCTGAATGTGAAGCTGGTCTGCAGGATGGAATTGAAGCAACGTCCACAGTAGGAGCCCAGCACCAGGCAGGCACAGACTGAGGGGCGCATGGAGATGGGGTAATGCAGGGGGTTGCAGATGGCCATGAAGCGGTCATAGGCCATCACAGCCAAGAAGAATGCCTCAGTGGTGCCCATCATGGAGAAGAAGAAGAACTGGGTGGCACATCCCTTAAAGGTAATGACCTTGGAGGAGGATAGGAAGTTGACCAGGGCCTTGGGGCTGATGACAGATGAGTAGCACAGGTCCAGGAAGGAGAGGTTCTTGAGGAAGAAGTACATTGGGGAGTGCAGATGGGCATCCAGGGTGATGACCACGATCATGGTGAGGTTCCCTAGGACGGCCATGAAGTACAGGGCCAGGAACACTGCAAAGAGCAGGGCATGGTTCTGCGGACCACTGTCAAATCCCTCGAACACAAACTCCTGCAGAAGCATCTCTGAGAGGTTTCCACTTTTGGGGGGTTGCATGGCCCTGCGCTGGGGGACATGGGGCAGAGAGCAGAGAATAAGTGGGAGACAGCAAGGGGAAGTCAGTCTAAGTCAGATCATTTTCTCTTGGATAACAGGGGCCCTTCAGCACCTTACTGTTCACTGACTAAGAGACCACCAGCTACACAGTTCTGCTCCAGATGAGCTCAGGTCGACCTGAAATGTAAACATTTCCTCTGATGTACTAATTCCTAAGAATGCTTGAAACACTCACTCTATGAGATGGCTCCAGGGGTCCTGCTGAGCTGAGAGTCTCCAGAGTAAGGATAGCTTCCATCTCCCTGTCCTTGTTTTGCAGGACATGCTCTCCCTTCCCATGGGGATGGTCCTGAGTGGTGCCATTCCTGCACCTGCTCAAGTATCCAATCCTGCACCTTCCACCCCTATTTTACTCATTTTTAATTTTAGAAATCATTAAGCACCTGATGCTATCAGGAACGGACCCAGTGATGGTTCTAACTCCAGGCCAGTGTGGGAGCAGATCAGGGACCAGCCTTCACCAGGCTAAAGTGAAACTATGTCTGTCTCTCCTGCAGACCCCGAGACCTATTTCACCATCTTTATCTCTAATAAGACTGTGATGGCAACCAACAACAGAGTCCTCCACATCCTTGAGAATCTAAGGGTTCTTTCTTGCAAAGCCCAGATGTTAGGCAGTTCATGGGCAGGGGAGAGCCCAGCTGCATGGTCTGAGAACAGCAGGACAGGGGCTGTGACACATTCAGGACATGGCATTTCCTCCCCCATCGTTACTTTTGTGCTCCTGGCTCCTCTGCACACCCCATGGGGTGATTGCTTGGAGCAATGGGAGCCACCAACACGGTCACATCTGCTCAATGACTGGGCCCTCCTGCTGGGTGCTGCTTCCTGTCCCTGTCACAGCCCAGACCTCCCTTGTCTGCCTTGAGCAGGGCTGACCACCACACTTTCATCGGACATGGGGACCAGCTGTGTGATGGCCATGAGTGGTTGAGGGGAATCCTGCCCAAAGATGGAGGAATGAAAAAGGAAGTTGGACGCTGAGCCATCATGCTTCCTTGGAAGGCAAGCAGATTAGTCAGTGGGTGGAAGTCTATTTCAGAGCAGATTCCACATTTTGTAAAGGTTAGATCTGCAGTATCATGGAGCTGGCTCTCTTTGGATGGAGTGAGTTCCCTGGCAGTGGGGATATACAGGCAGAGGTTGGGTGGTCAGTGGTATCTGTGGAGGAGAGATTACCCCAAGCTCCCCTAAGCAGGGGAGGTAGTCTCTTAGAAGTAGTCTGAGAGGATCCATACTTCCCCAAAAAAGGACAGGTTGATTACAGTGAAGGCTGTCCAGTTTCCCTCTCCTGGGAGACTTGACTCCAACCATCACATGAATGAGATGGGACAGTATGACTTGGGATATCTAGGCAGGTTCACGGTAATATTGGTTTGGAGCCGGTGCTAAAAGTGGAGTTGGTCACTGCTGTACACTCCGTGGCTGCCCACCCCTTTGCTACCAGCCCTGACCTGTGCACACACTCACATTCACCAAGGCCAAGGTTTTGCTTCCATCTCTGCCCACACCTTGCTCATACATACAGCAGAGCCGTTGTGACCAGAGTGACTGTCTTCTCCCCACCACCCCATGCTGGCTGTCTTGCTCCTGTGTCCACTAGTTTTCCCAGCTTCCTGTTTCTGTTCCGTTTCCCAAGACCGTTCATCCACCTCAGTGGCTTTAGGTCATCAAAACAGTGACCCTTAGGATGCCTGGGGAAGCACATGAGCAGAGATCAACATCTTCATCTGGGAAGTCAAGCTCTTGGTTTTTTAAAAAAACAAACTCACACATTCCTTTGGTTGTTGAGATAACTCAGTGTGACTGTAGTGCTGGCCTCAGTAAACCTGCCTGTGAGTTGAGCCTGATAAATACCTTAATGGGGGAAGCAGAAGAATCCAGTGTTGTCTACAAGCCTCTTTTTTTAAAGACTGTTCTGCATCTATTCCTTGTAAACTGTAGCTTATCAAGTGTGGTCTGAGGTCTGATAGCAAGAGCATCACCTAAAGCTGGCCAGAAACGCAAGATCTCAGGCCACTGAATTTACACCTATGGCGATACAAGACCCCCTAATTATTTCTACTGTTGTTAAAGTCCAGAACTTCTGCCTTGACTGGCCCTGCCCAGTCCACGGGGCTATAGGTGGTGATGTGTCCAGGTCCAGGCTCCCAGGACTCACCTGTCAGTGATGCTGACCACAATCTGTTGAGTGATGATCACACTGCTCCTGTGATGTCAGGAGGGACATGACCCACCCAGGACCCTGTGCTCCCGGGGAGGACTCCTGACCCAGGTCTGTGCTGATGGTAATGATGTGGTGTTGAGCACCCTCCTCCACCATGTTCAGCTCTGGCCTCCTGTGCAGGGAAATGAGAGTGGGGAGGGTGCAGAAGAGAGCACCTGGGTCACAGTGATAGGCAGGCCATGTGCTCCAAGTGCCTGCTGCAGGAAGTGCTTGGCTCTTGGTACCAGCAGAAGATGGGCTCAACTCACCTGTTACTCTGTCTTGCCCCCTCAGCTGGATAGTATTCATGGCAGCTGCATCCTTGGTCCCTCTGCTGGGGAAGATGCTCTCCACTGGGCACAGCTGGGACTCTCATCCTCAATTGGCCAATTAGGTGAGACTTGGCCTGGGAGTGCACTGGGACTCCCAATTCCCTGGATCCCAGGAAGATGCAGTCCTGTGGCTAAATTTCCTCTGATACATCTCTGTCCAAACCAGGAGGGGCATGAAGCCAGAAATCCCCGTGGGAGCACTGTGGTCCACCAGACAAGAAGCAAGTCGTTTTAGAAGGACCAGTGGCCATCTTGGAAAGGTCTTCTCAGGACTGCAGGTGTGGCTTCCTGGCCTGCAGTCCTTCCTCCTCTGCTTCATCCTTGTATGTTGGTGTGGTAAAGAGCGATGGGCAAGACTCTGTGTCTGCAGAAGCTGCAAAACACTTCCTCATTTATAATGTGGCCCTCCCCTCAATGCAGGTTGAGTAAGCATATCTATTAAAACAAGATATTTTAATCCTGGACAGAAACCCCAAAACAAAGTATAAACGTGATATATGGTTAATATTAAAATATAGGAAGTGTGAAAGTAAAAAGTTGGAAAATGTAGTATCATAAATAGCCTGAAAAAGCCAACGCTGCTGTATTTCAATAATTATCAAAGTAGATTTCAGGAGAAAATTTTGCTCATAAAAGGACATTTTAAAATCCATTAAACATTTTTATTTATTTTTAATTGAAGATGATTGCTTTACAATACTGTGTTGGTTTCTGCCATACATCAACATGAGTCTGCTATAGGTCACATATGCCCCCTTCTTCTTGCAACTCCCTCCTAGCTCCCACCCCATTCCCCGCTCTGGGTTGTCATAGAGTCCTGGTTCGAGTTCCCTGAGTCGTAGGGCAAATTCCCACTAGTTGTCTATTTTACACATGGGAGTGTGTATGTTCCCATGCTACTATCTCCCTTTGTCCCACCCTCTCCTTCCCCCACCCCGTGTCCATAAGATTGTTCTCCTCATCTGCGTTTTCATTGCTGCCCTGCAAATACGTTCATCAGTGCCATCTTTCGAGATTATATATATATGGATTAATATATGATACTTGGTTTTCTCTATCTGACTGACTTCACTCTGCATAATAGGCTCTAGGTTCATCCATCTCATTAGCACTGAGTCAGATGCATTCCTTTTTATGACTGAATAATATTCCATTGTATATATGTACCATTGCTTCTTTCTCCCTTCATCTGTCAATGGACATCTAGATTACATCCATGTCCTCAGTTCAGTTCAGTCGCTCAATCGTGTCCGACTCTTTGCGACCCCATGAATCGCAGCACACCAGGCCTCCCTGTCCATCACCAACTTCCAGAGTTCACTCAGACTCACGTCCATCAAGTCAGTGATGCCATCCAGCCATCTCATCCTCTGTTGTCCCCTTCTCCTCCTGCCCCCAATCCCTCCCAGCATCAGGGTCTTTTCCAATGAGTCAACTCTTCACATGAGGTGGCCAAAGTACTGGAATTTCAGCTTTAGCATCAGTCCTTCCAAAGAACACCCAGGACTGATCTCCTTTAAATGGACTGATTGGATCTCCTTGCAGTCCAAGGGACTCTCAAGAGTCTTCTCCAACACCACAGTTCAAAAGTATCAATTCTTTGGCACACAGCTTTCTTCACAGTCCAACTCTCACATCCATACATGACCACTGGAAAAACCATAGCCTTGACTAGATGGACTTTTGTTGGCAAAGTAATGTCTCTGCTTTTGAATATGCTATCTAGGTTGGTCATAACTTTTCTTCCAAGGAGTGAGCATCTTTTCATTTCATGGCTGCAGTCACCATCTGCAGTGATTTTGGAGCCCCCATAAATGTCCTAGTTGTTGTAAATAAAGCTGTGATGAACATTGGGGTACACGTGTCTTTTTCATTAAAAGGACATATGAAATGAAATCGGAGAAGGAAATGGCAACCTAGTCCAACATTCTTGCCTGGAAAATTCCATGAACAGAGGAGCTTCGCAGGGTACAGTCCACAGAGTCACAAAGAGTTGCACGTGACTGGGTGACTAACACTGACTGACTCATAGTAAAATATTCAATTTTCAATTCTCAATATTCAAGTGGATGATGTGAAAATTTTAAATTTGTTTGAAACTAAAAAAGATTAAGTATATAAAGGAAAATCTGACAGAATTAAAAAGAAATGCAAACATCCAAATCATGGTTTATCATACTGTCTCAGTAACTGATAAGCAAACAGAAAAAATGTAGTCGTATGTAGATTTAATTCAACATATTACCTAAATGAGATTATTGGGTATAAATAGAACACTATACTCAGAAACTGTAGAATGTAAATTCCCCTGAAGCATAGAGAACATCACTATGATAAGGTGAATAGAGTCTCCCTCCAAAAAAAATGTCCACCCCAAAAATCAGAAATTGATCTTATTTGAAAATAGGGTCTTTCAAAATGAATGTGTTATGATGAAGTCATGCTGGGTTAGGTGGACTGTAAATCCAATGACTGATTTCCTTATAAGAGGAGGAAAGGACACAGAGACGTAAAGACACAGAGACATAAAGACAAAGGGCATGCAAAGACTGAGCGGAGGTTAGGGCAATACAGCAACAGGGGAAGGAGTGCCAAGGACACGGGGAGTCTCCAGCACCTAGGAAAAGGCAGGGAAGAATTTTTTTTTTTTTTAAGAAATTTAAAAGGCAGCAGGAACTGCTAAAAACTTGATATTGGACATCTATCCTCCTGACCTACGAGAGAGTAGGTTCCTATCGCTATAAGTTGCCAACTTTGTGTTAATTATTTGCGGTGGCCCTGATGACTGACACAGGAGAGCAGTGAGGGAGTTTGCTTTTACCTGGCAAGGTCAGCAATACACTTTCTCTCTCCTATCTCAGGGGTGTATCACCTCTCCAGCTCTATGTCAAAAAGCACTCTGCAGGGACCTTGATCACCTTTCCCAATCCTTCCATGTTCTAGTTCACTTATTTCAATTGCTTTAAACATGAAAGCATACCCTAATTACTTGCAGAAGCTTCTTTAGAGAGACATTTAGGTTACTTCATTTTTATGTGTTTTTTTAATAGTGCGTGTTGTGCAATGGATATTTTTTCCCCCTTTAATGTATATATATAGAGAAGGATTCTTGAGAACAAAGACATTTTTTCTCAACTTCATTAATTTTCATGTTAATTTTACATTATAGAGACTCCTTTTCTTCTATTCTTATTCATTTTGCCATCCCCTTACTCTACACAACTGAAAAGATAAGGCTTCTCTTTTAAGAGGTCCTGGTTCCATGGGACTGAAGCAGTCTATAAGGTGCTCCATGACCATGGTGTTGTCTAATAAGGTGAGAATAGAGGTTACCCTTGCCAATCTCTCTTTTCTCTTCTAATTCTCTAGAAATATAGTTTGTCTACATCCATAACATCCAAAGCAAAAGGAGGGGGATTTATTCTTCCTATAAATCGTTCTAGCATTTTGCTCTTCTTGGTGAGCAACTGCATTGCATAAGCTTCTTTCCTACATTAACAGTTATCTGACCACTTTTCTCTCAAACTGATTGTACCATCGGGCTGCAATCAGCAGTGTGGGAGTCTTTGTTTTCACCATACTCCCTCATTTTCTGAGTGTGTTAAATACACGTTGCTTTGTTTTAATTTGAGTTTCCTAAATTCACAATGAATTCTAGTAACTTTCTGAATTATTTTGGCCATTTGAACTTCCTTTCTTATTGTTGTTTTAGATATTTGACAAAACTAGTTTCAACTGTTTGCCCATGGACGGAGGACCCTGGTAGGCTGCAGTCCATGGGGTCGCTGAGGGTCGGACATGACTGAGTGAATTCACTTTCACTTTTCACTTTCATGCATTGGAGAAGGAAATGGCAACCCACTCCAGCGTTCTTGCCTGGAGAATCCCAGGGACGGGGGAGCCTGGTGGGCTGCTGTCTATGGGGTCACAAGAGTCGGACATGACTGAAGTGACGCAGCAGCAGCAGCAGTTTCAACTGTTTGCACTAAAACATACCTAGCTTTTTTTCAGGAATGGTCCCTCTTGCTTTTGCTTTTTAAAAAGTCCTCTACATATTCTTTGACAAAGAACTGTACAAAAAAGATCTTCACAATCCAGATAATCATAATGGTGTTATCACTCACCTAGAGCCAGACCTCCTGGAATGTGAAGTCAAGTGGGCCTTAAGAAGCATCACTATGAACAAAGCTAGTGGAAGTGATGGAATTCCAGTTGAGCTCTTTCAAATCGTTTTAGGAGGATGCTGTTGAAAGTGTTGCACTCAATATGCCAGCAAATTTGGAAAACTCAGCAGTAGCCACAGAAATGGAAAAGGTCAGTTTTCATTCCAATCCCAAAGAAAGGCAATGCCAAAGAATGCTCAAACTACCACACAATTGCACTCATCTCACATGCTAGTAAAGTAATGCTCAAAATTCTCCAAGCCAGGCTTCAGCAATACGTGAACCGTGAACTTCCAGATGTTCAAGATGGTTTTAGAAAAGGCAGAGGAAACAGAGATCAAATTTCCAACATCTGCTGGATCAATAAAAAAGTAAGAGAGTTCCAGAAAAACATCTATTTCTGCTTTATTGACTATGCCAAAGCCTTTGACTGTGTGGATCACAATAAACTGTGGAAAATTCTGAAAGAGATGGGAATACCAGACCACCTGACCTGACTTCTGAGAAATCTGTATGCAGGTCAAGAAGCAACAGTTAGAACTGGACATGGAACAACAGACTGGTTCCAAATAGGAAAAGGAATACATCAAGGCTGTATATTGTCACTCTGCTTATTTAACTTCTATGCAGAGTACATCATGAGAAATGCTGGGCTGGAAGAAAGCACAAGCTGGAATCAAGATTTCTGGGAGAAACATCAATAATTTCAGATATCCACATGACACCATCCTTATGGCAGAAGAAGAACTAAAAAGCCTCTATATGAAAGTGAAAGAGGAGAGTGAAATAGTTGGCTTAAAGCTCAACATTCAGTAAACTAAGATCATGGCATCCAGTCCCATCACTTCATGGCAATTAGATGCGGAAACAGTGGAAACAGTGGCAGACTTTATTTTTTGGACTCTAAAATCACTGCAGATGGTGACTGCAGCCATGAAATTAAAAGACGTTTGCTCCTTGGAAGGAAGGTTATGACCAACCCAGACAGCATATTAAAAAGCAGAGACATTACTTTGCCGACAAAGGTATGTCTAGTCAAGACTATGGTTTTTCCTGTGGTCATGTAAGGATGTGAGAGTTGGACTGTGAAGAAAGCTGAGCGCTGAAGAATTGATGCTTTTGAACTGTGGTGTTGGAGAAGACTCTTGAGAGTCCCTTGGACTGCAAGGAGATCCAACCAGTCCATTCTAAAGGAGATCAGCCTTGGGTGTTCATTGGAAGGACTGATGTTGAAGCTGAAGCTCCAGTACTTTGGCCACCTCATGCAAAGAGTTGACTCATTGGAAAAGACCTGGATGCTGGGAGGGATTGGGGGCAGGAGGAGAAGGGGACAACAGAAGATGAGATGGTTGGATGGCATCACTGACTCAATGGACATGAGTTTGTGTAAGCTCTGGGAGTTGGTGATGGACAGGGAGGCCTGGAGTGCTGTGGTCCATGCGGTCACAAAGAGTTGGACAGAGTGAATGACTGAACTGAACTGATCCTATTTTAGAATAAATTTGTTCTGCTGTACATAAATTCTACCAAGAATTAATGGCATTGATTTTAGAGTCAAGATAGTATTTAACTTTGGAGGACAAGAAATGGGATTTAGAAAAACTTCTTTGTCTGTGTTTGGGTGATGGAAAGATCCAGAAGTGGATTTTATTTTAGTATTGTATATATTATGTAATATTAGTATAAATCTGACATTTGTATTATAACTAAGCACTCATAAGTATAAATATAAGTATATTATACAGAAAGTATAATATTAGTGTGGATGTAAATATTCGTGTCTTCCATTCTGAGACCAGGAAGGTGGATGCTGTGGCTGGAGGTCTGGATCATCATCTCTAACGACAGTGTCATCCATGCTCTTGGTGTGATGGGGCAGGAACCCTGGGAACATCTGACGCAAGTGGAACCACTGCATTCTCATCAGACCACTGACCTGGCTCCTCCATGAGAGACACTGTTTGTCAGATCTGAGCCACTGATGCCAAGCCTATTCCCACTGAAATCGGTCCCTCCAGGTGGAAATTTGTCCGTGTATTTTGATTATTTCTCAAACAATTCTCTTTGATGATGGTAGTGAAGGTGAGTTGACAAGAGGCCAAGTGGAGGCAATGGGCCCTTTCAGTCAATGCTTATCATTGCTCAACGGGAGGTGGCAAAGCCCTGCATCCGGGTGGGCTCAGGATGAATGGTAAAGAGTATGGGGAAGGTATTGGGTTTTTTTTTTTTTTCTGTGTGAAGTTTGAGTCAAGGTGATACAAGATATTTATTCTCTTTCCTACTAAATAAGTGCTTTGATGACAACAAACATTTATGTGCATGATACATAAAAAAATGGGGGGGGGGTAGGAGAGAGAAAATAGTGTTACTGACTAGTATGTAAGTAAATTCATAAATAAAGCTAAGCACTGAAGAATTGATGCTTTTGAACTGTGGTGTTGCCTGGATGGCATCACTGACTGGATGGACGTGAGTCTGAGTGAACTTCGGGAATTGGTGATGGACAGGGAGGCCTGGCATGCTGCGATTCATGGGGTCGCAAAGAGTCGGACACGACTGAGTGACTGAACTGAACTGAACTGATGTAAGTAAATACAATGAAAACTTGTGATGTTTTGGAAATCAAAGACTGTAACTCAGTACATTAAGAGGATGGTGGGGGAAAATCCCAAGATCAGCTCAAGTAATGCAGGTGAGTGTTTTAAAAATCCAATTCCCTTTAATTGTATATTAAAAAACAAATAGAAAATGAGAGAAAAAGTTCAACTAAATGAAATCCACATAGGAACTCCCACAGCTAACATCATACTCACTAGTAAAAGCTTTTCTTCTAATATTAGGAACAAAATAAGAATGTCTCTTGCCACCTCTATTTAACATAGTACTGGAGGTCCTGACTAGAGCAGGTAGGCATGAAAAAGATATAAAAGAGATCCAAGTTGATAAAGAATTTAAAAATATCTATATTTACAGATGACATGATATTATGTATCAGATCAGATCAGATCAGATCAGATCAGTCGCTCAGTCTTGTCCAAGCCTTTGCAATCCCATGAATCGCAGCATGCCAGGCCTCCCTATCCATCACCAACTCCCAGAGTTCAATCAGACTCATGTACATCGAGTCAGTGATGCCATCCAGCCATCTCATCCTCTGTCGTCCCCTTCTCTTCCTGCCCCCAATCCCTCCCAGCATCAGAGTCTTTTCCAATGAGTCAACTCTACACATGAGGTGGCCAAAGTACTGGAGTTTCAGCTTTAGCATCATCCCTTCCAAAGAAATCCCAGGGCTGATCTCATTCAGAATGGACTGGTTGGATCTCCTTGCAGTCCAAGGGACTCTCAAGAGTCTTCTCCAACACCACAGTTCAAAAGCATCAATTCTTCGGCGCTCAGCCTTCTTCACAGTCCAACTCTCACATCCATACATGACCACAGGAAAAACCATAGCCTTGACTATCCAGACCTTTGTTGGCAAAGTAATGTCTCAGCTTTTGACTATGCTATCTAGGTTGGTCATAACTTTCCTTCCAAGGAGTAAGCGTCTTTTAATTTCCTGGCTGCAGTCACCATCTGTAGTGATTTTGGAGCCCAGAAAAATAAAGTCTGACACTGTTTCCACTATTTCCCCATCTATTTCCCATGAAGTGGTGGGACTGGTGGCCATGATCTTCATTTTTGAATGTTGAGCTTTAAGCCAACTTTTCACTCTCCACTTTCACTTTCATCAAGACGCTTTTTAGTTCCTCTTCACTTTCTGCCATAAGGGTGGTGTCATCTGCATATCTGAGGTTATTGTTATTTCTCCCAGCAATCTTGATTCCAGCTTGTGTTTCTTCCAGTCCAGCGTTTCTCATGATGTACTCTGCATATAAGTTAAATAAACAGGGTGACAATATATAGCCTTGACGTACTTCTTTTCCTATTTGGAACCAGTCTGTTGTTCCATGTCCAGTTCTAACTGTTGCTTCCTGACCTGCATACAAATTTCTCAAGAGGCAGATCAGGTGGTCTGGTATTCCCATCTCTTTCAGAATTTTCCACAGTTTATTATGATCCACACAGTCAAAGGCTTTGGCATAGTCAATAAAGCATAAATAGATGTTTTTCTGGAACTCTCGTTTTTTTTTCCATGATCCAGCTGATGTTGGCAATTTGATTTCTGTTTCCTCTGCCTTTTCTAAAACCAGCTTGAACATCAGGAAGTTCACAGATGTATACAAAACCCTAAATATCCATGAAAAATGTGTTAGAAATACAAAATTTAGCAAAGTGTCAATATATAAAATCAATACATTAAAATGAGAAGCACTAATATGCACTATTAATGAACTACATAAAAAGGAATTAATAAAACCAACCCATTTACAAAAATATCAAAAAGAATAAAATACTAAGGACTAAACTTAGCCAAGGGGACAAAAGACTTAGAGATATAAAACTAGAAATCATAGCTGAAAGAAGTTAAAGGTATTCAACATAAATGAAAGATATCCCAAGTGCATGAGTTGGAAGATGACAATATTACCCGATGTGTTCCGAGTTTCAATGCAACCCTTATCAAAATCACAATGTTATTTTTTTATAGAAAATGAAAACACATTTTAAATTCATATAGAGTCTCAAGGAGGCTATATGACCAAAACCAACTTGAAAAGAAATTTGAGGGTTTCAGACTTCTTTATTTCTTAACATAAAAGCTACAGTAATCAAAACAGTATGGTATTGGTACAAAGAGAGACTGGTTGAACAATAGGGCAGGATAGAGAGCTCAGAAGTGAACCTTCATGGTTTTAGTCAAATGACCTCCAACAAATGTCCCATGGAGAAAACACAGCCTCTTCAACAAATGTCATTGGAAAACTAGCTGTGTATGTACACCAGTATAAAGCTGGCCCTTTACCTTGCATCATGAACAAAAACCACCTTAAAATGGAATGAAAACCTAAATGGATGAGCCGAGTCCCTTAAATCCATGGGAAAAACATAAGAGAGAAGCTAACAGTCTTAGATTTAGGCATGGTTTCTTGGATATGACACCAACAGGATATGAAACAAAAGTGAAATAGACATGTGGGATGACATCAAACTTAAAAACGTGTTCGTTAAAGACTTAAATATTAATAACAGTGTGGAAAGGCAAGCTGTGGGGTGGGGGAAACGTTTGCAAATGTCCAATAAGAGGATAATATTTGGAATACATAAAAATTACTAGTTAAGCCAATAACCATATTTAAAATTTTCATATTACTTGAAGGCATTCCTCTAAAGATGGTCTACAAATTGCCAACAAACATATAAGAAAATGTTCAAATCACTAATCATTAGTGAAATAAAAACAATACAGAGATAATATTTTACAATCATTAAATGGCTGACATGAAAGAGAAAAGAATATGTGTTGGCTATTATGTGGAGAAATTGCAATGATTTTGCACTGTTGATGGGAAGAAAAATGGTGCATCTACTATGAAGAGTAATATAGGGTTCTTCCCAAAATCGAAAAAGAATTATTATATGATGCAATAAAACATCTAAATAGATACTAAAAAAAAGAAAAGAAAGAAAAGAGGTAGTCTGTCTAAGAGATATTTGCATGCCCATTTACATAGCAACACTCTTCCGCATGGTCTAAAAGTGGAGGCAACCCCAGCGTTCCTTGGTGGATGAAGACGGAAACAAAATATACACATGTGATGGGATACTCTTCAGCCTTAAAAAGGATGGAAATACAGTCAGATGCTTCAAAATGGCTAAATCTTGAGGACACTATGCTAAGTGAAATAACCAAACCCCCAAAAGACGAATGCTGTAGGTTGTACTTTTCTGGAGTATCTGAAGAAGTCACATTCGTTAGGACAGAAAGTAGAATGGTGGCTGCCAGTGGTGGAGATAATGGGGAACCAGGGAGTTATTGTTTAGGGGCATGGAGTTTCAGGATTGCAAGATCGGAGATCTGATATACAACAAGTTCAGAGATCTGATTTACAACAAGGTGAATATGCTAAACACTACTTAACTGCACGCTCAAAATTAGTTACAACAAAAATTGCTATTTTTTTGGATTATAAAAATGTAGAAACTTATAAAAGTTAGTATAGAATCAATGTCAAAACTACAGTATGGTCTTGAAGTGTAATGGGTTTATTTTCCACTTAAGGACAATAAAAAAACCAGAGCTGCATCATGCATATTTTGGGGTTCAATGACTAATTAACACTGAACTCAAATTGGAATCAGGCGGTAGGTTAGGTGTGAACTAAGAACCTACTGTGTACCAGCAGCTTGCAAAGCATTAACAGGATAAAAAGCCAAATAAACCACTTCTGACACCTTACAGTGATCTTCAGTGTAAAGATCAACCAGGGTAAAGCCAACCTGCAGGGTTTTAAAAATAATTCTCTTTAACAGTATTTGAGAATTTCTACTCAATCTAAAATCAGACAAGCTTTCCTGGTTTAGTCAAATTTATAATTAAGGGTCTTCTAAGATCCACAGATTCCTTTCTGTTTGTACCATTAAATGGACATAATGATGAGAAATCTAGAATCGCATACAATATATTGTGCTTTTTCTTTCATTTGCAAATTTAAATGAAGTATTCCATGGAGTGACAAAAATAAAATAGATGAGAGAGAAAGAAGGAAGGAAGGAAGATGAGGAAAAGAGGAGGAGAGTGAGGAGAATAAAAGAGATGAAGAAAGAGAGAGTAGGAGATAGAATTATATAATAGCATGGGATGATAAGAAGCATGTCATTTGGGAATGGAAAATTGTAGGCACTCCTCAGAGTGAAGGCATTATGTGAGAGGAATACAGTAATCTATGGAAGACTCAGAATTAATTTTGGAGCCCAAAGATGAGACAATGGGATCAAGAATCCAGAAGAGACCTTGGATTATCTACCCCTTCAGTAATGGTGATCAACAGTCTGATGACGTGGGTGTTCTAGCCCCTCGCCCACAGTTCTCCTGAGCAGGAGAGCAGGGAGATGGAGAGCTGTGATCAGAGGCAGGACACATCCCCACTGACCATATAGGGTGCAGACCATACCATGTCCAGGGGACCACCTTCTGGTAGTGATCATGGGAGTGGATGACTCTAGGGAGATATGACAAGGAGGCCATTGGGCTCTGAGTCCAGGCTGTGTGTTGAGCCCAGGAAGCAATGAAGATGGAGCTCTAAACAGGCAAGTCAGGACTGAGGGTCCAGGCTACCCTGGGGAGAGTGGGACAGAGAGCAGGGAGCTGTGCTCTCTGCCAAGAAAGTGCACCTTCCCTCTCCAACTCCTGCCTCTGCAATAGATACCAGGACCTTCCTCCTTATTCAGAGATACCTGTGCTAACAAAGCACCATTTTCTGTGGTCTTAACTAGCCAGGACACTGTCACCTGTCAGGCTGGGTTGTGAAGGATCAGTAGAACTATGGATTTAGGGCATCTCTGGGACTCCTAAGGGGAGAAACCCAAGACAGGGAGCACTAGGAGCATCTAAAGCAGGAGCAGAGGTGTTCCCTGCTGTCTTGTTGGGTGGTAGCATCAGTGAACAGAAGGGGGAGGGGAGGAACAGCCCGCTGCAGGATTGCGGGTAAGCATGGTCTTCCTAACTCCCCGTAATTGACCCCCATGTTAGCACTATGGAAGGGGCAAAGCTGAGCCTACCAATGCCCTCCTTCTAGGTGGCTGAGGGGAGAATGCAGAGCACATATTTACAGGGATTCAGTGAAGTGAAGTGAAGGAGGAGGCATCAGAGTTTGTGTCATTTCATGTCTTCAGTGAAGGATGTTGAATTCGGACACATATGCTGTTTCAGAGACTCTGCTCACCACTCTGCCCACTCTGTTACCCAGACTTTGAGATTGGAGTCTTACCCTTTAAGGATATTAATTTTCTGTTGGCAAGTAAATGCCTTATTCATTTTGCGTCTCACACTTGCAGTATTTTTTTGTCCAGGATATGCTTCCAAGAAGGATTAAATAAAATATAGGATGAAAGAATAAATTAAATGAATGAGGAATTAATTCCTCAAACTAAACCCAGGGCCTCCTCCAAAGCCCTATTATACTGCTCTCAGGAAAACCAGTCTCTCCAGTCACCCTCCTTCACGTGGCTGTGTGTTTCTGCCCCAGTCTCCACAGGGCATCCTTCACGTCCTTGTTTCTCAGACTGTAGATGAGGGGGTTGAGCATCGGGATGACCAGGGTGTAGAAGACAGAGACCACCTTGCCCTGCTCCATGGACTGCAGAGCTCCTGGCTGGGCATACATGATAAATGCAGTCCCATAAAGGAGGGACACGGCTGTCATGTGGGAGCCGCAGGTGGAGAAGAGCTTGTGTCTCCCTCCTCCTGAGCGCATCCTCAGGATGGTCACTGTGATGTAGCCATAGGAGACGAGGACCACAAGTATAGTGCCCACAATTACAAGGCCACAGAGACCAAACATGACCAGCTCATTGGTCGTAGTGTCAGCACAGGCAAGCTTGAGCAGAGGCGGCACATCACAGTGGAAGTGGTCGATGTGGTTGGAGCTGCAGAACGGGAGGCTGAATGTGAAGCTGGCCTGCAGGATGGAGTTGAAGGAGCCCCCACAGTAGCAGCCCAGCATCAGGAGGGCACAGACCAAGGGGCGCATGGAGATGGGGTAGCGCAGGGGGTTGCAGATGGCCATGAAGCGGTCATAGGCCATCACGGCCAAGAGGAATCCCTCAGTGGTGATCATGGTGGAGAAGAAGAAGAACTGGGTGACACATCCTGCAAAGGTGATGACCTTGGTCGATGACATTAAGTCAAACAGGGCCTTGGGGTAGATGACAGATGAGTAGCACAAGTCCAGGAAGGAGAGGTTCTTGAGGAAGAAGTACATTGGGGAGTGCAGACGGGCATCCAGCGTGATGACCACGATCATGGTGAGGTTCCCCAGGACGTCCACCAAGTACAGAACAAGGAACAGAGCAAACAGCAGGGCCTGGGTCTGTGGGCCACCCCCAAACCCATCCAGCACAAACTCCTGCAGAGGCATCACTGAGAGGTTTCCGTTCCCATAGGGTGACATGGCTCTCAGCAAGGCAAGAAGCAGCAGACAGCAGAAAGCAGGTGGGAGCAAATGAGAAGGAGCAGGTCAAGGTCACAAGGTTGTATTATTTTGGAGAACAGGATCCCCTCAGTAACCCACTGCCCCATGACCAAGGGACAACTAGATACCCACCCTTCTTTTAGATGAGCTCCAGCTGACCTGAAACATAAACATATCCTCTAATTCCTAAGTATGCTTGGACCATAAAAAAGGACAGGCAACAAAGAATTGATACTTTTGAATTGTGGTGCTGGAGAAGATTCTTGAGAGTCTCTTGGGCTGCAAGGAGATCAAACCAGTCAATCCTAAAGGAAATCAACCCTAAATATTCATTGGAAGGACTGATGCTGAAGCTCCAATACTTTGGCCACCTGATGCAAAGAACCAAGTCATTAGAAAAGACCCTGAGGCTGGGAAAGGTTGAAGGCAGGAGGAGAAGGGGGCAACAGAGGATGAGATGGTTGGATGGCATCACCGACTCAATGGACATGAGTTTGAGCAAACCCCAGGAGATAGTGGAGGACAAGGATTCCTGGTGTGCTACAGTCCATGGAGTCGCAAGGAGTTGGACACGACTTAGTGACTGAAAAGAACAACAGAGTATGATTGGAGCGCTCACTCTGTGGAGGACGCCCAGTGTTTGGTATGAGATGGTGAGGAAGTCAATTCCTAGGCAGGTTGATAAGAAGTCTGCCATCCCTGTGGAGGAGAGAGGAGTCTGGGGCTCTCAAAGAGGAGATAGGGGTCTGGAATTCTCAAGGAGGAGGAAAGGACAAATGCTGTTTTCCTACATTCCTTAGTCAGGGTTATATAACAACATTGTATCCTGCTTGAGAATCTTGAGGATAGTTTCTCCTTCCTGAAAACCTTCTGGCTGATCCTGTTATCTTAAAAATGTAAATTATGGGAGTGGGTCTAGTAAGATCCTTACAACCTTGAGACATTCATTGATTTATTGTAAAACCAACATAAAAGTACACAACTCCCTTGCTTAGACTAGTGAGGGGGGCACTCTCCATCCCCCTTCTGATGTCCATGTCAGAACCTTTCTCTGGCCCTTTTCTTACTTTAATAAAACTCTGCTACACAAAAGCTCTTTAGTGATCAAGGCTGGTCCCTGGTGCCAAAGCTAAATCTTCTTCTTCAGAGGTCATGAATCTGACATCGTTCACTGTAAGCTATCATTTTGGGGGCTCATCCAGCATCTTCAGGGCAACGTAAGAACTCTCAGAGCTCTAGACTCTCTGCTTTCTCAGTATGCACATTTTCTGCTTTACTTTACTAACTCTTCTGTGTACTTTTGTGAATGAATGACACACCCTGTGTAAAGCAAGTGATGAACCCTGCTCTGTGGTTTCACAGTGCTGTGTAATGACTGATGGAAGCCCCAGAAAGGGGAACATTGTCAGGGGTTTATATTGACCTGCCAATGCCAAGAGACACCCAACATCCCTGCGAGGGAAGCAGCCAGAGTTGGGCAAAGCACGTGGACCAAACTTTTCTTTCTCGGTCACCTTTTCCTGGTCTCTTTGACCATTTCGTAATTGCGTGGGAAATTAAACCTACTAACATAATCTGTCAGACCATAAACTTTCAAGGGACTTGTGATCTATGCTGTTATTGTGTACTTTTACTTAGACCCCCTCTATGGGAGTGCTTAGCCTTGTCAGAAAGTTACTAGGAGCATATATGGAGCGAGAGGGAACTCTGGCTCCAGCAGCATGTTCGGGAACTAGGCAGAACTCTAGCTCCAGGAATATCTCTCAGGTTAAAGGTCACTCCCTTGGCTGTCTGCCTCAGGGGCCAGAGTCCTAAACGTGAGTCTTTGTCATGGCTGTGCCTCCACCCTATGTGGATAGAAGCGCTGCTGGTGACCATGAGGTTTTTGAGGACACAGATCAGGAATTGCAGGATCTGGTCAGATTGGAAGTGCAATGGGCTTCTTCCTTTGCTAGTGCTGTTAGTGGACCAGGGGAATGAACTGGAAGGATTGGTCCTAGAAGCTTGAGGACAAAATTCACATTTTCCTCACTGGCCGACCCTCCACCACCTCTTTTCCTATCACGAACACTAGCGTGGTGACGCTCAGAAGGGACGTCTTGATCGTTGTTCGTCCCTTCGTGACTCGCCGCTTCTACTGCAGTCAGGGTTGTATTCAGGAATGTGAATGGCACATGGAACGCGGATGCTTCCCATAGCAGTCCTAGCTTGGGCAACATTCCGGGACAGCTACTCTGTTACATTCTGGGTGGCAGCAGAGAAAAGGAGAAGTCAAACAAAGATCTCGGTGGTAAGGAGCTAGAAATCAATCTGGGATGCCATCAGGTCTACCCCTGGTGCGTCTCCACCCCTCGTCAGTGGAAGAACCGGGAGGGATGAGTAAGGCGCCTGTGTGGGTAAGGGACAGACTACGTCTAACCAGGGGAAAAAAGCTTCACTTGAAAGTCTGTCTACACCCACATTTAGAGCAGGGAGGGATGCCTCTGATGTGAAGAAGCCATGGCTGTGGATGCCGCTTTTTTCTCTCTTACAGATGGGAGCTAGCGGTTCCAAAACCACTCCTTTAAATGTATTTTTTAAAAAGCTGGGACAAGTTTGATCCCCACAATTTAAAAAGACATATCTGATCTTCTTCTGTGATATTGAATAGGCACAGTATCCTTTGGAAGACAGGGAACACTGGCCGGTTAAAGGGTCTCTCAATTATGATACTGTTTTACAACTAGAAGTACCATATGTGTGGCTCTTTATCTCTCTGAAAGATATTCCAGACTTGGGTCCTAAGGGTGCAGATTTGGGTGTGAAACTTTCAGTTCCCCCCAGTCCTCTTACTTTGCCCCTCTATCTGGGATTCCCAATTGAACAGGCTGAGAATCAGGACACAGTTCCAGGAGGGGTTGCCTCAGTCTAGGTAGAAATTAGCACAGTTCGAATTGTGGTCATGACTATTGGAGGATCCAAAAAGCACATAGAAGTACTTATGGGACTAACCTTACTTTACGAGCTTCCTTAGAGAGATATAATACATGTCTTGGGACAGATGCTGACTCCTGACTTGAGAGCTCGAGTTCTGAGGGAAGCTACTACTTTTGGAGATGAATGGCTTGAACCTGAGATAAGGGGAAAGAGGGAACATGAAATAGCCCTCCTCCCTACTGGGAGCCAAGCAGTTCCCACGACAGAGCCAGACTGGAACTATAACATGGCTAACTGGGATCAGAATCACTTTGCCAGACATATTCTTGAGGGACTCAAGCGAATACACACTAAGACTTTATGCTAAGTTGGCTGACATAGAGCAGGATGAGAAGGAAACTCCTGGCAAATTCCTAGATAATTATGGGAGGCTCTCTGCAAGTTTACTGACATTGATCCTGAAAATGCAGAGGAGGAATGATCTTAAAAGATAGGTTTCTCACTCAGTTGGTTCCAGAAATCTGCTGTAAGTTACACAAACAGGCATTCAGACCAAATCAGTCTTTAGAAAAACTGTTGCAGCTGGCTCAGACAGTATATTACAGTAGAGAAATGAGGATAAACGACAACAGACAAGAACCAAAGAAAAGACCCAGGCTGTAGTCATGGCTGTGAGAACTGCTATGAATCAACCTGAAGAGAAAAGTGCCCAGAAGGACCCAGGTGAAAAGGGGCGGACTTGTTATCACTGTGGAGAGGAGGGGCATCTCAAGTGGGATTGCCCTCAGGCATCTAAGCTGCCCCTGGCTCCATGTCTGGTCTGCAAAGGACCACGCTGGAGGACAAACTGCCCTCTGAGGCATAGGCCCCAGGGGTCAGACTCTCCGGACAGTCAGGACTGAAGGTGCCCAGGGTCCCCACACAACCCCCCATCCTAATAGGCCTTGAGGAACCCTGGGTATTAATAACTGTGGAGGGCCAATCAGTCCATTTTCTTTTGGACACTGGGGCAAATTTCTCTGTCCTCACTGAAGCCCCTGGCCTGCTTTCCTTCCAATCCACTGCCGTAATGGGACTATCTGGACAAGCCAAATGTTATTATTTCAGTCATCCTTTAAGCTGCAACTTGGACTCTGTACTATTTTCTCCTGAGTTTCCATTCGTGCTGGAGTCTCCCTCACCCTTTCTGCGGAGGGATACACTCAGCAAGGTCCAGGCCTGTTTTCATAAATATGGAGCCTGCTCCTTGTCTCCCATTAATTGAACAAAATGTAAATCCTAAAGTGTGGGCTGATGGAAAAACTGTGTGTCAAGCACAAAATGATGCTCCTGTCTTTATCAAGCTCAAAGGCCCTTACCTATTTCCACATCAAAATCAGTACCCACTGAAAGTTTAAGGAAGGGTTAAAACCCATCACTGAGAATTTAAAGGGCCGGGGGCTATTAATTCCCTGTAACAGTCCATGCAACACTCCTATTTTGGGTATACAAAAATCAAATGATAAATGGAGACTAATTTTATGAATAATAAGATTTATGAACAATCTCATTATCTTATAATAAGATTTATGAATAATAAATGAGGCTGTGGTTCCTTTTACTCATGTGCCGAAAACAAATGGATTTTCTTGCTTACAGGTCTGGGTAGACACTTTTACTGGATGGATTGAGGCTTTTCCCTGCTGTAGTGAACAGGCTAAGGAAGTTATACAAATTTTAATCCCTGAAATTGTTCCCAGGTTTGGGCTGCTGCAGAGCGTCCAGAGTGACAATGGCTCCACCTTTAAAGCTGCTGTAAGTCAGCAGGTGTCAAAAGCTTTAGGAATAGAATATTACTTGTATTGTTACTGAAGATCCCAACCCTCAGGAAAGGTTGAAAAAACTAATGACATTATTAGAGACATCTGCACAAATTAACTTGAGAGACATAGGAAAATTGGCTTAAAATTCTACCCATAGCTTTAATGAGGGATTGAACTGTCCCCCAAAAGGAGGGACTGTTCCCCCTTGAATGTATTTATGGAAGACCCTTCTTATGCACAGACATTATTATAGATCCTGAAGCCTTAGAATTAACTATGTGACTCAGCTTCCAGCTTTTCAACCTCCTCACCAATTGGCCTCATCAATTGGCTTCCCATGATGGGTTTCTCCACTTCAAGGGAAGTACTTTCTTCAACTCTGTGAATACCAGCAACAATCATATGTGATGCCTCTTCTTGATCTGATGACATCTAACAATCCTAAGATGGACTGGTATAACTTAACTAAGCACATAATGTGACTTTCAATTTTAGAATTAAAATTTTATGTTTTAACTTGGTTTAATGACTATTTTGCCTTACATCTGTAACTGTAAAATGGGGTTTGTTTCTAACCGTCTGAAAGCTCTTAAGTTACAGATGGCTGTCCGGGTTCCTACAAGTGCTGTGGCCTCCCCCAACTATTACTTGGGGCCGCTGGTCAAAGACCCTCCTAGGAGGGTTAGCAGAATATGTTGCCTCAACAGTTTAGGAACTATGCCCCTCAACATCAGGAAGTAGTTATGGAATGAAAACAATGCCCCTTTCCCTTGGCAATATAATTCTCCTAAAATAAAAGGGGGGAATGAGAGAGTCAATTCTTAGGCAGGTTGATAAGAAGTCCAGGGTCCCTGAGGAGGAGAGAAGGGTCTGGGGTTCTCAAAGAGGAGACAGGGGTCTGGAATTCTCAAGGAGGAGGGAAGGCCAAACCTTTTTTTTTTTCTTCTATATTCCTTAGTAAGGATTATATAACAGCAATGTATCCTGCTTGAGGACAGTTTCTCCTTCCTGAAAACCTGGCTAATCTTGTTATCTTAAAATATAAATTATGGGAGTGGGCCTAGTAAGATCTTTACAACCTTAACACATTCTTTTGATTTATTGTAATAACTAATTAAAAAAGTATATAACTCCCTTTCTTAGACTAGTAGGGGGTGGGCACTCTCCCACCCCTTCTGATGTCTATGTCAGAAACTTTCTCTGGCCCTTTTCTTACTTTAATCAAACTCTGCTACACAAAGCTCCTGAGTGATGAGGGATGGTCCCTGGTCCCAAACTTAAATCTTCAGACATCATGAATCTGACATCGTTTACCATAGGCTGTCAATGGCTCAAGAGGTCCTGCTGAGCTGAGAGTCTCCGGCATAAGGATGGCTTCCATCTCCTTGTCGTTGTTGGCAGGACATGCACTCCCTTCTCATGGGGATGGTCCTGAGCTGTGCCATTCCCGCACTGGCTCAGATATCTAATCCTGCACCTTCCACCCCTATTTTACTCATTCTTAATTTTAGAAATCATTAAGCACCTGATGCTATCAGGAACTGACCCAGTGATGGTTCTAACTCCAGGCCAGTCCGGGAGCAGATCAGGGACCAGCCCTCACCAGGCTAAAGTGGAGCTGCGTCTGCCTCTCCTGCAGACCCTGAGAGACAGACCCTATGTCTCTGAGCATTTTTGTCTCTGAGATAAGACTGTGGTGGCAAACATCAACAGAGCTCTCCACATCCTTGGGAACCTAAGGGTTCTTTCTTTAAATGCCCAGAAGTTGGACAATTCATGGAGAGGGGACAGCCCAGCTCCATGGTCTGAGAACAGCAGGACAGAGGCTGGGACACATTCAGGACGTGAGCAAATCCTCCCTGTCCTTACTCCCATGCCCCTGGCGCGTTGGCACATGCCCTGAAGTAATTGCTTGGAGCCATGGTAGCCACCAATACGGTCACATCTGCCTCAATGTTTGAGTCCTCCTGCTGAGTGCTGCTTCCTGTTCCTATCACAGCCCAGACATCCCTTGTCTGCACTGGACAGGGCTGACCACCACACTCACATGGAACATGGGGACAAGCTCTATGATGGCCAGAGAAAATGCTAGAGGAAATCTATCCTAAATAGAAAGGAATGTGGAAGTCAGGGGACACAGAGCTATGGGGCCCCTAAAAAGTTGAGGGGATTAGTGAGAGGGTGAGGTCAATCAGCTTTAGAGCAGTTTCATATTTTCTAGAGGTGAGATCTTTGCCATCCTGGAACTGGCTGATTTTGGCAGGAGTGAGCTCCCTGGGAGTCAGGGTGTACAGTTGGAGCCTGGTTGGTCATGGGCTCCTTGAAGGAGCAATGACCCTCCCAGCCTGAAGTTCTCCTAGAAGGAGGCCTGAGAGAGTTCATTCTTTCCAACAGTAGAAGTGTGCATGACCATGTAGGTTGTCCAGCCTTCCTCTTCTGGCAGAGTTGACTCCAACCCTCACATGAGAGCAGAGGGGACAGTCTGGCCTGGGGCAGGCAGGGTTCACTCTGATATGTGTTTGGAGCTGCTGCTAAGAGTGGAGTTGGTGGTCTGCCCTATGCTCCATGGCCAACCACCCTGGCCTCCCGCCCTTGGCCTGTGGAAGCAGTCACAGTCATCATGACCAAGCTTTTCTGTCCGTCTCTGCTTACCCCCTGGTCATACGCACAATAGATTCACTGTGACCAGAGTGACTATCTTTTCCCCACACCCCAGGCTGGCTGTCTGCTCCTCTGCTCCTGGGGTTCCCAGCTTCCTGTTTCTGGTCTTTGGTTCCCAGGGCTATTTGTCCACCTCAGGAGCCTGGGTCATCAAAACAGTGACCGTTAGGGTGCCTGGGGGAGCACATGAGGAACAATTTGCATTTTCATCTGGGAAGCCAGTCTCTCAGTTTGCTTTATAAAAACATACTCACACATTCCTTTGGCTGTTGAGATGACCCAGAGTGGCTGCAGTGCTGGCTTCACTGAATCTGTGAGTTGAGCCTGAGAAATGCCTTAAGGGGGTGAATCAGAATAATCCAGTGTTGTCAGAAGCCTCTATTTGTAATGACTGGGTCCTGAGTCCTTTCCTAATATATCTAGTTATCATGTGTGTCTGAGGCCCTACAGCAGCAGCATCATTTAAGACCTGGTCAGAAATGCAAGGTCTCAGACACTGAATTTAAGGTCATATTTATTCAAGACCCCCTGCTTATTTCTATTCTTATTAAAGATAAACCCACATTTATATAACACCCCCTGATTATTTCCACTCTCATTAAAGTTCAGACCTGTGGCCCTGACTGATCTTGCCCAGAGCAGTGAGAGGTAGGGGATCGTGTTGTTCAGAGTCCAGGCTCCCAGGACTAATCTGTCAGTAATGCTGACCACACCCTGATGAGTGATGACTGCAGTGCTCCTGTGATGTCAGGAGGGTCATGGCTCCCCCAGGACATGTGCTCCTGGGGAGGACTTCTGACCCAAGTTTGTGCTGACGATAATGACGTGGTGTTGAGGATCCTGCTCCCTCCTTCACCTCTGGCTTCCTGTGCAGGGACGTGAGAGTGAGGAGGGGGCAGCAGAGAGCACCTAGGGTACCGGTCAGAGGCAGGCCATGTGCTCCAAGTGCCTGCTGCAGGAAAGTCTTGGGTCTTGGTGTAAGCAGGAGATGCTGCTGCTACTGCTGCTAAGTCGCTTCAGTCGTGTCCAACTCTGTGCGACCCTATAGACGGCAGGCCACCAGGCTCCCCCATCCCTGGGATTCTCCAGGCAAGAACACTGGAGTGGGTTGCCATTTCCTTCTCCAATGCGTGAAAGTTAAAAGTGCAAGTGAAGTCGCTCAGTCGTGTCTGACTCTTAGCGACCCCATGGACTGCAGCAGGAGATGCGACTGGCTCAGTTCTACGTGTTACGCTCAGCTGAGTAGTATTCATGGCACCTGCATCTTTGGATGACTCTATTGAAGATACTCTCCACCTGGCACAGCTGGGATTCGAGGTCTCAAGTGGCCAATTAGCATTTGCTTGAGCTCTGAGTACGCTGGGACTCCCAACTCCTTGAGTCCCTGAATGATGCAATCCTGTGGCTAACCTTCCTTTGATACAGCTCAGCCCAAAACAGGAGGAGCAGGAAGCCTGAAATTCCTCTGGGAGCACTGGGGTCCACCGGGTGAGAAGCAACTCAGAGGGACCCAGTGGCCCTTCTTGGAAAGGTCTCCTCAGGCTGCAGGTGTGACCTCCTGGCCCACATCACACCATTCTCCTTTGCTTCATCCTGGCGTGTTGGTGTGACAAAGAGTTATGTGCAGGGCTCTGTGTCTGCAGAAGAAGCACAACCCTCTCTAAGTCATAATATGGCCCTTCCCTCATTGCAGGTCGAGTAAATGTATCTGTTAAGATATTTTAACCCTGCACTGAAAAATCAAAGCCAATTTATAAATGTGATATATGATTATTAGAAAATTATAGGAAGTATGAGAGTAAAATCCTGGAGAAAGTTGTGTTATGAATATGCTAAGGAAAATGAGGCTCTTAAGGCTCAAAAATTATTAGACAAAATAAATTTCAGGGGAAAAGTTTCCTTATAAAGGAATATTTCAAAATAAAAATGTTCAATCCACGTGGATTATCAGAAAATTTAAATTTGTATACCACTAAAGAGACTTCCCTGGTGGCTCAGATGGTAAAAGCATCTGCCTACAATGCAGAGACCTGGGTTCGATTCCTGGATTGGGAAGATCCCCTGGAGAAGGAAATGGAAACCCACTCCAGTATTATTGCCTGGAAAATTCCATGGACAGAGGAGCCTGGTAGGCTACAGTCCACGGGGTTGCAAAGAGTTGACATGATTGAGCAACTTCACTTCGCTTCACTTCACCACTAATGAAGATTTCAAATATATGAATCAAAAACTGACAGAATTAGAAATGTAAACATCAAAATCATGATTGAAATTTATCATACTTCTCTCAGTAATTGATGAAACAAATAAAAATATTGTTGTCATGTATTGGACTGATTCAAAATATGAAACATGATATCACAACAGACTGCGGAAAATTCTTAGACAGATGGGAATTCTTAAAGAGATGCCTCCAAAGAAACCTGTATCCAGGTGAAGAAGCAACAGTTAGAACAGGACATGGAACAACAGACTGGTTCCAAATTGGGAAAAGAGTACATCAAAGCTGTGTATTGTCACCCTGCTTATTTAACTTCTATGCAGAATATATCACGGGAAATGCCAGACTTGATGAATCACAAGCTGGAATCAAGATTGCTGGGAAAACCAGGATAACCTCAGATATGCAGCTGACACCACCACTATGGCAGAAGTTGTAGAGGAATTGAAGAGCCTCTTGATGAAGGTAAAAAGGAGAGTGAAAAAGCTGGCTTAAAGGTCAACAGTCAAAATACAAAGACTATGGCATCTGGTCCCATCACTTCATAGCAAATAGAGGGGGAAACAATGAAAACAGTGACAGATTTTATTTTCTTGGGCTCCAAAATCACTGCAGGTGGTGACTGCAGCATTGAAATTGAAAGATGTTTGCTCCTTGGAAGAAAAGCTATGACAAACCTAGACAGCATATTAAAAAGCAGAGACATCACTTTGCTGACAAAGGACCATATAGTCAAAGCTATGGCTTTTCCGGTAGTCATGTACAGATGTGAGAGTTGGACCATAAAGATAGCTAAGCACCAAAGAATTGATGCTTTTGAACAGTGATGTGGAAAAGACCCTTGAGAGTCCCTTGGACTGCTGAAATAGCTGAAAAAAATTAAAGGCAACCTAAAAAAGGAAAGATATCCGATGTGCTTGAGTTGGAAGAGAACAAAATTATCCAATGTGATCTAAGCTTCAATGTCTCACTTTCAAAATCACAGTTACATTTTGCAGAAAATGAAAAGTACATTTTAAAATTCGTATGGAGTCTCAAGAAAGATCAATAGTCAAAACAATCTTGAAAGCAAAGTTGAAAGTCCCAGACTTTTTAAAGAAATTTATGTATTTTTAATTGAAGGATAATTGCTTTACAATATTGTGTTGGTTTCTGCCATACATTAACATGAATGCCATAAGTATACACATGTCACCTCCCTCCTGAACCTCCCTCTCACCTCCCACCCCACCCCACCCCTCTAGCTTGTCACAGAGCCCAGTTTGAGTTCCAAGTCATACAGCCAATTCCCACTGGCGAACTGTTTTTTATGTGGTGATGTATGCGTTTCCATGACACTCTCTCTATTCGTCCCACCCCCTCTCCTCCTCCTGTGCATGTCCGTAAGTCTGTCCTCTATGTCTGCACCTCCACTGCTGCCCTGCAACTAGGTTCATCAGAACCATTTTTTAGGTTCCACATATATGCATTCATATACAACACTTGTTTTTCTCTTTCTGACTTACTTCACTCTGTATCATACACTCGAGGTTCATCCACCTTATTAGAACGGACTCCAATGTGTTCCTTTTCATGGCTGAGTAATAATCCATCGTGTATATGTACTGCAGCTTCTTTATCCATTCATCTGTCCATGGACACCCAGGTTGTTTCCATGGCCTAGCTATTGTAAATAGTGGTTCAATGAACATTGAAAAAAGTGCATCTTTTTCAATTTTGGTTTCCTTAGGGTATATGCCTAGTAGTTGGATTACTGGACATATGGCAGTTTTGTTCCTAGTTCTTTTTAATTTTCTTTTTTAAAAATACACTTATTTTTAATTGATTGATGATTGATTTACAATATTGGCTTGATTTCACCCATACATTAACATGAATTAGCCATAAGTGGGAAGTTGAAGAGGGAGGGGACATGTGTACACGTATTCCTAGATTTTAAAGCAATCTCCATACTGACTTCCTTAGTCACTATATCTATTTACATTCCCACCAACAGTGCAATAATCTTCCGATTTCTCCACAGCCTTTCCAGCATTTATTGCTTGTGGATTCTTTGGATAATGGCCATTCTGACTGGTGTGAGGTGATAGCTCATTAGAAAGAAAGATTTTTAAAGATCCTGTCTTTTACATCCAACCCCAACAGTCTCACTCTAAAGAAGATAAAGCTAATGACTTTCTTTACAAGAACTCATGACTAATGTCACTTTGCTATGAAAATCTGTTATTTCTGATTCATTATGAGCACTCAGACAAGATTCAAATATCCGCAGAGAAAGAAGCATAATGCATGTTGTGATAGTGAGCACGGCATCCCAAACTATCTCATCCCAGGAATTAAATGAGGTCAGCCACGTTCATCAGTATTTACTCCACTATAGTATTGTAGGGGACTGGAATGCAAAAGTAGGAAGTCAAGAAACACCTGGAGTAACAGGCAAATTTGGCCTTGGAATATGGAATGAAGCAGGGCAAAGACTAATAGAGTTTTGCCAAGAAAATGCACTGGTCATAGCAAACACACTTTTCCAACAATACAAGAGAAGACTCTATACATGGACATCACCAGATGGTCAACACTGAAATCAGATTGATTATATTCTTTGCAGCCAAAGATGGAGAAGCTCTATACAGTCAGCAAAAACAAGACCAGGAGCTGACTGTGGCTCAGATCATGAATTCCTTATTGCCAAATTGAGACTTAAATTGAAGAAAGTAGGGAAAACCACTAGACCATTGAGGTATGACCTAAATCAAATCCCTTAGATCTGATGGATAGAGTGCCTGATGAACTATGGAATGAGGTTCGTGACATCGTACAGGAGACAGGGATCAAGACCATCCCCGTGGAAAAGAAATGCAAAAAAGCAAAATGGCTGTCTGAGGAGGCCTCACAAATAGCTGTGAAAAGAAGAGAAGCAAAAAGCAAAGGAGAAAAGGAAAGATATAAACATTTGAGTGCAGAGTTCCAAAGAATAGCAAGAAGAGATAAGCCTTCTTCAGGGATCAATGCAAAGAAATAGAGGAAACCAAAAGAATGGGAAAGACTAGAGATCTCTTCAAGAAAATCAGAGATACCAAACGAACATTTCATGCAAAGATGGGCTCGATAAAGGACAGAAATGGTATGGACCTAACAGAAGCAGAAGATGTTAAGAACAGACGGCAAGAATACACAGAAGAACTGTACAAAAAAGATCTTCTGACCCAGATATTCACGATGGTGTGATCACTGACCTAGAGCCAGACATCCTGGAATGTGAAGTCAAGTGGGCCTTAGAAAGCATCACTATGAACAAAGCTAGTGGAGGTGATAGAATTCCAGTTGAGCTATTCCAAATCATGAAAGATGATGCTGTGAAAGTGCTGCACTCAATATGCCGCAAATTTGGAAAACTCAGCAGTGGCCACAGGACTGGAAAAGGTCAGTTTTCATTCCAGTCCCAAAGAAAGGCAATGCCAAAGAATCCTCAAACTACCGCACAATTGCACTCATCTCACATGCTAGTAAAGTAATGCTCAAAATTCTCCAAGCCAGGCTTCAGCAATATGTGAACCGTGAACTTCCTGATGTTCAAGCTAGTTTTAGAAAAGGCAGAGGAACCAGAGATCAAATTGCCAACATATGCTGGATCATCAAAAACCAAGAGAGCTCCAGAAAAACATCTATTTCTGCTTTATTGACTATGCCAAAGCCTTTGATTGTGTGGATCACAATAAACTGTGGAAAATTCTGAAAGAGATGGGAATACCAGACCACCTGACATGCCTCTTCAGAAACCTATATTCAGGTCAGGAAGCAACAGTTAGAACTGGACATGGAACAACAGACTGGTTCCAAATAGGAAAAGGAATACATCAAGGCTGTGTATTGTCACCCTGTTTATTTAACTTATATGCAGAGTACATCATGAGAAACGCTGGACTGGAAGAAACACAAGCTGGAATCAAGGTTGCCAGGAGAAATATCAAGAACCTCAGATATGCAGATGACACCACCCTTATGGCAGAAAGTGAGGAGGAACTCAAAAGCCTCTTGATGAAAGTGAAAGTGGAGAGTGAAAAAGTTGGCTTAAAGTTCAACATTCAGAAAACGAAGATCATGGCATCTGGTCCCATCACTTCATGGGAAATAGATGGGGAAACAGTGGAAACAGTGTCAGACTTTATTTTTCTGGGCTCCAAAATCACTGCAGATGGTGAGTGGAGCCATGAAATTAAAAGAAGGAAATTAAATAAGTTTCCTTGAAAGGAAAGTTATGACCAACCTAGATAGCATATTCAAAAGCAGAGACATTACTTTGCCAACAAAGATCCACCTAGTCAAGGCTATGGTTTTTCCTGTGGTCATGTATGGATGTGAGAGTTGGACTGTGAAGAAAGCTGAGCACCAAAGAATTGATGCTTTTGAACAGTGGTGTTGGAGAAGACTCTTAAGAGTCCCTTGGGCTGCAAGGAGATCCAACCAGTCCATTCTAAAAGAGATCAGCCCTGGGTGTTCTTTGGAAGGACAGATGCTAAAGCTGAAACTCCAGTACTTTGGCCACCTCATGGGAAGAGTTAACTCATTGGAAAAGACCCTGATGCTGGGAAATATTGAAGGCAGGAGGAGAAGGGGACGACAGAGGATGAGATGGCTGGATGGCATCACTGACTCGATGGATGTGAGTCTGAGTGAACCCCGGGAGTTGGTGATGGACAGGGAGGCCTGACGTGCTGCAATTCATGGGGTCGCAAAGAGTCAGACACTACTGAGCAACTGAACTGAACTGAATACTCCACTGTGTATATGTACCACAGCTTTCTTATCCATTCATCTGCTGATGGACATCTAGGTTGCTTCCATGTCCTGGCTATTATAAACAGTGCTGCGATGAACATTGGGCTACACTTGTCTCTTTCAATTCTGGTGTCCTCGGTGTGTATCCCCACAATGGGATTGCTGGGTCGTATGGCAGTTCTATTTCCAGTTTTTTAAGGAATCTCCACACTGTTCTCCATAGTGGCTGTACTAGTTTGCATTCCCAGCAACAGTGTAAGAGGGTTCCCGTTTCTCCACACCCTCTCCAGCATTTATTGCTTGTAGACTTTTGGATGGCAGCCATTCTGACTGGCGTGAAATGGTACCTCATTGTGGTTTTGATTTGCATTTCTCTGATAATGAGTGATGTTGAGCATCTTTTCATGTGTTTGTTAGCCATCTGTATGTCTTCTTTGGAGAAATGTCTACTTAGTCCTTTGGCCCATTTTTTGATTGGGTCGTTTATTTTTCTGGAATTGAGCTGCAGGAGTTCCCTGTATATTTTTGAGATTAGTTGTTTGTCATTTGCTTCATTTGCTATTATTTTCTCCCATTCTGAAGGCTGTCTTTTCACCTTGCTTATAGTTTCTTTTGTTGTGCAGAAGCTTTGAATTTTAATTAGATCCCATTTGTTTATTTTTGCTTTTATTTCCAATATTCTGGGAGGTGGGTCATAGAGGATCCTGCTGTGATGTATGTCGGAGAGTGTTTTGCCTATGTTCTCCTCTAAGAGTTTATGTTTAGATCTTTAATCCATTTTGAGTTTATTTTTGTGTATGGTGTTAGAAAGTGTTCTAGTTTCGTTCTTTTACAAGTGCTGACCCGTTTTCCCAGCACCGCCTGCTAAAGAGATTGTCTTTTCTCCACTGTATATTCTTGCCTCCTTTGTCAAAGATAAGGTGTCCATAGGTGCGTGGGTTTATCTCTGGGCTTTCTATTTTGTTCCATTGATCTATATTTCTGTCTTTGTGCCAGTACCATACTGTCTTGATGACTGTAGCTTTGTAGTAGAGCCTGAAGTCAGGCAGGTTGATTCCTCCAGTTCCATTCTTCTTTCTCAAGATTGCTTTGGCTATTCAAGCTTTTTTGTATTTCCATACAAATTGTGAAATTATTTGTTCCAGCTCTGTGAAAAATACCGTTGGTAGCTTGATAAGGATTGCATTGAATTTATAGATTACTTTGGGTACTATACTCATTTTCACTATATTGATTCTTCCAATCCATGAACATGGTATATTTCTCCATCTATTACTGTCTTCTTTGATTTCTTTCATCAGTGTTTTATAGTCTTCTGTATATAGGTCTTTAGTTTCTTTAGGTAGATATATTCCTAAGTATTTTATTCTTTTCGTTGCAATGGTGAATGGAATTGTTTCCTTAATTTCTCTTTCTATTTTCTCATTATTAGTGTATAGGAATGCAAGGGATTTCTGTGTGCTGATTTTATATCCTGCAACTTTACTATATTCATTGATTAGCTCTAGTAATTTTCTGGTGGAGTCTTTAGGGTTTTCTATGTAGAGGATCACGTTATCTGCAAACAGTGAGAGTTTTACTCTGTCTTTTCCAATTTGGATTCCTTTTATTTCTTTTTCTGCTCTGATTGCTGTGGCCAAAACTTCCAAAACTATGTTGAATAGTAGTGGTGAGAGTGGAGAGAGAACCCTTTTCTTATTCCTGACTTTAGGGGGCATGCTTTCAATTTTTCACCATTGAAGATAATGTTTGCTGTGGGTTTGTCATATATAGCTTTTATTATGTTGAGGTATGTTCCTCCTATTCCTGCTTTCTGGAGATTTTTATCATCAGTGGATGTTGAATTTTATCAAAGACTTTTCTGCATCTATTGAGATAATCATATGGCTTTTATTTTTCAATTTGTTAGTGTGGTGTATTACATTTATTGATTTGTGGATATTGAAGAATCCTTGCATCCCTGGGATAAAGCCCACTTGGTCATGGTGTATGATCTTTTTTTTTTTTTTTCAAATTTGATCTTTTTAATGTGTTGTTGAATTCTGATTGCTAGAATTTTATTAAGATTTTTGCATCTATGTTCATCAGTGATATCGGCCTGTAGTTTTCTTGTTTTGTGGCATCTTTATCACGTTTTGGTATTAGGGTGATGGTGGCTTCATAGAATGAGTTTGGAAGTTTACCTTCCTCTGCAATTTTCTGGAAGAGTTTGAGTAGGATAGGTGTCAGCTCTTCTCTAAACTTTTGGTAGAATTCAGCTGTGAAGCCGTCTGGACCTGGGTTTTTATTTGCTGGAAGATTTCTTTTTTTTTTTTTTTTTGTAGATATTCTTTTCTTTCTTTTTTTTTTTTTTTATTGTTCCAATTTTATTTTATTTTTAAACTTTACATACAGTTTCAATTCCCGTGCTTGTGATGGATCTGTTAAGATTTTCTATTTCTTCCTGGTTCAGTTTTGGAAAGTTGTATTTTTCTAAGAATTTGTCCATTTCTTCCACGTTGTCCATTTTATTGGCATATAATTGTTGATAGTAGTCTCTTATGATCCTTTGTATTTCTGAGTTGTCTGTTGTGATCCCTCCATTTTCATTTCTAATTTTATTGATCTGATTTTTCTCCCTTTGTTTCTTGATGAGTCTGGCTAATGGTTTGTCAATTTTATTTATCCTTTCAAAGAACCAGCTTTTGGCTTTGTTGATTTTTGCTATGTTCTCCTTTGTTTCTTTGCATTTATTTCTGCCCTAATTTTTAGATTTCTTTCCTTCTACTAACCCTGGGGTTCTTCATTTCTTCCTTTTCTAGTTGCTTTAGGTGTGCTGCTGCTGCTAAGTTGCTTCCGTGTCTGACGCCGTGTGACCCAATAGATGGCAGCCCACGAGGCTTCCCTGTCCCTGGGGTTCTCCAGGCAAGAACACTGGAGCGGGTTGCCATTTCCTTCTCCGATGCATGAAAGTGAAAAGTGAAAGTGAAGTCGCTCAGTCATCTCCGACTCTAACGACCCCATGGACTGCAGCCCACCAGGCTCCTCTGTCCATGGGATTCTCCAGGCAAAAGTACTGGAGTGGTGTATCCTTTAGGTATAGAGTTAGGTTATTTATTTTACTTTTTTCTTGTTTCTTGAGGTATGCCTATATTGCTATGAACTTTACCCTTAGCACTGCTTTTACAGTGTGTCACAGGTTTTGGGTTGCTGTGTTTTCATTTTCATTTTCATTCATTTCTATGCATATTTTGATTTCTTTTTTGATTTCTTCTGTGATTAGTTGGTTATTCAGCAGCGTGTTGTTCAGCCTACATATGTTGCAATTTTTAATATTATTTCTCCTGTAATTGAGATCTAATCTTACTACATTTTGGTCAGAAAAGATGCTTGGAATGATTTCAATTTTTTGAATTTACCAAGGCTAGATTTATGGCCCAGGATGTCCTCTATCCTGGAGAAGGTTCCATGTGCACTTGAGAAAAAGGTGAAATTCATTTTTGGGGGGTGAAATGTCCTATAGATATCAATTAGATCTAATTAGTCTATTGTATCATTTAAAGTTTGTGTTTCCTTGTTAATTTTCTGTTTAGTTGATCTATCCATAGGTGTGAGTAGGGTATTAAAGTCTCCCACTATTATTGTATTATTGTTAATTTCCCCTTTCATACTTGTTAGCATTTGTCTTACGTATTGCAGTGCTCCTATGTTGGGTGCATATATATTTATAATTGTTACATCTTCTTCTTGGATTGATCCTTTGATCATTATGTAGTGTCCTTTTCTGTCTCTTTTACAGCCTTTGTTTTAAAGTCTATTTTATCTGATATGAGTATTGCTACTCCTGCTTTCTTTTGATCTCTATTTGCATGGAAAATCTTTTTCCAGCCCTTCACTTTCAGTCTGTATGTGTCCCCTGTTTTGAGGTGGGTCTCTTGTAGACAACATATGTAGGGGTCTTGTTTTTGTGTCCATTCAGTCAGTCTTTGTCTTTTGGTTGGGGCATTCAACCCATTTACGTTTAAGGTAATTATTGATAAGTATGATCCCGTTGCCATTTATTTTATTGTCTTGGGTTTGAGTTTATACACCGTTTTTGTGTCTCCTGTCTAGAGAATACCCTTTAGCATTTGTTGGAGAGCTGGTTTGGTGGTGCTGAATTCTCTCAACTTTTGCTTGTCTGTAAAGCTTTTGATTTCTCCTTCATATTTGAATGAGATCCTTGCTGCGTACAGTAACCTGGGCTGTAGGTTATTTTCTTTCATCACTTTAAGTATGTCTTGCCATTCCCTCCTGGCCTGAAGAGTTTCTATTGAAAGATCAGCTGTTATCCTTATGGGAATCCCCTTGTGTGTTATTTGTTGTTTTTCCGTTGCTGCTTTTAATATTTGTTCTTTGTATTTGATCTTTGTTGATTTGATTAATATGTGTCTTGGGGTATTTCACCTTGGGTTTATCCTGTTTGGGACTCTCTGGGTTTCTTGGACTTGGTTGATTATTTCCTTCCCCATTTTAGGGAAGTTTTCAACTATTATCTCCTCAAGTATTTTCTCATGGTCTTTCTTTTTGTCTTCTTCTTCTGGGACTCCTATGATTTGAATGTTGTGGTGTTTAACACTGTCCTGGAGGTGTCTGAGATTGCCCTCATTTCTTTTAATTCGTTTTTCTTTTTTCCTCTCTGATTCATTTATTTCTACCATTCTATCTTTTATTTCACTAATCCTATCTTCTACCTCCGTTATTCTACTACTTGTTGCCTCCAGAGTGTTTTTGATCTCATTTATTGTATTATTCATTATATATTGACTCTTTTTTATTTCTTCTAGGTCCTTGTTAAACCTTTCTTCCATTTTCTCAATCCTTGCCTCCAGGCTATTTATCTGTGATTCCATTTTGATTTTAAGATTTTGGATCACTTTCACAATCATTATTCGGAATTCTTTTTCAGGTAGATTCCCTATCTCTTCCTCTTTTGTTTGGTTTGGTGGGCATTTATCCTGTTCCTTTACCTGCTGGGTATTCCTCTGTCTCTTCATCTTGTTTATATTGCTGAGTTTGGGGTGGCCTTTCTGTATTCTGGCAGTTCGTGGAGTTCTCTTTATTATGGAGTTTCCTCACTGTGGGTGGGGTTTTATCGGTGGCTTGTCAAGGTTTCTTGGTTAGGGAAGCTTGTGTTGGTGTTCTGGTGGGTGGAGCTGGACTTCTTCTCCCTGGAGTGCAATGAAGTGTCTAGTAACGAGTTATGAGATGTCAATGGATTTGCAGTAACTTTGGGCAGCCTGTATGTTGAAGCTCAGGGCTGTGTTCCTGTGTTGCTGGAGATTTTGTGTGGTATGTCTTGCTCTGGAACTTGTTGGCCCTTGGGTGGTGCTTGGTTTCAGTGTAGGTATGGAGGCATTTGATGAGCTCCTATCGCTTAATGTTCCCTGGAGTCAGGTGTTCTATGATGTTCTCAGGATTTGGACTTAAACCTCCTGCTTCTGGTTTTCAGTCTTATTTTTACAGTAGTCTCAAGACTTCTCCTTCTATACAGCACCGTTGATAAAACATCTAGGTTAAAGATGAAAAGTTTCTCCACAGTGGGGGACACCCAGAGAAGTTCACAGAGTTACATGGAGAAGAGAAGAGGGAGGAGGGAGTTAGAGGTGACCTGAATGAGATGAGGTGGAATCAAAAGAGGAGAGAGCAAGCTAGCCAGTAATCACTTCCTTATGTGCGCTCCACAGTCTGAACTGCTCAGAGATGTTCATGGATTTATACAGAGAAGAGAAGAGGGAGGAAGGAGACAGAAGTGGCCAGGAGGATAAAAGGGGGGAATGAAAAGGAGAGCGACAGATCCAGCCAGTAATCAGTTCCCAAAGTGTCCTCCACCATCTGGAATACACAGAGATTCAGAGAGTTGGGTAGAGAAGTGAAGGGGGAGGGAGGAGACAGAGGTGACCTAGTGGAGAGAAAGGAGAGTCCTAAGGGGGAGAGAGCAGTCAAGCCAGTAATCTCGCTCCCAAGTAAAAATAGGTACTGAAGATTGGGTTCTTAAAGGTACAAAATTGATAACAAATAAAAAAAAAAAAAAAAAAAGATTAAAATTCTAGAGTAGAGGTTAGATTCTCAAAAATACACTATTAAAGAGAAGAAGAAGAAGAAGAAGAAGAAGAAGAAAAAGTCACAAAAGTTATTAAAAAAATATATATATGAAGTTTGCTTTAAAAAATAGTCTTTTTTTTGAAAAGTAATAGTAGGTTATAAAAATGAAAACTAAAGGAGTAATAGAGGACTTAAAACTTTAAAAAAGTTTAAAAAAAAGACAAAAAAAAAGAAGAAGAAAGAAAAAAGAATGATCATAAAAAAGTAAAAATATATCTAGGACTTTCTCTGGTGTTGTTGTGGGCAGTGTGGGGTCAGTTCATTTTCGGATAGTTTCTTGGTCCGGCTTATATTTCTCAAGATCTATAGGCCTCTTCCTATGTAGTCGGTACTAACTACAGGGTTTTAATCTATTGCACCTGTCACTTCCAAGGCGGTTCCCTGGGTTTTAGCTTCTGTTTGCTGGTCTCTTCAGGGTCTGGTTTCCGCCCTGACACAAGGGGGCGGTAGTGGACACTTTTTTAGGCTCACCTGTTCAGTCGCACTGTGGGGAGGGAGGAACGCTGCAGACAAATAACACTGACGTGTGCTTGCAGTGTCTCCGCCACACTGGGCCTGCCCCATCATGGCGCGTGCACCCTCCCTGCCCACACAGCTCAGTCTCTAGATTACTCCACCTGGACCGTCCAAGGCTGGCCCTGGGCTGCATGTACCTCCCAGGTCTAAGCCGCTCAGGTTCAGGCACTCGGGTAGTCCTCAGAGGTGCAGACTCTATTGGGCCTGCGTTTTGTGCCCTTCCCAACTCTGAGCAGCTCGGGTGATGAGATGTTTGGCAAGCGCGGTCACTGCGACTTATCACCTCTCCCATGCGTGTCACTCGGTTTTCTGGGTATACAACCAGCGCACCTTCTCAGGCGGATGACTGTCCAGAATCTCAAGAAGTCTTAGTAAGCAAAGAAGCCTGCTTGCAGTTTGGTAGACAATGTCTCTCTGGGGTTGAGATTGCCCCCTTCCGGCTCTGGCTGCCTGTCACTGGAGGGGGAAGGTCTGCAGCCAGCTAGTTTTGTTCCGCCCTTTGTTCTGTGCACCGGCCTGGCAGTGTCTTAGGGCTTTTCGCGTGGTAGCTATCCCATAGTCTGGTTTGCTAACCCAAATTAGTTCGCTCTGATTATCCTTGGGGGCATTCAGGCCTGATCCTTAGTCTAAGCAATGCAGCCTGCGCCTCCCTGCCCAGCCCCCGCTTGCTAGTGGTGCGCAGGCGTCTGCGTTGCTTCTCCGCTGGGGGAGTTACCGTTGGGCTCGTAATCTGTGGGTTTTAATTATTTACTTATTTTTCCTCCCTATTATGTTGCCCTCTGTGCTTCCAAGGCTCGGCATAGATTTGGCAGTGAGAGTGTTTCCTGGTGTTTGGAAACTTCTCTCTTTTTAAGACTCCCTTCCCAGGATGGAGCTCCATCCCTCCCTCTTTTGTCTCTTTTTTTGTCTTTTATATTTTCCTACCTCCTTTCAAAGACAATAGGCTGCTTATCTGGGTGCCTGATGTTTTCTGCAGGCATTCAGAAGTTGTTTGGTGGATTTTACTCAGCGTTTAAATGTTCTTTTGATGAATTTGTGGGTGAGAAAATGATCTCCCTATCCTATTCCTCTGCCATCTTAGGACCGCCTCCAGTAACCAGTCTTTGGATAAAGGTCAGATGCTCCATGATGTACAACGAGGAGATTAATACCTGGGTATAATCATTTAACTAAGTCAGATGACCTGGGGTATACTGACCTTTATCTAATGAAAGCTCTTGACTTAAATTCTTGCTTGTGACCTTACTAATACCTGCTAGCTGTATTATTTTCTATGTCACTTGTTTCAGAAGATTGTTTCTGACATTACTAGATGTGTGACTGAGCCTGTGATAAAATGCTGATATGAAGTTCCTTATGAGATCAATGATTTTAATAACGTAACTCTAGATACGGGAAGAAGCAACAAGAGGGAATATTTTCCTGGACCAAGAGGCTAGTAAGAAAGGTATGGCCCAGAAACGTTTGCTACTTGCAAGACCTGGTCCAATAACAGCACAGTGTGGCCCGTCAATGGAATCTTCCCTAGACCTGGGAATGAGCCTTCCCAGCACCCTGGGACACAACAGCCATGAAATGCCCCCAAAGCATGGTCAAATATGTGGCTCTGAAGGGACCCTGCTGACTGGAAGTTGGCACTTGCCAGCTGCTTCTACAAAGATTTCATCATGACCACTGCAAGCTGCTGACCTTCAACACCCCTGAAAGGAGTTCAGGGTGGAGATCAGAAATAAGGCACTCTGTGCTATAGGAAAAACCCAGAAGAACTGGCCTTCAGAAACTCAGATGTTTTCAGGTAAAGATTTTATAAGCACAAATTCTTGCCTATTCTCGTACCTAGAGAAACAGTAACGTCATGAACCAATATCTCTTCCTGGTTCTCCTGGCTAGCCCCTGAGCAGCTTTTCTACTTCTATTAATCTTTGGACCATGTACCTTTAACTTTCTTGTTAAGTTTATTTCTTCTAGAATACAGCAAATCTCCATGTTGTAGTACGACAAGAATATTCCCTCACCAACACCCAGACAACACTGAAACAAGTCACCTTATCACTCCATGAACTCTCAGATCCCTCCACAAATGCACCCTGACAAAGAGCAAACAAAGGGAACCCAGAGCCCCAGTATGTTCCTGTTCAGCCTGAAGAAGTCAAAGCAGTCATTGCCCCTTTTCCTTTTAGACTGGGTTCCCAAAGGCCTGAGAAGTGAAATAGGTAGATAGGTAGGTATGAGCAGGGTATCAACAGGGGCCAAAGAATTGGCCCTAAAAATAAAGAGAGGGAGGAACGTGGTGACCCAGGGACTAAAGAGCAAATAAGACCAAGGAGGGTCTTGGAATAAGGAATGGAAAACCAGACCCTTATCGTCCTTCCCTCCTCCATGTTGTAACTATTAATGGATTTCAGGTCCTCCTGAACAGTGTAACCTGTCTCCCCTTCTACCCGACACAAGGAGAAGGTGTTTGCCTTACTCTTCCCCCAGCCCTGTATACATGCCTCATCCAATCAGCAAATGACCCTCAAACCCCCTATCCTACTTCTTGTATCCTGAATATAAAAGTGGACTAAGGACCCCTGTTCAATGTTGGATCTCCCTTGAGATGGCCTGCTGTTCTAACAACATCTCCCACTCTAATAAACTTTATTTCCCTCTCATTCTGTCTCATGTCTGGAAATTCTTTTCCAACCCATGCCTGGACCATGACATTTTTTTACTTTTCTGTGTTGTCATGACAGCACCTGGTTCTGACTGAACTGAACTTTATCTCAAACCTTGAGCTAACCAATGCTCACAGAGATGTCTTTCTTAAGTTATGTTAATGAACTATGCATTTGCTTGGAAATCTGCCTTTCTTCAAGATTCATGTCAATTGTGTTGTGGCCCAGGATGACTCAGCTTCTGCCAATGCTGTCTCAAAATGCATGTTGTGAGTGAGGCGTCTGGTGCAATTCTAAGTTTTGAGACATTTCCTTTCTCTCACCCCACTCCAGTACTCTTGCCTGGAGAATCCCATGGACAGAGAAGCTTGGTAGGCTGCAGTCCATGGGGTCCTTAAGTCGGATAGGACTGAGTGACTTCACTGTCTCTTTTCACTTTCATGCATTGGAGAAGGAAATGGCAACCCACTCCAGTGTTCTTGCCTGGAGAATCCCAGGGATGGGGGAGCCTGGTGGGCTGCCATCTATGGGGTCGCACAGAGTCGGACATGACTGAAGTGACTTAGCAGCAGTAGGTATATAGCTCCTTGCTAAAAACTAGCAAGGGGGGACTCTTTCTGTCTCCTTCTGATGTCAGTCAGAAGCTTTCTCTATCTCTCTTAAACTTTAATAAAACTTTGTTACACAAAAGCTCTGATCAATGAAGCCTTGTCACTGGCCCCGCAATGAATTCCTTTCTTCCAGAGGCCAATAATCCCAGTGTCATTCGCTCATAACAACAACCTTTCACTAGGTTGTTACCTAGTCCTGGTTTGAGTTCCTTGAGTCATACAGCAGATTCCCACTGGCTATCTATTTTATATATGGTAATGTATGTTTCCATCTTACTTTCTCCATACGCTCCCACAAGTCACAATCTGATCAAGAAATGGTTTTTTGTTGTTGCATAGACTAAGAGAAGATGACATTTCAAGACAGTGATTTTTTTCATTTGCAATCAGCTCATGAGGCACCCACTGACTGAGCTTTTTTATCTTTCCAATTTGCTTCAAATGCCAAATGACCACAGAATGGTCGACAATGAGCTCTTCAGCAACTTCTTGTGTAGTTGTAAGAGGATAAGCTTTGATGGTCCTCCCAATTGGTTGGTGTCATCTTCGGATGGCCAGCCACCGTCTCCCTCAACTTCAAGGCTCCCATCTCCTTTGCAAAACTTCTTGACCCACCACTGTACTCTATGCTCAATAGCAATTCCTGGGTCAAATGCGTTATTGATGTTGTGAGCTGTCTCTGCTGCTTTACTATCCATTTTGAACTCGAATAAGAAAATCACTCAGATTTACTTTTTGTCTAACAGCATTTCTCTAGTCTAAAATAAATATAAAATACACGGCAAGTAATGACATTAGCAAAAAATATAAAGTGAGAAGCATGCATTGAAATGATGTGTAATACAACCACATTTATTTAAGAATGTATTCCAATATAAACTGGCAAGTTCAACAATGGAAAACCACAATTACTTTTGCACCAACCTTAATACTTGAAGCTATTTCTCTAAAAGATGATCTATAGATTGCCATCAAACATGAGAAAATGCTCAAAATCACGAATTGTTAGGGAAATAAAAGCAACAGAGATAGTACTTCCCCATCATTTATGATGGCTCAAATGAAAGAGAAAAGAACATATATTAACTATTATGTGGAGAAAATGGAACAGTTTTGCACTGTTGGAAGGAAGCAAAGTGATACAGCCACTTAGAAAAGTCATATAAGATTTCCCTCAAAATGAGAAAAGATAACCATATGATACAATCAAACATCTGAATATATACTAAAAGAAAGAAAAAAGACAGTCTCTCTGAGATATTTGCATGCCCATTTACATAGCATGTTCTTCAACATAGCCCACGTGTTCCTAGGTGGATGAAGGGATAAACAAAAAGTTGTATATACATGTGATGGATTATTAGTCAGCCCTGAAAATGATAGAAATCCTGTCACATGCTGCAACATGATAAACCTTGAAGATTCTATGTTAAATGAAACGACCAGACACAAAAAGACAAATACTGTATGCTTTACTTATCTGGGCCATCTAAAGAAGTCACATGTGTGGTGACAGAAAGTAGAATGGTGACCGCCAGTGGTGAAGGTAAAGGGGAAACAGGGAGTTATTATTTAGGGGCATGGAGTTCCAGGTTTGCAAGATGATAGAGTTCTGGAGATCTGATACACAGTGAGGTGAGTATGCTAACACTACTGAACTACACTCAAAATTAGTTACAACAATTGATTTTTACATTAATAGGTAGAAACTTCTAAACTTTACTATAGGGTCAGCATCAAAACTCCAAAATGTTTTGTGTTGAAATGTGATGTGTTTATTTTCCACTGAAACACAATAAGCAAACGAGAGCTGTATCATGTATATTTTGGAGTTCAATGTCTACTTAACACTGAACTCCATTTATACACCAGAATTAGATGTGAACAAAGAACCAAGCATGTGTCAGCAGCTTGCAAAGCATTATACAGGATGAACCAAAAAACAAACTACTTCTAACATTGTATAATTCCCTTCACTACAGTCTGAAACATAGGTTTACATAGAGTAAAGCTAACTTACAGGGTTTTAAAAATGATTTTCTTGCACAGTATATAGGGCAATTTCTATTTCATCTAATATTTAACTTGCTTTCCTGGTTTATTTGAAAGTGAAAATTGATGTTGCTCTACTAAGAACCACTGACATTATACTGTTGGCACCATTAACTTGCACGTCTGATGAGAAATATACACTTGTATAAAAAGATTGCAGTTTTCTATTTCCTTTAGAAATTTAAATTAAGATGGTAGAAGACCCAAGATAATTCTGAAATTTCATGGAATGGAAAACAATAAAATGAAAGAGAGAGATAGGTGAGGGAAAGAGAGAGATTAGAAAGAAAGGAAAGGAAAAGAAAGAAGGAAGAAAGAAAGAAAGGGAGAAAAGGAGGAGGAGAGAGGAGACAAAAGAGAGGAAGAAAGGAAAATAGGAGATAGAATAATACAGCATGAAACAATCATAAGACATGTCATCTTGCTCCTGAAAACTAGGGGAACTTTTCAAAGACTTGCATCATTATATCAAGAGAATACAGTAATCTATGGAAGACTTAGAATTAATTTGGAGCCCAAATATGAGACAATGAGAACAAGAATAGGGTAGAGGCCTCTGAGTAGGTCCCAACTGAGCAACGGTGAGTGGCAGCCTGATGACAGGGTGTGAGCCCCTCCTCACGGTCCTCCAGAGCAAAGAGAGAAGATGGAGAGCTGTGACCAGAGAGGCAGGGCCCGTCCCGACCGACCCTACTAGGGACAGACCACCCTTGTGTCCAGAGGAGAACCTCCTGGTAGTGACCATGGGAGTGGATGACTCTTCCAAAAGAAGATGCCATAAGGAGGCCACTGGGTTCTGAGTCCAGACTGTGTGTTGAGTTCCATGGAGCATGACGATGAAGCTCTGAATATGCGGCTCAAGCTTAAGGGACCAGGCTCCCACGGAGTGTGAGAGAGAGCAAGGAACTATGCTCTCTACAAGAAAGTGCACCTTCCCTTTCCTCACCTGCTCTCAGCTGCAGCTACCAGGACCTTCGTCCTTATTCAGAGATGTCTGTGCTGACGAAGGATCACAAATGGGAAAGTGTCACCTGCCAGGCTGGGTGGTATAAAGTGTCAGTTGAAGTTTGGGTATCCACGCTGTCTCTCTAGGGCTCCCAGCCTCTGTCTGAGGGGAGAACCCAGGACAGGGAGCACTAGGAGCCTCTGAAGCAGGGGCACAGGTGCTCCCTGCTGCCTTGTTGGGTGGCAGCATCAGTGAACAGAAGGCAGAGGTGGAAGAACAGAAGGCACATGCAGGATCGTGGGCAACCATGGTCTTCCTAACTCTTAATTGGCTCTGGTGACCCAGGCCATCACCAGGAAAGGGGCAAGGCCAAGTGTCCTAGGCCCTCTTCTAGGTGGTCCAGGGAGATTGCTGAGCACATAATTACATAGATTTAGGAATGAAGGAAAAAGAGGCATCAGAGTTTGTGTCGTTTAATACCTGCACCAGAGGAAGTTGAACTTGGGACACGCATGCTGTTTCAAAGACTCTGCTAATCACTCTGCCCACTGTGCTTTTCAGATTTCAAGACTAAGGTCTTGGGTAACATGGGTCATTAGTTCTCTAGGGGGAATGAAGAAGCCTTATCTATCTTTATTTCTCACACTTGCAGTTTGTGGAGCATCATTGCTTCATAAACAGTAGAATGTAACACTGGATGAAAGAGTGGGTTAGATAAATGGGGATGAATTTTTCAAACCAAATCCAGTCCCTTCCATGAAGCCATCTTCTCTTGTTCTCAGGACACTGTCTCTTGGGCCATCATCCTTCACGTGGCTGTGTGTCTCTGCCCCAGTCTCCACAAGGCATCCTTCACGTCCTTGTTTCTCAGACTGTAGATGAGGGGGTTGAGCATGGGGATGACCAGGGTGTAGATGACAGAGACCACCTTGCCCTGCTCCATGGACTCCACAGCTCCTGGCTGAGCATACATAACAAAAAGGGTCCCATAAAAAAGGGACACGGCTGTCATGTGGGAGCCACAGGTGGAGAAGAGCTTGTGTCTCCCTCCTCTTGAGTGCATCCTCAGGATGGTCACTGTGATGTAGCCATAGGAGACGAGGACCACGAGTGTGGTGCCCACGATGATGAGGCCACAAATGCCAAACATGACCAGCTCATTGATGGTAGTGTCAGCACAGGCAAGCTTGAGCAGAGGCGGCACATCACAGAAGAAGTGGTCGATGTGCTTGGAGCTGCAGAACGGGAGAGTGAATGTGAAGCTGGCCTGCAGGATGGAGTTGAGGCAGCCTCCACAGTAGGAGACCAGCACCAGGCGGGCACACACTGAGGGGCACATGGTGATGGGGTAGTGTAGGGGGCTGCAGATGGCCACAAAGCGGTCATAGGCCATCATGGCCAGGAGTAATGCCTCTGTGGTGCCCAGTAGGGCAAAAAAGAAAAACTGGATGATACATCCCTCAAAGGTGATGACCTTGGAGGAGGAGAGGAAGTTGACCAGGGCCTTGGGGGTGATGACAGATGAGTAACACAGGTCCACAAAGGAGAGGTTCTTAAGGAAGAAGTACATTGGGGAGTGCAGACGGGCATCCAGGGTGATGACCACCATCATGGTGATGTTCCCCAGGACAGCCACCACATACAGGGCCAGGAACAGAGCAAAGAGCAGGGCCAGGGTCTGTGGACCACCCTCAAACCCATCCAGCACAAACTCCTGCAAAGACATCACCAAGAGGTTTCCATTGCCTTGAGGTGACATGGCTCTCAGCTGAGCAACAAGCGGCAGACAGCAGAGAGCAGGTGAGACGCAGTGAGAGGGAGCAGGTCAAAGTCACAAGGGGACACTCTCTTGGAAAACAGAAGCACTTCAAGGCCTTACGGTCCACTGACCAACAGACCACCAGCTGGTCTGTTCATCTCCTGATGAACTCAGACTGACCTGAAATGGCAAACATTTCCTCTCATTTACTAATATCTAAGTGTGCTTGGAGGATTTCCTTGGTGGCTGAGAGGTAAAGACTGCCTGCAATGCAGGAGACTCAGGTTCAATCCCTGGGTTGGGAAGATCCCCTGGAGAAGAAATGGCAACCCACTCCAGTATTCTTACCTGGGAGAACTCATGGACAGAGGAGCTTGGAGATTTACAGTCATGGGGTCACAAAGAGTCACACACAACCAAGCGACTAAACGGCAACAAAGTATGCTTGAAACACTGACTCTGCGGGAGACTCCGAGTGTTTGCTGTGAGATGGTTCCAGGGTCACGTCAGCTGAGAGTCTGCTGTGTAAGAATGCTTTCCATCTCCTTGTCCTTGCTTTAAAGGACATGTTCTCCCTTCCCATGGGTTTGATCCTGAGCTGTGCCATTTCTGAACCTTCTCTGGTATCTTATCCTGCATTTTTGCCCCTGAAGGAAATGGCGCCCGACTCCAGTACTCTTGCCTGGAAAATGCTATGGATGGAGGAGCCTGGTAGGCTGTAGTCGATGGGGTTGCAGAGTCAGACGTGACTGAGTGACTTCACTTTCCCTTTTTTTTTTACTCATTCTTTAATTTCAGAAAGTGTTAAACACGTCTTGCCATCAGGATGTTACTCAATGATAGTTCTATCCCCAGGCTAATCTACAAGCATATCAGGGCCCTGCCATCACCAGGCTAGTGTGGTGCTTTGCCTGTCTCTCCTGCAGGCCCTGAGATTTAACTTGGCATCTTTGTCACTGAGCTGGGACCTTGATGGCAATCATTGTTAGAGATCTCTGCATCTTTGATATTTTAAAGGTTCTTTCTTGCAATGTCCAGATACTGGACAATCTGTGCACAGGGGACAGCCCAGCTCTATGGCCACAGACCCAGCAAGACAGACACTTTCACACATTCAGCACATGGGTATGTCATCTCTCTGTCCTTACTCCATGCATCTGGCTCCTTGGCACACCACGAGGGCTTGATTACTTTGAACAATGGGAACCATTAACATTGGTGGCTCAGACAGTAAGGAATCTGCCTGCAATGTAGGAGACCTGCGTACAATCCCTGGTTCAGGAAGATCCCCTGGAGGAGGGAATGGCTACCCACTCCAGCATTCTTGCCTGGAGAATTCCATGGACAGAGGAGCCTGGCAGGCTACAGTCTATGGGGTCACAAAGAGTCAGACACGACTCAGCGACTGATACTTTCACTTTCAACACTGTCACATCTGCACCCTTTGGATCTTCCATAAGGTGCTTCTTCCTGTCCCTGTCACAGCCTAGCACTTTCCTGAGCAGAGCTGACCACTACACTCAAGTGGGACATGGGAACCAGCTCCGTAATGGCCAGACGAATTCTTGGGGGAAGATCTATCCTAAATGAGAAGGAGTGGTGAAGGAAGATGGATACAGAGCCATAGTGCCTCCTAGGAAGACAAAGAGGATTAGTAAGAGGGTGGAAGACAATTTTAGAGCTCTTTCATGTTTTCTAGAGGTCATACCTGCAGCATCACAGTGCTAGCCTGGGAGTGGGGGTGTGTGGGCAGAGGATGGGTGGTCAGTGGTGCCTATAGAGGACTGATGATCCTGAAGTTCCCTCAACCTTAAGTTTTCTTAGAAGGTGGTCTGAGAGAGTTCATTCTTTCCAACAAAACAGAACGTAGATGACCATGTAGGTTGTCCAGTTTTCCTCTTCTGGCAGACTTGACTCCAACTCTCACATGATGGCAGAGGGGACAGTCTCCCCTGGATGCTCAGGCAGGGTTTAATATAATATGTGTTTGAAGCTGGTGCTAAGAGCAGAGTTGGTGGTCTGCCTTACACTCCATGGTCACCGACCCTTGCCTCCCACCTCTGTCCCGTGCGAACAGTCGCAGTCATCATGGCCAAACTTTTGCTGTCCATTCTGTTCACTCATGGCCATACACACAATAGATTCACTGTGACCACAGTGACCATCTTCTCCCCACCACCCCAGGCCAGCTGTCTTGCTTCTATGTCCCCTGGGGTTTCTGTTCTGTTTCCAGGACAGTTTGTCCACCTCAGGGGCCTTTGACCATCACAACAGTGACTCCTAGGATGTCTGAGGAAGCCCATGAGTAGAGATTGACATGTTTACCTCAGAAACCGAGCTTGGTTTCTGAGAAAACAAACTCACACATTGCCTTGAGTTATTGAAATGACTCAATGGGCTTATGGTTGCTGCTTCAGTAAACCTACTTGTGAGCTGAGCCTGAGATGTACCTTCCCAGATAAAGCAAAAAGTCTACTGATGTCTGTAAGCCTCCATTTGTATTAACTACACTTGAGTCCTTCAGGTAAACTTGTTGCTCCTACAGCACCAGCATCACCTGGAGATTGTCAGAAATATAGAATCTCAGGCATTAGATTAAAGCCTGCATTTATATGAGACCCCTTATTATTTCTACTTGCTTTAAATTTCGGACCTCTGCCATAACTGACCCCGGCTCATAGTAGTAGGTGGGTGGGGGGAGAGTGTTGATCAGGCTTCAGGCTCTCAGGACTCATCTATCAGTGATGCTGACCCACACCCTGCTAAGTGATGATGTCAGAAGGGGCATGACTCACCAAGGACCTTTTGCTCCCAGGGTTGACAGGGCTCCTGACCCAAGGGTGTGCTGATGATAATGAGTTGGTACAGAGGACTCTCCAGCCTGTTCAGGTATAGCTTTCTGTGCAATGAAGTGTGATTGGAAAGGTTTCAGAGGAAGGCACCTGGGGTCACAGTGAGAGGCAGGCCAGGTACTCCAAGTTGATGCAGGAAACACTCGGGTCTTTAGTCTTGGTACAAGTAGGAAGTGGGGTGGACTCAACTCACCTGTTCCTCCTTGTCCTGTCCCCTGAGCTGGCTAGTATTCATGGCATCTGCATCTTTAGGTCACTCTACTGGGAAGATGCTCTCCGTGTGGTGCAGCTGGGACTCTTGGCCTCAAATGACCAATTAGCTGTTACTTGGCCTCTAAGTGCACTGGGACTCCCAACTCCCCGGATCCCAGGAAGATGCAGTCCTGTGGCCAAACTTCCTCTGATACCTCTCAGCCCAAACAGAGGAGACAGGAAGCCCGATCTCCCTCCAGGAGTACTGGGGTTCATCCAATGGGAAGCAAGTTAACTTAGAGCGACCCAGTGGCCCTCTTTGGAAAGGCTTCCCCAGGACTGCAGGTGTGTCCTCCTGGCCCACAGCCTGCCTTCTTCCTCTGCTTCATCCTGGTATGTTGGTGTGATGAAGGGTGATGTGCAGGACCCGGTGCCTGTGGAAATGACACAGCCCTCTCTAAGTCATACTGTGGCCCTTCCTTCAGTGCAGGTTGAGTAAATGTGTCTGTAAAAACAAAACATTTAAATCCTGGACAGAATCCCAAACCAAAGTATAAAGGTGATATGTGTGTAACACTAAAATATAGAAAGTATGAAAGTAAAAAGCAGAAAAAGTAGTATCATAAATATTCTAAAAATAAGAAGAAGGCAGCTCTATCTCAATAATCATTAGACAAAAAGGATTTCAGGAGAAAAAATTCTTATAAAGGGATGTTTATTAAGGAAAATGTTCAATCCAAGTGCATATCTGGAAAGTTTAAATTTTATGTGACTAATATGTTAAAAATATACATAGTAGAAACTGACAGAGTTAAGAAGAAATGAAAAACATCCATCATGGTTGATATTCATCTCATTCAATAACTAACAAAAGAAACAGAAAAGTTGTAGTCACATGTTAGAATTGGTTCAAAATATTAGCTAAACGGACCTACTGGGCATAGATAGAACATTGTAATCACAACTGCAGAATATAAATTCTCTTGAAACTCATAAAATATCACTGAACTAAGGTTTTTTTTTTCTTTAATGAATTATTAAAAGGAGGTCATGCTCACTGTTGTTAAGTTGCTCAGTCATGTCCGAATCTTTTGTGACCCCAGGAACTGTAGCCCCCTCTGCTCCTCTGTCCACTGGATTTCCCAGGCAAGAATACTGGAGTGGGTTGCCATTTCTTTGTCCAGGGGATCTTCCTGATCCAGAGATCAAATCCACGTCTCCTACATTGCAGGCAGGTTCTTTACCATTGAGCCACCTGGGAAGCCCCATGCTGCATTAGGTGGGCCCCACATCCAAAGAGGAGAAGGCAACGGTGCCCCACTCCAGTACTCTTGCCTGGAAAATCCCATGGATGGAGGAGCCTGGTGGGCTGCAGTCCATGGGTTCGCTAAGAGTCGGACACGACTGACCGATTTCACTTTCACTTTTCACTTGCATGCATGGAGAAGGAAATGGCAATCCACTCCAGTGTTCTTGCCTGGAGAATCCCAGGGACCGGGGAGCCTGGTGGGCTGCCGTCTATGGGGTGGCCCAGAGTCGGACATGACTGAAGTGGCTTAGCAGCAGCAGCAGCAGCACATCCAAAGACTGGTGTCCTTCTAAGAAGAGGAAATGATACAGAGACAAGACCCAGGGTGGTGGGCATGTAAAGATGGGACAGAGTTTGGAGTGATGCAGCAGCAGGGGAAGAGTGCCAAGGAGTCTCCAGAAGCCAGGTAGAGGCAAGGAAGAATGTTTTCCTAGAGATTTGTTAATTAGTGTGGTGGTCCTGGTGACTGACACAGGAGGGTAGTAAGGGAGCTTGCTTTCACCTGGCAAGGTCAGCAATATATACCTTCATTTCCCTACCTTAGGAGTATGCCCTCTGTCCAACTTTATGTCAAAATGTACTCTGTATAGATCTTGATCACCTTTCCCAAACCTTCCATTTTCTAGTTTAGTTATTTAAATTGCTTTAAACATGAAAATATAGCCTAACTGCTTGCGAACACATCTTTAGAAAGACACTAATTTACTCACTTTTTCTTTGTTTTTTTCAATAAAGTATGTTATGTAATGGATCTTCCCGCCCCCCGCCCCCACCCTACCTCTAATGTGTATATCTAGATGTGGATTCATGAATCAAAAGACGCATAAGACTCTTTTTTTCCCCCTCAGCTGAGGACTCCCAGGTGTTCAAGGTGGGTTTAAAAATGGACATGAGTTTGAGCAAGCTTCAGGAGTTGGTGATGGACAGCGAACCCTGGGGTGTTGCAGTCCATGGGGTTGCAAAGAGTCTGACATGACTGAGAGACTGAACTGAACTGAACTGAATGAATCACAACCAGTAGTAGGAGTCTGTTTTCCTCATCCTTTCTTATTCTGATAGTGTGTTAAATCTATGCCTTTTATTTTCATTTGGGTTTCCTACTGCCAATGAGTTCTTATAAGTTTTCAAAGTATTTTTAGGTAGTCGAATTTAGTTATTTTTCTATTAGATATTTGACAACACTGCAGTTTCGATTGGGATGTCAGTAAAAGAAATCTTCATTTTTTCAGGTTCTTTTCCTCCTCCTCCTGCCTCTCACCCTCCCCATCCTCCTTCTTTTTTTCCAAGTCCTTTGGACATGCTTTGACATGGTGCGTTCTATTTTCAATCAATTTGTTCATTATGTAAAAGCTGAATCAAGAATAGATAGCTGTAAAGCAATTATCCTCCAATTAAAAATAAGTAAATTAAGAAAAAGAATGAATAGCATTGACTTATAGAGCCATGATAATGATTACCTTTGGAGAACAAGATTTGGGAGTGGGCAAAACGACAGTGACATTTAGGTAAAAATATTTATCTATCTTGGATTGTGGTGAATTCCATGAGTAGGTATGATGCGGTGATTTTTTTCTATAAATATATAAACATAAAATACACACATGAATACTTCATTTTTCCTATCCTAGATGAGAAATGTGAATGCTATGACTGGAGTTCAAGGCAATGTTATCCATGCCCTTAGGGTGGTTGAACAGGAGCCCAAGAGAGCTTCTGCCCTAACAGGAACGAAGATTTTTCATTAGACCCCACCTCTCTCTTCTGTGAGAGATACTGTTTGTCAAATCTGAGTCATTCAAGCCCAAACTATTTCTACTGACATCAAACTCACAAGGGGTGGCACTTTGGGCATGTATTTAAATTAATATTTTAATTGTTATTGCTATTTAAAACTAGGTCATTCATATTTGGTTGAGGTGAAATACCAAGGAACAAAGTTTAAAGATTTAATTTCTCTTTGGAATGATCAGTTATCAGGCCACAATGAATATTTATCCATCAATTGTCTCTTCTATACCAGCCATTATCTAAGTTGTTTTATTTATGTCCGTTATCTCAGGTGAGTCTTGCCATAAATAATTTTTAAGGTTCAGTATAGTTGATGTTGCTACATGAAGAGTTTTTAAGTTGCAGTATAGTTGGTGGCTGTTTCAAGATGATGGAGTAGAAGGATGTGCTAAAATTACAGCTCACTGCTGAACAACCGTCAACAGGAGAATGTTGGATCTCACCAAAAACAGATACCCCACACCCAAGGGCAAAGGAGAAGCTCCAGCAAGATGGTAGGAGGGGCAAAATACGTTTAGAATCAAACCCCATAACCCCCAGAGACGCTCGGATGGCTCAAACCTTGTGCACACCAGGACCCAGAGACCCCATAGAGACTGAGACAGAACTGTGTTTGAATGTCTCGGGTGGAGGTATGGATCAGCAGTGGCCTGCTTCAGGGGCAGGGGTTCTGGGTGCAACAGACCTGGGTAGGGCATAAGTCTTCTTGGAGGAGGTCGCTATTAACCCACATTAGAGCCACCAGAACTTAAACAGGACTGGGAAAGCAGACTCCTGTAGGGCACAAACAAAACCCTGTGCACACCAGGACCCAGGAGAAAGGAGCAGTGATGCCACAAGAGAGTGACCCAGACCTGCCTGTAAGTGTTCAAGAGTCTCCAGTGAAGGCGTGGGTTGTCAGTGGCCTGCTGCAGGGTCAGAGGCATTGAGTGTGGCAATGCGCACAAGACCTTTTGAAGGAGGTCGCCATTATCTTCATTAACTCCACCATTTGGCCTCAGGTCAAACACCTGAGGTGTTTGGCCTCAGGTCAAACACCAGGAAGGGAACACATCCACTTCCATCAATAGAAAATTGGATTAAAGATCTACTGAGCATGGCCCCGCCCATCAGGACAAAACCCAGTTCTCCCTCAGGCAGTCTCTCCCATCAGGAAGCTTCCATAAGCCTCTTGTCCTTCTCCTTCAGAGGGCAGACAGATGAAAGCCACAATCACAGGGTTCTGAGAAAACATGGTCCACTGGGGAAGGGACTGGGAAAGCACTTCAGTACTCATGCCTTGAGAACTCTATGAACGGTATGAAAAGGCAAAAGGATGGGACACTGAAAGATGAACTCTCCAGGTCGGAAGGTGCCCAATATGCTACTGGAGATCAGTGGAGAAATAATTCCAGAAAGAATGAAAAGATGAAGCCAAAGCAAAACAGAACACCCAGTTGTGGATGTAATGGTGACGGAAGTGAAGTCTGATGCTGTAAAGGGCAATATTGCATAGGAACCTGGGAAGTTAGGTCCATTAATCAAGGTAAATTAAAAGTGGTCAAACAGAAGATGGCAAGAGTGAACATCAACATTTTAGGAATCAGTGAACTAAAATGGACTGGAATGGGTGAATTTAACTCAGATGACCATTATATCTATTACTGTGGGCAAGAATCCCTTAGAAGAAATGGAGTAGCCATCATAGTCAAATAAAGAGTCTGAAATTCAGTACTTGGATGCAATCTCAGAAACGACAGAAAGATCTCTGTTAGTTTCCAAGGCAAACCATTCATTAACACAGTAATCCAAGTCTATGCCCCAACCAGTAATGCTGACGAGGCTGAAGTAGAGAGCTTCTATGAAGACCTACAAGACCTTCTAGAACTAACAGCCAAAATAGGTGTCCTTTTCATTAAAGGGGACTGGAATGCAAAATTAGGATGTCAAGAGATACCTAGAGTAACAGGCAAATTTGGCCTTGGAGTACAGAATGAAGCAGGGCAAAGGCTAGTAGAGTTTTGCCAAAGAACGCACTGGTCATGGCAAACACCCTCTTCCAACAACACAAGAGAAGACTCTACACATGGACATCACCAGATGGTCAGTACTGAAATCAGATTGATTATATTCTTTGCAGCCAAATATGGAGAATCTCTATACAGCCAGCAAAAGGAACACCAAGAGCTGACTGTGTCTCAGGACATGAACTCATTGCCAAATTCAGACTTAAATCGAAGAAAGTAGGGAAAACCTCCAGACTATTTGGGTATCACCTAAATCAAATCCCTTACAATTATACAGTGGAAGTGACAAATAGATTGAAGGGATGAGATCTGATAGAGTGCCTGAAGGACGGAGGTTTGTGACACTGTAGAAGAGGCAGTCACCAAAATAATCCCCAAGAAAAAGAAATGCAAAAAGACAAAATGGTTGTCTGAGGAGGCCTTACAAATATCTGTGAAAAGAAGAAAGGCTAAAGGCAAAGGAGAAAAGGAAAGATATACCCACTTGAATGTAGAGTTCCTAAGAATAGCAAGGAGAGATCAGAAAGCCTTCCTCAGTGATCAATGCAAAGAAATAGGGGGTAACAATAGAATGGAAAAGACTAGAGATCTCTTCAAGGAAATTAGAGATACCAAGGGACCATTTCATGCAAAGATGGGCTCATTAAAGGACGGAAATGGTATGAACCTAACAGAAGCAGAAGATATTAAGAAGAGGTGGCAAGCATATACAGAAGAACTACACAAAAAAGATCTTCATGACGCAGATAATCACGATGGTGTGATCACTCATGTAGAGCCAGACATCATGGAATGCAAAGTCAAGTGGGCCTTAGGATACATCATTAGGAACAAAGCTAGTGGAGGTGATGGAAATCCAGTTGAGTTATTTCAAATCCTTAAAGATGATGCTGTGAAAATGCTGTACTCAATGTGTCAGCAAATTTGGAAAACTCAGCAGTGGCCACAGGACTGGAAAAGGTCAGTTTTAATTCCCACCCCAAAGAACGCTAATGCTGAAAAATGTTCTAACTACTACACAATTGCCCTCATCTCACACGCTAGCAAAGTAACGCTCAAAATTCTCCAAGCCAGGCTTCAACTGTTCGTGAACTGTGAACCTGTAGATGTTCAAGCTGGATTTAGAAAAGGCAGAGGAACCATAGATCAAATTGCCAACTTGTGTTGGATCATCAAAAAAACAATAGAGTTCCGGAAAAGCATCTACTTCTGCTTTATTGACTACGCCAAATCCTTTGACTGTGTGGATCACACAAACTGTGGAAAATTCTTAGAGACATGGGAACACCAGGCCACCTGATCTGTCGCTTGAGAAATGTGTATCTAAGTCAAGAAGCAACGTTTAGAACCAGACATGGAATAATGGACTGGTTCCATACAGGTCAGGAAGCAACAGTTAGAACTGGACATGGAACAACAGACTGGTTCCAAATAGGAAAAGGAGTTCGTCAAGGCTGTATATTGTCACCCTGTTTATTTAACTTACATGCAGAGTACATCATGAGAAACGCTGGACTGGAAGAAACACAAGCTGGAATCAAGATTGCCGGGAGAAATATCAATAACCTCAGATATGCAGATAACATCACCCTTGAAAGGTTGTTGTTGAATCACGCGAATACACTGGGATTCTTGGCCCCCGGAGGGGAAGAATTCAATCCGGGGCCAGAGACAAGGCCTGATCGCTCAGAGCTTTTGTGTAATAAAGTTTTATTAAAGTATAAAGGAGATAGAGAAAGCTTCTGACATAGGCATCAGAAGGGGGTAGAAAGAGTACCCCCTTGCTAGTGTTAACAATGAAGTTATATAATCCAAAGAATATCTGGAGGTTGTAAAGACCTCATCAGACCTACTCCAGTAATTTACATTTTAAGATAACACTGTCCTCAGGCAAAATACATCCTTGTAAAGACCAGGTCTACTCCCATAATTAACATTTTAAGATAACAGAAGGTTGAATCCAAAGACTGTCCTTAGGCAGGATACATTATTGTTATATAATCCTAAGGAATGTGGAGAAAGAAAAAAAGTTTGTCCTTTCTTCCTCCTTGAGAATTCCAGACCCCTCTCTCCTTGGGGACCCCTAGACTCCCTATCAACCTGCCTAGGAACTGACTCTCTCACCCTTATGGCAGAAAGTGAAGAGGAACTCAAAAGCCTCTTGATGAAAGTGAAAGTGGAGAGTGAAAAAGTTGGCTTAAAGCTCAACGTTCAGAAAACGAAGATCATGGCATCCGATCCCACCACTTCATGGGAAATAGTGGGGAAACAGTGGAAACAGTGTCAGACTTTATTTTTCTGGGCTCCAAAATCACTACAGATGGTGACTGCAGCCAGGAAATTAAAAGACGCTTACTCCTTGGAAGGAAAGTTATGACCATCCTAGATAGCATATTCAAAAGCAGAGACATTACTTTGCCAACAAAGGTTCGTCTAGTCAAGGCTATGGTTTTTCCTGTAGTCATGTATGGATGTGAGAGTTGGACTGTGAAGAAAGCTGAGGGCCAAAGAATTGATGCTTTTGAACTGTGGTGTTGGAGAAGACTCTTGAGAGTCCCTTGGACTGCAAGGAGATCCAACCAGTCCATTCTGAAGGAGATTAGCCCTGGGATTTCTTTGGAAGGAATGATGCTAAAGCTGAAACTCCAGTACTTTGGCTACCTCATGGGAAGAGTTGATTCATTGGAAAAGACCCTGATGCTGGGAGGGATTGGGGCAGGAGGAGAAGGGGACGGCAGAGGATGAGATGGCTGGATGGCATCACTGACTTGATGGACGTGAGTCTGAGTGAACTCCAGGAGTTGGTGATGGACGGGGAGGCCTGGCATGCTGTGATTCATGGGGTCGCAAAGAGTCGGACACGACTGAGCGACTGATCTGATCTGATCTGATCCATACTGGGAAAAAAGTACATCAAGGCTGTATATAGTGACCCTGCTTATTTAACTTATATGCAGAGTACACCATGAGAAATGTTTGGTTGGATGAAGCAGAAGTGGAATCAAGATTGCCAGGAGAAATATCAATAAACTCAGATATGCAGATGACACCACCTTTATGTAAGAAAGCGAAGAAGAACTAAAGAGCTTCTTAATGAAATTAAAAGAGGAGAGTGAAAAAGCTGGCTTAAAGCTCAGCATTCAGAAACTGAAGATCATGGCATCTGGTCCCATCAGTTCAGTTCAATTTAGTCCCTCAGTCATGTCCAACTCTGCAACCCCATGAATCGCAGCATGCCAGGCCTCCCTGTACACCACCAACTCCTGGAGTTTACCCAAACTCTTTTCCATCAAGTCGGTGATGCCATCCAGCCATCTCATCTTCTGTCGTCCCCTTCTCCTCCTGCCCCCAATCCCTCCCAGCATCAGAGTCTTTTCCAATGAGTCAACTCTTAGCATGAGGTGACCAAAACATTGGAGTTTCAGCTTCATCATCAGTCCTTCCAATGAACACCCAGGACTGATCTCCTTTAGGATGGACTGATTGGATCTCCTTGAAGTCCAAGGGACTCTCAAGAGTCTTCTCCAGCATCACAGTTCAAAAGCATCAATTCTTTGGCCCTCAGCTTTCTTCACACTCCAACTCTCACATCCATACATGACCACTGGAGAAACCATAGCCTTGACTAGACGGACCTTTGTTGGCAAAGTAATGTCTCTGCTTTTGAATATGCTATCTAGGTTGGTCATAACTTTCCTTCCAAGGAGTGAGTGTCTTTTAATTTCATGGCAGCAATCACCATCTGCAGTGATTTTGGAGGCCCAAAAAATAAAGTCTGACACTGTTTCCCCATCTATTTTCCATGAAGTGATGGGACCAGATGCCATGATCTTCGTTTTCTGAATGTTGAGCTTTAAGCCCACTTTTTCACTCTCCTCTCTCACTTTCATCAAGAGGCTTTTTAGTTCCTCTTCACTTTCTGCCGTAAGGGTCATGTCATCTGCATATCTGAGGTTATTGATGTTTCTCCTGGCAATCTTGATTCCTGTTTGGGATTCCTCCAGCCCAGCGTTTCTCATGGTGTACCCTGCATATAAGTTAAATAATCAGGGTGACAATATACAGCCTTGAGGTACTCCTTTCCCAATTTGAAACCAGTCTGTTGTTCCATGTCCATTTCTAACTGTTTATTCCTGACCTGCATATAGGTTTCTCAAGAGGCGGTCAGGTAGTCCGATATGCCCATCTCTTTCAGAATTTTCTATAGTTTATTATGATCCACACAGTCAAAGGCTTTGGCATAGTCAATCAAGCAGAAATAGATGTTTTTCTGGAACTCTCTTGCTTTTCCGCTGGTCCCATCACTCCATGGCAAATAGTGGGGAAACAATGAAAACAGTGAGAGACTTTATTTTCTTTGGCTCCAGAATCACTGCAGCCATGAAATTAAAAGACACTTGCTCCTTGGAAGAAAGCTAGGACCAATCTAGACAGCATATGAAAAAGCAGAGACCAACAAAAGTCTGTCTAGTTAAAGCTATGGTTTTTCCAGTAGTGAGGTATGGATGGGAAAGTTAGATCTAAAGAAGCTGAACACCAAAGAATTGATACTGTTGAACTGTGGTGTTGGAGAAGATTTCTGAGTGTGCCTTGGACAGCAAGGAGATCCAACCAGTCCATCCTAAAGGAAATCAGTCCTGAATATTCATTGGAAGGACTGATGCTGAAGCTGAAACTCCAATACTTTGGCCACCTGATGCGAAAAATGGACTGCTTGAAAAGACCCTAATGCTGGGAAAGATTGAAGTCAGGAGGAGAAAGGGACAACAGAGGATGAGATGGTTGTGCGGCATCACCAACTCAACGGATATGAGTTTGGGTGAACTCAGGAAGTTGGTGATGGACCTGGAAGGCTGGCATGCTGCAGTCCATGGAGTCGCAAACAGTTGGACACGACTGAGCATCTTAACTGAACTGATAGTTTATGATTAATACGATGTTATTTTCTGGTGTACTGCATAGTGATTTGACATTCACATACATTATGAAATGATCACCTCAGTAAGTCTAATAGCCATCTGACCCCTTACAAAGTTTTAAAATACTACTAACCACTTTCGTTATGCTGTGTATGACACACCAGTGGTTTATTTATTATATACATAAGGTTTATATCTCTACATTCCTTCACATGTTTATCCCCTTCAACATCCTCTCTTCTGGCAACTAGCAATTTGTTCTCTGTGTCTGAGTCTTATTCAGCTTTGTTATTTTTTTTTCATTGCTTTTTAAATTGCACATGTAAGTGAATTCGTATGACATTTACTTTCCCTGTCTGTTCAGTTAGGGTAATACCTTCTAATTCCATCAATGTGGTACCAAATAGCGGGCTTTCCTTACTGTATGGTTGGGTTTCATTCCATTTTGTTTGTGCCTCTGTGTATATACATGTGTATATTACATTTTTTTTATCCATCCGTCTCTCAGTGGACACTTAGGTTATTTTCTTATCCTGACTATTGTAAAGAATGGTGCAAAAAACATTGAAATGTGTATATTTTTTCAAATTGGCTTTATTCTTTTCTTCAGGTAGATACCCAGAAGTGAAATTTCTGGATCACATAGCAGTTCTCTTTCTATTTTTTGAGGAAACTCCATACCGTTCTGTACAGTGGCCACAACAAATTTAAATCCCACCAACAGTTCCTGAGGGTTCCTTTTCCTCCACATCAGATCAGATCAGTCACTCAGTCGTGTCCGACTCTTTGCGACCCCATGAATCGCAGCATGCCAGGCCTTCCTGTCCATCACCAACTCCCGGAGACATACTTGCCAATAATTGTGATTTGTTGTCTTTCAGAAGATAATTGTTTGAACAGGTATGAAGTAATATTGAAATTTGGTTTAGATATCTGATGACAAGTGATATTGAACATCTTTTTAAATGCCTGTTGGCCTGAGCGACTGATCTGATCTGATCTGGCCATCTGCATCTTTGGAAAATGTCTAATCCATGCCTCTGTCCATTTTAATTGGGTGGTTTAGTTTTTCATTTATAATTGTAGATTTCTTCATGTGTTTTGGATATTAAACCCTTATCAAACATATCATTTGCAAATATCTTTCTCATTCATTAGTTTGCTATTTCATTTTGTTGATGATATTCTTCATTGTACAAAAGTTTTTTTGCTTTCTGTAACACCATTTGTTTATTTTTGCTTTCATTTCCATTGCTTGAGGAAGTATATCCAAAAAATGTTGCTGAGATGTGAAAGAGCATACTGCCTATGTTTCTTGTTGGAGATTAATGGTTTCGTTTCAGTTCAGTTCATTTCAGTCGCTCAGTTGTGTCGGACCCTTTGAGACCCCATGAACCGCAGCACACCAGGCCTCCCTGTCCATCACCAACTCCCGGAGTTCACCCAAACTCATGTCCATTGAGTCGGTGATGCCATCCAACCATCTTATCCTCTGTCATCCCCTTATCCTCCTGCCTTCAATCTTTCCCAGCATCAGGGTCTTTTCCAATGAGTCAACTCTTCGCATCAGGTGGCCAAAGTATTGGAATTTCAGCTTCAGCATCAGTCCTTCCAATGAACACCAAGGACTGATCTCCTTCAGAATGGACTGGTTGGATCTCCTTGCAGTCCAAGGGACTCTCAAGAGTCTTCTCCAACACCACAGTTCAAAAGCATCAATTCTTCTGTGCTCAGCTTTCTTCACAATTCAACTCTCACATCCATACATGACTACTGGAAAAACATAGCCTTTACTAGATGGACCTTTGTTGACAAAGTAATGTCTCTGCTTTTTAATATGCTATCTAGGTTGGTCATAACTTTCCTTCCAAGGGGTAAGTGTCTTTTAATTTCATGGAATGGTTTCAGGACTTACCTTTAAACCTTTAACCTATTTTGTGAATTTTTACATAAAGTAAGAATGTGGTCCAGATTCACTCTTTTACCTATACCTGTTTAGTTTTCTCAGTATCACTTATTGAAGCCTCTGTCTTTTTCCAAATTGTGTACTCTTGGGTCCTTTGCCATAGAGCATTAGACTGTTTAAGGATGAGTTTATTTCTGAGCTCTCCAGTTTGTTCAATTAATATATGTCTGTTTTTGTACCAGTATTATACTTTTTTCACTACTGTCGCTTTGTAGTATAGTTTAAAATCAGGGAATGTAATGCTTTCATTTTTGCTTTTCTTTCTCAAGACTGTGTTGGCTATAAATAGTCTTTTGAGCCCACCCCGCCTTTTTTGGCTGTACCACACAGCATGTGGAATCTTAGTTTCCTGCGAGAGATAGAACCCTTGCAGCCTGCAGTGGAAGATGAAGTCTTAGCCACTGGACCACCAAGGAAATCCTATCATTATTCACTCTAGCTCTGTGGGAAATGCCATTGGCATTTTCATATGAATTGTATGATATATATCTCCCCATTTGTGTTTTCCATTCCTTTCATCACTGTTTTTCATTTTTCAGAGTACAAGTCTTTTACCTCTTTGTTCAGATATATTCCTAGGTATTTTATATTTTCTGATGTAATTATAAACAGGATAGTCTTGCTAATTTCTTTTTTTAGCAGATATTTATTAATGTGTAGGTAATTATTTCTGTCCTGGAGAAAGAAATGGCAACCCATTCCAGTACTCTTGCCTGGAAAATCCCATGGGTGGAGGAGCCTGGTGAGCTACAGTACATGGGATCACAAAGAGTCGGACACGACTGAACGACTAAGTGCAGCATAAGGATTTCTGTATATTCATTCCTTTACAGAAATTTAAGGAATTCATTTCTTAAGCCGTAAAAGCTTTTTGGTAGTGTTTAAGCAACAGTTAGAACTGGACATGGAACAACAGGCTGGTTCTAAATAGGAAAAGGAGTACATCAAGGCTGTATATTTTCACCCTGCTTATTTAACTTCTATGCACAGTACATCATGAGAAACGCTGGGCTGGAAGAAGCACAAGCTGGAATCAAGATTGCTGGCAGAAATATCAATAACCTCAGATATGCAGATGACACCACCCTTATGGCAGAAAGTGAAGAGGAACTAAAAAGCCTCTTGATGAAAGTGAAAGAGGAGAGTGAAAAAGTTGGCTTAAAGTTCAACATTCAGAAAACTAAGATCATGGCATCTGGTCCCATCACTTCATGGGAAATAGATGAGGAAACAGTGGAAACAGTGTCAGACTTTATCTTTGGGGGCTGTGATTCATGGGATGACAAACAGTTGGACACGACTGAGCGAGAACTGAACTGAACGGAAGATTTACTTTATATAGTATCATGTCATCTGCAAACATTGACAGTTTTACTTCTTCCTTTCCAGTTAGGATTCTTTTATGTTTTTCCTTGTTTGATTGCTGTGGCTAGGACTTGCAGTACTATGTTGAATGCAAATGGCAAGAGTTGGCACTCCCATCTGTTGAAAAGTTTGGAACTTTTCACCACTGGGTGTGATGCTGACTGTGGGTTTCTCACATACATATGGTCTGTATTGGCTTCCCTTGTGGCTCAGCTGGTAAAGAAGCTGCCTGCAATGTAGGAGACCTGGGTTTGATTCCTGGGTTGGGACGATCCCCTGCATAAGGGAAAGGCTACCCACTCCAGTATCCTAGCCTGGAGAATTCCACGGACTGTATAGTCCCTGGGCTCACAAAGAGTCGGACATGACTGAGTGACTTTCACTTCACTTTCGTGTTCCCTCTATATCTACTTTGTTGAGAGTTTTTTATCACGAATTCATACTGAGTTTTGGTAGCAGTGTTTTCTGCATCCATTGAGATGATCATATGATTTTTACTCTTCAATTTGTTAATGTGTTTTATCACTTTGATTGATTGTGTATGTTGAAACATTCTTGCATCCCTTGGATGAATCCTATTTGACAATGGTATATGATCGATCATTTTAAATGCTATTGAATTCAGTTTCCTAATGCTGTATTGAGAATTTTCAATCTATATTTATCAGATATAGAGCTCTAGTTTTCTTTTCCTGTAGTGGCCTTATCTTGTTTTCGTATTAAACTAGTGCTGGCCTTGTACAATGAGTATGGGAGTGTTCCCTCCTGTTCAATATTTTGGAATAATTCAAGAATTTGGGCATTAATTATTTTTAATATTTTCTAGAATTCATCCTGAACCCATCTGATCCTTGGCTTTTCTTTATTGGGTGATTTTTCATTACTGATTAAATCTCCTTATTCATTATTGGACTTATAATATTTTCTATTTTTTCCTAATTAAGTCTTGAGGGGTTGTACAGTTTTTATTCACTTCTAGATTTTCTGTTTTATTGACATAAAATAGTTACTAATAATCTCTCATAATCTTTTGTATTTCTGTGGTGTTCCTTGTATCTTCTTTTCACATCTGATTTTACTTACTTGGGCCCTCTGTCTTTTTTCATAGTGAGTCTAGCTACACGTTTATTACTTTTCTTTATCTATTAAAAGAACCAGTTCTTAGTCTCATTGATCTCTTCTATTGTTTTTTAGTCCCTTTTGTTTTGGGGCTGATCTGTATTATTTCATTCCTTCCAGTAAATTTGGATTTTGTTTTTTCTCTTTTCCTAGCCCCCTTAGTTGTGAAATTTGATTTTTTATTTGATATTTTTATTTTCTGAAGTAGGCTTTTATCACTGTAAACTTCTCTCATAGAACTCCATTAGTTTCATCCCACAGATTTTGAATAGTTTCATCTTCCTTTTCATTTAATTCCACATTTTTTAAAATTTCCTCTTCAATTAATTTAGTCACCCATTTGTATTTTAGGAGCATATTGTTTATGTGTTTTTGGTTTTTGTTGTTTTTTCTTGTAGTCTATTTCTCTTCATGCTTCCATGATGAGAAAAAATTCTTGATATAATTTCAACTACCTTAAAGTTAATGGGAGTTGTTTAGCAGCCTTGTATGTGATCTATCCTGGAAAAACATTCCACATACACCTGACAAGATGTATTCTTCTGTTTTTGAATAAAATATTCTGTATATTTCCACTAAATCCATATGTCCAAAGTGTCATTTCGGACAGTATTTCCATATTGATTTTCTGTCTGTGTGATTTTCCATTGATTGAATTCAGTGGTTAAACCCCCTACTGTTATTGTATTAGTTTAAATTATTCCCTTCATGTTTCTTAGTGTATGTTTTGTTTTTGGTGCTCCTACATTTGGTGTGCATATACAACTGTTGACTCTTCTTGTTGGTTTAATGTAGTGAAAATGATAACAAAAGCACCAAAACAAAAAATAAAAGTAGACAAAATAGGCAAAATGAAGATGAGAAACCAGTGTACTAAAAAAACTTAAGAAACACTGTGGAAAAGAAAAAAAAAAAAAAACAACCCTATGAGATGGGAGATAACGTTTCCAAATCTTATATCTGATAAGGGGTAATATCAGAATATAAAATGTTTTTCTACAATTAAAAAGACCAATAACCCAATAGAAAAATTCCAAAAATGAACTACATGTTTCCAACAAAGTATGAAAAGATGCTTAACACCAATAATCATTAGTGAAATGCACAACAAGATGATATTTCACAAGTATTAGAATGAGTATTCAAAAAGAAAGAAAGAGAGAGGTTAGGTTAGCTAGGAAGTGAAGAAACTGGGACATTTTGCACTATTGATGGGACTGTAAAATGGTATAGCTGCCATGTAAAGTTCTTTGGAGGTTCCCTCCAACTTAAAACATATTTACTCTATGATTCAGTAGTCACATGGTTGTGTATATATTTCCCCAAAATAAAAAAAATGTGACTATCAGAGATATTTGTGCATCCATTTCATAGCAGCATTTTTCACAATAGGCAAAAGATGGACACAACCAAGGTGTTCACTGGTGGATGAATAAATAAACAAAATGTGGCATAAATATATGATGGAATAGTATTCAGCTTTTAAAAAGATGTAAATCCATTAATTTACTGCAACGTGTACGAACCCTGAAGATATTATGCTAAGTCTCATAACCAGACACAAAAAGACAAATATTCTAAGTTTTAGTTACATGAGGTATCTAAAGTAGTCACATTCAAAAAACAGAAAGTAAAATGCTGGCTTCTAGTACTGGAGGTAAGGGGGAAATAGGGAGGCTTTGCTGAAGGGGTGTGCAAGTTCAGTTTTGCAAGATGAAAAAGTTCTGGAGATCTGTTACACAACAAGGTTTTCTCTCCAATTCCAAAGAAAGGGAATGCCAAAGCATGTTCAAACTACCACACAATTGCATTCATTCCACATGCTAGCCAAGTAATGCTCAAAATTCTCCAAGCTAGGCTTCAACAGTATGTGAACCAAGAACTTCCAGATGTTCAAGTTGGATTTAGAAAAGGCAAAGAAAAGTCACTCAGTCGTGTCTGACTGTATTTGAGCCCATGGACTATAGCCCACCAGGCTCTTCTATCCATGGGATTCTCCAGGCAAGAATACTGGACTAGGTAGCCATTGCCTTCTCTGGGGGACTTTTCTGACTCAGAGATCAAACCTGGGTCACCTGCATTGCAGGCAGGTTCTTTATTGTTTAAGCTACCAAAATTCTCCAAGCTAAGCTTCAACAGTACATGAACTGAGAACTTCCAGATATTTAAGCTGGATTTGGAAAAGGCAGAGGAACCAGAGGTCAAATTGCCAATTCTATGATCCACTGGATCATAGAAAAAATAAGAGAATTCCAGAAATCTACTTCTGCTTCATTGACTATGCTAAAGCCTTTGACTCTGTGTATCACAACAAACTGTGGAAAATGGGATGGGAATACCAGAACACCTTACCTGCCTCATGAGAAACTTGTGTGCGGAACAAGAAGCCACAGTTAGAATGGGACATGGAACAATGGGCTGGTTCCAAATCGGGAAAGTAGTACATCCAGACTGTATATTGACACCCTGCTTATTTAACTTATATACAGAGTATGTCATGTGAAATGCTGGGCTGGATGAAGCATGAGATTACTAGGAGAAATACCACTCACCTCAGATATGCAAATGACAACACTCTTATGGCAGAAAGTGAAGAGGAACTAAAGAGCCTCTTGATGAAGGTGAAAGAGAAGACTGAAAAAGTCAGACTTAAAGCTCAGCATTCAGAAAATGAAGATTCTGAAGATTATGGCATCTTGTCCCATCACTTCATGGCAAATAGATGGAGAAACAGTGGAAACACTGAAAGACTTTATTTTTTGGGCTCCAAAATCACTGCAGATGGTGACTGCAGCCATGAAATTGAAAGACGCATGCTCCTTGGAAGGAAAGCTATGACAAACTTAGATGGCATATTAAAAAACTGAGACATTACTTTGCCAACCAAGGTTCATCTAGTCAAAGCTATGTTTTTTCTGGTAGTCGTGTATGTGTGTCAGATTTGGACCATAAAGAAAGCTGAGCACCAAAGAATAGATGCTTTTGAACTGTGGTGTTGGAGAAGACTCTTGAGAGTCCCTTGGAATGCAAGGAGATCAAAGCAGTCAATCCTGAAAGAAATCAATTCTCAATATTCATTGGAAGACTGATGCTGAAACTGAAGCTCCAGTACTTTGACCACCTGATGCGAAGAACTGACTCATTGGAAAAGACCCTGATGCTGGTAAAGATTGAAGGCAGGAGGAGAAGGGGACAGCAGAGGATGAGATTGTTGGATGGCATCACAGACTTGATGGACATGAGTTTGAGCAATCTCCAGGAGTTGATGATGGACAGGGAATTCTGGTGTGCTGCAGTCCATGGTGTCATGAAGAGTCGGACAGGACTGAGTGACTGAATTGACTGACTGATACAGTGGCTAAACTCTACACTTAAAACTAGTTACAACAAAAGATTACTTTTAGACACAAACACATTAAAAGTTGTTAAGCTTTGTTAAAAGTTAATGCAGAATCAGAATTAAAAATGTAATATGATCTTGAACGTAAGGTGTTTATTCTACACCTATCGCATTAATACAACTAGAGTTATGCCAATTATATTTTGGAGTTCAATGATGAGTTAACAGTAAACTCAAGTTGTAATCAGCCAGTAGATATGAAATGAGAAAGAACTATGTTGCAGCAACCTGCAAAGTATAGAATGGGTTTCAGTTCAGTTCAGTTCAGTTGCTCATTCGTGTCCGACTCTTTGTGACCCCATGAATCACAGCATGCCAGACCTCCCTGTCCATCACCAACTCCCAGAATTTACTCAAACTCATGTTCATCAAGTCAGTGATGCCATCCAGCCATCTCATCCTCTGTCGTCCCCTTCTCCTCCTGACTTCAATCTTTCCCAGCATCAGGGTCTTTTCCAATGAGTCAACTCTTCTCATGAGGTGGCCAAAGCATTGGAGTTTCAGCTTTAGCATCAGTCCTTCCAATGAACACCAAGGACTGATCTCCTTTAGAATGGACTGGTTGGATCTCCTTTCTGTCCAAGGGACTCTCAAGAGTCTTCTCCAACACCACAGTTCAAAAGCATCAATTCTATGGTGCTCAGCTTTCATCACAGTCCAAATCTCACATCCATACATGACTACTAGAAAAACCATAGCCTTGACTACACAGACCTTTGTTAGCAAAGTAATGTCTCTGCTTTTCAATATGCTATCTAGGTTGGTCATAACTTTCCTTCCAAGGAGTACGCATCTTCTAATTTCATGGCTGCAGTCACCATCTGCAGTGATTTTGGAGCCTCCCAAAATAAAGTCTGACACTGTTTCCACTGTTTCCCCGTCTATTTCCCATGAAGTGATGGGACCAGATGCCATGATCTTTGTTTTCTGAATGTTGAGCTTTAAGCCAACTTTTTCACTCTCCACTTTCACTTTCATCAAGAGGCTTTTAGTTCCTCTTCACTTTCTGCCATAAGGGTGGTGTCATCTGCATATCTGAGTTTGTTGGTATTTCTCCTGGCAATCTTGATTCCTGTTTGGGCTTCTTCCAGCCCAGCATTTCTCATAATGTACTTTGCCTTTAAGTTAAATAAGCAGGGTGACAATATACAGCCTTGATGTACTCCTTTTCCTATTTGGAACCAATCTGTTGTTTCAAGTCCAGTTCTAACTGTTGCTTCCTGACCTGAATATAGGTTTCTCAAGAGGCAGGTCAGGTGGTCTGGTTTGCCCATCTCTTTCAGAATTTTCCACAGTTTATTGTGATCCACACAGTCAAAGGCTGTGGCATAGTCAATCAAGCAGAACTGGATGTTTTTCTGGAACTCTCTTGCTTTCTTGATGATCCAGCGGATGTTGGCAATTTGATCTCTGTTTCCTCTGCCTTTTCTAAAACCAGCTTGAACATCTGGAAGTTCATGGTTCACGTATTGCTGGAGCCTGGCTTGGAGAATTTTGAGCATTACTTTACTAGCACATGAGATGAGTGCAATTGTGCAGTAGTTTGAGCATTCTTTGGCATTGCCTTTCTTTGGGATGGAGTGAAAACTGAACTTTTCCCGTCCTGTGGCCACTGAGGACTTTTCCAAACTTGCTGGCAAACGACTTTTAGCATTATGCAGCTATCTTCGCTATAGTCTGATATGTAGGTTAACACAGACATAAAGATAATCTGTAGGGTCTTAAAATAATTTTCTTCCAGACTTTTGGAGAATTTCTACTCCATGCAATATTGGATTAGCTTTCACAACTTATTCCAAAGTCATAATTAATGTTTTTCTACTAAGAACACCTGATTTCTTTAATACCATTAGGTATGAAACAATGATGATAAATCTCCACTTGTATAGGAAAACAAAGACTGTGTTTTTCCATTTCCTTTAGAAATGTAAATTGAAATAGTAGACAACCGAAGTTTTGTCTTGTGAAAAGACATGTGAAAGTGAAAGTCTCTCAGTCGTTTCTGACTCTCTGTGACTCCATGGACTATACAGGCCATGGAGTTCTCCAGGCCAGAATACTGGAATCGGCAACCTTTCCTTTCTCCAGGGAATCTTTCCAACCCAGGGATCAAACCCAGGTCTCCTGCATTGCAGGTGGATCAATGACTAAAAATACAATGAGAAAATACAAGGGATAGAGGAAGAGTGAGCCGGGAGTGGGGAAAGTGGGAGAAAGGAAGGAGGGGTAAGTAGAGGGAAAGATAGGTGGTTGTGGAGGGAAGGGGAAAGGAATGAAAGAAAGAAGGAAAAGCAGAGAAAGGAGGAAGAGGTCAGGAGGAAACAGAGTAGAGAAAAAGAGAGGAAGAAGGGAGCGTGGGAAACAACATTCTTACAGCTTGAGAAGAAAAGGAGTGTCCCTAATAGCTGAAAACTGGAGAACTCCTCAGAGAAATAGGTGTTACATCAAGTGAATACAGTAAACTGGCAGAGATAGAAATAATTTTACAGAAAGTCCAGAAATGAGAAGGAACAGGAACAAGTGAGCAAAGACCTTGGAGTGTGTTTCAGTTGACAATTGTGAGCAGCAATCATCTTACTGGGCTATTAGCCCCTCCTTATGTCTCCTGAGCAAAGAAGCAAGAAGATTGAGTCTGTGATCAGAGACACAGGGCATGTCCCCCTGCCCCTACAGGGTACAGACCACCCTTCTTCCAGAGGACAACTTCCTGGGAGTGACCATGGGAGTCGATGATTCTACCAAAGGGAGACCAGTTAAGGAGGCTGCTGGGCTCTGCATCCAGGCTGTGTGTTGGGTCCACAGAGAATGAGGATGGAGGTCTGAATGGGCAGGTTAAGCCTGAGGAGCCAGGCTCCCAGGGAGTGTGGGACAGAGAGCAGGGAACTGTGCTTGCCACCAAGAAAGGGCACCTTCTTTCTTTACCATCTGCTCTCTGCTTCTGCCACCAGGACCTCCATCCTTACTCAGAGATGTCTGTGCTGACAAGGTCCCAATTTCTTAGGGTCACAAGTAGTCAGGACAGTGTCATCTGTCAGGTTGAATGGTGAACTTTGGGTGTCAGGCATTCACGTTGGCTCCCTGGGGCTCCCAGCTGCTGTCTGAGGGGAGAAACCCAGGACAGGGAGCACTAGGAGTGTCTGAAGCAGGAGCGCAGGTGCTCCCTGCTGCCTTGTTGGGTGGTGGCTTCAGTGAACAGAAGGGTGAAGAGGAGGAACAGCCCCACTGCAGGACTGAGGGGAAGCACGGTCTTCCTAACGCCCCTAATTGGCTGTGGGAATGCCCAGGCTATCACCAAGGCTGAGTGTCCTAAGGCCCCCCTGCTAGGTGGTCCAGGGGAGACAGCTGAACACTTACTTACATTAGGTTCAGCAACAACTTGAAGGGAGAAGCCTCAAAATCTGTCTAGTCTATGTATTTTCACTGGAGGATATTGAACTTGGGACATACAGGCTGCTTAGAGATTCTCTGTTCATGATGCTGCCCACTGTGTTATCCAGAGTTCAAGATTATGACCTTGCTCCATCCTTGCACTGTTACTTTTCTGCTGGCAAAACAGCTTGGTTCTTTATTGCATCTCATCCTTGCAATGTATGCTCCATGAAGTGCTCCTATGAAGGGTTCAATGAAAGTTTGGATGAAAGAAATGAGTTGGGTGAATGAGGAATGAATTCCTCAAACCAAAGCCTGTACCTCTCCCAGAGCCCTCTTGCCCTGTCTCGGAACAACCAGTCTCTCTGGTCACTCTCCTTCACGTGGCTGTGTGTTTCTGCCCCAGTCTCCTCAGGCCATCCTTGACCTCCTTGTTTCTCAGACTGTAGATGAGGGGGTTGAGCATCAGGACGACCAAGGTGTAGAAGACAGAGACCACCTTGCCCTGCTCCATGGACTCCATGGCTCCCGGCTGGGCATACATGACAAAAAGAGTCCCATAAAAGAGGGACACGGCTGTCATGTGGGAGCCACAGGTGGAGAAGAGCTTGTATCTCCCTCCTCCTGAGCGCATCCTCAGGATGGTCACTGTGATGTAGCCATAGGAGGTGAGGACCACAAGTGTGGTGCCCACGATGATGAGGCCACAAATGCTAAACAAGACCAGCTCATTGATGGTAGTGTCAGCACAGGCAAGTTTGAGCAATGGAGGGACATCATAGAGGAAGTGGTCAATGTGGTTGGAGCTGCAGAACGGGAGGCTGAATGTGATGGAGTGCAGGATGGTCTGCAGGATGGAGTTGAGGCAGCCCCCGCAGTAGCAACCCAGCATCAGGCGGGCACAGACCGAGGGGCACATGGTGATGGGGTAGCGTAGGGTGCTGGGGTCCAGCCCTGGTGGATCCAGGGAAATTCGAAGGGGAGATGGCATCAGCGATCAGGAAACAATTGCTAGATTAAATATTTACTAGAGGCTTATAGAGTGGTTAAGTGAGGATAGCTCAGCAGGAAAATTCAGCAGAGAAAAGAGGCTGAATAATTTGGTTTACGTGGAAAGCTAGTAAAATTCCAAGGCAAGGAATTTACATCACCTACGTAGGCCGCAGGCATCCTCCCGTTCTCCCAAAGGAGAGGAGACACTAAGGCCTTTCCGGTCAGATCTTAGAAGCCCAGGCATAATTAGTAGGCTTGACGAACCTCCACGCCCCAGATGGAATTCAGCCAGAAAATGAGAGAAAGAACGGCATGAGGAGACCAGTATTTCGAGGAACTGATCCCATTTTTTATTTCTTCAGGGTCTATTTTTATACACTGAGATGTTATATAGAAGTCACGCGGGGTCAGCAGTCCTGACTTTTATTAAAGTCAGGTGCTTCAAACAGATGTATACAGAAGTCTTAGGGGTGTTACATCATCTTCTGGCCAGGGGGCCTGCTGACAATTTATGACCCTCTCCTTGTGACAGCGGTCAGTCAACCAGAACACTTATTTCTCCAGGGGTGATTATTCTTAAAACAGACGCCACCTTCCGAAGGTACCAGATAAAGTTACATTCCTATAGGGTGAGGGGGTAGTGGGTTTTAATTAAGGAAAGAATTTGCTTAGCCTAAGGTCTAACGTGATTAATATCGAAGGTTAATACTTATTTCTTCTGTATATTCATTAATGTGTATAAGGGTAGGGGATGTGGAGACTTTAGCAGTAAACATTGGCTCAACAAATGAAAAACCCTTCACCAATACAATTTCTAATCAGCCCACTATACTTATACTAAGTTTTCTAACTTCTCTAAAGAACCTGTTTTTAGAAGGTTTAAAACAATCACGTGTGGCCGGACAAGCCTGTCAGGCAGGCTAGAGAAACTTCAGAGGAGTTTGTAGGTTAAAACACTCCTGTCACGCCCAGGAATTATTATTAACTGGAGCTGTAAGTTAACTCTTTTTCAGAGAGAGGTGTTGGGCGACAGCATCCCGTAAAGTCAGAGGTGTAGGTGAGAGCACAAAGCAGTAAAGTAGGCAGACTCTGGTTTTGGGAGTAGATGCTCGAGAATTTCCAGGGGGACTCCTGAGACTCAATCCCACCTTTGTGTATGCCCAGCCTCCTTCCTCATGACCTTTGCCATGGGCGGAGTTCCTCACACTGGCTCCCGGCAGTAGGGGGCTGCAGATGGCCATGAAGCGGTCATAGGCCATCACAGCCAAGAGGAATCCCTCAGTGGTGAGGAGCAGGGAGATGAAGATGAACTGGGTGACACATCCCCCTAAGGTGATGACCTTGGAAGAGGAAAGGAGGTCAGTGAGTGCCAAGGTCCAGCCCCAGTGGATCCAGGGAAATTGGAGCAGGGACGGCGTCGGCGAGGATCAGGAAACAATTGCTTAATTAAACGTTAATTAAGGATATAAAGAGTAGTTAAATAAGGATAGCTCAGTGAGAAAATTTAGTGGAGAAAAGAGGCTGAATAACTTGGTTTACGTGGAAAGCTAATAAAACTCCAAAATAAGGAATTTGCGTCACCTACGTAGGCCGCAGGCGTCCTCCCGTTCTCCCGAAGGAGAGGAGACACTAAGGCCTCCCCAGTCAGAACTTAGAAGCCCAGGCAAAATTAGTAGGCTTGACGAGCCTCCCCGCCCCAGATGGGAATTCAGCCAGAAGGTGAGAGAAAGAACGACATGGGGAGACCAAGTTTCGGTGAACAAAGCCCACACTTTATTTTCCAAAGTAGTTTTGGTACCTTAAGTTGTGCATAGAGGATAATGGGGGGAAGGGGGCATGCAAGGACAGCAGTCCTTGATCCTAATTGAAGCCAGGCTTTCAAACTTATCATATGCAAAAGTTTAGGTGATTTACATCATCTTCTGGCCAGGAGGCCTGTTAACATTTTAAGATCCTTTCTTCAGAAAACTTATTTTTCTCTAAAGGTGATGATTCTAAAGTCAGACGCCACCTTCCAAAAGCATTAAAGTTGCATTCCTATAGGGCAAAGGTGTGGTGGGCTATAACAAGAAAAGAATTAACTTACAAACATTAAAGCTACTACTTACATTCCTATACACCAATTATATCAATCAATACACTGCCAGAGACACAGTAGGTAAGGGATATGGAAACTTAGCAGCAAACATTGGCCCAAAAAGTGAAAAACCCTTCACCAATACAATTTCTAATCAATCTTTTAACTGCTCAAAGGAATCTGTATTTAGATAGTTTAGAACATCTCATGCCTCTCACAGTTAGGAGGCTCTGAACAATCACATGTGGCCAGAAAAACCTATTGAGGCAGGCTAGAGGACTTTCAAAGGAGTTTGTAGGTGGAAACACTCTTGTCAGGCCCAGGAACTTTATTAACTGGAGCTGTAAGTTAACTCTTTTTCAGAGAGAGGTGGTGGGGGACAGCCCCCCGTAAAGTCAGAGGTGTAGGTGAGAGCACAAAGCAGTAAAGTAGGCAGACTCTGGTTTGGGGAGGTAGATGCTCGAGAATTTCCAGGGGGACTCCTGAAGCTTGATCCTGCCTTTGCATATGCCGAGCCTCCTTCCTCATGACCTTTGCCACGGGCGGAGTTCCTCACGCTGGGACCCGGCAAGTGAGGGTCTTAGGGTAGATGACAGATGAATAGCATAGGTCCAGGAAGGAGAGGTTCTTGAGGAAGAAGTACACTGGGGAGTGCAGACAGGCATCCAGCGTGATGACCACGATCATGGTGAGGTTCCCCAGGATGGCCACCAAGTACAGAACAAGGAACAGAGCAAACAGCAGGGCCTGGGTCTGTGGGCCACCCCCAAATCCATCCAGCACAAACTCCTGCAGAGGCATCACTGAGAGGTTTCCATTTCTGTGGGGTGAGATAATCCTGACCATGACACGGCACAGAGAGCAGAGAGCAGGTGGGAGGCAGGGAGAGGGAGCAGGTCAATGTCACATGATCGCCCTGCCTTGGAGATCAAGGACATTGCACCACCTCACTGCACAGTGACCAAGAGACCACCAGCTGCCCAGTTCTGCTTCCAGATGAGTATGGACTGACCTGAAAAGGGAACATTTCCTCTGATTCATTAATACATAAATATGGAAGTTTACTCTCTCTGGGTGACTCTGAAGTACTGTTATGGGGTTTGTAGTGGCTGCCAGGAGCTTTGGAGGCTGAAAACTTAAAGTGTGAGGAGTGTTGCAGTCTCCTCTGTCTCTTCTCAATAAATGCTTTCCATCTCCATAGGGATGTTCCTGAGCTGTGTAATTTCCACTCCTCACTCAAGTATCTAATCCTGCACTTTCCTGTCTTATTAATTCATTCACTAATTTTATAAATATTTATTGAACACCTCATGCCAGCCTGGTGGTATGTTGTTGATGATTGTACCTCCAGGCCAGGCTGGGACCAGAGCAGGAACCAGCACCAACCAGGAAAATTTCTCTCAGTCTGTCCTGCAGACCATGAGCCCCATGTAGCAACAATATGTGAACCTGGACCACAGCTTCATCCTGTCTGCAGAGCACTGTGCATCCTTGAGGATCTCAGGGGGCCTCAAGCCAATGTCCTGATGTTTAAAAATATGAGCAGGGGACACCAGGCTACTGGAGTGCTATGTCTATCTTTCCTGCAGACCCTGAGATCTAACTTGGCATGATGGAAAACATCAACAGAGCTGTTTGCATCCTTGAGAATATAAGGGTTTTTTCTTGCAATGCAGAGAGTGGACAATTAATGGGGAGGGGACAGCCAAGCTTCATGGCCTGAGAAGCAGCAGGACAGAGACTGTGACACATTTGGGATGTGGGGATGTCCTCCTGTCCTTACTTCTATGCCCCTGGCTCCTCAGCACATCTCATATAGTCATTGCTTGGAGCAGTGGGAGCCTCCGACACAGTCACATCTGCTCAGTGTCTGGGTGCTGCTTCATGTCCCCGTCACAGCCCAGACCTCCCTTGGCCACACTGGACCAGGCTGACCACCACACCCTCATGGGACATGGGGACCCGCTGTGTGGTGGCCAGAAGAATGGTTGGGAGATGCAACTTAGAGAGCGAGCAGTGGGAAGGAGGGTGGGCACAGCACCACAGTGCCACTCAGGAAGGTGAGAAGGATTAGGGGGAGGATGTAAAGTATGTCAGAGCAAACTCCACAGTCCCTAGAGGGCAGGTCAGCAGCATGGCACAGCTGGCTGCCTTTGCAGGGAGAGAGCTCCAGTGCACTAGGGGTGTGCAGTCAGAGGCTGGGTGGTCTGTGGTGGTGTGGAGGAGTGATGACCTCCATGCTCCCTCTCAGCTTGAAGTTCTCTTGGAAGATGATCTATAAGAGCCCATACTTTGCAACCAAAAGTTGTACAAGGTACAAGGGTTAGTGGTCCCGCTTTCCTCTCCTGGGAGACTTAAGTCTAATCCTCTCATGACAGCAGAGGGGGACAGTCTGTCTGACACGTGCAGGCAGGGTCCACTCAAATGTGAATTTGGATATGGGCACTGAGGCTGGACAGGGTGCTGCCCTACACATGTTGGCCACCAAGCCCTATGCACCGAGGCCTGTCCTGCACACACACACACACACACACACACACACACACACACACACACCGTCTGCCTGTCCAGGTCCTCATCTCATAATAATCTCAAAGTTACCCAAGTGACCACCTTCACCCACTATCCCCAGATTTGGTGACCTGGCTGTTATATCCCCGAGGATTCCCAGCTTTATTTATTTGTCTGTTTCCTAGGACAATTCATCCACCTCAGGGGCCTTGAGTCATCACCACAGTGACTCCTCACATGCCTGGGGAACACATGAGGACTGCTTGGCATTTTCACCTGGGAAGCCAAGCTTCCAAGCTTATTTTGAAAAACTGAACAAACACATTCTTCTGGCTTGTTGAGATGACCAAGTGGGGCTACTGCAGTGGCTTCAGTAAACCTGCTTCTGAGTTGAGCCTGACAAATACCTCCAGGGTGAAGCAGAGAAACCCAGCACTGCTTTCAAGGATCTATTGAATATTTGTAGTGACTGTGTCCTGAATCCTTTCCTTGCAAACTCTCATCACTCAAGTGTGATCTGAGCTCCTGCAGCACCAGCAGTGCCTGATGCTTGTTAGCTTCAGGATCTCAGGCCATTGACTTAAAATCCACCTTTGTAATAATCCCCTGATTATTTCCACTCTTGTTAAGCTCAGACCTGCTGCCCTAACTGATCCTGCCCGGGGCAGTGGGGCATGGGGGACTTTGTTGTCCAGGATCCAGACTCCCAGAACTCACCTGTCAGTGATGTTGACCATGCCCTGCTGAGTGATGACCACACTGCTCCTGTGATGTCAGGAGGGGCATGGCTCACCCAGGACGCTGTGCTCCCAGGGAGGACAGGACTCCTGACCCAGGTCTGTGCTGCTGATAATGACATGGCACTGAGGACCCCCTCCTTTGTTCACCTCTGGCCTCCTGTTCACGAAAGTGAGAGGGAGGAGGGGACATGGGGGGAAGCAGGCTCTGGCTGCAGGAACTCCTGGGTCTTGATAAAAGCAGAGCAGGGCATGGACTCAGTCACCTGACTCTACACATTATCTGTCATCTGGGCAATATGTCAGGTTCCTGTACCTGAGGGTCACTCTGCTCTGAAGATGCTATTTGCAGGTCTGGGACTTGAGGCCTCAAATGGCCAATTAGGTGAGACCTGGGCTTCCGAGCGCACTGGGGCTCACATCCTCCTGGGTCCCAGGAGCTGCAATCCTGTGGCCAATCGTCCTTTGATGCATCTCAGTCCAGTACAGGGGAGGCAGGAAGACCATCAGAGAGCCCTGAGTGTGGGTAGGGCAAATAGTAGAGAAATGCAGACAACTTATATGTGCTCTATGGATGTCTTAGAAAGATGTCCCTGGGCAGCAGGTGGGACCTCCTGGCCCACAGCCCTTTCTCCTCCTCTGTTCCATTCTCATCTGTTCTTGTGAGGAAAAGTGACAGGTGGGAAGTCTGTACCCAGGGCAACAGCACTGCCCTTTCAATGACACTTATTACCCTTATGACCATTTTTCATGCTAAAATTGTCCTGTTTTTGGCTATTTGGATTCTCTTCAAAGCAGCCCTACACTCACTGAATATAGCTTAAATATATCACATCCATTAAAAGAAAATATTTTAATTCAGTTGGAAAACCAAAACAAAATTATAAACATGATATATATTTAATGTTTAATTTAATATAGAGAATTTGAAATGGAAATGCTGGAGAAAATTGTATCATATACATTCTAAGATAAACAAAGCTCACATGCCTTAATAATTATTAGACAAACTAGACTTCTGGGGAAAAGCTTATTTGTAAAGGGACATGTCATAATGAAAATGTATTATCCACCTGGGTCACAGGGAAATTTAAATTTGTATACAACTAATAGAGACTTAAAATATAGAAAGTAAAAACTGATGAATTAAAAAGAAATAATCCCACTTCTGAGCATACACACTGAGGAAACCAGAATTGAAAAAGACACAGGTACCCCAATGTTCATCACAGCACTGTTTACAATAGCCAGGACATGGAAGCAACCTAGATGTCTATCGGCAGACGAATGGATAAGAAAACTATGGTATATATACACAATGGAATATTACCCAGCTATTAAAAAGAATTCATTTGAATCAGTTCTAATGAGGTGGATGAAACTGGCACCTATTATACAGAATGAAGTAAGTCAGAAAGAAAAACACCAATACAGTATATTAACACATATATATGGAATTTAGAAAGATGGTAATGATGACCCTATATGTGATACAGCAAAAGAGACACAGATGTATAGCACAGAATTTTGGACTCTGTGGGAGAAGGTGAGGGTGGGATGATTTGAGAGAATAGCATTGAATCTTGTATATTATCATATGTGAAATAGCGCCAGTCCAGGTTTGATGCATGGGACAGGGCGCTCAGAGCTGGTGCACTGGGATGACCCTGAGGGATGGGATGGGGAGAGAGGTGGGAGGGGGTTCAGGATGGGGAACACATGTACACCCATGGCTGATTCATGTCAATGTATGGCCAAAATCACTGCAATATTATAAAGTAATTAGCCTAAATTATAATAAATAAATTTAAAAAAAGAAAGAAATAGATTGGCAACACATTTCAGTATTCTTGCCTGGAGAATTGCATGGACAGAGGAGCCTGGTGGGCACATTCCAAGAAGTTGTAAAGAGTCAGACACAACTGAGTGATGAAGACACACACATATCCAAATTATAGGTGATATAGGTGGTATTTTACCATATCTCTCTAAATAATAATGCAAGAGAAAAATTGTAGTCATGTTACAATTGATTCTACATATCAACCAAATCGATTCTACTTGACATAGAACAATACATTCAGCAACTGCAGAGTAAATTACCTTCAGCACATGGAATAGGATTCTGGTAGGCTCCATAGTGACCCCCTCCCCTCAAAAAATGTCTGCCTGAAAATGCAGAGTGTGACCTTAATTGGAAATAGGATCTTTCCAAATGAATTAGTTAGGATGAGGTCATGCTGGATTAGGTGGGCCCTAAATGCACTGGCAGGTGTTCTTCTGAGAAGAAGAGAGGAAACACACACAAAACACAAGGAAGAAGGGCAAGTAAAAGCTGGGCAGAGGTTGGAGTGATGCAACAACAGGGGCAGGGGAAGGAATGCCAAGGATGCCAGAGGCTCCAGAAGCCAGGAAAAGTCACAGAAAAGTGTTTGTCACGAATTTTTAAATGCAGCAGGCCCTGGAGACAACTTGATTTTGGACATCTATCCTCTAGACCTGCAAGAGAGCAAATTCCTGTTGTGAAAAGTCACCGTGTATTAATTAGTTCTGGCAGCCCTGGTCACTGACACAGGAGAGCAGGGAGGCAGTCTGCTTTCATCTGGCAAGGTCAGCAATACACCTTCACTCTCCTATCGCAGGGCTATGTCCCCTCTCCAGCTATATGTTAGAATGTACTCTGCAGAGGTCTTGATCCCCTTTTCCAAATCTACCATATTCTAGTTCACTTATTTCAATTGTTTTAAATGTGATCACATATCACAATTTACTTGTAGAATCTTCTTTAGAGAGATGTTTAGATTACTTCCTTTTTTATTTTTTCAGTAATGCATATTATGAAATGGATATTTTTGTCCTCCCTAAAGTTTGATGTGTTCAGCTCAGTTCACTCACTCAGTTGTGTTCGACTCTTTGCAACCCCATGAATTGCAGCACGCCAGGCCTACCTGTCCATCACCAACACCTGGAGTCCACTCAAACTCATGTCCATCGAGTTGGTGATGCCATCCAGCCATCTCATCCTCTGTCGTCCCCTTCTCCTCTTGCCCCCAATTCCTCCCAGCATCAGGGTCTTTTCCAATGAGTCAACTCTTTGCACGAGGTGGCCAAGTATTGGTTTCAGCTTTAGCATCAGTCCTTCCAAAGAACACGCAGGACTGACTCATTTATGATGGAATGGTTGGACCTCCTTGCAGTCCAAGGGACTCTAAACAGTCTTCTCCAACACCACAGTTCAAAAGCATCAATTCTTCAGTGCTCAGCTTCCTTCACAGTCCAACTCTCACATCCATACATGACCACTGGAAAAACCACAGCCTTGACTAGATGGACCTTTGTTGGCAAAGTAATGTCTCTGCTTTTTAATATGCTGTTTAGGTTGGTCATAACTTTCCTTCCAAGAAGTAAGCGTCTTTTTATTTCATGGCTGCAATCACCATCTGCAGTGATTTTGGAGCCCAGAAAAAAGTCTGACACTGTTTCCTCTGTTTCCCCATCTATTTCCCATGAAGTGATGGGACCAGATGCCATGATCTTCATTTTCTGAATGTTGAGCTTTAAGCCAACTTTGTCTCTCTTCTCTTTCATTTTCATCAAGAGGCTTTTTCGTTCCTCTTCACTTTCTGCCATAAGGGTGGTGCCATCTGCATATCTGAGGTTATTGATATTTCTCCCGGCAATCTTGATTCCAGCTTGTGTTTCTTCCAGCCCAGTGTTTCTTATGATGTACTCTGCATATAAGTTATATAAGCAGGTTGACAATATACAGCCTTGAAGTACTCCTTTCACAATTTGGAACCAGTCTGTTGTTCCATGTCCAGTTCTAGCTGTTGCTTCCTGACTTGCATATAGGTTTCTCAAGAGGCAGGTCAGGTGGTCTGGTATTCCCATCTCTTTCAGAATTTTCTACAGTTTATTGTGATCCACACAGTCAAAGGCTTTGGCATAGTCAATAAAGCAGAAATAGATGTTTTCCTGGAACTCTCTTGCTTTTTCAATGATCCAGCATATGTTGGCAATTTGATCTCTGGTTCCTCTACCTTTCCTAAAACCAGCTTGAACATCTGGAAGTAAACAGTTCACGTATTGCTGAAGCCTGGCTTGTGTGGTTCACAATAAACTGTGGAAAGTTTGAAAGAGATGGGAATACCAGACCACCTGACCTGCCTCTTGAGAAACCTATATGCAGGTCAGGAAGCAGCAGTTAGCACTGAACATGGAACAACAGACTGGTTCCAAATAGGAAATGGAATATGTCAAGGCTGTATATTGTCAGCCTGCTTATTTAACTTCTATGCAGAGTATATCATGAGAAATGCTGGGCTGGAAGAAGCACAAGCTGGAATCAAGATTGCCAAGAGAAATATCAATAATCTCAGATATGCAGATGACACCATCCTTATGGTAGAAAGTGAAGGGAAACTAAAAAGCTTCTTGATGAAAGTGAAAGAGAAGAGTGAAAAAGTTTGCTTAAAGCTCAACATTCAGAAAACTAAGATCATGGCACCTGGTCCCATCACTTCATGGCAAATAGATGGGGGAACAGTGGAAACAATGTCAGACTTTATTTTTGGAGCTCCAAAATCACTGCACATGGTGATTGCAGCCATGAAATTAAAAGACACTTACCCCTTGGAAAGAAAGTTATGACCAAACTAGATAGCATATTAAAAATCAGAGATATTGCTTTGCCACTAAAGGTCTGTCTAGTCAAGGCTGTGGTTTTTCCTGTGGTCATGTATGGATGTGAGAGTTGGACAGTGAAGAAAGCTGACTGCTGAAGAATTGATGTTTTTGAACTGTGGTGCTGGAGAAGACTATTGCAAGTCCCTTGGACTGAAAAGAGGTCCAATCAGTCCATCCTAAATGAGTCAGTCCTGGGTGTTCATTGGAACAACTGATGCTAAAGCTGAAACTCCAATACTTTGGCCACCTCGTGCAAAGAGTCATTGGAAAAGACCCTGATGTTGGGAGGCATTGGGGGCAGGAGGAGAAGGGGACGACAGAGGATGAGATGGCTGGATGGCATCACCGATTCAATGGGCATGAGTTTGAGTGGACTCCGGGAGTTGGTGATGGACAGGGAGGCCTGGCGTGCTGGGATTTATGGGGTCACAAAGAGTTTGACACGACTGAGCAACTGAACTGAACTGAACTGAAAGTTTATATCTTAAAGTGTGTTCCTGAGCAGAAAGGCACACTTTTTCCCCTCAATCTCATTAAATTTTACATTCATTTTATAAAATAGAGGCTCCTTTCCTTCCATCTTTCTTTATTGTGCCCCCAATTTCTGTAATCAACTCTAAAGTTAAAAGCCTTCCCTTTAAGATGTTCTGCTCCCATGGGACTAAAGGAGTTTATAAGGTAATCCAGTGACTACAGTGTTGGCTAAAGATCAGCAAAGAGGTGTTATCCATGCCAATCCTTCTTTTTGTTCTAACTTCATCACCAAGCCTATGTTGATCTGGATTGTCTACATTCACAGCTTCAAAGAGAACAGGAGTGTGAATTGTTCTTGCTGTAAATCATTCTGTCCTTTCATTTTTCTTGGTGAGCAATTGTATCATGTAAAGTTCATTTTTATTTAGGCACTTATCTAGGGCATTCTCAAAATGACTGTACCAATCAAGCTCTACTTAGAATGAATAGCAGTGACTTACAGAGTTATGATAATGGTTAGCTTTGGGGGACAAAACTTGGGAGTGAGCAAAAATGACAGTGGCACTTATATTTTTAACCTGAATGGTAGGGGATTCCATGAGTGGATATGCTGTGATGGTTTTTTTTTTTTTCTGTAAATATATACAGATATAATAAGAATACAAATACTCTTTCTCTAATTCATACCAGAAAGGTGAATACTGTGGTGGGGGTCTGTGGCATCAATTTTAGTGGCAAAGTCACCATGCGCTTGGGGTAATGAAGCAGGAGTCCAGGAGAGCTTCTGCCCAACATGGAACCAAGAGTGTATCTCCGACCCCTGACCTCTCTCCCCTGTGATAGGCACTATTTGTCAGATCTGAATCACTTAAGCCAAAATTGTTCCTACTGATATCAAACTCACAGGGGGAACACTTGTCCATGTATTATTATTATTGTTGTTATTTAAAACTGGGTAACGGGGTCTTCCCTCATGATCCACTGATTAAGACTTTGGCTTGCAATGCAGGGGTGTGTGGGTTTGATCTCTGGTCCAGTAACTATGATTCCACGTGTGTTGTGGCCAAACAAATGAACAGAAATAAATAATGTAGAAGCAATATTGTAATAAATTCAGTAAAGAGTTTACAAAAAGCTGGATCATGAATATTGACCATATTGGTTGGGGTGAAGTATGAAGGAAAAAATTTAATGATTTAACTTTTCTTTGAAGTAATCACCCATAAGGGCACAATGAATAGCCATCAATAATCTTTTATACACTAGCCATTGCCTAAGGTGTGTTATTGTGCACAGTATCTCTGGTGAGCCTGGCCATGTGAATATGCTTTAATTGCAGTATAGCCAACTGTAATGCTGGGTTACTTTCTGGTGCACTGCCTAGTGATGTGACAGTTATATTCCCTGGTGGCTCAGATGGTGAAGAATCTGCCGGCATTGCGGGAGACCTGGGTTCGATTCCTGGGTTGGGAAGATCCCCTGGAGGAGGGCACAACAACCCACTCCAGTATTCTTGCCTGGAGAATCCCCATGGACAGAGGAGGCTAGCTGGCTACAGTCCATGGGGTCACACAGAGTCAGACATGATTGAGTGACTAACCACATACAGCACATACATTATGAAATGACCATCTCAATAAATCTAATAACCGTCTAGTCTCATGTAAGGTTTTATATTAATAATACAATGACTAAGACATCTGATCCCATCACTTCATGGCAAATAGATGGGGAAACAGTGTCATACTTTATTTTCGGGGGCTCGAAAATCACTGCAGATGGTGACTGCAGCCATGAAATTAAAAGACACTGACTCCTTGGAAAGAAAGTTATGACCAAACTAGATAGCATATTAAAAAGCAGAGATATTACTTTGCCAACAAAGGTTCGTCTAGTCAAGGCTATGGTTTTTCCAATGGTCATGTATGATTGTGAGAGTTGGACTGTGAACAAAGCTGAGTCCCAAAGAATTGATGCTTTTGAACTGTGGTGTTGGAGAAGACTGTTGAGAGTCCCTTGGACTGCAAGGAGGTCCAACCAGTCCATCCTAAGGGACATCAGTCCTGGGTGTTCATTGGAAGGACTGATGCTAAAGCTGAAACTCCAATACTTGGGCCACCTCATGTGAAGAGTTGACTCATTGGAAAAGACCCTGATGCTGGGAGGGACTGGGGGCAAGAGGAGAAGGGACGACAGAGGATGAGATGGCTGGATGGCATCACTGACTCGATGGACGTGAGTCTGAGTGAACTCCGGGAGTTGGTGATGGACAGGGAGGCCTGGCGTGCTGCGATTCATGGGGTCACAAAGAGTCGGACAAGACTCAGCGACTGAACTGAAGTGAACTGAACAATACATATTGTTTATGCTGTAAAGTATATCCCCAGATTTATTTATTTATTACAGAGTTTATGCCTGTATACTCCCTTTATCTATTTAATTACCCAATGCCTTCCCTTCTGGCAACCACCATTTGTTCTATGTATGTATGAATCTGATTCCGATTTATTACATTTTTTGGATTTTCTTTAAAAAACCACGAGGCAGTCCTAAGATGGCAGAGGAATAGGACAGGGAGATCACTTTCTCGCCCACAAATTCATCAAAAGAACATTTAAACGCTGAGTAAAATCCACAAAACAACTTCTGAATGCCGGCAGAAGACATCAGGCACCCAGAAAAGCAGCCCGTTGTCTGCAAAAGGAGGTAGGAAAAATATAAAAGACAAAAAAAGAGACAAAAGATGTAGGGACGAAGCTCTGTCCTGGGAAGGGAGTCTTAAAAGAGAGAAGTTTCCAAACACCGGGAAACACTCTCACTGCTGAGTCTGTGCTGAGCCTTGGAAGCACAGAGGGCAACATAATAGGGAGGAAAAATAAGTAAATAATTAAAACCCACAGATTAGGAGCCCAACGGTAACTCCCCCAGTGGAGAAGCAGTGCAGATGCCTGTGCCCGCCACTAGCAAGCTGCATTGCTTAGAGTAAGGATCACGCTGGAATGCCCCCGAGGATAATCAGAGCAAACTAATTTGAGCTAGCAAGCCAGACTGTGGGATAGCTACCACTCAAAAAGCCCTAAGACACTGCCAGGCCCATGCACAGAACAAAGGGTGGAACAGAACTAGCTGGCTGCAGACCTTCCCCCTCTGGTGACAGGCAGCCAGAGCCGGAAGGGGGCAATCGCGCCCCAGAGAGACATTATCTGCCAAACTGCAAGCAGGCTTCTTTGCTTACTATGACTTATTGGGATTCTGGGCAGTCATCTGCCTGAGAAGGTGCGCCGGTTGTACACCCAGAAAACTCAGCGGCAGGGACGGGAGAGGCAATAAGTCGCAGTGACCACTGTCACCAAACACCTCACTACCCGAGCTGCTCGGAGCTGGGAAGGGCACAAAACGCAGGGCCAACGGAGTCTGCGCCTCTGAGGACTACCCGAGTGCCTGAACCCGAGCGGCTTACCTGGGAGGTGCCTGCAGCCCAGGGCCAGCCTCGGACGGTTCCTGGTGGAGCAACCTAGAGCCTGAGCAGTGTGGGCAGGATGGGTGCACGCGCCGTGAGCGGTGGCAGGCCCAGTGTGGCAGAGACACTGCGAGCACACGTCAGTGTTATTTGTATCCAGCGTCCCTCCCTCCCCACAGCGCGACTGAGCAAGTGAGCCTAAAAAAGTGTCCACTACCGCGGCCTTGTGTCAGGGCGGAAATCAGACCCTGAAGAGACCAGCAAACAGAAGCTAAAACCCAGGGAACCGCCTTGGAAGTGACAGGTGCAATAGATTAAAACCCTGTAGTTAGTACCGACTACATAGGAAGAGGCCTATAGATCTTGAGAAATATAAGCCGGACCAAGAAACTATCCGAAAATGAACTGACCCCACACTGTCCACAACAACACCAGAGAAAGTCCTAGATATATTTTTACTCTTTTTACAATCATTCTCTTCTTTTTTCCTTCTTCTTTTTCTTCTTTTCTTTCTTTTCGTTTTTTTAAATTAAAAAAATTTTTAAGTCCTGTATTACTCCTTTAGTTTTCATTTTTATAACCTACTATTTCTTTTCAAAAAAAGACTATTTTTTAAAGCAGACTTCATATATATATATATTTTAATAACTTTTGTGACTTTGTTTTTCTTTTCTTCTTCTTCTTTTCTTTAATATTGTATTTTTTAAAATCTAACCTCTACTCTAGAATCTCAGAGGCCTCCAGGACAGTGTTAAATGCCACAACATTCAAATCATAGGAGTCCCAGAAGAAGAAGACAAAAAGAAAGACCATGAGAAAATACTTGAGGAGATAATAGTTGAAAACTTCCCTAAAATGGGGAAGGAAATAATCACCCAAGTCCAAGAAACCCAGAGAGTCCCAAACAGGATAAACCCAAGGTGAAATACCCCAAGACACATATTAATCAAATCAACAAAGATCAAATACAAAGAACAAATATTAAAAGCAGCAAGGGAAAAACAACAAATAACACACAAGGGGATTCCCATAAGGATAATAGCTGATCTTTCAATAGAAACTCTTCAGGCCAGGAGGGAATGGCAAGACATACTTAAAGTGATGAAAGAAAATAATCTACAGCCCAGGTTACTGTACCCAGCAAGGATCTCATTCAAATATGAAGGAGAAATCAAAAGCTTTACAGACAAGCAAAAGCTGAGAGAATTCAGCACGACCAAACCAGCTCTCCAACAAATGCTAAAGTATATTCTCTAGACAGGAGACACAAAAACAGTGTATAAACACGAACCCAAAAACAATAAAGTAAATGGCAATGGGATCATACTTATCAATAATTGCCTTAAACGTAAATGGGTTGAATGCCCCAACCAAAAGACAAAGACTGGCTGAATGGACACAAAAACAAGACCCCTACATATGTTGTCTACAAGAGACCCACCTCAAAACAGGGGACACATACAGACTGAAAGTGAAGGGCTGGAAAAAGACATTCCATGCAAATAAAGATCAATAGAAAGCAGGAGTAGCAATACTCATATCAAATAAAATAGACTTTAAAACAAAGGCTGTAAAAAGAGACAAAGAAGGACGCTACATAATGATCAAAGGATCAATCCAAGAAGAAGATGTAACAATTATAAATATATATGCACCCAACATAGGAACACCGCAATATGTAAGACAAATGCTAACAGGTATGAAAGGGGAAATTAACAATAACACAATAATAGTGGGAGACTTTAATACCCCACTCACACCTATGGATAGATCAACTAAACAGAAAATTAACAAAGAAACACAAACTTTAAATGATACAATAGGCCAATTAGACCTAATTGATATCTATAGGACATTTCACCCCAAAATAGTGAATTTCACGTTTTTCTCAAGTGCACATGAAACCTTCTCCAGGATAGATCACATCCTGGGCCATAAATCTAGCCTTGGTAAATTCAAAAAAATTGAAATCATTCCAAGCATCCTTTCTGACCACAATGCAATAATATTAGATCTCAATTACAGGAGAAAAAAATATTAAAAATTGCAACATATGGAGGCTGAACAACACACTGCTGAATAACCAACAAATCACAGAAGAAATCAAAAAAGAAATCAAAATATGCATAGAAATGAATGAAAATGAAAACACAACAACCCAAAACCTATGGGACACTGTAAAAGCAGTGCTAAGGGGAAAGTTCATAGCAATACAGGCATATCTCAAGAAACAAGAAAAAAGTCAAATAAATAACCTAACTCCACACCTAAAGCAACAAGAAAAGGAAGAAATTAAGAACCCAAGGGTGAGTAGAAGGAAAGAAATCTTAAAAATTAGGGCAGAAATAAATGCAAAAGAAAAAAAAAGAAAAGAAAGGAGACCATAGCAAAAATCAACAAAGCCAAAAGCTGGTTCTTTGAAAGGATAAATAAAATTGACAAACCATTAGCCAGACTCATCAAGAAACAAAGGGAGAAAAATCAAATCAATAAAATTAGAAATGAAAATGGAGAGATCACAACAGACAAATACAAAGGATCATAAGAGACTACTATGAGCAATTATATGCCAATAAAATGGACAACGTGGAAGAAATGGACAAATTCTTAGAAGAGTACAACTTTCCAAAACTGAACCAGGAAGAAATAGAAAATCTTAACAGATCCATCACAAGTACGAAAATTGAAACTGTAATCGGAAATCTTCCAGCAAATAAAAGCCCAGATCAAGACGGCTTCACAGCTGAATTCTACCAAAAGTTTAGAGAAGAGCTGACACCTATCCTACTCAAACTCTTCCAGAAAATTGCAGAGGAAGGTAAACTTCCAAACTCATTCTATGAGGCCACCATCACCCTAATACCAAAACCTGACAAAGATGCCACAAAAAAAGAAAACTACAGGCCAATATGACTGATGAACACAGATGCAAAAGTCCTTAATAAAATTCTAGCAATCAAAAAAATAAAATAAAATAAAATTCTAGCAATCAGAATCCAACAACACATTAAAAAGATCATACACCATGACCAAGTGGGCTTTATCCCAGGGATGCAAGGATTCTTCAATATCTGCAAATCAATCACTCCACATTAACAAATTGAAAAATAAAAGCCATATGATTATCTCAATAGATGCAGAAAAAGTCTTTGATAAATTTCAACATCCATTGATGATAAAAACTCTCCAGAAAGCAGGAATAGAAGGAACATACCTCAACATAATAAAAGCTATATATGACAAACCCACAGCAAACATTATCTTCAATGGTGAAAAATTAAAAGCATTTCCTCTAAAGTCAGGAACAAGACAAGGGTGCCCACTCTCACCACTACTATTCAACATAGTTTTGGAAGTTTTGGCCACAGCAATCAGAGCAGAAAAAGAAATAAAAGGAATCCAAATTGGAAAAGAAGAAGTAAAACTCTCACTGTTTGCAGATGACATGATCCTCTACATAGAAAACCCTAAAGACTCCACCAGAAAATTACTAGAGCTAATCAATGAATATAGTAAAGTTGCACGATATAAAATCAACACACAGAAACCCCTTGCATTCCTATACACTAATAATGAGAAAATAGAAAAAGAAATTAAGGAAACAATTCCATTCACCATTGCAACGAAAAGAATAAAATACTTAGGAATATATCTACCTAAAGAAAAAAAAAAGACCTATATATAGAAAACTATAAAACACTGATGAAAGAAATCAAAGAGGATACTAATAGATGGAGAAATATACCATGTTCATGGATCAGAAGAATCAATATAGTGAAAATGAGTATAGTACCCAAAGCAATCTATAGATTCAATGCAATCCCTATCAAGCTACCAACGGTATTTTTCACAGAGCTAGAACAAATAATTTCACAATTTGTATGGAAATACAAAAAAGCTTGAATAGCCAAAGCAATCTTGAGAAAGAAGAATGGAACTGGAGGAATCAACCTGCCTGACTTCAGGCTCTACTACAAAGCCACAGTCATCAAGACAGTATGGTACTGGCACAAAGACAGAAACATAGATCAATGGAACGAAATAGAAAGCCCAGAGATAAATCCACGCACCTATGGACACCTTATCTTTGACAAAGGAGGCAAGAATATACAATGGAGAAAAGACAATCTCTTTAACAAATGGTGCTGGGAAAACTGGTCAACCACTTGTAAAAGAATGAAACTAGAACACTTTCTAACACCATACACAAAAATAAACTCAAAATGGATTAAAGATCTAAACATAAGACCAGAAACTATAAAACTCTTAGAGGAGAACATAGGCAAAACACTCTCCGACATACATCGTAGCAGGACCCTCTATGACCCACCTCCCAGAATATTGGAAATAAAAGCAAAAATAAACAAATGCGATGTAATTAAACTTAAAAGCTTCTGCACAACAAAAGAAACTATAAGCCAGGTGAAAAGACAGCCTTCAGAATGGGAGAAAATAAAGCAAATGAAGCAACTGGCAAACAAGTAATCTCAAAAATATGCAGGCAACTCCTGCAGCTCAATTCCAGAAAAATAAACGACCCAATCAAAAAATGGGCCAAAGAACTAAATAGACATTTCTCCAAAGATGGCTAGCAAACACATGAAAAGATGCTCAACATCACTCATTATAAGAGAAATGCAAATCAAAACCACAATGAGGTACCATTTCACGCCAGTCAGAATGGCTGCGATCCAAAAGTCTACAAGCAGTAAATGCTGAAGAGGATGTGGAGAAAAGGGAACCCTCTTACACTGTTGGTGGGAATGCAAACTAGTACAGCCACTATGGAGAACAGTGTGGAGATTCCTTTAAAAATTGGAAATGGAACTGCCATACGACCCGGCAATCCCACTGCTGGGCATACACACTGAAGAAACCAGAATTGAAAGAGACACGTGTACCGCAATGTTCACCGCAGCACTGTTTATAATAGCCAGGACATAGAAGCAACCTAAATGTTCATCAGCAGATGAATGGATAAGAAAACTGGTACATATACACAATGGAGTATTACTCAGCCATTAAAAAGAATACATTTGAATCAGTTCTAATGAGGTGGATGAAACTGGAGCCTATTATATAGAGTGAAGCAAGCCAGAAAGAAAAACACCAATATAGTATACTAACACATATATATGGAATTTAGAAAGATGGTAATGACAACCCTGTATGGGAGACAGCAAAAGAAACACAGATGTATAGCACAGTCCTTTGGACTCTGTGGGAGAGGGAGGGGGGGATGATTTGGGAGAATGGCATTAAAACATGTATAATATCGTATAAGAAACAAATCGCCAGTCCAGGTTCGATGCAGGATACAGGAAGCTTGGAGCTGGTACACTGGGATGACCCAGAGGGACGGTATGGGGAGGGAGGTGGCAGGGGGGTTCAGGATGGGGAACACGTGTACACTCGTGGTGGATTCTTGTTGATGTATGGCAAAACCATTACAATATTGTAAAGTAAAATAATAATAATTTCAAAATAAAAAAGCCACATATATGTGAGGTGATATGGTATTTCTTTTCCCTAAATGATTTTTTTCACAAAGGATAAAACCGTCTAAATCCATCCATTTGTCACAAAAAGCAGTAAAGGATTTCATTATTTATCGTTGATATAAGTGTCTTTTAATTTCATGGCTGCAGTCACAACCTGCAGTGATTTTGGAGCCCAAAAAGATAAAGTCTGACACTGTTTCCACTGTTTCCCAATCTATTTCCCATGAAGTGATGGGACCAGATGCCATGATCTTCATTTTCTGAATGTTGAGCTTTAAGCCAACTTTTTCACTCTCCTCTTTCACTTTCATCAAGAGGCTTTTTAGTTCCTCTTCACTTTCTGCCATAAGGGTAGTGTCATCTGCATATCTGAGGTTATTGATATTTCTCCCGGCAATCTTGATTTCAGCTTGTGCTTCTTCCAGCCCAGCGTTTCTCATGATGTACTTCTGCATAGAAGTTAAATAAGCAGTATGACAATATACAGCTTTGTACTCCTTCCCCAACTTTGAACCAGTCAGTTGTCTCATGTTCAGTTCTAACTGTTCCTTCTTAATTCACATGCAAGTTTCTCAGGGAGCAGGTAAGTTGATGTGGTACTCCCATCTCTTTAAGAATTTTCAACGGTTTGTTGAGATTCACAGTCAAAGGCATTAGCTTAGTCAATGTAGCAGAAGTAGACGTTTGTCTGCAATTGCCTTGCTTTCTCCAAGATCCAACAGATGTTACCAATTTGATCACTGGTTCTTCTGCCTTTTCAAAATCCAGCTTGTATATCTGGAAGTTCTCAGTTCATGTATTGATGAAGCCTAGTTTGAAGGAATTTGAACATAACCTTGCTAGCATGTCAAATGAGTAGTTGTAGGATCATTAAAACATTCTTTGATATTGCCCTTCTTGGGGATTGGAATGAGAACTTACCCTTTCCAGTCCTGTGGCCACTGATGAGTTTTTCAGATTTTCTGACATGTTGAGTGCAGCACTTTAACTGCGTTATCTTTCAGAATTTAAAATAGCTCAGCTGGAATTCTATCACATCCACTAGCATTGTTTGTATAAATGCCTCCTAAGAATCACTTGACTTCACACTCCAAGATGTTCAGCTTTAGGTGAGTGACAACAGCATCATGGTTATCTGGGCCATTAAGATCTTTTTGTAGACTTCTGTGTATTCTTGCCACTTCTTCTTAATCTCTTCTGCTTCTGTTAGGTCCTTACCATTTTTGTCTGTTATCATGCCCATCCTTGCATGAAATGCTCCCTTGATATCTCATTTTCTTAAAGAGATCTCTAGTCTTCCCCATTCTATTGTTTTCCTCTATTTCTTTGCATAGTTCATTTAAGAAGGCCTTCTTATCTCTCCTTGCTATTCTCGAGACTCTGCATTCAAGTGGGGTATATCTTTCCCTTTCTCCCTTTCCTTTTGCTTCTCTTCTTTGCTCAACTCTTTGCAAAATCTCGTTCTTTTTTACACTCTCTTTTTTGATTTAGATTATCACGGGCCATTAAATAGATTTCCCTGTGCTATCTAGCAGGTCCTTCTTGGTTATCTTTCTTATACATCAGATCAGATCAGATCAGTTGCTCAGTCGTGTCCGACTCTTTGCGACCCCATGAATTGCAGCTCGCCAGGCCTCCCTGTCCATCACCAACTCCTGAAGTTCACTGAGACTCACACCCATTGAGTCAGTGATGCCATCCAGCCATCTCATCCTCTGTCATCCCCTTCTCCTCCTGCCCCCAATCCCTCCCAGCATCAGAGTCTTTTCCAATGAGTCAAGGCTTCCCATGAGGTGGCCAAAGTACTGGAGTTTCAGCTTTAGCATCATTCCTTCCAAAGAAATCCCAGGGCTGATCTCCTTCAGAATGGACTGGTTGGATCTCCTTGCAGTCCAAGGGACTCTCAAGAGTCTTCTCCAACACCACAGTTCAAAAGCATCAATTCTTCGGTGCTCAGCCTTCTTCATAGTCCAACTACATAGTAGTCTCTGTATGTTAATCCCAAACTGATGTTTGATCATTTCTCTGCCTTGCACATTTTCTGTTTGGTAATTATAAGTTGTTTTGATATCTGTAAGTATATTTCTGTTTTGCAAATATGTTCAATGGAGTATTGCTCAGCCAGGAAAACAATGAAATAATGCCATTTGCAGCAACATGGATGGACCTAGAGATTATCATCCGATGCAAAGAAAGACAGAGAAACAAACATTGTATCACTCATATGTGGAATTCCCTTGGTTTTTCTATGATCCAGTATATGTTGGCAGTTTGAGCTCTGGTTCCTCTCCCTTTTCTAAATCCAGCTTGTATATCTGGAAGTTCTTGGTTCACATACTGTTGAAGCCTAGCTTGAAGTATTTGAGCGTAATTTGTTTGGTGTATGAGACGAATGCAACTGTATGGCAATTTGAACTATGTTTGGCATGCCTTTTCTTTGCAAATGGAATGGAAACGGACCTTTTCCAGTACTGTGGCCACTGCTGAGTATTCCAAATTTGCTGGCATAGTGAGTGAAGCATTTTGACAGCACCATCTTTTAGGATTTGCAATAGCTCAGCTGGAATTCCATCATGTCAACTAGTTTTCTTTGTAGTAATGCTTCCTAAGGCCCAGTTGACTTCACACTTCTGGTTCTAGGTGAGTGACCACACCATCGTAGTTATCTGGGTCATTTAAATCCTTTTTATATAGTTCTTCTGTGTATTCTTGCCACCTCTTCTTAATTGCCTATACTTCTGTTAGTTCCTTGCCGGTTTTGCCCTTTATTGTGCCTATCTCTGGAGAAGGCAGTGGCACCCACTCCAGTACTCTTGCCTGGAAAATCCCATGGATGGAGGAGCCTGGTAGGCTGCAGTCCATGGGGTCGCTAAGAGTCGGACACGACTGAGCGACTTCTTTCAATTTTCACTTTCATGCATTGGAGAAGGAAATGGGAACCCACTCCAGTGTTCTTGCCTGGAGAATCCCAGGGACGGGGGAGCCTGGTGGGCTTCCGTCTATCGGGTCGCACAGAGTCGGACACGACTGTGGTGACTTAGCAGCAGCAGCAGTGCCTATCTTTGCTTGAAATGTTCCCGTGGTATCTCCAATTTTCTTAAAGAGACCTGTAGTGATTTCCATTCTATTTTCCCCCTCTGTTTCTTTGCATTGCTCATTAAGAAGGCTTTCTCATCTTTCCTTGCTATTCTCTGGAACTCTGCATTCAGCTGGGTATATCTTTCCCTTTATTCTTTGCCTTTTGCTTTTCTTCTTTTCTCAGCTATTTGTAAGGCCTCCTCAGACAATCACTTTGCCTTCTTGCAATTCTTTTTCTTGGGGATAATTTTGGTCACCACCTCCTGTACAATATAGCAAACCTCTGTTCATAGTTCTTCAGGCACGCAGTCTACCATATCTACTCCCTTGAATCTATTCCAAAAAAAGCAAGGGAAATCCCAAAAAAGTCTACTTCTGCTTCATTGACTATGCTAAAGCCTTTGACTGTGTTGATCACAGCAAACTGTGGAAAATTCTTAAAGTGATGGGAATACCAGACTACTTCACCTGGCTCCTGGAAAATCTGTATGCAGCTGAAGAAGCAACAGTTCGAACCAGACATGGAGCAACAAACTGGTTCAAAATTGGGAAAGGAGTATGTCAAACTGTATATTGCCATCCTGCTTATTTAACTGATATGCAGAGTGATATCTTACAGTGGCTGGTGTCAAATTCATGGTATTCAAAGAAACTTTCACTCTGGGATCAAAGACACAGTCTCAGCCATTCAGAGCTTTGTGCGGCAGAGAATTTACTAAAGTGAAAGAATAGGAAAGCCTCTGACATAGACATCAAAAGGGGGAAGAAAGAGTACACCCCCCTCACTAGTTTTAGCAGCGCAATATATACTTTTCAGTCAGCTGCTAAGAAGATAAAAAGAATACTTCAAGACTGTACAAGGAAGGTTGTAAAAGTTTTACCAGAATCCTTCTCCCACAGGGTACATCCCAAGATAACATCTATCCAAGATTAGTCAAGGAGAATGGGTTCCTGGCAGAATGTCTCTGGGCGAGATATACTGTTGCTGGGTAAGCAATGGATATGAGAAAACAGGGTCCCAGGCAAGATTTGCTACAATTATAATCATTAACATACAGACAAAGAAAACTATACCCATGATTAAGATATTACTGCTGCACATTCATTAGCTCCATATCTAAAGTAACACCAGCTCTCTGGGGCAAGATACATTGTTGCAAAAGCCTTAATAAAAGCATGAGCAAGATATACTGTTGCCTGGGCAGCCAACATGATTAATGCAAAAGAATGTGAACAAAAATGCTCACTTCCACCTTAAAGGGGCCTTGGACTCCCTATCAACCTGCCTAAGTCTTAACTCTCTCAAGAGTACATCATGCGATATGCCATGCTGGATGACTCAGAAGCTGGAATCAAGACTGCTGGGAAAAATATCAACAACCTCAGATATGCAGATGACACCACCCCAATGGCAGAAAGTGAAGATGAACTAAAGAGCCTCTTGATGAAGTGAAAGAGGAGAGCATAAAAGCTGGCTTAAAGCTCAACATTTAAAAAACCTAAGATCTTGGCATCCAGATCTCATCACATCATGGCAAATAGTTGGGGCAACACTGGAAACAGTGACAGATTTTATTTTCCTGGACTCCAAAATTACTGTGGATGGTGGCTGCAGCCATGAAATTCAGAGCAAAGCTATGACAAACTTAGACAGCATATTCAAAAGCAGAGATATAACTTCACCAACAAAGGTCCATCTAATTGAATTCATGATTTTTCCATTAGTCATGTATGGATGTGAGAGTTGAACCATAAAGAAGGCTGAGTGCCAAAAAATTGATGCTTTTGAACTGTGGTGTTCAAGAAGACTTTTGAGAGTTCCTTGGACAACAAGGAGATCAAACTAGTCAATCCTAAGGGAAATAAAATCTGAATATTCATTGAAAGGACGGATACTATGGCTTAAGCTCCAATACTTTTGCTACCTGATATGAAGAGCTGACTGTTTGGAAAAGACCCTGATGCTGGGAAATACTGAGGGCCGGAGGAGATAGGGGCGACCAAGGATGAGATAATTGGATGGCATTTGTCAACTCAATGGACATGAGTGTGAGCAAACTCTGGAAGATGGTGAAGGATAGAGAAGCCTGGAGTGCTGCAGTCTATGAGGTTGCAAAGAGTCAGACTCAACTGAGCAACTGAATGACAGCAACAACAATTAAAACCTCAATGAAAAATCTTCAAGCTATGAATATATATTTCTCTAAATATAAATACGTATTTCTCTAAACATGTTATATACATTAACAACTAATGTGAAAATATGCTCAACGGCACTAATCATTAGTGAAATGAAAATAAAAAACAATGTTATAATACTTTGAAACTATCAAGATGGGTATACAAAAGAAACAAAAGTATGTTTGTATGGTGTATGTATGTAAGTATATATGTTGACTAGGAGAAATTGGAACATTCTTGCACTGTTGATGGGAATGTAAGAAGTACTATGAAAAATTCTTTGCAGGTTCCTCCAAAATTAAAAAAAATACTATATGATCCAGTAATCACATATTTGAGTGTATATCCTGCCTCAATTTGATAGCAGTAACTACAAGAGATACTGACACACCTACATACATAGCAGCATTCTTCATCATAGGCAGAAGGTGGAAGAAACACAAGTGTTCATTGGTGAATAAAATGGTAAACAAAATGTTGTGGTGTATATATGAGGGAATATTATTTAGCCTTTTAAAAGATTAAAATACTGATATTTACTGCAGCATGGGTGAAACTTGAAGACATTTTGTTAAGTGAGATAACCAAACACACAAAAAGACAAACATCGTAGGCTTTACTTATGTGAGGTATCTAAAGTAGTCGCATTCATAGAGACAAATCAAAGTGTTGGCTGCCAGGGGTTGAGGCAGGGGAAATCGGGAGTTACTGCTGAGGGGTATGCAGTTCAGTTTTGTAAGATGAAAAAAGATGAAATAAGTTCTGGAGATTTGTTACACGAGAAGGTGCATATGCTGAGCACTGCTGAACTGTACACTTAAAAGCAGGTACAACAAAAATGTTGTTTTTTAAACACAATTAGAAACTTATAACTTTAAAAAAATTAGCATAGAAACAATTTAAAATACAGTATGGCCCTGAAATTCAAGATGTTTATTCTACACTAACTCAATAATGTAACTAGAACTATTTAAGTTACATTTTTGAGTTCAGTGACTAATTAACACTGAACTCAAATTATAATCAGCCAGTAGATATGGACTGAGAACCTATTAAGTGACAGACGATTGCAAAGCATGTACAGAATTAAATAAGCAGGGTGACAATATACAGCCTTGACATACTCCTTTTCCTATTTGGAACCAGTCTGTTGTTCCATGTCCAGTTCTAACTGTTGCTTCCTGACCTGCATATAGGTTTCTCAAGAGGCAGGTCAGGTGGTCTGGTATTCCCACCTCTTTCAGAATTTTCCACAGTTTATTGTGATCCACAGAGTCAAAGGCTTTGGCATAGTCAATAAATCAGAAATAGATGTTTTTCTGGAACTCTCTTACTTTTTCGATGATCCAGCAGATGTTGGCAATTTGATCTCTGATTCCTCTGCCTTTTCTAAAACCAGCTTGAACATCTGGAAGTTCATGGTTCACATATTGCTGAAGCCTGGCTTGGAGAATTTTGATCATTACTTTACTAGCATGTGAGATGAGTGCAATTGTGTGGTAGTTTGAGCATTCTTTGGCACTGCCTTTCTTTGGGATTGGAATGAAAACTGACCTTTTCCAGTCCTGTGGCCACTGCTGAGTTTTCCGAGTTTGCTGGCATATTGAGTGTAGCACTTTCACAGCATCATCTTTTAGGAATTGAAATAGCTCAACTGGAATTCCATTGCCTCCACTAGCTTTGTTCATAGTGATGCTTCCTAAGGCCCACCTGACTACACATTCTACAATGTCCAGCTCTAAGTGATGGTGAAAGGTATTCTTGTAAGATGGTACAGGTAAAAGAATATCTATTTGAACCCCCATAGAATGATACAGGACAAATGAGAGGGAGAGAGAAAAGGAGGAGGAGGGGGCATTGGAGGGGGAGGAGGGGGCAGAGGAGGGGAGGAGGGGAAGTGGATGGGGAGGGAGTGGGGAATGAGGATGATGAGGAGGACAAGGGGAAAGTGGGTGGGAGATAGAACAGTATTACAGCATGAGAGGATGAGAAGCACGATATCATGGAGAGGTAATTCAGGGAACTCAACAAAAAATATATTGTATCAGATGATTACAGAAATATACTACAGAGACAGAAATAATTTTGGAGAACTCAAAGCAAAGGCAAATGGGGCCAAGAATCCAGCAGATACCTTGGAGTGTGCTGGAAATAAGTGATGGTGAGTAGCAATTTGATGCTTGAGTGTTGGCTCCTCCCCACAGTTCTCCTGAGCAAGAGATGGAGAACTATGATCAGAGACCACTCCCAAGTTCACTGGACAAGTTCCTTGTAGTAACCATGGGAGTGGATGACGCTACCAAAGAAAGACACCATGAGGAGGCCTCTGGGCTCTGAGTCCAGGCTGTGTGTTGTGTCCATGGAGCACGAGGATGGATCTCTGAATGGGCAGGTCAAGATTGAGGGACCAGGCTCCTGGGGAGTGCAGGACAGGGCTAGAAAGTTATGCTCCCTGCCAAGAAAGTTCACCATCTCTTAGCAACCCCTGATTTCTTCTGCAGCCACCAGAATAATGTTAATAACGTTACCCTTATTAACAGATGTCTGCGATGATAAAGCACCATTTGTCAGGATCATAAGTAGTCAGGACAGTGTCACCTGCCAGGCTGTGTGGTAAAGGGTCAGTTGAGCTTTGAGAATCAGGCATCCACGTAGACTCCCTGGGGTTCCCAGCTGCTGTCTGAGGGGAGAAACCCAGGACAGGGTGCACTGAGAGCCTCTGAAGCCGGGCACAGGTGCACCCTGCTGCCTTGTTGGTGCGGTAGTGTCAGTGAACAGGAGGGGAAGGTGGAAGAACAACCACACTGCAAAATTAAGGGGGAACCTGGTCTTCCTACCTCCTCCTAATTGGCAGTAGTAATCTCAGGCTACCACGAAGGAAGATGCAAGGCTGAGTGTGCTAAAGCCCCCCTTCTAGGTGGTCCAGGGGAGAATTCTGAGCATACATTTGCATTCGATTCAGGAAAGAAGTGAAGGAAATGGCCAGAGACTTTGTCTAGTTATGTACCTTCACTGGTAGAGTTGAACTTGGGACACATACTATGCCTCAAAGACTCTCTGTTCATCACTCTACCTACAAAGTTCAAGATTAGAGTCATGCCCCATTGATAATATTGATTTTCTGACGCCAAAGAAAATGTCTCATTCACTTTGTATCTCACACTCGAAATGCATGGCCAACGGTATGTGAAGGATTGAATGAAATGTTGGGTGAAAGAATGAATTGAGGGAATAAGGAACAAATTCCTCCAAACAAACCTAGTGCCTCCCATGAAGCCATCTTGTCCTGACGTCAAGACGCACTGCCCCTTCTGGCCACCCTCCTTCACGTGGCTGTGTGCTTCTGGCCCAGGCTCCACAGGGCATCCTTCACCTCCTTGTTTCTCAGACTGTAGATGAGGGGGTTGAGCATTGGGATGACCAGAGTGTAGAAGACAGAGACCACCATGCCCTGCTCCATGGACTCCACAGCTCCTGGCTGGGCATACATGACAAAAACTGTCCCATAATAGATGGACACAGCTGTCAAGTGGGAGCCGCAGGTGGAGAAGAGCTTGTGTCTCCCTCCTCCTGATCGCATCTTCAGGATGGTCACTGTGATGTAGCCATAGGAGATGAGGATCATGAGTATCATGCCCACAATTATGACCCCACAAAGGCCAAACATGACCAGCTTATTGATGGTAGTGTCAGCACAGGCAAGCTTGAGTAGAGGCGGCACATCACAGAAGAAGTGGTCAATGTGGTTGGAGCTGCAGAATTGGAGGCTGAATGTGAAGCTGGTCTGAAGAATGGAGTTGACACAGCCCCCACAGTATGTGCCCAACACCAAGCGGGCACACACCGAAGGGCGCATGGAGATGGGGTAGCACAGGGGGCTGCAGATGGCCACTAAGCGGTCGTAGGCCATCACGGCCAAGAGGAATGCCTCAGTGGTGCCCACCATGGAGAAGAAGAAGAACTGAGTGGCACATCCTGCAAAGGTGATGACCTTGGAGGAGGACAGGAAGTTGGCCAGGGCTTTGGGGTAGATGACAGATGAGTAGCACAAGTCCACAAAGGAGAGGTTCTTGAGGAAGAAGTACATTGGGGAGTGCAGATGGGCATCCAGGGTGATGACCACGATCATGGTGAGGTTCCCCAGGACAGCCACCACGTATAGGGCCAGGAAAAGAGCAAACAGCAGGGCCTGGGTCTGAAATCCATCCAGTACAAACTCCTGCAAAGGCATTGCTGAAAGGTTTCCATTTCCATAGGGTGACATTTCCCTGAACTGGGCGACAGGGGCAGAGAGTCAGGAGCAGGAGAGAGACAGTGAGATGGAACAGGTCAAGGTCACATGGTGATCCTCCCGTGGATCACACACACCCTTCCGTGCCTCACTGCCCACGGACCAACACACTAGCCACTGCCCATTCCTCCTTTCAGGTGAGCTCAGACTGACCTGAAATTGTAAACATTTTCACTGACTTGCACCTTCATAATCATGCATGGAGCCCTCCCTCTCTGGGAGACTCTGAGCTATGGTCACAGGGTTTGTCCAGGGCTCCTCAAGAGCTGAGTGTCTACAGTGTAAGTATGGCTTGCATCTCCTGGTCATTTATGAAGGACATGTTTTCCCTCCCCATGGAGATACTTCTGAGTCGTGCCATTTCTACACTTTGTTCGAGTATCTAATACTGCACGTTCTTTTCCTTATTTTGAATGAGGTGAGTGAGTGAAGTCGCTCAGTCATGCCTGACTCTTTGCAACCCCATGAACTGCAGCCCACCAGGCTCCTCTGTCCATGGGATTCTCCAGGCAAGAACACTGCAGTGGGTTGCCATTTCCTTCTCCAGGGGATCTTCCTGACCCAAGGATCTAACCCAGGTCTCCTGCATTGCAGGCAGATGCTTTAACCTCTGAGCCACCAGGGAAGCCACTTATTTCAGCCCTACTTTAGTTTCAGAAATTGAAAAGCCCTTTTTGCCATCCTGACTCAACCCAATGATGGTCCTATCTCTAGGCCAGGCCAGAACCAGAGCAGGGACCAGTCCTCACCAGGCTAATGTGGGTGATTTGTCTGTCATCCCTGTAGACCGTGAGAGATATCTCAGCTTCATTGTCTCTGAGATTTGACTATTACGGCAACCATCAGCAGAGCTCTCTGCATCTTTGAGAATCTAAGGGTTCTTTCCTGCTAAGTCCTGATGTGGCATAATTCATGGAGAGCAGATTGCCCAGCTACACAGCTTGAGAACCTGCCAGACAGGGACTGTGACACACTCAGGGCGTGCCATGTCCTCCCCCTGTCCTTACTTCCATGCCACTGGCACCTTGGCACACTACGTGTAGTGATTGCTTGGAGCAATGGGAGCCACCAACATGGTCACATCTGCCTCAGTGTCTGGGTCCTCCTCTGGGTGCTGCCTCCTGTCCCTGTCACAGCCCAGACCTCCCTTGTCTGCCACACACTCTCATGAAACATGGGGACCAGTTGTGTGATGGCCAGAGGAATTAACAGGATATGATGCAACTTAAAGGGAGGAGTGGGAAGGATGGATCATTAGCACAGAGCCACAGTGCCTCCAAGGGAGGGGAGGAGGATTAGTGAGAGGGTGAATGCTGATTTTATAGAGTTTCATGTTTTCTAGAGGTCAGGTCTGTAGCATCACTGAGCTATCTGACTTTGGAAGTGTGAGTTCCCCAGGAGTCGGGGTGTGCGGGCAGAGGCTGGAGGTCAGTGGTGCCTGTGGAGGAGTGATGACCCCCCATGTTCCCTCTGAGACTGAAGTTCTCTTAGAAGGTTGTCTATGAGAGCCAGGGCTCTCTCTCAGTAGAGGATGTGGATGAAAGAATAGGCTGTCCTATTTGGAATATTTAGGCTTTCCTTTCTGGAATATTTGACCCTAACTCTCATATGAGAGCAGAGGCAGATAGTCTGACCTTGGATGCCCAAGATCCTCTCGAATATGTGTTTAAAGCTGGTGCTAAGTGTGGTGGCCCCTACTCATCTTGGCCGCCTACCCCTGTGCAAATAGCCCTGTACTCTAAGTGGCATAAGAAACCGTCCCCTCTCCCTCTTCAGCTCTGCCTTCCTTGCAGTGAAGTGAGACTGAGGAGGAGACAGGGGTGGCCCCCTAGGTGCCAGTGATAGTCTGTCCAGGTCCTCTAGTTCTGGGTACCAGGAGCTCCCACAACACAGTTCAACCAGAGTGAACCATGTTGAACTCACCTGCCCCTCTCTCTGTCCCCTCAGCTGGCTAGCATCCGTGGCACCTGCACACTAGGATCTTTTTATGGAGAGGATCTCTCCACCTGGCACAGCTGGGATTCGAGGCCTCAAGTGGCCAATTAGCTGCTGCCTAAGCTCTGAGTACGCTGGGAATCCCAACACCCTGAGTCCCTGGAAGAGGTACTCCTGTGGGTAAAATTCCTTTGATACATCTCAGCCCAAAACAAGAGGGGTAAGGGAGCCTGAAATTCCTCTGGGTGTGCTGCAGTCCACCAGATGAGAAGCAAATCAGAGGGACCCAGTGGCCATCCTTGGAAAGACTTCCCCAGGGCTGCAGGTGTGACCTCCTGGCCCGCAGCTCTTCCTCCTCCTCTGCTCCATCCTGGCGTGTTGGTGTGATAAAGAGTGATGTGCAGGACTCTGTGTCTGCGGGAGCAGCACAGCCCACCCTAAGTCATAATATGGTCCTTCTCTCAGGGCAGGTCGAGTAAAAGTATCTGTTAAAACAAAATATTTTAATCCTGGGCAGAAATCCCAAACCAAAGCATAAACGTGATTTATATTTACTATTAAAATATAGGGGCCAACCTGGTTGCACAGCGGTAAAGAATCCGCCTGCTGCCAAAGACACAGAAGATGTGGGCTCCATCCCTGGCTTGGGAAGATCCCCTGGAGAAAGAAATGGCCACCACTCCAGTATTCTTGCCTGGAAGATTCCATGAACAGAGGAGCCTGTCAGGCTACAGTCCATCTGTCACAAAGAGTAAGATATGACTGAGCGACTGAACATACACACGTTAAAATATAGAAAGTATGCAAGTGAAAATCTGGAGAAACTTGGATCATGAATATCCTAAGAAAACCAAGGCTTTTGTGGCTTAATAACCATCAAAATACAAAATAGACCTCAGGAGAAAATTTTACTCATAAAGGGCCATTTCATAATTCAAATGTTCAATCAAACCAGGTAATGTAAAAAATATAAATATGTATACAACTAATAAAGATTTAAAATATGTAATGTAAAAACTGACAGAAATGAAAAGAAATGTAAATCTCCAAAGCATGGTTGATATTTTATCATGCTTCTCTCTGTAACTGGTAAAGCAAGCAGAAATATTGTTATATGATAGAATTGGTTCAAAGTATCAACCACATGGACCTCCCTGGCATCAGTTCAGTTCAGTACTCGGTTGTGTCCGACTCTTTGAGACCCCATGGATTGCAGCACGCCAGGGTTCCCTGTACATCACCAACTCCCGGAAAATTGCTCAAACTCATAACCATGAGTCAATGATGCCATCCAACCATCTCATCCCCTGTCGTCCCCTTTTTCTCCTGCCTTCAATCTTTCCCGGCATTGGGATCTTTTCAAATGAGTCAGTTCTTTGCATCAGGTGGCCAAGGTATTGGGGTCTCAGCTTCAGCATCATTCCTTCCAATGAATACTCAGGACTGACTTCCTGTAGGATTAACTAGTTTGATCTTCTTGCAGTCCAAGGGACTCTCAAGAGTCTTCTCCAACACCACAGTTCAAAGGCACCAATTCTTCAGCACTCAGCTTTCTTTATAGTCCAACTCTCACATCCATACACAACTGCTGGAAAAACCATAGCTTTGACTAGATGGACCTTTGTTGGCAAAATAATGTCTCTGCTTTTAAATATGCTGTCTAGGTTGGCCATAGCTTTTCTTCCAAGGAGCAAGCATCTTTGAATTTCATTGCTGCAGTCACCATCTGCAGTGATTTTTGAGCCCCCTCCCCAAATAAAATCTGTCACTGTGTCCACTGTTTCCCCATATATTTGCCATGAAGTGATGGGACCAGATGCCATGATCTTAGTTTTCTGGATGTTGAATTTTAAGCCAGTTTTTTTCACTCTCTTCTTTAACTTTCAAGAGGCTCTTTAGTTCTTCACTTTCTGCCATTAGGGTGGTATCATCAGCATATCTGAGGTTATTGATATTTCTCCCGGCAATCTTGATTCCAGTTTGTGCTTCATTAGCCTGGCATTTTGCATGATTTACTCTGCATAGAAGTAAAATAATGAGAAGACAATATACAGCCTTGATTGGTTCAAGGCTCTTTTCCCAATTTGAAATCAGTGTGTTGTTCCATGTCTGGTTCTCACTGTTCCTTCTTGACCTGCATCCAGATTTCTAAGGAAGCAGGTAAGGTGTTCTGGTAGTTCCATCTCTTGAAGAATTTTCCAGTTTGTGGTGATCAAAAGCTTTGATGTAGTCAATGAAGCAGAAGTAGATGTCTTTCTGGAATTTTGAGCAATACTTTGCTGGCATGTGAGATGAGTGCAATTGTGCAGTAGTTTGAGCATTCTTTGGCATTGCCTTTCTTTGGGATTGGAATGAAAACTGACCTTTTCCAGTTCTGTGGCCACTGCTGAGTTTCCCAAATTTTCTGACATATTGAGTGCATCATTTTCATAGCATCATCTTTTAGGATTTGAACTAGGTCAACGGGTATTCCATCACCTCCACTAGCTTTCTTCACAGTGATGCTTCCTAAGGCCCTCTTGACTTTGCATTCCAGGATGTCTGGCTCCAGGTGAGTGATCACACCATCCTGGTTATCTGGGTCATGAAGATCTTTTTTTGTATAGTTCTTCTGTGTATTCTTGCCACAGTCAGCTCCCAGTCTTGTTTTTGCTAACTGTATGGAGCTTCTCCATCTTTGGCTGCAAAGAATATTATCAATCTGATTTTGGTATTGACCATCTGGTGATATCCATATGTAGAGTCGTCTCTTGTGTTGATGGGAGAGGATGCTTGCTATGACCAGTGTGTTTTCTTGGCAAAACTCTGTTAGCCTTTGCTCTGCTTCATTTTGTACTCCAAGGCCAGACTTGCCTGTTACTCCAGGTGTTTCTTGACTTCCTACTTTTGCATCCCCATTCCCTATGATGGAAAGACATGTTTTTGGGGGTGTTAGTTCTAGACGGTCTTGTAGGTCTTCACAGAAACATTGCAATTTCACCTTCTTTGGCATTAGTGGTTGAGGCATAGACTTGGATTACTGTGATATTGAATGGTTTGCCTTGGAAATGAACAGAGATCATTCTGTCATTTTTAAGAAAGCACCCCAGTACTGCATTTCGGCCTCTTTTGTTGACTATGAGGGCCACTCTATTTCTTCTAAGGGATTTTTGCCCACAGTAGTAGATAAAATGGTCATCTGAATTAAATTCACCCATTCCAGTTCATTTTAGTTCACTGATTCCTAAAATGTCGATGTTTACTCTTGCCATCTCCTGTTTGATCTTTTCCAATTTACCTTGAATCATGGACCTGACATTCCAAGTTCCTATGCAATATTGTTCTTTACAGCATTGGACTTCACTTCCATCACCAGTCACATCCACAACTGGGTGTTGTTTTCACTTTGGCTCTGTCTCTTCATTCTTTCTGGATTTATTTCTCCACTCTTCTACAGTAGCATATTTGGCACCTACTGACCTGGGGAGTTCATCTTTTAGTGTCCTATCTTTTTGCCTTTTCATACTGTTCCTGGGGTTCTCAAGGCAAGAATACTGAAGTGGTTTGCCATTCCTTTCTCCAGTTGACCACGTTTTGTCAGAACTCTCTACCATGACCTGTCTGTCTTGGGTGGCCCTACACAGCATGGTTCATAGTTTCTTTGAGTTACACAACACTGTGGTCCATGAGATCAGTTTGATTAGTTTTCTATGATTGTGGTTTTCCTTCTATCTGACCTCTGCTGGATAAAGATAAGAGGCTTATGAATTTTCCTGATAGGAGAGACTGACTTAGGGGAAAATGGGTGTTGTTCTGATGGGTGGGGCCATGCTCAGTAAATCTTAATCCAATTTCTGTTGATGGGCAGGGCTGTGTTCCCTCCTTATTGTTTAACCTGAGACCAAACTATGGTAGGTTTAATGAAGATAATCACATGTATGGATATGAGAGTTGGAGTATAAAGAAATCTATAAAGACTATAAGGATTGAAGGCAGGAGAAGGGGATGACAGAGGATGAGATGGTTGTATGGTATCACCAACTTGGTTGACATGAGTTTGTATAAGCTCTGGGAGTTGGTGATGGACAGGGAATCGTGGCATGCTGCAATCCATGGGGTTGCAAAGAGTCACACACGACTGAGAGACTGAACTGAAGTGAATGAAGATAATGGCAACCTCCTTCAAAAGGTCTTGTGCATGCACTATTGCATTCAGTGTAGCCATTTTATTATTGAAGATGAAAGAAAAAGCAACATTTTGGCATATTATGCTTTATTATTTCAAGAAAGGTTGAAATGCAACTGAAAAAAAAAAAAGTGTGCACTGTATGCAGAAGGTGCTGTGACTGACCTTATTGAAACATTGTATGTTTCAAAGTGATTTGAAAAATTTTGTCCTGGAGATTTCTCACTGAATGATAATCCATGGTGAGGTACACCAGTTGAAGATGAGAGTGATCAAATCAAGACATTAATTGAGAAAAATCAGCATTGTACCATATGGGAGATAGCCAACATATTGGAAATATCCACATCCAGCATGGTAAATCATTTACTCAGCTTGGTTATGTTAAGCATTTTGTTGTTTGGGTTCCATGTAAGTTAAGCAAAGAAAACCTTCTTGACCATATTTTAGCTTCCAATTTTCTAATTAAATGTGACAAATGTTTCATTTTTAAAACAAATTGTGACACGGGATGAAAAGTGGATACTGTACAATAATGTGGAACAGAAAGGATGATGGGACAAGTGAAACGAACCACCACCAATCACATCAAAAACTGACCTTCATTCAAAGTAAGTGATGTTGCATATATGGTGGGTTTGGAAGGGAGTCGTCTATCGTGAGCTCCTCCTGGAAAAGAAAGCAATTAATTCCAACAAGCACTGCTACCAATGAGACCAAGTGAAGCATCATTCAATGAAAAGCATCCGGAATTAGTCAACATAAACTGCAGAATCTTTCATCAGGATAATTCAAGACCACATGTTTCTTTGATGACCAGGCAAAACTGTTATAGCTTGGCTGGGAAGTTCTGATTCATTCACCATATTCAGCAAACACTACACCTTCAGATTTTGATTTATTTAGGTCTTTACAAAATTCTCTTAATGGAAAACATTTTAATTTCCTGGAAGACTGTAAAAGGTACCTAAAGCAGTTCTTGGCTCAAAACGATCAAGAGTTTTGGGAAGATGGAATTATAAAGTTTCCTGAAAAATGGCAGAAGATAGTGGAACAAAATGGTGAATACATTGTTCAATAAATTCTTTGTGAAAATGAAAAATGTGCCTTTTATTTTACTTAAAAACAAAAAGAGTGTTTTGGTAAATCCAATATATAAAAATATATATACAATATATATAAAATCCTAAAGATAGATACAAATCTGTTATAATAGCAAATTTAGCATAGTGTCAATATACAAAGCCAACACATTAAAATCAGCAGCATTACTATGCACTGTCAATGAACTATTTAACAAAGAATTAATAAAGCCAATCATTTACAAAAATATCAAAAAGAATAAAGTACTAAGGACTCAACTTAGCCAGGGAAACAAAAGAGTTATAGAACGAGAAACCATAGCTGAAAGCAATTAAAGGTACCAACATAAATGAAGATATCCCATGTGCATGAGTTGGAAAATGGGAAAGTTACCCACTGTGATCTAAGATTCAGTGTAATCCTTATCAAAATCACAATGCTGTTTTTTTGCAGAAAATGAAAATTACGTTTTAAAATTCATATGGAATCTCAAGAAAGACCAAATAGCTTAAAAAAAAATCTTGAAAACAAAGTTGGTGATCTCAGAATTCTAAATTTGAAAATATATTACAAATCTACAGTAATCAAAACTGGTGGTACTGGCACAAAGACAGATCTGTAGAACAACGGAGGTGAACAGAGAGCCCAGAAATGAAACTTCATGGATATAATCAAATGATTGAAAACAAGAGTGCCAAGACATCTCATGGGGAAAAGACAGATCTTTCAACAAACAGCATTGGGAAACTGACTGTTTGTGTGCAAAAGTATAAAGTTGACCCCTTAGCTTGCATCGTAACAAAAAGTAACTCAAAATGGATTAAAAACATCACTGTATGACATCAACCTCTTAAATTCCCAGAAGAAAACGTACAAGAAAAAGCTTTATGATGTCGGATTTGGCAATGATTTTTCGGCTATGACTCCAAAAGCACAGGACACAAAAGTAAAAATAGGAAACAAGATGGTGGTGGAGGAGGTGGACGTGGGGTACATCTCTCTCCACAGACACATCAGTGATACACCTTCAGACAGCAGTGCATGCAGAACACCAGCTGAGAGCGGACAGGAGGACCTGACCAGAGGAAAAGAATCTATAGAACCACACAGAACTCGGTAGGATGAAGGAATGAGGGGGAAGAACAGGAGTGTTAGGAGGACTGGACCTGCCTCAGCGGGCAGGGGAACTGAAGCAAGGGTCTGATCCCCACACAGGGCAATTGTCTGAGGCATAGGAGAACATTTAAGGCTGAGAGTGAAACAGCTGATCTGTGGCAGCCTAAAAGGAATGAGAATGAGACAGTCCTTGCTGCAGCCACATGTATCCTGGACAGGAATGCTGGTCCCCTGGAAGGCATAGAGGCTGGGCACTGGAGTTTAGGGATTGTGGTGCAATCCCAGGGTGAGAGCTGCTATTGACTGTAGAGAGACTGATTGAGGGGATGTGAGGGAGGAGATTGAGGGGGAAATGCCTGTGGAGGAAAGCCAGGCAGCCATGACTGCTGAGTCACGCGAAGAGGGTTGAGCCATCAGCATAACCTCTCCCTATACGGCAATATGGCAGGTGAACAATAGAGAGGCTGGCCCATCAAACGCCTGAGGCACTGAATTAGAGAGTAGGACCCCACCTAGTTCAGTTCAGTTCAGTCGCTCAGTCGTGCCCAACTCTTTGCGACCCCATGAATCACAGCACGCCAGGCCTCCCTGTCCATCACCAACTCCCGGAGTTCACTCAGACTCACGTCCATCGAGTCCGTGATGCCATCCAGACATCTCATCCTCTGTCGTCCCCTTCTCCTCTTGCCCCCAATCCCTCCCAGCATCAGAGTCTTTTCCAATGAGTCAACTCTTCGCATGAGGTGGCCAAAGTATTGGAGTTTCAGCTTCAGCATCATTCCTTCCAAGGAAATCCCAGGCCTGATCTCCTTCAGAATGGACTGGTTGGATGTCTTTGCAGTCCAAGGGACTCTCAATAGTCTTCTCCAACACCACAGTTCAAAAGCATCAATTCTTCGGCCCTCAGCCTTCTTCACAGTCCAACTCTCACATCCATACATGACCACAGGAAAAACCATAGCCTTGACTAGACAGACCTTTGTTGACAAAGTAATGTCTCTGCTTTTCAATATGCTATCTGGGTTGGTCATAACTTTTCTTCCAAGGAGTAAGCGTCTTTTAATTTCATGGCTGCAATCACCATCTGCAGTGATTTTGGAGCCCAAAAAAAATAGTCTGACACTGTTTCCCCATCTATTTCTCATGAAGTGATGGGACCGGATGCCATGATCTTCGTTTTCTGAATGTTGAGCTGTAAGCCAACTTTTTCACTCTCCATCTTCACCTTCATCAAGAGGCTTTTTAGTTCCTCTTCACTTTCTGCCACAAAGGTGGTGTAATCTGCATATCTGACGTTATATCCCGGCAATCTTGATTCCAGCTTGTATTTCTTCCAGTCCGGTGTTTCTCATGATGTACTCTGCATATAAGTTTAATAAGCAGGGTGACAATATACAGCCTTGATGTACTCCTTTTCCTGTTTGGAACTAGTCTGTTGTTCCATGTCCAGTTCTAACTGCTGCTTCCTGACCTGCATATAGGTTTCTCAAGAGGCAGGTCAGGTGGTCTGGTATTCCCATCTCTTTCAGAATTTTCCACAGATTATTGTGATCCACACAGTCAAAGATTTTGGCATTGTCAATAAAGCAGAAATAGATGTTTTTCTGGAACTCTCTTATTTTTTCGATGATCCAGCAGATGTTGGCAATTTGATCTTTGATTCCTCTGCCTTTTCTAAAACGAGCTTGAAGATCTGGAAGTTCACAGTTCACGTATTGCTGAAGCCTGGCTTGGAGAATTTTGAGCATTACTTTACTAGCATGTGAGATGAGTGCAATTGTGTGGTAGTTTGAGCATTCTTTGGCACTGCCTTTCTTTGGGATTGGAATGAAAACTAACCTTTTCCAGTCCTGTGGCCACTGCTGAGTTTTCCAAATTTCCTGGCATATTGGGTGCAGCACTTTCACAGCATCATCTTTCAGGATTTGAAATAGTTCAACTGGAATTCCATCACCTCCACTAGCTTTGTTTATAGTGATGCTTTCTAAGGCCCACTTGACTTCACATTCCAGGATGTCTGGCTCTAGGTGAGTGATCACAACATTGTGATTATCTGGGTCGTGAAGACCTTTTTTGTACAGTTCTTCTGTGTATTCTTGCCACCTCTTCTTAATATCTTCTGCTTCTGTTAGGTCCATTACCATTTCTGTCCTATATCTAGTCCATCTTTGCATGAAATATTTCCTTGGTATCTCTGATTTTCTTGAAGAGATTTCTAGTGTTTCCCATTCTGTTGTTTTCCTCTATTTCTTTGCATTGATCGCTGAGGAAGGCTTTCTTATCTCTTCTTGCGATTCTTTGGAACTCTGCATTCAGATGCTTATATCCTTTCTTTTATCCTTTGTTTTTCACTTCTCTTCTTTTCACAGCTATTTGTAAGGCCTCCCCAGACAGCCATTTTGCTTTTTTGCATTTCTTTTCCATGGGGATGGTCTTGATCCCTGTCTCCTGTACAATGTCACGAACCTCATTCCATAGTTCATCAGGCACTCTATCTATCAGATCTAGGCCCTTAAATCTATTTCTCACTTCCACTATATAATCATAAAGGATTTGATTTAGGTCATACCTGAATGGCCTAGTGGTTTTACCTACTTTCTTCCATTTAAGTCTGAGTTTGGCAGTAAGGAGTTCATGATCTGAGCCACAGTCAGCTCCTGGCCTTGTTTTTGTTGACTGTACACAGCTTCTCCATCTTTGGCTGCAAAGAATATAATCAATCTAATTTCGGTGTTGACCATCTGGTGATGTCCATGTGTAGAGTTTTCTCTTGTGTTGTCGGAAGAGGGTATTTGCTATGACCAGTGCATTTTCTTGGCAAAACTCTATTAGTCTTTGCCCTGCTTCATTCTGTATTCCAAGGCCAAATTTGCCTGTTATTCCAGGTGTTTCTTGACTTCCTACTTTTGCATTCCAATTCCCTATAATGAAAAGGACATCTTTTTGGGGCATTAGTTCTAAAAGGTCTTGTAGGTCTTCATAGAACCATTCAGCATTACTGGTTGGGGCATAGACTTGGATTACTGTGATATTGAATGGTTTGCCTTGGAAACGAACAGAGATCATTCTGTCGTTTTTGAGTTTCCATCCAAGTACTGCATTGCAGACTCTTTTGTTGACCATGGTGACTACTCCATTTCTTCTAAGAGATTCCTGCCCACAGTAGTAAATACAATGGTCATCTGAGTTAAATTCACCCATTCCAGTCCATTTTAGTTTGTTGATTCCTAGAATGTCAACGTTCACGCTTGCCATCTCCTGTTTGACCACTTCCAGTTTGCCTTGATTCATGGACTTGACATTCCAGGTTCCTATGCAATATTGCTCTTTACAGCATTGGACCTGGCTTCTATCACCAGTCATATCCACAACTGTGTATTATTTTTGCTTTGGCTCCATTTCTTCATTCTCTGAAATTATTTCTCCACTGATCTCCAGTAGCATATTGGGCACCTACTGACCTGGGGAGTTCCTCTTTCAGTATCCTATCATTTTGCCTTTTCATACTGTTCATGGGGTTCTCAAGACAAGAACCCCACCTAGGGTGTCCCTTTAAGTGCCTGATGCACCAATCTACAGAGTAGGACTCCAGCCAGGAGGGCCTCTCTATGTTCATGATGCGCCAAACAACTGAGAAGGACCCCAGGCAAGGGAGCCATCTAAGTTCCTAAATGGGCGGATCTATAGAAAAAGACTGGCTGAAGAGGCCTCCTGATCACCAGCTACAAGAGGCCAAAACAAGACTGATAGGGCCATAACTCCTGCACTGGAGGCCGTCTGTGTCCCTGCACACTTGCAGCCCTCACTGGGGCAGAGCTGCCACAGGCAAAAAAAAAAAAAAAAAAAAGGCCTTGTGTCTATGCTTGCAGGGTCGCTTTTGCCATTTCTGGCTGCTTGCGACCCTGTGGACTGTGGCCTGCCACAGAAGAACTTCTCTGTCTGAGGAGTTCTTCAGGCTAGAATACTGAAGTGTATAGGCCAATACTTGTTGCCATACCCTTCTAGAGCACTATATTTCCTGCTGCCCTAGCTGACCACTCCCCTGAGTATCTGGTGCTGCCAGAACCCCTGCAACCCGAGCAGCTGCACCACCTCCACACCTGGCCTTTACTGGGGCAGATCCAAGTCCTCCAGGGCAGCCTCAGGAGCAAACCCCAGTGGATGGACGACCCACATGCAGAGGTGGAAATAAAACCACAATTGAAACTCAGGGGCAGTGTGGTTAAGAAACAAGACCCAAACCTTCACACCAGTTGTACAAGCTGCACAAGCTGCACGTTAAATCTACTTGATCAACTGAGCAGACTCTGTGTCTATGGAATATATACAAGGACATTGAGATCTCCCACAAAAGAAAACACACTAGTTCTGATAGCTGTGGACATTGAAGGCAAGAACACACAAGATTAGCACCAGATTATAATCTGAGCTGCCCTCACAGCAGGTCCAGAGACCAGCACAGTGTTGGAGGACATCCTAGGGAGGTGGGGTGGACTGTGACTCCCAGTGAGGAAAAGGACTCTGACAGCAGTGACTCAAGAAAAACATTTATTATTCTTATATTTAGACTTGTTCTGTAGATTCTTTGGGTTTTTTTCTCCCCCGCCTCCTCCCCCCCCCGCCCCCCGCCCTTTCTGTTGCAGTTAATTTTTTGTCACTATGAATCTAATTAAGCTTTTGAGCTTTCCTTTTTTTTCCTCAGTCATATTTTTTACTATTGTTATAAACCTCTGCGTCTACATTGGGCTTTTGCAGTTCTGTGGAGTTTTCCTTTTTTTCTCTCTCTTTTTTTAAAGTTTAATTATTTTTAATTTATTGTTATTTTTTCTACATCTATTCCTTTGTTTGCTTTTCCTACTATTCTTTTCCCCTTGCAGTTAATCTGTAATGTATATAAATCTTCTTCATCTACCTCTATTTAACTTTGCATATCTATTCAGTTTTGTTTTGTTTTTTTCCCCTTTCCTTTCTTCTCAACATATTTGTTAGTTTTGTTTTCATTGCTTTATTCTCCCCTTGGCACCCTGCATTAGTTTTCCTTCCCAGTTTGTGCTATAGTTAGTTTTCTTCTTAACTGGTAAATATAATTTTTGATTACCGTGGTTTGCTGGGTCAATCTGCTGTACTTTATTTTTGTTGGGCTGTTTTGATTTTGCTTATGGGTGTATATGTATATGTGTATATTCCATTATTTTAATTATTATTTGCCTGATTTTGTAACTGCCATTTGTCAGGGTTCATCTTTGGATACTCATTTTGGGGTATTTGTTTTAATCTCACTTAATGCCATAAGAAACTACTTGTGGAATCTGACCAGAGATCAAGCCCAGAGCCTTTGGAGTGGGAGCACTGACTCCAAGACCCTAGAATACCAGAGAACTAACCCTAGGGAGTACCAAATAGTGAGAACTCACACAAAGGAAACTGCTTGAATACAAGACCCGGCATCACTCAACCACCAGTAGCACCCTATGCAGGACGCCTCATCTAAACAGCAAATGAAGCAAAATTACAGACCCAATCATAAGCAGACAGGACTACCACCTCACTCAGCCTTGCCCATCAGAGGAAAAACAAACAAAAAAAAAACAAAGGAAAAAACTCAATATACTAACGCATATATATGGAATTTAGAAAGATGGTAATGATAACCCTGTATGCGAGACAGCAAACGAGACATAGATGTATAGAACAATTTTTTGGTGGGATGATTTGGGGGAATGTCATGGAAACATGTATAATATCGCCAGTCCAGGTTCTATACAGGATCCTTGGGGCTGGTGCACTGGGATGATGTGGAGTGATGGTATGGGGAGGGAGGTGGGAGAGGGGTTCAGGATGGGGAACACATGTACAGCCATGGCGGATTCATGATGATGTGTGGCAGAACCAATACAATATTGTAAAGTAATTAGCCTTGAATTAAATACATAAATTTAAATTAAAAAAAATAAAATCATGAGATGTTAAAAAAAAAAAAGAAAGAAAAGACAGCACAAAGCTCACCATATACGGACTTTACACAAACCACTGGACTAATCTTAGGAGGGCAGAAACTGAAAGGAAGAAAGAATTCAACCTTGAAGCCTGGGAAAAGGAGACCTCAAACACAATAAGTTAAAAAAAATTATGAAAAGACAGATAAATAATACATAAATGAAAGAACAAACTAGAAATACAGAAGTCCAAATAAATGAAGAGGAAACATGCAAACTACCTGAAAAAGAATTCAGAATAATGATAGTAAAGGTAATAAAAAACCTTGAAAACAGAGTGGAGAAAATGCAAGAATCAATTAAGAAAGAGCTAGAAGAATTAAAGAATAAACATACAGAGACAAACAACACAGTTCCTGAAATCAAAAATATTCTAAAAGGAATCAATAGCAGAATATCTGAAGCAGAAGAACGAATCAGTGAGCCAGAAGATAAAATGGTGGAAATAACTTCTGAAGAGCAGAATAAAGTAAAAAGAATGAAAAGAACTGAAGATAGTCTCAGAGAACTCTTGGACAATATCAAATGCACCAATATTCGAATTATAGGGGTCCCAGAAGAAGAAGAGAAAAAGAAAGAATATGAGAAAATTTTGGAAGAGATTATAGTTGAAAATCTGCCCAACATGGAAAAGGAAATAGTCAATCAAGTTTGAGAGGTACAAAGAGTTCCATACAGGACAAACCCAAGCAGAAACACACCAAGACACATACTAATCAAACTAAGACTAAACACAAAGAAAGAATATTAAAAGCAGCAAGGGAAAAGCAACAAGTAACATACAAGGGAAATCCTCTTTGCTTAACAGCTGATTTTTCAGCAGAAAACTCTGCAGGCCAAAAGGCAATGACAGGATATATTTAAAGTACAAAAAGGGGAAAATCTACAACCAAGATTACTGTACCTGGCAAGGATTTCATTCAAAATTGATGGGGAAATAGAAAGTTTTCCAGGCAAGCAAAAGTTAAGAGAATTCAGTACCACCAAACCAGCTTTACAACAAATGTTAAAGGGACTTGTATAGTCAAGAAATACAAGAGAAGAAAATCTACAAAATCAACCCCAAACAATTAAGAAAATGGCAATAGGAACATAAATATCAATAATTACTTTAAATGTAAACAAATTAAATGCTCCAACCAAAAGACACAGACTGGCTGAATGGATGAACAAACAAGACCTATATATAAATGCTGTCTACAAGAAACCCATTTCAGACCTAACAACACATATAGACTGAAAGTGAGGGGATGGAAAAATATATTCCATGCAAATGGGAAGCAAAAGAAAGCCAGAGTAACAATCCTCATATCAGACAAAATAGACCTTAAAATAAAGAAGATTACAAGAGATAAGGAAGGACTCTACATAATGATCAAGGGATCAGTCCAAGAGGAAGACATAACAATTGTAAATATCTCTGCACCCAACATAGGAGCACCTCAATACATAAGACAAACACTAACAGACATAAAGGGAGAAACTGACAGTAACACAATACTAGTAGGAGACGTTAACACACCACTCACACCAATAGACAGATCATCAAAACAGAAAATTAATAAGGAAACACAAGTCTTAAAAGATACATTAGATGAGATGGATCTCATTGATGTCTTCAGGACATTCCATCTAAAGGCAGAAGAATACATCTTCTTCTCAAGTGCCCATAGGAAATTCTCCAGGACAGACCATGTCTTCGGTCACAACTCAGTAAATTTAAGAAAACTGAAATCATATCAAGCATCTTCTCTGATCACAATGCCATGAAACTAGATCTCAATTACAAGAAAAAAAAATGTAAAAAACACAAATACCACAGTACGTTTCTAAATAATCAACAGGTTACTGAGGAAATCAAAAGGGAAATCAAAAAATTCTAGAAACAAATGACAATGAAAACACAACTCCAAACCTATGGGAGGCAGCAAAAGCAGTTCTAAGAGGGAAGTTTATAGCAATTACAATCCTACCTCAAGAAATAAGAAAAAACATCGAGCAGACAGCCTAACTTTACACCTAAAGCGAATGGAAAAGAAGAACCAAAAATAAAAAACACCCAAGATTAGTAGAAGGAAAGAAATCATAAAGATCAGAGTGGAAATAAATGAAAAAGAAATGAAGGAAACAACAGTAAAGATTAATAAAACTAAAAGTTGATTCTTTGAGAAGATAAAGAAAATTTAGCCAGACTCATCAAGAACAAAGAAAGAAGAATCAAATCAACAAAATTAGAAATGAAAAAGGAAAGGTTACAACAGACAGTGCGGAAATACAAAGGATTATAAGAGACTATTATGAAAAACTGTATGGCAATAAAGTGGATAACCTGGAAGCAATGGACAGATTCTTAGAAAAGTTCAATCTTTTAAGATTGAACCAAGTAGAAATAGAAATTATGAACAAACCAATTACAACGACTGAAATTGAAGCTGTGATAAAACATATCCCAAAAAACAAAAGCAAAGGACTGGATGACTTCACAGGGGAATTCTATCAAACATTTAGAGAGGAGCTAATGCCTAGCCATCTAAAACTGTTTCCAAAAAATTGCAGAGGAAGGAACATTTCCAAACTCATTCTATGAGTATCATCACCCTGATACCAAACCAGACAAAGACAACACAAAAAAAGAAAACTACAGGCCAATATCAGTGATGAGCATAGATGCAAAAATCCTCAACAAAACTTTAGCAAACAGAATTCAGCAACACATCAAAAAGCTCATACACCATGGTCAAATTGGTTTTGTTCCAGGGATGCAAGGATTCTTCAGTATAAGAAAATCAAACAATGTGATACGCCATATTAACAAATTGAAAAATAAAAGCCAAATGATAATCTCAATAGATGCAGAAAAAGCCTTTGACAAAATTCAGCACTGATTTATAATTAAAACTCTTCAAAAACAGGACATAAAAGGAATCTACCTCAATATAGTGAAAGCCATATATGATAAGCCTGCAGCAAACATTATTCTCAATGGTGAAAAGCTGAAAGCATCCCCCCTAAGATCAACAAGACAAGGGTGTCCACTTTCACCACTATTATTCAGCATAGTTCTGGGAGCCCTAGCTACAGCAGTCAGAGAAGAAAAAGAAATAAAAGGAATCCAGATTGAAAAGAAGAAGTAAAGCTCTCACCGTTTTTCAGATGACATGATACTATACACAGAAATCCCTAAGGATAATATCAGAAAATTATTAGAACTAATCAGTGAATTTAGCAAAGTTGCAGGATGCAAAATCAATACAAAAAACTCACTTGCATCTCTATATACTAACAATACAAAATCAGAAAGAGAAATTAAGGAATCAATCCCATTCACCATTGCAACAAAAAGAATTAAATATCTAGGAATAAACTTACCTAAGGAGACAAAAGAACTGTACACAGAAACTTACAAGACACTGATAAAAGAAATCAAAGATGACATAAACAGATGGAGAGATATTCCATGTTCCTGGGTAGGAAGAATCAATATTGTGGAAGTGGCTATACTACCAAATGCAACCTACAGATTCAATGTAATCACTATCAAATTTCCAATGGCATTTTTCACAGAAGTAGAACAAAAAATTTCACAATTCATATGGAAACACAAAAGGCCCTGAATAATCAAAGTAGTTTTGAGAAAGAAGAATGGAGCTGAAGGAATCAACCTTCCTGACTTCAGATTATACTACAAAGCTACAGTCATCAAGGCAGTATGGTACTGGCACAAAAACAGAAATATATACCAATGGAGCAAGATAGAAAGCCCAGAAATAAATCCATGCACCTATGGGTACCTTATTTTTGACAAAGAGGGCAAGAATATACAACGGGGCAAAAACCACCTCTTCAGTCAATGGTGCTGGAAAAACTGGACAGCTACATGTAAAAGAATTAAATTAGAACACTTCCTAACACCATACACAAAGATAAATTCAAAATGGATTAAAGACCTAAATGTAAGACCAGAAGCTATAAAACTCTTCCAAGGAAAACATAGGCAGAACACTCCATGACATAAAGCAAAGCAAGATCCTCTCTGACCCATCTCCTAGAGAAATGGAATTTAAAACAAAAGTAAACAAGTGGGACCTGATTAAACTTAAGAGCTTTTGCACAGCAAAGGAAGCTATAAGCAAGGTGAAAAGACAACCCTTAGAATGGGAGAAAATAATAGCAAATGAAACTGACAAAGGATTAATTTCCAAAATATTCAAACTGCTCATACAACTCAATACCAGAAAAACAAACAACCCAATCAAAAAGTGGGAAAAAGAGCTAAAGAGACATTTTTCCAAAGAAGACATACAGATGGCTAACAAGCACATGAAAAGATGTTCAACATTGCTCATTATTAGAGAAAACCAAATCAAAACTACAATGAGATATCAATCACCTCACACCAGTCAGAATGGCCATCATCAAAAAGTCTACAAGCAATAAATGCTGGAGAGGGTGTTTAGAAAAGGGAATGCTCTTGCACTGTTAATGGGACTGTAAATTGATACAGCCACTATGGAATACAGTATGGAGATTCCTTTAAAAACTAAGAATAAAACCACCATATGACCCAGCAACCCCACCTAGGCGTATACCCTGAGGAAACCAAAATTGAAAAAGACACATGTATCCCATTGTTCATTGCAGCACTAGTTACAATAGTTAGAACATGGAAGCAACCTAGATGTCCATCGACAGATGAATGGATAAAGAAGTTGTGGTACATATACACAATGGAATATTACTCAGCCATAAAAAGGAATGCATTTAAGTCAGTTCTAATGAGGTGGATGAACCTAGAGCTTATTATACAGAGTGAAGTAAGTCAGAAAGAGAAAGGTAGATATAGTATTCTAACACATATATACAGACTCTAGGAAAACGGTACTGAAAAATTTATTTGCAGGGCAACAATGGAGAAACAGTCATAGAGAATAGACTTATGGACATGGGGAGGGGGAGGAGAGGGTGAGATATATGGAAAGAGTAACATGGAAACTTACATTACCATATGTAAAATATATAGCCAACGGGAATTTTCTGTATGGCACAGGAAACTCAAACAGGGGCTCTGTATCAAGCTAGAGGGGTGGGATGGGGAGGGACATGGGAGAGAGTTTCAAAAGGGAGGGGATATAGTGTACTTATGGCTGATTCATTTTGAGGTTTGACAGAAAACAAAATTCTGTAAAGCAATTATCCTTCAGTTAAAAAAAATTAATAGAAACAAACCTGTGGGATGGTGGGAAGTGTTTGCAAATCTTATGTCTGATACACAGTAGTATCCAGAATATATATATAGAGTTCCTACAACTTATATTAAACATCAAAGCATTAAAGCACATATACGACATTGTGAGAAAGCAACATACAACGTGGAAGAAAACGTTGAAATCCTTTAGAAAATGATCTTACTTATATTTACTGGCTGTGCTGGGTCTTCGTTGCTGTTCTGGCTTTCCTCTAGTCGCAGATGGTGGGGCTACTCCTCACTGTGGTGTGCAGCTGCTCACTTTGCACACTCTCGTTGCTGCGGCACACACTCACTGCCCTGGCTCCTCTTTTGCGGAGCACGGGCTCTGGGGCACGCAGGCGTCAGTAGCTGCAGCTCCCCAGGTCTAGCACAGGCTTAGCAGTTGCGGTGTGCAGGCTTTGTGCTCTGCAGCATGTGGGATCTTCCTGGATCGGGATCAAACTCATGTCACCTGCATTGGTAAGCAGATTCTTTGACCACAAAGCCACCTGGGAAGCCCAAAAATGTTGAAAAATCTGATCTCTACTAAGAGGATAATATTCAGAATATATAAATAATTTCTACAATTAAACAGACCGATAACCAAATTGAAAGTGTTCATACTACTTGACGATTTCTCTAAAGATGACTTATAAATTGCAAGCAAACATATAAGAAAATGCTCAAAATCGCTAATCATTAGGAAAATGAAAAGAAGAAAGACATAACACTTCACAATCATGATGAGGGATACTGTGAGAAAAAACATATGTTGACTAGGATGTAAAGAAACTGAAATTGTTTCACACCGCTGGTGGGGATATGAAATGGTACAGCCATGATGAAAAGTACTATATGGGCTTCACAGGTGGCATTTGTGGTAAAGAACACACCTATTAATGCAGGAGATGTAAGAGACTTGGGTTTGATCCCTGGGAAGATGCCCTGGAGGAGGTGCTGCCAGATTCGTGGTCTCTGAAGGAAAAGATTTAACTCCAGGACCAAAGCCAGTCTCAGTCACTCAGAGTTTTGTGTAAATTTTGCTAAAAGTGAAAGTGACAGAGAAATCCTCTGTCATATAGAAGACATCATAAGGGGGCTTACACATCAGAAGGGGGCAGGAGACTACCCACCTCACTAGTTTAAGCAGGGCCTTGTATACTTCTCAACTAGCTGCTGGGAACAGATAAAATATACCTCAAGGCTGTGGGAATTTTGTCCAGACCCTTTCCCAGAACATACATCCTGGGATGACATTAGTATGAGATTAGCCAGAAGGAACAGGTTAACCCGAGCTCAAGACTATGGAAGTTTTTACCTGGACTGTCTTCCCTAACATACACCCAAAGCTCAAAAAAAAAAGGGCATGCCTTTGAACAAGAGATACTGCTGCCTACAAGACCTACTTGTCTAAGGCAAAAGAATGTGAAAAAGAAGGAATGTTTACCTCCTCCTTGAAGGGTCTTACTTAGGCTTGGGCTCCTTATCAACCTGCCTAAGTTAACTTTCTCAAAGGGCCAGTGGAACTTTGGGTGTTAGGCATCAATGTTGGATCCCTAGGGCTCCCAGCTGCTGTCTGAGGGGAGAAACCCAGGGCAGGGAGCACTAGGAGTGTCTGAAGCAGGAGAACAGGTGCTCCCTGCTGCCCTGTTGGGTGGCGGCATCAGTGAACAGAAAGGGGAGGAGGAGGAACAGCCCAGGTCAGGATTGAGGGGAGTAGGCAATGGCACCCCACTCCAGTACTCTTGCCTGGAAAATCCCATGGCCGGAGGAGCCTGGTGGGCTGCAGTCCATGGGGTCGCTAAGGGTCGGACACGACTGAGTGACTTCACTTTCACTTTTCATTTTCATGCATCGGAGAAGGAAATGGCAACCCACTCCAGGGTTCTTGCCTGGAGAATCCCAGGGATGGTGGAGCCTGATGGGCTGCTGTCTATGGGGTCACACAGAGTCAGACACGACTGAAGCAACTTAGCAGCAGTAGCAGCAGATGGTCTTCCTAATTCTTCTAGTTAGTTCTGGGTGACCCCATGCCATTGCTAAGGAGGTGCCAAGGCTGAGCATCCCAAGGCCCCTGCTAGGAGGTCCAGGGAGATTGCTGAATGCAGATTTACAAAGATTCAGCCTTAAAGTAGAGAGAGAGATCTCACAATTTCTTAGTCATGTACCTTCACTGGTAGATTTTGAATTGGGACCCATATCCTGCTTCAAAGACTCCTTGTTCATGACTCTGCCCACTGTGTGTTACCAAACTTCAAGTTTAGGGTCTTATCTGTGGACCATTAGTCTTTTGGTGGCAAAGATACTTTATCCACCTTTGCATCTCACACCTGTATACGTGTTTCATGATGTGCTTCCCTGAAAGGTTGAATAAGATGTTTAATGAAAGAATGAATTGGGTAATGAGGAATGAATTTGTCAAACCAAATGCAGTGCCTCCCCCAAAGCCCTCTTGTCCTCTCCTCAGGACACATTGTCCCCATCTGGTCACCCTCCTTCACGTGGCTGTGTGTTTCTGCCCCAGTCTCCACAGGGCATCCTTCACATCCTTGTTTCTCAGACTGTAGATGAGGGGATTCAGCATCGGGATGACCAGGGTGTAGAAGACAGAGACCACCTTGCCCTGCTCCATGGACTGCACAGCTCCCGGTTGGGCATACATGACAAAGACAGTCCCATAAAAGAGGGACACGGCTGTCATGTGGGAGCCGCAGGTGGAGAAGAGCTTGTGTCTCCCTCCTCCTGAGCGCATCCTCAGGATGGTCACTGTGATGTAGCCATAGGAGGTGAGGACCACGAGTGTGGTGCCCATGATGATGAGGCCACAAATGCCAAACATGACCAGCTCATTGATGGTAGTGTCAGCACAGGCAAGTTTGAGTAGAGGCGGCACATCACAGAAGAAGTGGTCGATGTGGTTGGAGCTGCAGAACGGGAGGCTGAATGTGAAGCTGGCCTGCAGGATGGAGTTGAGGCAGCCCCCAGAGTAGCAGCCCAGCATCAGGCGGGCACAGGCCGAGGGGCACATGGAGATGGGATAGCTCAGGGGGCTGCAGATGGCCATGAAGCGGTCATAGGCCATCACGGCCAAGAGGAATCCCTCAGTGGTGACCAGCAGGGAGAAGAAGAAGAACTGGGTAGCACATCCCTCAAAGGTAATGACCTTGGAGGAGGACAGGAAGTTGGCCAAGGCCTTAGGTGCAATGACAGATGAGTAACACAGGTCCACAAGTGAGAGGTTCTTGAGGAAGAAGTACATTGGGGAGTGCAGACGGGCATCCAGGGTGATGACCATGATCATGGTGAGGTTCCCCAGGATGGCCACCACGTACAGGGCCAGGAACAGAGCAAAGAGCAGGGCCTGGGTCTGCAGACCACCCTCAAATCCATCCAGCACAAACTCCTGCAGAGGCATCACTGAGAGGTTTCCATTTCTGTGGGGTGACATGGCCCTGAGCTGATGATACCCAGAGTAGACAGCAGAGAGCAGGCCGGGGCAGCAAGAGGGAGCAGGTCAAGGTCACAAGGTCATATCTCTTGCAGACCAGAGAGCCTTCACTGCCCACTGACTAAGAGACCACAGCTGCCCATTTCTGATGCACTCAGACTAACCTGAAATGCAAAGATTTCCTCCAATTTTACTAAATCACAAACATTCCCTCTGTGGTAAAGTCTGAGCTGCTATTTATTGGGGCAGGGACTGGGTGCTTCAGTGAGACCTTGCAGTGTGAGCAGCATTGCAGGCCTTTGTCCCTCCTCTCAGAGAAAAGCTTTCCACCCCCAAGGAAATGCCTCCTAATGGTGCCATTTCCACACTTGCTCATGTATTTTATCTTAAATTAACTGTGCCTCAGTAACTAATTCATTAATTTTAGAAATGCGAACTGAGGGCCTCATACCTACCTGCTCTTGAGTTGGTGATGACTCCATCTCCAGGCAGGGAACAGAGCAGGAACCAGCCCCCATGAGGCAAATGTGTGTTTTCTGTCTGCTTCTCTTGCAACCCCTGAGCCCCATCTCAGCTTCACTGTCTGGAGCCTGGACCACGGTGTCATGGTGTCAGCAGAGTGCTGTGTATTCTTGAGGATGTCAGGGAGCCTCCTGCCAATGTCCCAGTGTTGGAAAAAATGGAGAGGGGACACCACCTCCATGGTCTGAGAAGCAGCAGGACAGGGGCTGCGACACTTTCAGGAGATGGGCATGCCTTCCCCTCCCTGGCTCCTGGGAACACCCTGTGAGGTGACTGCTTGGAGCCATGGGAGCCTCCAACAGTCACATTTGCTCAGTGTCTGCGTCTCCTGCTGGGTGCTGCTTCCTGTCCCTGTCACAGCCAAGACATCCCTTGTCTGCACTGCACAGGGCTGACCACCACACTCACGTGGGACATGGGGACCCGCTGTGTGGTGGCCAGAGGAATGGTTGAGGAACGGTTGAGTGGGGAAGAATGGTGGGCACAGAGCCACAGTGCCTCTCGGGGGTGGATGGTGGGGACGGACGGTTCGTGAGAGGGTGAAGGCTGATTTCAAAGAGATCCCATGCTTCTTAGAGGTCAGATCTGCAACATCATGGAGCTGGCTGCCTTTGGAGGGAGAGAGTTCCCCAGAAGTGTGGGTGTGCAGGCAGAGGGTGGTGGTGAGTGGTGCCTGTTGAGGAGCAATGGCCCCCATGTTCCCTCCCAGCCTGAAGTTCTTAGAAGGTGATCCATGAGAGGCAAGACTTTCCAGTAGAAGTGCAAGTCAAAGAGTGGGTTGTCCAGCATTTCTTTCCTGGGCTATTTGACTCCAACCCTCACATGACAGCAGAGGGGACAGTCAGACCAGGGATGCCCAGGATGGCTCCTCTCAAATCAGGTTTTGAGCTGGGTGTTACGGGTGGAGCTGGGGTCTGCCCAACACACCTTGGTCACCCAGCCCGTACATGGACCCCCTCTGTGCATTCCCCAGATGGCCATGCCCTTGTTGTCCGTTTCTGCTCACTCCTGCTCACGCACACAATGCAGCCACTTTGACCAGAGTGACCAGCTCTCTCATCCACCATTCTCAGGCAGGCTGTCTTGTTTCTTTGTCCCCTGGGCTTCCCAGTTTCCTGTTTCTGTTCTGTTTCCCAGGACAATTGATCCATCTCAGAAAACTTGGGTCATCACAACAGTGACCCTTAGGATGCCTGGGGAAGCTTATGAGGAGAGGTTGATGTTTTCATCCTGAAAGCCAAGTTGTGGTTTGATTTTCGAAAAACAAACTCACATTCCTTTGGCTTGTTGAAATGACCCAGTAGGGCTGTGGTGGTGGCTTCAGTAAACCTGCCTCTGAGTTGATCCTGACAAATACTTTCCCAGATGAAGCAGAAGAATCAGTGTTGTCTGTGAGACTCAATTTTAGTGACTGCATCCTGGATCCTTTCATTGTGAATCTAGTAACTCAGGTGTGGTCTGAGGTCCCACAGAAACAGCAGGACTGTGAGCTATTCTGAAATTCAGAGTCTCAGGCACTAATTAAAGCCTACATTTATACAACATTCCCTGATTATTTCTACTCTCATTAAGCTCAGACACGTTGCCCTAACTGACTCTGCCCAGGGCAGTGGGGAGTGGGGGACAATGTTGTCCAGGATCCAGACTCCCAGGACTTACCTGTCAGTGATGCTGACCATGCCCTGCTGAGTGATGACCACACTGCTCCTGTGATGTCAGGAGGGGCATGGCTCACCCAGGACCCTGTGTTCCCGGGGAGGACAGGACTCCTCACCAGGTCTGTGCAGATGATAATGACGTGGCACTGAGAACCCCCTCTGTTGTTCACCTCTGGCCTCCTGTGCAGGGAAGTGAGAGGGAGGAGGGGACAGAGGAGGGCAGCAGGCTCTGGCTGCAGGAACTGCTGGGTCTTGATAGAAGCAGAGCAGGGGATGGACTCAGTCACCTGACTCTCCACATTATCTGTCATCTGGGCAACATGTCAGGTTCCTGTACCTGAGGGTCACTCTTCTGGGAAGATGCTCTTTATTTGCAGATCTGGGACTTGAGGCCTCGAATGGCCAATTAGGTGAAACCTGGGCTTCTGAGTGCACTGGGACTCACAACCCCCTGGGTCGCACGAGCTGCAATCCTGTGGCCAATCATCCTTTGATACATCTCAGTCCAGTACAGGGGAGGCAGGAAGACTGAAGTCCATTAGGGAGCCCTGAGTGTGGGTGGTGCTAACAGTAGAGAAACTCAGACAACTTATACGGAGTCTGTGGACGTCCTTGGAAAGATGTCCCTGGGCAGCAGGTGGGACCTCCTCCCACAGCCCTTTCTCCTCCTCTGCTCCATCCTCATCTGTGGTTGTGAGGAAAAGTGACAGGTGGGGAATCTACCCAGGGCAACAGCACAGCCCTTTCTATGACACCTATTACCATTATGATCCTTTTTCATGCTAAAATTGTCCTGTTTTGGCTCTTTGCATTCTTTTCAAGGCAGCCCTACACTCAATGTGCTCAGTAGCTTCAGATGTGTCCAACTCTTTGCAACCTCATAGACGATAGCCCACCAGGCTCCTCTGTCCATGGGATTCTCCAGTCAAGAATACTGGAGTGGGTTGCCATTTCATTCTCTGGGGATCTTCCAGACCCAGTGATCAAACTCACATTTTTTATCTCCTACACTGGCAAGAGAGTTTTTTTTACCACTAGCATCACCTGGGAAGCACTAAATATATCCACTAAAAAAATGGTAATCCTGGCTGGAAAAGGAAAACAAATATATATTAATGTGATAAATGTTTAATATTAAAACACAGAAAATATGCTGGATAAAGTTGTATTGTAAACATTCTTTTAAAAAAACATAAGACTGGGTGGCTCAATAATTATTTGAAAAAGTAGACTTCAGGACTAAATGTTCATCTGGTGACATTTCATAATGAGAATGTTTTATCCTGGATAATGTGAGCTTTCAACTGGATAATGTGAAATTTTAAATTTGTGTACAATTAATGGAGATTTAAAATATAAAAACTGATAGAATTAAAGTGAAATGCATACATTCAAATTATAGTTGATGTGTTAACATACCTCTCAATAATAATGAAACAAGGGAAAATTGTAGTCATTTGTTAGACTGAGTCAAAATATTAATTTAATGGACCCACTTGGCATAGATGAGCGCTATACTCAGCAACTGCAGAACATAAATTCCCTTGAAGCACACTGAACATCACTGTAGAAAGGTGAATAGTGTCTCCCACAAAAGTGTCGACCCAGACATTCAGAAGGTGATCTTACTTTAATATAGGGTCTTTCCAAATGAATGAGTTAGGATGAGGTCATGCTGGATTATGCAGACCCTAAATCCAATGACCAGTGTCCTTATAAGAAAAGAGACTGATACAGAGACACAAGACACATGGATGAAAGGCATGTAAAGACTGGGCAGAGGTTGGAATGATGTAGGAACAGGGGAATGAATGCCAAGGATGCCAGGAGCCTCCAGGAAGAGGCAAGGAAGAATGCTTGTCTAGAGCTTTCAAGGGCAGCAGGCCCTGCTGACAAATTGATTTTGGACATCTTTCTCCGGACCTCAAGAGAGTAAATTCCTGTTGCTATAAGTCACCAGTTTTGGGTTAACTAGTTACAGTGGCCCTGGTGACTGACACAGGAGGGCAGGGAGGGAGTTTGCTTTTACCTGGCATGGCCAGAAATACACCTCTACTCTCCTATCTCAGGGGTGGGCCATCTCTCCAGCTCTATGTAAAATGCACTCTTCAGAGATCTTGATCACCTTTCTTAATTCTTCCTTATTCTAGTTCACTTATTTCTATTGTTTAAACATGATAACATACTCTAATTACTTCTGAAATCTTCTCTAGAGAAACGTTTATATTGCTTTTTTTTTTTAATTTTTCAATAATGTATATTATGTAATGGACATTTCCTCCCTCTAAGTGTATATCTACAAAAGAAATGGATTCCTAAGTAGAAAGATGCATTTTTCTCAACCTCATTAAGTTTCATATTAATCTTACATTATGAAGGTTCCCTTCCTTACATCTTTCTTCATTTTTGTCAACCAATTACTCAGTACTCAGGCTAGAGGCCTTCCCTTTTAATGAAGTTCTGTGGAACTGAAGCAGTCTATAAGGTGCCCTAGTGACACAGTATTGACTAAGCATCAGCAGAAAGGTTACCCATGCTGATCCATCTCTTCTGTTCTAGTTTCTTCACCTAGTCTCTGTGTGTCTGGACTGTCTACATTCATGACTTCCACGAGGACAGGAGGATGAATTGTTCTTGCTGTAAATCATTCTGGCTGTTCAGAGTTCTTGGTGAGCAACTGCAGTATATAAAATTCCTCCTTTCTCTACTCATCTGGCCAATTTTCTTACAAAACTTTTGTAGCAATGTAACACATCCAGCAGTGTAGGAGTCTCTGTTTGTCCCATCCTTGGTCATATTGACGGGTATATAAAATCTATGCCATTTATGGAAAACCACTTCAGTATTCTTGCCTTGGGAACCCCATGAACAGAATGAAAAGGTAAAAGGACAGTATGAAAAGGACACTCAAAGATGAACTCCCTGGGTTGGTAGATGCCCAAAATGCTACTGGAGAAGAGTGGAGAAATAAATCCAGAAAGAATGAAGAGATGGAACCAAAGCAAAAACAACACCCAGTTGTTTTTGGATGGATGTGGTTGTGGATGTGATTGGTGACGGAAGTAAAGTCTGATGCTGTAAAGAGCAATGTTGCATAGGAATCTGGAATGTTATGTCCATGTATCAGGGCAAATTGGAAGTGGTCAAACAGGAGATGGCAAGAGTGAACGTCGACATTTTAGGAATCAGTTAACTAAAATGGACTGGAATGGTTAATTTAACTCAGATGACCATTATATCTACTACTGTGGGCAAGAATCCCTTAGAAGAAATGGAGTAGCCATTCTAGTAGTAGTCAACAAAAGAGTCTGAAATGCAGTACTTGGATGCAATCTCAAAAACGACAGAATGATCTCTGTTCATTTCCAAGGCAAACCATTCAATAACACAGTAATCCAAGTCGATGCCCCAACCAGTAATGCTGAAGAAGCTGAAGTTGAACGGTTCTATGAAGACCTACAAGACCTTCTAGAACTAACACCCCAAAAAGATGTCCTTTTCATTATAGGAAACTGGAATGCAAAAGTAGGAAGTCAGGAAACACCTGGAGTAACAGACAAATTTGGCCATGGAGTACAAAATGAAGCAGGCAAAGGCTAATAGAGTTTTGCCAAGAGAAATCTGAGGAAGGTGTTCTTATCTCTCCTTGCTATTCTTTGGAACTCTGCATTCAAAAGAGCGTATCTTTCCTTTTCCTTTCACTTCTGTTCTTGTCAAACTACTTGTAAGGCCTCTTCAGACAATCATTTTTGCTTTTTTCATTTTTCTTCTTGGGGATGGTCTTGATCCTTGCCTCCTGTACAATGTCACAAACCTCTGTCCATAGTTCTTCAGGCACTCTATCAGATCTAATCCCTTGAATCTATGTCTCACTTCCACTGTATAATCGTAAGAGATTTGATTTAGGTCATACCTGAATGGCCAAGATGGGCACAATAAAGGACAGAAATGGTATGGACCTAACAGAAGCAGACGATATTAATAAGGGGTGGCAAGAATACACAGAAGAAGTATACAAAAAAGATCTCATGACCCAGACAATCATGATGGTGTGATCACTCACCTAGAGGGAGGCATCCTGGAATGCAAAGTCAAGTGGGCCTGAAGAAGCATCACTACAAACAAAGCTAGTGGAGGTGATGGAATTCCAGTTGAGCTATTTCAAATCCTAAAAGATGATGCTGTGAAAGTGCTGCAGTCAATATGCCAGCAAATTTTGAAAACTCAGCAGTGCCAACAGGACTGGCAAAGATCAGTTTTCATTCAAATCCCAAGGAAAGGCAATGCCAGATCATAGCATCTAGTCCCATCACTTCATGGCAAATAGGTGGGGAAACAATGGAAACAGTGACATACTTTATTTTGGGGGGCTCCAAAATCACTGCAGTTGGTGACTGCAGCCATGAAATTCAAAGATGCTTACTCCTTGGAAGGAAACTTATGACCAACCTAGATAGCATATTCAAAAGCAGAGACATTACTTTGCCAACAAAGGTTCGTCTAGTCAAGGCTATGGTTTTTCCTGTGGTCATGTATGGATGTGAGAGTTGGACTATGAAGAAGGTTGAGCGCTGAAGAATTGATGCTTTTGAACTGTGGTGTTGGAGAAGACTCTTGAGAGTCCCTTGGACTGCAAGGAGATCCAACCAGTCCATTCTGAAGGAGATCAGCCCTGGGATTTCTTTGGAAGGAATGATGCTAAAGCTGAAACTCCAGTACTTTGGCCACCTCATGCAAAGACTGACTCATTGGAAAAGACCCTGATGCTGTGAGGGATTGGGGGCAGGAGGAGAAGGGGATGACAGAGGATGAGATGGCTGGATGGCATCACCAACTCGATGGACATGAGTCTGGGTGAACTCCGGGAGTTGGTGATGGACAGGGAGACCTGGAATGCTACGATTCATGGGGTCGCAAAGAGTCAGACACAACTGAGGGACTGAACTGCCTGACTGTCTGACTGATATATATTATAACATCATATGTAAACAGAGATATTTTAAATTCTTTGTCAATTTGGATCTCTTTTATATCTTTTTTTGTGATTAATTGCTGAAGCCAAGATTTCCAGTGAATAGAAGTGGGAAGAGCAGGCATCCTTACTTTGTTCCTAATCTTATAGGAAAATCTTATATGTATCACACACACACACACACACACACACACATATATATATATATATATATATATATATATATCATGGACTTTCCTGTTGGGTCAGATGGTAAAGAATCCACCTGCAATACAGAAAACCTGGGTTCAATCTTTGGGTTAGGAAGATCCCCTGGAGGAGGGCTTGGCAACCCACTCCAGTATTCTTGCCTGGGGAATCTCATGGACAGAGGAGTCTGGCGGGCTGCAAGCCATGGGTTCGCAAAAAGTCAGACATGATGAGTGAATAAGCACAGCTCATATATATATCAATGTTTACATTCATACATAAACCACATTGTTCATATATTTATATATATATATATATATATATATATCATTGCTTACATTCATATATATGATGAAAACATGTTGATTTTTATCAAATTTTAACTGTATTAATTGAGATGATCCTGGACTTTTCCTGCCATCATTCTCTTAATGTACTGTATTATATTCTTTGAATTCCAAAGCATCACATGCCTTTATAATATTTATTTACATTTACTCAGTAATACTATTCTCTCTCCCCTCATATGTTTATTTATTGCACACACAAATTTGTTGTCATTAGGAGTTTTATTATAGACGTGAAAATAAACATTGTCTAGTTGTATCACCTTGACCCAAATTACACACAGGAAAAAGTCCCTGATGACTTCCACATATATTTAACCATTTCTCTTGACCCTACCCAGATGCAGGACCTTGTCATCTCCCGTTAAGCAATGATAAGCATTGACTGAAAGGCCTTAACTTTCAAGAAGCAATGACTCCTGCCTCCACTTGGCCTCTTTCCAGCCCACCTTCACCGCCATCACAAGAGAATTGCTTGAGAAATAACTAAAATAGGTGGGCAAGTTTCCACGTGGTGCGATTGATGTCACTGGCACAAGTTTGCTTCAGTGGCTCAGGTCTGACAAACAGTGTGTCTCATCGAGGAGCCAGCTCAGTGGTCTGATGTGAGTCTGGCGGCTCCGTTTGGGTCAGATGTCTCCCTGGTTCCTGCTCCATCACAGCAAGGGCATGGGTGACGTTGCCGTTAGAGACGGTCACCCAGACCTCCAGGCACGGCGTTCACCTCCCTAGTCTCGGAACGGAATACATCGGTCTTTCCACTTGTGCTAGTATCTTATATTTATGAATATATGAAAACATTATACAGTGAAATTCACTCCTGAACTCACCACTACACAGATCAAGACAAAGAAACTTTGCTAAATTCCATTTCTTGTACTCCAGAGTTAACTACTCTCATGACTCTAAAATCGATGCTATAAATTCAAGGGGAAAAACTGAATGTAAAAGAAGGTGCACCATGTCAAAGAGTATGTAGAGGACTTTGAGGAGGAAGAGAGAGAGATGTCTTAAATCATTCCATTTAGTGCAACAATTGAAACTGAAGTTTCAGCAAATGTCTAATAGAAAATAAGAAAGAAAACCCAAATGACCAGAAATACGTTGAAAAAGTTACTAGAACACATTGGCAACTGGGAATTACAAATTAAAACAAAACAGCACAGATTTAGCACACACAGAAAAATGAGGATATATGAAAACTAAGACTCATGCATTGCTGATAGCACTCCATTGGTATAATCTTTTTGAGAGGAAAATTGCCCAGATACATATAAACATCAATTTACGTGATGTGATTGCTCACCAAGAAAAGTGAAAGGCCAGAATGATTTACAGCAAAAAAAAAAAAAACAAAAAACCAACCTCCTATTCCCATAGATGTTATGTATGTAGTCCATTTAGATTTTTGAAGAACTAGAACAGAAAAGAGAGATTGGCGTGGACAATCCTCTGTGCCCACCATGTTAGACAAGACCTTGGTAACAGGGTGCCTTATACACCAACAGTCCCCTGAAACCAGGACATCTTGAAAGGGAAGGCTTTTATCTCTACAACTGAGTAGAGTAACTGGATGACAAAACGGAATAATGAGGGAAGAAAAGGAGGCTCCATTATGTAAGATTAATGTTGAAATTAATGAGGTTTAGAAACAATATGTCTTTATACACTTTAGAGGTGGAAAAATGTCCATTGCATAATATTCATTATTGAAAAACCAAATAAAAAGCAAGTAATATAAATGTCTCTCTAAAGAAGATTCTACAACGAATTCAGTTATGTTTTCATGTTTAAAGCAACTGAAATAAGTGATGGAGAAGATGGAAGGGTTGGGCAAGATGATAAAGATCCATGCAGATACACTTTGACATACAGCGGAGAGGTGATACACCCCAGGGAGAGTGGGAGAGCTGGGAGAGTGAAGGTTTTTGCCGACCTTGCCAGATGAAAGCAGACCCTCTCTGCCCTCCTGTGAGAGTCATCAGAGTCATCGTAACTGGTTAACACAAAGCGGGTGACTTACAGCCATAGGAATTTATTTTCTCATAAGCTTGAAGGATAGATGTCCAAAGTCAAGTTGTCAGCAGGGGCTGCTGCCCTTGAAAGCTTTAGACAAATATTCTTCCTTGCCTCTTCCTGGGGGCTCCTGGCAACGCTGATGTTCCTTCCCCTGTTCGTGCGTCACTCCAACGTCTGTCCCATCTTTACATGCCCTTTGACCTTGTGTCTTTGTGCCTTTTCCTCTTCTTCGATGGACACTGGTTATTGAATTTAGGACCCACCTAATCCAGCATGACATCTTTCTAACTAATTCACTTGGAAAGACCTTATTTCCAAGTAAGGCCACATCCTGAGTTTCTGGGTGCTCATTTCTGGAGGCAGACACTATTCACATAACTACACTGATGCTGTGTCTGATTCGGGGGAGTGTATATTCCGTAGCTGCCAAGTGTAGTGCTGCGTCTACGCCACGCAGGTCCATAGAGCTTCCACTTTGAAACAGTGTAACACATGACAGCAATGCTTTGGTTCATTTCATCAACTACTGAGAAAAATGTTATAATATAATCATGATTTGGATGTTTACATCTCTTCTCTGGTTTTTACTTCATATATTTTAAATTTTCATACTGTGTATACAAACTTAAATTTTTCACATCATCCAGCTTGGACATTTTCATTTTGAACATGCCTTTATAATATGCAAACTTTTCCCTGAAATCTACTTTGTCTAATAATTACTGAGCCATAAGAGCCTCATTTTCCTAAGGATATTCATAACACAACTTTCTCCAACTTTTTACTATAAAACTTTCTATGTTTTTCTAGTAACCATATACAACATTTATAATTTGGTTTTGGATGTCTGCCCAGGGTGAAAATATTTTGTTTTAACATATGTTCACTCAATCTGCATTGATAGAAGAGCCACCTTATGACCGAGAAAGGGCTGTGCTTATTCACCAGGCACAGAGTCCTGCACATCACTCTTTGTCATGCCAACACACCAGGATGAAACAGGAAGGAAGGGCTGTGGGCCAGAAGGTCACAGCTGCAGCCCTGGGGAGGCCTTTCCAAGGAAGACCACTGGGTTCCTCTAAATTGCCTTGCTTCTTGCTCAATGGGCCTCAGTAATTCAGAATGATTTCAGGGTGTCACTCCTAACCGTCCTGTTCTGGGCTGAGAGGTATCAGAGGAAGCTTGGCCACAGGACTACACCTCTGTGGGACCCTGGGAGTAGGAAGCCCCAGTGCACTCAGAGGCAAGTCTCACCTAATTGGCCATTTGAGGCCACAAATCCCAGCTATGCCAAGTGGAGAGCATCTTCCCAGCAGAGGGACCCAAAGATGCAGGTGCCATGACTACCAGCTGGCTGAGGGGACAGACACAGAGGAGCAGGTGAGCTGAGTCCACCCCCACCTTCTGCTTTTACCAAGACCTAAGAGTTTCCTGCAGAAGGCCCTTGGAGCACCTGACCTCCCTCTCACTGTGACCTATGTGCTTTCTGCTGCACCCTCCCCACTCTCATTTCCCTGCACAGGAGGCCAGAGCTGAACAGGGTGGAGGGCCCTCAGTGCCACATCATTATCGTCAGCACAGACCTGGGTAAGGAGTCCCGTCCTCCCCGGGAGCACAGGGTCCTGGGTGAGCCATGCCCCTCCTGACATCACAGGAGCACCGTGGGCATCACTCAGCAGGGCGTGGTCAGCATCACTGACAGGTGAGTCCTGGGGGCCTGGACCTGGACATATCACTGCCCACTTCCCAACTGCACTGCGGAGGGTCAGTCAGGGCAGCAGGTCTGAACATTAACAATGTAGAAATAATCAGGAGGTCCCAAATAAACATGGGCTTAAATCCAGTGGCCTGAGACCTTGCATTTCTGACCAGCTCTAGGTAATGATATTGTCATAGGGCCTCAGACTGCATTTGCCTAACTAAATGTACAAGGGAAAGGACACAGGACCCAGTCAATAAATACAGAGGCTTGCAGACAACACTGGATTCTTCTGCTACACAGGGGAAGGTACATATCAAGTTTAATCACAGGTTTACTGAAGCGACCACAGCCCCACTGCAGTATCTCAGTAGCCAGTGGAATGTGTGAGTTTATTTTCTAAAACCATCTTGCTTGCCAGAAGAAAATGCAAATTGCTTCTCATGTGCTTCACTAGGCATCCTAGGGGTCACTGTTCTCAGGACCCAAGGCCCCTGAAGGGGACAAATTGCCCTGGGAAACAGAATAGAACATGAAGTTGGGAACCACAGGGGACACAAAAGCAAGAAAGCAGGCCTGGGATGGTGGAGGAAAGATGGTCACTCTGGTCACAGTGGCTCTATTGTGTGTATGAATAGGAGGTACACAGAGATGGGCAGAAAAAGCGTCAGTTCAGTTCATTTGAGTCACTCAGTCGTGTCTGACTCCTTTTGACCCATGGACTGCAGCACACCTGGCCTCCCTGTTCCATTACCAACTCCCGGAGTTCACTCAAACTCATGTCCATCGAATCAGTGATGCCATCCAACCATCTCACCCTCTGTCGTCCCCTTCTCCTCCTCCCTTCAATCTTTCCCAGCATCAGGGTCTTTTCGAATGAGTCAGTTCTTTGCATCAAGTGCCCAAGGTGTTGGAGTTTCAGCTTCAACATCAGTCCTTCTGATGAATATTCAAAACTGATTTCCTTTAGGATTGAGTGGTTGGATCGCCTTGCAGTCCAAGGGGCTCTCAGGAGTCTTCTCCAACACCACAGTTCAAAAGCATCAATTCTTCAGTGCTCAGCTTTCTTTATAGTCCAACACTCACATCCATACCTGACTACAGGAAAAACCATAGCCTTGACTAGATGGACCTCTGTTGGCAAAGTAATGTCTCTGCTTTCAAATATGCGGTCTAGGTTGGTCATAGCTTTTCTTCCCAGGATCAAGCATCTTTTAATTTCATGGCTACGGTCACCATCTGCAGTGATTTTGGAGCCCCCCAAAATAAAGTTTGCCAGTGTTTCCACTGTTTCTCCATCTATTTGCCATGAAGTGATGGGGTCGGTTGCCCTGACGTTAGTTTTATGAACGTTGAGTTTTAAGTCAACTTTTCACTCTTCTCCTTCACTTTCATCAAGAGGCTCTTTAGTTCTTCTTCACTTTCTGCCATAAGGGTGGTGTCATCTGCATATCTCAGGTTATTGATATTTCTCCTGACAATCTTGATTCCAGATTGTAATCCATCCAGCGCAGTATTTCTCATGATGTACTCTGCATATAAGTTAAATAAGCAGGGTGACAATACACAGCCTTGACGTGCTCCTTTACCAATTTGGAACCAGTCCGTTGTTCCATGTCTGGTTCTAACTGTTGTTTCTTGACTTGCATACAGAATTCTCAGGAGCCAGGTCAGGTTATTTGGTATTCCCATCTCTTGAAGAATTTTCCACAGTTTGGTGTGATCCACACAGTCAAAGGCTTTGGTGTAGTCAATAAAGCAGAAGTAGATGCTTTTCTGGAACTCTCTTGCTTTTTCAATGATCCAACAGAAGTTGGCAATTTGATCTCTGGTTCCTCTGCCTTTTATGCATCCAGCTTAAGCATCTGCAAGTTCATGGTTCACATACTCTTGAAGCCTGGCTTGGAGAATTTTGAGCATTGCTTTGCTTGCATGTGAGATGAGTGCATTGTGTGGTAGTTTGAACATTCTTTGGCATTACCTTTCTTTGGGATTGGAGTGAAAACTGACCTTTTCCAGTCCTGTAGCCACTGCTGAGTTTTCCAAATTTCTTGGCATATTGAGTGCAGCACATTCACAGTATCATCTTTTAGGATTTAAATAGCTCAACTGGAATTCCATCACCTCCACTAGCTTTATTCATAGTGATGCTTCCTAAGGCTCACTTGACTTTGCATTCCAGGGTGTCTGTCTCTAGGTCAGTGATCACACCATCGTGGTTATCTGGGTCATGAAGATCTTTTTTGTATAGTCCTGTGTATTCTTGCCACCTCTTCTTAATAGCTTCTGCCTCTGTTAGATCCATACCATTTCTGTTCTTTATTGTGGCCATCTTTGCATAAAATATTCCCTTGGTATCTCTAATTTTGTTGAAGGGATCTCAATCTTTCCCATTCTGTTGTTTTCCTCTATTTCTCTGCATTGATCATTGGGGAAGCTTTCTTATCTCTCCTTGCTATTCTTGAACTCTGAATTCAAATGGGCATATCTTTCCTTTTCTCCTTTGCCTTTAGCTTCTCTCCTTTTCTCAGCTATTTGTAAGGCCTCCTCAGACAACCATGTTGCCTTTTTGCATTTCTTTTCCTTGGGGATGGTCTTCATCACTGCCTCCTGTACAATGTCATGAACCTCCTCCCATAGTTCTTCAGGCACTCCGTCTGTCAGATCGAATCCCTTGAATCTATTTGTCACTACTACTGTATAATCATAAGGGATTTAAGTCTTACCTGAATGGTCTAGTGGTCTTCCCTACTTTCTTCAAATTTAGTCTGAATTTGGCAATAAGGAGTGCAGGATCTGAGCCACAATCGGCTGCCAGTCTTGTTTTTGCTGACTGTTTGGAGCTTCTTCATCTTCAGCTGCAAAGAATATAATCAACATGATTTCAGTACTGACCATCTGGTGATGTCCATGTGTAGAGTCTTCTCTTATGTTGCTGGAAGAGGGTGTTTGCTATGACCAGTATGTTCTCTTGGCAACACTCTGTTAGGTTTTACCCTGCTTCATTTTGTACTCCAAGGCCAATTTTGCCTGTTACTCCAGGTATTTCTTGACTTCCTACTTTTGCACTCCAGGTCCCTATAATGAAAAGGACATCGTTCTGGGTGTTAATTCTAGAAGGTCTTGTAGGTCTTCATAGAACCATTCAACTTCAGCTTCTTTAACATTACTGGTTGGGGCATAGACTTGGATAACTGTTATATTCAATGGTTTGCCTTGGGAATGAAGAGAGATCGTTGTCACTTTTGAGATTGTACCCAAGTAGTGCATTTCAGACTCTTTTGTTGACTAGCAGGGTGACCCCACTTCTTCTAAGGGATTCCTGCCCACAGCAGTAGATACAACGGTCACCTGAGTTTAATTCACTCATTCCAGTCCAGCAAAACTTAGCTGAGACTAATGTGAATGTGTGCACAGGACAGGGATGGGAGGACAGCCAAGGAGTGGGCAGCCGAGGTGTGTAGGGCATCCCACCAACTGCACTCCGACCACCAGCTCCTAACCCATGTCACAATGCCGGGGCATCCCTAGCAAACTCTGACACTCTGCTGTCCTGTGGGGGTTGGAGTCAGGCCAGCCAGGAGAGGAAAGATGGGCAATCCATTCTTTCTCCTGTGTGCTCTATTGTTGGAGAGCATGAACTCTCTCAGACCACCTTCTAAGAGAACTGCAGGCTGAGCGAGCGTGGTGGTCGTCGCTCCTCCACAGGCCCCACTGACCACATAGCTGCTGCCTGTACACCCTGACTCCTGGGGAGGGCGCTCCCTCTGAAGGCGGCCAGCCCTGTGATCCTGCAGCTCGCACCTCTAAAGAATGAAACTGCTCTAAAATCGGCTCTGCTCTCCCACTGATGCTCCTCTTAGGCCTGGGAGGCACTGTGGTGTGCACCTTCCCTCTTCACTCCTCCCTTGTTAGGCTGCATCTCCCCTGACCTCCCCTCTGGGTATCACACAGCTGGTGCCCATGTCCCATGTGAGTGTCGAGTTCAGCCCTGGTCTGGGCTGTGACAGGCACAGGAAGCAGCGTCCAGATGGAGGACCCAGTCACTGAGACAGACGTGACCATAATGTGGCTCCCACGGCTCCAAGCAATCACCCCACAGGGTGTGCAGAGGAGCCAGGGGCATGGAAGTCAGGATGAGCGAGGACATGCCACACGCTGACTGTGTCACAACCCCTGACATGCTGATTTTCAGGCCATGGAGGTGGACTTTCTCCTCTCTGGGAATCGGCTGACATCTGGACATTACAAGAAAGAACGCTTAGATTCTCAAGGATGCAGAGAGCTCAGCTGAGGTTGCCATCAAGAAAATATCTCAGAGACAAAGATGCTAAGTTAGGTCTCTAGTTCTGCAGGAGAGAAAGGCGTAGCTCCACACAAGCCTGGTGAGGGTTGGTCCCTTACCTGCTCCCAGCCTGTCCCAGGATAGAGCTATCACTGGGTCATGTCCTGATGGCATGAAGTCTGTAACAATTTCTGAAATCTAAGAATGAGTAAATAAAGCGTGGGAGGTGCAGGATTAGACACCTGAGCAAGTGCAGAGAGAGCACAGCTCAGGAGCATCCCTGCGGGGAGGGGAGCATGTCCTTGAAAGCGAGGACAGGGAGATGGAAGCCGCCCTTCCACAGTAAAGTCTCAGCTTGGCAGGACCCCTTGAGTCTTTTCTCATAGTAAATGCCCCGTCTCCCACAGGGTGAGTGCTCCAAGCACACTTGGTAATTAGTAAATCAGAGGAAATGGTTATGCTTCAGATCAGCTAGTATTTATCAGGAAGAAGAGTGGTATCTACTTGCCCTGCAGTTGGGCACTGAAGGGTGTCTGTTCTCCAAGAGAGGATGACTTTGTGACCCTGACCTGCTCCCTCTCACTGCCTCCCACTGGCTCCTAACTCTCTGTCCTCTGTCACCAGCTCAGGGCCATGTCACCCCAAGGAAACGGAAACCTCTCAGTGATGCCTCTGCAGGAGTTTGTGCTGGATGGATTTGCGGGTGGTCTGCAGACTCAGTCCCTGCTCTTTGCTCTGTTCCTGGCCCTGTACGTGGTGGCCATCCTGGCGAACCTCACCATGATCATGATCATCACCCTGGATGCCAGTCTGCACTCCCCAATGTACTTCTTCCTCAAGAACCTCTCCTTTGTGGACCTGTGTTACTCATCTGTCATCTACCCCAAGGCCCTGGAAAACACCATATCTTCCTCCAAGGTCATTACATTTGAGGGATGTATCATTCAGTTTTTCTTTTTCTCTCTAATGGGAGCATCTGAGGCATTCCTCTTGGCCGTGATGGCCTATGACCGCTTCGTGGCCATCTGCAGCCCCTTGCACTATCCCATCTCCATGTGCCCCTCGATCTGTGCCCGCCTGGTGCTGGGCTGCTACTGCGGGGGCTGCCTCAACTCCATCCTGCAGGCCAGCTTCACATTCACTCTCCCGTTCTGCAGCTCCAACCACATCGACCACTTCTTCTGTGATGTGCCGCCTCTGCTCAAGCTTGCCTGTGCTGACACTACGATCAATGAGCTGGTCATGTTTGGCATTTGTGGCCTCATTATTGTGGGCACCACACTCGTGGTCCTCACCTCCTATGGCTACATCACAGTGACCATCCTGAGGATGCGCTCAGGAGGAGGGAGACACAAGCTCTTCTCCACCTGTGGCTCCCACATGACAGCCGTGTCCCTCCTTTATGGGACCCTTTTTGTCATGTATGCCCAGCCAGGAGCTCTGCAGTCCATGGAGCAGGGCAAGGTGGTCTCTGTCTTCTATACCCTGGTCATCCCGATGCTCAACCCCCTCATCTACAGTCTGAGAAACAAGGACGTGAAGGATGCTCTGTGGAGACTGGGGCAGAGACACACAGCCACATGAAGGAGGGTGGACAGAGAGACAGTGTCCTGAGGGCTGGACAAGAGGACTTGAGGGGAGTCACTAGGTTTAATATGAAGAATTTATTCCTCATTCTTGTAATTCATTTTTTCAATTCATTCTTTCCTCCAACATTTTATTTAGGCCTTCTTGGAAGAATATCATGGACCTCAAACTGCAAGACATGGAAAATGAATAAGGCATTTTCTTTGCCAACATAAAATTAATATCCTTAAAAGGTCAGACTCTAATCTGGAAGTTTGAGTAATACAGTGGGCAGAGTGATCAGCAGAGAGTCTTTGACTGAGAATATATTTCCAAATTCAGCATCCTCCAGTGAAGATATTGTTGTTGTTGTTCAGCAGATAAGTTGTGTCCAATTCCTGTGACCCTGTGAACGTAGCACGCCAGACTTCCCTTTCCTGTGCTATATCCTTGAGCTTGCTCAAACGCATATCCATTAAGTTGGTGATGCCATCCAGCCATCCTATCCTCTGTCACACCCTTCTGCTCCTGTGCTCAATCTTTCCCAGCATCATGGTCTTTTCCAATGAGTCAGCTCTTTGCATCAGGTGGCCAAAATATTGGAGCTTCAGCTTCAGCATCATTTCTTCCAATGACTATTCAGAGTTGATTTCCTTTAGGATGGACTGGTTGGATCTCCTTGCTCTCCAGTGAAGGTATGAAACTAGACAAACTCTGATGTTTTTCCCTTCGTTTCATTGTTACGTAAATATGTGCTCAGTGATCTCCTTTGGACCACCTAGTAGGGAGGTTCTAGGACACTCAGCCCGGCCCCTTCCTTGGTGATAGCCTGGGTCACCACAGCCAATTAGGGGGGTTTGGAAGACCATGCTTCCCCTCAATCCTGAGCAGGCTGTCCTTCCCCTCCCCCTTCTGTTCACTGAAGCCACCACCCAACACGGCAGCAGGAAGCACCTGCGCTCCTGCTTCAGACGCTCCTAGTGCTCCCTGTCCTGGGTTTCTCCCCTCAGACAGCAGCTGGGAGCCCCAGGGAGTCAACGTGGATGTCTGATACCCAAAGTTCACCATCCAACCTGACAAGTGACACTGTCCTGACTACTTGTGACCCTAAGAAATGGGACCTTGTCAGCACAGACATCTCTGAATAAGGATGGAGGTCCTGGTGCTGCTGCAGAGAGCAGGGGGTGGAGAGAGAAGGGGCAGTTTCCTGGCAGAAGCACAGCTCCTTGGCCCTCTGTCCCACACTCCCTGGGGCAGCTGGATCGTCTGCCTTGACCTCCCTATTCAGAGCTCCAGGCCCCTGCTCCGTGGACCCAACACACAGTCTGCACTCAGATCCCTATGGTGTCTCCCTGTGGTAGAGTCATCCAGTCCCATGGTCTGCTGGGGACCAGCCCCGGCTGATCCAGGGTATTCGAAGGGGAGACAGCGTCGGCGACCTATTCAAATGGTAATTAGAGATATAAAGAGTAATAGAATGAGGATAGCTCAGTAGGAAAATTCAGTGAAGAAAAGAGGCTGAGTAGCTTGGTTTACGCGGAAAATCAATATAACCCGTGACACCAGGTTAGCTCTGACCACGGAGGCCACAGGCGCCCTCTCGAATAGCGGAAGGTGCCCCACCTTAGACACCTTCTCGAGTGGGTCTTAGAAGCCCAGGCAAATAAGTGGTCGCAGAGGATATCCACGCTCCAGATGGAGACTTCAGCCAGAAGTTAAAGGAAAGAATGACATGGGGAGACCAAGCGTTGGTGAGCAAGGCCCGTAGCTTTATGTTCAACAGGGGTTTTTATACCCTAAGTTACACATAGAGGATAATAGGGGATGCAAAGTCAGCAGTCTTTGATTCTTATCAAAAACCAGGGTTTCTTTCCTGCAAATTTATCGTATACAAATGGTTTAGGTGATTTACATCATCTTCTGGCCAGAAGGCCTATTAACATTTTATGACTCTTGACAAGGACTTATCAACAAAGACTTATTTTCTCTAAGAGTAATTATTTTAAGGTTTGGCGCCATCTTCCGAAGATAAAATTGCATTCCTATAGGGTGGATGTGTAATGGGTTTACAACACAGGAAAGAATTTATTACCTTAAGGGTCTAAAGTTACTAACACCAAGGCCACTACTTATTTTTTCTACATACCAACTATTAATCAATACATATTCAAGGATACAATTCAGGGGATGTGAAAACTTGGCAACAAGCATTGACTCATCAATGAAATCCTTTACTAGTTTATTCTGACAGTTTCTAACTCTCTGAGAGGCTCTAAACTATTTGAATATCTTAAGCTTCCCGTGCCTCTTGAGGCTGGGAGACTGTAAACAATCGTATGTATAGCTGTAGGAGTCCGGGTAAACTTGTCAGGCAAGTTAGAGAGCCATCTGAGGGGTTTGGATTTAAACACTCCTACTTGCCCAGGAACTTTATGAATTGGAGCTGTAAGTTAACTCTTTGACAGAGAGAGCGAGATGGTGGTAGGGGACAGCCCCCAGTAAAGTCAGAGGTGAGAGCACAAAGCAATAAAGTAGGCAGACTCTGGTTTTTTGGGGAAAATGCTCGAGAATATCCGGGCAGACTCCTGAGGCTCGATCCCGCCTTTGCGTATGCCGAGCCTCCTTCCTCATGACCTTTGTCACGAGCGGAATGCCTCACCGGCTCCCAGCAATGGTCACTCCAAGGAGGTGGTCCTGTGGACACAGGGCTAGTCTCTTCCCTGTAGGGCCAGTAGGGACAGGCCCTCCTCTCTGATCGCAGCTCTCCATCTCCCTGCTGTCTCTGCTCAGGAGACTCTGGCAAGCAGCCAAAACCCAAGTCATCAGATTTCTGCTCACCATTCCTCAATAGGAACCTACTCCAATGTCTCTGCTGGACTCTGATAGTATTGTCTCATCTTTGGGCTCCAAAATCAGTTCTAAGTCTGCTGTAGATTACTGTATTCATCTGATGACTTTTATTCTTTGAGGAGTTTTCCCAAAATAACATGCCTTCTTATAGTGCCATGCTGCGATACTGTTCTCTTTCCCTGCATTCCTTTCTTCCTCTTTTTTCTCCATCTCCTCCTCATTTCCTCCCCTTCTTTCCTTCCTTCCTTTCTCCTTCTCCCCTCACTTTATTTTTGTCATTCCAAGGAATATCTTACTATAAATTTCTAAAGAAAAAGAAAAATCCCAATCTTTTGTATGCAAGTGTAGAGTTCTCATCATTATGTAAATTTTAATGGTACAAGCAATAAGGAATCTATGGTTCTCAGTAGAACATTAATTTTCACTTTCAAACAAATCAGGAAAATTGAGTCCAGTGTTAGACGGAATGGAAATTGTTCTATAGTCTGGAAGAGAATTATTTTTAAAACCCTACAGGTTGGCTTTACCTCTCCGTAAAACTATACTTCAGATCGCAGTGAATATCTCTATACAGTGTGAGAAGTGGTTTACTTGGTTGTTCTTCCCATACTATGCTTTGCAAGCTACTGGCAGACACTAGATTCTCAGTCCACATCTAATGCCAGAGTGTAAGTTGAGTTCAGTGTCAGTTAGTCACTGAATTCCAAAATATACATGATACAGCTCGTTTCTTTATTGTGCTTAAGTGGACAATAAACACATTACATTTGAAGACCATATTGTAGTTTTGATGCTGATATTTTGGTGAACTTTAGAAGTTTATACCTTTTAAAAGCAAAATAATAATAAAAACAATAACTTTTGTTGTATTTTGAGTGTAGTTAAGTCCTATTGTTTAGTCGCTATTCAGGTGTTGTTGTTTAGTCACTAAGTCTCTCTGATGCTTTTGCAACCCCATGGACTGTGGCTCGCCAGGCTCCTATGTCCATGGAATTTCCCATGCAAGAATTCTGGAATGGGCTGCCATTTCCTCCTCCAGGGCATCCTCCCAACTGTAGAGTTCAGTAGTGTCTGGCATATTCAGCTTGTGTGTATCAGATGTCCAGAACTTTCCATTTTGCAAACCTGGACTCCATCCCCCTAAATAACAACTCCCTGTTTCCTCCTTACCTCCACCACTGGCAGCCGCCATTCTTCTTTCTGTCTCTACGAATGGGACTTCTTCAGATGCCCCAGGTAAGTAAAACGTAAAGCATTGGTCTTTGGCATCTGGTTGTTACACTTAGCGTAGTCTCCTTAAGACTTACCCATGTTGCTGCATGTGACAGGATTTCTATCCTCTTTAAGGCTGAATAGTATTCCATCACATGTGTATGCAACTTTTTGTTTATCTCTTCACCCACCAAGGGACACTTGGGTTGCCTCCACCTTTTGGCATGCAAATATCTCTTAGAAAGACTGCTGTTTTGTTTTTTATCTTATTTTTTTCTATATACCCAGAAATTTGATTGCATAATATTGGAATTCTTTTTTAATTTTAGGAAGAACCCTATACTACTTTTCATAGTAGCTGTACCATTTTTATGCCTACCAAAAGGGCAAAAGTGTTGCAATTTCTCCACATAATAGTCAGTATATGTTCTTCTCCTTTCTCTTTCATGTCAGCCATTATAATGATTGTGAGGTATAATCTCTTTGTTGTTTTTTAATATTTCCCTATGATTATCGATTTGGAGCATTTTCTTATATGTTTGTTGGCAATTTGTAGGTTATCTCTAGAGAAATATCTTTAAGTAACATGAAAATTTTAATTTAGGTTATTGGTTCATTTAATGGTAGTAATTCCTGATGTATTCTGAATATCATCCTCTTATCAGACATAACATTTTAAACATTTTCTTCCAGATCACAGGTTGCCTTTCCATACTGCTACCTAAGTCTTTAATGCACACATTTTTAGTTTGATGTAGTCACATGTGTCTATTTTCCTTTTTTTTTTTTTTCATATGATGTTGGTGTCATATCCAAAAAATCATTGTTAAATTTAAGGTTATTGAGTTTTTCTCAGATGTTCTCTTCCAGGAGTTTAAGAGACTTAGGTCATACATTTAGGTTTTTAATCCATATTAAGTTAGTATTTGTTCATGAAGCAAGGTAAGGGCCCACATTAGGCTTTTTCACATAAGCAGCCAGTTTTCCAATGCGGTTTGTTGAAGGGGCTGTCTTTTCCCTGTGAGTCATCTTGGCACACTTGTTGACCATTTGACTAAATTGATGAAGCTTCATTTCTGAGCTCTGTATTCTGCTCCATTGCTCTACAATCTGCCTTTGTGCCAATACTATTCTGTTCTGATTTGTATTCTGTTCTGTAGATTTGTATTATGTTTCCAAGGTGAGAAGGCTGAGAGCCTTTCAGTTGGGTGCTGAGTGGCTCTTCAGATCATGTCTGGCAGTTCCATAGATCATAACAACAGAGAACATGGTGACCACGACCCAGAGGGAGTGGACCCACTGGTGTCATCGAGAGCAACTGGAATGAGGCTGTTGATAACATCAATAATATGAACTTAAGGAATGTCTTATTTGGGGCACCTATGCTTATGCTTTTGAGAAATCATGAGTTATTCAGCAGAGCTATTATTCCACATATTAAGGAGTATGATGTGATTATCAAGCTCAGTCAGGTACTGGCAAGACAGCTACATTTGCTCAATGGTTGGAGACTGAGTTCCAGGAGACCCAAGCACAATATTGGCCCCTGCCAGAGAACTGGCTTGACAGATACAAAAAGTAATTCTGGCACTTAGAGACTATGTGGGAGCAACTTGTCATGTCTGCATTGGTGTAGCCAATGTTCTAAATAAAATGCAAAACTGCAGGCCGAAGCACCAATGTTGTTTTTGGTACACGTGGGAGAGTTTCTGATGTGTTAAACAATTACCTTTTTCCAAAACGGGTCAAAATGCTTGTTCTGGGTGAAGCAGATAAAATACTGAGCTGAGGGTTTAAGGATTAAATCTACGAGATTTTCCAAAAATTAAATACAAATATTCACGTGATGTTGTTTTCTGCCACAAGGCCCACAGCTGTGTTGGAAGTGACCAAAGTTCATGAGAAACCCAATTCAAATTCTGGTGAAAAAGGAATAATTGACCCTTGAAGGTTTTCCAGGGGTCATGTATGGATGTGAGAATTGGACTGTGAAGAAAGCTCAGCGCCAAAGAATTGATGCTTTTGAACTGTGGTGTTGGAGAATACTCTTGAGAGTCCCTTGGACTGCAAGGAGATCCAACCAGTCCATCCTAAAGGAGACCAGTCCTGGGTGTTCATTGGAAGGACTGATGCTGAAGCTGAAATTCCAATACTTTGGCCACCTCATGCGAAGAGTTGACTCATTGGAAAAGACCCTGATGCTGGGAGGGATTGGGGGCAGGAGGAGAAGGGGGCGACAGAGGATGAGATGGCTGGATGGCATCACTGACTCGATGGACATGAGTTTGAGTGAACTCCGGGAGTTGGTGATGGACAGGGAGGCTTGGTGTGCTGGGATTCATGGGGTCTCAAAGAGTCGGGCACGACTGAGTGACTGAACTGAACTGAACTGAAGGAATCAAACAATTTTATATTAATGTTGAGAGAGAGAAATGAAAGTTGGACATACTTTTGTGACTTGTATGAGACACTAACGATTACAGAGGCCATTATTTTTCTCAACACAAGGCACAAAGTAGACTGACTCATAGAGAAAATGCATGGCAGGGACTTCAGAGTTTCTTCTGTGCGTGGTGACATAAATCACAAGGAAAGAGTTGTAATCATGAGGGAACTCCGATCAGGATCAAGTTGTGTTCTGATCTCTTATTGACTTGCTGGGTTGTGCGACTGATATACAATAAGGGTCACTGATTATAAACTATGATCTACCTACCAATCATGAAAATGATGTTCACAGAAGTGGCAGATGGGGCCTATTTGGGAGGAAAAGTGTGGCTATAAACTTTGCTACTGAAGAAGACAAGAAGATTCTTTATGACTTTGAGACTTTCTACAATACTACAGTGGAGCAAATGCTGATGAATGTGGCTGACCTCATTTAATTCCTGGGATGAGACAGTTTGGGATGCCGTGCTCACTATCACAACGTGCATTATGCTTCTTTCTCTGCGAATATTTGAATCTTGTCTCATAATGAATCAGAAATAACAGATTTTCATAGCTAAGTGCCATTAGTCATGAGTTCTTGTAAGGAAAGTCATTAGCTTTATCTTCTTTAGAGTGAGACTGTTGGGGTTGGGTGTAAAAGACAGGATCTTTAAAAATCTTTCTTTCTAATGAGCTATCACTTGACACCAGTCTGAATGGCCATTATCCAAAGAATCCACAAGCAAAAAATCCTGGAAAAGCTGTGGAGAAATAGGAATACTATTGCACTGTTGGTGGGAATGTAAATAGATACAGTGACTATGGAAGTCAGTATGGAGATTGCTTAAAATCTAGGAATAGATGTACACATGTCCCCTCCCTCTTCAACTTCCCACTTATGGCTAATTCATGTTAGTGTATGGCCGAAATCAAGCCAATATTGTAAAGCAATCATCAATCAATTAAAAATAAATATATTTTTTAAAAAAGAAAATTAAAAAGAACTAGAAACAAAACTGCCGTATGTCCAGTAATCCAACTACTAGGCATATACCCTGAGGAAACTAAAATAAAAAAGATGCACTTACCCCAATGTTCATTGAACCACTATTTACAATAGCTAGGCTATGGAAACAACCTGGATGTCCATAGACAGATGAGTGGATAAAGACGCTGTGGTACATATACACGATGGAATATTACTCAGCCATGAAAAGGAACACATTGGAGTCCGTTCTAATGAGGTGGATGAACCTCGAGTGTATGATACAGAGTGAAGTAAGTCAGAAAGAGAAAAACAAGTGTTGTATGTTACTGCATATATGCGGAACCTAAAAAATGTGGTACTGATAAACCTAGTTGCAGGGCAGCAGTCGAGGTGCAGACATAGAGGACAGACTTGCAGACCTAGAGGACAGACTTACGGACATGCTCAGGAGGAGGAGAGAGGGGGCGGGACGAATAAAGAGTGTCATGGAAACGCATACATCACCACATAAAAAACAGTTCGCCAGTGGGAATTGGCTGTATGACTCAGAACTCAAACCGGGCTCTGTAACAAGCTAGAGGGATGGGGTGGGGTGGGAGGTGAGAGGGCGGTTCAAGAAGGAGGAGACATGTGTATACTTACGGCATTCACATTAATGTATGGCAGAAACCAACACAATGTTGTAAAGCAATTATCCTTCAACTAAAAATACATAAATTTCTTTGAAAAGTCTGGGACTTCCAACTTTGCTTTCAAGATTGTTTTGACTATTGATCTTTCTTGAGACTCCATACGAATTTTAAAATGTACTTTTCATTTTCTGCAAAACTTAACTGTGATTTTGAAAGTGTGACATTGAAGCTTAGATCACACTGGGTAATTTTGTTCTCTTCCAACTCAAGTACATGGATTTTCTTTCATTTTTTAGGTTGTCTTTAATTTCTTTCAGCTATTTCAGCAGTCCAAGGGACTCTCAAGGGCTTTTTCCAACACCACAGTTCAGAAGCATCAATTCTTTGGCACTTAGCTATCTTTATGGTCCAACTCTCACACCTGTACATGACTACTGGAAAAGCCGTAGCTTTGACTATACGATCCTTTGTCAGCAAAGTGATGTCTCTGCTTTTTAATATGCTGTCTAGGTTTGTCATAGCTTTTCTTCCAAGGAGCAAACATCTTTCAACTTCAAGGCTGCAGTCACCACCTGCAGTGATTTTGGAGCCCAAGAAAATAAAATCTGTCACTGTTTTCATTGTTTCCCCATCTATTTGCCATGAAGTGATGGGACCAGATGCCATAGTCTTTGTTTTTTGACTGTTGAGCTTTAAGCCAGCTTTTTCACTCTCCTTTTTACCTTCATCAAGAGGCTCTTTAATTCCTCTACAACTTCTGCCATAGTGGTGGTGTCAGCTGCATATCTGAGGTTATTCTGGTTTTCCCAGCAATCTTGATTCCAGCTTGTGATTCATCAAGTCTGGCATTTCCCATGATATATTCTGCATAGAAGTTAAATAAGCAGGGTGACAATACACAGCTTTGACGTACTCTTTTCCCAATTTGGAACCAGTCTGTTGTTCCATGTCCTGTTCTAACTGTTGCTTCTTCACCTGGATACAGGTTTCTTTGGAGGCATCTCTTTAAGAATTCCCATCTTTCTAAGAATTTTCCACAGTTTTTTGTGATATCATGTTTCATATTTTGAATCAGTCGAATACATGACAGCAATATTTTGATTTGTTTCATCAATTACTGAGAGAAGTATGATAAATTTAAATCATGATTTTGATGTTTACATTTCTAATTCTGTCAGTTTTTGATTCATATATTTGAAATCTTCATTAGTGGTGAAGTGAAGTGAAGTCACTCAGTCCTGTCGACTCTTTGCGACCCCATGGACTGTAGCCTACCAGGCTTCTCTGTCCATGGAATTTTCCAGGCAAGAATACTGGAGTGGGTTGCCATTTCCTTCTCCAGGGGATCTTCCCATCCCAGGAATCCAACCCAAGTCTCTTGCATTGTAGGCAGATACTTTTACCATTTGAGCCACCAAGGAAGTCTCTTTAGTGGTATACAAATTTAAATTTTCTGATAATCCATGTGGATTGAACATTTTTATTTTGAAATATCCCTTTATAAGCAAACTTTTTCCCTTAAATCTACTTTGTCTAATGATTTTTGAGCCTTAAGAGCCTCGTTTTCCTTAGCATATGCATAACACAACTTTCTCCAGGATTTTACTCTCATACTTCCTATAATTTTCTAATAATCATATATCACATTTATAAATTGGCTTTGATTTTTCAGTGCAGGATTAAAATATCTTAACAGATACATTTACTTGACCTGCAATGAGGGAAGGGCCATATTATGACTTAGAGAGGGCTGTGCTTCTTCTGCAGACACAGAGCCCTGCAAATTACTCTTTGTCACACCAACACGCCAGGATGAAGCAAAGGAGAATGGTGTGGTGTGGGCCAGGAGGTCACACCTGCAGCCTCAGGAGACCTTTCCAAGAAGGGCCACTGGGTCCCTCTGAGTTGCTTCTCACCTGGTGGACCCCAGTGCTCCCAGAGGAATTTCAGGCTTCCTGCTCCTCCTGTTTTGGGCTGAGATGTATCAAAGCAAGGTTAGCCACAGGGTTGCATCTTTCAGGGACTCAAGGAGTTGGGAGTCCCAGCGTACTCAGAGCTCAAGCAAATGCTAATTGGCCACTTGAGACCTTGAATCCCACTTGAGACCTCGAATCCCTCGAATTACAGCTGGAAGTAGAGTCATCCAAAGATGCAGGTGCCATGAATACTACCTAGCTGAGGGTAACAGGTATAATTGAGCCAGTCTCATCTCCTGCTTACACCAAAACTCAAGAGTTTCCTGCAGCAGGCACTTGGAGCACATGGCCTGCCTCTGACCGGTACCCCAGGTGCTCTCTGCTGCCTCCTCCTCACTCCCACTTCCCTGCACAGGAAGCCAGAGGTGAAGGAGGGAGCAGGATCCTCAATACCATGTCATTATCGTCAGCACAGACCTGGGTCAGGAGTCCTTCCCGGGAGCACATGTCCTGGGTGAGCCATGCCCCTCCTGACATCACAGGAGCACTGCAGTCATCACTCAGCAGGACATGGGCAGCATCACTGACAGATTAGTCCTGGGAGCCTGGACTCTGAACAACACGATCCCCTACCTCTCACTGCTCTGGGCAAGATCAGTCAGGGCCACAGGTCTGAACTTTAATGAGAGTGGAAATAATCAGGGGGTGTTATATAAATGTGGGTTTTAACTTTAATGAGAGTAGAAATAATCAGGAGGCCTTGAATAAATACAATCTTAAATTCAGTGCCTGAGACCTTGCAATTCTGACCAGGTCTTAGATGCTGCTGCTGCTGTAGGGCCTCAGACACACATGATAACTAGATATATTAGGAAAGGACTCAGGACTCAGTCGTTACAGAGGCTTCTGACAACACTGGATTATTCCGATTCACCCCCTTAAGGCATTTCTCAGGCTCAACTCACAGATTCAGTGAAGCCAGCACTGCAGCCACCCTGGGTCATCTCAACAGCCAAAGGAATGTGTGAGTATGTTTTTATAAAGCAAACTGAGAGACTGGCTTCCCAGATGAAAATGCAAATTGTTCCTCATGTGCTCCCCCAGGCACCCTAACGGTCACTGTTTTGATGACCCGAGGCTCCTGAGGTGGACAAATAGCCCTGGGAAACAGAACAGAAACAGGAAGCTGGGAACCCCAGGAACAGAGGAGCAGACAGCCAGCCTGGGGTGTGGGGAAAAGATAGTCACTCTGGTCACAGTGAATCTATTGTGCGTATGACCAGGGGGTAAGCAGAGACGGACAGAGCTTGGTCATGATGAATGTGACTGCTTCCACAGGCCAAGAGTGGGAGGCCAGGTTGGTTGGCCATGGAGCATAGGGCAGACCACCAACTCCACTCTTAGCAGCAGCTCCAAACACATATCAGAGTGAACCCTGCCTGCCCCAGGCCAGACTGTCCCCTCTGCTCTCATGTGAGGGTTGGAGTCAACTCTGCCACAAGAGGAAAGCTGGACAACCTACATGGTCATGCACACTTCTACTGTTGGAAAGAATGAACTCTCTCAGGCCTCCTTCTAGGAGAACTTCAGGCTGGGAGGGTCATTGCTCCTTCAAGGAGCCCTTGACCAACCAGGCTTCAACTGCACACCCTGACTCCCAGGGAGCTCACTCCTGCCAAAATCAGCCAGTTCCAGGATGACAAAGATCTCACCTCTAGAAAATATGAAACTGCTCTAAAGCTGATTGACCTCACCCTCTCACTAATCCCCTCAACTTCTTAGGGGACCCATAGCTCTGTGTCCCCTGACTTCCACACTCCTTTCTATTTAGGATAGATTTCCTCTAGCATTTTCTCTGGCCATCATAGAGCTTGTCCCCATGTTCCATGTGAGTGTGGTGGTCAGCCCTGTCCAGTGCAGACAAGGGATGTCTGGGCTGTGATAGGAACAGGAAGCAGCACTCAGCAGGAGGACTCCAACATTGAGGCAGATGTGACCGTGTTGGTGGCTCCCATGGCTCCAAGTAATCACTTCAGGGGATGTGCTGAGGTGCCAGGGGCATGGGAGTAAGGACAGGGAGGATTTGCTCACGTCCTGAATGTGTCCCAGCCTCTGTCCTGCTGTTCTCAGACCATGGAGCTGGGCTGTCCCCTCTCCACGAATTGTCCAACTTCTGGGCATTTAAATAAAGAACCCTTAGGCTCCCAAGAATGTGGAGAGCTCTTTTGATGTTTGCCACCACAGTCTTATCTCAGAGACAAAAATGCTCAGAGACATAGGGTCTGTCTCTCAGGGTCTGCAGGAGAGGCAGACGCAGCTCCACTTTAGCCTGGTGAGGGCTGGTCCCTGATCTGCTCCCGGACTGGCCTGGAGTTAGAACCATCACTGGGTCAGTTCCTGATAGCATCAGGTGCTTAATGATTTCTAAAATTAAGAATGAGTAAAATAGGGGTGGAAGGTGCAGGATTAGATATCTGAGCCAGTGCGGGAATGGCACAGCTCAGGGCCATCCCCGTGAGAAGGGAGTGCATGTTCTGCCAAACAACGACAAGGAGATGGAAGCCATCCTTATGCTGGAGACTCTCAGCTCAGCAGGACCTCTTGAGCCATTGACAGCCTATGGTAAACGATGTCAGATTCATGATGTCTGAAGAAGAAGATTTAAGTTCGGGACCAGGGACCAGCCCGGATCACTCAGGAGCTTTGTGTAGCAGAGTTTGATTAAAGTAAGAAAAGGGCCAGAGAAAGTTTCTGACCTAGACATCAGAAGGGGTGGGAGAGTGCCCACCCCCTACTAGTCTAAGAAAGGGAGTTATATACTTTTTTAATTACTTATTACAATAAGTCAAAAGAATGTGTTAAGGTTGTAAAGATCTTACTAGACCCACTCCCATAATTTATATTTTACGATAATAGGATTAGCCAGGTTTTCAGGAAGGAGAAACTGTCCTCAAGCATGATACATTGCTGTTATATAATCCTTACTAAGGAATACAGAAGAAAAAAAAAAAAATAAGTTTGGCCTTCCCTCCTCCTTGAGAATTCCAGACCCCTGTCTCCTCTTTGAGAACCCCAGACCCTTCTCTCCTCCTCAGGGACCCTGGAGTTCTTATCAACCTGCTTAAGAATTGACTCTCTCATTCCCCCCTTTTATTTTAGGAGAATTATGTTGCCAAGGGAAAGGGGCATTGTTTTCATTCCATAACTACTTCCTGATGTTGAGGGGCATAGTTCCTAAACTGTTGAGGCAACATATTCTGCTAACCCTCCTAGGAGGGTCTTTGACCAGCGGCCCCAAGTAATAGTTGGGGGAGGCCGCAGCACTTGTAGGAACCCGGACAGCCATCTGTAACTTAAGAGCTTTCAGACGGTTAGAAACAAACCCCATTTTACAGTTACAGATGTAAGGCAAAATAGTCATTAAATCAAGTTAAAACATAAAATTTTAATTCTAAAATTGAAAGTCACATTATGTGCTTAGTTAAGTTATACCAGTCCATCTTAGGATTGTTAGATGTCATCAGATCAAGAAGAGGCATCACATATGATTGTTGGTGGTGGTGAAGGTATTCACAGTGTTGAAGAAAGTCCTTCCCTTGAAGTGGAGAAACCCACCATGGGAAGCCATCAATTGATGAGGAGGTTGAAAAACTGAAAGCTGAGTCACATAGTTAATTCTAAGGCTTCAGGGTCTATAACAATGTCTGTGCATAAGAAGGGTCTTCCATAAATACATTCAAAGGGGAACAGTCCCTCCTTTTGGGGGACAGTTCAAACCCTCATTAAAGCTATGGATAGAATTTTAAGCCAATTTTCCTATGTCTCTCAAGTTAATTTGTGCAGATGTCTCTTCATAATGTCATTAGTTTTTTCAACCTTTCTTGAGGATTGGGATCTCCAGTAATAATATAAGTAATATTCTATTCCTAAAGCTTTTGACACCTGCTGAGTTACAGCAGCTTTAAAGGTGGAGCCATTGTCACTCTGGAGGCTCTGCAGCAGCCCAAACCTGGGAATAATTTCAGGGATTAAAATTTGTATAGCTTCCTTAGCCTGTTCACTACAGCAGGGAAAGGCCTCAATCCATCCAGTAAAAGTGTCTACCCAGACCTGTAAGCAAGAAAATCCATTTGTTTTTGGCACATGAGTAAAAGGAACCACAGCCTCATTTATTATTCATAAATCTTATTATGAGATAATAAGATTATTCATAAATCTTATTATTCATAAAACTAGTCTCCATTTATCATTTGATTTTTGTATACCCAAAATAGGAGTGTTGCATGGACTGTTACAGGGAATTAATAGCCCCCGCCCCTTTAAATTCTCAGTGATGGGTTTTAACCCTTCCTTAAACTTTCAGTGGGTACTGCTTTTGATGTGGAATAGGTGAGGGCCTTTGAGCTTGATAAAGACAGGAACAGCATTTTGTGCTCGACACACAGTTTTTCCATCAGCCCACACTTTAGGATTTACATTTTGTTCAATTAATGGGAGACAAGGAGCAGGCTTCATATTTATGAAAACAGAGGCCTGGACCTTGCTCAGTGTATCCCTCCCCAGAAAGGGTGAGGGAGACTCCAGCACGAATGGAAACTCAGGAGAAAATAGTACAGAGTCCAAGTTGCAGCTTAAAGGATGACTGAAATAATAACATTTGGCTTGTCCAGATAGTCCCATTACGGTAGTGGATTGGAAGGAAAGCAGGCCAGGAGCTTCAGTGAGGACAGAGAAATTTGCCCCAGTGTCCAAAAGAAAATTGACTGATTGGCCCTCCACAGTTATTAATACCCAGGGTTCCTCAAGGCCTATTAGGATGGGGGGTTGTGTGGGGACCCTGGGCACCTTCAGTCCTGACTGTCCGGAGAGTCTGACCCCTGGGGCCTATGCCTCAGAGGGCAGTTTCTCCTCCAGCGTGGTCCTTTGCAGACCAGACATGGAGCCAGGGGCAGCTTAGATGCCTGAGGGCAATCCCGCTTGAGATGTCCTTCCTCTCCACAGTGATAAAAAGTCCACCCTTTTTCACCTGGGTCCTTCTGGGCATTTTTCTCTTCAGGTTGATTCATAGCAGTTCTCACAGCCATGACTACAGCCTGGGTCTTTTTTTGGTTCTTGTCTGTTGTCGTTTTTCCTCATTTCTCTACTGTAATATACTGTCTGAGCCAGCTGCAACAGTTTTTCTAAAGACTGATTTGGTCTGAATGCCTGTTTGTGTAACTTACAGCAGATTTCTGGAACCAACTGAGTGAGAAACCTATCTTTTAAGATCATTCCTCCTCTGCAGTTTCAGGATCAATGTCAGTAAACTTGCAGAGAGCCTCCCATAATTATCTAGGAATTTGCCAGGAGTTTCCTTCTCATCCTGCTCTATGTCAGCCAACTTAGCATAAAGTCTTAGTGTGTATTCGCTTGAGTCCCTCAAGAATATGTCTGGCAAAGTGATTCTGATCCCAGTTAGCCATGTTATAGTTCCAGTCTGGCTCTGTCGTGGGAACTGCTTGGCTCCCAGTAGGGAGGAGGGCTATTTCATGTTCCCTCTTTCCCCTTATCTCAGGTTCAAGCCATTCATCTCCAAAAGTAGTAGCTTCCCTCAGAACTCGAGCTCTCAAGTCAGGAGTCAGCATCTGTCCCAAGACATGTATTATATCTCTCTAAGGAAGCTCGTAAAGTAAGGTTAGTCCCATAAAGACTGCTATGTACTTTTTGGATCCTCTAAATAGTCATGACCACAATTCGAACTGTGCTAATTTCTACCTAGACTGAGGCAACCCTCCTGGAAGTGTGTCCTGATTCTCAGCCTGTTCATTGGGAACCCCAGATGCAGGGGCAAAGTAAGAGGACTGGGGGGAACTGAAAGTTTCAAACCGAAATCTGCACCCTTGGGACCCAAGTCTTGAATAGCTCACAGAGAGATAGAGAGCCGCACATATGGTACTTGTACCCATTTTCTCTTCTTTTCTACAGAACTGGTCTAGTTGTAAAACAGTATCATAATTGAGAGACCCTTTAACCGGTCAGTGTTCCCTGTCTTCCAAAGGATACTGTGCCCATTCAATATCACAGAAGAAGATCAGGTGTGTCTTTTTAAATTGTAGGGATCAAACTTGTCCCAGCTTTTTTTTTTTTTTTAATACATTTTAAAGGAGTGGTTTTGGAACTGCTAGCTCCCATCTGTAAGAGAGAAAAAAGCGGCATCCACAGCCATGGCTTCTTTCCATCGGAGGCATCCCTCCCTGCTCTAAATGGGGGTGTAGACAGACTTTCAAGTGAAGCTTTTTTCCCCTGGTTAGACGTAGTCTGTCCCTTACCCACACAGGCGCCTTACTCATCCCTCCCGGTTCTTCCACTGAGGAGGGGTGGAGACCCACCAGGGGTAGACCTGATGGCATCCCAGATTGATTTCTAGCTCCTTACCACCGAGATCTTTGTTTGACTTCGCCTTTTCTCTGCTGCCACCCAGAATGTAACAGAGTAGCTGTCCCGGAATGTTGCCCAAGCTAGGACTGCTATGGGAAGCATCCGCGTTCCATGTGCCATTCACATTCCTGAATACAACCCTGACTGCAGTAGAAGCGGCGAGTCACGAAGGGACGAACAACGATCAAGACGTCCCTTCTGAGCGTCACCACGCTAGTGTTCATGATAGTAAAAGAGGTGGTGGAGGGTCGGCCAGTGAGGAAAACGTGAATTTTGTCCTCAAGCTACTAGGACCAATCCTTCCAGTTCATTTCCACAGATTCCACAAAAAGAATATCTAAGGAGTTGAGACAAAAGCCACCAGAGAGCCTCCCCTGGTCCACTAACAGCACTAGCAAAGGAAGAAGCCCATTGCACTTCCAATCTGACCAGATCCTGCAATTCCTGATCTGTGTCCTCAAAAACCTCATGGTCACCAGCAGCGCTTCTATCCACATAGGGTGGAGGCACAGCCATGACAAAGACTCACGTTTAGGACTCTGGCCCCTGAGGCAGACAGCCAAGGGAGTGACCTCTAGCCTGAGAGATATTCCTGGAGCTAGAGTTCTGCCTAGTTCCTGAACATGCTGCTGGAGCCAGAGTTCCCTCTCGCTCCATATATGCTCCTAGTAACTTTCTGACAAGGCTAAGCACTCCCATAGAGGGGGTCTAAGTAAAAGTACACAATAACAGCATGGATCACAAGTCCCTTGAAAGTTTATGGTCTGACAGATTATGTTAGTAGGTTTAATTTCCCACGCAATTACGAAATGGTCAAAGAAACCAGGAAAAGGTGACCGAGAAAGAAAAGTTTGGTCCATGTGCTTTGCCCAACTCTGGCCGCTTCCCTCGCAGGGATGTTGGGTGTCTCTTGGCATTGGCAGGTCAATATAAACCCCCGACAATGTTCCCCTTTCTGGGGCTTCCATCACTCATTACACAGCACTGTGAAACCACAGAGCAGGGCTCATCACTTGCTTTACACAGGGGGTGTCATTCATTCACAAAAGCACACAGAAGAGTTAGTAAAGTAAAGCAGGAAATGTGCATACTGAGAAAGCAGAGAGTCTAGATAGAGCTCTGAGAGTTCTTACATTGTCCTGAAGATTCTGGACGAGCCCCCAAAATGATAGCTTACAATGAACGATGTCGGATTCATGATCTCTGAAGAAGAAGATTTAGCTTTGGGACCAGGGACCAGCCTTGATCACTAAAGAGCTTTTGTGTAGCAGAGTTTTATTAAAGTAAGAAAAGGGCCAGAGAAAGGTTCTGACATGGACATCAGAAGGGGGATGGAGAGTGCCCCCTCGCTAGTCTAAGCAAAGGAGGTATATACTTTTATATTGGTTTTACAATAAATCAATGAATGTCTCAAGGTTGTAAGGATCTTACTATACCCACTCCCATAATTTACATTTTTAAGATAACAGGATCAGCCAGAAGGTTTTCAGGAAGGAGAAACTATCCTCAAGATTCTCAAGCAGGATACACTGTTGTTATATAACCCTTACTAAGGAATGTAGGGAAAAAGCATTTGTCCTTTCCTCCTCCTTGAGAATTCCAGACCCCTATCTCCTCTTTGAGAGCCCCAGACTCCTCTCTCCTCCACAGGGACCCCAGACTTCATATCAACCTACCTAGGAATTGACTTCCTCACCATCTCATACCAAACACTGGGCGTCCTCCACAGAGTGAGGGCTCCAATCATACTCTGTTGTTCTGTTCAGTCACTAAGTCATGTCCAACTCCTTGCGACTCCGTGGACTGCAGCATGCCAGGCGTCCTTGTCCTCCACTGTCTCCTGGGGTTTGCTCAAACTCATGTCCATTGAGTCGGTGATGCCATCCAACCATCTCATCCTCTGTTGCCCCCTTCTCCTCCTGCCTTCAACCTTTCCCAGCCTCAGGGTCTTTTCCAATGACTTGGTTCTTTGCATCAGGTGGCCAAAGTATTGGAGCTTCAGCATCAGTCCTTCCAATGAATATTTAGGGTTGATTTCCTTTAGGATTGACTGGTTTGATCTCCTTGCAGCCCAAGAGACTCTCAAGCATCTTCTCCAGCACCACAATTCAAAAGTATCAATTCTTTGGTGCCTGGCCTTTTTTATGGTCCAAGCATACTTAGGAATTAGAGGATATGTTTATGTTTCAGGTCAGTTGGAGCTCATCCAGAAGAAGGGTGGGTATCTAGTTGTCTGTTAGTCAGGAGGCAGTGGGTCACTGAGAGGATCCTGTTCTCCAAAAGAATACAACCTTGTGACGTTGAGCTGCTCCTTCTCATTGCCTCCCATCTGCTTTCTGCTGTATGCCGCTTGTTGCCTAGCTGAGAGCCATGTCACCCTATGGGAACGGAAACCTCTCAGTGATGCCTCTGCAGGAGTTTGTGCTGGATGGGTTTGGGGGTGGCCCACAGACCCAGGCCCTGCTGTTTGCTCTGTTCCTTGTTCTGTACTTGGTGGACGTCCTGGGGAACCTCACCATGATCGTGGTCATCACGCTGGATGCCCGTCTGCACTCCCCAATGTACTTCTTCCTCAAGAACCTCTCCTTCCTGGACTTGTGCTACTCATCTGTCATCTACCCCAAGGCCCTGTTTGACTTAATGTCATCGACCAAGGTCATCACCTTTGCAGGATGTGCCACCCAGTTCTTCTTCTTCTCCACCATGATCACCACTGAGGGATTCCTCTTGGCCATGATGGCCTATGACCGTTTCGTGGCCATCTGCAACCCCCTGCGCTACCCCATCTCCATGCGCCCCTCAGTCTGTGCCCTCCTGATGCTGGGCTGCTACTGTGGGGGCTCCTTCAACTCCATCCTGCAGGCCAGCTTCACATTCAGCCTCCCGTTCTGCAGCTCCAACCACATCGACCACTTCTTCTGTGATATGCCGCCTCTGCTCAAGCTTGCTTGTGCTGACACTACCATCAATGAGCTGGTCATGTTTAGCATTTGTGGCCTCATAATTGTGGGCACCATACTTGTGGTCCTCACCTCCTATGGCTACATCACAGTGACAATCCTGAGGATGCGCTCAGGAGGAGGGAGACACAAGCTCTTCTCCACCTGTGGCTCCCACATGACAGCCGTGTCCCTCCTTTATGGGACTATCTTTGTCATGTATGCCCAGCCGGGAGCTGTGCAGTCCATGGAGCAGGGCAAGGTGGTCTCTGTCTTCTACACCCTGGTCATCCCGATGCTCAACCCTCTCATTTACAGTCTGAGAAACAAGGACGTGAAGGATGCCCTGTGGAGACTGGGCCAGAAGCACACACCACGTGAAGGAGGGTGACTGGAGAGACTGGTTTTCCTAAGGGCAGGATAACAGGGCTTCGGAGGAGGCATTGGGTTAGTTTGAGGAGTTAATTCCTCATTCATTTAATTTATTCTTTCATCCTATATTTTATTTAATCCTTCTTGGAAGCATATCCTAGACAAAAAAATACTGCAAGTGTGAGATGCAAAGTGAATAAGGCATTTACTTGCCAACAGAAAATTAATATCCTTAAAGGGTAAGACTCCAATCTCAAAGTCTGGGTAACAGAGTGGGCAGAGTGGTGAGCAGAGAGTCTCTGAAATAGCATATGTGTCAGAATTCAACATCCTTCACTGAAGACATGATACTACACAAACTCTGATGCCTCCTCCTTCACTTCACTTCACTGAATCCATGTAAATATGTGCTCTGCATTCTCCCCTCAGCCACCTAGAAGGCGGGCATTGGTAGGCTCAGCCTTGCCCCTTCTTTAATGATAACATGGGGGTCAATTACAGGGAGTTAGGAAGACCATGCTTCCCTCAGTGCTGCAGCGGGCAGTTCCTCCCCTCCCCCTTCTGTTCACTGATGCTACCACCCAACAAGACAGCAGGGAACACCTCTGCTCCTGCTTTAGATGCTCCTAGTGCTCCCTGTCCTGGGTTTCTCCCCTTAGGAGCCCCAGAGATGCCCTAAATCCACAGTTCTACTGATCCTTCACAACCCAGCCTGACAGGTGACAGTGTCCTGGCTAGTTAAGACCACAGAAAATGGTGCTTTGTTAGCACAGGTATCTCTGAATAAGGAGGAAGGTCCTGGTATCTATTGCAGAGGCAGGAGTTGGAGAGGGAAGGTGCACTTTCTTGGCAGAGAGCACAGCTCCCCAGGGCAGCCTGGACCCTCAGTCCTGACTTGCCTGTTCAGAGCTCCATCTTCATTGCTTCCTGGGCTCAACACACAGCCTGGACTCAGAGCCCAATGGCCTCCTTGTCATAGCTCCCTAGAGTCATCCACTCCCATGGTCACTACCAGAAGGTGGTCCCCTGGACATGGTATGGTCTGCACCCTGTATGGTCAGTGGGGATGTGCCCTGCTTCTGATCACAGCTCTCCATCTCCCTGCTCTCCTGCTCAGGAGAACTGTGGGCGAGGGGCTAGAACACCCAAGTCATCAGACTGTTGATCACCATTACTGAAGGGGTAGATAATCCAAGGTCTCTTCTGGATTCTTGATCCCATTGTCTCATCTTTGGGCTCCAAAATTAATTCTGAGTCTTCCATAGATTACTGTATTCCTCTCACATAATGCCTTCACTCTGAGGAGTGCCTACAATTTTCCATTCCCAAATGACATGCCTCCTTATCATCTCATGCTATTATATAATTCTATCTCCTACTCTCTCTTTCTTCATCTCTTTTATTCTCCTCACTCTCTTCCTCTTTTCCTCATCTTCCTTCCTTCCTTCTTTCTCTCTCATCTATTTTATTTTTGTCACTCCATGGAATACTTCATTTCAATTTGCAAATGAAAGAAAAAGCACAATATATTGTATGCGACTCTAGATTTCTCATCATTATGTCCATTTAATGATACAAACAGAGAGGAATCTGTGGATCTTAGAAGATCCTTAATTATAAATTTGACTAAACCAGGAAAGCTTGTCTGATATTAGATTGAGTAGAAATTCTCAAACACTGTTAAAGAGAATTATTTTTAAAACCCTACAGGTTGGCTTTACCCCGGTTGATCTTTACACTGAAGATCACTGTAAGGTGTCAGAAGTGGTTTATTTGGCTTTTTATCCTGTTAATGCTTTGCAAGCTGCTGGCACACAGTAGGTTCTTAGTTCACACCTAACCTACCGCCTGATTCCAATTTGAGTTCAGTGTTAACTAGTCATTGAACCCCAAAATATGCATGATGCAGCTCTAGTTTTTTTATTGTCCTTAAGTGGAAAATAAACCCATTACACTTCAAGACCATACTGTAGTTTTGACGTTGATTCTCTGCTAACTTTTATAAGTTTCTACATTTTTATAATCCAAAAAAATAGCATTTTTTGTTGTAACTAGTTTTGAGCGTGCAGTTCAGTAGTGTTTAGCATATTCACCTTGGTGTAAATCAGATCTCTGAACTTGTTGTATATCAGATCTCCGATCTTGCAATCCTGAAACTCCATGCCCCTAAACAATAACTCCCTGTTTCCCCATTATCTCCACCACTGGCAGCCACCATTCTACTTTCTGTCCTAACGAATGTGACTTCTTCAGATACTCCAGAAAAGTACAACCTACAGCATTCGTCTTTTGGGGGTTTGGTTATTTCACTTAGCATAGTGTCCTCAAGATTTAGCCATTTTGAAGCATCTGACTGTATTTCCATCCTTTTTAAGGCTGAAGAGTATCCCATCACATGTGTATATTTTGTTTCCGTCTTCATCCACCAAGGAACGCTGGGGTTGCCTCCACTTTTAGACCATGCGGAAGAGTGTTGCTATGTAAATGGGCATGCAAATATCTCTTAGACAGACTACCTCTTTTCTTTCTTTTCTTTTTTTTTAGTATCTATTTAGATGTTTTATTGCATCATATAATAATTCTTTTTCAAGTTTGGGAAGAACCCTATATTACTCTTTATAGTAGATACACCATTTTTCTTCCCATCAACAGGGCAAAATCATTGCAATTTCTCCACATAATAGCCAACACATGTTCTTTTCTCTTTCATGTCAGCCATTTAATGATTGTAAAGTATTATATCTTTATTGTTTTTATTTCACTAATGGTTAGCGATTTGAGCATTTTCTTATATGTTTGTTGGCAATTTGTAGATCATCTCTAGAGAAATGCCTTCAAGTAATATGAAAATTTTAAATACGGTTATTGGCTTAACTGTAGTAATTTTTATGTATTCCAAATATTATCCTCTTATTGGACATCTGCAAACATTTCCCCCACCCCACAGCTTGGCTTTCCACACTGTTATTAATATTTAAGTCTTTAATGAACACGTTTTTAAGTTTGACATCATCCACATGTCAATTTCACTTTTGTTTCATATCCTGTTGGTGTCATATAGAAGAAACCATGCCTAAACCTAAGACTATTAGCTTCTCTCTTATGTTTTTTCCATGGATTTAAGAGACTCGGCTCATCCATTTAGGTTTTCATTCCATTTTAAGGTGGTTTTTGTTCATGATGCAAAGTAAGGGGCCAGCTTTATACTGGTGTACATACACAGCTAGTTTTCCGATGACATTTGTTGAAGAGGCTGTGTTTTCTCCATGGGACATTTGTTGGAGGTCATTTGACTAAAACCATGAAGGTTCACTTCTGAGCTCTCTTGCCGGGAGCCGCCATATTGCATATTGAGTGCATATTGCATATTGAGTGCAGCACTTTCCACAGCATCATCTTTCAGGATCTGGAATAGCTCAACTGGAATTCTATCACTGCTGGGAGCCAGTGAGGAACTCCGCCCATGACAAAGGTCATGAGGAAGGAGGCTCGGCATACGCAAAGGCGGGATCGAGCTTCAGGAGTCCCCCTGGAAATTCTCGAGCATATACCCCCAAAACCAGAGTCTGCCTACTTTCTGCTTTGAGCTTTCACCTACACCTCTGACTTTACGGGGGGCTGTCCCCCACTACCTCTCTCTGAAAAAAGAGTTAGCTTACAGTTCCAGTTAATAATTCCTGGGTGTGACAGTGTTTAACCTACAAACTCCTTTGGAAATCCTCTAGCCTGACTGAATAGGTTTTTTCTGCCACATGTGATTGTTCAGAGCCTCCCAACTGTGAGAGGCAGGAGATGTTCTAAACTGTCTAAACACAGATTCTTTTGAGTAGTTAAAAGATTGATTAGAAATTGTATTGGTGAAGGGATTTTCACTTGTTGGGCCAATGTTTGCTGCTATTTTTCCATATCCCTTACCTGCTGTGTCCCTGGCAGTGTATTGATTAATATAATTGGTGTAAATAGTAGCTTTAATGTTTGTAACCTGGGACCCTTGAGTTAATTCTTTTTCTTGTTATAGCCCACCACACCTTTGCTCTGTAGGAATGCAACTTTATCTAATGCTTTTGGAGGGTGGCGCTTGACTTATCGCCTTTAGAGAAAAATAAGTTTTCTGAAGAAAGGGCCTTAAAACGTTAACAGGCCTCCGGGCCAGAAGATGATGCAAATCACCTAAACTTTTGCATATGATAAGTTTGCAGGAAGAAAGCCTGGCTTGCTGCCTGACTCTACCCCTTCCCCCATTATCCTCTATGCACAACTTAAGGTATAAAAACTACTTTGGAAAATAAAGTGCGGGCCTTGTTCACCGAAACTTGGTCTCACCATGTCGTTCTTTCTCTTACCTTCTGGCTGAATTATTCAGCCTCTTTTCTCCACTGAATTTCCTCACTGAGCTATCCTTATTTCAGCCGCTTTTCTCCACTAAATTTCCTCACTGAGCTATCCTCATTCTATTACTCTTTATATCCTTAATTAACGTTTAATTAAGTAGTTGTTTCCTGATCTTCGCCTACGCCGTCTCTCCTTCGAATACCCTGGATCAGCCGGGGCTGGTCCCCGGCACTCTCTATCCTGCCCCATTGTTCAACCAGTCTCTCTTTGTGCCAATACCATACTGTTTTGATTACTGTAGCTTTTATGTTAAGAAATAAAGAAGTCTGAGACCCCCAAATTTCTTTTCAAGTTGGTTTTGGTCATATAGCCTCCCTGAGACTCTATATGAATTTAAAATGTTTTCATTTTCTAGAAAAACATAACATTGTGATTTTGATAAAGGTTGCATTGAATCTCAGAACACATCGGGTAATATTGTCATCTTCCAACTCATGCACTTGGGATGTCTTTCATTTATGTTAAATACCTTTAATTTCTTTCAGCTATGATTTCTAGTTTTATATCCCTAAGTCTTTTATCCCCGTGGCTAAGTTTAGTCCTTAGTATTTTATTCTTTTTGATATTTTTGTAAATGGATTGGTTTTATTAATTCCTTTTTATGTAGTTCATTAATAGTGCATATTAGTGCTTCTCATTTTAATGTATTGATTTTATATATTGACACTTTGCTAAATTTTGTATTTCTAACAGATTTTTCATGGATATTTAGGGTTTTGTATACATAATATCATGTCATCTGTAAATATAGATATTTTTAAATTCTTTATCAACTTGGACCTCTTTTATATCTTTTTCATGCCTACCTACTCTAGTCAGGACCTCCAGTACTATGTTAAATAGAGGTGGCAAGAGACATTCTTATTTTGTTCCTAATCTTACAAGAAAAGCTTTTACTAGTGAGTATGATGTTAGCTGTGGGAGTTCCTATGTGGATTTCATTTAGTTGAACTTTTTCTTTCATTTTCTATTTGTTTTTTAATATACAATTAAAAGGAATTGAATTTTTAAAACATTCACCTGCATTAGTTGAGCTGATCTTGGGATTTTCCCCCATCATCCTCTTAATATACTGACTTACAGTCTTTGATGTCCAAAACATCACAAGTTTTCATAGTATTTACTTACATCAGTTCAGTTCAGTTCAGTCACTCAGTCGTGCCCAACTATTTGTGACCCCATGAATCGCAGCATGCCAGGCCTCCCTGTCCATCACCAACTCCCGGAGTCCACTAAGACTCACATCCATCGAGTCAGTGATGCCATCCAGCCAACACCACAGTTCAAAAGCATCAGTTCTTCAGCGCTCAGCTTTCTTTATGTATTAACTTACATGCTGCTGCTGCTGCTGCTAAGTCGCTTCAGTCGTGTCCGACTTTGTGCGACCCCATAGACAGCACCCCACCAGGCTCCCCCGTCCTTGGGATTCTCCAGGCAAGAGTACTGGACTGGGTTGCCATTTCCTTCTCTAATGCATGAAAGTGAAAAGGGAAAGTGAAGTCGCTCAGTCGTGTCCAACTCTTTGCGACCCCATGGACTGCAGCCTACCAGGATCCTCTGTCCATGGGATTTTCCAGGCAAGAGTACTTGAGTGGGGTGCCATTGCCTTCTCCGATTTACTTACATACTAGTCAGTAATACTATTTTCTCTCTCCTCCCCCCATATTTTTATGTATCATGCACATAAATGTTTGTTGTCATCAAAGCACTTATTTAGTAGGAAACAGAATAAATATCTTGTTGTATCACCTTGACTCAAACTTCACACAGAAAAAAAAGAAAAAACCCTAATACCTTCCCCATACGCTTTACCATTCATCCTGAGCCCACCCGGATGCAGGGCTTTGCCACCTCCCGTTGAGCAATGATAAGCATTGACTGAAAGGGCCCATTGCCTCCACTTGGCCTCTTGTCAACTCACCTTCACTACCATCATCAAAGAGAATTGTTTGAGAAATAATCAAAATACACGGACAAATTTCCACCTGGAGGGACCGATTTCAGTGGGAATAGGCTTGGCATCAGTGGCTCAGATCTGACAAACAGTGTCTCTCATGGAGGAGCCAGGTCAGTGGTCTGATGAGAATGCAGTGGTTCCACTTGCGTCAGATGTTCCCAGGGTTCCTGCCCCATCACACCAAGAGCATGGATGACACTGTCGTTAGAGATGATGATCCAGACCTCCAGCCACAGCATCCACCTTCCTGGTCTCAGAATGGAAGACACGAATATTTACATCCACACTAATATTATACTTTCTGTATAATATACTTATATTTATACTTATGAGTGCTTAGTTATAATACAAATGTCAGATTTATACTAATATTACATAATATATACAATACTAAAATAAAATCCACTTCTGGATCTTTCCATCACCCAAACACAGACAAAGAAGTTTTTCTAAATCCCATTTCTTGTCCTCCAAAGTTAAATACTATCTTGACTCTAAAATCAATGCCATTAATTCTTGGTAGAATTTATGTACAGCAGAACAAATTTATTCTAAAATAGGATCAGTTCAGTTCAGTCATTCACTCTGTCCAACTCTTTGTGACCGCATGGACCACAGCACTCCAGCCCTCCCTGTCCATCACCAACTCCCAGAGCTTACACAAACTCATGTCCATTGAGTCAGTGATGCCATCCAGCCATCTCATCTTCTGGTGTCCCCTTCTCCTCCTGCCCCCAACCCCTCCCAGCATCTGGGTCTTTTCCAATGAGTCAACTCTTCACGTGAGATGACCAAAGTACTGGAGCTTCAGCTTCAACACCAGTCCTTCCAATGAACACTCAAGACTGATATCCTTTAGGATGGGCTGGTTGGATCTCCTTGCAGTCCAAGGGACTCTCAAGAGTTCTGTCCAACACCACAGTTCAAAAGCATCAGTTCTTTGGTGCTCAGCCTTCTTCACAGTCCAACTCTCACATCCATACATGACCACTGGAAAAACCATAGCCTTGACTAGACAGACCTTTGTTGGCAAAGTAATATCTCTGCTTTTTAATATGCTGTCTAGGTTGGTCATAACTTTCCTTCCAAGGAGAAAGTGTCTTTTAATTTCATGGCTGCAGTCATCATCTGCAGTGCTTTTAGAGCTCAAAAACTAAAGTCTGCCACTGTTTCCCCATCTATTCACCATGAAGTGATGGGACCGGATGCCATAATCTTAGTTTACTGAATGTTGAGCTTTAAGCCAACTTTTTCACTCTCCTCTTTCACTTTCATCAAGAGGTTCTTTAGTTCTTCTTCACTTTCTGCCATAAGGGTGCTGTCATCTGCATATCTGAGGTTATTGATATTTCTTCCAGCAATCTTGATTCCAGCTTGTGCTTCTTCCAGTCCAGCGTTTCTCATGATGTACTCTGCATGTAAGTCAAATAAACAGGGTGACAATATACAGCCTTGATGTACTCCTTTCCCAATTTGGAACCAGTCTGTTGTTCCATGTCCAGTTCTAACTGTTGCTTCCTGACTTGCATAAGATTTCTCAGAAGGCAGGTCAGGTGGTCTGGTATTCCCATCTCTTTCAGAATTTTCCACAGTTTATTCTGACCCACACAGTCAAAGTTTTTGGCATAGTCAATAAAGCAGAAATAGATGTTTTTCTGGAACTCTCTTGCTTTTTCCATGATCCAGCAGATATTGGCAATTTGATCTCTGGTTCCTCTGCCTTTTCTAAAACCAGCTTGAACATCTGGAAGTTCATGGTTCACATATTGCTGAAGCCTGCTTGGAGAATTTTGAGCATTACTTTCCTAGCATGTGAGATGAGTGCAATAGTGCGGTAGTTTGAGCATTCTTTGACATTGCCTTTCTTTGGGATTGGAATAAAAACTGACCTTTTCCAGTCCTGTGGCTACTGCTGAGTTTTCCAGATTTGCTGGCATATTGAGTGCAGCACTTCCACAGCATCATCTTTCAGGATTTGAAATAGCTCAACTGGAATTCCATCACTTCCACTAGTTTTGTTCATAGTGATGCTTCTTAAGGCCCACTTGACTTCACATTCCAGGATATCTGGCTCTAGTTGAGTGATCGCACCATCGTGATTATCTGGGTTGTGAAGATATTTTTTGTACAGTTCTTTGTCAAAGAATATGTAGAGGACTTTTTAAAAAGAAAAAGCAAGAGGGACCATTCCTGAAAAAAAGCTAGATAGGTTTTAGTGCAAACAGTTGAAACTAGTTTTGTCAAATGTCTAAAAGAACAATAGGAAAGGAAACTCAAATGGCCAAAATAATTCAGAAAGTTACGAGAATTCATTGTGAATTTAGGAAACTCAAATTAAAACAAAGCAACATGTATTTAACACACTCAGAAAATGAGGGAATATGGTGAAAACAAAGACTCCCACACTGCTGATTGCAGCCCATTGGTACAAGCAGTTTGAGAGAAAAGTGGTCAGATAAGTGTTAATGTAAGAAAGAAGTTTATGCGATGCAGTTGCTCCCCAGAAGAGCAAAATGCTAGAACAATTTATAGGAAAATCACCACCATTTTGCTTTGGATGTTACGAATGTAGACAAACCATATTTCTGGAGAACTAGAAGAGAAAAGAGAGATTGGCAAGGGTAACCTCTATACTCACCTTATTAGACAACACCATGGTCATGGAGCACCTTATGGACTGCTTCAGTCCCATGGAACCAGGACCTCTTAAAAGAGAAGCCTTATCTTTTCAGTTGTGTAGAGTAAGGGGATGGCAAAATGAATAAGAACAGAAGAAAAGGAGTCTCTATAATGTAAAATTAACATGAAAATTAATGAAGTTGAGAAAAATATGTCTTTGTACTCAAGAATCCTTTTCTAGATTACACTTTAGAGGGGGATAAAATATCCATTGCATAATATGCACTTATTGAAGAAACAAATAAAAATGGAGTAACCTAAATGTCTCTCTAAAGAAGCTTCTGCAAGTAATTAGGGTATGCTTTCATGTTAAAGCAATTGAAATAAGTTAACTAGAACATGGAAGGATTGGGAAAGGTGATCAAGGTCCCTGTAGAGTGCATTTTGACATAGAGCTGGAGAGGTGATACACCCCTGAGATAGGAGAGAGAAAGTGTATTGCTGACCTTGCCAGGTAAAAGCAAACTCCCTCACTGCTCTCCCGTGTCAGTCATCAGGGCCACTGCAACTAATTAACACAAAGTTGGCAACTCATAGCAATAAGAACCTACTCTCTCATGGGTCAGGAGGATAGATGTCCAAAATCAAGTTTTCAGGAGTTCCTGCTGCCTTTTAAATTTCTTTAAAAAAATTCTTCCCTGCCTTTTCCTAGGTGCTGGAGACTCCCCGTGTCCTTGGCACTTCTTCCCCTGCTGCTGTATTGCCCTAACCTCCGCTCAGTCTTTGCATGCCCTTTGTCTTTATGTCTCTGTGTCTTTACGTCTCTGTGTCCTTTCCTCCTCTTATAAGGAAATCAGTCATTGGATTTACAGTCCACCTAACCCAGCATGACCTCATCATAACACATTCATTTTGAAAGATCCTATTTTCTTTTTTTTTTAATTTTATTTTATTTTTAAACTTTACATAATTGTATTAGTTTTGCCAAATATCAAAATGAATCCGCCACAGGTATACATCTGTTCCCCATCCTGAACCCTCCTCCCTCCCCATACCATCCCTCTGGGTCGTCCCAGTGCACTAGCCCCAAGCATCCAGTATCGTGCATCGAACCTGGACTGGCAACTCGTTTCATACATGATATTTTACATGTTTCAATGCCATTCTCCCAAATCTTCCCACCCTCTCCCTCTCCCACAGAGTCCTTAAGACTGTTCTATACATCAGTGTCTCTTTTGCTGTCTCGTACACCGGGTTATTGTTACCATCTTTCTAAATTCCATATATATGCATTAGTATACTGTATTGGTATTTTTCTTTCTGGCTTACTTCACTCTGCATAATAGGCTCCATTTTCATCCACCTCATTAGAACTGATTCAAATGTATCCTTTTTAATGGCTGAGTAATACTCCATTGTGTATATGTACCTCAGCTTTCTTATCCATTCATCTGCTGATGGGCATCTAGGTTGCTTCCATGTCCTGGCTATTATAAACAGTGCTGCGATGAACACTGGGGTACACGTGTCTCTTTCCCTTCTGGTTTCCTCAGTGTGTATGCCCAGCAGTGGGATTGCTGGATCATAAGGCAGTTCTATTTCCAGTTTTTTAAGGAATCTCCACACTTCTCCATAGTGGCTGTACTAGTTTGCATTCCCACCAACAGTGTAAGAGGGTTCCCTTTTCTCCACACTCTCTCCAGCATTTATTATTTGTAGACTTTTGGATCGCAGCCATTTTGACTGGTGTGAAATGATACCTCATAGTGGTTTTGATTTGCATTTCTCTGATAATGAGTGATGTTGAGCATCTGAAAGATCCTATTTTCAAATAAGATCAATTTCTGATTTTGGGGGTGGACATTTCTTTTTGGAGGGAGACACTATTCACCTTATCATAGTGATGTTCTCTATGCTTCAGGGGAATTTACTTTCTACAGTTTCTGAGTATAGTGTTCTATCTATACCCAATAATCTCATTTAGGTAATATATTGAATCAAATCTAACATACGACTACAATTTTTCTGTTTGCTTATCAGTTACTGAGACAGTATGATAAACCATGATTTGGATGTTTGCATTCTTTTTAATTCTGTCAGATTTTCCTTTATATACTTAATCTTTTTTAGTTTCATACAAATTTAAAATTTTCACATCATCCATTTGAATATTGAGAACTAAAAATTGAATATTTCACTATGAGTCAGTCAGTGTTAGTCACCCAGTCACGTGCAACTCTTTGTGACTCTGTGGACTGTACCCTGCCAAGCTCCTCTGTCCATGGAATTTTCCAGGCAAGAATGTTGGAGTAGGTTGCCATTTCCTTCTCCGATTTCATTTCATATGTCCTTTTAATGAAAAAGACACGTGTACCCCAATGTTCATCACAGCTTTATTTACAACAACTAGGACATTTATGGGGGCTCCAAAATCACTGCAGATGGTGACTGCAGCCATGAAATGAAAAGATGCTCACTCCTTGGAAGAAAAGTTATGACCAACCTAGATAGCATATTCAAAAGCAGAGACATTACTTTGCCAACAAAAGTCCATCTAGTCAAGGCTATGGTTTTTCCAGTGGTCATGTATGGATGTGAGAGTTGGACTGTGAAGAAAGCTGTGTGCCAAAGAATTGATACTTTTGAACTGTGGTGTTGGAGAAGACTCTTGAGAGTCCCTTGGACTGCAAGGAGATCCAACCAGTCCATTCTGAAGGAGGTCAGCCCTGGGTGTTCTTTGGAAGGACTGATGCTAAAGCTGAAATTCCAGTACTTTGGCCACCTCATGTGAAGAGTTGACTCATTGGAAAAGACCCTGATGCTGGGAGGGATTGGGGGCAGGAGGAGAAGGGGACGACAGAGGATGAGATGGCTGGATGGCATCACTGACTTGATGGACGTGAGTCTGAGTGAACTCCGGGAGTTGGTGATGGACAGGGAGGCCTGGCGTGCTGCGATTCATGGGGTCGCAAAGAGTCCGACACGATTGAGCGACTGAACTGAACTGAGGACATGGATGTAATCTAGATGTCCATTGACAGATGAAGGGAGAAAGAAGCAATGGTACATATATACAATGGAATATTATTCAGTCATAAAAAGGAATGCATCTGAGTCAGTGCTAATGAGATGGATGAACCTAGAGCCTATTATGCAGAGTGAAGTCAGTCAGATAGAGAAAACCAAGTATCATATATTAATCCATATATATGTATATATATAATCTCGAAAGATGGCACTGATGAACGTATTTGCAGGGCAGCAATGAAAACGCAGATGAGGAGAACAATCTTATGGACATGGGGTGGGGGAAGGAGAGGGTGGGACAAAGGGAGATAGTAGCAATGGGAACATACACACTCCCATGTGTAAAATAGACAACTAGTGGGAATTTGCCCTACGACTCAGGGAACTCGAACCAGGACTCTATGACAACCCAGAGCGGGGGAATGGGGTGGGAGCTAGGAGGGAGTTGCAAGAAGAAGGGGACATATGTGACCTATAGCAGACTCATGTTGATGTATGGCAGAAACCAACACAGTATTGTAAAGCAATCATCTTCAATTAAAAATAAATAAAAATGTTTAATGGGTTTTAAAATGTCCTTTTATGAGCAAAATTTTCTCCTGAAATCTACTTTGATAATTATTGAAATACAGCAGCCTTGGCTTTTTCAGGATATTTATGATACTACATTTTCCAACTTTTTACTTTCACACTTCCTATATTTTAATAGTAATCATATATCACCTTTATACTTTGTTTTGGGGTTTCTGTCCAGGATTAAAATATCTTGTTTTAATAGATATGCTTACTCAACCTGCATTGAGGGAAGGGCCACATTATAAATGAGAAAGTGTTTTGCAGCTTCTGTAGACACAGAGTCCTTCCCATCGCTCTTTATCACACCAACATACAAGGATGAAACAGAGGAGGAAGGACTGCAGGCCAGGAAGCCACACCTGCAGTCCTGAGAAGACCATTCCAAGATGGCCACTGGTCCTTCTAAAACGACTTGCTTCTTGTCTGGTGGACCACAGTGCTCCCACGGGGATTTCTGGCTTCATGCCCTTCCTGGTTTGGACAGAGATGTATCAGAGGAAATTTAGCCACAGGACTGCATCTTCCTGGGATCCAGGGAATTGGGAGTCCCAGTGCACTCCCAGGCCAAGTCTCACCTAATTGGCCAATTGAGGATGAGAGTCCCAGCTGTGCCCAGTGGAGAGCATCTTCCCCAGCAGAGGGACCAAGGATGCAGCTGCCATGAATACTATCCAGCTGAGGGGGCAAGACAGAGTAACAGGTGAGTTGAGCCCATCTTCTGCTGGTACCAAGAGCCAAGCACTTCCTGCAGCAGGCACTTGGAGCACATGGCCTGCCTATCACTGTGACCCAGGTGCTCTCTTCTGCACCCTCCCCACTCTCATTTCGCTGCACAGGAGGCCAGAGCTGAACAGGGTGGAGGAGGGTGCTCAGCACCACATCATTACCATCAGCACAGACCTGGGTCAGGAGTCCTCCCCGGGAGCACAGGGTCCTGGGTGGGTCATGTCCCTCCTGACATCACAGGAGCAGTGTGATCATCACTCAACAGATTGTGGTCAGCATCACTGACAGGTGAGTCCTGGGAGCCTGGACCTGGACACATCACCACCTATAGCCCCGTGGACTGGGCAGGGCCAGTCAAGGCAGAAGTTCTGGACTTTAACCACAGTAGAAATAATTCGGGGGTCTTGTATCACCATAGGTTTAAATTCAGTGGCCTGAGATCTTGCATTTCTGGCCAGCTTTAGGTGATGCTCTTGCTATCAGACCTCAGACCACACTTGATAAGCTACAGTTTACAAGGAATAGATGCAGAACAGTCTTTAAAAACAGAGGCTTGTAGACAACACTGGATTCTTCTGCTTCCCCCATTAAGGCATTTATCAGGCTCAACTCACAGGCAGGTTTACTGAGGCCAGCACTACAGTCACACTGAGTTATCTCAACAACCAAAGGAATGTGTGAGTTTGTTTTTTTAAAAAACCAAGAGCTTGACTTCCCAGTTGAAGATGTTGATCTCTGCTCATGTGCTTCCCCAGGCATCCTAAGGGTCACTGTTTTGATGACCTAAAGCCACTGAGGTGGATGAATGGTCTTGGGAAACAGAACAGAAACAGGAAGCTGGGAAAACTAGTGGACACAGGAGCAAGACAGCCAGCATGGGGTGGTGGGGAGAAGACAGTCACTCTGGTCACAACCGCTCTGCTGTATGTATGAGCAAGGTGTGGGCAGAGATGGAAGCAAAACCTTGGCCTTGGTGAATGTGAGTGTGTGCACAGGTCAGGGCTGGTAGCAAAGGGGTGGGCAGCCACGGAGTGTACAGCAGTGACCAACTCCACTTTTAGCACTGGCTCCAAACCAATATTACCGTGAACCTGCCTAGATATCCCAAGTCATACTGTCCCATCTCATTCATGTGGTGGTTGGAGTCAAGTCTCCCAGGAGAGGGAAACTGGACAGCCTTCACTGTAATCAACCTGTCCTTTTTTGGGGAAGTATGGATCCTCTCAGACTACCTTCTAAGAGACTACCTCCCCTGCTTAGGGGAGCTTGGGGCAATCTCTCCTCCACAGATACCACTGATCACCCAGCCTCTGCCTGTATACCCCAACTCCCAGGGAACTCACTCCCTCCAAAGAGAGCCAGCTCCATGATACTGCAGATCTGACCTCTACAAAATGTGGAATCTGCTCTGAAATAGACTTCCACCCACTGACTAATCTGCTTGCCTTCCAAGGAAGCACGATGGCTCAGCGTCCAACTTCCTTTTTCATTCCTCCATCTTTGGGCAGGATTCCCCTCAACCACTCTTGTGGCCATCACGCAGCTGGTCCCCATGTCAGATGAAAGTGTGGTGGTCAGCCCTGCTCAAGGCAGACAAGGGAGGTCTGGGCTGTGACAGGGACAGGAAGCAGCACCCAGCAGGAGGGCCCAGTCATTGAGCAGATGTGACCGTGTTGGTGGCTCCCATTGCTCCAAGCAATCACCCCATGGGGTGTGCAGAGGAGCCAGGGGCACAAAAGTAATGATGGGGGAGGAAATGCCATGTCCTGAATGTGTCACAGCCCCTGTCCTGCTGTTCTCAGACCATGCAGCTGGGCTCTCCCCTGCCCATGAACTGCCTAACATCTGGGCTTTGCAAGAAAGAACTCTTAGATTCTCAAGGATGTGGAGGACTCTGTTGCTGGTTGCCATCATGGTCTTATCAGAGACGAAGATGCTGAGATAGGTCTCGGGGCCTGCAGGAGAGACAGACATAGTTTCACTTTAGCCTGGTGAGGGCTGGTCCCTGATCTGCTCCCACACTGGCCTGGAGTTAGAACCATCACTGGGTCCATTCCTGATAGCATCAGGTGCTTAATGATTTCTAAAATTAAAAATGAGTAAAATAGGGGTGGAAGGTGCAGGATTGGATACTTGAGCAGGTGCAGGAATGGCACCACTCAGGACCATCCCCATGGGAAGGGAGAGCATGTCCTGCAAAACAAGGACAGGGAGATGGAAGCCATCCTTACGCTGGAGACTCTCAGCTCAGCAGGACCCCTGGAGCCATCTCATAGAGTGAGTGTTTCAAGCATTCTTAGGAATTAGTACATCAGAGGAAATGTTTACATTTCAGGTCGACCTGAGCTCATCTGGAGGAGAACTGTGCAGCCGGTGGTCTCTTAGTCAGTGAACAGTAAGGTGCTGAAGGGCCCCTGTTATCCAAGACAAAATGATTTGGTGACTTAGACTGACTTCCCCTTGCTGTCTCCCACTTATTCTCTGCTCTCTGCCCCGTGTCCCCCAGCGCAGGGCCATGCAACCCCCCAAAAATGGAAACCTCTCAGAGATGCCTCTGCTAGAGTTTGTGCTGGAGGGATTTGAAGGTGGTCCTCAGACCCAGGCCCTGCTCTTTGCTCTGTTCCTGGCCCTGTACGTGGTGGCTGTCCTGGGGAACCTCACCATGATCGTGGTCATCACCCTGGATGCCCATCTGCACTCCCCAATGTACTTCTTCCTCAAGAACCTCTCCTTCCTGGACCTGTGCTACTCATCTATCATCGCCCCCAAGGCCCTGGCCAACTTCCTGTCCTCCTCCAAGGTCATCACCTTTAAGGGATGTGCCACCCAGTTCTTCTTCTTCTCCATGATGGGCACCACTGAGGCATTCCTCTTGGCTGTGATGGCCTATGACCGCTTCATGGCCATCTGCAGCCCCCTGCTCTACCCCATCACCATGTACCCCTCGGTCTGTGCCTGCCTGGTGCTGGGCTCCTACTGTGGAGGTTGCTTCAACTCCATCCTGCAGACCAGCTTCACATTCAGCCTCCCGTTCTGCAGTTCCAACCACATCAACCACTTCTTCTGTGATGTGGTTCCCCTGCTACAGCTCACTTGTGCCAACACAGCCATCAACAAGCTTGTCATGTTTGGCCTCTGTGGCCTCATCATTGTGGGCACCACACTCATGGTCCTCGTCTCCTATGGCTACATCACACTGACCATCCTGAGGATGCACTCAGGAGGAGGGAGACACAAGCTCTTCTCCACCTGTGGCTCCCACATGACAGCCGTGTCCCTCTTTTATGGGACTGTCTTTGTCATGTATGCCCAGCCGGGAGCTGTGCAGTCCATGGAGCAGGGCAAGGTGGTCTCTGTCTTCTACACCCTGGTCATCCCGATGCTCAACCCCCTCATCTACAGTCTGAGAAACAAGGACGTGAAGGATGCCCTGCAGAGACTGATCCAAAAGCACATAGCCACGTGAAGGAGAGTGACTGAAGAGACAGAATGTCCTGAGGGCTGGACATGAGGGCTCTGGGGGAGACAGAGGTTTGGTTGGAAGTATTTGTTCTTCATTCATCCAAGTGATTCTTTCATTCATTTCATTCTACACTGAGGAAGCACATCATGGGCCCCCCATGCAAGTGTGAGATGAAGAGATCAGATAAGGCACCAGAAAAATGATGGTGAATGATGGGGCAAGACCCTAATCTTGAAGTTTGAATAACACAACTGTCAGAGCAGTGAACAGAATATTGAAACAGAATTTATGTCCCAAGTTCAACAAATTCCAGTGAAGGTATGTAAGTAGATAGACTCTCAGGCCATTCCTATCCCTCCTTCCCTAAATCTACTGTAAATATGAGGTTGGTAATCTCCCCTGAACCACCTAGAAGGGGAACCTGAGGACACTCAGCCTTGCCCCTTTCTTGGTGATAGCCTGGGTCACCACAGCCAACTAGGGGGAGTTACAAAGACCATGCTTCCCCTCAATCCTGAGTGGGGCTGTTCCTCCCCTCCCTCTTCTGTTCACTGATGTCGCCACCCAACAAGGCAGCAGGGAGCACCTGTGCTCCTGCTTCAGATGCTCCTAGTGCTCCCTGTCCTGGGTTTCTCCCCTCAGACTGCAGCTGGGAGCCCCAGGGAGTCAACGTGGATGTCTCGTACCCAAAGATCCAGTGACCTTCTACCACACAGCCAGACTACTTCTGACCACAGAAAATGGTGCTTTGTCAGCTCAAACATCTCTGAAAGTCCTGATGGCTGCCCTAGAGACAGGAGATAGAGAGAGAAGATGCCCTTTCTTGGCAGAGAGCACAGCTCCTTGCTCTCTGTCCCACACTCCCTGGGAGATCCTGGACCCTCTGTCTTGACCTGACCATTCAGAGTTCAACCTTCATGCTCCATGGACCCAACACACTGCCTGGATTCAGAGCCCAGTGGCCTCATTATGCCTCCCTTTGGTGGGGTCATCCACTCCCATGATCACCATGAGGAGGTGGCCCTGTGGACACAGGGGTGGTCTCTACCCTGGATGGTCAGTAGGGATGTGTCCTGCCTCTCTAACCACAACTCTCCATCTCCTTCTCTGCCTGCTCGGGAGGACTGCGGGGAGAGGCTGACAGCTAACTTATCTGATTGCTGCTCACAGTTACTCAGTAGGAAGCTACTCCAAGGTCTCTGCTTGATTCTTGTCCCCATTTGTCTCATCTCTGAGCATGCTGACATATATTACTGTATTTGTCTAATATAATGAATTTCTTTCTTTGAGAAGTTCCCATGGTGTCCTGCTCCACGTCTGGCATGCCTTGGTATCTTCTCATGCTACACGACTGTTCCATCTTCCAAATTCTGCCCCTCGTTTTACTCTGGTCCTCCTCCTCTTCCTCCTAGTCTTTCTCCTCCTCCTCCTTCTTTCTCTTCTTACATTTCTCTTCCTCCTCCTTTTTTTTTTTCCTTTCTCCTTCTCCTCCTTCTTCTCCCTTCTCTCTCTTATTCTTCTTTCATTCCGTGGATTTTCAAAAGGATATTCCAGGATTTATAATATCTTAATCTTAATTCCTCGACTTATAATATCTTAGGGCCTTCCCTGGTGACTCAGCTGGGAAAGAATCTGCCTGCAATGCAGGAGACCCCAGTTCAATTCCTGGGTCAGGAAGATCCCCTGGAGAACAGATAAGTTACCAACTTCAATATTCTTGGGCTTCCCTTGGGCCTCAGATAGTAAAGGTCCTGCCTGCAATAAGGGACACCTGGGTTTGATCCCTGGGTTGAGAAGATCCCCTGGAGAAGGGCATGGCAACCCACTCCAGTATTCTTGCCTGTGAAATCCCAAGGATAGAGAAGCCTGGTGGGCTACAGTCCATGGGGTCACAAAGATTCAGACACGACTAAGTGACTAAGAACAGCACATAGAATCTGAATCCAAAATGAGAAAAGGAAACACATTTTTTCTCTTACAGAATAGTACAATTATCATCGATATGTAAATTTAATTATATATATGATAAGGGATTAGTGGTTCTAGTAGAAGAGCATTAATTCTAACTTTGGAATAAATTTAGGAAGTTCATCAGATAGTCAATGGAGTAGAAATTCTCCAAAATCTGGAAAGCATGACTTTTAAAAACCCTGCACATCTCCATTTGTCTATGTTACCCAGATTTCAGATTGCAGTGAACATCTCTTTACAATTTTAGACGTAGTTTATTTGGTTTGTTCATCCTATACATGCACTGCATCCTGTGCCACATTGCAGGTTCTCAGCACGTATCTCCTGGCTGATTATAATTTGAGTTCAGTGCTAACTAGCCATTGTACTCTGAAATACACCTGACATAGCTCTAGTTATCTTAATTAAGTGTAGAATAAACATCTTAAATTTGAAGACCATGTTGTAGTTTTAATTCTGTTTCCTTACTTTTTTAAAAGATTAACAATTTTTATTGTGTTTAAAATAACATTTCTGTTGTAACCAATTATAAGTGTACAGCTTGTTGTTGATGTTCAGCTGCTAAGTCATGTCCGACTCTTTGTGACCCTGTGAACTGCAGCACACCAGACTTCAGACTTCCCTGTCCTTCACTGTCTCCCTGAGTTGGCCCAAACTCATGTCCATTGAGCCACTGATGCCTTCCAACCATCTAACCATCATAAGTGTACAGTTTAGTATTGCTCAATATATTCACCTTCTTGTGTAACAGATCTCCAGAAAATTTCATCCTGCAAAACTGAACTGCATACCCCTTCAGCAACAACTCCCTATTTTCCCCTCACCTCCACCACTGATAGTCAACATTTACTTTCTATCTCCATGAAAGTGGCTACTTTCAATTCCACAGGTAAGTAAAACACAGAATATGCCTTTTTCTCTCTGGTTATTTCACTTGGCATAATTTTTTCAAGGGTCATTCATATTGCTGTAAATGAACATATTTTCATTTTTAAAGGTTGAATAACATTCCATCATGTATATACACCACATTTTGCTTATCTATTCATCTATCATTTTGTTTATCTATTCAACACCTAGGGTACTTCTACCTTTCACCTGTTGTCCAAATATCTCTTTTAGATACTGCTTTCTAAGTTCATACATGCAATTACTGGATCATATAGTAAATGGTTTTTAATCTGGGAGAAAAGTCTCCAAAGTACTTTCCATAGTAGTTGTATCAATTTACATTCCCATCAACAGAGCAAAAATCTTCCAATTTCTCCACTTCCTAGTCAGCCTATCCTCTTTTCTTTCTTTGTTTTTAAGAGTAGCCATTCTAATACTTGTGAAGTAGTTATCACATTGCTGTTTTTTATTTTAATGTCACAGAAAATCAGTAAGGAAACAGTGCTTTTAAATGACCTATTATACCAGATAGAATGAGTTGCTATATACAGGATATTTTATCCCCAAACAGCAGAATACACATTTTTCAAAGTGCGTGTGGAATATTCTCTGGGACAGATCACATGCAAGACCACTAAATAAGTCTCAATAACTTCAAGAATATTGAAATCATAACACACCTTTTTCTGACCACAAAGGTATGAAACTAGAAACCAACTGCAAAAAAATAAAACTGCCACACACCCCACAAACACAGAGACTTAAACAATATGTTCCTAAACCACCTATGGGCTTCCCTGGTGGCTCAGAGGTTAAAGCGTCTGCCTGCAATGCGGGAGACCCAGGTTCAATCCTTGGTTCAGGAAGCTCCCCTGGAGAAGGAAATGGCACCCCACTCCAGTATTCTTGCCTGGAGAATCCCATGGAGAGAGGAGCCTGGTAGGCTACAATTCATGGGGTCGCAAAGAGTCGGACATGACTGAGCGACTTCACTTTCACTTTCACTTAAACTACCTATAGGTCATTGAATTAATCAAAGAAGAAATTTTAAAAATACCTGGAGTCAAAGGAAAAGGAAAACACATCAATCCAAAATCTATGTGATGCAGCTAAAACAGTTCTAAGAGTGAAGTTTATAGCAATACAAACTAATTCATAAAATAAGAAAAATATCCAATAAACAATCCAACTTTATACCAAAAGAAAATAGAAAAAGAGAATAAACAAAATCCAAATTTACTAGAAGAAACGAAATAATAAAAGTCAGACCACGGACTTCCTTGGAAGTCCAGTGGTCAAGACTTCATCTTCCAATGCATAGGGTGCAAGTTTGATTCCTGGTTGGAGAGCTAAGATTCCACATGACTTGGGGCCAAAAAAAAAAAAAAAACAGAAGCAATGTTGTAACAAATTCAATACAGACTGTAAAAATGGTTCCACATCAAAGAAATCTTTTTAAAATATCAGGCCAGAAATAAATAAATCAGAGTAAAAGAAAAAAAAAATAGAAAAGATCAATGAAACCATAATTGGTTCTTTGAAAAGATAAACTAAATTGATAAGCCTTTAGCCAGATACATTAAGAAAAAAGAGAAGGCCCAAATAAACACGGAGAAGGCAATGGCACCCCACTCCAGTACTCTTGCCTGGAAAATCCCATGAATGGAGGAGTCTGGTAGGCTGCAGTCCATGTGGTCGCTAAGAGTCGGACACGGCTGAGCGACTTCACTTTCACTTTTCACTTTCATGCATTGGAGAAGAAAATGGCAACCCACTCCAGTGTTCTTGCCTGGAGAATTCCAGGGACAGGGGAGCCTGGTGGGCTTCTGACTATGGGGTCGCACAGAGTCAGACATGACTGAAGCGACTTAGCAGCAGCAGCAGCATGAAACAGGAGAAGCTACAACCAACACGACAGAAATGCAAAATATTTTAAGAGATTACTATGACCTGTTATAAGCCAATAAAACTGACAGCCTGCAAGAAATTGGGCAAGTTCACAATCATGTGGCTTCCAAAGACTGAATTAGGAAAAAACAGAAAATCTAAAAAGTTCAAAAATGGATAAGAAGATTGAATCAGTAATGAAGAACCTTCTAAGAGAGAAAAGCCACAGGCCAGATGGTTTCATGGTGAATTCTACAAAACACTAAAGAGTTATCAATGCCAATACTTCTCAAGCAACTTCAAAGTGTTGGAGAAGAGGGAACACTCTCAAACTCGTTCAAGTCCAGCAGTACCCCGATACAGAAGCCAGAAAAGGTCACAACAGGAAAGAAAAACTACCAACTATTATCTCTAATGAGCATAGATGCCAAAATTCTCAACATATTATGAAATTCTTTACAGTCTGAGCCACCAGGGAAGTCTTTTGGATTTAGGGTCCTTCTAATCCAGTATGGCCTCTTCCTAACTAATTCATTTGGAAAGACCCTATTTCCAAATAGGGTAATAGTCTGAGTTACCAGGACTTCTCTGGTATCTCAGCTGATGAAGAATCCACCTGCAAAGGAGGGGACCTCGGTTTGATTCCTGGGTCAGGAAGATCTCCTGGAGAAGAGATAGGCTACCCACTCCAGTATTCTTGGGCTTCCGTGCTGGCTCAGATGGTAAAGAATCCACCTGCAATGCAGGAGACCTGGGTTCGATCCCTGGGTTGGGAAGATCCCCTGGAGATGGGAAAGGCTACCAACTCCAATATTCTGGTCTGGAGAATTCCATGGACTATGTAGTTCACGGGGTCACAAACAGTTGGACACAACTGAGCAACTTTGCCATCCTCTTAGTATAGTGGTTGAGTATCCCTGCCTGTCATGTGACAGACCTGGATTTAATTCCCTGATGGGGAAGCAACATGCCCTTTGGGCTTCCCTGGTAGCTCAGCTGGTAAAGAATATGCCTACAAGGCAGGAAACCTGGGTTCAGTCCCTGGGTTGGGATGATCCCCTGGAAAAGGGAATGGCTACCCACTCCAGTATTCTGTCCCAGAAAATTCCATGGACAGAGAAGCCTGGAGGGGTACAGTCCATGGGATCGCAAAGAGTTGGACATGACTGAGCGACTTTCACTTTCACTTTCTTTCTGAATTTCCAAGTAGACACTGTTTTGGGGGGAGCAGGGTGGTTGTGACACTGTTCCCCTTGCCACAGTGATGCTCCACGTTCTTCAAGGGAATTTATATTCTGCAGTTTCTGAATGTCATGTTCTATTTACGCCAAGAAAGTATGCTTGGCTGATTTTTTTTTTTTCATTTTATTTTTTAACTTTACAATATTGTATTGGTTTTGCCATATATCAACATGAATCCGCCACAGGTATACACATGTTCCCCATCCTGAACCCTTCTCCCTCCCTGTACCATCCCTCTGGGTCGTCCCAGTGCACCAGCCCCAAGCATCCAGTATCATACATTGAACCTGGACTGGCGACTCATTTCATATACGATATTATACATGCTTCAATGCCATTCTCCCAAATCATCCCACCCTCTCCCTCTCCCACAGAGTCCAAAAGACTGTTCTATACATCAGTGTCTCTTTCGCTGTCTCGCATAGAGGGTTGTCGTTACCATCTTTCTAAATTCCATATATACGCATTAGTATACTGTATTGGTGTTTTTCTTTCTGGCTTACTTCACTCTATAATAGGTTCCAGTTTCATCCACCTCATTAGAACTGATTCAAATGTATTCTTTTTAATGGCTGAGTAATACTCTGTTGTGTATATGTACCCCAGCTTTCTTATCCATTCATCTGCTGGTGGACATCTAGGTTGCTTTCATGTCCTGGCTATTATAAATACTGCTGCGAAGACCCATCACAAGCATGGAAACTGAAACTGTAATCAGAAATCTTCCAGCAAACAAAAGCCCAGGTCCAGACAGCTTCACAGCTGAATTCTACCAAAAATTTAGAGAAGAGCTAACACCTATCTTACTCAAACTCTTCCAGAAAATTGCAGAGGGAGGTAAACTTCCAAACTCATTGTATGAGGCCACCATCACCCTAATAGCAAAACCTGACAAAGATGCCACAAAAAAAGAAAACTATAGGCCAATATCACTGATGAACATAGATGCAAAAATCCTTAACAAAATTCTAGCAATCAGAATCCAACAACACATTAAAAAGATCATACACCATGACCAAGTGGGCTTTATCCCAGGGATGCAAGGCTTCTTCAATATCCACAAATCAATCAATGTAATACACCACATAAACAAACTGAAAAATAAAAACCATATGATTATCTCAATAGATGCAGAGAAAGCCTTTGACAAAATTCAACATCCATTTATGATGAAAACTCTCCAGAAAGCAGGAATAGAAGGAACATACCTCAACATAATAAAAGCTATATATGACAAACCCACAGCAAACATTATCCTCAATGGTGAAAAATTGAAAGCATTTCCTCTAAAGTCAGGAACAAGACAAGGGTGCCCACTTTCACCACTACTATTCAACATAGTTTTGGAAGTTTTGGCCACAGCAATCAGAGCAGAAAAAGAAATAAAACGAATCCAAATTGGAAAAGAAGAAGTAAAACTCTCACTGTTTGCAGAAGACATGATCCTCTACATCAGTTCAGTTCAGTTCAGTCACTCAGTCGTGTCCGACTCTTTGTGACCCCATGAATCGCAGCACACCAGGCCTCCCTGTCCATCACCAACTCCTGGAGTTCACTCAGACTGACGTCCATCGAGTCAGTGATGCCATCCAGCCATCTCGTCCTCTGTCATCCCCTTCTCCTCCTGCCCCAAATCCCTCACAACATCAGAGTCTTTTCCAATAAGTCAAGTCTTCACATGAGGTGGCCAAAGTACTGGAGTTTCAGCTTTAGCATCATTCCTTCCAAAGAAATCCCAGGGCTAATCTCCTTCAGAATGGATCCTCTACATAGAAAACCCTAAAGACTCCACCAGAAAATTACTACAACTAATCAATGGATATAGTAAAGTTGCAGGATATAAATTCAACACACAGAAATCCCTTGCATTCCTATACACTAATAATGAGAAAATAGAAAGAGAAATTAAGGAAACAATTCCATTCACCATTGCAATGAAAAGAATAAAATACTTAGGAATATATCTACCTAAAGAAACTAAGACCTATATATAGAAAACTATAAAACACTGGTGAAAGAAATCAAAGAGGACACTAATAGATGGAGAAATATACCATGTTTGTGAATTGGAAGAATCAATATAATGAAAATGAGTATACTACCCAAAGCAATTTATAGATTCAATGCAATCCCTATCAAGCTACCAACGGTATTTTTCACAGAGCTAAAACAAATAATTTCACAATTTATATGGAAATACAAAAAAAAACTCAAATAGCCAAAGCAACCTTGAGAAAGAAGAATGGAACTGGAGGAATCAACCTGCCTGACTTCAGGCTCTACTACAAAGCCACAGTCATCAAGACAGTATGGTAGTGGCACAAAGACAGAAATATCAATCAATGGAACAAAATAGAAAGCCCAGAGATAAATCCATGCACCTATGGACACCTTATCCTTGACAAAGGAGGCAAGAATATACAATGGATTAAAGACAATCTCTTTAACAAGTGGTGCTGGGAAAACTGGTCAACCACTTGTAAAAGAATGAAACTAGAACACTTTCTAACACCATACACAAAAATAATAAAATGGATTAAACATAAGACCAGAAACTATAAAACTCCTAGAGGAGAACATAGGCAAAACACTCTCTGACGTACATCACAGCAGGATCCTCTATGACCCACCTCCCAGAATGTTGGAAATAAAAGCAAAAATAAACAAATGGGACCTAATTAAACTTAAAAGCTTCTGCACAACAAAGGAAACTATAAGCAAGGTGAAAAGACAGCCTTCAGAATGGGAGAAAATAATAGCAAATGAAGCAATGGACAAACAACTAATCTCAAAAATATACAAGCAACTCCTACAGCTCAATTCCAGAAAAATCAATGACCCAATCAAAAAATGGGCCAAAGAACGAAATAGACATTTCTCCAAAGAAGACATACAGATGGCTGATATTTTAAATCATTTATAATATATAACTACCAACTTTGTCTTCTTGTTTTATCAATTACTGAGAAAGATGGGGCTCTCAGTCTGGGCCAGGGACCCCCCACCTCAGGTGTGGCTCAGCCACCCCCAGTTCCCTCCTCCGCCTATAACAGAATTCATGGGGGTGCCTGGTCCATCCCACAGCTCTCTTGAAAGCTGGGCAGCAAGGACCCAGGGCACCATTTTAAGGAAACCAGTCCCAGAAATGCCAATGGTCAACAAATTAATACGTGAAAAAATATGCAGCCTCACAAGGAAATAGAGGCCTGGGCTTCCCTGATGGCTCAGACGGTAAAGAATCTGTCTGCAATGCAGGAGACCCAGGTTTAGTCCCTGGGTCGGGAAAACCCCTGGAGAAGAAAATGGCAACCCACTCCAGTATTCTTGCCTGGAAAATCCTATGGACAGAGGAGCCTGGTGGTCTACCATCCATGGGGTCACACAGAGTCAGACACGATTGAGCGACCAGCACGTTCATAGGCACTACCTGCCTGCTTAGTGTGCAAATGTCAGGGTGGATGACGATGAGCCATGGTGAGGGAAGGAAATTCAAATCTTTGTGAGCCATTGGAAGAAAATAAGTTGTACGTTTCTGGAGTAAATAGACTGTATTAATAAAAAAATAAAGACAAAGCAAGCTGTCTATGCCATAATGACCTGTGATGTGGTTGTAGGACCCTAGCCCACAGAAATATTAGTAGGAGCCCAGAATGAACGTAGGTTGAGTTGTGGTTTGTGAGAGAAAGGAGAGTGAGGGAGTTAGGGTTAGGAAACCCATGACGCTGGCTGCGCCCACACAGGGGAACACCGCGGAGACGTTCAGAACCGACCCGGGAAGACCCCCTTGCTATGCTGTCTGTTAAGTGAAGGCCCCAACCGCGAGCTAAGGACAGCATGACCCAATTCACACAAAGATCCCAAAAGAAAGGCTTCACGTGTGCAGACAGACCTTGGGCAGACACCCCCAACTGCTAAGAGAGGCGAGGCTTTACTGGGGCCAAAGGAAAACGCATTTCCATGGTACTGTTGTGCGGTCAACTGCTCAGTCATGTCTGACTCTGCGGCCCCATGGACTCTAGCCACCAGGCTCCTCTGTCCATGGGATTTTCCAGACAAGAATAGTGGAGTGGGTTGCCATTTCTTTCTCCAGGGGATCTTCCTGACCCAGGGATGGAACTCGCGTGCCCTACATTGACAGGTGGGTTCTTTACCACTAGCGCCACCTGGGAAGTCCTCATTGTACTATATCACATCTTAATTCTTGAATTTCATCAAACGTGTTTATTCTGAAATTTCACACACACACACACACACACACACACACACACGGAGAATTTTAGACATGCCGGCAACAACAAAAACAACAGAGGGGATTCAGAGTCCATTTCCACGTTCCCATTATTCAAGGGGGTAAGGATGTGCCCACATTTCAGGCTTGTGGAGGCAGAGTCTCTAAGTCTGGAGTAGAGAGGGCCGTGTGCTGGCCTGGGCACAGATTGCCCACCTGCCCCCCTTCCTCACACTGACAACCTCCAAGGATGGGCAGGAGTGAGGGCTGAGGGCCAGGAGGTCACACCTGCCCCCTGGGGAGACCTATCCAACGAGGGGCACTGGGTCCCTCTAACTTGTCTGTGTTCCTCTCCTGTTGGCTCCCCACTGCTTGCTGAAGACTTCAGGCTTCCTGTCTGTCCTGCCTTGGGTCAAAAGGGGTCAGGGGAAGATTGGCCTTGGGACTGCAGCTCCTGGGACCTGGGGGTTGGCAGTCCCAGTGCACTCAGAGCCCAAGCCTCACCTAATTGGCCATCAGAGGCCTTGAGTCCCAGACCTGCAGGTAGAGAACACCTTGCCCCACTGAGTGACCCAGAGGTGTGGGCAGGGCATGGAAGAGCAGATGAGCTTCCTCCAAGATCCAGTAGTTCCCACTCCAGAATCTGGGGCACCAGTCTGATACTCTCTGAGACCCCAGACACCATCCTTGGCACGCCCTCATTCTCCCTTCACTATACAGGAAGGCAAAGCTGAAAGGGCAGTAGACAGGTGTCCTGGTGCTGACTGATTATCATCAGCACAGACCTGGGTCAAGAGCTCAGGAGGCCCTGGGAGAGCAGTTCCTGGCTGTGTGGGGCTGGGCAATCACAGCCCTCACCTGGACAAGGTAAGGTCAGGGCAGCCACCCTCAGGGCTGCAGGAGTGGGAGGAGACCATGTGGGTCAGGGGGCAGGGCCATGCATACAGTAAGCACTCAGGTCTGCTCTCAGCAGGGGAAGTGGGGACACCCTCCTGCCTGGCCAGCCCTGGACTCATCTCACGGATAATGCCCCAGTCCAGGCTCAGAGGCAGTGATGCTGAGATGGGAATCTAGGCATGCAGGGGAGAGAAACAGGAAACACCAACATTAGCCCAGGGAGACCTGGCCCCTGCCCTGCTCCTGGCCTGTCCAAGACGTGGTGGGCAGAGACACCCAGGAAACTTTTCTGAGATTAATGAAGAGTACACGAAGGGGCAGAACGTGCAGGGTTAGATACGTGAGAAAAGAGCAGAAAGCTGGCAGCGTCGCTGGGAAGACAGGCGGCTGCGGCGCCATTTCTGCACTCCAGACTCAGCTCTGCAACCCTCCTGGCACCCCACCCCACCCCACAGTGACTGTTCAGAGTCCCCACAGGCTGAGTGCTCCCTGCAAATTTGTGAATTAGCCAATCGGAGAAAATGTTGCCTTTTCAGGTCAGTCTGAGCTCGCCTGGAGGACTGGGTGCTGAAGGGTCCCTGTTCTCCAAGACAGTATGACCTTGTGACCCTCACCTCCTCCCTCTCCCTGCTTCCCACCTGCTCTCTGCCCTGTGTCCCCCAGCTCAGGGCCATGGCATCCCACAGAAATGGAAACCTCTCAGATATGCCTCTGCAGGAGTTCATGCTGGAGGGATTTGAGGGTGGCCTACAGACCCAGGCCCTGCTCTTTGCTCTGTTCCTGGCCCTGTACGTGGTGGCTGTCCTGGGGAACCTCACCATGATCGTGGTCATCACCCTGGATGCCCATCTGCACTCCCCAATGTACTTCTTCCTCAAGAACCTCTCCTTCCTGGACCTGTGCTACTCATCTGTCATTGCCCCCAAGGCCCTGGTCAACTTCCTGTCCTCCTCCAAGGTCATCACCTTTAAGGGATGTGCCACCCAGTTCTTCTTCTTCTCCATGATGGGCACGACTGAGACTCTCCTCTTGGCCGTGTTGGCCTATGACCGCTTCGTGGCCATCTGCAGCCCCCTGAGCTACCCCATCTCCATGCGCCCCTCGGTCTGTGCCTGCCTGGTGCTGGGCACCTACTGCGGGGGCTGCCTCAACTCTGGGGTGCAGACAATCCTCACATTCAGCCTCCCATTCTGCAGCTCCAACCACATCAACCACTTCTTCTGTGATGTGATCCCCCTGCTCCAGCTCACTTGTGCCAGCACGGCCATCAATGAGTTGGTCTTGTTTGCTATGTGTGGCCTCATCATCGTGGGCACCACACTCGTGGTCCTCACCTCCTATGGCTACATCACAGTGACCATCCTGAGGATGCACTCAGGAGGAGGGAGACACAAGCTCTTCTCCACCTGTGGCTCCCACATGACAGCCGTATCCCTTTTTTATGGGACCCTTTTTGTCATGTATGCCCAGCCGGGAGCTGTGGAGTCCGTGGAGCAGGGCAAGGTGGTCTCTGTCTTCTACACCCTGGTCATCCCGATGCTGAATCCCCTCATCTACAGTCTGAGAAACAAGGACGTGAAGGATGCCCTGCGGAGACTGGGCCAGAAGCACACAGCCACGTGATGGAGGGTGACCAGAGAGACCCAGTGTCCTGAGGGCTGAACAAGAAGACTTGAGGGGAGGCACTGGATTTGGTTTGAGGAATTCATTCTTTATTCAGCTAATTCATTCTTTCACCCAGCATTTTATCCAACCCTTCTTTGAAGCACATCATGAACCACACACTACAAGTTTAAGATGCAGAGATGAATAAGGCATCTTGTTTGCCACCAAAAATCTAATGGCCCACAGTGGGGCAAGACACTGAACTTGAAGTTTCTGTAACACGGTGGGCAGAGTCATGAACTGGGAGTCTTTGAAGCATAGTATGGGTCCCAGTTCAACATCAATTGGAGAAGGTATGTGGACTAGACAAACTCTCTGACCTTATCCCTTCACTTCTTTATTGAATGTAATGTAAATATGTACCCAGAAATCTACCCTGGGACAACTAGCAGGGGGCTTTAGGACACTCAGCCCAGCCCCTTCCTTGGTGATAGCCTGGGCATCCCCACAGCCAATTAGGGGAGTTAGGAAGACCATGCTTCCCCTCAATCCTGCAGCGGGGCTGTTCCTCCCCTCCCCCTTCTGTTCACTGATGCCACCACCCAACAAGGCAGCAGGGAGCACCCGTGCTCCTGCTTCAGAGGCTCCTAGTGCTCCCTGTCCTGGGTTTCTCCCCTCAGACAGCAGCTGGGAGCCCCAGGGAGTCAACGTGGATGCCTGACACCCATAGTTCACCATCCAGCCTGACAGGTGATACTGTCCTGACTATTTGTGACCCTAAGAAATGGAGCCTTGTCAGCACCAACACCTCTGAATAAGGATAGAGGTCCTGGTGCTGCTGCAGAGCGCAGGGGGTAGAGAGAGGGAGCAGTTTCTTGGTAGAAGCACAGCTCCCTGGCCGTCTGTCCCACACTCCCTGGGGCAGCTGGGAGTCTTGACCTCCCCATTCAGAGCTCCAGGCCCCTGCTCCATGGACCCAACACACAGCCTGGACTATGTCTGCCTATCGTGTCTCCCTGTGGGAGAGTTGTCCACTCCCATGGTCACTCCCAGGAGGTGGTCCTCTGGATGAGAGGGTGGTCTGTTCCCTGTAGGGGCAGGGGGCGTGCCCTGCCCCTCTGATCACAGCTCTCCACCCCCCTCTCTCCCTGCTCCGGGGGACAGGGGGAGGGGCTGGCAGCTAAGTTGTCAGACTGCTGCTCCCCATTACTCAAGTGGAACCGCCTCCAAGCTTCCTGCTGGATTCCTATTCACATTGACTTTGGGCTCCAAAACTAGTTCTACGTCTGCCATAGATCGTTGTATTCTTCTGATAACAAACTGTTACTTGAGGCTTCCCCAAATATTCTGCTTCACCATGACAGCCCTTGTTGTCGTCTCATGCCGCAGCTGTTCCCTCTCACACGCGCTATCCTCTGTCTGTCTGCTGTGATTTTTTTCGTCATTCCATGGAATGTTACAGGAATATTCTTGGGTCTTCTACTTGATCCAAATTTGGAATATGCATACATATAATATATATTCATTCCATGCACAAGTATAGATTTATCTTAATTCTGTAGAATTTAAAGTTATACATAGTAAGAAATCAGTTAAGGGTCCATAGTAAAGGAGCATCTATCCTGAATTAGGAATAAATAAAAGGTCTGACTTTAGATGGAACAAAAATTTGACAATAGTCTGCAGGAGAAATGTAAAATAAACAAACAAAAAAAAAAAAAAAACAGAAAACTGTAGATTGTTTCTTCCTAAACTACCTACATTTCAGATTGTAGTGACGAACACAGTACAACGTTAGAGGCAATTCACTTCGCTTTGTTCATCTTATACAACGTTTTGTATGCTAGCTCCACCCAGTAGATTCTCAGTGGTACATATCTACTGGATGATTATAATTTCACTTCCTTGTCAACTAGTCATTGAACTCCAAAATATACTTGGCATAGCATTATACTTATGAGCTTGGATTTGGCAATGATTTCTTGGATATAACTGAAAAGCACAGGAAACAAAAGTGCAAAGAGACACAAGGGACTCCATTAAACTTAAAAATCTGTGCATTAAAGACTTAAATAATAGCTTGAAAAGGCAACCTGTGGGATGGGAGAGAATGACTGCAACTCTTATGTCTGATATGGGGTAACATCCAGAGTGTGTGAAGAACCCCTACAACTTAAGACAAATAATCCTGTCAAAAATGAGCAGAGGATTTGAATAGTTATTTCACCAAAGATGATCTACAGATGGGCAACAAACATATAAGGAGATGCTCATCATCACTAATCCCTGAGGAAATGCAAGTCAAATCACAAGGACATACCACTTACATCCGTGAGAATGGCTAGCATTAGAAGCAAAAAAGAAAAACAGGTAAAAACATAACCAGTGTTGTAAAGGATGCAGATCAATTGGAGCCCTTATACACTTTTGGTAGATAGTAAAATGATGCAACCATTATGGGGAACAGTACAGAATTTTCCCAAAAAACTAAAAAAAAAAGAATTACCACATGATCCACGTTCGAGTATGTATCCAAAATAAATATAGACTGCTCTCTAAGAGATATTTGCAAACCCAAGTACACAGCAGCATTATTTGTGGTGGCCAAAAGGTAGAAACAAGCCGCATGTTCATTGTGGATGAGATAATAAACAAAATGATGCACATACATATGATGAAAAGGCACCCACCTTAAAAGGGATGAAAATCCTGTCACCAGATGCAACGCAGATGAAGCTTAGGACATTGTGCTAGTGAAATAAGCCAAACGCAAAAAGACAAAAGCTGTATGATTCTAACATGCAGTAAAGCAGTCACATTCACAGAGACAGAAGGTAGAAAGGTGGTTCTCAGTGGTGAGGTTAGGTGGGGGTGGATAGAGAATTGTTTTTAAGGGGGCGTGAGTCCAAGATAAAACATTCTGGACACTTGTTGTGCAGAAATGTGGATATACAAAACGCTACTGAACTAAGTGGGTTTCCCTGGTGGTGCTAGCAGTAAACAACCCACCTGCCAACGCAGGAGACATGAGGCGCAGGTTTGAACCCTAAGTCAGGAAGATCCCCTGAAGGAGGGCTTGGAAATCCACTCCAATATCCTTGCCTGGAGAATCAGTCCATGGGATTGCAAAGAGTTGGACATGACTGAAGTGACTGAGCAGGCACTGAACTGTACACTGACAATTATTTACAATTTTCAAGATTTCTTTGTGGTCAAAAAATATATAACATGAAATTAACCATTGTAGTCTTGCCTCGCAGCTCTGCTTAGGACTTCCAGTACCGTGTTGAATAGACATGGTGAGAGTGGACATCCTGTCTTGTTTCTGATCCTAATGGGAAAGCTTCTGGGTTTTCATCAAGTATGAAGTTAGCTGTGGGCTTTTCATATATGGCTTTCGTTATGTTTAGGTCAGTTAGTCAGTCAGTCAGTTCAGTCGCTCAGTTGTGTCCGACTCTTTGCGACCCCATGAATTGCAGCACGCCAGGCCTCCCTGTCCATCACCAACTCCTGGAGTTCACTCAGACTCACGTCCATCGAGTCAGTGATGCCATCCAGCCATCTCATCCTCTTTCGTCCCCTTCTCCTCCTGCCCCCAATCCCTCCCAGCATCAGAGTCTTTTTCCAATGAGTCAACTCTCCGCATGAGGTGGCCAAAGTATTGGAGTTTCAGCTTTAGCATCATTCCTTCCAAAGAACGTCCAGGATTGATCTCCTTCAGAATGGACTTGTTGGCTCTCCTTGCAGTCCAAGGGACTCTCAAGAGTCTTCTCCAACACCACAGTTCAAAAGCATCAATTCTTCAGCGCTCAGCTTTCTTCACAGTCCAACTCTCACATCCATACATAACCACTGGAAAAACCATAACCTTGACTAGACGGACCTTTGTTGGCAAAGTAATGTCTCTGCTTTTGAATATGCTACCTGCTGCTGCTGCTGCTAAGTTGCTTCAGTCGTGTCTGACTCTGTGCGACCCCATAGACAGCCTCCTACCAGGCTCCGCTGTTCCTGAGATTCTCCAGGCAAGAACACTGGAGTTGCCATTTCTTTCTCCAATGCATGAAAATGAAAAGTGAAAGTGAAGTCACTCAGTCGTGTCTGACTCTTAGCAACCTCATGGACTGCAGCCTACCAGGCTCCTCCATCCATGGATTTTCCAGGCAAGAACACTGGAGTGGGGTGCCATTGCCTTCTCTGAATATGCTGTCTGGATTGGTCATAATTTTCCTTCCAAGGAGTAAGCGTCTTTTAATTTCATGGCTGCAGTCACCATCTGCAGTGATTTTGGAGCCCCAAAAATAAAGTCTGACACTGTTTCCACTGTTTCCTCATCTATTTCCCATGAAGTGATGGGACCAGATGCCATGATCTTCGTTTTCTGAATGTTGAGCTTTAAGCCAACTTTTTCACTCTCCTCTTTCACTTTCATCAAGAGGCTTTTTAGTTCCTCTTCACCTTCTGCCATAAGGGTGGTGTCATCTGCATGTCTGAGGTTCTTGATATTTCTCCTGGCAATCTTGATTCCAGCTTGTGCTTCTTCCATCCCAGCATTTCTCATGATGTACTCTGCATAGAAGTTAAATAAGCAGTGTGACAATATACAGCCTTGACGTACTTCTTTTCCTATTTGGAACCAGTCTGTTGTTCCATGTCCAGTTCTAACTGTTGCTTCCTGACCTGTATATAGGTTTCTCAAGAGGCAGGTCAGGTGGTCTGGTATTCCCATCTCTTTCAGAATTTTCCACAGTTTATTGTGACCCACAAGTCAAAGGCTTTGGCATAGTCAATAAAGCAGAAATCGATGTTTATCTGGAACTCTCTTGCTTTTTGGATGATCCAGCAGATGTTGGCAATTTGATGTCTGGTTCCTCTGCCTTTTCTAAGACCAGCTTGAACATCTGGAAATTCATGGTACACGTATTTAGGTATATTCCTTCTATTACTACTACATTGAGTTTTTTTATGTCAAGATGTTGAATTTTGTCAAATGCTTTTTTTGAATCAGTTGAATGATCATGTGTAGGGGAGGGGGTTGTGGGGGAGTTATCCTTCATTCTGTTAATGGGGTATAGACAGTGGTTGATTTTCTAAAAACACCTCTTTTGATAGTGTTTACTTACATTCTAGCTCTGAAGTGATCTTCTACCCTGCCTCTTTTCGCCTCTTCCCCATCCCTCTCTCTCTCTCTCAGTAGAGAAAGAGATAGATAGATAGATGATAGATAGAATATGTTGTCATTCAACTGTATTTCTGTAGAAAATGTGGAATTGGGCATGTTGTATCACACTGACACAAATTTTAAAGGGAAAATCCATAATAATTTTCAAACACAATGTACCTCCATCCCCCCGACCCCACCAGGATACAGGGCTTTGCCATCTCCTCTTGGCCACTCATCAGCCTTGACCGATGGGCACCTTGCCTCCACTTTGATTCTTTTCAGCCCATTTTCAATGCCATTGGCAAAGAAATATGATAGAAAAAGAAGGAAACTCAAATGAAAATACTTTGATAAATTACTGGAACTCATTTGCAGTTAGGAAATCAAATTAAAGTAAAAGAGAAGAGATTAACTTATCCATCAGAAGGCTGAAGGATGAGGAAAACAGGGACTCCCACATTGCTGGATGTTCTTCATTGGTACAATCATTTTGAGAAAAAAATGGCCAGATGAGTGGATAAAGAAGGAAGAATTTCATACGATGCAGTTGCTCACCAAGAACCGTGAAAGGAAAGAATGATTTACAGCAAGAACAATTCACATGCCTGTCCTTGTGAAAGTTGTGGACAGTCCAGACACATAGACTTGGTGAAGAAACTGCAGAGGAAAAGGATTGTCATGGATAACCTCCCTGCTGACCCTTAGCCAATACTGTGTCACTAGGGCACCTGATAGACTGCTTCAGTCCCACAACCAGAGCCTCTTAAAAGGGAAGGCCTCCAGCCTTTGAGTAGAGTAATTGGTTAACAAAAAAAAAAGAAAGAAAGAAAAAAAGATGCAAGAAAAAGAACCTCCATAATGTAAGGTTAATATGAACATGCTTCAGCAATACGTGAACTGTGAACTACCAGGTGTTCAAGCTTTTTTAGAAAAGGCAGAGGAATCAGAGATCAAATTGAAAACATCTGCTGGATCATCAAAAAGGCAAGAGAGTTCCAGAAAAACATCCAGTTCTGCTTTATTGACTATGCCAAAGCCTTTGATTGTGTGGATCACAATAAACTGTGGAAAATTCTGAAAGAGATGGGAATACCAGACCACCTGACCTGCCTCTTGAGAAACCTATATGCAGGTCAGGAAGCAACAGTTAGAACTGGACATGGAACAACAGACTGGTTCCAGATAGGAAAAGGAGTACATCAAGGGTGTATATTGTCACCCTGCTTATTTAACTTATATGCAGAGTACATCATGAGAAACGCTGGACTGGAAGAAGCACAAGCTGGAATCAAGATTGCCAGGAGAAATATCAAGAACCTCAGACATGCAGATGACACCACCCTTATGGCAGAAAGTGAAGAGGAACTAAAAAGCCTCTTGATGAAAGTGAAAGAGGAGAGTGAAAAAGTTGGCTTAAAGCTCAACATTCAGAAAATGAAGATCATGGCATCTGGTCCCATCACTTCATGGCAAATAGATGAGGAAACAGTGGAAACAGTGTCAGACTTTATTTTTGGGGCTCCAAAATCACTGCAGATGGTGACTGCAGCCATGAAATTAAAAGACGCTTACTCCTTGGAAGGAAAGTTATGACCAACCTAGATAGCATATTCAAAAGCAGAGACATTACTTTGCCAACAAAAGTCCATCTAGTCAAGGCTATGATTTTTCCAGTGGTCATGTATGGATGTGAGAGTTGGACTGTGAAGAAGGCTGAGCACCAAAGAATTGATGCTTTTGAATGGTGGTATTGGAGAACACTTGAGAGTCCCTTGGACTGCAAGGAGATCCAACCAGTCCATTCTGAAGGAGGTCAGCCCTGGGTGTTCTTTGGAAGGACAGATGCTAAAGCTGAAACTCCAGTACTTTGGCCACCTCATGCGAAGAGTTGACTCATTGGAAAAGACTCTGATGTTGGGAGGAATTGGGGGCAGGAGGAAAAGGGGATGACAGAGGATGAGATGGCTGGATGGCATCATCGACTTGACAGACGTGAGTTTGAGTGAACTCCGGGAGTTGGTGATAGACAGGGAGGCCTGGCATGCTGTGATTCGTGGGGTCGCAAAGAGTCAGACACAACTGAGCGAGTGAACTGAACTAATGAGTTTGAGAAACAATATACCTTTCTACTCAGGAATCCACTTCAAAATATATACACGTTGGAGGGGGAAAATGTCCATTACAAAATTTTCATTATTGAAAACCCAAATTTAAAAAAGGAAATGGAAGTAACCTAAAAGTCTCTGTAAAGAAGATGCCACAAGTAGTTGGGGGCGTAATTTCATTTTTTAAACAATTGAAATAAGTGAACTAGAACATGGAAGGATTGGGAAATGTGATCAAGATCCTGCAGAGTGCACTTTGACATAGAGCTGGAGAGGTGCCATAGCCCTGAGACAGGAGAGTGAAAGTGTATTGCTGACCTTTCCGGGTGAAAGCAAACTCCCTCACCACCTCCTGTGTCAGTCACCAGGGCCGCCATAACTAGGTAACACAAACTTGGTGACTTATAGCAACAAGAATTTACTCTCTCACAGGCCTGCAGGACAGATGTTCAAAATCAAGTTGTCGGCAGCATCCACTGCCCGTGAAAGTTCTAGGAAAACACACGCCTCTTCCTGGAGGCTCTTGGTGTCCTTGGCATTCCTTCCTTCCCCTTTGCTGCACCATTCCAACCTCTGGCCAGTCTTTCATGCCCTTAGTCCTTGTGTCTTTGTGTCTCTGTGTCATTTCCTCTTCCTAAAAGGACACCAGTCATTGTATTTAAGGCCATTTAATCCAGCATGATCTCATGCTAACTTATTTGGAAGGACCTTATTTCCAAATAAGGTCACATTCTGCATTCCAAAGTAGATGATTTTGGGGGAGAAGATACTATTCACCTTCATACAGTGATCTTCCATGTGCTTCCATATACTGTACAGTTGCTGAGTGTATTGTTCTATTTATGTCAAGTAGATCCACATGGTTGATATTTTAATTCAGTTCTAACTTACTATTTATTATCTGTTTATTATCTGGTAATTGTTTTATCAATTACTAAGAGAGGTATACAAAATATCAACTATGATTTGGACATATGACTACCTTTTTAATTCCATCAGTTTTTGATTTATACACTTAAATTTTCTACTCAGTTTAGTTCAGTTCAGTCGTTCAGTCATGTCCAACTCTTTGCGACCCCATGAATCACAGCACGCCAGGCCTACCTGTCCATCACCAACTCCTGGAGCTCACTCACACTCATGTCCATTGAGTCAGTGATGCCATCCAGCCATCTCATCCTCTGTCGTCCCCTTCTCCTCCTGCCCCCAATCCCTCCCAGCATCATAGTCTTTTCCAATGAGTCAACTCTTCGCATGAGATGGCCAAAGTACTGGAGTTTCAGCTTTAGCATCATTTCTTCCAAAGAAATCCCAGGGCTGATCTCCTTCAAAATGAACTGGTTGGATCTCTTTGCAGTCCAAGGGACTCTCAAGTGTTCTCCAGCACCACCGTTCAAAAGCATCAATTCTTTGGCGCTCAGCCTTCTTCACAGTCCAACTCTCACATCCATACATGACCACAGGAAAAACCATAGCCTTGACTAGACGAACCTTTGTTGGCAAAGTAATGTCTCTACTTTTGAATATGCTATCTAGGTTGGTCATAACTTTCCTTCCAAGGAGTAAGTGTCTTTTAATTTCATGGCTGCAGTCACCATCTGCAGTGATTTTGGAGCCCCAAAAATAAAGTCTGACACTGTTTCCACTGTTTCCTCATCTATTTGCCATGAAGTGATGGGACAGGATGCCATGATCTTCGTTTTCTGAATGTTGAGCTTTAAGCCAACTTTTTCACTCTCCTCTTTCACTTTCATCAAGAGGCTTTTTAGTTCCTCTTCACTTTTTGCCATAAAGGTGGTGTCATCTTCATATCTGAGGTTATTGATATTTCTCCCAGCAATCTTGATTCCAGCTTGTGCTTCTTCCAGCCCAGCGTTTCTCATGATGTATTCTGCATATAAGTTAAATAACCAGAGTGACAATATACAGCCTTGACGTACTCCTTTTCCTATTTGGAACCAGTCTGTTGTTCCATGTCCAGTTCTAACTGTTGCTTCCTGACCTGCATACAAATTTCTCAAGAGGCAGGTCAGGTGGTCTGGCATTCCCATCTCTTTCAGAATTTCCCACACTTTATTGTGATCAACACAGTCAAAGGCTTTGGCATACTCAATAAAGCAGAAATAGATGTTTTTCTGGAACTCTTGCTTTTTCCATGATCCAGTGGATGTTGGCAATTTGATCTCTGGTTCCTCTGCCTTTTCTAAAACCAGCTTGAACATCAGGAAGTTCACGGTTCACATATTGCTGAAGCCTGGCTTGGAGAATTTTGAGAATTACTTTACTAGCATGTGAGATGAGTGCAACTGTGCAGTAGTTTGAGCATTCTTTGGCATTCACTTTCTTTGGGATTGGAATGAAAACTGACCTTTTCCAGTCCTGTGGCCACTGCCGAGTTTTCCAAATTTGCTGACATACTGAGTGCAGCACTTTCACAGCATCATGTTTCAGGATTTGAAATAGCTCAACTGGAATTCCATCACCTCCACTAGCTTTGTTCATAGTGATGCTTTCTAAGGCCCACTTGACTTCACATTCCAGGGTGTCTGGCTCTAGGTCAGTGATCACACCATCGTGATTATCTGGGCTGTGAAGATCTTTTTTGTACAGTTCTTCTGTGTATTCTTGCCACCTCTTCTTAGTATCTTCTGCTTCTGTTAGGTCCATTTCTGTCCTTTATCAAGCCCATCTTTGCATGAAATGTCCCCTTGGTATCTCTAATTTTCTTGAAGAGATCTCTAGTCTTTCCCATTCTGTTGTTTTCCTCTATTTCTTTGCATTGATCGCTGAAGAAGGCTTTCTTATCTCTTCTTGCTATTCTTTGAAACTCTGCATTCAGATGTTTGTATCTTTCCTTTTCTCCTTTGCTTTTCACTTCTCTTCTTTTCACAGCTATTTGTAAGGCCTCCCCAGATAGCCACTTTGCTTTTTTGCATTTCTTTTCCACGGGGATGGTCTTGATCCCTGTCTCCTGTACAATGTCATGAACCTCCATCCATAGTTCATCAGGCACTCTATCAGATCTAGGCCCTTAAATCTATTTCTCACTTCCACTGTATAATCAAAAGGGATTTGATTTAGGTCATACCTGAATGGTCTAGTGGTTTTCCCTACTTTCTTCAATTTAAGTCTGAATTTGGTAATAAGGAGTTCATGATCTGAGCCACAGTCAGCTCCTGGTCTTGTTTTTGCTGACTGTATAGAGCTTCTCCATCGTTGGCTGCAAAGAATATAATCAATCTGGTTTTGGTGTTGACCACCTGGTGATGTCCATGTATAGAGTCTTCTCTTGTGTTGTTGGAAGAGGGTGTTTGCTATGACCAGTGCATTTTCTTGGCAAAACTCTATTTCTTCTCCCTGCTTCATTCCATATTCCAAAGCCAAATTTGCCTGTTACTCCAGGTGTTTCTTGACTTCCTACTTTTGCGTTCCAGTCCCCTATAATGAAAAGGACATCTTTTTTGGATGTTAGTTCTAAAAGGTCTTGTAGGTCTTCATAGAACCGTTCAACTTCAGCTTCTTCAGCGTTACTGGTTGAGGCATAGACTTGGATTACTGTGATATTGAATGGTTTGCCTTGGAAACGATTTTCACATTATCCAGTTGAATTTAACTTTCCTTGTGAAATCCCTCTTTATAAACTTTTTTTCCTGAACCCTACTTTGTATAATAATTATTGAGCCACATCAGCATTCTTTTTCTTAGAACAACTTTTTCAGGCTTTTATTTATATACTGTCTTTTTATATTAAACATGCACCACTTTTGTACTTTGGTTTTTATTTCTATTCCAAATTAAAAAATTTTTTAAACAGATACCTTTTCTCTTTATGGACTAAGTGCATGGCCACTTGAAGCATAGAGACAGCTGTGCTGCTGCCCCAGGGAAATATTTCCTGCATGCCACTCTCCTCATCACTATACAAGTGTGGAGGTGGAGGACAGCAGGGGCTGTGGGCCAGGAGATCACACTGGCTGCCTGGGGAGACTTTTCAGAGAAGGGGCACTGGGTCCCTCTAACTTGTGTTCCTCCCCTGTTGGCCCCCACTGCTTCCTGAGGACCTCAGGCTTCCCGCCTCCCCTGCCTTGGGCCGAGGTGGGTCAGGGTAAGATTGGCCTCAGGACTGCAGCTTCCTGGGACCCAGGGAGTTGTGAGTCCCAGTGCACTCAGAGCCCAAGTCTCATCTAATTGGCCATTTGTGGCCTCAAGTCCCAGGTGTGGCAGGTGGAGAGAATCCACAGGGTCCAGGCACCTCACAGACGATGGGACAAGATGTAGAGGGGCAGGTGAGCTGAGTTCATCCCCTTCTCTGCTTGCACCAAGCCCCAGAGCCCTCCTGCAGCCAGACTCTTGGTGGGAACCCAAGTGCCCCCTCCCACCCTGGTTCACTGCACAGGAAGCCAGAGGCGGGAGAGGCAGGAGTCCTCAGTGTCCACTGGTCTTCATCAGCACAGACCTGGATCAGGAGTTTGGGAGACCCTGGGAAAGCAGATCCTGGCTGTGTGCACTTGGGTGTGTCATGACCCTCACCTGGAAAAGGTAAGGTCAAGGCAGTCACCCATCAGGGCTGCAGGAGGGTAAGGGCAACAGGGCTCTGTCCACAGTAAGCAGCCAGGGCTTGTTCTCAGCAGCTGGAGTGATGTCCACTCTCCTGCCTCCCTACCCCGACCTCAGCTTCAAGGTTGTGAAAGCAGTGCTTCTTTAGCCAGTGAATGAGTCCTCTGAGCAACTTGTTCAGTAGCAAGTTCTGATTCAACAGGTGTATTTGACTGGAGCGTCTGCATTTCTAACCAGCTCACAGGTGGTGGTGATGCTCCTGGTCTCTGGACCACACTTTCAGTTAGGAGGGTTAGCGCCGACGTTAGGACAGGCTATGTGCCACTGCAGAGAAGTGTCCAGCTGCTTTGACCTCATCAAGTGCATCCCTTAGGCTCGGATTAAAGGCTTCCTCATGTCACCAATGCCCATGGATGACCCTGGGTGACCTCAGCAGGCTGGAGCCCCCTGCTTGTTTGTTGTTCAAAAAAACAAACAAAGAGCCTGGCTTTGGAAATGGAAATTTCTCTTTGTTTTCAGGTTACCAGAAGGAGTCACTATTTTATCTTGCTAAGGGCTTGTCAAGAGAAATGGTCAAGTAATACTGAGCACAAAACCATAAACTCAGAATTGCCGGGGACCAGCCCCCGCTGATCCAGGGTATTCGAAGCGGGGACTGCGTCGGCGACCTATTTATTTAAATATTTTATCAAAGATATAAAGACTAATAGGATGAGGATAGCTCAGGAGGAAAATTCAGTGGAGAAAAGAGGCTGAGTAGCTTGGTTTACGCGGGAGACCAATAAAACTTCAAGACAAGAAGCTTGCACCACTTATGTAGGCCGCAGGCATCCTTCCGTTCTCCCGAAGGAGAGGAGACACTGAGGCCTCCCCAGTCGGATCTTAGAAGCCCAGGCATAATTAGTAAGCATGGCGGGTTCCGCGCTCCAGATGGAGACTCAGCCAGAATTTGGGAGAGAGAGCAACATGGGGAGACCAAGTTTCGGTGAACAAGGCCCGCACTTTATTTTCCAAAGTAGTTTTTATACCTTAAGTTGTGCATAGAGGATAATGGGGGAAGGGGTGGAGTCATGCAGGGACAGCAGTTTCTGGTCCTAATCGAAGCCAGGCTTTCAAACTTATCATATGCAAAAGTTCAGGTGAATTACATCATCTTCTGGCCAGGAGGCCTGTTAACATTTTAAGAAACTTATCTTTCTCTAAAGGTGATTATTCCAAAGTCAGGCACCAGCCTCCAAAAAAGCATTGGACAAAGCTGCATTCCTATAGGGCAAAGGTGAGGTGGGCTCAATCAAGAAAAGAATTAACTCAAGGGTCCAAGGTTACAAACATTGAGGCTACTACTTACATTTCTATACACCCATTATATCAATCAATACACTGCCAAGGACACAGTAGGTAAGGAGTATGGAGACTTAGCAGCAAACATGGCCCAATAAGTGAGAAACCCTTCTCAATACAATTTCTAATCAATCTTTTAACTACTCAAAGGAATCTGTGTTTAGACAGTTTAGAACGTCTCCTCCCTCTCGCAGTTGGGAGGCTCTGAACAATCACATGTGGCAGAAAAAACCTATTCAGGCAGGCTAGAGGATTTCCAAAGGAGTTTGTAGGTTGAAACACTGTCACACCCAGGAATTATTAACTGGAGCTGTAAGCTAACTCTTTTTCAGAGAGAGGTAGTGGGGGACAGCCCCCGTAAAGTCAGAGGTGTAGGTGAAAGCACAAAGCAGAAAGTAGGCAGACTCTGGTTTGGGGGGTAGATGCTCGAGAATTTCCAGGGAGACTCCTGAGGCTTGATCCCGCCTTTGCGTATGCCAAGCCTCCTTCTTCATGACCTTTGCCACGGGTGGAGCTCGCTCCCCACACAGAATCTTTGAATTCACCACAGAAACACCTGCTTCTTGGGGTGTGGGGCTGAACAGGTGTACCACACTAGCCATCTGTCCCCACTACATGTGAATGATCCCTGCGGGGTGGGCAGCAGGGATCCATCAACTTAGTACCAACAGGATACAGTACAGACCCCCTTCCACCCCTCCACCCATGCCCCTGTCAGCACAGCAGCTCCATGAATCAACACGGTGGCCAACTTATATCTGTTGCACAGCCCTGCTCTGACCTTCTGAACGGTCTGTGCTGTGACAAAGGCAGGGAGCAGAAAGACCTCAGAGAATTCCAGAGAACAGACAGAAGCCCAGATCTCCATAGTTCCAAATGGAAGAGGCTGTTCTGAAGTGATTTGCAGAGCATGGAGTGTGAGTCGCCAGTGACAATGATAAGGAGGGCATGCCCGTCTCTTGAAAGTTGGACTGTTCCTTTTCCATGATTTGGCAAACATCTGCACATGGGCAGAAAGCCCCATGAGAACCTCAAGGGTGCAGAGAGCTTTGCAGATGAAATGCCACTGTGGTCCAGGCTCAGAGGCCATGATTCTGAGATGGGTCTCAGAATCTGCAGGGGAGACAGACACAAAACACCTTCATTAGCCTGGTGATGGCGGGTCTTTGCTCTCCTTCCAGTTTGGCCTGGAGATGAAACCATCACTAGGATAAGTCCTGGTGGGCCGGGCATCCTCAGTAAATGTTTCTGAAATCAAGGAATGATTTTATAAGGAACAGAAAGTATAGGATTAGCTATGGGAGCATAGAGGGGAAATGGCAAAATTCAGGAGCATCCTTGAGGGGAGGAGAGCATTTACTTCAAAGGAGGAGATAGGGGGCTGCAACTCCATTCTTGCCCTGGAGACTCAGCTCTGTAACCCTCCTGGCATTCACCCCACCCCTGTGCTAACAACTCAGAGGGTTCCACAGAGTGAGTTCTCCATGCATATTTATGAATTTGTGAGTCACAGGCAATACTGCCCTTTCAGGTCAGCCTGAGCTCATCTGGAGGGAGAACTGGGCAGCTGGTGGCCTCTTGGTCAGTTGGCAGTGAGTCATCAAAGGGTCAAGACCATGTCACCCCACAGAAATGGAAACCTCTCAGTGATGCCTCTGCAGGAGTTTGTGCTGGATGGATTTGAGGGTGGTCTGCAGACCCAGGCCCTGCTCTTTGCTCTGTTCCTGGTCCTGTATGTGGTGGCCATCCTGGGGAACCTCACCATGATCATGGTCATCATCCTGGATGCCCGTCTGCACTCCCCAATGTACTTCTTCCTCAAGAACCTCTCCTTCTTAGACTTGTGCTACTCATCTGTCATCTACCCCAAGGCCCTGGCCAACTTCCTGTCCTCCTCCAAGGTCATCACCTTTGCAGGTTGTGCCACCTGCTAGCTACCTCTGAGACTCTCCTCTTGGCTATGATGGCCTATGACCGCTTCGTGGCCATCTGCAGCCCCCTGTGCTATCCCATCTCCATGTGCCCTTCGGTCTGTGCCCGCCTGGTGCTGGGCTCCTACTGTGGGGGCTGCCTCAACTCCATCCTGCAGACCAGCTTCACATTCAGCCTCCCATTCTGCAGCTCCAACCACATCGACCACTTCTTCTGTGATGTGCCTCCTATGATCCAGGTTGCCTGTGCTGAGACAACCCTCAATGAGCTGGTCTTGTTTGGAATCTGTGGCCTCATCATCATGGGCACCACATTCGTGGTCCTCACCTCCTATGGCTACATCACAGTGACCATCCTGAGGATGCACTCAGGAGGAGGGAGACACAAGCTCTTTTCCACCTGCGGCTCCCACATGACAGCCGTGTCCCTCTTTTATGGGACGCTTTTTGTCATGTATGCCCAGCCGGGAGCTGTGGAGTCCATGGAGCAGGGCAAGGTGGTCTCTGTCTTCTACACCCTGGTCATCCCGATGCTCAACCCCCTTGTTTACAGTCTGAGAAACAAGGACGTGAAGGATGCTCTGCGGAGACTGGGGCAGAGACACACAGCAATGTGAAGGAGGGTGACCAGAGGGGGACATCCAGTATCCTGAGGGCTGGATGGAGAATTCAGAGACAGTGAACCATGAGGAGTCCCTCAAACCTCTTCCACTTCTGAATGGAATGGGATGTCTTGAGGACTCTGATCCATTTATTCAATCACATTGCTTGAAGGCATTTATGAAGCAGACATTCACTATGTGTGAGATGCAGAGATGGACAAGGATGCTCTGCAACCAGAATTCTCCATGTTGCAAGAAGGAGCAGTGACTCAAGTCACATGAAGACTGAATGAACAGGGCAGGAGGCAGGGGCGGGTCTTGTCTCCTTTGTGTATCATGGTTCTCTGGGTCATTCCATGGGTTTTGGTAGGAAAGAAGTCAGATATATGTGCATTGATCAAACTTGGAAGAAAAGGTGTTTGCATGCAACATACCTCCATCTCCTAACCCCGCCTGGGATGCAGGACTTCACCATCACCTGTTGGCAGGACATGACCGTCCACTGAGGGCCCTCCAGTTGACCTTTTTCAGCCCACTTTCAACACCACCAAAGAGATCTGTTTAAGATGATAATGGCCAAGGTGTTCCCCGTGGTCAGTAGGGGTGAGTAGGAATAGGCTTGGCTTCAGTGGCTCAGGGCTGACAAGCAGGGCCTGTCAGGGAGGAGCCAGGTCAGTGGTCTGGTGAACGTGGTGGTTCCACTTGAGGACAGAAGCACCCCTGGGCTCCTGCTCCATCACACCAAGGGCACGGATGGCACTATTGTTAGGGATGATGACCCGGCCACAGCACCACCTTCCAAGTCACAGGATGGAAGACATGAAGCATAAACACATGTACAATTTTGATATATCTTCAGAAAAAATACTCAAATCATATCCATTCAGGGAGTTCACCACCACCCAGGTTGAGAATGAGAAATTCACCCAGTTTTCACAAGATCTTCTCCCCTCATTCTATTCGCTGCCTGCCAGGGTTAGTGGGAATCCTGCTTCTAACACACAGATTAGTTTTGCCTACTGTGAACATTCAGTGAATAGCATCGTAGAATCATCCAGTTTATCTTGTGTGCCTTCTTTTTTTTTTTTTTTTTTGGTTAACATATTTATGAGATTAACCCATGTGACTGCCCATAATGGTAGTTCTAATTTTTCATTACTACATAAGATTCCACCATATGAAAATATCATAATTTATCCATTCTACCACTGATGGCCATTCAAGTTTATCGAATTCAGTTCAATTCAGTTGTTCAGTTGTGTCCGACTCTTTGCAACCCCATGGACTGCAGCATGCCAGGCCTCCCTGTCCATCACCAACTCCCGGAGTTTACTCAAACTCATGTCCATGGAGTTGGTGATGCCATCCAACTATCTTATCCTTTGTCATGCCCTTCTCCTCCCACCTTCAATCTTTCCCAGCATCAGGGTCTTTTCAAATGAGTCAGTTCTTCACATCAGGTGGTCAAAGGATTAGAGTTTCAGCTTCAGCATCAGTCCTTCCAATGAATATTCAGGACTGATTTCCTTTAGGATGGATTGGTTGGATCTCCTTGCTTCTACGAAATTTTTTACATGTCTTTTGCTATGAGTGAATTACTGTTGGCATTCTTAGGAGCTGAATGCTCTTGCTTTTGATTAACTCTACAGTTTTACCAAAATGGAAAAGCAATTTTCATCCCACAAATAGTGCATGAGAGTCCCTGTTGCTGTGCACCATCATGGACAAGCCATTTGTTGTTGTTAAGCCATTAAGTCATGCCCAGCTCTTTGAGGCCCCAGGGACTGCAACATGCCAGCCTTCCCTTTCCTTCACTATCTCCTGGAGTTTGCTCAAATTCATGTCCATTGAGTTAGTGATGTTATCTAACATGGACAAGCTTTGTTGTCTATACAGTCCATGGAATTCTCCAGACCAGAATACTGGAGTGGATAGCTGTTCCCTTCTCCAGATCTTCCAAACCCAGGGAATCAAACCCAGGGCTCCCTCATTGCAGACAGTTTTTACCAGCTGAGCCCACAGGGAGGCCCACTGTCTAATGGGGACAAACCATATTGTCTGCTTTATCAATTTTAGCCTTTCTGCTGGGTATGTGGTCATATACCATTCCAACTTTCATTTTTATTTTTTAAATAAACAATTTTGAACATTAAAAAAAAACAGAAATAGATTCTCAGACATATGCAGGGGTTAATAGTCAGCTACCTATTGCTTTGGCTAAGCCATGAGAAAATCACCATGTGAAGTCCCTCAGTCGTGTCTGACTTTTTGAGACCCCATGAACTGTAGCCTACCAAGCTCCTCTGTCCATGGGATTCTCCAGGCAAGAAAACTGGAGAGGGTTGCCATTTCCTTCTCCAGGGGATGTTCCTGACCCAGGGATTGAACCCGGGTCTCCCATATTGGAGGCAGATGCTTTAACCTCTGAGCCACCAGGGAAGCCCCTGGTGACTTTCTCAAGCCATGAGAAAATCACCATGGGAAAAGAATAAAAGCAAAATATAGCAGTAAGCATAACCCAAATAAAAGTACATCAGGTTGATCAGTTGGGGTTGTCATTCCCCGCTAAGCTAAGGAAAAACACATAGTGTGGACCTTGGAACGCCTGGTCAGCGCAAGTTCAGCACGCTGCTTCTGCACACACCACGTTTTCCCAAGGCATATGCGGGTCCATGACCTCCAGCCAGGTGATAGCCCTTGCACAAGAAAATAACAAGGACAGTTTAAAGTAATCAGTAAAATGGGAGACGTGGCCGGGGACACAGGCGGCCGACTCCATCGTAACACACAGATCCTTTCTGCTTGCCAAGACGCTAAATAAAAGTGATGTGGCTCCAAGGAGCAGGGCTCTGGACCCACGAGGTCTTGAGTTCCCCGGTCCCATCTTTAAAACTTTAATTCTGTCTCTAGTTGCTTTTTCCCAAACTGTGTGTCAACCACTTTCGATCCCTACCTGCTGTGCTGACCACAACAGACACAGAAAGGCTTATGGTCACCAGGGGGTAAGGGGTGAGGGACAAACTGGAAGACTGGGACTGATACATATGCATGACTATATGTGAAATATACGACTAATAAGGACCTGCTGTACAGCACAGGGATCTATACTCCATACAGTGCAACGATCAGCACAGGTAAAGAGTAACAACAGAGTGAGTATACGGATAACAGAATCATTGTGCTGTACACCCAAGGTAAAGTAACACAACATAGCTGAAACTAGCACCGTAGATGTAAATCAACTATACGCCAGTAAAATCTATAAAAACAAATTTTAGGCATTTGTGGCCTAAATATATTTCATAGTTACTTACACATAACAGGAGAGAAAAGAAATGTATATATTTTTGACAAAATTCAAAGTATAATAACAATTGAACACTGTCTTTTTGTAATACAAGTCTACCAATGAGAAAAGTTGCGATTCTTTTTAAGGAGGAAGTTTTCCCCTTCTCTAGTGGCTAATGAGCTAATATTTTCACATATTTAGCAGCAAACTGAATGCTCTTTCTGAGGAAGCATAGATGTTTTGCCAGATTTTTTCTTTTTCACGAAGATCATAGAAATTCTTATTCTTGATATGAGCCCTTCGTTGGTTACATGAGTTCTGAATATCTTCTCTTACTTTGTGGTTTCTATATTTATACTTGTATTGACCTTTAAAATTATTTTTGATGAACAGAGGTTCTTAAATTTAATAAGATTATCAGGCACTTTTTCCATGGCTACTTCATTCTGCAGCATGTTTAAAGAAATATTGTCCATGCAAGATCCAAAAGTATCTCTTTTATGTTTCCTGGGGAACTTGTTTTCTGCTTAGTCTTTTATGTTAGAACTTATAATTCACATGTTATTAAATTTGTGGGGGTTTTATATAGGAATGGCTTTATTTTTTCATATGGTTATCCCACGGACCACTTTTTAAATGTTTCTCCCCCACTGCTGTATACTGTCATCTTTATCATAAACCAAGTGCCTCTGCATATGTGGGTCTGTTTCTAGGGCTTCCTTGGTGGCTTAGAGGGTAAAGCATCTGCCTACAATGCAGGAGACCCGGGTTCAATTCCTGAGTCAGGAAGATCCCCTGGAGAAGGCACCCCAGTCCAGAACTCTTGCCTGGAAAATCCCATGGACGGAGGAGCCTGGAAGGCTGCAGTCCATGGGGTCGCAAAGAGTCAGACACGACTGAGCGACTTCACTTCACTTCACTTCCACGTCTTATTCTGCTATTTGTTTATTCTCATGCTATTGTAGATCGTATTATTAAATATTTAAAAAGTAAAATATAATATAAATCCCTAGGCATATATGAATAAATGTAACAAATGATACACACTACCTTTAGAAATAAAATTGTAACTGTTACTGAAAGACACAAAAGGAGTACTGAGTAAATGCCGAGCTACACCACAACCTCGCTGCGTGGTGCCTGAGCGTCCTGACGGTGTGAAAGCTGTTCTACTGCAGAGGAAAGGATGAGAGACAGAGGGGAGAGAGAGACAAAGAGGTCAAAGGAGAAGCTACAGCCTTTACATTACATAACTAACCTATTCTTGGGAGAATCACAGCATCACTTCTGCCATGTTCTACTCCTTAGAAGGAAGTAACAGAGTCCTCGAGGGAGAGACCCAAACAGCAGCGTGAGACAGGAGGCAGAGGCCTCAGGCCACCCTGGCAGTCACCAGCCCACCACACAAATCATGGACTGGAAGGAAAAAACTAAACATATCAAATATTGCTGTTGTCATTTAGTTGCTAAGGCCAAGTCATATCCGACTCTTTTGTGACCCCATAGACTGTAGCCCATCAGGCTCCTCTGTCCATGGGATCCTCCAGGCAAGAATTCTGGAGTGGGTTGCCATTCCTTTCTCCAGGGGATCTTCCTGACCCAGATATCAAACGCACATCTCTGGCATCTCCTGCGAGAGAAGGCAATGGCACCCCACTCCAGTACTCTTGCCTGGAAAATCCCATGGGTGGAGGAGCCTGGTAGGCTGCAGTCCCTGGGGTCGCTAAGAGTCAGACACGACTGAGCGACTTCACTTTCACTTTCCACTTTCATGCATTGGAGAAGGAAATGGCAACCCACTCCAGTGTTCTTGCCTGGAGAATCCCACGGACGGAGAAGCCTGGTAGGCTGCAGTCAAGGGGGTCGCACAGAGTTGGACACGACTGAAGTGACTTAGCAGCAGCAGCTGGCATCTCCTGCATTGCCAGGTGGATTCTTTACTGCTGAGCCACTGTGGAAGCTAAAAAAAAAAAAAACAGAAAAAAATAAAAAGGACAAAAATTACTAATATCACAAATTAGAAAAAGAATGTAGCTACAGATACCATGGACAACAAAAGGATAATATAGTTCATCTGGACCATTTTTCTAGATTCCACAAGCATGTTAATATATGTTTGTTTCTCTCTTTCTGACTCACTTTACTCTGTATGACAGATTCTAGGCCCATCCACATCTCACAAATCGCCCGATGTCATTCCTTTTAGTGGCTGCATAATATCCCATTGTATTTTGTACCACATGGAAACAGTGAGAGACTTTATTTCCTTGGGCTCCAAAATCACTGCAGATGGTGACTGAAGCCATGAAATCAAAAGACGTTTGATCCTTGGAAAAGCTATAACCAACCTAGACAGCATATTCAAAAGGAGAGACATTACTTTGCCAGCAAACGTGCATCTAGCCAAAGCCATGATTTTTCCAGTGGTCATGTATGGATGTGAGAGTTGGACCATAAAGAACGCTGAGTGTCGAAGAACTGATGCTTTTGAACTGCGGTGTTGTAGAAAACTCTTGAGAGTACCTTGGATTGCATGGAAATCAAACCAGTCAATACTAAAGGAAATCAGTCCTGAATATTCATTGGAAGGGCTGATGCCGAAACTCCAATCCTTTGGCCACCTGATGCAAAGAACTGAGTCGTTGGAAAAGACCCTGATGCTGGGAAACATTGAAGGCAGGAGGAAAACGAACAACAGTAGTTGAGATGGTTGGATGACATCACCAACTTGATGGACATGAGTTTACAAGCAAGCTCCGGGAGTTGGTGGTGGACAGGGAAGCCTGGCGTGCTGCAGTCCGTGGGGTCACAAAGAGTTGGACACGACTGAGTGAATGAACTCACTGACCACATCTTCTTTATCCATTCATCTGCAAGAACAGACACAGATGCAGAGAGTGGACATGTGGGTACCAGTGGGGGAACGAGAGGGTGGGATGAATCTGGACATTAGGATTGACATATACACACTACGATGTGTACAACAGATGGCTAGTGGGAGCCCGCAACAAAGCACTGGGAGCCCCGCTCGGTGCTCCTGTGTTGACCTAGAGGAGTGGGATGGGGCAGGGAGGAAGGGAGGTCCAAGAGAGAGGAGACATGTGTATACACAGACGACTTGCTTCACTATGTACCAGAAACTAACCCAACATTGTAAAGTAACTCTATTCCAATAAAAAAGCTAAAAAAAGAAAAACATAAAAGGATAATGAAATAATACTAAAACTCTATGCCCAATAATTTGATAACTTAGATGAAATGGACTAATTTCTTGAAAGACACAGTCTGTCAAAATTCACACAAGAAGAAATTGACAATCTTGTTATGGCTGTATCTTTTCAAGAAACTGAAGACAGTAGTGAATAGCCTTCCAAAACAGAAAGCCCCAAACCCAGACGGGAAACGGGTGGGTCCTACCAGATGCTGAAGAAATTATGCCCGTTCTCTACCACTTCTTTCCGAGGACAGAAGCAGAGGGAACAGCTCCCAGCTCATTCTACGAGGCCAGTGTTCTCCTAATACCAAAACCAGATGCAGACATCACCTATGAATGGGGGGCAAATTTCAGGGCCTAACACAGAGTCTTTAAAAAAGAAAACGTAACAAGAGCTATCCTGTAGAGTGGTTGTAGGATGAGTGATAAAATGAGGTAAAGACCTGAGCAGGGAGCCCCCCACCCCACAATCCACAGTAAAGCAGAGCCAGCCCTGACCCATGCTCACAGCCTGCTCGGCGAGGCGGGTGTGTTGACTACACACTTTGGGCCTATTAACCACGATGCGTGAAGAACACAGTTCACGCTGCAGTGAAGTCACCTGGGCGTGGAGGCGGGCCAGGGCAGGGGTGGGGGGCACTTGATCGATTGACGCGTGAGTTTTCACTCTAGTCAGTGGGAAAGGAACATTGCTCCGTCACCCCGCTGTGTGTTGAGCATCGGCTCAGATGCTCAGAGGCCAAGTGCGTGTCTCTGTGCAAATCTCCCCTTCCCGTCTCTTGCCCACATTTGCTTAGGTTGTCTGCGTTTTACTGTTGGCTTGTAGGAGCTCTTCATATATTCTGAATGAGCCCTTTGCTAGGACCTGTACTGCAATGCTCCCCCATCTACAGCTTGGCTGTTCCTCAATGCTATCTTTTGCTGAGAAGAAACTGAGCTGGGTGTCTTTATATCCCTCATTTGTGTAGATGAGAAACATGGAGGCAGGAGTGTTAACCAGTTTCCTCCAGCTCCCATGTCTTAGAGGGCAGAACCAGGGCCCCTGCCTAATGTCTAAAGTAGGAACACTCCATGGCTCTGGGACGAAGCCCACTCCACCCCACTTGGAGGGCCAGCTCGGGGAGGGCTCATCACCTCCATGGGCCTCGGTGTATTTACCGGCAACTGAATAATACGTGACCCTCCTCTCTGGAACATTCAGAGGACTTGGTGGAATATAAATGCTGTGCTCAAAGCTGGCTCTCAGTGAAAGGCATCTTTGGGGCATTATTATGATCATCAGCAAGATACTAAGTAAAGAAAAAAATCCAGCCAACTGCTTCAATGTCGTTTCATGGCACGTTGGTGGTTTTCCTGTCTCAGCAAGGACTCCAGCAGGTTCCTTCAACATTTACTTAACTGCTCTGGACACAGCTGGAGACAGAACTGAGCCCTCCAAGTGACAGAAAAATTGTCTCAGCAAAATAAATGCTAAAGTTGAGTCAAAGGAAATTAAAAAAAAAAGAAAGAAACAAGCAAAACCCACAGCACTGGCCAAGGGCTGCTGGCTGGCGCCATCTCCTGGGTCCCCACACAGGCGCCTTCCTCCAGGAAGCCTCCACCTGCCTGCAGACCCCAAGTGCCCTTGAGGGGTACAGAGTCAGCTCTGTGCTGTCAGGACGCAAGCCAGTTCTCAGCGGAGCAGAAAATACTGCAGTGCAGGGCAGACTCCCGCTGAACACACGCCCCAGCGCTGTGTCTCTCCAGGCTCCAGGCTCAGGGATCCAGCCGGGAAATCAGTCCCTCCTTAACAGCTACTGGTCCTTGACGATGAAGACCAGGCCTTCGGGCTCCACTTCAGCTGCAGAACTGGAACCAGCCTGGGGCAGATGCAGGAGACGGGAGGAAAAGCCTCCTGAGCGCTGCCCTCCACCCCCGTGCCCCTCATGGCTTGGAGCCCCCTCTCCTTCCCTGATGGCCACCCACTCTCCCACCTCGAGGCCCTACACACACCTGGGCCGCTCTCCTGCCCTCTCCTAAGGCCTCTTCTCCCACTCACCTCAAAGTCTCGGTTCCCCACAAGTGCCTCTTCCAGAAAGGGAGGCCCCTGACTGCCTGACCCCACACCTGCCCCCAAACCCCCCCCACCTGCCCCACAACTCCCCACACTTGCTCCCACACCTGCCCCCACAAACCCCACACCTGCCCCCACACCTGTACACTGGGTTTTCACGGGCTCCTCATTTATTGCCCTTCCCCTCAGGGCTGGGAGCGCCGTCTTTTCTGAAACATTCACACACACACGTATGTCATCACAGCCTGCAAGCCAAGCTGGGCGCACAGGAGGAGGTGTCCCTACACATGTGCATCTGTTGTTGTTTAGTCACTAGGCTGTCTCTGATTCTTTTCTGACCCCATGGACTACTGCCCTCCAGGCTCCTCTGTCCATGGGATTTCCCAGGCAAGAATACTGGAGTGGGCTGCCATTTCCTTCTCCAGGGGATCTTTCAAACCCATGTCTCTTGAATTGGCAGGTGGATTCTTTACCACTGAGCCATCAGGGAAGCCCCCTGCACACATCCATGGAAGTGTTAGTTGCTCAGTGATGTCTTTGTGACACCATGGACTGTAGCCTCTGTCCATGGGATTCTCCAGACAAGAACACTGGAGTGGGTAGCTGTTCCCTTCTCCAGGGGATCTTCCCAACCCTGGGATTGAACCCTGGTCTCCTGCACTACAGGCAGATTCTTTACCGTCTGAGCCACAGGGACCCCTGCACACATGCATCAGCTCAGTTCAGTTGCTCAGTCGTGTCCGACTCTTTGCGATCCCATGAATCAGCACGCCAAGCCTCCCTGTCCATCACCAACTCCCAGAGTTCACTCAGACTCACATCCATCGAGTCAGTGATGCCATCCAGCCATCTCATCCTCTGTCGTCCCCTTCTCCTCCTGCCCCCAATCCCTCCCAGCATCAGAGTCTTTTCCAGTGAGTCAACTCTTCGCATGAGGTGGCCAAAGTACTGGAGTTTCAGCTTTAGCATCATTCCTTCCAAAGAAATCCCAGGGCTGATCTCCTTCAGAATGGACTGGTTGGATCTCCTTGCAGTCCAAGGGACTCTCAAGAGTCTTCTCCAACACCACAGTTCAAAAGCATCAATTCTTCGGTGCTCAGCTTTCTTCACAGTCCAACTCTCACATCCATACATGACCACAGGAAAAACCATAGCCTTGACTAGATGGACCTTTAATGGCAAAGTAATGTCTCTGCTTTTCAATATGCTATCTAGGTTGGTCCTAACTTTCCTTCCAAGGAGTAAGCATCTTTTAATTTCATGGCTGCAGTCACCATCTGCAGTGATTTTGGAGCCCCAAAAAATAAAGTCTGACACTGTTTCCACTGTTTCCCCATCTATTTCCCATGAATTGATGGGACCAGATGCCATGATCTTTGTTTTCTGAATGTTGAGCTTTAAGTCAACTTTTTCACTCTCCTCTTTCACTTTCATCAAGAGGCTTTTTAGTTCCTCTTCACTTTCTGCCATAAGGGTGGTGTCATCTGCATATCTGAGGTTATTGAATATGCTGTCTAGGTTGGTCATAAGTTTCCTGCCAAGGAGTAAGCATCTTTTAATTTCATGGCTGCAGTCACCATCTGCAGTGATTTTGGAGCCCCAAAAAATAGTCTGTACGTCAGATGAACAGGTATAAACATGCCAGGTAACAGCCCCTCTCCTGCCTCTCAGCTTCCCCACCCACAGGGGCCATGTAATGCCCCCCAGGCCCAAGGCCATTCTGTAGGGGACGCAGGGCTCCCCGAGGCGTGCCTGCACCATCACTTCCTCATCATGATCATTCATTCTGTCTCCATATTGTTTCCCAGAGGAAAAACACTAGAATCAACATCGTGTCTGGGTTCTGCTGGGTCTCTCCAGTCTTCATCACCGTCACTGCATCTCTTCCAAAGAGACCACGGTTCCCCTAGTCCCACCCAACCCCCGCCGGCATGGGACCCCTCATCACAAAGCCTCTGCCCTCCAGCAAGGAAAGTGGCATCCTGCTGCCTCAGCGGACGTTTCGCCGACTTCCTGTGACCCTGAGCACCTCTAAGTGCTCCCTGGCCGTCTGAGTTGGTTCTTCTGCAAACTGGCGTCTCGGTGCCCAACAATCTCCAGTGCGTGCCTCCTTGGTACCAGTCTATAAACATTCTCTGCGTCAGCAAATGTTAACAGTCCAGCCCTTTGGGACCCAGGCTTCCTGTCTTCCTTCTTAATATGCTGAGTGTCTCCTGGCTTTGTTTTTGGTCTCGGTGAGAGAATGCAGCCCTTGACCAAGGGCTGGCACCCCTCTGCCCCCCAAGCGCTGGGTGACCTGGGGCCAAGTCACGTGTGCGACAAGAAGACCACGTTTCCACAGGACAGGAGCTCCGGGGGAGGAGCCCTGGCCTCTGGCCTCTCGAAGGACAAAAGGGCTCTTCATTTCAGCACCTTTTTCTCATCTTGACATCAAGCAGAACTCACAGCCCTCAATTTCCTGAAGTCAGTAATGCTGCTTCCTGACAGTGTCATTTGCTTTGGAAGTGTCCCTAACCCAGCTGCTCGCATGTGTGGAGGCCAGCCTCCTCTCCCGGCGGTCTCCTGAGCCCTGATAAAGAGCACGTAAGCCCCTTTCCATTCAAACAAGCGGCCGGGGCAGAGGCTGAGGGACAAATGTTTTCCCTCTACCCAGGAAGACCGAGAACTGTAAGGGCAGGGAGAGCAGATGGTTCTTCCAAAGGCCTCCACTAGTCTTCACAGTTCAGAGCATTAAAACAGCTCTTTCTCCAACTTCTTCCCCAAACCCAAATTCCCCAGAGCTCAACCCCAATAACCCACGTGCTTGTTCACGTGGTTTTGACAGGCTCCCTGCATTAGGAGCTCTCACTTCCAAGAACCTGCAATTCAACAAGGATCCAGACACCCCACCTTAGCAGACAATACTCTCCAAGTCCTCGCCATGGCCACGAGCGGGGATCCTCCTCCCAGCACCTCCCCTTGTCCGAAAGGGCCTTCCCAATCCTGAGGCCTGAATGGGTGCAGCCCTCACAGCTCACAGACCAAACCGCGGCCACTGCTGATGGCCAAATGCCCCGTCCTTCCCCACAGAGCCTTCTGGGCCTGCTCCAAGGAGCCCACTGAGTAAAGCGGACTGCCCAGTATGTGACCTCAAAAACAGACCCCGAGATACCTCTCCCTGGAGTCAGGCCGTGCAGCTCCTGCTGGAAGCCCTGCCGTTAGAGTCTAATGTGGAAGCAGCCTGGGGTCCCAGGGCAGGGCCTCCCGTGATGGGGCCCCCAGGCCCTCCTAACCTGGCCTTTACTGGGATGCTGCCCTCATGTTGGCCCCTTGAGCTGCCCTGGACAACTGGTCCTCCCTGCCGGGGGCCGAGCTCCACCAGGAGGGGCATGCGAAGAGCAGAAGCCCACTCGGCACTCACGAGATGATGATTCTCAGTAAACACGGCTCTTTCACAGCCAGGCCGTCAGGCTGCTCCATTTGGTGGTTCTCACAGTGAGAGGGGACAGCCTGACTCATCCACTAAGTGGCTCTGCTCTGCTCGGAGCTATGGGAACCACCAAGTCGTGTGCCCTGGGTTGTTCCTGATCAAAGACACATTCCTCAAGACTGATGTGAGATCCGAGTGTTCACAGCCATTATCAGCTGCTGAGATGGACCAGTAAGAAACTGCCCCCAGAGACACTAGGCTCTCCTCTGAAATGGACTGAGGCACACATTTCTCAGGTGGGAGGCGTCTCCTTCAGTCATCACCAAGCTGCCTGTTTCCTCAAGCCTCAGGTCTGGGGGCAGCAGCTGCTCTGATGTCAGAGCCGAACACGAGGCCCACCGGGGGAGCCCACGGGGCAGGAGCAGGGTCTCACAGGGTCTCACACAAGCACCACCTCAGCAACTGTGAGCTGTCAGAATCACTCAAGGTCATAACGCAAAAAGCACAGTGTGTGTTTCTATGAGGAGACCTGCTTCTCTTAGCATGGAACAGACACAGGGGCATACATACGCAGATGTCCAGGGATTGTAACATTCACTCAAAATGCAAGAATCAAAGTTACCCTGTAAGTAATAACATCACTTTATTTTAACTGAAGTTAAGGACAAAAGCTGGCCACATTCAGAGTTTAACAGGCCTCCTCCAGATGGTTAAAACCTTCTTCTCTTTCTTGGCTAACCATCTCCTAAATTCTAGCAATTCCCACAAGTTCTCTGGAACCACATGAAACTGTCCTTTAAGGAGCCCCACCACACCACCACATGGCGAAGCTCAGCCAGACGCACCACTGGACACACCTCACTGGATATCATCATCGTCAAAGAGATCTTCAAAATCTACAAAATGAACAAAACCACAAATTGATGGTCACACAAGGTCAATAACAGAGAACATAACATAAAGGGGTTATGCGGTCGTTCAAAACCAGAGAGAAAACAGAAGACAATCTGATAAATGACTTTCCCGTGACGGGTTCCCAACTTTACCCAACCAGGGCTGACGCAGCCCAAGAGGACAGCGGTCCAGCGGGCACCTTTAGTTTTGTTTCCATTTAGACGACAACCTCGAGAAAACACGTGGTGTGCTCTGGACTCTGTGGGCGACCCTCACAGCCAGGACTGTGCAGGGCAGAGCCCGCACCTGTGAGCACGGCCAGGCCCCACTCATGTTGACGCTGCGTGGAGGTGAAGGGGCGGCTGGCGGAAGCCCCCGGAGGCTCGCAGCCTGAGAGTGGAAATGCTAGGGCCGGGGTGGGGGGGGGGGGGCGGGGAGGTGGGCGGCAGGAGGAAGGTGGTGGAGGGACGGAGCGCTGTGAGAACTCAGAGCCCGTGAGACTCCCGTTAAAAGGGTTGGACCTATAGTTAGCTTGAAAATCACAACCCAAGCCCATTCCCAATGGAAGAAACGCCGCAAAATCAGGGTGCACTGCATCCGCCAGGGGTAAAACCTCGTCAGGGTTCTTTTGCCCTTCTGTGTACTTCTGTGTAAATTCTCTAAACTTCCACCACGGGTGTTACTCTCACAACGAGGGAAAAAGCACTACCATCCCACTCACGCGCACCATGCACTGAGGATGTGCAGAGTAACGGACCAGCGAGAGGGCCACCAGGCCCCACGCGGCTGCTTTCCGGGACGGCGGCGCCAGGCACCCCCACCCCCTGCAGGTGCCGCCTCCTGAGACCCGGCCTGGAGGCGCCGCTGGAGGCACCGTGCCACCCATCAGGCTCTCGTCGTGGAGCTGTCTCGGCCCACCCCTTCTCGAAGACGCTCCTGTTTTGTAAGACGTGAGTGAAGACAGCGGGCCCGGTTCAGGGCTAGAACCCACTGCCTCGGGGACAAGAGACCATCAAAGCCGTCTGTTCGGTGAGTGAAAAGGGCTCAGGACAAGCCCCTCCACAGGCCACTGGGCTTCCTGGCAGGGAAACGCCTCCCACATGCTGGGCCGTCACAACCTGCCAGGCAGCATGCCCGAGCCAAACTCGAGTTCCTTCCCTTTTCCGAGGAATTGGCCTCTGGGGGAGAAAGGCCCTCATCCGCTCTTGTGCTCATCGGGCAAGGCGGCCTGGGTCCCTCCCACAGAGCTTCTGTCAGAACTAAAGAGCTGCTGTCCAAAATCCGTGAACGTGAACCCTAGATACAGCCAACTGCCTCTAAGCCCCCAGGCTGGCAGAGGAGGAGTGGGGTTGGGTCGTGCCGGGTTGGCGAGCACACACTCCTGCCCGGGTGAGGCTCACGAGTGACTCTGGAGAACACTCAGACCTCTGCACCCCGTGCCCCCACACCCACTCCCCTAAAGAACTTAAATGCTACTCAGTTCCAGGGGCCCAAATGTCACCTCCTGTCCTCATAACACAGCCTGGCTTTTCTGTTCAGCCAACGGGGGCCTGAACAGAACAGAGAAAATGGGCTCAGGTTTGAGAGGGGTCTGGGGCCAGCAAAAACCAACAGGGCAAGATAAAATCCTAGCTGCCACTGACCAGTGACCAAAGTTCTTTGTAGTCACAGGCACCCTGCATGAAAGAAAGTGATGAGAGAGAAAACACCACTGAACTCTCCTGAGAGAGCGGTCTTGTGTTTCTACTTGCGATTTAACCCTCGGTAAGGATTAATAAATCTGTAGGAACAATGCCCTAAGAAATCGGAAGGGAACAAGAAAATACCCCCTCAAACGTGGATGAAGACTTCCTATAAAGTTCGTTTTTCACTGTTATTTCGTAAAACTCCACCCATGTTCCTCAAACTAGCACCGAACTCGAACACGAACAGCTGCTGGTCTCAGAGAAGAGGCACAGGGGGAGCAAGAGGGCACTGTTGCTCCGCACAGGCATTGGGGATGAGCACCCGGGCGAAAGGAGGAGCCCAGTGCACAGCCGTCAGGAGCGCGGAGAGAGCCCGGCGGGCAGACGCTGCCACAGTCTCGGGCTCAGATTCCACGCGGGACAGGAGCTCCTCTCCCTCCTGAAAAACAGGGTAGCCCATTTCCCACAGCTGCACCGCAGTCCAAGAACGACAGAGGACCTGGCCACAACCCACATCACTCATCTCTTGAAGCTGCTCCACCCATAACCTGCAAAAGAAACATCGGCTGAAATAGGCAAGCCAATGCCGGCATCCTTACCATTAAAAAAGTCTGCGTGAACTGCCTTTTCATTGGCTGCCAAGTCCATCAGGAGCCCGGTGCTGCCTCCTGCCTGGTTGGGGGAAGGAAAGGTTATGTCAGCGGGGTGTTCAGAGAGAATGAAGGATAAGTGCCTCACGGGCTCCATACCACTTCTGGGCAGAAAGTGTCCAGGTCAGGGACCAAATTCAGTCCAGGGAAGGAAGTGGCTGGAGCAGGGGGGAGGCAGGCAGCATTTGGAGGAATGACGGGAAGGTCCCCTCAGGTCTTGGGGTCCTAGGCTCCTCCATGCCTTTTACAGAGAATCCTGCCTGGACGGCAGCTCTCCTGCACACACCACGGGAGGGGGCTCCTGTCCCCACTGGCCTGGCCACAGAGGCCCCACTGAGCCCACCGATCCCTCTGCTCTCCATGCCCCCTGCTTCTTCTGAGAATTAAGCCGTTTCCCCTGAGAAACTGACCTGCTGACCTGGGGTTATTCTGGTGGGGGTTCTATCACCGGCCACCCCTCAGCGTGGGCAGTAAAACAATGTCAGTACCAAAGCTGGGCGGTGTCATGAGGACTCTGAGCCTCTCAGGTCACGTGGGGACACGACAGCAGAGGCCTCTGGGGGCGGCACCCTGGTCCCTCTGCACCCTGACTCCCAGCACCCCCCAGGCTGTCTGTCCACCTCTTCCGGCTCAGACAGCTGAGCACCTCCTGAGTTCCCCATAGAGCTGCGGGCGGCTGCTCTCAGCAACCAGGGTTCTCAGAGGCCTCCCTTCTCTCCTCAGTTAGCTAGCCCCACCCCCCACCCTGCACACCACTGGAAGCCCTGCAGTGACAGCGGTGTGGACTTGGCCCCTGGAGGCCTGGCCTTCATTCACACCCTCTTCTGGCTTCCTGTTTCTCGGTTCACACCACCCCACTCTCTCTGCCCATCTGCGGAGCCCACCACCCCCACAGTAGAGCCTTCCAGGGACCCCACACCTGCCTAAGGCAGCGCCTGGAGTGAGAGCTGAGAAGCAGGGTTAGCGGAAGGGCGACAGCCTCCTGGAGTTGGGTATGGAGAGCCCACCCATCCCAGGACAGCGGGGAGCAATTCAAGATCTGGTGCCCTCTGCCCGCGCCCCCATCTCCCCGCACCTCCCGGCTTCATCCCCCGCTCTCCCTTAGGCACCTAAAGGTCTGGCTCGCACGTTAAACCGTATGACCGTGCCTTCCCTTAGACGCCCTCCCCCGTCCCCATGCCACCCAGCACGGCCTCCGGCATCTGGCTGCAGTCAGCTGCACTCCTAAGGCTTTGCTGGCCCACCCCCCTAAGCCGTGGGAGGGCTTCTAACAACCTGCACCGCCAACCTCCCCATACACTGGGGCTGGCAATGACTCTCTCCGTAGCTATCTCCAGGAGCACGCAGGCTGGGGCTGTCCCCCCCCGCCCCGGGCTGTAAGAAAGAGAAACGGAGGCCCTGACCCTGGGGAGCTGGCCTGACACTTGGAGACCACGGAACACCAGCACCACAGGAGCCTCCTGTAACCCACTGGAGCAGGGGAGGACCGGGCACGGCGCTGCGCACGGCCCCCACAAACGGCCCTCTCCCCGCTCCCCGGCGGGTGCCGCCTCCCTCCCGAGCCCCGCCGTCAGCCGGGCCCTCGCCTCCCCGCCTCCCAGACGGGGGCTCGCCCCCGCCGCCCGGCAGCACGCCCTCCAGAGCGGGGCCCACACCCAGGGGTGCCCTCCAGGCGGCGGGCACCGACGCTCGCCTCAGCACCGGTCGCCTTCCACAGGCTTCCCAGGGGCCCAGCGCTAAGGCAGGCACCGCAGGGACGGCGAGCGCGGGGCCCTGCAGGCCGCTGCCTTCTCTCGGCCCGGACCCGAAGCGCGCCCGAGAGCTGGACGTGGAGCCGCTCCGGCCCGGCCCGGCGCGGCCCGCCTCACCTCGTCCAGGTCCACATACGGCCCGGCGCCCTCGGGAAACATCTCGTCCACCGCCGGCTTCATCTCCTCACACAGTCCCAGCGTCCCTGGCTCACTTCCGGCCCGCTGACTGCCTCTTCCGGTGCGTGCCCCGTCGTGGCAATCTAGACGCTGGAGGGCGGCCGACTCTATGGTTCCCCCTCCCCATCACCACCAACACCATTTGGCGAGTCTAGACTCCGGAGGACCTTCAACTCTATGGTCCCCTCCTACATTCGTCTTGATTAGGGCCGGTTGGGGGGAGGAGAGTCCTGGTCTGGCCTGGGGTGGACAGGGTCTTGGCTGCCTGTCAGCACGTAAGAGAAGCTGCTTGATGACTTCACGGTGGCCTGCCACCACAGTCAGTTTGGCCCTAATGGGCTGGCACAGATAGGTGCCCAAGAAATTACCCATTAAAGAATGCGAGTGGTGAGCAGAGTGAAGGGCAACCAGAGAATGGAGAAAATATTTGCAAACTGTGTATCTGATAAAAGGTTAATATCCAGAATGTACAGAGACCTCCTAAAATGCAACAACAAAAAACAAAGCGGCTCATTAAAAAGTCAGCAAAGGTCTCAAATAAACATTTCTCCTAAGCAGGTTTATAAATGACCAATAAACCCATGAAAAGATGCTCAGCATCACTGTTCATCAGCAAAATGCAAACCAAACCATAACGAGATACCACCTCACACCCATCGAGATGGCTACTATCAGCACCCCAGAAAATAACAAGTGTTGGGAGTATGTGGGGAAATAGGAACCCTTGTGCAGTGCTGGTTGGGATGTAAAATGGTGCAGCTGTTCTTGAAAACAGTATGGAGGTTCCTCAAGGATTAAACAGATTTGCCAAGCATTAGCCCCCAGGCTCCTCAGTCCACGGGATTCTCCAGGCAAAAATTCTGGAGTAGGTTGCCATGCCCTCCTCCAGGATCTTCCCAACCCAGGGATCGAACCCAAATCCCTTAGGTCTCTGGTGTTGGCAGGTGGGTTCTTGACCACTAGCACCACTTGGGAAGCCAGATTTGCCATATGGTCCAGCAATTCCACTTCTGGGCATATAATCAGAAGAACTGAAGGCAGGGTCTCGAAGAGATAGTATTTGTACATCCGTGTTCACAGCAACATTCATCACGATGGTTAAAAAGTGGTTCTTCAATATGGCTGAAATGTGCAAGCAACTCAAATAGGTATGAATCAACATTTGAATGGTTGAGCAAAATGTGGCGCATCCATGCAATGCAGTATTATTCAGCCTTTAAAAGGAAGGAAATTCTGACTGCTTCTGCAATGCGGGAGAAACTTGAGGACACCATGTTCAGTGAAATCACCAAGAAGCAAATATATGATTCCACTTATATAAGGTTTGTAGAGTAATCAAATTAATAGAGACAGAAAATAGGACAGGGCTGGGGAAGAGGAGTTAGTTTTTATTGGGGACAGAGTTTCAGTTTGGGACGAGGAGCTAGTCTGGAGGTGGAGGGTGAGGATTGTTGCATAACTGTGAATGCACTTAATGCCTTTCAAAAATAGCTAAGATAATAAATCTTACATTATCTTTATTTTGTCATAAGTTTTTTTAAAAAGAATGTGAATGAGAAGGGAGGGCAAGAGGGAGGGGGAAGAGGGTACAGAAGGAGAATCAGAGATATTTGAGTGACAGGTTTAGAAGTGGGTGGGCTTAGGGGGCTGGGCTGTGGGAGAAGTAGGGGTTGGGGAGGGGAGGGTGGCTGCAGGGAGATAGGAATTGAACAGGGATTGAGCTGGGACTGTTGCCTGGGTCGGGCGTGGGTGGACCAGGGAGAAGGGAGAAGTGACTGGACGTGTGGGTGAGCCCCCAGTATCATTGCGACACGAGTCACCTCAAGTGCCTGAGTGAAAGTCAGACCAGGGACGCTGGGGTCCGTGGCACCAACAGGCTCCCCTCCTGAGTGGTTTCAAAGTGCGGAGCCCCCATTCCCGTGGAGGGTCTAGGTCTCCAGGAGAGCTGGGCACAGGGAAGCTAATGTTTACAGAGAGGGGAACCAGCATGTGATGCCGCAGAGGTGAAGCAAGGACAGGGCAGACTGGGGGACCCCAAGGCACGGCAGGCTGCAGGCTGTTGCCAGTGATCACTTCCAGCCCACGTCCTCTGAGAGTCAAAGGGCCCTATTCATGAGTGCTCCAGGCCAGAGGTGTGGACAAAGAATGCGGTGTCATATTGTAAATAAATGACCTGAGGCCATGGGGCCATCGGCCTCTGCTGCTGCTGCTAAGTTGCTTCAGTCGTGTCCGACTCTGTACGACCCCATAGACGGCAGCCCAACAGGCTCCCCCGTCCCTGGGATTCTCCAGGCAAGAATACTGGAGTGGGTTGCCATTTCCTTCTCCAATGCAGGAAAGTGAAAAGTGAAAGTGAAGTCGCTCAGTCGTGTCCGACTCTCAGCGACCCCATGGACTGCAGCCTACCATGCTCCTCCATCCGTGGGATTCTCCAAGCAAGAGTACTGGAGTGGGTTGCCATTGCCTTCTCCGATCAGCCTCTGCAGCTGCCCCCAACCCTGCACCCAGAGGGGATTCAGAAGGAAGAAAGGCAGGATGCTGGCCTGGATAGCTGAGGTGCACTCAGAGCAGTGGATTCAGTAAGCCCAGATTCTTGTATCTTCCCAAACATAGAGAAGCACCAAATTCAATAACTTGAGATGTCCAGTTTTCTTTAATCAACAGTACTCTTTCTCATGTTCCAACTACCTAGTCTATTTTGGCAAAAACTCCAAAATATATATATTCTGGCTCCTCCCTTACCTCTTCAGGACAGCCCGTCAAAGTGATCTGGGAGGCTGTCTCTCCAGCTTAAGGCCTCGGTATGGTCTGCCCTTCTAAGATCGTGGCACCCAGTCCCAGCCCTTGGTTCACATGCTGCTGCTGCTAAGTCGCGTCAGTCGTGTCCAACTCTTTGCGACCCCATAGCCAGCAGCCCAACAGGCTCCTCTGTCCCTGGGATTCTCCAGGCAAGAATACTGGAGTTGCCATTTCCTTCTCCAATGCAGGAAAGTGAAATTTGTTCACATAGACAAGGAAAAAGTGGAAGCAGTGACAGACTTTATTTTGTTGAGTTACAAAATCACTATCGAATATGACTGGAGCCATGAAATTAAAAGATGCTTCCTCCTTGGAAGGAAAGCTATGACAAACCTAGACAGTGTATTAAAAAGCAGAGACATCACTTTGTCTATAAAGGTCCATCTAGTCAAAGCTATGGTTTCTTCCAGTAGTCACGTATGGATGTGAGAGTTGGACCATAAAGAAGGCTGAACACCCAAGAAGTGCTGCTTTCGAACTGTGGTGTTGGAGACGACTCTTGAGAGTCCCTTGAACATCAAGGAGATCCCACCAGTCTATCCTAAAGGAAACTGACCCTGGATATTCACTGGAAGGACTGATGCTGAAGCTGAAGTTCCAATACTTTGGCCACCTGATGCAAGGTGGCAGAGGATGAGATGGTTGGATAGCATCACTGACTTAATGGACATGAATCTGAGCAAACTCTGGGAGATAGGGAAGGACAGGGGAGACTGGTGTGCTGCAGTCCATGGGGTCGCAAAGGGTCAGACATGACTTAACAAGGGAACAACAGCAACATGTCTGCCAAATAAAACACGGTTCTGAACTTTTAGGTCACGCGTGTTTCTCAGCCAGCATGGGCACCACCTGCTCGGCACCATGGGCGTGTGGCCCCGCAGCCATCGTCGACCGAGGCAGGGGCGGGAAGACAGTGGCTGCGGGTGGTGCTTGTCAGTAAAGTGGGCTGTGGGGCGGGAAGAGGGGGCTCCGACTGTGAGGGAGACTGGAGGGGCGCACAGAGGAGAGAGGAAGTTGTGTGCACTCAGGTGAACGGGGTCACAGCCAAGTCTGAGTCCCAAGCGGGGAATGAGCTGCTCCCGGGGCCATGGGCAGGCAGGCAGGGTGTCTGCCGAGGGTGGCTTGAGGATGTGGGTTTCTTCTTCTGAGAACAGGAGAAGGGCAGCTAGGCCTTGAAGACATGGAATTCAGCCGTGTGTCCTGAGCAGCTGTGGGTGTGTCCGAGAGCTGTGTGGACACAGCTCCAGCCAGGGCACCCTGGGACCTTCCTTTGGGGGCACGTGGGGTGAGGTCCTTGGAGCCGCATCTGGGACCTTCACTCTCCAATGCTCAGCGTAACTGGAAGCACGAACTTCCGAGTGGCATGTAAATGACCATGCGTGTGCACATGCATGCGCGCACGCGCACGCACGCGCGCGCGCACACACACACACACACACACTTATGAATTAACACACAGGTCAATGCCAAGGGAAGCCTGCTGTCCAGAGGGGTGAAGGTGTGTGTTTGGCTGAGGCCCAGTCACCACAAGTGGGCTATCACAGGAGCCAGGGATTTTTGTGTGTCTGCAGTTAATTTACAGAAACCAAATTCAAACTAGCTCAGGGGGAAAAATACTGGCTACACCAACAGACTCTTGCCCTTGAGAATTTAAGCTGGGGGACGGGAAGGGAAGCTGCCCGTGACCACAGGAGGTGGAGCAGAGGGGAGGGCAAGAAGCCTTGCTGGACACCTGGAGCCAGTGGGTGGCTCTCGAGGCCACCGCCTGGGCACCATGGCCACCTCCCTGCCTCACCCTTCCGGGGCCCTTCCCCGCCTGGCCTGGTGTCTGTGCCAGAGGCGGGGAGACAGCTCTCAGAGTGACCTTCCTGCTTCATATGCTAAAGGGCAGGCCTTGAAACTGCACAAGGATACATTCGTTTGCATCACATATTTCCACCGAACACAGCGTGCAGCACACAAGTTTCGCAAGACCTCACACAGTTCTCATTATGTGTGCTAGTCTCTGTGGTTAAATGCTAGCACAAAAACTGGTGTCTAAAGTTAAATGAGCTTCCCAGGTGGCTCCAGGTAAAGAATCCACCCACCAATGCAGGAGATTCAGGTTTGATCCCTGGGTCGGGAAGATCCCCTAGAGAAGGAAATGGCAACCCACTCCAGTATTCTTGCCTGGGAAATCCCATGGGCAGAGGACCCTGGAGGGCTGCAGTCCATGGAGTCACAAAAGAGTCAGACACAACTTAGCAACTGAACAACAATAGAAGTTAAATAGTAAGCGCTTTCTATTATTTTACTGTAAAAGGAAAGCTGGTTGCAGCCCAGGAAACCAATTTCTTCACCATCTGACCAAGTGTGACCTGCAGCTCTTGCACCTGGGTGGTGGGGTCCCCACCATAGAGCAGCTATCCCAGGGTGGGAGGACAGTCCCTGACATGCTGTCCGTGCTGTCTGTGAGGCCTTCTGCTGCTCGGGGCCCAGGATGGGCAGCCCACGCCCCCCACCCCCAAGTCCCTGAGCCTGCGGCCTTGGTGGTCACACTCTGGGGGCCTTCTGCTTGCAGACCCAGCGCCCAAGCTCCTGGAGATCCTCAAAGACCAGCTGCCCCAGGGTGAGCTCAGCCTGACGGATGGTGCTTGGGCAAGGCCTCCAGCCCAGGGTGGCCACTGCAATCTGCTCGCTGCCCAGCTCGGTGGCCAAAGGTGGGGGCCCTAGGGCAAGCCTGCCTGGACAGGATCTGGGTTCTGTCTACAAGCCAGGCAGTTGCCTGGTGTCTGTGTACCTGTTTCCCCACCTGCATTCCAGCGCCCCTCCTAGGTTCAGTGGGAGGATGGGGGAGAATCGCAGCTGGTGCTCCGTGGACAGAGCCTATTGTCTGAGCTCCCTGACAGTCAAGAGGGGCCAGGCTGGTTCATCAAGCGAGAGGAAGAAGGGCTGAGCGGAGCCGCTTCTCCAAAGAAAACCAAGACCCACCGCGGGTATGGTGCACTCAAGTCAGGAGTTTATTGAGGACGAGGCCGCCCAGCTCCTGTGGGGCGGGGCCCCTGGCCCAGATGCTCACTCCTCTCTGTAGGGGACATGGAAGCCCAGGGTGGTCCCCAGGGGGAAGTGGGCGAAGAAGGTGCGGGCCATGTCCTCCAGCTGGGGGTAGGCCCCCAGGGCCTGGAAGTGCTGCACGTAGTTCCAGAAGTCAGACGTGGAGAAAGGCCAGTAGGGCATGGCCGGCAGCTCGGCGTGGGGGTCTGGAGGGAGGCAGCCGGCTCAGGGGCTGGGCCAGCCCGCGGTGCCCTGGGGCACAGCGCCTGGTCGTCCGGGAAGCGGGCTGAGTTGGCCCTGCCCCTCTGAGCCCCTGGCTTGGGGCGGAGGAGGGGACCGGGGCCAGGGGAGGGGGGTCTGGCCCCGTCGTCCTGGAGACACTGAGCTGGTGGAGACACCGTGGTGGGATGTGGGGGCACCCGAGGGGGGCCCAGAGGGACCTGGTCCCCAGGCCTGGACGCTCTGCCCCGAGATGGGGAGTCTGAGGTGGGCATGTCCGGTCCTGGGGGTGCAGGGGGCCCCCTGCCCAGTGTGTCCCCAGGGAAGAGGCTCCAGTCCCTCTCCCTGTGGGGCTCGACCTCCAGCTGACCCAGGGCTTCCACTTCACCAGCTTGGGGCAGAGCGTGACTGCCACCCGGCCCCCCCTTCTGCCGGGACTGGACACCCAAGACCAGAAACAAGACCCACACTACCCACGAGACCAGAGACGAGAGCCATACAGTACCTCCCTCCTCCTGCACCGGCTTGGCCCCTGCGAGGGAAGAGAGAGCAGTCACCCCGAGGCCCCCGGGCGGGACCCCACCGCCCACCGGGACAGCACAGGACGACAGGCAGCCCCCACCTGCCAGAGGCGCCAGCAGGAGGCAGAGCACCAGCCCAGGTGGCAGGCGGGCCGGCATCTTCCCCAGGGCGACCCCAGCGACCTGCAGCCGGAGGAAGCCAGACGGGTGAGACGCCCCGGCCCCAGACCCCTGCCTCCGCCTGCCACCCCCAGACCCCCGCCTCCCCAGATCCCCACCTCCCCCCGCCACCCCCAAGTGGGCACCTCCCAGGAAAACAGCTCCGGTAAAAAGACGAGTTCTCAGTGTTTTCATGGCAACTTCGATGTCAGTGGCCTCGTCCTTCTGGGGCTAAGCCCACAATTCAGAAGCGGGCAGCCTATCTCTCTGAACTACTTAAGGACGGACCCGGGTGTTTGCCCTCCTGGTAGTTACCTTGCAGCTGCTCTCGCCCGGCCCTGCAGCCTGAGGGGCTCCTGCCACAGGCACTCAGGCTCCTCTTTATAAAGGGCCGGGGAAGAGACGTCACCTCCGTGAACCGTCAAACCTCTGGCTTCATCCCGCCCAGAGGACTGAGGGCGCCTGTGACCCTGGCAGACGGCCAGGAGTCCGTCCACTTCTGGGAGTCTGATCCAGAGATCAAATGGGAGAAAGCTGTCTTTGCACAGAATGAAGATGTTTAGGACTGAATTCAACATCATTTCCCAAAATAAACCACTTCCTTTCTACCAGGAGAGAAACAGCCTAAGTCTGATGAGGTTGCAGGAACAGAGCAATCACAGGGCTGCCCCAGGGACAGGCAGGCAGGACGGGACCCTTGGGGAGCCACCAGCAGCCCCTGCCCACAGGTCACTGTTGAGCCCAGAGACGGCAGGAAGGTAGGGTGTCTCCAGACTGGCACCTTCCAGCTTCCCTGCAGTGATGAAGTGTCTCCAGGCAACACAGCTACTTAGGGGGTGACCATCACAGTTCCCCAGGTGTAGGGTACTGATCCCCAGATAGGGAAGAAGGATTGTTACCAAGGCCACACTCACTCTGCTCGCTGAGAGATGAGGTGTTGAGACAAGGAAAACGACTTTATTCGGAAAGCCAGCTGACCAAGAAGACAGCAGGCTGTCCCCTCAAAATAACCATCTTTTCGGGGTCTGGATGCCAGGTTCTTTTATAGATCAGAAATGGGGAAGCTGAGAAGCAAAGTAAAAAGGCCATTAACCTTGCAAACTTCTCCTAGAATGGCAAGCCTCAGGCAGGGGACGCGTCAATTTCTTCCTTCCTGCCGTCTACTGGTGGACCGGGTTCTGAGCAAAGGCACGTTGGTTTAGTCAGGTGGAGCAGCAGGATTCTCAGAAGCAGGCCCTTCTGTATGATCCTAATAACAAAAGCGACGGAAAGCAAGTCAAACAGTTCCACCGTGGAGTCAGAATTGGCCTCTTCCCTGCAACGGGGTGTCTTCTGGCAAAGAAGACCTGGAAGAGTTTAGGGGTTCCGGTCCCAGCTTCACCAGGAGAGGTGGTCTGCTCAACCTTCCTGCCACGCGGCCACACTCCAGACCGGACCCTGGGCTTTGTTCTTAGAAACCCGGGTTCTGTTGTGCCTACAGGAGAGGAGTTCTCTTAGGGCAGCTGTGCTGGGGTCTTCAGCTGGGCAGTCTGTGACTGTATCAGGGTCCCTAGACCACCCCCACATTGGCTGGGGGGACCCCCAGGACTCAGCTGAAATTCAGGACAGAGAAAGGATGCAAAGCAACATCAGTGAGAGGAAGAGGCAGGTGGGGACAGGCGGAGGACCAGGCGTGAGCTTCCAGAGCCCCGCCCCACACGGGACATCTCCCGACCCCCGCCACCAGCCAGCAGGTGCTGTCTTCCCAGGAGCCCAGTAGACACGCAGCACCTGGGGCTTTTACTGGGGGTCAGGGTGGGGGTCACAGGCAGCTGTGCCTGGGGAAGGTTCCAGACCCCCAGAGGAAGTGCTCCGCTGGCAGGAGCCTCACTCTGCACAGATGTTTAGAGGCAGCGAGGCCTTCCTCCTCCCCAAGGACCCTCCCCGAGCTCCAGCCCAGGGCCAGCCTCACAGGAGTCCCTCCTGAGCAGGTCAGCGGCTCTCTCGAGGGGACAGGTGGGCCTGTCTGTTAACTCTTTGCACAGTTAGTTTCCTGGTTCTTTGTCTCCTGGGCTAGAAATTTAAGCTCTGAGTTCACTGTTTTCATTTCCCACATTCTCCAGCACACATAGAAGCTGCCAAGCCCAGTCCTTACCCCCCAGCCTCACTAAAGGGCAGCAGCCTCCCGGTCACCGGCACCTCGAGGTCACCTGCACCTCAGGGTCACCTGCACCTCCTGGGTCACTCGCACCTCCCAGTCACCTGCACCTCCCGATCACCCGCACCTCCCGGTCACCGGCACCTCAGGGTCACCAGCACCTCCGGGTCACCGGCACCTCCTGGTCACCCGCACCTCCCAGTCACCTGCACCTCCTGGTTCACCCGCACCTCCTGGGTCACCCACACCTCCCGGTCACCCGCACCTCAGGGTCACCTGTACCTCCCAGTCACCCGCACCTCCAAGTCACCCGCACCTCCTGGGTCACCCACACCTCCCGGTCACCTGCACCTCAGGGTCACCCGCACCTCCCGGTCACCTGCACCTCGGGGTCACCCGCACCTCCCAATCACCGGCACCTCGGGGTCACCTGCACCTCAGGGTCACCCGCACCTCCGGGTCACCCACACCTCCCGGTCACCTGCACCTCAGGGTCACCCGCACCTCCCGGTCACCTGCACCTCGGGGTCACCCGCACCTCCCAATCACCGGCACCTCGGGGTCACCTGCACCTCAGGGTCACCCGCACCTCCGGGTCACCCACACCTCCCGGTCACCTGCACCTCAGGGTCACCCGCACCTCCCGGTCACCTGCACCTCCTGCAGCCTCTTGGCTCTGGGACTTGACTTTGCACTTGGTACCGTGGTTGACGGAGGCCCCTGACCACTGGGAACAGCAGCGTTGACGTCAGACCAGAGAACCAGCTCTTGAGACCACCCTGACCCGTCTGGTTCCCTGGGCCGCTCCCCTGCCTCCACTAGTCTGCTGACAGGGCCACTAGGAGCCTAGTGGGATGGGGGGTGGTATGTAGGAACAGGACTTATGTGGAGTGTGTGTGTAGGGGGAGCTAGGAAGTGGAGTCTGGAAGGAGTGTGGGAAGCGGTCTCTGTGTGGCTCTCACGTCTGTGCTTTCATGGCCCAGCATCTCAGTGAGCCTGGGACCCCAATGTTGAGGCAGAGCTGGATGGGGGGCAGGGAGCGAGGACCAGCCCATCCTGCCGCCATCGTCATCGCTAATGTTGTAGTGAAAAGGAAAGAGGGGAATGAGCTTTCTCTTTCCCCTTCCTGAGGACAAAGACGACACAGAGCACAGTGAGCAGGCCTGAGTGTTCCTCGTCTTTTTGCTTTAAGGGCTCCAACGCTGCGTGTCTGTAACTAAGTTTGCTTTTCTGCCGCCTAACGCTGCAGGAGCTACAGGTCACATTTTCTCCTTGGACTCTGTGCTAAGTGCATCCCCTATCTGGTGTTTACCCTGACAACACGCTTCCCCTTGTGGTTACACATCAGGCTGCCGAGCCGCCTAACTGCCAGACTCAGTTACTGGGTGACTGACGCCAGTTTATGACTGTCCTTGAAACAAGGAAGGAATCAAGATCCTATCCCTTTTGTTCCTCATCACCGACTCCTGACCATGAGCCCTTGCCTTATACAAACCCCTGGATTCCTCATGGGTGAGGGCAGGGGGCAGCGGGTACAGTTCTTGAGGCATAAACCCACTGTGTCCCCCTCTCTGCTGGCTGAGAGTAAAATCACCTTTCTATCTCCTCCAAACCCTGTCTCTCTATTTTTCATTTGGCTTCAAGACCAAGATTTGGTGGCAACGTCAATAATTTCATGTGTGAAGACGATGTGCAAATGTCCCTATGATGTTAGGAAAAAATGAAATAAAATTACCAGTACTTATTTTACAACTGTTTACTTAACAAAAACACTCAGTGTAGACAAAGTCTACGATCAACGAGTAGTGATGATGTTGGGAGCTATAGGTATGTGCTTTTTCTTCTTTCTGGGTAAAACATATTCCTTAATTTATTTTTTTTTAATTTTTATTTTATATTGGGGTATAGTTGACTGGTGGCTCAGTGGTAAAGAATCTGCCTGCCAGTGCTGGAGACTCAGTTCAATCCCGGATCGGGAAGATTCCCTGAAGAAGGAAAGGGCAACCTGCTCCCATAGTCTTGCTGGAGAGACACGTGGACGGAGCAGCCTGTTGGCTACAGTGCACGGGGCCGCAGAAGGGCCGGACAGGGCTTGGCGGCTACACAAACAGCGGGGCTGATTGACGATGTTGTGCTGACTTCAGGTGTACAGCAAGGCGATTCAGCGGTGCATTTAGCAATAACATTCACGTTATTGCAGAGTAGTGAGCACTGTCCCCTGTGCTATACAGTAGGTCCTTGTTGATTATTTTATATATAGTAGTGTATCAGTTCAGTTCAGGCGCTCAGTCGTGTCTGACTCTTTGTGACCCCATGAATCGCAGCACGCCAGGCCTCCCTGTCCATCACCAACTCCCGGAGTTCACCCAGACTCACGTCCATTGAGTCAGTGATGCCATCCAGCCATCTCCTCCTCTGTCGTCCCCTTCTCCTCCTGCCCCCAATCCCTCCCAGCATCAGAGTCTTTTCCAATGAGTCAACTCTTCCCATGAGGTGGCCAAGGTACTGGAGTTTCAGCTTTAGCATCATTCCTTCCAAAGAAATCCCAGGGCTGATCTCCTTCAGAATGGACTGGTTGGATCTCCTTACAGTCCAAGGGACTCTCAAGAGTCTTCTCCAACACCACAGTTCAAAAGCATCAATTGTTCAGTGCTCACCCTTCTTCACAGTCCAACTCTCACATCCATACATGACTACTGGAAAAACCATAGCCTTGACTAGATGGACCTTTATTGGCAAAGTAATGTCTCTGCTTTTGAATATGCTATCTAGATTGGTCATAACTTTCCTTCCAAGGAGTAAGCGTCTTTTAATTTCATGGCTGCAATCACCATCTGCAGTGATTTTGGAGTCCCCGAAACTAAAGTCTGCCACATTTTCCACTGTTTTCGCATCTATTTCCCATGAAGTGATGGGACCTGATGCCATGATCTTTGTTTTCTGAATGTTGAGCTTTAAGTCAACTTTTTCACTCTCCTCTTTCACTTTCATCAAGAGGCTTTTTAGTTCCTCTTCACTTTCTGCCATAAGGGTGGTGTCATCTGCATATCTGAGGTTCTTGATATTTCTCCCGGCAATCTTGATTCCAGCTTGTGTTTCTTCTAGCCCAGTGTTTCTCATGATGTACTCTGCATATAAGTTAAATAAGCAGGGTGACAATATACAGCCTTGATGTACTCCTTTTCCTATTTGGAACCAGTCTGTTGTTCCATGTCCAGTTCTAACTGTTGCTTCCTGACCTGCATATAGGTTTCTCAAGAGGCAGGTCAGGTGGTCTGGTATTCCCTCTCAGAATTTTCCACAGTTTATTGTGATCCACAGAGTCAAAGGCTTTGGCATAGTCAATAAAGCAGAAATAGATGTTTTTCTGGAACTCTCTTGCTTTTTCCATGATCCAGCGGATATTGTCAATTTGATCTCTGGTTCCTCTGCCTTTTCTAAAACAAGCTTGAACATCTGGAAGTTCACAGTTCACGTATTGCTGAAGCCTGGCTTGAAGAATTTTGAGCATTACTTTACTAGCATATGAGATGAGTACAATTGTGCAGTAGTTTGAGCATTCTTTGGTATTGCCTTTCTTTGGGGTTAGAATGAAAACACCTTTCCAGTCCTGTGGCCACTGCTGAGTTTTCCAAATTTGCTGGCATATTGAGTGCAGCACTTTCACAGCATCATGTTTCAGGATTTGGAATAGCTCAACTGGAATTCCATCACCTCCACTACCTTTGTTTGTAGTGATGCTTTCTAAGGCCCACCTGACTTAACATTCCAGGATGTCTGGCTCTAGTTGAGTGATCACACCATCGTGATTATCTGGGTCATGAAGATCTTTTCTGTACAGTTCTTCTGTGTATTCTTGCCACCTCTTCTTAGTATCTTCTGCTTCTGTTAGGTCCATACCATTTCTGTCCTTTATTGAGCCCATCTTTGCATGAAATGTCCCCTTGGTATCTCTAATTTTCTTGAAGAGATCTCTAGTCTTTCCCATTCTGTTGTTTTCCTCTATTTCTTTGCACTGATCACTGAGGAAGGCTTTCTTATCTCTTGCTATTCTTTGGAACTCTGCATTCAGATGCTTATATCTTTCCTTTTCTCCTTTGCTTTTCACTTCTCTTCTTTTCACAGCTATTTGTAAGGCCTCCCCAGACAGCCATTTTGCTTTTTTGCATTTATTTTCCATGGGGACAGTCTTGATCCCTGTCTCCTGTACAATGTCACGAACCTCCGTCCATAGTTCATCAGGCACTCTATCTATCAGATCTAGGCCTTTAAATCTATTTCTCACTTCCACTGTATTTAGGTCATACCTGAATGGTCTAGTGGTTTTCCCCACTTTCTTCAATTTAAGTCTGAATTTGGCAATAAGGAGTTCATGATCTGAGCCACAGTCTGCTCCCGGTCTTGTTTTTGCTGACTGTATAGAGCTTCTCCATCTTTGGCTGCAAAGAATATAATCAATCTGATTTCGGTGTTGACCATCTGGTGATGACCATGTGTAGAGTCTTCTCTTGTGTTGTTGGAAGAGGGTGTTTTCTATGACCTGTGTGTTCTGTTGGCAAAACTCTATTAGCCTTTGCCCTGCTTCATTCTGTGCTCCAAGGCCAAATTTGTTACTCCAGGTGTTTCTTGACTTCCTACTTTTGCATTCCAGTCACCTAGAGTGAAAAGGACATCTTTTGGGGGTGTTAGTTCTAAAAGGTCTCGTAGGTCTTCATAGAACCATTCAGCTTCAGCTTCTTCAGCGTTACTGGTTGGGGCATAGACTTGGATTACTGTGATATTGAATGGTTTGCCTTGGAAACGAACAGAGATCATTCTGTCATTTTTGAGATTGTGTCCACGTACTGCATTTCGGACTCTTTTGTTGACCATGATGGCTACTCCATTTCTTCTAAGGGATTCCTGCCCACAGTAGTAGATATAATGGTCATCTGAGTTAAATTCACCCATTCCAGTCCATTTTAGTTCACTGATTCCTAGAATGTCGACATTCACTCTTGCCGTCTCCTGTTTGATCACTTCCAATTTGCCTTGATTCATGGAACCTGACGTTCCAGGTTCCTATGCAATATTGCTCTTTACAGCATCGGACTTTGCTTCTATCACTAGTCACATCCATAACTGGGTGTTGTTTTTGCTTTGGCTCCATCCCTTCATTCTTTCTGGAGTTATTTCTCCACTGATCTCCAGTAGCATATTGGGCACCTACTGCTCAATGTCCATCTCAACTGTCAGTGCCTCAGCTTAGGCTTTTAACCACCCAATGCCTTCAAGTTAGTCTGCCTCCAGTTTTGCCTTCCTCAAATTTACCTTCCATATGGTACTTCAGTGACCTTCTTATGATTTAAGTTTGATCATGAGGCTGGTGTACTTAAAGGCCTTCAGTAGCTTATCATTGTTTTTAGGGTAGAGTCTCAACTCTCTAATATTAGGCATACAAAGTCCCTCTGCTCTCCCCAAATTATGGTGGATGACAGGCCCATGATCCAAGGCGACTAATTCTTGGGAGAGTTAGACCCCAGTGGAAGAAAACAAAACCTTCGCTGTGAATTTAGCGTCTTACCAGCATAATTCTTCCTTGACCTACTACCTATTCCATTTCCTAGTATCATGCTTCTTTGTAGGAGAAGGCAATGGCACCCCACTCCAGTACTCTTGCCTGGAAAATCCCATGGATGGAGGAGCCTGGAAGGCTGCAGTCCATGGGGTCGCTGAGGGTCGGACACGACTGAGTGATTTTTTTTTTTTTTTTTTTGACTTGGGGAGTTCCTCTTTCAGTATCCTATCATTTTGCCTTTTCATACTGTTCATGGGGTTCTCAAGGCAAGAATACTGAAGTGGTTTGCCATTCCCTTCTCCAGTGGACCACATTCTGTCAGATCTCTCCACCATGACCCGCCCATCTTGGGTGGCCCCACGGGCATGGCTTAGTTTCATTGAGTTAGACAAGGCTGTGGTCCTAGTGTGATTAGATTGACTAGTTTTCTGTGATTATGGTTTCAGTGTATCTGCTCTCTGACGCCCTCTTGCAACACCTACCGTCTTACTTGGGTTTCTCTTACCTTGGACGTGGGGTATCTCTTCACGGCTGCTCAAGCAAAGCGCAGCCGCTGCTCCTTACCTTGGACGAGGGGTAGCTCCTCACTGCTGCCCCTCCTGACCTTGAATGTGGAGTAGCTCCTCTCGGCCCTCCTGCACCCACGCAGCCACTCCTCCTCTGGCCCCTCACCCAGTAGCCTTCCCGCAGTGACCCTTTCGGGGTCTGTGCCCACCCAGCCGTGTTCAGCTCTTGTTTGGCGGGACCCGAGCCCTGGTTCTCACGTGGCCTGGGACCCTGACAGAACGGAGCGCAGCTGTGATTCAGCAGGTGGGGGGACAGAGCCTGCGACTCCCCAGGAGGTGTCTGTGCTGGGGCTCCAGAGCACACCTAGCGAGGGAGGCCCGAGCAGGCTGTCCACCCTGACAGTGTCAGAATCGCCAAGGGGACGTGGCAGAATGCACCTTCCCGGGCCCTGCCTCTCAGAGTTCTGATTCTAGAGATCAGGGGTGGGCCCAGGACTCTGCACCTCGATTACTTCACCAGGGGTGCCGAGCAGGTCCAGGGCCAGGCTTTGAGAGCTGCTGGCCAAAGAAGTCCTTGACCTTGGTACTCATGGGGACCACCTGCAGACTTGTAAATAGGCGGCATTTCCAGCCCCCATTCTCCTGGGGCGGACGCTAGTGTAATGGGTCCGGGATAGGGCCCAGGTCGCAGCAGTGAAATCTCTGAGGCCTGGTTGACTAGTCCGCCCCCACTCGCTCTGGACCCTCTGAAGGTCCCCCCACCCGCCTGCCTTGAGAAGCAGCTCTGGTTGCAGGCCCTCCTGGAGGAAGTGGACAGAAGCCTCCCATCTGCCTCCTGGGCTCACTGGGCAGAGAGAAGGGCGTGAGGGGCTGGGGGGCTCAGGGGTCTCACCAGGGAGACTTCCTCCTCCCCGCTCCACCTGCACCAGGTGAGGCTGGCCGGTCACTGCCATCAGGCGGTCTCAGGGCGCCCCCTGCCGCCCGACTCGGGCACACCGGGCACGGCCGCCCACCTGGGTCTCCGGGAAGGACCCGAGGGTGCCTGGGTTACAGTCCTTTCAGCTGTCCCCACGCAAGCCAGACCCTGGTTCATTACGAAGCCCTAAAGCCACAGGACCCCTGGACACGGGCTTCCCGCCCTTGCTTCCTGGAGGCTCCTCCTCCCCGAGCCCCTCCCAGGACCACCCTCAGCTAAGGGTGATGAAGACGTGTCCCCCACCCCCGCCCCCAATCGAGGTCTTGATCTGCTTTGGGGAGTCTCAGTCCTGGCTGCGCGGGGGCTCGCAGGGCCCCAGTGGACAGCCCACCTCCGGGTACCCCAGGAGTGTGCCCTCTGCCTCAGCACTGGGAGGGGGCTCAATCACGGCCGGTCACTCTGCCCCATGTGCACGGTCCCAGCGGGTGACGCTGGCCCCCTGCTAGGCGGACTTCCTTTCTGAGCCCGAGGCTCCCGAGTCTCCGAGTGTCCGGTGGGTGGAGTGGGGGAAGGCGCAGGTTCAGCACCTGGGGGGTCGGGGCCATGCCAGGCTCACCTGGTCAGCATGGGCGCCGGGTCCTGCCGGCCATTCACCTGGCGGTCCCCGTGCAGCCCTCACTCTGCCCCAGGACCCCTCCAGAAACACACGCCCCTGGCTCCTGCAAGGGGAAGGAGCGCCTCTCACCCTCACCTATTTGTTCCCACACCCACAGCCTCTGATTGTACTGGTCATTCTAAGAAAAGGATTTGTAATTCAACGTGACATCTAACGAACAGGAACAGAGTTTAGGGGATTGAGGACTCGGTTGCCTTGGAAAGGCCCACTCGAGGTGGACGCTACCGGAAACTACATCCAGGTGGACGTGGACCCGAGGCACTGGAAGGCTGGAACCTGTACTGTCCCTGCGCTCTGAGGGATCCCACGCTGGACGCCGCGGAGCATGTGTCCCAGGAGTGGGCTGCAGGGGGCGCCAGGCGCACTGGAATCCGGGGAGAGCAGAGCCCGGCTGAGATTTGGAAGTTAAATGCCTAAAAGGGCCACGTGACTCTCCCTGAAAAATCATTCCTGCCTTTAGGGGGTCTGTGAGCATTTCTGGCCAGGCCCCGGTTCGTTCCGAGAGAAGCCTTCTCCTGAGCCCAGGGGGACCCTGGCCTGGGGTGGAGGGAGGCTGGACAGTAGGAGCTTGCAGTAGCCCAGGGTGGGCAGAAAAATGCAGGACGCCCCAGTACTAAAAGGCATTCATTGGTTATTTGAGACTCTGGTCTACCTGGGCCTGTATTTGTATTTGTTGAAACGACAATCCTGCCAAGCTCAGGCCCTGCCTGGCCCGCAGCGCCAAGCCCAGGCTCTGCCCGGGAGCCAGGACTCTGGGCTCAGGCGGGCAGTGGGGAGTCCCACCCTGGAGGTGGAGCGGACGCCAGAGGGTCTTTTCCGAGCTGCTTCCTCCTGGAGGATCACAAGGATGGCACACAGGTGGCACCTGGCCTGCAGCCCTGAGCTCCAGGCCCCGGACACCCGCAGTCTCCGCAGCTGTCGAGGGCTGGCCCGGCTCACTTCGCCATGGAGAGAACCTGATGGGGCCGGAAAGGTGGGCTGGACCGTGCTGGAAGAGACCCCTTCTCATAGGAGCCTAGGGACTGCGGGGCCAGGACGGGGACACGGGGGCCGTGCCTCAAGCTCCCAGGACTCAGAGAAGGAGAAGCATCCGCACTAGATGTGACTTGTGCCAGGGGCCTGTGACGCACCCACACTGGACAGGCTGTGTCCCCGGCCTCTGAGGCTCCTGGGCACCAGGCCGTCCTCCTGGAGATACTCCCCGAGAAGGCCCCAGGGCCTCAGCTCCGTGGTGGAGGTGGACTCATGTCCGGGCCGTAGGTAAGGCCCTGGTTGTATGGGATTAAAGGCCCTGGAGACAGAGGCCCCTGGTCCCCACCTGTGAGAGCGACTGGAGACGCTGGACAAAGGGCTGCCCACTCCTCCTGCCAGGGTACCGAGAGTGCCTGAGGGTCTCCCCCACACCAAGAGCCCCACCAGCATTGTCCTGGAGTGGGCGTGGCCAGCACTCCCTGTCTGGAACACGGTTCAGGGTCGTGGTCCTGCGGGCAGAGGCGGGCATCTGGGTGGAGCCGTGAACAGAAGGGGCGAAGCTAGAACAGGGACGACCCGCTGCCTGCCCAGGGCTCCTGAGACCTCAGGCCGGAGGAAGCACTGATCGGGGTCTTGCATCTTACGGGTTGGGGCTGCCCCGGGGCTAAGCCCTCACTCCAGGTGCCAGGTGTCCACTGGGCTCCTGGGGTCTCTGAGAAGCACGGGGCGATGGGGGGTTAGCAGCAGGGGAGGCCTGGGCACAGCTGGGCACTCTGGCTAGGGCTAAGCGGGAGAGGTGGGCTGGGGGCTTCCCAGGCCTGTGTGCTCCTCATCCTCCCAGCACGCACACCCCCAGAGGACACAGTGCAGCCCCCAAGGCTGGACCAGAGCCAAGTCAGGTCTACACTGCCCTCGTGGCAAGTCAGACAGCGGTCTGTGTGCCGGAGAGCACGGTGAGCCTCCAGGGCACCCGGTCACTGCCTCGCATGATAACAGGACGCTCACTCAGGTGACCCCATCCCTGGTGGAGGGTGGCATGGAGCCCGTGGCATCTGCTGAGGTCCTGGCATCTTTTGGCGTCCTGTGCCAGGTCCCTCCGCGGACCATTCGCAGAAATCCTCGCCTACCAGTGCGACCAGAGCTGTCCCTCTCACCCCCACTTACTGGGGAGAAAACCGAGGCGCTCAGAGCTGGGGACCAGCCAGGGCACACTGTGAATGGTGGGGCCCCGGGCAGCCCTCATTAGGGTCAGAATGCCCTCCGTCCCCCGCCGGCCATCAGCCTGACCGCGGGCACACTGTCCCCCCGGCGGGCGGCCTCCTTCAGAAGCGTGGCTGTGGGCCCCCGCCTATCAAGCCTGCTCGCGGGAGTCACGATGCCGCTGATCCTCTGAGGCCCTGGGCGTCGGGAGCTGCTGCCCTGACAAAACCGTCCGGCCCATTGGCCCTCTAGGTGCGGCTCATGACCTCCTGCAGTGGCTCTGGGCCCAGTGCCCTCGGGCTCTGTCCACAAGGAGCCCAGAGGGTCTTTTAACCCCTGGCTTCTGGACGATAGCCAAAGCGTTCCTGAGACTGACCGGAGCAGAAGGACAGCAGCTCCCTGGGCAGTTACTCACCGTCAGCTCCGTCCAGCACCTCGGGGTCCTGGCTGACCTCCCCCAGGGGCGGGAGGAGCCCGCGAGGTCCTCGGGCAGGGAGGAGGCCCCTCCACTGGCCCGGATGGATGCCCCTGCCCTCCCCAGCCTCTCGTCTCCCGGGCTCTTAACCCCTCACAGTCACAAAGCCGCCGGTAGAGGCTGGCTCGCGGCCCTCAGGGGATCCAGCGTCAGAGGGGCGAGTGTCCGTCCACTGGACGTCCCGGAGGGAGGGGTTTGGGGGTGTGGGGCAGGCACGTTCCAGCCCTCTATGGCCGTGCATGCCCCCCCTTCTAGCACCCCCCGCCCCAGGTCCGCAGCTTGCACAGTCTGCCTGCTCTCTGCAAGGCACAGACCTTGGACCTCTCACCTGAGACCCAGGTGAGAGTCGGGCAGGAGAAGGAAGCTGGGCAGGGTGGGTGGAGAGGAGGGCGGTCCAGGCCAGGCTAGGGGTCTGTGTGCAAAGCCGGGGAGAGTAAGGGGACCAAGGTGATCCCAGGATCGCACTTGGGGCACCCTGTGGTTTGGGGAGTGGGGAGCGTCAGGGTCCGTGAACGGGAAGCAGGGCCTGCCTTGTCGCCCGGCGTCACTTCCACAGCTTGCCCCGGATCGCTGCTCTCCAGACCTCCTGCCCCCACGGGGGTGCATGGTGGGCCCTGGGGCCTGGGTGGGTGCGCCCGGCAGGGGAGGGTGGGACCAGGCGGGCACACAGGGCTGTCATCCAGGTAGGGGGTGGGGGGTGGGCGGGAGCCCAGTAGGTGGGGTCCCTTCCCGGGCTGTGTCCTTCCCACAGATCCTGTCCCGGGGGAGGTGACCATGGGCAGAGGACCCGGGTCGCATGGCACGTGCTCCCCGTTTCTGGGGCCCCAGTGCCTCCGGGTCTCCTGGCTCACTGGAGGGGCCGGTGAGCATATGCGAGCCCTTCACCTACGCCCACGAGCCCCGAATCCCCGACGCGTTTCCAGTAATACAGTGAGGAGGAAACTGGCATGACGTGGAAACTGGCCGGCTTCTTTGCCAGGTGTGAGGGTGTCTGGCCCTCCTCCAGGGCTGGCAGGCTGTGGGGGATGGTGGGGAGCTGGGGAAGGCAGAGAGGCTGTGGGAAGGGCTGGGGGCTGGGCTGGAGGGTATATTACAAAGTGGAGGGTTTCAGAGCCTTGCTATTGTTTTATCCATGTTCACTGAGGTCATGGGGGGTCACGATAGGGGGGAGCACAGCTCACCGACCACACGTACTCAGCCCTGGTCACCACCTACGTGGCAGGTCGGTCCCAGCACCCCGCCACCCCACACCTTGCACCAGCGCCCTCGATTGTCATCAAACACCCCGAGGGCACAGCCTCCCTTTACTTCTGTGGGTCTGCCTTCTGCGTCTGGGGCGGGCCAGCGGCCTCAACCACTGGACTCCCCCGGCTGAGCAAGGCTCCTCCGCCCTCCCCCTCGTCTCCCGGGAAAGCAGGGCGGGCAGGTGAGGTCCGGGAGGCAGTGCCAGCCCGAGGGGGCATGCGTGGGGCGCCCCGTCCCCACATCGCAGGCTCCAGGCCCTCGAGGCAGGCGTCCTGTGTTGCCCAGGCCCACCCTGCAGCCCAGGGGCCCACTTGGCCTGCTTCTGCTTTGAAATGGGAGACAGAGCGTGAGGAGCCCCCCGCCCCTGGGGAGAGCTCGGCCTGAGCCTTGCTGTCCCTCACTCCCGCGAGGTGCCCTGTCCTGCTCTGACCACAGACTGCAGACTGGCCCTCCCAAGGCCCCTCTTTCACAAGGTAACTCGTGCAGCCCCCGGAGTGTTGCTTGTCTGCTTCCCATCCAGGGTCTTGGGGTGAGCCTGGTTCCTTAGGGGGGGTCCAAGGCCAGCTCTCTTTTTCCTGGCCCGGCCCCTCAGGGTTGCCCCCTGGAAAGCTGCACCTCCCTCCAAGACCCGGGAAATGGGGAGGGCCCTTGGGCCGGGGCCTTTGCACGCCCTCCCGCCCCTGCCAGTCCCCGGACACCCAGCTGCTCACCCCAGACCACAGGTGGCTCGTGATGGGGAGGGCCCCTTGGCTTCTGGGCTTTCCTGTCCCACCCCAACCATGGGACCCTGAGCCAGTTACCCGGCACCCAGGTCCCCTCATCTGTGAAATGGTGCCTCAGGCGCTGAGGTCAAAGGGCTGTGAGGGGCCGGAGGGGAGGGTCCCCGCACACAGGGGGCTCCCAGCCAGCGTCAGTGCCCTCACCTGAGCCCCTGGGCCAGCCTCTGTGCCAGGGACTGACAGCTCTGTGGGGCGTGGGCGGGGAGGGGGCATCGCAGAGCCAGGAAGGACCGCTGAGTTCCCCCTCCCGGAGGCCCGCACACGTCTCTGCAGCCCCACGGCTCGGCCCCCACCCCTCCAGGCTGGCTGGAAGGACTCGTGCTCTGGAGAGGTGGTGCCTGGGCCTCGGGCAGGGACGAGCTCAGGGTGGACCGTGAACACCATCCATCCTGCCAGCCCGACCTGCGGGAGGGAGGCGCCTGCGCCTGAGGCAGAGTGATCCAGCGGTCAGAGCTGGGCTCAGACGGGTCCTACTCTCTTGGGTCTGGCCCGACCTCTGACAGGCTGAGACTGGACAGGACGCACACCCTCTCAGGGCCTCAGCTTCCCACCGGAGAGATGGGCGCAATCACGGGATAACTTCCAGGAGGCTCCTGGAGTCTGGCCATAGCTATTACTGAGATTTACAAAATGAAAGGTCTGAGCATCAATTTAAGGGAGCAGCAAGGAAGAGGCTTAAAACACTAAAATTATCAGTGTTGGATAAGATACTGTGTCCACGAAAAAGAACGGGATGTCACAACAGAGGTAGCATCCTGAAAGCAAGAAACACTATTGGAGATTCAAAATATGAATATAATAATTTAAAATTTAAAGAAGTCAACAGAAAGATGGGAAGATAGAGCAATGAAAATCATAGAATAGAACAAAAAGACAAAAGCAGAAAATCGCAGGAAAGACGGAACAGCAAGAGGATGAGTTCGGGAGATCTGACATGATGGACAGCAATGGCTGTGCAAGGGGATGGTCCTCGCAGGGAAAGCCGGCACCTCCGGAGACACAGGGCTCCGCCCCACCCAGGGGAGGAGGAAGGCCCATGAGACAAGGCTGTGGAGATCGCGGGACACCGGACACAAAGAGGGAAGCCTACACGTTTCCAAGCTGCAGAGGCAGATCACACGAAAAGAACGGGAGTGCCAGTGTCACTGGATCTCTCTAGCCACCGTGGAAGCCGGGGGACACGGGAAGCCCGGGGACACAGGAAGCCGGGGGACACGGGAAGCCGGGGGACACAGGAAGCCGGGGGACCCAGGAAGGTTCTCCAGTCTTGGACCGGGGCAGGACACTGTGCCTGAAAGATTGATCGGCCACCACTGGAAGAGGGCCCACACGGACTCAACACTTTATCTCCCAGGCTCCCTGTCCTGCACCTCGCTGGCCCTGGAAGCTGCAGGTCGAGCGCTTCCAAACAGAGGTGGGGCAAGTCCCCGAGTGACACGTGTCCTGCAGGCCCAGGGACCCCAGGGACGGGCGAGATTGTCAGTGGAAAAGGAAAATGGAAGCAGTAGATGTCCGAGCATTTGAGCACTTGTACAGGTATCGATGGCGTTTGAAAATTCTGAGAGAGCGCTGGAATTATAAACGGGTACTTGGAAAACTCGGCTTCCCTGCTGGCTCAGACAGTAAACAGTCCACCTGCGATGCAGGAGACCCAGGTTGGATCCCTGGGTTGGGAAGATCCCCTGGAGAAGAGCATGGTAACACACTCCAGTGTTCTTGCCTGGAGAAGCCCATGGACAGAGGAGCCTGGCGGGCTACAGTCCACGGGGTCGCAAAGAGTTGGACTGAGTGACTTTTACTCACTCACTTGCATGGAAAACTATACTTCCTCCCCCATGCTTTTTTTTTTTTTTTTTTCAGTAAAAGCAAGGTAACAACTAACTCAGGTTGGGAACGGGATTTGAAGAGAAGGAAATACCATCAAAATTTGCAACTTCATGCTCTAGTATTGTGTTAGCCAAAAAATTCAGTTGGGTTTTTCATAAGATCTTACGGAAAACTAGAACAAATTTTTTGGCCAACCCAATACATTTTCTTTACCTCGTCGTAATCCTTTGAGGCCTGAATATTATTCTAACCAAACTTTGAGGTTTGTTGTGAGACGGGAAGAGAGAATCAGAGTGAGACAGGAAGCCTTCAACAGACAAGGTCTAAGATGATAGAGAGGGAGGCATGTGTGCATCACCTGGTCCAGGGTAACCCACCACTCCCAACAACAGACCCCGATGGGCAGACCCAGGCTGAGCGGGTGAGGAATCCAGGCGCAGGGGGCAGCAGAGTCTTCTGACTCAGGGTCTCGAGGTATCGCCTGGAGGCCTGGCTGGAGAAGGAGCCCCCTCACTCACAGGGCCGTTGCTGTTCAGTCGCTCAGTCGTGTCTGGCTTTTGTGACCCCATGGACTGCTGCACGCCATGTTTTCCTGTCCTTCACCATCTCCCACAGTTTGGTCAAACTCACGTTCATTGAGCTGGTGATGCCATCCAACCACCTCATCCTCTATCGTCCCCTTCTTCTACCTTTAATCTTTCCCAGCATCAGGGTCTTTTCCAATGCATCTGCTCTTCACATTAGGTGGCCAAAATATTGCAGCTTCAGCTTCAGCAAGGCTGTTGCCAGGATTCAGAGCCTGGCTGTGGGTTCCATGCCACAAGGGCCTCTCCATGGGGTGGTTCCCCTCTGACCACTGGGTTCCCCCGGAGGGAAGGTTCTGACCCCAGAGAGAGAAGGTGAGCATGATGGGTCTTTCTGGGCCCGCATTCCAGAGGTGGGTTTGTCTGTCACAGCTGCCAGGCTCTCTGTGTCAGGATCCGTCACCAGGCCCTGCCCACGCTCACTGGAGGACGTGGACACCAGCGGGCCAGGGTCATCAGGGACCTTCTCAGAATGCTGCCCACCTCGGGGTGTGGGTTAGTAAAGGCCTCCAGAGAAACAGAACCGACGGCATTGGTGTATAAGGACAGAGGGAGAGAGGTTTAGCTTAAGGAGCTGGTCTATGCAGTTGTGGGGGTGTCAAACCCGAAAGCTGCAGAGCAGGTGGGCAGACGGGAGCCCCAGGGAGAGTCAGGGCTGCAATCCGGAGACCAGCAACCGCCTGGAGGCTGGTTCCTCCTTCTTGGGAGACCTTGGCCTTTTCCCTCAAGGCATTCAACCCACTGGGCGAAGCCCATCTACAGGGTCGTCTGCTTCCATTCAAAAAGCACCTTCCCAGCAGCACCTGGACTGTGCTTGAGCAAATACCTGGGCACTGCGGCTGGGCCAAGTGGCATCACGTGTGTGACCCTGTTCTTCGGACCTAAGTAGGTGAAGGCCCGGAGAACAGCTGGCAGAGCCGAACATGCTGCTCCCATGAGACACAGGCTGACAGCCTCTCTCCCCCCGCGTGGGGGGTGTGGCCCAGCACGAAGGCGCCAGGAGGCCTGGGGCTGGCGAGGGCAGCGTGGCACCAAGGTCCCTCTGCCACGCCCGTCCCTCCCTCTGCCCCACCGTGGAGCGGGCTGGGGGCCCGGTGATGAGGCTCTGGAGGACACACTTTACAGGGACACTTGCCTGGAGGAGGACACTCTGGGGTGGGGAGTCCTGTGCAGCCTGGACTGCAGTGGGGGCAGGGAGGGCTGCTGTGTAGCCGTGGCCAACGTGTTCCACCGGGCACACGCAGTGCCCACCCCACGGGCAGGCTGAGCGTCCGCAGGCAGTGAGGGGCTGGAGGAAGCTGACGTCACTTCTCAGACGTCTCCGGGGTGGGCTTGGAGGAGTGGGGTGTCCAGCAGAGGCTGGCCACAGTGGCAGAGGGGGCCCTGGAGGACGGTGGGGGGTTTCCCATTCTGGGAGCAGCTGCAGGGGGACACCAGGCAAGGCCCAGGGCCAGTTCTGTGCCCAAGGAGATGGGGAGATGGGGCAGTCACCACCCGCTGGGCCCTGCTGGCAGCCGGTCTGCCAACAGCACTTCCTCCCGCGGTGGGAGAGGGGCCTGCCAGCAACAGACCCTGAGGAGGGTGGAACCTCCTCCCCCAAGCCGGGCAGGCCTCCGCCTTTGTGAGGCCTCCATGCCGGCTGGGGACTCCAGGCCCCACCATGTCGAGGCTCCTAATTGCAGTAGGGAGACCCAGGCCGGGCCAGTTTCTCCGCAGCCTAAAATAGATCCATTGTCTGCCCCCTATTCATCGCCACATAAAAGCCGGATTTATGGGAACCGGGGCTCGGCGTGTTTCTCAGCCCGAGTGAGGCGTCCGGGCAGCGGGGCCCCGTCCCGCGCCGTCGGGGGGCTCCCTGCCCTCCTGCCTTTGAGGGTCTCTGCTGGGAGCTGGGCGCCAGCCCTCCTGGCTCTCCCTTCCCTGGTGACGGTGGGAACAGGTTGGTAACAGGGCAGGTTGCCTGGCTCCCTTCTCACCCGTCGGCCTAGATTCGTTGATCCATCCGAGGAGCAGGTATTGTGAGCCTGCAACGCGGGGAGCCGGAGGCCGGGGCAGGACCAGAGCCGCGTCCAGGAATTAAAGGCTGGAAATGCCTTTTGAAGCAGCGCTAAATCCGGCTCCTTGGATGGCTGGGAGGCAACCACGGGCCTTGAAAGCGGAGCCTCGCCTCCCGCCTCGCTCCCGGGGAGATGTCAGCCATGGGCCCCCTAAGCTGGCCGAACAATGGGAACAGGCTGCACACAGAGAACAGTCTTTCCCATGATACAGAGAGGCAAGCTGGTTACCACCCCCTCTGCACGTCCCTGCTCTGAGCGCCTCCTGGGGGTTCGGCCCCGGCCTGGACCGAGCTCTCCCGTTCCCGCCCCGCCTGGCCAAGCGCTGTGCACACCCACACCCAGGGCGCCCGGTCGGTGTGTGTCCTGCTCTGCAGGCAGCCGCCCCCACGGCTGCATTTCCTCCTCGCATGATACACTTTGGATCTCTGCCAGGCCTCCGGATGTTAGACTCACCCGTCCTCTGCAGCAGCTGTGAGACTCCAGGGTGGAGCTCACACTACGGACTGGGAGGGGACGACGCCCAGGGTCCGGCCATCCTGTGTGCCAAGGGCTGTTCAGCAGGACCCCCAGCCTCCACCCCTGATGCCAGGAGCATTACCGGTCAGGACAGCTCAGACGTCTGGACACTGTCTCATGTCCCTGGGGGCAGACTCACGGGGTGAGACCCTTGCCCCGTTGTCTCCCAAAGCCACGTCTGCGCAGCGGGTCTCCTGTGATCCCAGGACAAGCTACGCCTTGTACTCACGGTTTCTCTGGGTGTGTGTGATTGACCCCCCGTGGGACTCCCCGCAAAGGCGAAGCTGCTGGAACGTGTGCAGCTGCAGCATCAGGACTTGTGTGAACCTGCTGCAGGGCTCTGGGAAGTCCTAGCACTGAGTTCCCAGTCCCAGGTTTTGGAAGTTTTGCAAAGAACAGAAAACAAACCAGACCCTGATATTTTCCTGACAACGGACTCAGCCTGTTGCCTTTGCTCTGGTGTCCGTGTCCCCAGAGGCGGGCTGGCCATGGGCACCCGGGGACTGTGGAGGGCATCTCCAGCCTGGGTCTTATTGGACCTGTTCAGAGGGTCTGCAATCTTTCTGGGCGAAGGCAAGTCATCATTAGCCAGCCTGGGATGAGTGAGCTTAAAGGAGTGGCCCTGCACCCGCCTGCTGCCTTGCCTGGAATCGTGGCGGGGAGGGGCCGAGCCAGAGGTCACTTCCTTCTGCACCTCGGACAGAAGCAGGAGGGGTGGAGGAGGGGAGGTGGGGCAAGGTGTGCAGAGAGCCCAGAGCGCTCAGGAAAGTCGTCTCAGTACAATACGCAGTTCTCAGCGATGCTCAGGTAGGACGCAAGTCCTTTCCTGCCTGGGTGGGGAGTCTGCCTGAGCAAGGGATGCCCAGGACAGTACACGTGCTTTCTGGGTGCGTCTGTGGGGGTGTCAGAGGAGACCAGCATTTGAGTCGGTGGACTGAGGAAACGTGGGCCGGCATCCTGCGATGCACCAAGGCCCGTGTAAGACACACAGCGGAGGAGGGGCAGCTTTGCTCTCTGCTTCAGCTGAGACCCCACGGACATCCGTGCTCCTGGTTCTCAGTCTTCAGACTCAGACTGAACTGACTGATGAAAACCTGGGTGCACAATGAGAGACTCACCTTTTTTTCCTTAAACAGAAATGTGCAAACTAGAACCTCAGAAGCCCCATCTTTAGGGCAAGGTTGTAGGATGTGGTAGCTGGGTACGAAGGTATGAAGGTGAGCAGTGAGCACCTCCATGGCAACACACCTCGCCTGCCTGATGCCCTTTGCCCTGAGTGCACCCGGGGGCTCCAGACGCAAAGAGGATGAGAAGTGCATGACGCGGTAGGTCCGCTGGTCAGGCCATCGTGGGAAGACCGGTGAAAGTCTTGGAGACAGGCTGTCAAGCCCAGCCCAGAAGGCTCCCTCCTCCCCCTGCCCCTCCCCCACAGCTGCACCCCTGCACAGAGCACCCCCTTCTTCTGCACTCGAGACAGCCCCCCTCTTTGACTTCACGCCCCCATCAATGCAGCAAACACTCCTGAACCCCCTGAGCCCCCCGACCTTTGCCTTGTGCCCTCTTGCCCTCCAGACTCAGGAGACTCCCGCCCTCCTCAGTCCCTCAGATGCAGAAATTATCAACATGGGCCGGCCCTTGAGAATCAGAGGACCTGGAGCTGATTACCAACCGTTTGTTAAGGTCGGAACCTTCCAGAGGCAGTGACATCCACCCACTCTCTGATCTGCCTGCCTTGTCCCATCTGCTCCGACGTTCACTACTGTTGACCCCCCTGCCCCACTTCCACTCTAGGGACCCTCAAGAGGATTCTGGGCCCACTGGACAATCTGGGACCACCTCTCCCTCGGGGGCCTTGCCTTCTCCCCAGCTTCGAAGCCACGTGACTGGCTAGGTCTCAGCTCTGGGATTAGGATGTGGACCTCTGCAGGGCCGTGGATGTCCCTCCAAAGGCCCAGCCCTTTGCCCAGGAGACTGCAAGACTCTAATTCAAAGACAGGGTGGATGGGGCCCTCCTGAGACTAGAGATCTGAGGGTCTCAGCTGGGGAGTGGGGACATTTCTGGAGAGGAGCCGGAGGCGCCAGGGGAGATGGCGCTGGCTCTGACCACCTGGCAGGGGGCGATGCGGGGCAGTCAGGCCACGCAGGGAGGCCAGCCCTCCTCCGGGGCTGTGTCTCCCCACCCCTCCCTGCCCCTGGCTGGTGGCTAGGGCTCCAGGGAGCTGTCCTAGGATCACAGAGGCCTCGCGTCCCCAGCAGCTGTTCCAGAAAACTGTCCCCCAAGTGGCCGAGGCCCGCAGCGTCCTCTTGGAGTGGATGCTATGCCCAGGGTGGCTCCGGATTGGGCCTCTGCTCACCTTCTCTGCCTCGTATCCACTTGCCTGCCAGTGTGCCAGCCTGGGTCTCTAGCCCTTGCTGAAGATGGGTGGACAGACAGACAGACAGACAGACGGAGGCAGACGCACCACTCCTGAGTCCTGAGCAGAGCAGGTGGTCCCAGGCCAGCCCTACGGTTCGCATGACACCACTGGTCCTGGGCCTCTGCAGGGCGTGAGGCTCTCTGTCCACGCTGGGCAGCGGGAGCACCTGAGGGAGATGCTGGATCCCTGACTTGGAGGTGGGGGGACATCAGCGTGTCAGGAGAGGGAGGAAGGGGGAGCAGAGCAGGCCAGAGCAGGAGAGGAGCCCAGGGGTTTGGCCATGGGGGGCCCAGCCGTGGGGAGGGGAGGGGCATGAGAGGAGGAGCAGCAGGCCACCCGAAGGGACCTCACGAGGGGGGCTGCCTCTCTGGCGAGGTTTCTGGGGAGACAGCGAGGGTGGGTGGTCAGAATGCTCAGGAGGGAGGCTAGCTTCCCCAAGCAGGGGGCTCTCAGGAGGGCCCAGGAAGGGGTGGAAAAGGAGGAGGTGGGAGCTGGGGCTGCATGCTGTGCACAGACCACCCGGAGACTGGGGTTTGGGGTCAGTGGGCTCGGGAGGGACGTGGTTCAGGGTGAGGGTCCTCTGGGAACCACATCGGGGGGCTAGGATGCAGCCTCTGGAGGAGGCGCAGGCCGGGATGGGCCACCTGCAGGGGAGGGAGAGGCAGGTGTGAGGCTCAGGGCTGCACTTTCCCCAGGAGGCGGGGGCTGAGTCCGCTTCTCTGAGGGTCTGTGCTCCCTCAACGCCGAGAGCCCCTCCACCCAGCACACACGGGTCACAAACCTCAGGGTCCTCAGTGATCAATTGCTCACTTGGCCATCTGCAAATTGCCTTTCAGGAAATTGATTTTCGGTGAATTTCCCTAAAGTGGCCGGTGGCATGGTGACGGATAGCCTCATTTCCTGACACAGCGTGAGCCTGGCCTTCCTCCAGGAGTCACCGTGAGGGGTGGAAGGAGGGTCTGGGGTGGAGTCCCCATAGCCGGAGATCCCCGCCCGATGGCCAAAGGACCCCATGCCCACACCCGCCTGGGGACCCTGTGCACCTGTCCTGATGTGGGTCAGACGGTTGGCCCAGGATCCAGCCTGGAGGATGGAGCCCGAGGGGCCTGCTGAGGCCCAGGCTGGGCCCAGAGGGGCTGCCAAGCAGGGTGGAGGGGGCGGCGCTGGAGACAGGAGAGGGTTTGCAGAGACAGCAACTGCGTATGAGGCTTCCAAGGTCAAACCTGCGGGCAAGGACGTGGGGGGAGGAGCACAGAGAAGGGTCTGCCGTGGGGAGACCCAGGTCTGTAAGGCAGGAGGCCAGCCTCAGAGGGCGAGGGGCCAGCAGACCCTGGTGGAAGGCGGGGGTACAGGGTGCAGGGCCCAGGGCTCCCTCTGCTAGCAGGGCCAGCACCAACCTAACCCACGGAGGAACCTGCCCCAGAGGCCCCCGGGCAGCGGTAGCGCCCCCAGAGAGACGGGTGGAAGTCCCTTCCCCAGCGCAGGACTTTACTTGGGAACAGGGTCATCACAGGTGCGATCGGTGAAGGGAAGACGGGGTCCCCTGGAGGAGGGTGGGCCCACAGGGACTGTGCCGAGTGTCCTTGTAGGGAGAAGAACACACGGGGAGATGGAGGCCAGGAGGGAAGGCGTGGGCTGCCACAAGCTGGGAGAGGCAGGAAGGGTCATCCCCGCAGCCTTTGCAGGAAGCCTGGTCTTGCCAACACCTTGATTTCATACTTGTGGCCTCAGAACTTCGAGACAATAGCTTTCTGTGCTTTGAAGTCCCCTGTCCTGTGGTGCTTTGTCGGTGGTGGCCCCAGGAGCCTGCCGTACCTCCTTCCCCCTGGTGTGTCCTGCATACAGGAGGTTCTGTGGCCTTCGGAGGAACCCTCAAGGTGACTGAATTCTTCCCGGAGAGGGGCCGCGTTCTCCCAGGTGGCTGATGGGGCATGTGCTGGGCCGTCTCCATGGTAACAGGGCACATCCACCAATCAGGGCTGGAGGAGGTTGCCCCCAGACGATGCTGCCCCCTGCTCTAAGGGGAGGAGGACATGGGACCTGCAGGGACCTTCCCACAGGACCCCCCTTGGCCTCCCTGAGCCTTGGGAACCCTGGTCCACACAGTCCAGCCCCACAGTCTCGTCCCCCTCGCCTCCCTCCCTGTCTCACCTCCGAATACTGAAGTGGGTAGCCTATCCCTTCTCCAGCGGATCTTCCCAATCCAGGAATTAAACCAGGGTCCTCTGCATTGCAGGTGGATTCTTTACCAACTGAGCTATCAGAGAAGCCTGTAAATCAACTATACTTCAATAAAGAATAATTTTTTTTAAAAAAACTAACCATATACTGAAAAATATACAGTAAAATAAAATAGAATATGGTTACAAGCTCAAAAAGACTCACCACCTGGCAAGGAGAAACAGCAAGATGGCCTCCCGCTTAGGCAGCGTGCTGTGTGGGCTTCCGGGCGTGGTCCAGGCAGCACCTCTGATGGCGCCCAAGGTGGACATGCAGCTGGTGGGGCCATCAGGCTCCCTGGCCCGGGAGGGGTGCAGGGGAAGCTGGCTGTGATGGGACTGGCCAGGGGGTGCAGGGCGGGGCCGCTGACGGACCAGGGCGTGGGCCCCCCGCCAGGAGCACAGCCTGCGTCGGAATGCACCCCCTCCATCTGCCCTCCCTCTCCAGGCCCCCCGCCTCCTCCTCCCTCTGGCCCGTCCCCCTCCTCTCCGGGGCCTGCCGCCCCCACCTCCAGCCTTGTCTCTGGGCTTCTGACCACTAGGTTTGGACAGCTGTGGACGGCCCTCGCGGTTGGAGATTCCACGTGGCTCCCAGCACCACAGTCCAAGGCAGCTGACCGCCCCGGGGACTTCATGCCCTGGAGACTGAAGCCCGCCCCCCACGTCACAAGCCCTCCAGGGACAGGCTGTGGCCCCGGGCACAGGCCACCTGGTCCCTGTCCTGTCCTGTGGGGTGAGCTGCCTGTCTCCCCCAGACCTTGAGCTCTCTCCCCGCCTGTCTGCCCGGGATTTCTGCTGTGACCTGGAGATACAGAGCTCGGTCTTGCTGTCGAGGGCGCGTCCCTGCTGCGCCCTCTGCCTGGACAGTCCCACAAATACCCCAGGGCCCAGGCCGGGCCGTCAGGGAGGCCTCCTCCCAGCGTCAGCCCCCAGTCCCCACCAGGAGCTGAGTCGTCGCACGACAGGGCTGAGCCACGGGGGACCCACGGGTGGGGGCCCTGGGTTGGTTCGGGAAGGGTCGCCCTGGCCTCCCCGGGATGGCCTGTGCACACCTGCTGTCCTCTGTGTGTGTGAGTGTGTGAGTGTGTATGTGTGTGTGTGTGTGTGTGTGTGTGTGTGCTCAGTCGTGTCGTGATCACAAACGTGCTCTGGTCAGTGGGGAAGGGTGAGGGTCCTGAGACCGGGCAGCTGGGATGTGACTTGAAACCTGATGGCCCATGAGGACCTGCTGAGAGGCCGGCGGTAGACCCGGCACACCCTCCTGCACACCCTCCCTGCCTCCCCTCGAGCCCAGAGTCAGAAACCCCACCACCCCGAGCCAAGCTCTGATTTCTCCAAAAGGCCCGCCGGCTCCACGCGGGCAGCAGAGGGTCTGGCTGTCCCCCGGCCAAGCTCTGTCCATAGAGTGTCTGCCAGGGGCCACGTACCTTGTGCTCCAAGAAGCAAGAGATTTTCTGAAGAGGCAGGATGCCCAGCTTTCTTTAGTCTCAAGTGGCAAGTGGTGAAGAATGTGATTACAGGCATGTTTACTGAGATTTATCTTTGTGCTTTATTAAGTCAACATCATCGAGTCAACCGAGAATTTTATTTTCCAGGCTGAGGTAGAAGCTTGTTTATATAATAATAGCGACAAAGGTGAACCCGTTATTCACATATTATCATTCACTTAATTTCGGTTAATAGATTAAAGACTCAACTACGGCCCAGTTGGGCTTCCCTGGTGGGCTTCCCTGGTGGCTCAGACGGTAAAGAAACCACCTGCAATGCCGGAGACCTGGGTCCAATCCCTGGGTTGGGAAGATGCCCTGGAGGAGGCCCTGCAATCCATTCCTGTATTCTTGCCTGGAGAATCCCCATGGACAGAGGAGCCTGGTGGGCTACAGTCCATGGGATCACAGAGTCAGACATGACTGAGCGACTTAGCACATGCACATGATCTGACTATGCTTCGGTTGCTGGCGTGGTTTCTGGTGGTAGCTCCTTTAATTAAATAAAAATAAAGAGCTAGTCGCTCAGTCATGCCAGGTGGGGGAATCCGGACACCATTTCAGAACCAGTAGGGGCCAGTTATTGCTCTTCAAAGTTAGTATGAAGGTAGATTGTCAATGGGATTGTTCTAGGGAAGGACCTTTGTTCTATCACAAGTTCAACTAAAGGGATGTTCTCTGTGCACTGAAATCATACACGGTGACCCATCTCTAGGAACCCTTCCCCCAGGCAATGAGCTTTAAGCTAAAATACCTTTGTTCAGTTCACAGGGAACATCCTGACCAGGCCCACCTGTGAACCTCTGCAGGAAGGAAGAAATCAACACAGGAAATGTTTGGCTTTACTTCCTCTTCTTTTATTAATAGTATAAAAGAAGCCTGGATTCTAACTCTGGCAAAACGGGTCTTTGGGATACAAGTCCTCCACCCTTTCAGTCTGCTGGCTTTCTGAATAAAGTCAGTATTCTTTGCCCCAACAACTCGTCTCCTGACTTATTAGCCTGTCTTGAGGCAAGCAGTGTGAGCTTGGCCTCAGTAACAAAATTGGGCCAGAAAGCTGACTTCCTTGGGTTATGGAATCTCCAAAGAGGGAGCCCCCCACCCACCCGTGGAGTCCGGCTGGCCCAGGTGGCCGAGGATCTCCCACCGCTGTTCTGTCCCGGCCACATTCTTGCAGTGGTCAGGTTAGGCAGAGCCCTCGGCTTCGAAGTACCTCCCCGCTCATCCAAACCTTAGGGTTTTACTGTTGTTTAGTTGCTAGGTCGTTTCCAACCCTTTGTGACTCTTTTGGTGACTGTAGCTCACCAGGCTTCTCTGTCCACAGGATTTCCCAGGCAAGAATACTGGAGTGGGCTGCCATTTCCTTCTCCAGGGGATCTTCGCGATTCTGGGATCGAACCCAGGTCTCCTGCGTTAGCAAATGAATTCTTTACCACTGAGCCACGGGGGAAGCCCAAACCATAGGGAAATGAGCTAATTAGACCCTGGCTGCTGAATGTTCTGCTCTTCCCTGCCCCCACCCTGGGACAGGGCTCTGCCGTTTGCCTGAGTGAGGCATCCATCCTGCCGTGGGGTGCTTAGGCTCACAGAGCTTCCCGGAACCACAGTCACATGGTGGTCTTCTGTCTGGGGCTCTCTGCTCCCCTCACCACCCGCCCCGCCCAACAGGCTTCGCTTAAAGGACAACTGCCATCAACCAAACAGGCCTGCCGCAGAGAGATGCCCCTGCGCGAGGCTCCAGCGTTTCCATGCGTTCCTCCGGGCCCCTCTGTGGAAAGAGAACAGGCTTTCTTCCTGATCTGGAGCTTATCTTCCACACACATGTTTATCCACGGGCGAGCCAAATGCAAACGAGCCTCTGCCAAGAGGGAAAGAATGCGCGGCAAATGGGAGAGGTAGGGGATCGAGACGATTCCAGTGCTTATTTTTCAAGCATTCTTAAACAACAAGGAGGTTTCAGGAACCAAACCAAGAATCTTCTAGTCTTTTGTTTCTTCTTAAAAGCTGCCTTCTTGGAATATTTAGAAGACCCATTGCAAATGTTTCCTTGCTCTATTTCGTTTGTGTCCCCCCCACCAAAAATGGAAATACTGTTATTATTCAGTGATGATAAATATAATACATGTTTGACTGAAAATGGTTGAATTTTGCAGAAGTGTATAACATAAGAAACTGCAAATCCTCCACAATTCCACCATTATCTAGTCAACTATAATGAACAACTGTTGATACATTCTTTTGAGTAAGTGGGTGGCACCAGTGGTAAAGAATCCCCAGGAGACACAGGAGACCAGGGTTCGATCCTTGGGTCGGAAGATCCTCTGGAGTAGGAAATGGCAACCCACTCCAGTTCTCTTGCCTAGAGGCTCCCCATGGACAGTGGAGCCTGGTGGGCTATGGTCCACTGGGTCACAAAGAGTCGGACACGACTGAGCACACGTGTGCGCATGCACAGTTCATATTATATAACTGAAATCCTCTCCATATTTGCTCTGCAAACTGCTTCGCTCACTTGCTGTATCTTGGACATCTTTCTATATGTGGGGACAGCATTTTAAGGTTATATTTGGGCATTAGCCAACTTAGAGTTGAAATAAAAATTAGGGAGGTGGATGTTTACCTGATTTGGGGAATTTTTTCTTTAGATTTTATTACCTCTTGCTAATATTCAGAGAAACAGAGAATACAGTTTGACTCAAAAATGCATCACAAATAAGCCAGAAGAATTTTCTGGTTTGTATAAATTTTTCTGCCTAATAAAAACAAAAACAGGAGCTGGAAATGATAAATAGGCCCACTTTCCACTTTCCCCTCACTTCCCTCATTTCTGATCTGACATTTTCAGGGGAGTGGGAGGGAGGGAGGGCTGATGGGTGGGCTCAGCTCCCTGGCTGAAGAGGCAGCCCCAGAGCTCAGGGTGCGGGCATGCGGTGGGGCTGCTGCGGGTGGAGACAGGTCTGAGCTGCTGGCGGGATGGCTGGAGGCCTCCTGGGGTGGGGGCCTGGGAGACCCACGCGAGAGACCCAGGACATGCTGTTTAAATAGAGGCTCCTTGAGACAGACCAAGCAGAGCGGAAGGCGGTATGAGTAACTGTGTTCCATCCTTTTTAACAGTTGAGTAATGTCCCACTAGGGCTTCCCAGTTGGCACTGGTGGCAAAGAGCCTACCTGCCAGTGCAGGAGGCATAAGAAACATGGGTTCAGTCCCTGGGTTGGGAAGATACCCTGGAGAACCCTGGAGAAGGGCATGGCAACCCACTCCAGTGTTCTTGTCTGGAGAATCCCATGGACAGAGGAGGCTGGCAGGCTACAGCCACAGGGTCACAAAGAGTCAGGCAGACTATAGTGACTTGGCAGGCAACATACCAGTGTGCAAACATTTCTTTAGGGAACCTGACCAAGGAGCATTTAGTTGGTCATTTTGCTCATTGATGCAACATGTGTACTGAGTGTCTCAAAAGTGACCATCTGTGTTCCAACTTTTGAGAACACAGCAGGGAACAAGAGGGAGAAAGTGCTTGTCCTTCTGGAAGGTGTATGTAACGGTGTGTGGGAGCATGACAGGAAGTGAGGAGCGTAGAATATTAGCGGGTGCCATGCATGGGAAAGCGGAGCGGGACTGTGTGTGTGTGTGTGTGTGTGCGCACGCGTGTGCACACAAGGTGGCAGGTGTTGATTTTAAGTAGGATGGCCGAGGAAAGCCTGTGAGTGGTCACATTTGAACCAAGACCTACAGAGCCTGTGGTGGTGAGACTGAGACAGCATGTTTCAGGAGAAAAGCGTCCAGACATAGGGAAGAGCATGTGCAAAGCCCTGAGGTGAGAAGGTGGCCAAAGAGCAGCAAAGCGTCCTCTGTGGTCAGGGGGACAGAGCAAAAGATGGAGGGGTGGGAGGTAAGGTCAGGGGAAGGTGGGCAGATCACAAAGACAGGCTCTTTGTTTAAATTGACGTATTGTTGGTTTACAGTGTTCTGCCAACCCCTGCTGTACAGAAATTGGCTCAGTTACACTCTGTCTTGAAAATTCTTTTCCAATATAGTTATCCCAAGAGATTGGATGTATTAGGTTAGTGAAAAAATAATTGTCGTTTTGGACCATGAATTTTAAATCATTATAACTAGGCTCAGACACATCATTATTAATCAAAATAGGAACCATTTCAATCAACACAATTTTGCCAACAAGATAAAAGTTTGTTTATTCCTGTAGCATAAAAACCCACGCTTCAGGATTCTGCGAACTCTTGGAAAACGTTTTCTGCATCCCGCTGCCTGTGGAAGCACGTTCCCTCTGAAAAGTTGTCAAGATGCTGAAAGAAGTGGTAGTGGGTTGGCGAGAGGTCAGGTGAATATGGCAAAGGAGGTGAAACTTCCTAGCCCATTTCATTCAACTTCTGAAGCACTGGTTGTGCGACATGTGGTCAGGTGTTGCCATGGAGAAGAACTGCGCCCTTTCTGTTTACCAATGCTGTCTGCAGACATTGCAGTTTTTGGTGCATCTCGTCGATTTGCTGAGCATACTTCTCAGATGTAATGGTTTCACTGGGATTCACAAAACTGTGGTGGATCAGACCAGCAGCAGACCACCAAACAGCAGCAATGACCTGTTTTTTTGGCACAAGTTTGGCTTTGGGAAGTTGGAGCTTCTTTTCAGTCCAACCACTGAACTCGTCATCGTCAGTTGTCTTATAAAATCCACTTTTCATCACACATCAAAATCCAATTGAGAAATGATTTGTTGTTATTGAGCAGATTAAGAGAAGATGACACTTCAAAACGATGATATTTTTGATTTGTGGTCAGCTCATGAGGCATCCACTTATCGAGCTTTTTCACCTTTCCAATTTGCTTCAAATGCTGAACGACCATAGAATGGTTGACACTGAGATCTTTGGCAAATTCTTGTGTAGCTATAAGAGAATCAGCTTCAGTGAGAACTCTCAGTTGGTCATCGTCAACTTCCCATGGCCGACTACTGGGCTCCTCATCTTCAAGGCTCTCATCTCTTTTGCAAAACTCCTCGAGCCCTGTACGTGCGTTAGCAGGTCCTGGGCCGAATGTGCTCTTGATGTTGTGAGCTGTCTCTGCTGCTTTACCACCCGTTTTGAACTCAAATACGAAAATTGCTTGAATTTGCTTTTAGCCTAACATCATTTCCCAGTCTGAAATAAATATAAAATAAGCAGCAAGTGATACGTTGTTAGCAAAAAATACATAAAGCTAGAAATGCACGTTAAAATTATATATAACACAGCCATATTTAAGAATGTATTCCAGCATCAAACAGCAAAGCTCAACAGTACAAAACCGCAATCACTTTAGCACCAGAGCGTGCAGAAGCTGGTGCTACAGGCAGTGGTTCCCTGTGCTACGTAGGAGCACCTTGTCCTGTGTTCTGAGCCTAGCAATCCGCCTCTGCTAATCCCAGACCCCCGTCCGCCGCTCTCCTCCGACCCCAGCCTGGCGATCGCAAGTCTGTCCTCTGTGTCTGAGTAGCGTCTGCATTGTGCATGAGTCCATTTGAGCAGTAGTTTAGATTACACATATAAGTGGCCACAGGACGCTTGTCTTTCCGGTGTACTTCACTTGGTATGAAAATTTCTAGTTGCGTCCATGTTGCTGCACATGACATTATTTCACTCTTTTTATGGCCAAGCAGGATTCTGTTCTACATGTGCACCACGTCTTCTTCATCCGTCCATCTGACGGTGGGTATTTAGGCTGTTCCCAGGTTTCATTTTGGCTATTGTAAACAGTGCCATAATGAGCATAGGGGCACATGTATCTGTTTGAATTGTAGTTTTGTCTGGATATATGCCCCGGGGTGGGATTGCTGGATCATGTGGTAATTCTATTTTTATTTTCTGAGGAACCTCCACACAGTCTTCCATACATTCTCATCAACAGTGTAGGAGGGTTCCTTTTTCTCCACACCCTCTCCTACCTTTGTTATAGACTTTTTAATAATGTCCATTCTGACCTGTGTGAGGTGACACCTAATTGTGGTTCTGATTTGCATTTCTCTAATAATTAGTGAGGGCTTCCCTTGTGGCCCAGTGGTAAAGAATCTGCCTGCAATGCAAGGGATCCTAGAAACGCGGGTTCAATCCCTGGGTTGGGAAGATCCCCTGGAGGAGGAAATGGCAACCCACTCCAGTGTTCTTGCCTGGGAAATCCCATGGACGGAGGAGCCTGGCAGGTTACAGTCCCTGGGGTGGCAGAGCTGGACACGACTGAGTAGACGGAAGACTGAGTGTGAACACAATAGTCATGAGGTGGGGCTCCTCTCCATGTGCCTCCTGGCTACCTGGGCATTGTCTTTGGAGAAATTTCTATTCACTTCTTCTGCCCATTTTCCCATTGTCACATAGGGTCTTAAGGGCAACTTTTAACATAAAATAAGCTTCTGGCAAATAGATGGGGAAACAATGGAAACACTGACAGATTTATTTCCTTGGGGCTCCAAAATCACTGCAGGTGGTGACTGCAGCCATGAAATTAAAAGATGCTTGCTCCTTGGAAGGAAAGCTATGACCAACTTAGACAGCATATTAAAAACCAGAGACATTGCTGACAAAGCTCCATCTACTCAAACCTATGGTTTTTCCAGCAGTCATGTATGGATGTGAGAGTAGGACTATAAAGAAAGCTGAGCACCGGAGAATTGATGCTTTTGAACTGTGGTGTTGGAGAAGACTCTCGACAGTCCCTTCGACTGCAAGGAGATCCAACCAGTCCATCCTAAAGGAGATCAGTCCTGAGTATTCATTGGAAGGACTGATGCTAAAGCTGAAGCTCTAATACTTTGGCCACCTGATGTGAAGAACTGACTCATTAAAAAAGACCCTGAAGCTGGGAAAGATTGAAGGTGGGAGCAGAAGGGGACAACAGAGGATGAGATGGTTGGATGGCATCACTGACTCAATGGACATGAGTTTGAGCAAGCTCCGGGAGTTGGTGATGGATAGGGAAGCCTGGCATGCTGTGGTCCATGGGGTCGCAAATTCGGACACAACTGAGTGACTTTCACTTTCAAACACATATTAAAAGAGTATACCTTGACAATTTTTTACATGTATAAATTGTAAAAATCATCACCACAATCAAGACAGGGACATGCCCACCCACCCCCACTAAAAATTTCCTGTGCCCCGAGTGACTCTGCAGCCCTCCCTTCCCCCCTCCCCGCCTGATAGAGATATTTCTTTTCAAATGGGCGTCCGATTATTCCAGGATCATTTGTGAAAACTTCCCTTTCACCATTGAATGACCTGCGGAGCTGGGCTGAAAGCCAGTTGCCCATATGTATGTGGGTCTGCTTCCAGGAGCCCTGTCCTGGAGCACTGACCTATCTGTCTTTGTGCCCACATCACCCCGTCTCGGTTACAGCAGCTTTATAAGGCTTGAAACCAGGCGGTGTGAGTCCTCTCCCTTTGTTTTGGCTCTTCTAATTCCTCTGCAATTCCATACAAATCTTAGACTTGGCATTTTTTTCAGAAGATCCTGCCGGGATTCCCGACGGGAATTGCACTGATGATATGGATCAGAAGGAAGAGACGTGGGATCTTGACCTCACTGACTCCCCTGGCCCAGGAACATGAAACCTGACCCCGTTTCTCAGTTCTTTTCTCTCAGCAGTGTTCTGGGTTTTCAGAGAGCAGGTTTTGCACAGTGTCAGATCTGTCCCTAAACACTTCACATTTTGTGATGCTATTATAAAAGGTTTTCTTTAAATTTCAGCTTCCAGTTGGCTGTTTCCAGGAGACGGAAAGTCGGCTCACCTGTGTTGACTTGCAGCCTCCTGGGAGGAGGGACGGGGCTGGGCGGGCCCTGAGCCCAGTGGGTTCCAGTCACAGCCTCAGCCGAGTGGCCCTCCTGGGGCAGGCGCTGTCCTCCAGGACACAGAGGCTTTGCTTTTCACAACCAGGGGCATCTCCAGAAGCAGCATGTGGTCTTCACGGGGTGGTGTTTCCAGTGGACTCGCAGTGGGTGTGGACAAGAGCTCAAGCACACACTTGAGGGGTCAGGTCTGGGTGACCCTGGGGGCTGGTCCAAGGTCCCGAGGAGGGGATGCAGGGATGCAGCTGCTCAGGGATCCGGGAACTCTGGGGGGCAGAGAGCACCACCCGTGCATCCGTGCCCCCTCCCAGTGGGTCATCCAGTCTGGCCTGTCCTACTCTGACCACATCCCATGGGAGCCCTGAGCTCTTTAGTCATGAGGACAGCAGCAACTTCAGCTCCTGCCAGCCGGGCAGCAGGGGAAGGAGGCATTCTCAGCAAAGGATGGGCAACGGGATTTCTCTCTCTTCCTCGCTCCTCAGGAGCACAGTTTTGCTGGGGACAACTCAGACGTCTTCTCTGGTGACTCAGGAGTCCCGGTGCTGTGACTGGGATGGGTCTGATGGGCCGTGGGAAACAGCACCAGCTGCACCAGGCCATCACCCCTTCCTGTCCAAGCGCCTCTGCCAGGGCTGCCCCTGCATCCCTGCCTGCCCCATCCCCATCCTGACCTCCCCAGCATCCTCCAGCCAGGCCAGCCTTTTCTTTTTATGTTTTAAAAGTTTCTCTTGGGGTTTATTTGATGACAACGCTGTGTTGGTTTCGGGTGAACGGCAAAGTGTGAGTCGTACCATACGCTGTTGTTCAGTCGCTCAGCTGTGTCCGACTCTGCAGCCCTGTGGACTGTGGCCCGCCAGGCTCCTCTGTCCATGGCGTTTCCCCGGCAAGAGTACTGGAGTGGGCCGCCATTCCTTCCTCCAGGGGATCTTCCCACCAGGGATCAAATCCCGGTCTCCTGCATTGCAGGCAGATTCTTCGCCACTGAGCCACCTGGGAAGCCCACATATATTAATACATACATCCAGTCCTTTTTAGATTCTTTTCCTTTGTAGATCATTACAGAGTATTGAGTCAGGGTTCCCCGTGCCATGCCACAGGTCCTTATCAGTTATCTATTCTTTATATAGTGGGCTTCCCTTGTGGCTCAGCTGGTAAAGAATCCACCTGCAGTGCGGGAGACCTGCGTTTGACCCCTAGGTTGGAAAGATCCCCTGAAGAAGGGAAAGGCTACCTACTCCAGTATTCTGGTCTGGAGAATTCTATGGACTGTGTAGTCCATGGGGTCACAAAGAGTCTGACTCGACTGAGTGACTTTCATCTCAATTCATATAGTAGTGTGTGTATATGTGAGTCCTTTTCAACGCGCTCCCTCATCTCTTCCTCTATCAGCCTGGCGCGTCCACCCCTCAACCAGCTCTGCTCCCTGGGCTGCTTCTGCCCTGGGTGAGCCAGAGGGTCACCCACCCTCTGCACCCCGCTGCATCCTAAATCTAAACTCTGCCTCAGCCCAGGAGCGAGACCCCTGGCACAGCGCACTGGGGCTCCAGAGGAGACCCGAGTGGGCAGAAGGCAAACCAAGATGATGTTTCCAGTGGGGCGGCTGCCCAGCCTGGGAGTGGTGGGGCGGGGCTCAAGGGAGGGTCAGCAGATCGGCGAGGGCAGGGGCTGGCTGGGGGGCTGTGAAGAGGAAAGGGGCTGGGTCTGAGGACAGGACCTCCAGGCGAGGCATGCGCAGGCTCAGGATGGCAAGCCAAGGCGCGTCTGCACCCAAGCAACTGGCAGCTGCTGGCCCAGTCCCTGTCGCCGGTGTGGCCCCGCCATTTTCACAGGTTTAATTAAGTCTCCTCGGGAGCTTGGACTTGTCAAGCGCTCTTCAGGACGACCTGGCAGGTTTCCCCAGTGGACGCCTCCTGATTAAAAGGAAAGTTGAAAATCTTCACACCTTCTGCTTCACTGTAATGAGGACTGAGCCCTGGAACCCGTTCAGCCTCTCATCAAACAGCCTTTCCCTGGTGGCAGATTGGGGGCTCGAGGGTGGGGACGATGAGGTCTCTGTGCCAGCAAGATGGGGGGCCGTGTCTGTCTCCCTCGAGGCAGAGGTGTCACTCGGACCCTGGGGTTCATGGCTGGGGAGCAGCAGCTCCATGAGGCTGCTAGGAAGGCTGTTTTGGTGGCCCCTAATAGCTCCACCCCGTTAGCCTTGGGTCATTTCTGCCCTGAGTGATGCGAGCCCGTGAGTTGCTTCTAAATGAGAAAGGACAGTGCAAGGAATGGGATGGCCCTTTCAAGATGAAGCGAGAAGGACTCTGGCTCCTGTCCTGCCTGCGGAGCGCCGATGCTGATTTTCTAGGAAAGCTGCCCGCCCTGCGGTGAGCTATTCAGCGGGGAAAGGATGGACAGACAGTCGGCCAGGGACTGTGTCTGGGCAGCGACCACCTGAGTGAGCCTGAAGGTGGACCACATCCAGCGGAGCCTTCGGGGAGACCACGGCCATGCCAACAGGGCTCGACTGCAGCCTCAGGAGCCATCCCGAGCCAGAGGCGCCCTCTGAGTGGTGTCTAGGGTCCTGGCCACAGGACAAGCTGGTGGTGCTTAGTGTTAAGTCGCTAGGTTTGGGGCTGTGAGTACTGCAGCAGATAAGCAGGTCCTGTGGCCTTGGGTTGGAGGCACATGTCAAGGAGCCCCTCCCCAGCTCCTGGGTGCTTCTGCCTCTAACAACCGAAGCTGAGTTGCTGCACAGACACCTCGGGGCTATGAGAACATCTAGGAAGCCCAAGGGTAGAGTCCACACCCGGGGAGGGCCGCCCAGGGCAGGAGCTCAGGAGTGGCCATGGGGAGCATAACCAGGACCCCAGGCAGTGATGGGGGTGTCACAGGAGGCCACGCCCTTGCTTCTCCGTCCCCACAGTGGCGGCCCTGGATGGGTCAGGGTCTTGCTCAGAAGCCTCGTCTGGACCTGGGGTCTGTTTCTGGGAGGCTGGGGGCTGATGGGGCACGTGGGGAGGCAGAGGAGGCGGGCCTGGGGCACACTGGCAGGAGCACCTGCTCTGTGAGCGGACACGGCACCCCCAGATCTCAGGACCCGGATGAAGGTGCAGGGTGCTGGCCATTCCTGGCCCAGGACATAGGGACACCCTCTGGGGCACCAAGCAGCTGCAGCCAGGGGAGACGGTGGTCACAGTGAGGACTCCACGACCCAGGTCCGGCTGGTAGGGCCCCTGCTCCTGGGATGCACTGCTTGCCTGCCTTAGAGCCAGGGGTATAGACACAGCCAGGCCAGGAGGACCCAGTGCCCTGCTTGCTACTCAGACATCCTGCCGAACACTGCCAGTTCCACCGTGGTGGGGGCAGCCGGGCACCCGTCCACCCTGCACCCTTCTCCCTGGGAACTTTTGCCCAGCCATCAGCAGCAGGGGGAGTGAACCCAAGCAAAGCCCACTCTGAGCCCAGCCCAGCTAGTCCTTCCTGCCCTCCCTCAAGCCCAGAGGGACCACAGGTTGGAGCCGTGAGCAGGGCACCCGGCCCTGGGAAGGGGGTGGGCAAGTGGGAACATCAGAGCCACCTGGCTGGGGGTGGGGCACGCACTCACAGGGCCCGAAAGGAAGCTTTCTTCTCTCAGTCTGTGGCACAGCACACCTGGTAGCGGGTCTCCTGTACCTTCTGGTTCACCACACAGGGCTGGGAATGAGCAAGGGGTTCTGCTGTGAGGGGACCACGCAGTGGGACGGGGCCTTAGTCTCAGCTGGCCATCCAATCTGACCTCCACGCGGGCCCTCCCCCAGAATGATCCAGAATCCCAGTAGGATCACGTCCTTCCCCTGCTAACAGCTTCCCAAGGCTGCCCACTGCCCACAGAAGAGTGGCCATCTGCCACATGCCAGGGCTGGACAAATCCCTGCTATGCGTGATGGAGCAAGTGATTCCTAGGAATAACCTTGTGGAGAAATCCTGGGACAGACATGGAAAAGTTCAGAACAACTTCAGTTCAGTTCAGTTCAGCCGCTCAGTCATGTTCAACTCTTTGTGACCCCATGGACCGCAGCACGCCAGGCCTCCTTGTCCATCACCAACTCCTGGAGTTTGCTCAAACTCATGTCCGTCGAGTGGGTGATGCCACCCAACCATCTCATTCTCTGTCATCCCCTTCTCCCCCAACCTTCAATCTTTCCCAGCATCCGGGTCTTTTCAAATGAGACAGCTCTTCCCATCAGGTGACCAAAGTATTGGAGTTTCAGCTTCAACGTCAGTCCTTCCAGTGAACAATCAGGACTGATTTGCTTTAGGATGGACTGGTTGGATCTCCTTGCAGTCCAAGGGACTCTCAAGAGTCTTCTCCAACATCACAGTTCAAAGGCATCAATTCTTCGGCGCTCAGCTTTCTTTATACGGAACAACTTAGAGACATTAAAAAGTCTTTGATAGACATAGAGACACACTCTGCTCAAGTCTGGAATGACAAAATGAATAGAATCAATTCTATTCTATGAGCACCAATTCTTCCCTAAACTAATTTATAGCTTTTTAATGAAATTCTGTCTGCCCTCTGATGGATGATGATACGAGGCTTGTGCAAGTGTCCTGATGGGAGAGACTGGCTGTGGGGGAAAACTGGGTCTTGCTCCGGTAGGCAGGGCCATGCTCAGTAAATCTTTAATCCAATTTTCTGCTGATGGATGGGGCTGTGTTGCCTCCCTGAGTTTGGCCTGAGGCAGACCAGTCCTGGAGTCTGCAGTCTCTATGGCAGGGCTACAGGCTTTCATTTCAGTTCAGTTCAGTTCAGTCATTCAGTCGTGTCTGACTCTTTGCGACCTCATGGACCACAGCACGCCAGGCCTCCCTGTCCATCACCAACTCTTGGAGTTTACCCAAACTCATGTCCATTGAGTCAGTGATGCCATCCAACCATCTCATCCTCTGTTGTCCCTTTCTTCTCCAGCCTTCAATCTTCCCCAGCATCAGGGTCTTTTCTAATGAGTCAGCTCTTCATATCAGGTGGCCAAAGAATTGGAGTTTCAGTTTCAACATCAGTCCTTCCAATGAATATTCAGGACTGATTTCCTTTAGGATGGACTGGTTGGATCTCCTTGCAATCCAAGGGACTCTCAAGAGTCTTCTCCAACACCACAATTTGAAAGCATCAATTCTTTGGCACTCAGCTTTCTTTATAGTCCAACTCTCACATCCGTACATGACTACTGGAAAAACCATAGTCTTGACTAGATGGACCTTTGTCGGAAAAATAATGTCTCTGCTTTTTAATATGCTGTCTAGGTTGGTCATAACTTTCCTTCCAAGGAGTAAGCATCTTTTAATTTCATGGCTGCAATCACCATCTGTAGTGATTTTGGAGCCCAAAAAAATAACGTCTGCCACTGTTTCCACTGTTGCCCCATCTATTTGCCATGAAGTGATGGGACCGGATGCCCTGAAGTTAGTTTTATGAATGTTGAGTTTTAAGCCAACTTTTTCACTCTCCTCTTTCACTTTCATCAAGAGGCTCTTTAGTTCTTCTTCACTTTCTGCCATGAGGATGGTGTCATCTGCCTATCTGAGGTTCTTGATATTTCTCCAAGCAATCTTGATTCCAGCTTGTGCTTCTTCCAGCCCAGCGTTTCTCATGATGTACTCTGCATAGAAGTTAAATAAGCAGAGTGACAATATACAGCCTTGACACACTCCTTTTCCTATTTGGAACCAGTCTATTTTTCCATGTCAAGTTCTAACTGTTGCTTCCTGACCTGCATACAGGTTTCTCAAGAGGCAAGTCAGGTGGTCTGGTATTCCCATCTCTTTCAGAATTTTCCACAGTTTATTGTGGAATATTCCACACAGTCAAAGGCTTTGGCATAGTCAATAAAGCAGAAGAAGATGTTTTTTGGAACTCTCTTGCTTTTTCAATGACCCAGTGGATGTTGGCAATTTGATCTCTGGTTCCTCTGCCTTTTCTAAAACCAGCTTGAACATCTGGAAGTTCACGGTTCATGTATTGCTGAAGCATGGCTTGGAGAATTTTGAGCATTACTTTACTAGTGTGTGAGATGCATGCAGTTGTACAATAGTTTGAGCATTCTTAGCTTCCCTGGTAGCTCAGACGGTAAAGCATCTGCCCACAATGAAGGAGACCCGGGTTCAATCTCTGGGTCGGGAAGATCCCCTGGAGAAGGAAATGGCAACCCACTCCAGTACTCCTGTCTGGAAAATCCCATGGACTGAGGGACCCCAGTCCATGGGGTCGCAAAGAGTCGGACACGACTGAGCGACTTCTTAGGGACTGGAATGAAAACTGACCTTTCCAGTCCTGTGGCCACTGCTGAGTTTTCCAAATTTGCTGGCATGCTGAGTGTGGCGCTTTCACAGCATCATCTTTTAGGATTTGAAATAGCTCAACCGAAATTCCTTCACCTCCACTAGCTTTGTTCATAGTGATGCTTCCTAAGGCCCATACAGGCTCTATGGCAGGGCTCATAGCAAGTTCCTCCAAGAGGACTTATGCCAACATGCCATGCCTCCCAGCCAGTGCCCCTGACCCCGCAGCAGCCAATGTTTTGGCCACCTGATGGTTAGAGCCGACTCATCAGAAAAGATCCTGATGCTGGGAAAGATTGAGGTCAGGAGAAGGGGACGACAGAGGATGAGATGGTTGGATGGCATCATCTACTCAATGGACATGAGCTTGATCAAGCTCTGGGAGACAGTGAAGGACAGGGAAGCCTGGCGTGCTGCAATCCATGGGTCACAAAGAGTAAGATATGACTGAGCGACTGAACAACAACAGCAAAATTCTACAATTATCTCAGTGAACTTTCACATGGTCTTCAAAGCAAAGCTGTAAATTATAAATAAGCTTATTTATAATATTATTTTAAAACAATAAGTACTTTTTCAGGAAGAGGCATGAGGAGCGACCAGCTCCAGATGTTCAGTTCAGTTCAGTTGCTCAGTCATGTCTGACTCTCTGTGACCCCAGGGACTGCAGCACGCCAGGCCTCCCTGTCCATCGCCAGCTCCCAGAGCTTGCTCAAACTCAGGTCCATCAAGGCAAATGTGAGAGCATTATAATAGTTCAGTAAGGAACCTTGTGTGAAATTGGCATGAAAGTCAACTTCTAGGGCAATGGGACAGAACAGATGATCCAGAAACCAAAACTGGTAGCCAGGAAACTCGATCTCTGATGCAGAAGATCAACAAGGAGGAGAGATTTAGTCAATAAATGATGATATAATAAAGGGTACTGAAATAAACAGTTAGTTACTTGGAACAAAAGTGGAAATTTTATTTTTCACCTCATAGGGTTTCACAGGGAAAAAAGCAGAAGAATGAAATGCAGTAAATCTAGCCACTGAGGGAGCTGAAAGGGAGATCTTGTCAGGGATGCTGCCTCTGAATCGGCCCAGCCTGGGAGGGTGGGGGGTAGGAGGGGGAACTGTGGGACAAGGAGAAAGACAGACCTTTCATACAGCTCCCCAGGTCTGTGATAGTCGATCAACTCTAACACAAATGCATTTCCAACTTGCTGGTGTTAAGTGAAGGCCTGAGGGCCATCCCTGGAGAAAATATGACATTGAAAAGAAACACTCCTTTTTAATCTGATTTGGTTTAGTTGCTAAGTGGTGTCTGACTCTTGCAATCCCATGGACTGCAGCCTTCCAGGCTTCTCTGTCCATGGGATTCTCCAGGCAAGAATACTGGAGCGGGTTGTCATTTCTTACTCTAGAGGATCTTCCCAACCCAGGGATTGAATCCGGGTCTCCTGCTTTGCAGGCATTCTTTACCGACTGAGCCATCAGGGAAACCCCCTGCACACATCCATGGAAGTGCTAGTTGCTCAGTCCTGTCTCTTTGTGACACCATGGACTGTAGCCTCTGTCCATGGGATTCTCCAGGCAAGAACACTGCAGTGGGTTGCCATTCCCTTCTCCAGGGGATCTTCCCAACCTAGGGATTGAACCCACATCTCCTGCATTGTCAGCGGATTCTTTACCGCCAAGCCACCTGGGAAGCCCTTTCTAAAGATGAACGCCTGCAGAAACCCGTGGAAACCCGTTTCCCCACCTTCACAGGTGGCCCTGAGCGTGCTCCACCTCTCACTCCTGGGCAGCAGGACCAGCCTCAAGCCGGCCTACCAGGGTGATGGATACAGAGCTGCGCCTTCCTTGTTCTAAAAGCAATGTGTCACACTCCCACTGGTCCTGTTACATTTCCACTGTCCCACTACTTCTCAGAGGTCTTCTGGAGAGTTAACGTTTTCTGGTGGATCTGAAAGAGCTCTCTTTCCACGATGGCTCCAGAGGAGGCCCCTCGTGTCTGACGCCCCGACGTGACCTGTGATGACTGCCGTGGGCGATGCTTTGCGGGAGATGAGGACTCAGGAGCTGGGGCTCTGACTCCCGCCTGGACGCTGCTGCCCAGCCACCTGCGTATGGCTCCATGTCGCGCAGGGGCAGCTGCTAACCTTTAAGACTTGTGTTTTGGTTATTCTATGTGATAGTAGTGAAAACAACAAGATCTATGAAGGTTTTCTGAGAAATGTTAACCAGAGATACTGGGTGAGTCTTTGAAATGGGGCCTAAGAACTTCTGATCCATGGATATAATATAATGTCTAATCAGTCACCCCACCCTCTGCCCTCCTATGAGCCCTCACCCAGCCCCCAAAGTCAGGGTGTTTGGTGGTGGGATGGACGGGGGGCCTGGGACCTCCGCTCTCCTATTTGGGGTCACCAAGTGTTTCTATGATGATGGTGTCCTGGGTGGACACTCACTCATCCAGCTGACAACTGCACACCACTGACTGTCAGGACAGAGTCAGGGGCAAGGCCAGGGATGGTTGTCAGTGGACAGAGGGGACAGAGTGGGGGAGGCCTGGGTGGTTGTTAGTGGACAGAGGGAAGAAAGCAGGGCCAAGGCCAGGGACGGTCGGTAGTAGTTCCCCAGCAGCTGCAGGGGAAAGATGGACATCAGAGCGCCGATCAAGTGACCAAGGAGCACTCTTCAAGGAAGCGACCTCCGAGCTGAGAGCTGGAGTCAGGCGAAGGCACAGGATGGCGGGGCTGAGGAAGGGACTTCTGGAGGAGGAGGAGGCCCCTCACCTGCCTGCCTGTCCGCACTCACGGGGGCACGTCCTCACGGGGCGGGGTTCTCACGGGGGCGCGTCCACGGGGGTGCGTCCTCACGGGAGGGGCGTGTCCTCACAGGGGGTGGGGTCCTCACGGGAGGGGCGCGTCCTCCCGGCGGGCGGAGTCCTCACTGGGGCGCGTCCTCAGCGGGGCGCGTCCTCACCGTGTCTCCGCAGACCAGGGAGGGGGGACTCTGACCCCCAGGGACTACAGCCTCTCCCTGCCTCTGCCCACCTGCTTCCTGTTTCCTTCTTCTCTGTCTTTTCTCGCAAGGTGAGCATCCGTCTGTGGGTAGCCCCCTGTCAGGGTCACCCAGGGTACTGAGGTCCCCTCTGCCCCACAGCCTTATGTCGGCCGTGTAAATCCCAATCATTCAGTAAGCTGATTGTGGCTGAAGGGGTTTTATTAATATCTAATATTGTTAACTATGGTAAAATACACTCTTGGCCTGCCCTGGCTTCTGTAACAGAACAGCACAGCCTGCAGGCGTATAAACAACATTTGTCACAGCTCTGAGGCTGGGCGTCTAAGATGAAGACAGAAGGCTTCCTGGTCCCTGGATGGGTGGCCGACCCTCCCTCTGGGGTCCTCACATGGGGGGGATGAGGGAGCTGCCTGGGGGTCTGTTATTAGGGCACTAATCCATTCCTGAAGACCCCACGTCCTAACACCCCTGAAGACCCCACGTCCTAACACCATCACACAGAGGACTGACTTTGAACACAGGAGTTGAGGAGGAGATGAGCGTTTAGCGTACGGTGCGCATATAACATAAGGTTTACCGCTGTAACCGCCTGTAAGTGCACAGGTCGGTCGTATTAGGCGCCTTCACGCTTGGTGCAGTCATCACCACCACCATCTCCAGATTTCCATCCACCTCCCTAGAACGAAACTCTGTCCCGTTAAACACCAACTCTCCCCACCCCATCTCCGTTCTACTCTGTTGCTAAGACTTTGACGACCCTGTGCTGTGCTTAGTCCTCAGCCGTGTCCGACTCTGCGACCCCATGAACTGAAGACCGCCAAGTTCCTCTGTCCATGGAATTCTCCAGGCAAGCACACTGGAGTGGGCTGCCATTTCCTCCTCCAGGATTTGACGACCCCAGGAACCTCATACAAGTGGAATCATGTGTGCTTGTCCCTTCGTGACTGGCTTATGTCACTTAGCACAATGTCTGCAAGGTTCATCCGTGTCATAGCTGGTGTCAGGATTCCCTTCCTTTTAAAGACGGGGTGATACCCCCTCGTGTGGATGGGCCTTGTCTTGTTTACCCGTTTTTCTGTCCACGGACACTTGGGATGCTTCCACGTTTTGGCTGCTGTGGACAAGCAGGTGCAAGTGTCTGCCCCTGTTCTCCCCTCCTCTGGGCACGTGCCCGGCAGTGGGATTGCTGGTCCCATGGTGGATCCGTGTTTAGTTCTGAGGAGCCTCCAGACTGTTTTCCACAGCAGCTGCACCATTTTCCATTCCCACCAGCACTGCACTAGGGCACCCGTCTCTCCACGTCCTCGTTCCTGCTTTTGGATCAGAGCCCTCCTAACAGGTATGCTGAAGGTGCACCGTGTGTCTTGGGGCAGGTGTCCCTGAAGCGCAGCCTGGGATGGGTGCTCTTGCGATACTGCAGGAATAGGAAGGGCGGGGAGCAGGAGGGGCGGAAGATGAGCGGTGGTCTCGGCTGTGGGCGGCCCCTCCGAGGACCCGCAGGCACTCCAGGGTGCAGCCTGCACACAAAGCTGCCCCTCCTGGAGATGGTTCCGGCCTGTCAGCCGCTCCTCCCTGCTCCAGCCATTCACCCCAGCAGGCCCCAGGGTGAGGTCTTCCGCTTGGCTTCAGGAGGTCCTCCAGGCACCTGTGAGTATGGGCCAGGGTGGGCCGCAGCCAGGGGGCAGCAAGGGGGCCCTGACCTGGGGACCGCAGGCGCAGTTACCAGCCCTCCATGCCAGCAGGATGGGGCACCTGCCACACCCTCTGCTGGTCACATATTCGGCCCTCTCCCCTTTGGGCCATCTGTATTCACTGTTGGTTTGCTCTTCTGTATTCTTTGCTGTTCCATGCGTTGCAAATACCTTCCGCCTGCTTTGGCTTACTATGGGTTTTCAACCCATAGCATGGATCAGCCTTATTATTAAAGACGCCCTCCCTGCTCTTCACTGGAGTCAAGGAAGGCAATGGAAGCGCCCATCTCCTGTCTCCACGCCTGAGCAAACAGAGCCTTTACCCCAGCGCATCCACCCGAACATTATGAAATGTGATCAAAATATGAAGGGCGTAAACAATAGTCACAATGCTTTCAGCTGGAAAATAATATTTAAAGTAACTCAGTGTGGTGCAGATTTAATGAAGATGGTTGCTCAGACTGGAAATGGTATGACTCCTCAGCATTTGGCCTCCTGGAAACCTTCTGAATATGACAGCTAAAGTTTAGTGCCCTCTAAAGGAATTTTTTTTTGCCAGCTAGGCTTTCATGTGGCTATTAATCTGATAAATTTCACAAGTTATTAGCCAGCCCCTCTGATTTTCCACTGTAACAATGTCTGATGGAGGAATCGCTGTTGACGGGGGCTTAACCAGAGAGCTGGAGGCCTGGGCTAACCCTTTAGCCAGGCCCCTGCCTCCTTGGCCTCTCTCTGCTCTGTGCCCTGAAGCCCTTAGGCCAAGCTCACCGCCCCCCCCAGAGCCCCGGCCAGGCATTGACCACAGCTGAGCACAGAGAGGGGACAGAGGGGCCCTCACAAGCTCACCGTCCCCAGGATTCTCACCCCACGGTACGCTGGAAAGGTCTAGGCATGTCCACTCCCCATGGAGCCCCTGTTGCTGGTGGGCAAGCTTTCCTGATCACAGCCTCTGGCCATTCAGGAAACGTGACTGTGAACCAGGATCGGCCGTGGGGGATTCACTGCTCACTTCTAAGCCAGGCAGACTTTGCCGGGCTGCAGAGCAGTATACTCAACCTTTGATGGTGTCTAGAGACACTCACCCATTGCAAGTGGGGTGAGTATGCTTAGTCTCTAGCAGACTGGGGCTGGGGTGCACAGGACAGCCCCCACAGCAAAGAGCATTCCACTCAGGAGGCCAATAGTCCAGGTGGGGAAGCCCACTCCACGGCAGCCACAGCCACCCAGACCCCTGGCCATCCCCCTGGCCTCACGGCCACGGGCTTCTGGGAAGTGTTCCCACAAGCAGCAGGGTTTCCTGGGCTCCCCATCTCCACCCCCACCAGACTCTGATCTGACTGATAAGAAGGATCCATACATGGACTGGAAAAGCTGGACAAACGTTGTGGCTTGAATGTGGGGGCTCCTGCACATCCCATGTCTCGAACACGGGACCCGTGTGGGGACAGCCGGGAGGCTGGGGTGCACCCTGAATGGTGGCCACATTCCAGGGACTCTTGCAATCTCCCTGAAAGAAGTAGCCGGCTCTGGCTTCACATTTCTGTGACTAGAGGACCCTGACCTTGACCACAGGGACCTTGCGAGGATGAGGGCCTCCCCCCCCATAACCCTCCCCACCTTTCATTGTCAGATCTGCGTGTGACCACTTGAGCCATACCAATAGAATTTAAGGAGCGGCTTTAATTAAGTCCCATTAATTTCCCAAGACCTTGTCTTCAGGGGCACTGGAATTCAATCTGCATGTTAACAGCACAGCGCTTGCTGCTGTCCTCACTAATATAACTCACAATCCACGCCATAGTGACAAAGAGGGCTTCCTTTCCCACTTCCCACAAGAAGTCTCACCCCCAAATGGGGTTTAAAGTGTGTCTGCGCCTTCTCGGAAGTCAGACTCCTCCCTGCTATGGGGCTGCCCCCCAGACTCCATGCCCCGCAAACAGTGTCCAGAGAAGGGAAGTCCAGCCACACGGCTCTCTCACCTCTCGTCCTGGGAGGAGCCAGCCGCCACCTCAGAGGACCGCGGGACCACCCTCCCTCCCCACACACCACACTGGGCCTTCCCACCCGACCGGGTCATATCACAAATTGACTCCACACTGGTGCTCACATTGTGACGACTATGGAGATGCTGTTCACCACTGAGCCACAGGCCAGACTGAGGTAGATTGCTCTGTGACACGGGGCTTTAGGGATTTGTTGGCTCAGTTTTCTATGCCTTTCCAGTTCACAAAAGCTCCTCCAACACGGACTGACCCCCGCCTGGGGGACGTGTCAGAGACACACTGGTTCCACGCTGCGTTCCTGGGCCGTCTGCCCTCCCATCCAGCTGGCCTGCTGTCTGTCCGGGGCAGCCGCCCCAGGCCAGCTGGATTCCAAGAGTTCCCTCCACGTCTGCCCAGGAGGAGGGGAGCCCTTGTGTCCTGGCGACCGTTCTCTCTTGGCGTGTCCCTCGTGTGGTGACATTTGCTGTCCCAGGCCCTCCTGAGAAAGGCAGAGGAGGCTCTTACCCCACTGACCACATTCGTGCCGCTTGTCCACGTGTCCTGCTGGGTTTTCAATATTGTTCATGGTAAAATGTGTAAGTCTATGTTAGTCTGCATTTTCTATTAGAATCTCTTTCAGATCTTGCTGTGTCTCTTTCAACTTCTTTGTGAGGCTGTTTTGGCTCTGTTGGAATATAATCTTGTTTTCTTGGGAGTACTAACTCAATAATACAGTCACTAAAATCCACCTGCAGAGTGCAGGAGACTTGAGTTCGATCCCTGGGTCAGGAAGATTCCCTGGAGAAGGAAATGGCAACCCACTCCAGCATTATTGCCTGGGAAATCCCATGGACAGAGGAGCTTGGCAGGCTGCAGTCCATGGGGTCGCAAAGAGTCAAACACGATTTAGCCACTAAACTTCAAACATTTACTTTACTGAACTTTAAAATGCAATCAAATGTGTGCCTTTAAAAAATACTTTCTGGCCTTATTATGCTAAGAAAAGAATTTTCCCTCCTTACCATTAGTACATAATGTTACTTTTATGAATTTTTAAGAGTTGTAAATCTTTCATCCATCTGAAATTAGTTTTTCAAACGTTTTTTACTTCTTTAGCCATAAAATATAGCCCATAAACATATGAAAGCATTTTCATCTCATAATAATTTTAAAAACTCCGGCTGAAATGACGAGTAGGCATCTATTGCTTCCCAGACCGGCCTGTGTGACAGAGGTCAGCGTCTGTCATCCGACGCTGACAAGGTGAGAGGCCACACACGCTGTGCACACTGACGGAAACACAACTTGACAACGCCCGTCAAACTCTAATTTATGCATGCTTTTGACCCGGCAATGCCACCTCTGAAAATTTATCTCCGGAAATACCCACCCAAGAATACAAAGATGCTCACTGCTGCATGATGTTTGATTCTAAATAAGTAGAACCACACCAAGTGTCCATCAAAATGACATTGGTTAGTAAACCACTGTGCATCCAGAATCTAACACCGCCCTTGACAGAGATGGGAATATTTGGTATGTGTGTGTTTGCATACATATTATACAGAGTGTGTGTATGCAAAAGCATTGCATACAATACACTTTATATAATTTGTACATTTATATAGTTTATAGATATATATGAGATGCATCTTTATATTTTTCCATAGGTATCAATGTGGAAAATTATTTAAGAATTTCTATGCAAACTTTAATTGATAGAATAGTGCTAATAATATAAACGCACTCTTTAAAAAGTGTGTCTTCATATGCTCAGTGCAGAGTTTGAAAGGAAATACACCAAACTCTTCTCTCTGGCTGATGAGGTGTTTTTTGTTTTTTTTTGTTTTGTTTTGTTTTGTTTTCTCTCTCTCTCTTTTTTCTTACACTTTCTGAATTTGTGGCTTTTTGAAAACTACAATGAGCAAGGTTCTTTTTTAAAAAATAAAAGCAGCACATCTTTCTCTAAGGAGCTACTAAATTATAAATCAGAGTAATGAGAGCCATGACAGACACCAAGTAAGAGTTTTTTGCTTGTTTTTTTTTCCTCACCAGAGAGGAGGAGCTCTGGCAGCAGGAGAAACACCATCTGTGGGAGCCATGCTGGTGCCCTGGCCTCTGCAGAGGGAGCTGGCCTTGGCCCACCTCCCCTTGGGACCACTGCTGCGGTCCTGGACACCCAAGAAGAGAAGGCTGGGGTTGAAGGCACCCGTGCTCACTGGCCCACTTGCTTCACACCCACTCCACACAGGCGATGTCCAACTACCACCCCCAGATGCACCCACGGCCCTGTGATCCCCTCTGCCTCACTGGGCCTCGAGCAGAGCTGGGCCTGTCCCTCACTGTTTGCCAGGGACCAGCACCGTGCAGGCAGGGGCCCGCAGCTGCCCTGAGAGGCGTGGGCACCGGGCAGGGAGGGATCAAGGGGCAGACATGGTCACTGAGGTGCAGAAAGGAGACCCAGGAGCTGTGGGGGTGCAGAGCAAGTATGGACCTGAGTTGGGGTCAAAGAATATCCAGAAAATAAAGACAGGAGAAAAGCAGGTGGGCAAGATCAGAGCAGGGGCTCCTGGAGTTCTGCCTGGGGGCCCCCTGCTCCCCTCGGGGTCTGGTACTCACTAAGCCCTCACCCTGGGGACCGTGGAGGGTGAGGGCACAGCCCCCACCCCTGCCCTTTTTAGACCGATTGCTGTGGGCAGAGGAGGGCCATACACCCTGCACCTGGGCTGCTAAAGGTGTGGAATGTCCACCCTGGGAGCAGAGAAGGTCTGGGGCACCTCCACACCTGGCAGATGGCGGCGTGTCCCCTGCCAGGTGCCCAGGGTCCAGGACAGCTGTCCATCTCTGCCTCACATGGGGTCCCTGAGGGTGTGAGGACTGAAAGGAAATCCTGGAGGGAGGGGCGTGGAGAGGAGGTGACAGCCGGGAGAAACGTGCCAGGGACTCTTATTAACCACAGTCGGCACCGCTATTAATTACACAACAATTAAATTGGCAGCAGCTCGGGCAGAAACTCTCATCTGACACCTTTTATGGGTCCCGCCAAGGAGCTGCCTGGTCTTAATTAGCAGGAGATTTTCCTCCATCCTTTGTGTCCCAAGCGTCCTCGGCCTACGTCTCAGCACCCTCAGGCCCCGGGGCTCTCCCGTCTGGAAGAGTGAGGTCGGAAACCTGCCTCTGCCAAGTCCAGCCAAGCTTGGAAATCCCAGAGCATCAAAGGACAGAACCCAAGCTGTGATGCGATGGGACAGACATGTGCCTTGGGGAGCAAACGTGGGGTGGTGCTTGGAGGACGGGGGAGTTCCGAGCATTTGGAGCCGGCCCACCTCAGGGCCAGCCTGGGTCTTGGAAACTGGCTTGCACTGGGGGGGCTCTGAAATATTCCGGGCTCAGCCAGCCTGCCCCCTGCCCTGACAGCCACTCACCGTTCTACCCAGAGCCTCCTGGTACCCTGAGGGGAAGAGATAGCAGGGGATTGTTCAGAGGGAGAAGAGGTCACTTTAGAATGACCAAGATCACAATCCACTCCAAAGCTATTTTTACTCTCAAACAAAATACAACAAATGGAAGGCATTAAAGCCATAAAAACAACTGGAAGCTGCGTAAAGAAAAGCCCACAAAAATCTGATAGGAGTGGGAGGCATCTTTCAGTCTTTAAAAGATCAAGTGGATTAAAAAGCGATTGGGAATTTAGAATGTAAGCATAGTAAAATTAATGAGAGATAAACGCCTTGTGTCAAGTATGTGTTCTGCATAGAGAAAAAGAAAACACTCATCTAAGTACACAGGAAATATTCACAAAATCGATCATGTGCTGTACCAGCTCGTCTGAACGTCTTAGGTCATGCACTCCATCAATAAAAGTTTTACCCGTGTGTCGCAGTACATGGATGCCTATAATTTATTCCTAAATTATAATTCATAATGTGTGATATAAAAATATAATACATCATGCCCACTGTAAAACAGACGAAGGCAGACACGGCACAGAGCTGTGACAGTAGCGGATGCTGAGTGGCAGTTTCCACGTTTCCTGACTACTGTGGATTGACCTGTACACCTGCTGGGATCACACACCTCACCTTGGAGGTTTATACCACAGACAGCCTCAGCAGACCCCCAAAACCAGCATCATAAAGCCCGCACACCTTGATCACCATGTAAAAATAAAACCAAAACAACAACAAGCTGGAAATCACTGACAGAGTTAGAACCAATCAACCCATTAACAAAAATAATATTGAAGTCTAGAAAACAAAAACACTCAGAGAGTTTTAATGCTCTCTCAAACCAACTCTGGGTCAAGAAGAATGACAAATTGCAGAAGAGCTGGAAAGCATGGATTATAATACGACCACCTGAGAAAACCACAGAGATGGAGCTGGCTGGTAGCACAAGGCTAATGTGTCCTGCTAATACACGTCGTGAGCAAAAAGAATCATCACAGTAAGCAGCTCACACTTCTAACTCAAGAAATTAAAGAAAGAAGGAAATTAGAAAAACAGCAACAAAATGAGCCGAAATAAAACTGAAAAACTGAAGTTATACAACCAGAAAGTAATGAATTAGAAACATGCATTAGAATTGATAACTAAATCTAGGTTCTAATTCTTTGAAAAAATTTGTAAAATGGATAAACCACTTTTTTTTCTTCAGCTAGCATAACACTCTACTAAAAGCACATTACAGAAAGAGAGAAACTACAGGCCTTTTGATGTCACCATCATAAACAAAATATTAGAAAGCAGAATTTATTAGTACATGGGAAAACGTAGGAACAGTGTTATTCACTCTGAGAGTGCAAGGATGGTTCAATGCTGAGAAATCTGTTCGTTTCTCGTTTAATAGGGAAAAGGAAAATTTCATGTGCTTGTTGCTCCATTCAGTACAAGAGTGAAAAATGGGACGTGAGCCAAACACCCATCAAAGGTAGAGTGGATAAAAAGTCATCAGGCCATCCCCACAATGCCCTGCTCTGTAGTCGTCTAAAAGGATGAGAGAAGTCTGTATGTCTTGTGTGGAAAGAGTCGCAGCATAAATTATTAAGTGGAAATAGAAAGCAGAAAAGCAGTATGAGTATATTAATACATGAAGCATAAATATAGACAAAACTCTGTATTTAAATATAAATATGATGTATAATTTATATATAAATTGTGTGTGCATAGTTCACAACCAATTGATACATAATACAAGATGTAATTTACATGCATAATTTATACGTACGTATATATGTTGCTGTTCCAGGCATCAACAACAGCCTGGGAATACAAAAGAAAGCTGCATTTAGTATTGTGCCATATTGTGCCCGATTATGACGACGCCAGGGCCCCCTGCGAGCTGCCCCCCGTCCTTCCCCAAGCCATCCGAGGCCCCGCGACAAGCGCTGTGGATTCAGCTCCCAGGTTCCTGCCCCCTCCCCACGTGGCCTGTGACAGGACATGACTCTCAGCGGTGGGGGACGGGGCAGGCTCTGCTCTCGCGCCTGGAGGCGGCAGCCAGCACCTCTGCTGAGTGTGGTCCAGGCCCAGGGTGCAGCTTCCTCTACCTGCCTCACACGGGCCCAGCTGTTGGTGACATCAGCAGCCTTCCAGGGAGTCTTCCTGCAGGGCCCCACCCCACACACTCCCCCGGGCCTGGGCCCTCCCCTGGGACACGCGGCCTGGAAGACGGGTCTTGCTCAAGAGGGTGTGGAGGCCGCTGATGACCTTCTACATTGTTGAGGATTCCAGGACAGGGCACTTGTGTGGGGTGAGCTGGGCCTGAGTCTGGCAGGCAGAGGAAGGAGAGGCCCATGGAGGGAGGTGCCCATCGGGGTCCCAGAGGATGGAGTGCAGTCGGAGAAGTGGCCATGAACACCTCCCTAGTCAGCATCATGCTTCCTGTCCCCTGTCTACTCTCTCTTCTGAGATGTCTCGTTGCTAAAGTCCTGCCCGGGAAGGTATTCTGCAGGTGTCTCCCTGACTCTCAGCCCCGCAGCTGCCTGCGCGGGTGAGGTGGCTGTGAGCTCAGCCCCCGCCCATCCAGCTCAGGGGGCCTGCTCGCGTCCTCCAGCAGCGCCTCGCTGCCCCGGCTCCCTGGGCTGCACCCCACCTGGGCACGTGCCCAGCTGTTCTGCACCCTGCCCCGGGCCATGTGCCTGGCTCCTGCTGGCTCCTGGTCTGCACCCCACCTGGGCATGTGCCCAACAGGCAGGCAAAGAAGGGAGCTCCACAGCTCCTTCCACCTGGAGACACCAGAGCCCCCAAAAGACTCCCCCACCCTCGCCACCTCCACCCCAAAGTGACAGTAAAAGGGCAACAGAACAGGGCCCTGCCTGCAGAGCTGTGGCCCCAAGCGAAGGGGAGGCCTGAGAAGCCGGGCAGGAGGGCAAGCACCTGCCCAGGGCCAGGGAGGGGCCACCAGGAAGCAGACCCCGTGCGCGGCCAGGGGTGAGAGGTGCCACTGACCTCCTGCATCTCAGTCTGGATACATAAAAGCCCGACATCCACCGCTGGCCCTCGCCCTCCTGGGAGGCAGAGGAGCCACTCAGAACGTTGCAGCTTTTCGCCCAAATCGATCCCTGTCGAGCACAGATGACAAAAGCTTCCAGGAACAAGAGGGATGTTGGACACGCAGCCATCTCTCCCCATCACGTGGGCGGCAGTCCTGGCTCAGACCAGCATCCACCGCACCCTCCGGCCTTCCTTGATCACCCTGCGTGCATCCAGACTGCAGACTCTGAAAAGCATGAGCAGCGCCTTCTGTTCCACGTAACGCCGACTGCCATGATTCCTGCTTCTATTTCATGCCATCCCAACAGTCACTGGTCCAAGGCAGCGATCAAGGTGACTGTCCCTCGTCCCGAGCCCTGCCTGCCGGGCCTTCAGGGTGGTCAAGGCCTGGGTCAGACGCAGCCTCTTCGCTGCCATCAGCGCTTGGTGCAGCCCACGGACATACCCGAAGGCTGGTCTCCTCACTCTGCAAAATCGCCCTCTCCCCTCCAGGGTCCCTGGTACCCACCCAACCCCCCGACACACTTCCAAGGCCCCATCCTCATGGCAGGGTGCTGGGGCATCTCCCCTCCCTGCAGGGTGGGCGGGGTCCCAAGGGGGCAGGAGGGTACCCACTCAGCTCAGCCCCTGGGCAGCCTGACCTCTGAGGACTCCAGGCGGCCTCCAACACGTCCCCCCGTGGCCCTTTGGGCAGAGACCCAGGACGACGAAGGAAGAGCAGGCCCCGCCCCGGCCAGGCCTCTGCATGCACAGCTCAGTCTTTCAGCAGAGGAGGCTCTGGGCACCACAGGGGCTGCTGAAGATGCCCCCAAGGGGGACGGACTCCGCTACGCAGGTCTTGGGGTCAGTCTGTCTTTCGCTCATTCCCCGAGTCTGGCTCCTGCATGCCAGTCACGCCAAGCCCAGCTCAACCCCCAGAAGGGCAGCTCCGGCTCCCCCATGGGAACACTGGCCTTAGCCGCACCCCTGAGCACAGCATCGGGAAGGGCCTGGGCTGCTGTCTTCTGCTCCCTGCCCGCCCCCAGGAGCAGTTTCTCCTTCACCCCACTCACACGCCCGCCCCAGCCTCAGCGTTTAAGTGGACGAAGCCGGGCAGAGGTCAGAACACAGAGCCCAGAGCCCAGAGCCGACGCGGGGCGCCGTCTGGGTCTCCTGCCCCCTCACCTGGAACACGGCTGACAGTGATGCCGGCCCAGCAGCCAGGAAGCCAGTGGGTCCTGCGAAGCCCTGCCCCGGACTCCCAGGGATGCGGTCCTGGCTGGTTGGTCTCATCAGGATGGGTGTATGTTTGGCTCAGCGCTGGGCGCTGGGCGTCAGGATTGCCTGGGCATGGGGGAGGGACTCACAGGCCTGTTAGAGGCGAGGCAGTGAGTCAGGTCTCCAGCAAGGATGCCAGGGGGACAAGACGGGGTCAGGAAGTGCAGCTAGAGCAGCCCCACCCCTCAAGGACTGCCCTCGATTCCAGGCCTGGAGCCGTCTGCCCGGGGCAGCCCCTCAGGCTGCTGACCACCTGGCTGAGCACAGGGCACAGGCCGTGAGCTGGTGGTCTGGCCTGGACTCTCTCCTGGAGGGAGGTGCCCTGCGGGGTCTGCTCCCGAGACCCAGAAACGCTGAGCGGGAGCTGCATGGCCCGCCCGCCCCCGCTAGTCTCAGAACAAGCGGGCCTCCCTGCCACAGGATGGGCTGGCCCACGGCCACCGTCTCTGGCCGGGGCGGTCAGTACGACTTGACCCGGCCCCCCAGCACATCCAGCAGCCCCGTGGGGACCTGAGGAGGACAGCACAGGCAGAGCCACTGGCCTCGCTTCCGGAACGCACCAGGCGCCTGGGGGGCCTCAGGAGCACCCACACCCCCCTGAGGGCTGCAGCCGTGTGCATCTCTGTGAACAACAGGTGAGCGAGCCCCCTCCTAGGGGTATGGCTAGGCATCACTACTGAGCAAGAGGTGAGCGGGCGTCCGGCACTGGGGGGCCAGGCCCTGGGGGATGAGTGGGGTGGAGCGGGGGTGCAGGGGCCCCTGGGTGAGGCTGTACGTCCTTAGGGCAAACTGGAGGTTGGCGGCCTAGAGGTCTGGAGAAGTCCCTGCCAACAGAAAGTCAGAGGTGGTGGGCTTGGGATTTGAAGGAGGCCCAGCCGGGCCCCGAGGGGAGCAGGAAGCTGGCCCAGGGCATGTGGGCTGAGATGCAGGCTCCGGGCAGGGGTGCAGGCTCCAAGCAGGGGCCAACCCAGCCCGCCGAGGACCGCCTTCTCAAGGCTCCTCGCCAGCCAAAGGGACAGAGCCTCCTTCTCATAAGGACCCGTGTTCCATCACGGCCCCACCTCCTCCGGCCACAGTCGCCTCCTGAAGCCCACCCGGCGGACACCACTACAATGGGCGCTGGGTCCTCAGCATGTGAGCTGGGGGGACACACGCCTTCCATCTACAGCACGCGTTCCCGCCATCTCAGCCTCGGCTCTCGTGGGCATCTCAGAGTGTCTGCACCCCTAACGGAAAGGAGAGGCGGGTTGCCCCAGCCGGGACCTGCTGCCCCCAGCCTGCACACCGGAGCCGGCCTCCCTGCAGGGCTCTGGGCAGCTGCCCCAGTGACAGCTCTGAAAGATGGGCCGGGCCAGCCCAGCACAGCAGGCGGGGATGGCGGGACACGGAGCAGCCGGGCTCCATCTGGCCGCCCGCCCCGCGGCAGGGGCTCGCGGCTCTTGTCGCGGGTCTGAGTTGATGCAGGCTCTGTGGGCGGCTGGAGGCGGCTATTCTTGGGTGGCTTCTGGTACCACAGAACCTCGGGAGAGGGGTCAGAATCCCCACTGGGGAGTTACTGCTGCTTGAAGATCCTGCTAGACTTTGAGAACACAGGAAATACTGGGGACAACGTGTGATCCTCGAGATGAAAGTGACTTCAGAGGACAGACGGCCGACAAGCCCCCCTGCTGAGGCCAGCTCCTCCGGGGGGAGAGGCAGGAGGGCGTCCAGGAGACCCCACTGCACCCCCGACCTGCTCACTAGATCAGGTAGCAGGGGCTGGAGGGAGGAACACCTGCCCTGCTGTCCCCACCCCGAGCCGGCCATGCGGGAGGCTCACGCAGACCTTTCCTCCAGCCCCACAGCTGGGGCCACAGGAGGTGGGGGCCGCGCAGAGGGGCCGCCCCAGCGAGCCATCCTGGTCTGCAGTGGCCACGCGGGAGCAGGGCTGCCCCCCCACTCGCCCCACCCAGCGGCGGGAGGGGAGGCACCGAGTCTCTCCTGGAAGCGAGGCCGCCCAGTCACCTTTCAGCCTCCAGCCACCCCCAGGGAGCCGTGGGGTGGCGAGGGTCTGCCCAGTGGCGGGGCTGCCCTTCCTGACAGTTTGGATCCCAGGCAATGGGGTGCTGGCCGAGGCCCCACAAAGCTCCCCAAGAGAAAGGGTGCACAGCTTAGGCTGGTCCTGGGCCCAGAACACAGCAGTTGTCATCCTACGCCCGTTCATCAGCCAGGAGTCCGCTGCGTGTGCTGGGCTGAGGCTGCATTCAGACCCAGGGGCAGTAAAAATAAATAAGGAGAAATTTAGGGTCTGGACGGAAGGAAGGAGGTTCAGGTGAGATGGACCCAGCATAACCCTTGGTCGGCTCTCGAATCTCATGAAAGAGCATTGATGACAAACGCCTTGCTGACAACTGAAGAGTCTGACTCTGATGAAGCCATGATCTTCTATTTCCCAACTGGGCTCCGAAGAAAGCTTGAAACGTTCACTCCTGTGCACCTGCTGGACTTGCTGAGGGGGCTGGGGAGCTGGACCCTGAGGGAGCACTGCAGTGCCCCCCGTGACTGTTCAGAAAATCCGAGGTCTGCTGAACCACGGGCGGCCCCGGGACCCACTTGCATCTGCCCAGCTGGACCGTCTTTAGGGGACCTCCCCTACTCAGTGTGCCCTCCTGCAGGGCCTCTGACACCCGTGGGCGGGTAGCCCCACACAGACACGGTCAGTCTGCAGGGAGACCCAGGGCTTGTGGCGGAGCAGGTGAGGAGGGAGTCTGCACCTCCAGTGCCTGGACGAGGAGCCGGGGTCTTGTGCAAACCAGCTGCCGCAAGGCAGGATTCATCCTGAACCAAGGTTCTCTCGGGCTTCGAGCCGTGACCCTAAACTGGCCCTGGTCACATTGAGGCTCAGCAGGGAGTTCCAGCCAGGGGAGAATGCTGCAGAGGACACGGGGCCCAGGGTGAAAGGCCTCCCGCGATGGGCCATCTGCCACTCCAGCTCTCATATCCCCTCCCAGGGCACGAAGGTGCTCGCGGAAGACGGCTCAGGGGTGGGTCAGTGCCCAGGTTTTCAGTCATCTATCACCAGAGAGGGGTCTGTTTGGGTCAGGGGTTTCTAAGGAGCAAAGACACAGCACTTTGTTCCAAAGCAGATGAACCGGCTGACTACTTCATTTGGTCAATAGATAAGCTGAACCTCCCACCTCACCTGATTATTTCCAAAGCACTGACCCCAGATACAAGGACGGTGGCCTCTGAGCTACTGGTCGGGGGGGTGGGGGTACTGCCTTGGCAAAACCCAGGTTGCCTGCCTGCCCAGCGCCCGGCCTCTACATGAACCATGGAGTCCCCAGCATTCAAAGGCGCTTCCCCACAGCTCTCACCTGCAGCTCCCCAGCCCAGCCTGGGAATCTGGAGGGACCCCAGCACCCCCACGTGGAGACCGCGAGGTCATAGGGAGTGGGAAGGCCTTCAGAGGTCACCAGGACCATCCCCTCCTGGAGCAACAGGGCCCCCAAGGCCACAGAGAGCTAATGGGGAGAGGAGGGACGCGCTCCCCGCCCAGCCCCTGCTCTCCGCTCCCGAGGTTCTCCAGGAACACTTCCCAGGGGCCCGTGTTCCCCCCGGGGGCCACTTTAAGAGGAGCTTCCCCTTGCAGTCCCGAAGGCCAGCGTGCACAGCCACACCTGGGCTTCCTGCTTCATCTCTTGGCAGCATGGGGCCCGTTGGTCAGAGGGGCCGTGGGCTCTGCCCTGACCCGAAGACCAGCCCTGGAGCACAAGAGCACCTGGACCCTGCGGGGCTGCGCAGGGCGGCAGGACCCAGCTCTGCCCTCCGCGGCAGCCTGTCCAGAGGGTCTGGGAAGTGCCTGGGTCCCCACGTCCAGCTCGGTCACCACACTGCCCGCCTGCCCACCCAGGGAGGCGGTCCCCACGTCCAGCTCGGTCAGCACACCGCCCGCCTGCCTACCCAGGGAGGCGTGGGTCCAGGTGCGTGGGTCCAAGGCGAGCTCAGGGCACCTTACTTCCCGGATGGTCCAGTTTACCAGCTGGGAAAAGTGAGGCTGGACCACTCGGGACGGGAATGCTGTCGGGGGTAGGGGCTTGAGGGGCGGGCGCGGCCAATGGAGGCCGGAGAAGCCCTGCACGCCTCGGGGAGGGGGCCAGCGGACACAGGCAGGCCTCCCCAGGGCGTGGAGCCTGGCGCCGTGAGCTGGGCGGCACGGCTGGTCCCGAGCAGCCGCCTGCCATCTGTGAGTCAGGTGGGAACATAAGCATCTCACGACGGCACCTGGATGGGCGTGGAGTCGGCTGACCACAGAAGCAGCACCCTCTGCGCCCGGGGCCAGGGGCAGCAGGCACTGCAGGCTGCGCATCACTCCCTTGCCCCCACATGGAGATTCCGGCAGCCGGTGCTGGCCCGGGGGTCCACCTGCTGACTCTGCAGGGCAGCTCCCAGGGCTGCAGGTGAGTGGGGAGGCCACACTGTGGCTCAGGGCCTCGCTCTTCCCCGAAGAAGCTGCAGCCAAGCAGATGCCACCAAGTGGAGCGGGCAGGGGGGGCGGAAGGCCGCGGTGGGCGGGGTGGGGGCTCTGGGGGTGAGCTCAGCCTCGGCATGGGAGACTGAAGCCCCTCAGGGTGAGCTCAGACCACCTGGACCCCACAGATCACAGCACAGATGGTGATGTGAGAGATCCAGAGAAGGTGAGAGACAGGGGAGGCCCGCCAGGAGGGGCGGCGGGCAAGGGGAGATGCCCCCTGAGCCCTGCAGGGAGGACAAGGGGAGGAGGGGGCCGGGGTGGGCTCAGCGGGCCCCCTCTCTGCTCTAAGCAGCACCCGCCTGCCCTTCAGGGCCCCACTGAGAACAGACACAGGAGAGATAAAAGGGAAGCCCTCTGAGGGGTGAGTGGCCTGAGATGGGCTCTCCGGGGGCGGGGTGGACAAGCGATGAGTGATTCCCCTGATGGGCGTCCGGGGTCCCAGTCCCCAGCCCTCACCCGCCCCACCTCAAGCAGCTTCACATCAGCTCTGTGAGGGGCGGTGGCCTCCGGGGGGCTGTCTGGGTCGCCCAAGGACCCACACGGAGGAGGGTGGGCACCAGGAGCAAGATACGGTGCTTGTTCCGCCTGCCATGAGGGTGCAAAGCGTGTGAATCAGAGCCTCGGGTGCAGGTCCAGACCCGCTTCCTGAGCTGTGTCTCCAACTGGGGGCCCCAGTGGCTCCAAGAGCAGACTGGGGCCAGGGCCGCCTCCGCCCCTCAGAGCCCCCCGCTTCGTGCAGGGCAGTGTCAGGCTGGGTGGTCGGGCTGCTGGACGGTGGGAGGGGTGGAGTCACTGCAGGGGCTGCTGCTGCTGGGGGCCCTTCAGGGGCTCCACCCCGGGTACCAGATGGCACTGCCACGGTGGAGTCTCAGGGAGGAGCTGACACCTGTCAAGGGCTCGTCACAGGGCAGAGCTCCGGGGGATGGAGGGGATGCCAGGCAGGGCTAAGGAGCCAACCCTTTCCTGTGTCTCCACTGGGAAGGCCATGGGGACAGATCACTTACAGATATCCAAACTTTTTAAAGGGAGCCCTTTAGTGAAACTTTTTTTTTCCATCACAAAAGTTGTATCTATTCATTACAAAGTAGATACAACACAGAAACTTCTAAAAAGAAATAATCATAGACCATTATTCCATCTCCTAATGCTGATTTCTGTTTCATTTTATTATATTTCTAGGTAGTAGTAATACGTGTGCAAAGAACTGACTCGTTGGAAAAGACCCTGATGCTGGGAGAGATTGAAGGTGGGAGGAGAAGGGGACGACAGAGGACGAGATGGTTGGATGGCATCACCGCCCCGATGGACATGAGTTTGAGCAAGCTCCGGGAGTTGGTGACGGACAGGGAAGCCTGGCATGCTGCAGTCCATGGGGTCGCAGAGAGCCAGACATGACTGAGCAACTGAACAACAATCAATGCTCTCTGACATTGATCTTAACAGTAATTTGCTGGGTCTGTCTCCTCAGGCAAGGAAAACAAAACCAAAAGTAAGCAATGGGACTATATCCCTTCACAGCAGAGGAAACATCAGCCAAACCTCACCTACAGCACGCGAATATCTGCAGATGCCATGCCTGATGAGGGTTAATATCCAAAACATGCAAAGAACTCCTACAACTCAACATCAAAATAAGTAAACAACCCGATTAAAAAGTGGGCAGAGGATCTGAACAGACATTTTTCCAAAAACGACACACAGACGGCCAACAGGCACGTGAAAAGGAGCTCAGCGTCACTCGTCGCTTCCTAGAAGCTGGGCCAGGGCGTCCGAGCAGCTTCCTGGGAGGACTCACTGTGGGAAGGTCTCGGAGCTGTTCCTCCAGCTTTGCTGAGCGAGTCTCACTCTTCGCCCCCAGTCGGCTGGCCTTTCTTGCACACGCCTGGGCCCTGGCAGAGCAGAGTCAGCAGGAGGGGACCCCCGACACCAGCAGGGCCGCGTCCCTCGCTCCTTGGGGATGACCCCCCTCCCACACGGGGCTGAACTCAGCCCTCCCACCCCGGTCCGAGTCAAAGCCGAGGTCCCAGCCCCCAGAGCGGGGCTGGTCTGTGGAGACCTCAAGCCCAGGGTCCAGGCCGAGGCCGGGCACCCCCTCCAGCTCCGATTCCTTTCTTGGGGACCTTCGTGCCCCTGCTTGGTGCTGGGTGTGGGGCTCCTGGTGGCCTCTGAGTCCCAGGATACGTAGGGTAGGGGTGGGGGCAGGCAGAGGGTAGGGAGACCCTGCTTCGTCCTCCAAGGGCCCTGCACAGCAGGGGGCGCTCACGCCCAAGAAAGTGCAGGGTCGTCAGAGTAACAGGTCAGACAGATCTGGCTGGCTGGCCACGGCCCCGAGTGAACTTGTCCCGGGGGTTTGCCCGGCTGACCTGGGCCTGAAGGGCCCCGGGCCTTGCATTCAGCTTGGGGCAGGCCGCAAGAGAACCCTGGGGGCAGGGGAGGGATGGCCCCCAGATACCCAAGACGGGAACTCCAGCCTGGGCTGTGGCCACCCTGCCTTTGCAGGGAAGGCCAGCCCCTCCTCCAGGGTTACCCTGATCACCCTTGACCACGAGGAGCCTGTGGGCCACGCCAGGCCTAAACCGGGAGGGGGCCTTTTGTGGGGTGGCCGTGAACGAAGCAGTCAAGGGCCATGATGAAACAACTTTCAGACGTGAAGCAAACGTAAGGTTCACAGGGCCAAGGGTGACCCGCCGGGCTCTTGTCCCAGCTGCCCACCCGCCCAAGGGCTGAGGACTTGCACGGTCACTCCCAGACGCCTCTGCCTCCACGGGTCTCCCCTCCGGGCCCCAGCCCCGCAGCCACGCTGGGTCACGCAGACGGGGGCTTGCAGCTCTGTTCTCCCACCTCTGCGATGCCCTCACAGGCTCTGGGCTCTGCAGGCCCTGCCAGAGGAAGCCGAGCCCCACGGGGGCTTAGAGACCCGCCCGAGGCCACGCATCCAGTGAAGGCACAGCCTGGACTCAGCCCCAGACTGTCCTGCAGGTGAGAACCCTGTGTTTGCGGGCTCTTCAGAAAGCAGAAAGCGGCTGGGGAAGCAGGGCCTGTGCTCACCTCAGAGGAGAGCGGACACGGGGGGCTGCCCGGGGGACCCTCCTCTGTGAAGCCATGCCAACACCCCCTGTGCTGACCCCCGGGGCTGTGTGTGGCGGAGAGGAGGGCCTGCGACACTTTGCAAAACGTGAGCTGTTGGAACCGAAGTGTGGGTCACCCCCTAAAGCGCCGAGTCGTATGTGATCCCCACCAGCCTCTCTGGGCAGGGTCCCTGAAGGGGCAGGTGCTCGATCATTGCTCCAGCACGTCTATCCACATCCCTGAAACGGTCACCAAATCCTCCCCCCAGAACTCCACCCTGGACGCCAAGCCTGAAGTCACAGTGCTTCTGAACTCCCTGACCGACCAGGGGACTCTGTAGCCTGCAAGCCCCCTAAGCGCTTCCCAGCTTAGTCTGTTTTTCCTAGGATGCCTTTGCAGCTGTGAGCCTCGCTGTGGTCCCCGCTAGGCACGGGGCATCGAGATGGAAGAGAGAGGAGGATGCGGGAGAGACGGTGGGGCTGCAGGACCCCAGGCAGGGCGGGGAGCCTCGGGCGCAGACCCCCAAGCCCACACCTGGCCCTCAGCCTGCAGGTTAGGGTAAATTGTGCACCCTGCACCCTGGGGCCCTGGCATGCACCCCATAAGACTGGGCCTGAGAGCTCAGTTCTGGGAGGGCAGGTTGGGGTGCAGGGCTGGTGGGGTCCCAGCCCCAGGGTCACGCAAGCCGACCCCCGCCCTGTCACCTCAGTGGCTGTAGCCCTGCCCTTCCCAAGGGTCCCTTGAAGATGGCACGACCCCTGGCCTCAGCTCCCGCCTGCCTCCAGCAGCACTGAAAAGGGCCCCTCTGGTGGGCACTGGGCAGGCAGCAGCGGGCGCCGGATCCTGGCTGGGCAGGGGCGCAGCCTCCACCCCAGGGGCTCAGCTCTCCCTGGTGATGCAACCTCCGTGACCCAAGGCCTCCTTCCCGTTCTGCGCCCCCGCAGGCAGGGGGACACTCATGGCCCCCCAGAGTCCCGAGCTGAGAGTACAGAATGAACCGTCGGCTCTCTCTCCGCAGCCAGCTGCCTGCTCTCACTGACCTGCCCTGTAGGAGGGCCCATCGCAGCTACTCCGGTGGTGCTGGGCCAGCCCTGCTCTGCGATTCCGGCCGCAGCTGTGACAGACACACACGGGGGCCTCCCCGACCCACCACCCCTTCCAACACACCCAGGAGAGAAGGCAGCGGCCCCTCCGAGCGGAGGGGTGGGAACCTGTCGCTTCCGCCCCATCCGTTCATCTCCAGCCGTGCACATCCAGGCGAGAAGCCCACCCGAGCGCGCGGTCCCCTGCTGCAGGCCTCCCACCCAGTCCTCCACACTGTGGCCGCAAACCGGTTTTGACAGAGCCACCTGCTGACCAGAGCCCTCGGGGGCCCCCACCACCAGGGCTGGGGACCCCCACCACTGGGGTTGCCACCACCCCCCACCAACAAGGCATTATGTGCTCCAGGTCGCCCTCCAGCCTAGCCCTGGGCCTCCAGCAATTCAGGTCGTTACTAGCCGGAGGCGCCCTTCATCCTCCGGACCTTTGACCGTACCCTTCCTAGCCAACCTGTCTTCCAAAAGGCCTCCCCAGTCCCTCCCCCAGGCTCCCCAGGGCACCACTGACATGTGCTCCCACCAGGACATCCCCTCAATTCCTGAGTCCCCACCCCCACCGCCCACCCCCAGCATCCCAGGCCCATCCCAGATTCACGGGCCCACGGCTGCCCTGCCCAACTGGAGTCAGGAAGGCGTGCTGGCCCCACAGAACCCTGGAACTGCTGGGTTCTGCTCACCTGTCTGTCAGAGAAGGAAGGGGGGCCCGTGGGGAGGGGCTGGGCAGGCCCAGAGCTCTGGCAGACCTGGCTGTTCTGGGCGGAAGGGCTGCTGACAAGAGGCAACCGGCCGTCAGTGACAGGTGGTCAGGCGCTGGCACCTGCCAGCATATCTGCCCGCCAGCACACGTCAAGGAAGGGCCTGCGGGTCTGGGGGATGCTGGCCAGGCCCCTCCCCACCCCCCAGGGGGCTGCAGGACTCTGCCCCTCAGACGGGCAGCCAGGCTGGGGGCTCCTGAGTCCTGCTGTCTCACCCAACCAGGCTGGCCCTCATTCCCAGGCCAGGGTGGAGGTCTGCAAACATAGAGGGTGGTCTGCACATGGCACCCAGGAACACAGGATCTGACTCATGCCCCTCAGGACTTGCTGGCTCTGCAGTCTTGGCCTCCTGGTCCTGTTTCTACATCCAGGAAACAGGGGCGACGTTGATGGGGAGCCCTCAGCACAGAGCTTCCCAGGAAGTAAGGGCCCCCTCCCATCGTGTGCTGCTGTTCAGCCTCTCATGGACTGCAGCACACCAGGCTTCCCTGTCGATCACCAACTCCCAGAGCTTGCTCAAACTCATGTCCATTGAGTCGGTGATGCCATCCAACCATCACATCCTCTGTCATCCCCTTCTCCTCCTGCCCTCAATCTTTCCCGCTACACGGTCTTTCCGAATGAGTCGGCTCTTCGCATCAGGTGCCAAAGTATCGGAGCTTCAGCTTCAGCGTCAGTCCTTCCAGTGAACATTCAGGACTGATCTCCTTTAGGATGGACCCGTTGGATCTCCTTGCAGTCCTGTCCGTGTTGGCTGTTCTCTCTCTCCCTGCCCCTACCCGTGACTTCCACTCTCTCTGCTGATGCCAAGTTGCAGGCCCTTGCTTTGCTTCCACTGCTGCCCAACAAGCTCCCCTCCCCATCGCCCTGACCAGGCCAGGGCCAGGTTCTGGGACAGGTGGTGAGGACCAGCCTGAGGGTCTGACCTGCAGGATTCTGGGCGTTGCCCCAGCCTCAGCCAGGGCCCTGGCCAGGGGACACAGGAGGAGTGTCCTGGATACCCCCGCGTATCTGCTGTCCCCTCGGTCATTCCACCCGGAGCCCAGAGCCCCGCGGAAGCACCTCAGAGCTAGCGGGGAACCTCCAGCTGGACGCCTGGTGAGCAGAGGCCAGAGGCCTCCCCAAGCTGCTTCTCTCTCAGTGGCAGGCCGCCGCGGGGACCATCCACCTCCTCCTTCTCTGTGCCCTGCCTGGGAGAGGATTCCGACAAATGGGGAGCGGGGGGCGGTGTCTTGTCTCCATCCCTGTTTCCCGTCTGGGAAGAGAGAATTTCCTTAACTACCCTCCTTCTGGTCCTTTCTCATAGAAGAACTTTTTAAAGATTATTTCGGGCACCCGTGCGAACATGGCGCTACGCGCGGTGCGGAGCGTGCGGGCCGCGGTCGGCAGCCTGCACGCCATCTCGGCACCCAGCGCGCCCTGCTCGCTGCGGCCCTGGGAACTGCGGGCGGGTGCCCCGGGCTCTGCGCACCGGCCCTGCTCTGCTGTCGGTGCGGAAATTCACAGAAAAACACGAATGGGTAACAACAGAAAATGGTGTTGGAACAGTGGGAACCAGCAATTTTGCACAGGAAGCTTTGGGAGATGTTGTTTAGTCTGCCTGAAGTTGGGACAAAGTTGAATCAACAAGAGTTTGGTGCTTTGGAAAGTGTGAAAGCTTCTAGTGAACTCTATTCTCCTCTATCAGGAGAAGTGACTGAAATTCATAAAGCTCTAGCAGAAAATCCAGGACTTGTCAACAAGTCTTGTTAGGAAGATGGTTGGCTGATCAAGATGACATTCAGTAACCCTTCAGAACTAGGTGAAGTCAGGAGTGAAGCAGCATATGAGAAATACATAAAATCTACTGAGGAGTGAAAATGGAGCCCCTAAATAAACTGCTTTGAAACAACTTAATCTAGCATAGTTGTCTTAAATTAGTGGTGGATAGATATTTAAAGTGGAGAAGGCAATGGCACCCTACTCCAGTACTCTTGCCTGGAAAGTCCCATGGACCGAGGAGCCTGGGGCTGCGGTCTATAGGGTTGCACAGAGTTGGATCCGACTGAAGCGGCATAGCAGCAGCAGCAGCAGATATTTAAAGAACAACTTTTAGTAAAAGAAACTACTTGTAACAATGTTTCCTGAAGAAAATACCCCTTAACTTTCTAATGGCTTCAGATAAACACTGTGCATCTTTTACCACAGCATCCTGCAGATTTTTAGGCTAGGCTCCAATTATAATATTCAGAATTCCTAAAATTATCTCTGATAAAACTGATTACAAAAATTATGTAATTCAAGGATAACATGGTTATCTTAAACCTTATATGACATTGTAACTTGCTTACAGCTATCCTTGGATTTGGGTCAAAATTAGAAATAACTGCCAGTGGAGAAAAGTTTGTTAGTTGCATAGTGTCCAATGCAGAACATTACTGTCTTAATTTTGCAATATGCTATGTTTGCTGCTGCCATTTTTATACAGTGAAGCAACAGCCTTGCAGGAGAGTAAACAATAAAATATTCAACTTCTTAAAAAAATAAATAAAGATGATTTCATCCTTAGAACACGTCTCACTGAGATGCCACGTGCAGTCACTGCGTTTTCACAGCCGTGTGAAGATCTGCTGCACCAGTGCGACCACGTGGGGTTCCCATCGTTTCTGCGTGTGTCCGAGTTGTCGGGATGGCTTCCTGATCCTTCGCGATCTCATTTACAAAAGCCTGTGTGTGGCTGCGGAAGGGCAGCACCCACCCCAGGCGGTCCCTCCCCAGGCTTGCCTCTGGTCCTGCCTCTCCTGCTTCCCACCCACCCCCACTGCCGCAGTTCTGAGCAGGCTGGGGTTTGCCCCTCCAGCGGTCCTTTTGGAAAATATCAATACAAGAAGCACACAGATGTCTACTTACCAGCTCTCTCTCCAGCCTTCTCTGGACACTGCCCAGAACCTCACTTTGTTCTCCTAACATTGTCAGGATGCCGCTGTGAGCGTCCCTACACCCTCCCGAGGGCACACGCCATCTCCCTGGACCAGGACTCGGGAGTTTTCAGTCTTTGTTGTCACCACGAGTAACCACCGTGGACGCCTTGCCTGCCTGTCGTACATTTCCCAGCTTGTCCTGGGCGCAGCCTTAGGGGTGGGGCCAGTGCCTCTCAGGTCAATTGCAATAGCTTGACTAGATGTTCTTAATTCCAGTCCCAATTCTTAATGGCCAGCACCATTTTGCTTCCCATCTTGTAATCAATATGAATACCAACACAGCCAGTGGTCAGGCCTTTGGACTGTGATCCATCTGACAAGAGAGAAATGAAACCTCAGTGTTATTTCAGTTCACTTTTCTTTCACAAGACCATGCTCGGACACCTTTATATACGTTTAAAGAGACATTTGCATTTTTTTCTTCTAGGAACTGTTTATTGATATCTTTGCCCATTTTCCTGTAGGTGACTGAACTCGTGCATCAGTGATTTTAGCCCTGTGTCCGTGATATTAGGTGTGAGCACTCTGTGCGTCTTCTGACGTTGCTTACGCTGTGTTGTGCCGTTTGTTTTTTGTTCAGTTGCTCAGTTGTGTCCGACTCTTTGCAACCCCATAGACTGTAGCCACCAGGCTCCTCTGTCCGTGGGACTTCCCAGGCACAAATACTGAAGTGGGTTTCCATTTTCTCCTCCAGGGGATCTTCCCAATCCAGGAAATCAAACCCGTACCTTCTGCGTTGGCAGATGGGTTCTTTACCATTGAGCCACCAAGGAAGCCCTGTGTTCCGCCATGCAAATGTTTAAATTTTACACAGGCAGATTGTTCACCGTTGGCTCATTGCTTTTGGACTTTGTGTCATGGTTGTCAGCGTTCTCTATTCTGGGTTGTAAGGGAGGTCATCCTACTTTTTTCTAGCACTTGTACGGTTTCACCTCTGATCCACTTGACGTCTGTTGTGAAGAGTGGATCCAATCTTACCCTTGTCCACATGGCTCTCCAGCTGCCTCAAAGCCGTGGATTAAGCCGTTCATCTTCTCCCCACTCGCTGAGAAGCCACCTTGACCTTCATCCACGTGCCCTGAGCCCAGTGTTGGAGGCCCTTCACAACACGTGTTAGATCTGGTAGACCCACCGATGGGTGGGTGAGTGGATGTGTGGGTGGAGGGATGGACCCTAGCCCTTTCTCTGCCCTCCCTCACCCTGATTCTTTTCTAGGGATTTCCTGGCTATACCCACTTGTTTATTCTTTCCTATGAAAGAAAAGCATTTACCGTGCCTGGTCCTACCAGGCAAACCCCAAGCCCTTCTATCTCCAGGGCTGCCCAGCAAACTCTCACTCTTCGAGAACCAGCACGAATGTTCCTGTCCCTCCAGGCACAGGGACCTTTGCTCTGTCCCTCAAACAAGTCAAGCTCATTCCTGCCTTTGACGCCCCTGCCTGGAGTCCCCTCTCCCCTAGACCGCCCCTTGGACGGCTCCTTTTCCTGGAGAGTCATCCCTGGCTTTCTCCTTCCATTGCTCTGCTTTCTTTTCCTCAGAGTGCTTTTCTGCATCTACAACCGCTTTACGTGTTTATTTTATGTTATGTACACTAGAAGGGAAGATCTATGAGAGAAGTGACTTCGTGTGCCTTATTTTATGGTGGATCCTCAGCATCAAGAAGAGTGTGGTGAGAGAAGCTCCATAAACTGTGCAGATGGATGGGTGGATGGATGGTTGTGTGGATGGATGGAAGGATGGGTGGATGGATGAATGGACAGATATATGAATGAATGAGTAATTGGATGGATGAGTAGATGGAAGAGTACAAGGGCAGATGGGTGAATAGGTGACTGACAGGTGGGTGGACAGACGGGTGGTTATGTATTTATGTATAGGTATGTGTGTATGGATGGATGGATAGGTGGGTGGGTGAATGGATGGATGATGAGCAGATGGATGGAAGCATGAGTATAAGGGAAGATGAATAGATGACTTGGCTGATGAGTGAATAAGTGACTGGACAAGGAGGTGGGTGGACGGACGGATGGATACGTATGTAGGTATAGGTGAGTGTGTATGTAGGTATGTATGTATGTATGGGTGGATGGGTGGGTGGGTAGATGGATAGATGGACAGATGGATGGATGGATGGATGAGTGAATGAGTGGACAGATGGGTGAGTAGGTTGGTAGACAGAGCCAGCTCTGACTCCCCAAGCAGTTAGTCCCCTCTTCCTCTGCACTCCCAGAGCACTCTGGACACCCCTCTATTATAGCCTGTGAAGGCATTTGTCACCTGTCCCCAGCCTGTCTGTGAGCTCAGTGAGGACAGCAGCTGGGTCTTGTCTCCATCTGGGCCCAGAGAAGGTGATCAGTAATGAATGCAGGAGAAAGGGTGACAAGGTAAATGCCATAGTACAAGGCAGCATCTGGGGTTCAAGGCTCTGGGGGACTTGCACAGTGCCCCGGAAGCTCCTGCTGTATGGACCCCAGGGCCAAAGGCCTGACACGGTCCAGCCTGTGGAGCCTGCAGTCCCAGCCTGAACTGGAGCGCTGAGATTTTCCCTCAGTGACTGGCCGGGGGAGCTTGTCTCCTAAGCCTGGGTCCTGACGTTCCCTTCCCAGTCTGGACACCAGGCAGCTACTGACACAGAAAAAAAGGGGAAGCAGCTGAGTGGCCAAATGAATCTGGGCTTCTTAGGCTCAGCCACTGTGGGTTCTGAGACAAAACCTCTCTGGGCACGAAGGTGAGAATGAAAGTGACTTCAATCACCTCCCCGAAAGGTGTGAGAACGGGAGTGACCCCAAGTCAACCCCAGCCCTTCTCTGGGGCACAGAAGTGGCTCAACAACAGAGGCTGCCTTCCCTCCCCTCTCTTCCAGCTCTCGCTATGCTCTTACTTCACTTTTCTTTATTTTTAACAGTTTATTTTCTGTATTTTCTATATATATTTATAAAAATATATTTTCTGTATTTTTAACAGCTTATGGATTAATTCACATCCTATCCATTTTACCCATGTCGTGGATAAAATTCAGTGGTTTAGCACATAGTCACAGAGCGGTGTAACCGTCCCACCATCCAATTTTAGAACTTTCATCACCCAAGAAACCACATCCTATTAACAATCTTTCCATCCCCTCCCTCTCTCCTCCAGCCCTGAGTTTCTGTCTCTATGGATTTGCCTATTTTGGACTTTACCTACAAACGAAATCATGCAGTAACTGGGTTTTTGTGGGCTCGTCCATGTTGGATCAGTCCTTCACTTCTTATTGCCAAATAATAGTACATCGTGTGATATTACATTTTATTCATGCATTCATCAGTTCATGGACAATTAAGTTGCAAAGAAAAAGTATTTCTCCAAATAGGTGGAGTTACTGCACTACATATTATGAAATATTACGTTTCTTGAAATAAGACTATCAAAGTAGTTCTAACACACCTTACTACAACAATGGATAAACTTTTAAAATTAAAGCTCCACCCTAATCACATTTTCTTTAATTTGACTTTATGACTATTTTATGATAGCTTTCTATATGCTTAGTAATAAGTTATAGTTCCTTATTATAAACGGTTTTTCAATATCCACTTTTTCATTTGTATCTTACAGCAGTACCAATTGTTATTCATTGTTATATTTGTCTGAAGTTACACATAACACTTTTCCTAATCTGATTTTTGCTTTTGGTTATATTGCTATTCACCCTTAAGAAATACTTGGCTTGTATACAGTTATATCTATCGGGTTTTTGTTTTTAAAATAGAAAAGCTTTCCCCTCAAAAGATTTAATGTTTATATCTGCACATTTCAAGATTTTTATCACTTGGGTTTTTTTTATTGTCATCGATTTCATTTCACATGTCTATAGAGCAAAGCGATTCCGTTTTATGTATATACACGTAAGCACACTTCTTTCCCATGATAGGTTATTATAAGGTATTGAAGATAGTTCCTGTGCTGCACAGCAGGCCCTTGTTGCTCATCTGTTTTGCATAGCGCAGCGTGCATCTGCTAATCCCAAGCTCCTAATTTACCCCTTCCCCCTTACGGCTTTGGTTACAAGTCTCTTGTCTGTGAGTCTGTTTTGTAAATAAGTTCATTTGCGTAATATTTTAGATTCCACACATAAGCAGTGTCGTTTGACGTTTGTCTCTAACTTCACTTAGTGCGATAATCTCTAGGTCACTTCATTTCATTACACTTGACTCTTTCATCCTGCAATTCACTTTGGTGTGTTTTCATCATTTTACTTCCTCCTCCAAAAACGTCTCACATGATTATTCATCAAATAATCGTTCTCTTTCCCACTGGCTGGCCATTTTCAGCTTCGTTTTATTTGTAAATACTTGTGTGCGGTGAAGTCTGTTCTCTCGATCCATCTGTCTGTCTTTACACTAGCACCAAACTGCGCCATTTATATGTAAAACACACAGACCTTGCTAGTGTGCCTGCTTGTTAAAGATGCTCACGTTTTGAACAGGTATTGTAGACAAAGGCACAGAACTCAATAGATAAGTGCCCTTGAGCGATGGGCCAGTCACCCGGCTCGTTCCCAGTCCTTCACCTTCTAAACACGCTTTCTGCTGCGCCTCCAGTAAGTGGATCACACAGAACAGTGGCGGGCGCCCTCCTTGGCCCTGAGGTGACTCTGCCCGTTTCCTGTTCCCTGCCCCACACTCATGGCCTCACAGAGGGAAGGATGCCACCTCGATTCCTCCTCCAGCTGCCCCGTGACTCTCTCCTAAGCACGACGATGTTTGCGTGGTGAGGTTGTTATTGTTTGGGGCTAAAACAGTGGACCCGATGAGCTTTTTACTGGACTGGAGATGCCAAACCTCCCTACAGGCTCCCAGCTGTGAACTCGCGGCCCACGGAGCGAAGGACCTGGTGAAGTTTCTTCTGAACCGGGAGCAGCTCTAACCGTCACAGGAGCATCCTGCCCCAATCCACCTGTCCCAGGGCCTTCCATCCTGCCACTCCAGGCGTCCGTGACACCCTGTCCTTCAAAGTCCTGTTCTGAACAGGACTTTATGTTCATAGGAGCGTAAACGGGTCCCTGATGGTGCGAGCACATCGGGAGGCCTCCTGGGGCTCAGCCTGTGGTCCCCCAGACGGAGGACAGGAAGCTGCAGCTGCCGGTGCGGGGGGCCATGTGCACTGAGGGCTGTGGGTCTGCGGTGACCATGGGGTTTGGAAACCAGCTGCCCTGCTTGGTAGCTCGGGGGGTCTGTGAGCCTGACTGGTGCCCTGTCCCCACCCATCAAGAAGTAGCCCTAGCTCCTGAGCAGATGGTGTCCTGGGGGCTCCTCTGTTCTGAGAGGCTGACCCTGGGCTCCCCAGATCCACCAGCTCAGCGCCTGGCACTGCGTGAGCATCACACAAGCTTTGCCCGTGGGGCCTTGGGTGCCCTGCCCATCAGGAGCAGGCTCCTGCGCTGCCCGCGTGGACGTGCTGGTCACAGTCACCGACCTTCACGGAGTACTCGGTCCTCGTGGGCTGAGGGTGATTCCACTTTGCCCCTAACGCAGTCCCTCCCGCAAGGGCCCCCAGGCTGTGCCCACAGCCAGGGGTGAGCAAGGCCCCTCCCCCTCCCATACAGAGACCCCGTGAGTGTGTGTATCCCAAACAATACAGAGCTGGAGACGATGGGGCTGTGGGGGCAGCATGAGTGGGCAGCACAGAAAAGAGAAGGAAACCCTGGAGAGCTGCCCAGAAGAGGAGGCATGGAAACTGGGCTTGGTGAGCTGGCTAGATGTCAACAGCAGGTGGTGGAAGAAAGAGCATTTCTGGGTTCCGGGGACCTCCCCTCTGGAGCCCCTCGCCAGGCCCGAGCCCCCTGCTGCCATCCCCTGACCGCTGGAGGGTGCCTGGGCCCAGCTTTGTGCCTGCTGCACTCCTGGGCTGAGCTCGTCCACTTTCATCATGAGCAGGAGCTTCTAGAAGCTTCAAACCATCCCATGTGGTTCCACTTACTTGCTGGCACCAAAGGCAGCCGTGTGTTTACAGATTCCAGAGGAGACCCAGCCCAGAGCACACGAGGGACCCCACCTGGGAGCGCAGCCGCTGTCCTGGGGAAGCTACAAACAGGGGCGGAGGCGGGGTGCTGGGCGCCCAGACAGTCAGGGGAGGGCGTGGAGCCACTGCGGCTCCGGTGGGTCAGGCTCCGGCTCCCCCCACCGCCATCTGCACGGGGGCGGCGTGGGGCTCCTGCTGCCTCTGCTGGGACCTGCGGGCACCATCCCTCCCGAAGCTGCAGACCCTCGGTCTGTCCTTGCGCAAGAACAGAGATGCTGATTTTTGGCACACTGCCCGGGGCGTGCCTCTTCGGGTGTTTTAGAAGCTGGACGGTCCCCCAAGGGGGAGCCTGGGCTCAGTGCCCACGGGGCGGGCCCATTCCCTGTAAATGCTCCTCACGTGCTGGGCAGTCCCTCAGGACCACTGTTGGGGGTGGGGGTCGTGCTGGCGACTGGGCTCCAGTCTGCCGCTGCCTGGAAACAGGCCACAGCTGCCAAGAGAGGCGACAAGCTTCTGGAGCGGCCTGCCTCCACCACCCACGGTCCCTGTCCTCCCGCTGGGGGCAGCCCGCTCTGTCCAGCCACCCAGGGGCCAGAAGCGGCGCGGGGGAGCCGCTGAGCATAGGGCCCAGGCCAGGCCTCCGCCTGTGTTCGGGGGTCTGTCCGTCCAGACCCACTGGGGCTCCCCACGAGCTGCAGGAGCCGACCTTGGAGGCGATGCCCCGGGGCAGCTGACAGCTCGGCTCCTGGTCCGTGCCCCCTACCAGGCCCCCGGGGCTCTGTGTCACGCTCCGTGGCCGCTCCAATCCCAGCTGCCCCCTGCACCAGAGCAAGGCGTGAGCTCCTGGGTGTTCACGGCCCCTCAGACCCCAGAACCACCCCGTCCCCAGGAGCAGACGGGGCTGGGGGGCCACCAGGGCCAGGTCCCTCCTGGAGTCTGCCCTGCTGCTCCTGTAAGGGTGGTCTGCCACTCGTCCCCACTGAGGCTGCCTCTCCCTCCCCATCCCGCCCCACACTGGGCACTGGGCTGTGTGCTGGGGAGGCCGCTGGGGAGGGACAGGCGGCAGCGTGCCAGCCAGTGGCCGCCACCCTCAGTGGTTTGTCTTCCCATGGGAACCCCGGACCCCAGGGCCAGTCACCTCACACCTCGGAGACCCCACCAGGTGGGGAAGGGGTGGGCTGGCCCCTTTCCTCAACAGCATGGTGGTGACGACAGAGATCCCTCCCCCTCCCCTGGGCACCCAGGCCTGAGCAGCCCCTGCATAGCCCCTATCCCCAGCACCAGCTCAGGGTATGAGTCAATGCCACCTGCTCCAGGTGACAGGTGAGAGGCCGGTAGAGGCTGCCCGCTCACCTGGCCAGCAAGGGCAGAGCCAGGCTCTGAAGCTTGTCTGTGTGAGTGCGTGCTCAGTCGACCAGTCCTGTCTAACTCTGTGCAACCCCATGGACTGCAGCCCACTAGGCTCCTCTGTCCATGGGATCCTCCAGGAAAGAATACTGGAGTGGGTTGCCATGCCCTCCTCCAGGGGATCTTCCCAACCCAGGGATTGAACCCATGTCTCCTGTGTCTCCTACACTGGAAGGCGGGTTCTTTACCACTGAGACATGTGGGAAGCCCCTGACGCTTGTCTGCCAGCACACCCTACATGTGCCAGGGGTCTACGCCACAGAACAAAGCACCACAGGCTACTGCCTTCCCGTGATAGACACCGACGACCTCACGGCACCCGGAGACCGGCTGGGCTGTGTTCTCACCTGGAGGCCAAACTGGGGGAGCACCCCGGGGTCTCCAGCTCCCTCGGGTTGCTGCAGGATTCATGTCCTGTGGCCGCAGGATACCTTCTGGCCTTTGCTGGAGGCCTCAGATTCGGGGGGAGCCCACCCGACCCCCCAGAAGATCTCTGCCCCTGGCATCTCGTGGTAACCCATCACCTATGCAGGTTCTCCTGCCTGGAACCAGGTCCACTTTCTCCCCAACCAAGGGGAAGGGAGGCCCCAGAGGGGGGACGCCAAGGGGCGTTCCAGGGCCACCCTGGGGTCTGCCAGTCCCACGGTGACTGGGTCCACGTCCTCTAGGGCAGACTCCCTTTCCAGACCCGGCTGCATCTCGGACTGTTGTAGGACCTTGGCGCCTGTCCTGAGCCTGACTGTGGGTCTGCAGAGAGGACCCCCAGGCAGCACGCCCTCAGAGCCCTCAGGGACCCACCAGGCAGGCATTCTGGGCTCCCTGCGCCCCGCCTTGCCCTGGCTCAGCTGACCTGGTCCCCAGGATCTCCTGCTGGCTTCACCTGTGGGTTCCCAGGAGCCCCTGCCCCTCTCCTCACCCCTCCTGACCTCCGAGGGGGCTGGGCTACCTCTTCGGCACTGAATGCACTACTGTCTTGCATTTGCTCCGCGAGCCGGGGCAGAGCCAAGCGCGGCCGGCCGGGAGGAAAAGGGGGTTCTTGTTTCCACCAGCCCATCACCAGCTGCCCAGGCCCCCCTTGCGGGCCCCCCGCACCATCTGTGAACCGGCAGTGGGAGCAGGCTTTCTCCGGAGGCGTGTCCAGATCCAGCCTCCAGTGACTCCAGGAAGAGCGTGGAGCGTGCGGCTGGTAGCCTGGCAGCCCCCTACGGCTGACCTCCAGGTGGTCCGGGGCCTTCCCTGGACAGTGAAGTTTGCTGCACAGCAGTCTCTGCCCTGCGCCCCTCACCACCCACCCTCCCGGACCTTGGGAGGCTGCCTGTCACTCATGCTGCCCTGCCCGTCCCCCTCCCATTGCTGACCAATCAGGTGGCGTCGCCTCCCTGCAGGGGTGGAGTCCACCCTCCTCTCCGCCCCCTGGGGGTGGAGTCAGTGCGGGGGCGGGGCTTCGCTGGAGGGACGTAACGCAGAGGAGCTCGCCTCTCCCGGCTGCCTGGAGACCCCTCGCCGAGGGCCTGGGCCCTTCCTTCCCGGCCAGAAGGAGCTTTCCCGGGAAGAGAACGGGGAAGGAGCAAGGCCAGGAAGGGGAGGAGACCACCCTGCAGGTGGGAGGGGGCTGGAGTGCTCACCTCGGTGCCTGGCCACGCGGCCTTTCCACAATGAGGCTGGGGCAGGGGTCTTAACCTCCAGCCTCTCTGGAGTGTCGGTGGGCCACATGGTGGAGGGACAGTCAGTGGGGGAGGCTGGAGGGAGCACAGGACAAGAAGCGGCCGCTGAAGGACCCTGGCTGTAAGGGCCTGGAGGACAGCGGGACCTGGAGGGCACAGTGGTACCCAGTCTGGTCCTCAGGTGTGTGCTGTCCCAGATGCCCCCAGCAAGGGGCAGGCATGGGGCCCTGGAGTCAGGCAGCACGTCTCGGGGGCACTTGCTGACTCTGACTTCAGCCGGAGTCCGACCAGATGCACACCAGCCATGCACAGACCTCCCCGCTCCCCTCTGACTTTCTGGGGAGAAGGTGGGCACAAACCACCCACCCTGTGCCCACAGAGGGCTTAGAAAGAGCTTCCCGCCCTAGAGGCCAAAAGGCTCAGGGAGAAAAGGCTGCAGGAGGCCCAGCTGTCCCCAGATCATCCCAGGCCCTACAGAGCAGAGGGCCGTGGCACCAGGTCCAGCCTGAGATGGCCAGGAACAGCGGGAGGGTCAGCCAGCTCGTGACCACGTCTCACAGCTGGGCTGTCTCTGGGGCTACTGGAAAATCCGAGTCCCAGGCCGGGGTCAGCAGCACCACTGTGGAGTTCCTGGTGGCCCTGTCCCCCACGGAGCAGCCCCGGAGGGCACCCTTGCCACCCCTCACCCCCCACAGAAGGAAACTGAGGCCTCAGCGGGGCTCAGCTTGTCCTCTCCATGTCCCAGATCCCAGAATAGCCGGCCCTTCTGCCTCCCTCCCACCCACATCTGCGTCCAGGGCAGAGTGGGCGGCCGGCCCAGCAGGCCGGGTCTACACTCCTGCTGGCCCTGCTTCACCACCCGGTGCGAGCAAGCCCCCGCCCCCAGCCAGGCTGTGCATCCCTGAGCTGGGTGGGGCCGGCCCCGGCCTGGGCTGGGAGGGGCCTTGGCAACCCTGAGGAAGAGCACCTGCACACATTGAAGCCCTGGGCTTCATCGCGGACAGCGGTGCTGCTGACCATTCAGGGGGGCTGAGACCAGGCCCACAGGGCCAGACGTGAGCGGCACTGCCACCCCCCCGCCCTGCCTGCCCACAGCCCCTCCCACCCCCGAATCTCCTGCTGGTTTAAACACAGAAGCTGCTGAGCTGACGGAATTAACTCAAGCACAGGAGGCAGCCGCTCTGTCCTCTCCCCCCAGCCTGGATCCAACGCCCCCCACCCCCGCCCCAGGATGGTGGGATAGCTCTGGAGCAGTGAGCAGTGGGTGACCAGAAATTCTAGGTCAGCTGGATCCTGACTGCCCACTCAGCCGGGGCTTGCCCCGGAACTGGGCGTGAGCTCCGCAGAACTGTCCGGGACAACTGCAGAGTTAGATGCCCTCCACTCCATTAATCAGCATTATTTTAATTAAGAAGGTAAGAAATACAGCTCATCAAAGATGTGATTATAATTAGCAGCTAACAGCACTTGGGTGAGTCAGTGACCCGAGTGGTGTGAGTTCACACTTCTGTTGAGGATGCATAAATGAAAGTGTCCCAAGAAGGTGGGCAGGGTGGCGGGGGGGCGCTGCCGGGATGCGGGCTGGGAGGGAGGCCCCTGAGTTGGGCCCCAGTGTGAGGCAGAAGGCCCCCCTGCAGCTGAGCATCCACGGCTCGCCTCCTGTGTGGTCACTTGACCACCCCCGGAAGGACCTGTCGGTGGACGTGCTGCCATCACCGTCTGGGCATTCTCAGTGGTCTTGACCGAGGCCCCACAGTTTCTTCTGACCCCAGGCCCACACCGTGCCCAGACATGCCCTGTGGCGGTGCCTCATTCCCACGCCCCAGAACTGGGCTTGGGTCCACAAGGGACCTACGGAAGTGCGTGAGTCTGGCCCCGCCCATGGTGGCCTGGATGGGAGACACTGCGAGGGGCAGGCTGGATGAGCCCTGAATGAGATGGACACTGGGAGGAAGCGAGAACTGGGGCCGTGCTGCAGAGCCTCGCGGTGGGGACCCACTCGGGTCTGATGCTGATGGACAGAGGTGACCTGAGGTCACAGGGAGACTGGGTTCAGCAGGAGCAGAGGCAGGAGTCGCGGGGGCAGCCACAGCCAAGGATCAGGTGTGAGTGGGCCCAGCGCCAAGCTCCCTGCACTTTCACTTCTCCAGCACCAGAATTCGGTTCCAGGAGGGGCCCCTGTACACAGGTGAGCAGCCATCGGGGGTGGGGTGGGGCGTCGAGGGACCCACGCGGGAGCCACCTGACAGGTTGGAGGTGTCCGTCAGGGAGCAGCACACACCTGCCAACCTTACCCTCTCGCCTGGGACAGCCATCGGTGCCTGCGGAAGTTCCTACTATTGGCAGCGCCTGTCAGGAGCCCTGAGACTGGCTGTCTCCATAGAAACAAGTCTATGGTCACAGGGCCTGCATCCGTGACCTGGGGCTGCCGTAACAAATGACCACAAGCTGGGGGGATTAAATGACAGTTCTGGAGGCTGGAGTTGGAGTCAAGATGTCAGCAGGCCATACTGTCTCTGGAGGCTCTAGGGGAGGGTCCTTCCTGCCTCTCCAGCGTCTGGCGGCTCCTGGTTTCCTTGGCACATGGCTGCATCCCTCCAGTCTCCCATGGCCCCTCCCCTGTGTGCCCTTGTCTCAAATCTCCCTCTCCTTTCTCCTAAGGACACCAGCCATGGGTTTCAGGGCCCCGCCTAGTCCAGGCTAGTTACATCTTGAGATCCTTGAATCAGCTGCATCTGCAAATACCAAATAAGGTCACTTGCACGGGTCCCAGGGGTTCCACCCCTAAGCTGTGTTACTCACCTCAAGTCGCTCTCCTTCTCTGGGCTTCTGCTTCCTTACGCTCCCTCAGAGGATGCTGGACAGACCAGACGGGTCACCTGTCTGTTAGTGGGCATCCACTAAGAGGCAGAATTCACACGAAGAGTTTGGATCAGCTGGGTGGCAGCAGACGCTGCCCATGCAACCAGGGCCTGGAAGGCATGCAAGGGTCCAGGCCTCCCTGGGCAGAGGTGACAGGTCCTTCCCAGTGAAGCCGCACCTCCCCCCACCACACACACACACACACACATTAAGGAGGGAGGTGGGACAAGGGTGCTTCCAAGGACATGTCCAGGTCACGAACTAAGACGGCCTCTCTTTCCTGCACCTCCATCCAGGCTGAAAGAGATCGCAAACCAAATTAGCCGAAGACTTAACAGGAATTGATTTTAATTTAAAGCCCTTTGAGTGCTTTCCCCTCCATGATGAAAGGCAAGGAGAATGAAATCTGTGTTCTGATCGCCCCATAACTGTATCTGATCTAATTTTCTGCCCTACACCAGCTCCTCCTGATGAGGTCAGCTTTTCTCATTGTCTCTTGGTGATTACCGAGCTTACCCTCCAAACTGCAAAGGAAATCTAATTTCTCCTTTTATTCCAACCTGTGTTTCTCCCACACGCTAGTAAATGTTCCCCTGAATTCAGACTCCTAAGTCCAGAGTGATTAACAGCACATTCTGAAAGAGGGGCCCGGGGCAGTCATGTACCCTCTAGAAGGAGTGAGGAGGTTGCTTCCAACTCTGGCACCTCCTGGAGAGTGAGCCGCCCTGTTGTGGGAAGACTGCAGCATTCCCACTGTGAGGATGACTTGGAAACTGAAGTATGGGGGCTTTGTTTTGTTTTTTTAAGGTCTTAATTGAATTTGCTACAATATTACCACTGTTGTTAATGTTCTCCTTTTCTGGCCCCCAGGCATGTGGGATCTCAGCTCCCCGACCGGGAGTGGAACCCATACCCCCTGCATAGGAAGGCGAGGTCTTAGCCCCTGGACGTCAGGCAGACCCCCAGAGGCATGTTTGGGGAGCACCTGGAGGGAGCATGCGCAGCTTCAGAGGGCCTGTGTGGTCCTCGACCCCAACTCCCAGCGGCCAGTCTCCACCTGCCAGGGGCACGCCAGCTCCTCCCAGGCCCAGGCCCCATAAGTGGCAGGTCTGCTTCCTCACCCCGTCTCCATGCCCTGCATGTCCTGGCACCGGCAGACCCGCTGTCCCTCCAGGACCAGGCCCTCAGCTGTGCTGAGAAACCCACCATGCCTCCCTTTCTCACGCACAACTCAATTCCCACTTGCCGAGACAATCAAGGCCCAGCTGCGCCTGCATTACCCTCCTCACCTCAGGCGGCAGAAGAGGGTCTATGCTCCCCGACAAGGCCAGCCCCACCATCAGTCACAGCCTCATCCCATGCCCTCACCCCAGTCTCTCCCGGCTCCCTGGCCCTTGGCGTTTCCACTGCCCCAGGGGTACCGTTCTCAGTGCTGCCCCCCAACCTGCATTCCCCACGAATGTCTTCACCCCTCCCTCAGTCCTCAAGGTCAGGAGCCTTAAAGGAAGGAACTGTGTTTGCTGCCCCTTCTCTCTTCCCACCTGGTAACCACTCGCCAAAGTGAAAGTGAAAGTCACTCAGTCATGTCTGACACTTTGCGAGCTCATAGACCATAGCCCACCAGGCTCCTCTGTCCATGGAGTCCAGGCAAGAATACTGGAGTGGGTAGCCATGCTCTCCTCCAGGGGAATCTTCCCAACCCAGGGATCAAACCCAAGTCTCCCATACTGCAGGCAGATTCTTTACCGTCTAAGCCACCAGGAAAGCCTGCTGAGGTCACTCAAGACCCAGCAACCCACCTGCCATCCTCACTGGGGCTCATGCCTGTTTTTTTCCCTGTTCAAGAAGCATCCTTTTCTTTGCTCCCATACCAGAATCTGGAATCTGGACAGCTGGCTTTTAGAAATGATTTTAAAGTGTGAATTCTGTCTCATCTGACTGATCATCTTGCTCCTGGAACTCAGATCCATAAAATATTGATCTGGAAAGGATCTGCCAAGACCATCTGGCCCAGAATGCCATGGCATGTGATGTGACTGTGCAGTAGGAGAGAGTGAGGGCAGTTATTATTATAAAAGCTCAAACTGGGGCCCAGAGAGGGGCAGCAGCTTGCAAAGACACACGGCACCTGTGGTCCTGATGCCCTAGGGTCAGCACCATCCTCATAGTATTCTTGTATCCAAAGACCCCAGCCTGGCTCCATGACAGCCTCCACTTCTCGTCCTTACGACGTCCAGGTGAGCAAGACAGGAGCATGTTTTGTTGCTCATTTCTAACATAAAAAGAAAAATGTTTTTAAGGCTATTTTAAGTCTCGTTAGACGGCGACTCCTGCAGCCTGGATGAAAGAGCCTTGGTTCCTCCCAGAGGGGGTGTCTGCGCATACCTGGAACCGTCCATTTTCCTTTTGATCATGCTTCTTAGCAAGTCCCCTTCTGAGATCAAAGCCAGTGAGGTGGACAGGCCCCTTTGAAGTTTCCTGGGGTTTTCTGAGACACAGGTCCTGGCAGCCACAGTGTTTTGCTCCAAAGGAAGAGGCTGGCAGGTGGAGCCCCAAGGCCTCTGAGCAGGCTTTTACCCTTGTAAATACTTCTACATGGGAGCCCTCACTGGCCACCCCTGGAATGATCACATGTATGAGGCATGTGTGGGGTCTGCAGGACCACCCTTTGTTCCCCAGATTTCCTCTGAAAATGATCCTCTCCCCAGTCCAGTGATTCTGATGGGAGTGTAAGTGTGACACTGCACACATGACCCAGCCCAGCCAATCAGCATCACCCAGCCTCTGAGACCCTGACTAGCTAGGGATGGGCACATGACCCAGGCCAACCAATCAGCATCACCCAGCCCCTGAGACCCTGACTAGCTAGGGATGGTCACATGACCTAGGCCAGCCAATCTGCATCACCCAACCTCTGAGACCCTGACTAGCTAGGGATGGTCACATGACCCAGGTCAGCCAATCAGCATCACCCAGCCTCTGAGACCCTGAGTAGACAGCGATGGTCACCTGATCCAGGCCACCAACCTGAGTCCTGTAGGGGGGTTAGAATTTTATTGAAAAAAGTTATTTTATGCCTGGCGTTATAATGGCCATCTTTGTTCAGCTGGAGAAACAGTCTACCTGAGAATAATGCCTCACAAGGAAAACAGAGCAGGGAGGGAGAGTGGGGTGGTTCCAGTAGCCTTGTCCAACATCCTGGATCCAGCCATGCCTGAAGTCAGCCACCCCTCACGCATCCCAGTTCTGTACTCCAGTCAGGCATCCTATTTCTTTCTCTTTTTTTCTTTAAAAATATTAGTATTTTAATCTCTATGTTTAGAAGTTAGGTTTCTTTGCATTTTAAATTTATCTATTTTTAATTGAAGGATAATTGCTTTACAGTGTTGGTTTCTGTCAAGCATCAACATGAATCAGCCAGAGGTACACATATGCCCCCTCCCTCTTGGACCTCCCTCCCATCTCCCTCCCCATCCCACCCTGTTTCTTTGAGCAGGCTTGCATACAAGGGGGGCCTGACCACCAGGCCACCAGCCTCTCACATAAGCCAGACTCGGAGCAGGTAGCTGGCCCTCTGGCCACCTAGTGGTGGACAGCACAGTGAAGGGAAGTCCCCCGGCCTCAGATGCCCCCTCTGCCAGGGCACTGGTGCTTGGGAGGGCTGCACCATGCCCTGCAGTGTCCGCTTGGGGTCCCGGGGCTACAGGGAGCAGGTCGTGGCCGGAGACCACAACAGGTGGACGCACCTTCCAGAAGGAAGATTCATCTGCCTGAACGTGGTTCCCCATGAGGCACTGCCACGGTGCTCGGGCCTGACCACTGCCCCGGATGACTCCACGGGGCAGCGCGGTTTAAGTCGGTCTGCGTGGACTGAGCCTGGGAACAGGCCACAGCCTCCACTGGACATTCTCTTCAGGAGGCCCTCAGGTCCAGGGAACTGCTGCATGTGTGCAAGGGTCAGCCCAGCTACCTTGGCACAGGGGGTCAGGCCTGAGATGCTGAGCAGACCCTGCCTGGCCATCTCCATCCACACCAGGGCAGCCTTTCAGGGCAGCGCCCGCCCTGCTGCCTGATGTGCCAACACTGGTCCCAGGCTGACTGGGTTCCCGCATCCATCCAGCTCTGTCTCACGCTTCTCGCCCCACCACACACACACACCCAACCACAAATACCACTCGACCACGCAGCCCTCAGGTCTGAAAGCCAGCCTGGGAATAGCGTGTGGGCTGAGGGGCAGTGGCTGTCCTGGGGGTTGGTGACGTGGCCAGCCCCCGTGGACACCCAAGGCTCACGCTGACCTATTTTAGAAGCCAAAGCACATTAAACTCACCCCTCCCCTCCTGTTTCTCCACTCCCCTGTGAAATCTATTTTAAAAGATCAGAGTTTTCTTTACATCCACCTCTGAAATGTGCTGCAGGAAATAAATGGGCCGTAAACAGACTAAGGTGGGGGAGGGGCGGTGGGCAAAACCAGGAGGATGTGCTCACTGGGGTGGGGCTGGGGTGCTTCTGATCAGTCAGAGCCCCTGTGTTCACTGGAACCTACATTCATTTCCAGGCCCGGGATGACGGAGAAGCAGCATTCTGGGGGCCCCGGCCCCCATGCCTGTCTCTGCATCAGGCTCCTCTGGGAGATTCAGCGGTGGGTGGGATAGCCCCCTCACCAGCTGACAGAGCCCAGCATCTGTGTGTCCCTGTCCTGCACCAGGGCCCCTGCCAGCCTCACCCCAGACCCCGGCCAAGCGAGCCTGTCCAGGTGACTGTTGGGGTGACCAGGCTTCCACCTGGGACTAGAGTCTGAAATCCAGACCGGCCTGCCCGCAAACCCCAGTCCAGCCATCACCCCACTGGCCGCCGCACAGGGCTGGAGCCCCATTCCCTTCGGCCCAGGGGACTGGATGGCCGCAGAGTGGTGGCCCTGGGAGGGAGCTGGTCTGTCTCCTCGTCCCTCCACCAGAGAGTCCAGCTGGCTCCTCCTGACCACCCCTTGGCCAGGAAGCCTAGTGTACTCCCTCTCCACCTTCCATCCCACCCAACAGAGGCCCGCCTAGAACCCAGGAACCCCTTAAACTCCAGCTGCCCTCCTGGAAGGAGGCCCTGGGGAAGCCAGGAGGGAGCCCACTGCCTCCTCCCAGGAACACTCCTCCAAGCTGACCACCTGCCGCTGACCATCCCCACAGACTGTCCAGGGTGAGGAGCACAGAGCAGCCCCGCCTGTGGGTGGGGGACAGTGCTGAGACACAGAGCCTCCTGTTTCACTGGTATTTTGAACTTCTGGGGTCCCAGAGCTCCCCTGGACCCAGCCCCTGGCACGTGGCTCAGTCCATCCATCTGTTCCTCCATTTCCTGCTGGGAAAGGATCCCCACTTCAGCCCACCAGTGTCCCCCACCCCCTGATTCTGCTGGGGTCCTGAGTCTTGGGGGATGCATCGCGACACCTCCACCTTGGTTGAATCCCCATCTCGGCTCCTCCCTGCCTGGGCTGCCTCTTCCGGGAAGCCTTCCAGAAGAACTCCCCCGCACTGGAATGTCTCCCTTTGAACTCAGGAACTAGGGCTGCTCACACCAACTGAGACTGTTTGTCCCTTACACGCTCACACATGCACACACACGCACCACTTACACGTCTCTTAGTGAAGCACTCCTGCTGTGGCCGGTCCCAGAAGGAAGCCTCCAGCAGCTCCCAGCTAAGCTCCCCGGGCCTTCAACCGGCTCCCCTCACAGACCGTGAGCACCCTGCTTTCAGGCCCTGCACCCACACTCCCTCTCCTTTCCTTCCATGGGGGAGGAGCCTCAGAACCCCCGGGTGCCCCTCCAAGGCCTGGTGGTGGCCCATGGCCTGGAGAGAGCGGTGCCCCGAGCTGGGCGCTCTGGGCACTGAACCGGGGCCCTCACCAGCCAATGTCAGGCGGCCTTTCGGGTGTCCTCCATGGACACTTCCAGGTCCAGCCCCGAGCACCCAGCTGCGGTCACGGCCTAGGAGAAACTCCCATTGCCTCCTGGCTTTGGGGACCAGATGGAGCTGGAGGGCCAGATGTGGCCCGCGTGGCTCGCTCCCATCCTTGGCCGGTACTCACGGGCCGAGCCAGACAGGCCTGGGCAGCAGCAGGAGATGCGGGTCATCCTGTGTCCTGAGCTCGGTGGGAGATTCTGGGTCAGTCGGGGACAGCGCGAGCCTGCGGTGTGTGTGCGGCGGCCTGGAGGTTGGGGGCGGGGAAGGCCACCGGCCGGGAGACTGAATAACTCAGCCCGGGCAAGAAGGGATGGGGCAGAGGCCAGCCCAGTGGAGTCCGGGCTGCTCCTGCGATTGGACACCTGCCCTGTTGCAGGAGCCAAGCCTTTGCCACTGCCCCCGGCTGGTGCCCAAGGTCACCTCCAGGGCTGGCTGAGTGCTGGCTGGCATCGGCCCAGGTCAGCCTGAGCCTGAGCCTGCAGCCCTGGACCCTCAGTCCCAGGGCCCCGCTGCCCAGCACCTGTGGGGGACCTGCTCTGCAAAGTCCCCACAGCTCTCACAGCCTGAGACCCCAGGAGGACCAGCGGGGGGTGTGGGGCCCAGCAACCACTTGCTGGGCCAGCCTTTTCTCTCCTGATGAAACAGAGTCTCAGGCGGCAGAGGTAGAGGGCTGGCCGGCTCACGCTCTGAGCCACACGGTCAGCATCGGCCGTCTCCAAGCCAAGGGCAGACAGCAACCTGGCCCAGGCCCGTGCAGGGCCCTGCTGGAACGCAGAGCCTGCGGTCTATTTTTGCTCTCTGACGACACAACACAGGCAGCCGCTGTGACTTATCTCTGCCGCCCACGGGCACGGCCACAGAGGCAGCTTTGTACCCTCGGGCTCCACGCCCTCCCCCCAGGGGAGCCCCTTCCCCCACCCTGGGAGCCCAGGCGCCTGAGTCAACAGCCCCTAGAAAGTCCCCAGGACCCCTGCCAGCCAGCCTCTTGACCTGAGATGTTTTTCATGTGGGGCCCATGTAGGGTCCTTGCTTCCTCAGGCACTGTCACCCAGTATTATTTGGGGGGCCTCCCAAGGCCACCCCAGCTGTTCCCAGCCCTGGGCAGGTGACAAACGTCAGCGCAGAAATGAGAACCTGGAGGACGCCCTCCTGGGCCCACCTCTTGCTCTGCGGCCTTCTGCGACCAGCAGGAGCCCTCTGCAGGCGCTGGGCGAGCCTGCTGGAAGCCAAACAGCCCCAGGCGCCAGCCAGCCGCCCTCCTCAGATGACATGGCCCTGTCCCCATGGCCCACCGGGACACCAGGCAGGGTGGAGGACGCCACCCGGCGGCCCTCCATGACCCCAGGTGACCAGATGACCCCACTGAAGTCTCTGAGGGTTGCTGGCCCTTGGCTGCCACCTCCTGCCTGGACTGTCCTGGCCGGTCCCAAGACTGCAGCTGAGAATGCCCCCTGGAGACCCACGGGGGTGGCTGTGGTCTTACAGAGGGCTCTGCAGCAAGGGTTCTGTCTGCTCATCTGACAAAGCCCGACCCGGGGCTTGGCTGCAGGCCCCTCCTGCGCGGGTCCACGGGGAGGGGTGACCCTCAGTGGTCCACAACTTCCACCTTCTGAATCAGGTCGCAGACAGGAAAAGGGCACTTCACATCAGGTGCCCATTCGAGACTTCCATAAATAGAAAGCCGGCCGTGCAGTCTGGGCTATCTTCCGCCCCCATGAACGTGACCCTGGGAAAGGCAGCTCACATGCCAGGCCCCAAAGCCGTCCTGGGGCTGGCGACATGCAGTGTGCCAAACACAGACGTGGGCGCGCTCGCCAGCCTCTGAAGCTGGCGCCCAGGAGGAAGCTGACAGGCCAGGTCCCAGCACGGCAAGCACCCTCCATACACCATGGAGAGACCGGTTGACGTTGCAGGACACCAGAGATACACAGTGACCTCATCTTCCTCACTTTTCTGGAAGTAACTTCTACACAGGGCATAATGCACGCATGTTCAGAGCACAATCTGATGAGCCAGTAACTGGACATACCCCATGACCACCACCACATTCAAGACAAGGCTCCAGAAAGTTCCCTCAGGCCCCACCCCCACAGGCAGCCCCTGTGGATTTCTGTAACCACTCATTAGTTTTGCCTTTTCTTGAACCTAACGTACATCGCATTACGCAGAAGGCAATATTTTGTATCCTTCTTCTTTCTCTTACCACTTCATGGGAAATAGATGGGGAAACAGTGGAAACAGTGTCAGACTTTATATTTCTGGGCTCCAAAATCACTGCAGATGGTGACTGCAGCCATGAAATGAAAAGACGCTTACTCCTTGGAAGGAAAGTTATGACCAACCTGGATAGCATATTCAAAAGCAGAGACATTACTTTGCCAACAAAGGTTCGTCTAGTCAAGGCTATGGTTTTTCCAGTGGTCATGTATGGATGTGAGAGTTGGACTGTGAAGAAGGCTGAGCACCGAAGATTTGATGCTTTTGAACTGTGTTGTTTGAGAAGACTCTTGAGAGTCCCTTGGACAGCAAGGAGATCCAACCAGTCCATTCTGAAGGAGATCAGTCCTGGAATTTCTTTGGAAGGAATGATGCTAAAGCTGAAACTCCAGTACTTTGGCCACCTCATGCGAAGAGTTGACTCATTGGAAAAGACTTTGATGCTGGGAGGGATTGGGGGCAGGAGGAGAAGGGGACGACAGAGGATGAGATGGCTGCATGGCATCACTGACTCGATGGACGTTGAGTCTCAGTGAACTCTGGGAGTTGGTGATGGACAGGGAGCCCTGGTGTGCTGCGATTCATGGGGTCGAAAAGAGTCAGACACGACTGAGCGACTGATCTGATCTGATCTTTCTCTTAAGTTTTGAATACATACTCCATGTTCATTGCCAAGTAATATTCCGCTGTGTGACTATAGCACTGACTTTCTGTCCAATTTTCTGTTGAAGGGTATTCGAGGTTTTGTTTTTCTTTGCAGTTTTTAGCTATTATCAACAAAGCCACTATAAATGTTGTTTTATAGTCTTTTTTATGGACATGTGTTTTCATTCCTCTTGAGTAAATGGAATTTCTGGGTTATAAACCAGATGTATGTTTAATTTGATAAGAAATGGCCAAGCAGTTTTCTAGAGTGACTGTGCAGCTCTGCAGTCCCCCCAGCAGTACTGGAGAGGTCCAGCTGCTCCCGTCCCCACCTGGTAGGTGGTGTCTGTGGTCTGTAACTCCAGCCACCCGGTGCAAGGGAACTGCCATCTCCTTGTGGTTTTCATTACCTGTCCCTACTGACTAATGATGTCTACTGGTGCCGATTTTTATTACTGACTAGTAGGACCCATTCGATGTTTAAGACGAAAGTCCTTTGCTGGGTGTATGGAGTGAATCTTTTCTTCCAGTCTGTAGAATGCATCTCCAGCAGTGTCTTTTTATGAGCAGATGCTTATCATTTTAATGAAGACTAATTGGTCAGTTCTTCCTTTGGCTTTATTGCCTTTTGTGTCCTCCCTAAGAAATTCATCTCCTCTGTTTCCTTTTACTAGTTTTCCAGGTTAAGTTTTATATGCAGTGCATGGGTCTGTGGTGCAGCTCAGAGCTTTTTGCGCAGTGGGAGGGGTGGGTTGGCATTGATTTTTTTCTCCATCTGTTTATCTACTTGTTTCAATCATTTGTGGAGAAACGTCTCCTTTCCTGATTGAAGCGCCTCAGCACCTCCTAGAAAATCAATTAACCACAGTAGTTTCCCGACATTATAAAGCGCTGCTGCTGCTGCTAAGTCGCTTCAGTCGTAAATGTCATTTAACTGTAGGAAAATGGCCTCTCTTATGTTATGTGGATTTCATCTCAATTTAAAAAATTAATTTCATATATGATCGTTCTGTTCTGTTGATGTAAACGTCTGTACTTACACCAAATTCTCACCCTCCCAATTCCTGCCCCTGTACTCTTAGTCTAGAAAGTAAGTAGTGTGAATCCTGGAACTTTGTTATCTTTCAAGAGTACGTGGCTGTGTGGGATTCTTTGCATTTTCATGTTCCTTTCAGAATTGAGTCAGCTTCTATAAATGACTCCTGGTTTTGATTGGGAAGGGATCAATTTGGAGAGAATTAACATTTTAACAAATGCATGTCTTACAATCCCTAAACAGGGTGTGTGTCTAAACTTATTTACATCCTCAATTTCTCTCAGCTGTGTTTTATAGTGTTTAACAGACAGATTTTAATGTACTTAAATTTATTCCTCTGTGTTTTATATTGACACTACTATTGTAGTGAGAGTTTTAAATTTTATTTTTCTAAGAATGTGTTGCTAGTATATGAAAGTACAATGGATTATTCATGTTGGCTTTGTATCCTGTGAACTTCCCAAATTTATTTATATCTAGATTAGGGTTTTTTTGTGGTTAATTTTTTTACGATTTCCCACATAAACAATGGTGATGTTTGTGAATAGAGACAGTTTTACTTCCTTCGTGCCAATATTCATGACTGTTATGTCCTTGACTGCCCTCCACTGCTGTCCAGGACCCACAGGACAATGCTACAGAAGTGGTGAAACATACATTTTTGAACTATTCCTGATGTCAGGGTAAACCACTCACTATTTCACTATTAGTACGGAAGTTACTAACAGAGTTAGAATTTGTAGTGGAGTTGCAAGTTTCCGTAGATGGCTTTTATCAGATTGAAGACTTTCCCTCCCACCACTAGATTCTGAAAATTTTTATCATACGAGGATTTGAGTGTTCTCAAATGCTTTTTCTGCATCTATTAAGATAAATATATTTTTTCCTTTTATCCGTTAATGTGCTGAGTTGCACTGATTGGTTGCGAATGGTGAATTGACCTTGCATTCCTGTGATAAACCTCTTTCGTCCTAACACATTGTTCTCTTTATATGTCCCTGCACTTGATGTTGTAATTTTTAAAAAGTAACTGTGCGTTTGTGTTCAGGAGGATACGGGTCTGTAAACGTCACTTCTTGTAAGATCATTCTCATGTTTGATGTTAGGATCTTCCTGGCCTCATAAGATAATTTTAAATGTGTTCCATCCTTCTCAATTTTCTGAGTTTGTGTAAAATTGATATTATTTTTTCTTTAATATTAGGTAAAATTTAACAATAAAGTCATCTGGGCCTGTAGATGTTTGTTTCTACAAACATTTCTTTGTAGAAATGTTTTTCATGATACATTCAATTTCTTTGATACATATCAGTTCAGTTCAGTTCAGTCGCTCACTCGTGTCTGACTCTTTGCGATCCCATGAACATGCCAGGCCTCCCTGTCCATCACCAACTCTTGGAGTTTACACAAACTCATGTCCATTGAGTCAGTGATGACATCCAACCGTCTCATCCTCTGTCATCCCCTTCTCCTCAGGCCCTCAATCTTTCCCAGCATCGGGATCTTTTCAAATGAGTCAGCTGTTCGCATCAGGTGACCAAAGTATTGGAGTTTCAGCTGTCCTTCCAATGAACACCCAGGACTGATCTCCTTTAGGATGGACTGGGTGGTACTCTTTGCAGTCGAAGAGACTCTCAAGAGTCTTCTCAAACACCACAGTTCAAAAGCATCAATTCTTCGGTGCTCAGCTTTCTTCTTAGTCCAACTCTCACATCCATACATGACCACTGGAAAAACCATAGCCTTGACTAGATGGACCTTTGTTGGCCAAGTAATGTCTCTGCTTTTGAATAGGCTGTCTAGGTTGGTCATAACTTTCCTTCCAAGGAGTAAGTGTCTTTTAATTTCATGGCTGCAGTTACCATCTGCAGTGACTTTGGAGCCCCCAAAAATAAAGTCTGACACTGTTTTCCCTGTTTCCCCATCTATTTTCCATGAAGTGATGGGACTGGATGCTCTGAAGTTAGTTTTATGAATGTTGAGCTTTACACCAACTTTTTCACTCTCCTCTTTCACTTTCATCAAGAGGCTTTTTAGTTCTTCTTCACTTTCTGCCATAAGGGTGGTATCATCTGCATATCCGAGGTTATTGATATTTCTCCTAGCAATCTTGATTCCAGCTTGTGCTTCTTCCAGCCCAGCATTTCTCATGATGTACTCTGCATATAAGTTAAATAAGCAGGGTGACAATATACAGCCTTGACATACTCCTTTTCCTATTTGGAACTGGTCTGTTGTTCCATGTCCAGTTCTAACTGTTGCTTCCTGACCTGCATACAGGTTTCTCAAGAAGCAGATCAGGTGGTCTGGTATTCCCATCTCTTTCAGGAATTTTCCATAATTTATTGTGATCCACCCAGTTAAAGTATTTGGCATAGTCAATAAAGCAGAAAGAGATGTTTTTCTGGAACTCTCTTGCTCTTTCAATGAGCCAGTGGATGTTGGCAATTTGATCTCTGGTTTCTCTGCCTTTTCTAAAACCAGCTTGAACATCTGAAAGTTCACGGTTCACATATTGCTAAAGCCTGGCTTGGAGAATTTTGAGCATTTCTTTACTAGTGTGTGAGATGAATGCAATTGTGTGATAGTTTGAGCATTCTTTGGCATTGCCTTTCTTTGGGATCGGAATGAAAATTGACCTTTTCCAGTCCTGTGTCCACTGCTGAGTTTTCCAAATTTGCTGGCATAGTGAGTGCAGCACTTTCACAGCATCATCTTTCAGGATTTGAAATAGCTCAACTGGAATTCCATCACCTCCACTACCTTTGTTCGTAGTGATGCTTTCTAAGGCCCACTTGACTTCACGTTCCAGGATGTCGGCCCTAGGTGAGTGATCACACCATCGTGATTATCTGGATCATGAAAATCTTTTTTGTACAGTTATTCTGTGTATTCTTGCCACCTCTTCTTAATATCTTCTGCTTCTGTTAGGTCCATACCATTTCTGTCCTTTATTGAGCCCATCTTTGCATGAAGTGTTCCCTTGGTATCTATAATTTTCTTGAAGAGATCTCTAGTCTTTCCCATTCTGTTGTTTTCCTCTATTTCTTTGCATTGATCACTGAGGAAGGCTTTCTTATCTGTCCTTGCTATTCTTTGGAACTCTGTATTCAAATGGGAATATCTTTCCTTTTCTCCTTTGCTTTTTGCTTCTCTTCTTTTCACAGCTATTTGTAAGGCCTCCCCAGACAGCCATTTTGCTTTTTTGTATTTCTTTTCCATGGGGATGGTCTTGATCCCTGTCTCCTGTACAATGTCACAAACCTCCATCCATAGTTCATCAGGCATTCTGTCTATCAGATCTAGTCCCTTAAATCTATTTCTCACTTCCACTGTATAATCATAAGGGATTTGATTTAGGTTGTACCTGAATGGTCTAGTGGTTTTCCCCACTTTCTTCAATATCAGTCTGAATTTGGCAATAAGGAGCTCATGATCTGAGCCACAGTCAGCTCCCAGTCTTGTTTTTGTTGACTGTATAGAGCTTTTCCATCTTTGGCTGCAAAGAATATGATCAATCTGATTTCAGTGTTGACCATCTGGTGATGTCCATGTGTAGAGTCTTCTCTTGTGTTGTTGGAAGAGGGTGTTTGCTATGACCAGTGCATTTTCTTGGCAAAACTCTATTAGCCTTTGCCCTGCTCATTCTGTATTCCAAGGCCAAATGTGCCTGTTACTCCAGGTGTTTCTTGACTTCCTACTTTTGCATTCCAGTCCCTATAATGAAAAGGACATCTTTTTGGGGTGTTAGTTCTAAAAGTCTTGTAAGTCCTCATAGAACCGTCAACTTCAGCTTCTTCAGCATTACTGGTTGGGGCATAGACTTGGATTACTGTGATACTGAATGGTTTGCCTTGGAAACAAACAGAGATCATTCTGTTGTTTTTGAGATTGCATCCAAGTGCTACATTTCAGACTCGTTTGTTGACCATGATGGCTAGTCCATTTCTTCTAAGGGATTCTAAGTAGATATAATGGTCATCTGAGTTAAATTAACCCATTCCAGTCCATTTTAGTTCGCTGATTCCTAGAATGTCAACATTCACTCTTGCCGTCTCTCGTTTGACCACTTACAATTTGCCTTGATTCATGGACCTGACATTCCAGGTTCCTAAGCAATATTGCTCTTTACAGCATCAAACTTTACTTCCATCACCAGTCACATCCACAGTTGGGTATTGTTTTGCTTTAGCTCCATCCCTTCATTCTTTCTGGCGTTATTTCTCCACTGATCTCTAGTAGCATATTGGGCACCTACTGACCTGGGGAGTTCCTCTTTCAGTATCCTATCATTTTGCCTTTTCATACTGTTCATGAGGTTCTCAAAACAAGAATACTGAAGTGGTTTGCCATTCCCTTCTCCAGTGGACCACATTCTGTCACTTGATATATGTAGGGCTATTCATTCATATATATATATATATATATATATATATATATATAGTCATCTAAGTGTCAGAGTGGGTAAATTAGGTCTTTGAAGGAATTGTTCTTGTCTCTTAATTTGATGGGTAGGGAATTTGGGGTTGACGGTTTTTCATTCAATAGTTCATATATTTGGTTCCATTGTCTTCTGGCATCCATTGTTTCTGATAAGAAGTCAGGCATTGTTTGTGTCTCTCCTGACTGCGTGAACTTTTTGCTCTGACTGCATTCAGGAGTCTCTCCTTATCATTAGCTTTCAGCAATTTGACTGTGCTGTGCCTAGGGGTTGTTTTCTTTGCATTTATCCAGTTTAAACCTCACTGATTTTGAATCTGTACATCTGTGTTTTTTACCAGATTTGTTGGGTTTTTTTTTTCATATATTTTGTCCATCCCATTCCCTATTTTCTTTGCTTTTGTGACTCCCACTACAAGTCTTTTAGACTGCTTGATGACATCCCACAGGTCTCTGACGCACTATTATTTTATTTTTCTCTCTCTTTCTATAAATTTGGTCATTTAAGTAGCTGCCTTCAGGTTTGCATAGCTTTCTTCTTACAACTCCAATCCTTTGTTAAGCCTATCCAGTAACTTTTTCATCTTAGACGTTACATCTTAGTATTAAAATATCTATTTGGTTGTTTTTATAGTCTCCTTTTTCTGTTGAACTTTCTTCCATCTATTCATTCATTTTGACCAATTTTCACATAATGCCTTGAACAATAACACATTATTGACTGGGGAATTTTTGCAGAAACTAACAGCTATGGTGTTAATATAATATAATCAACAATGTGTTAATGACAATATTAAGTGCTTTTCTGCTAATTTCAAGATTTAGTGCAAATTGGGTATACTTATATTAATCGCTTGCCTTTTGTTCGTAGCTCGTACTTTCTTGTTTCTTCGCATGTCTAGTAGCTTTTGTTGTTTAGTGGATAATATTGACGATGTGTTGTTCAGACTCTGGGATCTATTATCTTTCTCTGAAGATTATTTTAATTCTCATAAAAATGTAATTTACTAGATAGTCACCTTGAACTTGGGGAGACTTCATTTAAATTCTTAGGATAAATGTATTTTGGCGTTAGTTTTAGGGAAAATTCTTAGTCCTGGGACATAGTCTTTGCTCCTTGGTTGTGACCTTTCTGGGATTTCCAGTGGAAAGTGTAAGGTTTTTCCCAAGCCCCTGTAACTGGGCAGGCTTTCTGCTCTAAATTCTGACTCCTCTGGAGTGGGCAGCAGTGAAATTTTCTACTCTACTCTTCCATCTGTGACTTCCCACCAAACTCCTTCACGTATCCTCCATGTATCATCAAGGATCAAGGGAGGTTCATATAAGATTTGGGGCCACCCCATCTGTGGCTCCCTATATTCTTAGACTTCCCTCCTTCATTTCCAACAGCTCTCGGGGCCCAAACGCCACCTTCTGACTCTCCAAGCCGAGTACACAGCATTTGCTCGAGTTGCACGTGTCCTGCATGGTGGAGACTGGAGGGCGCCCTCAGCCTGAATATCTGCAGTTTCTATCTACTTGAGGTTGTGCTTCAATGCTTGAAACACATGGGTGTTCTGTGTACTTATTCGTTCAAAGTTTATCATCACTTTCTTAAGGAAAGTGAGTCTAATACAAGCTATTTCACCATTACCAGACTTCATCACTTTTCTCATAAGTATGTAGAATGGGATATCCTGGCTGGGTTTATGGACTCATCAGGTAACACTCATTGTAAGAGGACCATTTGTGATTGAGGCTCCTCTTCTTTAACTGCCCCTCCCCCTCTCCTGACTCTAATACCCTGAGGTCATTTCTTTGCGTGCTTCTTGGGGACAGCTTCATCAGACAGTCACAGGTTACTACACAGGACTCCTACCACAGCCTCTAATTTATGGGGCTGGAACCATCACAAGAGCAAGGTCACTCTGTCCACAATCAGGATTCTGAGCTGCAGAGATGTTTCTAATGGCCTCGAGAGCTGTACGGGAGCCAGATCTCAGCAGCGGATAAAGGGGCCCTGGACAGCCTTGTGGGGAGGGAGCCGTGATTCTGGCCTTGACCAGTGAACCAGAACCACCCTCACCCCAACCCCAGCCTGTGCCCACAGCCCTGAGCAGGAGGAGGCAGGAAAGGAGAGAGAACACGGCTCAGGAGACCCAAGTGGTTCATCTCTCTACTTCCCAGAGACCTGGTAGGAGAAGAGAAAGGAGAGCCTCATGGGGGCAGAGAAGTTTGGCAAGGACCACAGGCTGAGGAGGGAAAGGGGAGAGGAAGACACACACCCGGGGCCCAGCACTGGACAACACGCGACGTCAGCAGAGACGGCAGGTGGCCGCTGGCCCCTGACTGGCGCCAGGGCTGGCCGAGGTGCAGGGAAGGCAGCCTTGAAGAGCTCACAGTCCAGGAATTGCGAAGAAGGTTGGGGTACCCTCCGTGGCTACCCACACGGCAGGAAGAGTCCGCATCTCAGCTCTCACCCAGGGCTCCAAATGCAACTAGGCAGCCAGACGGCAACTTGGTCTTTAGAGGAGTGACCCCGGAGTTCTCTGCTCTCTCGGGCCAGTGAGGTGACTCAGAGAGAGGTGCACAGACGCCAGGATTTGGAAAGCATCCTGGAAAACGCTGCTCAGGTGAGACGAACAAGAAATGGATGAAAATGAGGATTACAGGTAAGAGAAGATATGGTACAAAAAGCAAGACAGCAGGGACCCAAACCAGAAATCACACATGAATGTCTAGATCATGAACATGCTCATGGAGTAGAATGAAAACGTCAAAATAATTACTGCAAAACATATAACGAATAAAATACATTCACAAAGTAAAGATCGAGAGGATCACATTATTCAAACATAATGTGAGAGTTGGAAGTAGAAGAAAATTAAACAGGCTAACATCTCAGTTATTGATATAGTATTAATGCTGGCAGAGAAATAGGGCATAAATATGTGGGTTAAACCTTAAGGTAGCCACTCGTAGAAAAACAAGTCTCAAAATTCAAATAAAGAAAAGAGTGAGCAAGAAAAACCTGAGCAATGTAACCAAAGAAATTAGTAATAATAACAATGTACTAAGTTGTTTCAAAGACACCTGTTACTTGTTCTTACTTCCACTGCAGCCGGTCCCCAGTAAAGCCTTGTCTGAACTTCGTGCCTGCCCTCTGACCAGTTTCTGTTGACTGGGGAGGGCGGAGGACTCTGGTCCGGAACCTGCACTGCTGTCTGGACCTGGGCGCTATTACGCGAACGCGTCACTGGTGAGCCTGCGGTAAGGTGAAGCCTCTGCTCTGTGTGCCTCTGTGTGTACAATCCACTTCAGAAACTTAAAATGAAAAGCTTTCCAACAACTGGGGGAAACTGATTTATGCTCAAGCCCGGGGAAGATTCTGTTGAATTCCCGTGTGAAAACATTGGCTAATCCTCCTGAATTTGAAGCAGCAGCCGCAGCAGACCCCACCATTCCGCTTGCAGAACGCAACATCTGCCTGCAGCCTGGACTAACACCGTGCACCCAGCGTTTATTCAACCACAGGGCAGAGCCATGCCGCAGACAGGGAGTGACCGAGGACCCTCGGCTCCTCAAGGCCCCCGTGGGGCTGGCCTGCATCTGGGGTGGGGATGGGGGCTGTTCAGTGCGACGATGCCCACGAGAAGGGGGTGAGAAAGCAAAGAGCAGCAGTGAGCCGCTGAAGGACCCGACAGGCCTTCGGAGTCACCACTTAGAGGCTGCAGCTTGTACATGGGCGCGTTCCCCGAGCCCACCGGCTGCCCCAGTCTCATGCCCGGCTCTGCGCCTCCAGGCCTGCTGGCCACCCCTTACTCTGCAGGGCTCCTGCTGCCTGGCTCGTGGGGGCGGGTTGGCAGGCTGGCAGTGCCATTATCGAACAGCTCGGTGAGATATGAGTTGAGCTTGGCTGCCCTGCAGTGATTGAAAGTCCGACTTGACAGGCCATTTGGAAGGAATCTAATCTGAGCCAAAGGACTTCAGGCTGGCAATGGCGAGTTTTCTGGTTAGGTGTCCCCGCCTCCACCCTGGAGGGTTCCAGTCCCTCTGCTCTGAGGGGTGCATTTGTTTGGAAAAGGGTCTGCTGCTCAGGTTAACACAGGGCAGGGTGACGGCCGGATGGGAGGGACAACAACCTTGAGCCCCCAGATCCGGGGCTGGTCCAGTGACTGCCCCCACCGGCCTGCATCGCCAGAGCCTGACCCAGCCAGGTATTCAGGGAAGGCTCCCCTCCCAGACCAAGACCATGGGGGCCACAAAGTGATACGAGCCAGAGGCGACGTGCGTCCCCAGGCCCGGGTGAGCGGCAGGGAGAACTCTCAGGAGCCCCACTGGAGTGGGGGAGGCCAGACTGCAACAGCAGTGCCCAGAAACCCCGGGGGCGGGTGCAGACAGGGGGGCGGGCTGGAGGAGAGAAGCCAAGGCGACGGGGGACCTGCACTTGGTTCTCTGCGCTTCCCGGTGGCCGTGAGTAACGCCACAGCAAACGCGAGAAGGCCGGATGGATGAGGAAAACACAGCGTGTGGAGGTAGGCTTAAAAGAGAAGGGCGCCCTGCTGTCTGTGACAACGTGGATGAACCTGGAGGACATCACGGCCAGTGAAATAAGTCACATGAGACCCAGAGGGGCAAACAGCATGATCTCACGTATCTGGAATCTGAAACAAAACTCAGAGAATGGTGGCTGCCAGGGCCTGGGGGAGGGGAGATGGGGGGAGGTCCGGCAAAAGGGTGGAGAGTTTTGCTTCATCTGTGTGTTTGCACGTGAGTGCGTGTGCACGTCTGTGTGTACATGTGTGTGCATGCATGCGCGTGCGGGTGCCTATGCGTGCACACACACGTTTGTGTACATGTGCGCGCTAAGTCGTGTCCAACTCTCTGTGATCCCACGGACTGTAGCCCACCAGGCTCCTCTGTCCATGGGATTCCCCAGGCAAAAATACTGGAGTGGACTACCATTTCCTCCTCCGGGGATCTTCCTGACGCAAGGATCGAACCCGCATCTCCTACACTGCGGGCGGATTCTTTACCTCTGAGCCAGCAGGGAAGCCCTAAAGGGTCAGTAACTCCTCTGAACACTGGGAAAGGCATGTAACACCTCCCCTCGCTGGCTGGTCAGTATTACTCATACCGGCACACAAGAAAAGTATGTGCTCTGATCACACTTGCACAATCTAGCCAACTCGTGGTCTGCCAGTGAAGAGCATTCTCTTCGTGAGATGAATCACCTTGGCTTTGGTGTTCCAGTGTTTTTATTCTTCTGTAAAAGTCCTTGTGAACTCTGTGAATGGTTCCATGGCAAGTGTCCACCTCAGGGAGCTGCCCCGAGGCGGGTGGGATGAGCTGAGAGCCCCCCGTGCGGGGGTTGAGGAGAAAGGGGACAGCCCAGCCTGGGTGACCAGAGGAGGGCATCTCCCCAGTGGTCAGGGTGCGGGGAGTCGGAGGTGCTGAGTGGAGCAGGGGCTGACCGCAGGGCCAGGAGGGCACGTGTGCAGCCCGCGGGTTGGGCTCCCAGGCCAGTGCTCCAGCGTGACCCACAGGCCCTCCCCACTCCTTCACGCCCTGTCCTCCCATCTGACCCTTTGCTTCCTGAAGGCATCAGGCTGGGGGCAGGGGTTGCTTCCCCCGGGACCCTCTGTCAGCACCCCAACCCAAGGTGACCGTGCTCCGTCACTGGCTCCTCCCAAGTCAGACAACAAACCCAGGGCCCTCAAGTGCTCAGAGACTGCCCGGGGGTGGGCACTTGATCCTCCACATGCAGACTGTGTGCCAGGCCCAGGGCTGGAGTGGGAGACGCCTGGTTTCATGGTACAAGGACCTGGAGTAAGAACTGTGGCTGCGATAGCTCTTCGCCATGTGGTGTGACTTGGACTGCGGGGTGACCCCATGAATGAATGAATCAACGAGTCAATCAGTGAATGCCGTGGGCTGCAGGCCACCCTTCCCTCTGCAGGGTTGCACCTGGGGGCTCCTGAGTCTGTCCAGAGGCTGGGTCAGAGCTCACAGGGAGCCAGCAGAGAAGCCATAAGGGCGCACAGGCTCTACAACCAGAAGGAGAGGGGAGGACAGGGATGCTCGGGGCCAAGCCCAGGACGCACGCCGCGGGCACGGTCGACCTCTCAGAAAATGCCCGTGACCCCGGGTGCGGGTGACCCATGCCACGTGCTGAGGGGCCCAAAGACTCTGACCAGCTTCAGCCTCTTGAATATTAACAACTTCAGGGCTGAGAAATATCCACAGGTGGCTATTTCGGGTGAAGAGGTGGGTGGCAGAGCAGGCGGAAATATCTGTGAGGATTAAACAGAAGGTCAGCATCCAGGAGACACAGACACCCTCCTGTCAGTTAGAAAAATCCTCAAAGAAAGAGTGAGGAACCCAGATGCGGGGGGCTGTGGGGGGAGCTTGACGGGGAGGAAGGCCAGGGCCCGGGGACACCGGCAGGAGGTGACTCTCCCAGGGCCCCCGGACAGTGTGGACGACGCAGCTGGAGCCGCCATCCTGGCCAGCCACGGGGCTGACCGACGTGTAGACAGCCGACGGCACAGGTGAGGGCCAGACCTCTAAGACGTCCCTACGTGAAGACGGCCCCCACACACGCAGGTGTGTAGTATGACCATCGATGTGAACTGAGACCTTGCTTGTGTGCCCACGTCCTTCAGCGGGCGTAGAGGCGCCGGCGTAAGGAAGCCCTCGGGGAAAGACGCTGCCTGCGGGGACAGAGTGAGCCCGGGGGGGCCAGGGGCCATCGTGGGTTTTGTCCTTCTGTCCCCGTCCATGTGGATCCTGTTTGCAGCGAGCGGGGTCCCTCTGTGCGGGTGGCTCCGAGCCCACTGGCCTGGCACTGGGAGTCTTGCCAGACAGTGGGTCTCCGCCTAGGCTGCAGGGTCCTTGCCGCCCTCCCCAAGGCAGACTCCAGGCCCCCCTGCCTTCTGATCACACACCTTGAAGCCTCAGAGGTGTCCCCATTCGGCCTGGGGGGACAACTCCAGGCCGAAGGCTCCTGCCCCGACCTGCCCTGGTGGCTGGTCACTGTTCTAGGACATGAAACACCTTCCAGCTCAAAAGGGGGAGCGCCCCCTTTCAGTCCCGCTGACCCTGCACGCGCGCCCTCCACCTCTCGCTGCCCTTTCCTGAGCCGTGACTTCAGCCGGTTGTCATCATGCCCACAGCAGCCCCTTGCCGGGACCAGGAACAGCGGCCGCACCCCAGGGGCCCCCACTCACAGGGTCTCCCGACAGAAGGAGGTGGCTCTGAGCTGAGGTTTTACTGTCCCTCGGAGTAAAAACCTGCCACTGAACATTTGCAGCAACAGCAGAATTCTCCATCAGAGTGACTGCTCATTAAAAGCCTTTTTACTTAAAGAAAGTCAGGGGAGGACTACATGCCCCCCAGGACATATTTCCATGTTTCCACGCCCCCCCACCCTCTCAGTGACCACAGGGGCAGGCCAGCTCCACCCTGCAGCCTTCGTCCCGCCCCAGCTCTTGGTCATCATTTGTGGACGAAGAAACGGGTCTGGGTCCCAGGGGGCCTTTCCTCCCAGAGGCCATGGGCACCCAGCACCGGCCAGGCCCAGTCCCCAGCCAGTCTGAGGGCTCACACTCTCTCTCTCTCTCCCTTGTCTCATTTTCTGGGTGCCTCCAGGGGCTGGCCTATTGAGGACCCCAAGATGAATGGACCCAGCCAGGCCTCAAAAAGAACCCCCAGTCCCATGTAGACAGGGACTGCCCAGGGAGACATAAGGCTTCACCTCAGTGTCCAGGACCAGAGAGTCCACGGGGGACCTCCACGTGGGGTGGGGTGGGATGGGGGGTCCAGGACGAGGCGGGTCAGCGCTGGGGCTGGGGGCCCGGGGCTGGAGCTGCAGGTCTGTGGCAAGTCCTCTTGCAAAACCCTTTAAAAAAAAACTACCTTGGGTTGTTGTCGTTTGATTAGCACAGAAGGTAATCATTATGGTGAGAACTGTTTCTAACAGGAGTAATCTAACTCTTAGTGGAGAGTGATATTTTCTGCTGCTGCTGCTGCTAAGTCTCTTCAGTCGTGTCCGACTCTGCGACCCCATAGACGGCAGCCCACCAGGCTCCCCTGTCCCTGGGATTCTCCAGGCAAGAACACTGGAGTGGGTCAAAATTCAAAGCCCCTTGGACTCGTGGCCATGATTAATGGAAGAGAAAGCTCCAGGGGCCCCCACAGCCTCTCAGTTGAAGGTGGGCCTCCGCCGTCCTAACCAAGCACGCTTACGTTTCGCTGGGTTCCCATAACCCCGAGGGCTTCCAGAAACCACACTTCTTTCCAGTATCTTCCATCCACATAAACGTCCCTCCTTTGGATCTGTTTCTGACTTCTGCACTGCCTGATTTCACGCCAGGAGCATCACACAAAAGGAATCAGTGCAATTACGGCTAATCCCTGTCTAGACCCGTAAACCTCTCACCACGGCAGAGCAGCCACGGTCTGGGAGGGCACCTCAGCTGGCTGGCCTCAGCCTGCAGGGCTCTGGATGGCCGGCTCTGCAGGGCTGTGGTGTGTGCCCGGGGCCCAGGTGAGGACACCCTGTCCCACAGCCTGTGCTCCTAGCCTTCCTGGCGGGCCGTGCTGGGGACAGCTGTGGTCTCAAGGGCTACAGGGCCCAGGGCCAGCTGTGGGGGACCCCTTCCAACCGCATCTCAGCATCTAGCTGCCCAGGAAGGCAGGGACCACACCCGGGGCATGGCTCCTCCTAAATAAACTGAGTCACGGGTACTGCTGACCCATGGGGTTGTGCCCACATGGGCCTGGTCAGCTCCGCTCTCCAGTGACCTGAGCTCTGGACCTGGAGCCAGGCTGTCCTGAGCAGATCTGGCCGTGAGGTCCGGCGGTCTATTCTGGGACCCAGGCATGGAGGCGAGTCCTGGGGAAGGAGCCACCATGCCCTCAGGGAGGGCCCTGTGTCTGGCCGTGAGGGCCTTGGCTGGGAGCGTGTTCCACACACAAGGCAGGTGCACAGCAGCAACTTTGGGACATGAGGCTGCTTTTGCATTCTTCCATGGGGCCACCGCAGGGCTGGCTGCGGCTTCTGTCCGGGGCTCTGGTCTGTGAGTCTGGGTGGCAACAAGGCCCGCTGCTCGGGAGCCCGCCCTGTCTCCAAGGCTCTGGTTGGAAACCAGAGACTGCAGCAGGTTCCCTGCGCCCTGGCCAGGCAGCAGCGTCTCCAAGAACCCAGCCAGGAAACAGCATCTCCAAGGACCAGTGCAGATCCCCAGGCCCCCAGCCCCACCCCTATCACCCCCAACGACCCTCTCCAGGGTCTTCAGGAACTTTCTGGAAAGACTAGGGAGTCACAGTGCCCGCCGGGCTTTGAGAGGCTGTCCCGTCACACACTCTCACTTTCAAAGCCTGGGGGACACCGACAGCCGTGGGCAGGTCAGGTTTCCTCCTAAGTGGAGCTCGCTGGGCCGCCAGGCCTGATAAGGAAGTGCTGCTGCAGGCTGCTGGCCCGGCCGGGTCCAGTTTCTCCCTGGAGATAGAGGCCCTTTGTCGGCCGCCTCTCCCACGGCGCTTCCCAGGGAGCAAGGGCCTCTGGGGGCCACAGCACCTCTACCCAGGCTGAGCAAGCCTCGGGGGCTTCAGAAAGATGAGCCAAGTGGGACAGATCTGGTTTAACTGGGAGCTGCGGAGGCGGTAAAGTGACCCTTGCTGGCTTCTGGAAGCAGCGAGGAGGAGGGGCCGAGGGCAAGGGTGCCACTGGGCAGCAGCCCTGCTCCCGGCTGCCCAGGCCAGAGGTCCACGGTGAGCTCAGCCGGGAAGGCCGAGGGGTCTTCACTTCCTCCTCCTAACCTCCCACCTGCACAGCCAGGCATGGGCCTGGACAAGGGGAGTCTCAGCAAACACTGACTAGGGAAGTTTTTTTTAAAAATGATTGCATTCCTAAGTGTGCAGTTCAGTGGCACCAAATACATTTGCAATGTTGAGCAAACACCATATCTTGTTGTTGTTGTTGAGTCACTAACTTGTGTCTCTTTACAATCCCATGGATTGCAGCACGCCAGGCTTCTCTGTCCTTCACTATCTCCTGGAGTTTGCCCAAGTTCATGTCCATTGAGTCGATGATGCCATTCAACTATCTCATCCTCTGTCATCCCCTATTCTTCCTGCCCTCAGTCTTCCCCAGCATCAGGGTCTTTTCCAATGAGCTGGCTTCTCGAATCAGGTAGACAAAGTATTGGAGCTTCAGCATCAGTCCTTCCAATCAATATTCAGGACTGATTTCCTTTAGGATGGACTGGTTGGATCTCCTTGCAGTCCAAGGGACTCTCAAGAGTCTTCTCCAGCATCACAGTTCAAAAACATCAATTCTTTGGGGTTCAACCTTCTTTATGGTCCAACTCTCACATCCATACATGATTAATGGAAAAGTTGTAGCTTTGACTAGATGGACCTTTGTTGGTCTGGTGATATCTCTGCTTTTTAATATGCTGTCTAGGTTTCTCATAGCTTATCCTCCAAGAAGCAAGCATTTTTTAATTTCATGGCTGCAGTCACCATCTGCAGTGATTTTGGAACCCAAGAAGAGAAAATCTGTCACTGCTTCCACTTTTTCCCCATCTTCTTGCCATGATGTGTTGGGACTGGATGTCATGATCTTAGTTTTTTGAATGTTGAGTTTTAAGCCAGCTTTTTCACCCTCCTCTTTCACTTTCAACAAGAGGCTCTTTAGTTCCTCCTGGTTTTCTGCCATTAGAGTGGTGTCATCTGCATATCTGAGGTTACTGATATTTCTCCCAGAAGTCTTGATTCCAGCTTGTAAGTCATCCAGCCCAGCGTTTCTCAAGATGTGCTCTGCATATAAGTTAAATAAGCAGGGTGACAGTGTACAGCCTTGACATACTCCTTTCCCAATTTGGAACCAGTCTGTTGTTCCATGTCCGGTTCTAACTGCTGCTTCTTGACCTGCATACAGATTTCTCAAAAGACAAATAAGATGATCTGGTAATTTCATCTCCTTCAGAATTTTCAACTGTTTGTTGTGTAAAATGAAAGGCTTTAGCATAGTCAATGAAGCAGAAGTAGATGTTTCTCTGGAATTCCTTTGCATTCTCTATGATCTAATAGATGTTGTCAATTTGATCTCTGGTTCCTCTGCCTTTTCTAAACCCAGTTTGTACATCTGGAAGTTCCTGATTCAAGTACTGGCGAAGCCCATCTTGAAGGATTTTGAGCATTACCTTGTTAGCATGTGAAATAAGTGCATTGTCCAGTAGTTTGAACATTCTTTAGCATTGCCCTTCTTTGCGATTGCAATGAAAACTGACCTTTTCCAGTCCTGTATCGAGTGCAGCACTTTAACAGCATCATCCTTTAGGATTTGAAACAGCTCAGCTGGAATTCTATCATCTCCACTAGCTTTGTTTGTAGTAACGCTTCCTAAGGCCCACTTGACTTCACAGTCCAGGATGTCTGGCTCTAGATGGGTGACTACACCATGATGGTTATCCAAGTCATAAAGCCCTTTTTTGTACAGTTTTTCTGTGCATTCTTGCCACCTCTTCTTAATGTCCTCTGCTTCTGTTAGGTCATTACCATTTCTGTCCTTTGTCATGCCCATCCTTGCATGAAATGTTCCCTTGGTATTTCCAATTTTCTTGAAGAGATCTCTAGTCTTTCCCATTCTATTGTTTTCCTCTATTTGTTTGCATTGATCACTGAGGAAAGCTTTCTTATCTCTCCTTGCTGTTCTCTGGAGCTCTGCATTCATTTGGGTATATCTTTCCCTTTCTTCCTTGCTTTTTGCTTTTCTTCTTTTCTCATCTATTTATTAGGCCTTCTCAGACAACCACGTTGCCTTCTTGCATTTCTTTTTCTTGGGGATGGTTTTGGTCACTGCCTCCTGTACAGTGTTATGAACCCCTGTCCACAGCTCTTCAGGCCCTCTGTCTATCAGATCTAATCCCTTGAATCTATTTGTCACCTCCACTGTATAATCGTAAGGGATTTGGTTTAGGTCATCCCTGAGTGGCCTAGTGGTCATTATCTGCACGCAAATAATGCACACTCAGCAGAAACCGTTAGACAGGGACACACCTGCTCCAGGCCCTGGTACCTTCTAATCTACCTTCTGCCGTGATGAACTTGACCGTCCCGGCCTCATGTAGATGGAATCGTGTGGTACTTGCCCTTCTGTGTGTGGCTTATCTCACTTAGCATAACGTCCTCGGAGTTCATCCTGGCTGGAGCCGGCAGGACTTCCTCACCTGTGATGTCTGAGCACCGGTCCACCGTGTGGACGGACCACATCTTCTCTGCTCTTCTGTCTCTCAGTGGACACCAGCCTTGCTTCCGCCTGTTGGCCATTGTGAAGAAGGCTGCTCTGAACAGGGCTGTGCAGACGTCTCTTCGAGATCCTGCTTTGAGTCCTCTCGGGTGTCCGTGCCCACAGCAGAATGGCTGGATCCTATGGGGATTCTATCTTTCACCTCTTAAGAAACTGCCCAACTCTTCTCAGCACTGGCTGCACCATCTTAGCACCCCGCTGGCCACGTGGGAGTCTGGCAGTGTCTCCTTATCTCTTCCAACACTTGTTATCACTGGGCTTTGTGATGGTAGTAGTCCCAGTGGGTGTGAGGCAGCCTCTCAGCCCGCCGTGGCTTTGATTAGTCCCCCTCGTGACTAATGATGCCAAGCATCTGTCCGCCCCTGGCCATTTGTATGCCTTCCTTGGAGAAAGGTTGATTCCAGTCCTTTGAAGTGGCAGATTTTTTGCTCAAATGTTTTGACTGACCAGGAGCCAGTATGGACATTGCCCCCCCGACAGTTCCCACCCGCCCCTCAGGACCATTTTCAGGAACTTGGCTAAGGACCAGTGGGGTGAGGGAGGGGGACAGGCCCCAGGTTCCCTGGCTTCTCAGTGGCGGTGGCGGCGGCGAGAACCTTCAGGCGGCGCTTTCTCACGGTTTGGGTTACAGCCTGAGCGGCCGGCGCTCGGATTAATTGGACGGATCAGAAATTACCCAGCTCTGTTTCTGCTTTTCACCTTGCTCTCTGGCGGGCACCTACTTCAGAGCCGCGAAGGACCCCCTCCGCCCCTCCTGGGACGGCGCCTTCTCACAGCTACTGAGCACCAATTAATTTGTCTCATTTACATGAAAAAGTGCAGAAGATGTCTTTCTACATAATTAACTATATTTTGCAAGTCATTAAAATTCTGAAGCCCTGCCCACAATAGCACCCTATTCACCAGCAGAGATAAGTGCCATTTCTGGTGGGGGGAGCTGGTGAGAACTGGGCGGGGGGCTGGCCAGACCCAACGAGCCACCTCGCTGATGCATATTCATGAGAAGGGGCCGGGCTACCATCCTTCAGGGATCCTCTGTTTCCCACTGTTTGAAAAGGTTTGCTCAGGGCTGCCCTGCCCTGCCAGGGGGACAGGGAGGGCTTGGGTGGGCCATGCCCCTTAAGAGCCCTGGCCAGGGTCTCACTGCTGGGGCAGCCGCTCCCTCCCAGATCAGTGAAAAAGACACCACTTGCCTTCTAGAAGCGTCCACGAGTGCCCAATGCAGAGGACAGAGCCCGGGGCTCACAGTGAGGAGGGGGCTGGATGCGTGTCCCCCCGCTCCTGTCCCAAACGCACCCCCGACCCTGAGGAGCCGCCTCTGGTGATTCCAAGGAGAGGGGCTTTGGCCCACGGGGAAAGCCCCCTCTTGCCAGGACCCAGTCTGCGGTGGGGCACATCCCAGCACCCCTCCCTGCCAGGCTGTGACAGCACCCTCTGTGCCAGAGCCCCGTTTCGAAGCCCCATTTGCAGTCCAGAGGCCTCCTCCTCCATCTTGGCCTCTGTTTCCTCCTCTGCAGGATGAAGCTGGCATCACCTCCTCTGCCATCTTTCAAGGAGTTCACACAGGAGGTGGACACCCCTCCCTGGGGATGGGGGCACGAGAGGAGCCCGGGAGGCAGGCAGCCACTGCCTGGCAGTAGCCATCCAGTGACTCAAGCTCCCGTCATGACAGCCCTCATCGCGGGAGGCACAGCACTCTGGATTCTCTTGGGTTGTTTCTGTCCATGTGGAATAAAGCAGCTGCCACGAGAGCGGGGGTCTGGCTGACCCAGTGGCGGGCACCGGGTCAGGCTGCCCGGCACATCCCACCCATGCAGAGGGCCACGAGGAGCTGCAAGAACTCACGGAAACCTGCAGGAAGGCAGGGCCCTGGGGGCTTGAGGGCCGTCTGCAGCATGGCCCACCAGGGACCCAGGAGGGCGTCTGCCACAGGGTCAGGGCCCGTAGGCTGGCCTGTGACCCCAAGGACCTTCACTCCGCACGAGCGGATAGATGGCTGAGCCTCACTCGGGAAATTTCAGGAGTACAGTGGGGCTGGGGCAGGGGGCCTCGCATGAACACGCCCCTCAGCTCTGGATCCCAGAAAGCTATGTCTCCAGGCACTCCAATTAGCTTAATTAAATTGTCCTGCCCTGGAGGGAGGCTGTCTCAGTCTAGAAAACAAAAATGGGAACTGAAATTCAGCCCAGCAGTGAACATGGAAAACCCCTCAGCTTTACCCAGAACCACAGAGACCCCGTCAGGGTGACAACGCACATCGGAGCTCCAGGCAAAGTGGACCAGTCGCTGGGCACCCCGATGCCAAGGAGCGCCTGTGAACACAGCCTCAGGGAGGCACGTCCAACAATGTGGCCACTACCCAGGGCCTCAGGGCCTCTGCCCTTTGACCCGGAAACGCAGCTGCCGAAACCTCTTAGGAGAAGAAGGCTGAAAGACGCAGCCCAAGGATGCAGCATTCTCTCTCATTATCTCCGTGTTTTTGTCACAAAAACTCCATGCTGGAATTGTCCTCCACGGGTTTAGAGCAGTTCGTGCTGCTGGGAAACCTGCCCAGAGGCAGAACAGGCGTAGGGAGGCCCCGAAGATCAAAAAGCTCTACATGTTCATACGTATCAATAGATCAACACGCGAGTGTGCTCGCTGCAAACCACCTCGTGCTCCGAGGGGCTACAGACAGGCACGGCCTCCAGGGAGGTCGCAGGTCGGAGGTCGGAGGTCGGGACTGAGAGGGGTCCGAGCCGGGTGTGCTTGCATGCTTCCTGGTTTTAACGCCTCCCTCCCTCCTTTCTTACCTTCTGCCATGTCCGTGTACTGCCTTCTTCTGGTCAAGGAGGTGGGCGGAGTCCACCAGGAGACGGCTCGCGACTCCCAGGAGGCCCCTTCTGACGGGTTCAAGGAGCCCCGGCCCCGGACCTGGGCAGCCTGCTCCGGCCAGCCCTCCGGCCGCCAAGCTCCTAACTTATTCAAGAGTCACTTACCTGTTTGTTCATCCCTCTTTTCGACAGACTGATGTGGTCCCCAGGTGGGGCGGGGGAACAAGACCCCGGGACTCCCTGTGCTCAGGTGACCAGGACTCCAGCCGGGATGGGAGCAGGCTTGGAGGAAGGCTGCCTGCCTCTCGGGCTCCTCTCTCTCCCCCGCCCCCAGGGAGGGGTGTCCCCCTCCTTGGCACAGACACCCTGGGCACTATGCCCTCCCACCTCACCTGCCACCCTGACCACCATCAGTCACCCTTGAGTCTCCAGAGACCACTGCTCACTCAGTAATGCTGATGGCCTGCCAGTTATCAGGGCTCTGAGGCCAGGTTAGGAGCTTTCTCTCCAAGCAAGGAGCAAGAATTTCACCTGTGACACTGTCCACTTGCAGCTGAGAATACTCAACCCCTAGCACATTTTGCCCTTTCTTCCCTAGGCTGTCCTATCTCATTAGGTAGTCAACGCAATAGCCGAGGGCTCCTGAAAATGACCAGCTGCCCCCACTGCCCTTGCGCCGTCAGAGTGCAGCATCCCACAGACCAGCTCACTGCCCTGACTTCCCATGCTGTTAGAATGGGGCAGGGCTGGGGAATTCCAGAAGAACATCTGCTTCTGCTTCACTAACTACACTAAAGCCTTAGTGTGGATCACAACCAACAGTGGAAAATTCTGAAAGACATGAGAATACCAGGCCACCTCACCTGCCTCCTGAGAAAGCTGTATGCAGGTCAAGAAGCAACAGTTAGAACCTGACATGGAACAAGACTGGTTCCAAATTGGGAAGCAGTGCGTCAAGGCTGTATACTGTCACCCTGCTTATTTACCTTATATGCAGAGTACATCGTGTGAAATGCTCAGATGGATGAAGCACAAGCTGGAATCAAGACTGCTGGGAGAAACATAAATAATCTCAGATATGCAGATGACACCAACCTAATGACAGGAAGCAAAGAAGAATTAAAGAGCCTCTTGATAAAGGTGAAAGAGAAGAGTGAATAAGCTGGCTTAAAACTCAACATTCAAAAAACTAAGATCATGGCATCTGGTCCCATCACTGCATGGCAAATAGATGGGGAAACAATGGAAACAGTGACAGACTTTATTTTCTTGGGTTCCAAAATCACTTCAGATGGTGATTAGAGCCATGAAATTAAGGTGCTTGCTTCTTGGAAGTAAAGCTATGATCAACCTAGACAGCATGTTAAAAAGCAGAGACTTTACTTTGCCACAAAAGGTCTGTCTAGTCAGAGCTATGGTTTTTCCAGTAGTCATGTATGGATGTAAGAGTTGGACCATAAAGAAGGCTGAGCCCCAAAGAATTGATGTTTACAAAGTATGCTGTTGGAGAAGACTCTTGAGAGTCCCTTGGACTCTGGAGACCAAACCAATCCATCCTAAAGGAAACCAACCCTGAATATTCATTGGAAGGACTGATGCTGAAGCTGAAGCTCCAATACTTTGGCCACCTGATGCAGTCTTTTCTTTGGAAAGCCCTGGGTATTTTCATTGGAAAAAACCCTGATGTTGGGAAAGATTGAAGATGGGAGAAGGGGACAAGAGAGGATCAGATGCTTGGATGGCAGCACTGATTCAATGGACATGAGTTTGAGCAAACTCTGGGAGACAGCGAAGGACAGGGAGGCCTGGCGTGCTGCAGTCTGTGGGGTAGCAAAGAGTCAGACACGACTGAGCAACTGAGCAACAACAACAAGAGGTGAGGTGCTCCAAGGGCCGTCAGAATCCAGGTCACAGCTGATTTCAAGAAGCTCCTGCTTGTCAAGTTAGACCAGTATCAAAGGACAATATCTATAGTGCAAGTTGCTTCAGTCCTGTCTGACTGTGACCCCGTGGACTGTAGCCCGCCAGGCTCCTCTGTCCATGGGATTTTCCAGGCAAGAGTACTGGACTGAGTTGCCATTTCCTTCTCCAGGGGATCTTCCCAACCCAGGGATCGAACCCATATGTCTTATGTCTCCATCATTGACAGCGGGTTCTTTACCACTAGGGCCACCTGGGAAGCCTGAAAAATGCTAATAAAATGCTCCTCTCTTTTCCAATTCCATATCTATGTGAGGGCAGCTTTTCTTCACATACTTTAACCCAGGTAATATACAGCAAGAGATTGAATGCAGAAGCTGGAAAATCCAACCATCTTCTATTAAAGTCATAGGCTAAAGAGATCTGGGAAAAAAAAAAAAAAAATTTAAGCCTAGTTTCTCCCTTGCTTTGTTTTGGGAAATATAGACACTTTTTCATCAAGAGTATTATTTGTGGTGACATGTAGTAGATTTGTTCTGGTTAATTTTTAATGAATTGACAAGTAAAGATTTTAATTTTTTTTCTACTCTAATTTCTAGTGGGATAAATACGGTAGATAGACCCCAAACACATGCTGAGGTGATCTGGAGATCAGCTGAGAACATTTTTGAGAACTGCTGATCTAAAACCATGAATCACTGGTTTCCAAACCAGCACATAATTGCATCCTGCCCACAGGCTGCTCAGTCATGTCTGGCAACGGACAGGAAGTCATCCCCCATACGGGAGGGCTGCCAGGCCATTGTCCCGTTCCTGTAATTGTGGGTATTGTGACCTGCGAGTCAGTGTTCGTTCCCATAGGCCAAGACCCTTTACAAAGAATTTTTCTTTTTCATTTTCAAAGAGACACGTCATCATTATAGAAAATTTAGAAAATACAGAAGAGAAATAGAGAACGAGTTCTCCTCCCTGGAGTAGAACAGTGGAGTGGGGTAGTAGGCACAGCGCTTCGGCGTTTCCCCGCAGCCTTCAGTTCGGGCAGCGTTAGTCTGCTTGCTTCGGCCTGCTGCTATTTCACACCCTCAGGAAGGGCCCGGCCCCGACCACCTCAGGAAGGCCTTGGGGTCCCGGAACCACAGGGTGCAGCTTCACACGCCCCCTTCTCTCCCTGCCTTTCACTGCTCAAGAGACGGGACCCCGGCGTTTCAAAGCAGTGTTCCCTTGTCTCTGGGCCTTACGAGGGAGACCTCATCCAGGACATCTCTGGAGCTCAGGGGTACTCTCATCTGCGAGCCGACCATCCAGCAGGTGGTCAGCCCAGGCCGCCCTTCAGCACACAGAGGCCGAGTGTCTCCTTGGGGTCTCTGAACTTGTCCCGGCATTCTGCCCTCACCAATCCCCGAGAAGCCCAAGTCCCCGCTCCCCTCGCTGACCTCAGGAGCTCAGGTGACCTGCAGGCAGTCCTGACCCTCTTCCAGGTGCAGACGGGGCAGTGAGGGTCAGTGGGGGCTGTAACTGTTTCCGAGAGTGGCCGTAACAAACTACGGTGATTGGGGGAACCAACAGAACTCACTCTCTCACGTTCAGAAGCCGGCAGTCTGAGATCCCGGCGTCGGCAGGGTCGGCTCCTTCTGCGGCCGCCCAAGAGCATTGTCCTGGGCCTCTCTCCTGGTTCCGGAGGCTGCAGGCAGTCCGTGCGGTTCCTTGGCGGATAGACTCCCCCGCTCCAGCTCTGCTCCATCCTCACGTGGCTTCTCCACCGTGTGTGTCTGTCTCTGCTTCTCTGCTTATGAAGACACCAGGTCCTGTACTGCCCCCCAAGCCAGCACAACCTCACCCTAAACTGTGATTACCTCTGCCAAGACCCTATTTCCAAATAGGCTTCCATCCTGAGGCTCTGCGTGGATGTGAATGAGGATGCTGGTCCACCCGCGGTGAGGAGGAGCTGCCTCCGGCCGTCCCAGCTGCCTCCTTTGTGTCCAGTCGCTGGATCTACGCAGCATCAGGATGGGGCCTCTGTCCCTTGCATGCCTTCCCGGGCCCCTCCCCACCCCACACGCCCCTTGGTCTCCCCAGGACCAGAGCAGGGCCTCCTCACCGCTGCTCCTTCTCATGCCCCAAGTCTCCAGGGCCTTTGTGGAGGGTGGGGGGAGGGAGGGGGGTGGGTTCCTGGAGGCCTGGTTCTCGCTGCGAGTGGTGTTTGGAACCGTGGCTCTGGGCTCTGGGTCAGAGAACTCTCAGCCAGGCAGGCCTGTGAAGCAGACTTAACTCAGCTCTCAAAGGGTAGCCATCTGCTCCTTTGACCCAGTCCAGCCCGCTGTGGCCCGTGAGGGCAGGGGTGGGTTCCTGGAGGCCTGGTTCTGGCTGCAGGTTTGGGCCACGCTCTCCAGGCCAGCAGCAAGAACAAACTGGCCATGTTGGCCACTGCCTGCCCCCCACCTGTGTGTCACCCCCGTTCACACCATGTGAGCTGGGCCAGGAGTCCACGCCACGGGAACTCCAGCCGTCACAGTCACAGCGGCTCTCACGCAGGAGGCGGGGAGGCTGGACTGGCTGTTGGCGCTCTTGGCCGGAAAGTGGAGACGACGTGGGGCCCCCAACATGCCTCGAGGAGGCCGGCCCCCGCAGAACTGCCAGCTTCCGACGCTGCCCCTCAGCGCCGCCGTCCTCAGCCTGTCCTGGCTGCTGTCTGGGACTGTGGGGCCCACCTGGTCCTCGGGGAGGAGGAAGGGTGCAGGGGGGGCCCTATCCAAGCCCACAGGCCCCGTTTGAACACGGGGACTCCCTCTGGGTGCTCGGCTCAGGCCCACACCTGGCTGTCTTTCAGCCCCTGTCCCCTCCCTGGGCCTGGGGGTCACCCCCCGTTGCAGCAGCTGACATGCCCCAGAGCCTGGGCTGGGTTGGAACAGACTCTGTGTTCTGAGAACCCACCTGCTTGGTCCGGCCCTGCCTACAGCAGCCCCATTTCGGACCAGTGCTCACAGCACCCTGGGCTCCTCCCCATCCCTCGTCCCAGGATTTAACAAAAGCAGCCAGGTCCTGGGCCGGACACCTTCCAGCCAGACAGGTGAGTGGCAAGAATGACAAGCGCTCTATATGGTCCATCAAAAGGCCAGGAAGGAAAAACGCCTTGATCCAGGGAGGACTGTAGACGTGAATTAGTATTTTTAAAACAAAAGGCCAAGAAACATCGGGGCCTCGCGACAGCTGAAGGCAGTGACATGGCTCCTGTCCTCAGTCTTCATGCTTCTGAACCCTCCCAGTTCCCCACCAGAGCCACACTGAAAAGCAAGTGTAGATAATTAAACACAAAAGAAAAAGCTCAAGGTGCTTTGGGAAGGAACAGGGGAGGACATTTTTACGGCTTGGGGGCAGCAACAGCGTCCCTGGAAAACCGCAGCAACGCCATAAAGCGCCGTCCAGGAAGGAGGCAGTGCTGACGCTGGCCACTCACTAAAGTGAGGCCGCTTTTCCACTTTCAGGTGGCTGCGCTATTTCTTCGACTAACCACTCTGCTGAAAACAGCTTAGAAAGTCTGGATAATAAGCAGAAGATCAGTTGTCTGGAGGCACTGGGAGACATGCTAACTCAGCAAGGAGAAGAGATTCTAGAGAAAAGGCAGATTCAGAAACACGGTCCCAACTTCAGCACCTCTGGAGTCTGGGAACCCAGGCAGAGGTCCCAGTGCTGGAGCAGGACTGGAGAAACTGAGCTGCTCCGTGTCCCTGTGAGGAGCTTCAGGGGGCAGACAGAGGACCCTGCACAGGCTCCCGGAGGACCGTCTAGAAGCCCCAGTGCCCAGAAGGAAACAGACCAGGCCTCTCAAAGACAGAAGTCGACTGCAACCCACAGTCCACACAGCATCAGGATACTTCACCAGAAGAAACCCAGGTACCTGCCTAAGCAAAAGTAAGTCCCGTCTGCACAAAGTTAAAACCAGCCAGAACTTCAATTAAACTCAGTAATTTAAAAAATGCAGGGCCTCTCTCGTCTTCTGAGATGGCCCACACTCAGTCTGTGGAGTGTGTTTCTCTCTAAATAAATCCACTTCTTAAAAAAAAAAAAACCATAGTATCTGGCATCTAATTAACAATCACCAGGGATATCAGAAGACAAGATCATTTGAACAGCAACCAACAGAAAAATACAAACATTACAAAGAGAAATTCAGATGGCCTGGATATTATATTTGTCAGATAGGTGAAATTTTAAATAACTGATACGTTCAAGAAAATAGATGATGAGAGGCTGGAATGTATTTTAAAAGAATCAGATGGAACTAAATTGTTTCTAGAACGGAAATGTTCAGTAACTGAAATTAAGAAATAAACAGGCAATTTAGCAGCCAATTAGACGGCCAGAGTTTATGGAGGCGTCCTCTGCTGGTTCACACAAGGACAGGACTGGCCCTGGAGTCAAGGGCCTTCCTGGACTCTGCGCGGCCCGGCCTTGCCCTCGTCCTCCTCCCTGACCAGATCATGAGCCCAAGAACCAGGAGAGCAGGCTGGTCCTCGCCTCGCCCCGTGCCCAGAGCACAGCCACACACGGAACAAGCATCAGACGAGTGCTTGCTGAAGCAGACAGACGGGTCTCCAGCACCCCAGAGCCCCGCACTCGGTGAGTGTCCCTGAAGACGCACTGAAGGAGACGAGGCTGTCGAAAACGTTCCTCAGCCTCTCGGCTGTCCGCATCTCCTTGCGCTATTTCTGGCAGCCCAACCCACACTGGCCTGTGCCCTCCTGGCTGGGGGTGGGGCCCAGCTGTTAGCAATGGCCCCGGGGAGGGGCAGCCGGATGCTGTGGTCAGGCTTCAGGAATGTTCAGCTGCCTCTGCTGGGCCCAGAACACAGAGGAGCTGCTGTCTGCGTGTTTTAGGCAGCTCTGGACACGTCCCCATCACACGGACCGAGTGCCCCCCTGCATCCCTCAGAAGGCCCTGAGCCGGTTCACCGTGGGCAGAGCACTCCCCGGGGAGGACTCACGCCACCCAGGAGGACTCTGTCTACTTGGGAGGACTTGCTATCTCTACCTGGGAGGACTCGCTCTATCCGGGAGGACTCGCTCTACCTGGGAAGACTCGCTATCTCTACCTGGGAGGACTCACTCTACCTGAGAGGACTCACTCTATCTGGGAGGACTCTCTCTCCACCCAGGAGGACTCTGTCTACCTAGGATGATTCACTCTACCTGGGAGGACTCACTCTATCTAGGACTCGCTCTACCTAGGAGGACTCTCTCTGTCTGGAAGGACTCTCTCTAAGAAGACTCTCTCTCTCTGTACCTGGGAGGACTCACTCTATCTGGGAGGACTCTCTCTCCACCCAGGAGGACTCTGTCTACTTAGGATGACTCACTCTACCTGGGAGCACTCACTCTATCTGGGAGGACTCTCTCTCTACCTGGGAGGACTGGCTCTACCTAGGAGAACTCACTCTACCTGGGAGAACTCGCTGTACCTGGGAGGACTCACTCTACCTGGGAGAACTCACTGTCTCTACCTGGGAGGACTCTGTCTACTTGGGAGGAGTCTCTCTCTACCTGGGAGGACTCACTCTACCTGGGAAGACTCCCTGTCTGTGCCTGGGAGGACTCTCTCTACTGTGGCCCTGGGTGGCATCCTCCCTCGGCCGCTCCATGCTGGGGCTGTGTCTTGGGGAGCCCATTCTCTCTGCCTCCTTCCAGTATCCAGGAAAGGGCAGGGGCCATCGATGAGGAGAGTGCAGGGATGGGCTTGGGGCCGTTCACCCACCAAGTCAAAGACTGGCCCAGGGGGAAGGGAGGGAAGAGTCCATGGCAGGAGTCACGGGGAAGGTCTGGAGAGGGGAGACAGGAGGGGGCCCCGCAGAAACTGAGGCCCAGAAGGAATTAGGGAGTGGGCACCATGGAGCTGCCAGGTCACCTTGGGGGGTGGAAAAACCCGTTTCTTGGGCTCAGGAAAACCATGTCAACATGCAAAGACAATTACTTCCCCACAGGAGTTTTCATTCCCTCTGGGCTGTCTGGATCTTGGGAAAGTGACCATCCTCCCCTGCTCCCCAGCTGCTGTCACCCAGTCCGGCCAGCCCCCCTCTTTGCAGAGCCCACTCTGCCCCCACCCCCGGTCCCTGAAGCTCATCGTCGAGGTCCTCCTTCACAGGTCTCCAACTAAGAAGAGTCCGGCACCTGGGGGTGGGCTTCTGGGGGCTGGGCTGCTCCCTATTGGAAGCACTGTCTCCGGGGTGTAGTCCCTTAACACAGGAGAAGACCCTACAAAGTTCCCCTCAGTGGAGCCCTTTCCGTGGGACAGGCTGTCTCTGAGCCCCAGTGACCATTCTCTATCTCAGCCACTGCCCGACCCTGGGGTGCACCATCAGAGCCCCTGGTCGTGGGGGAACCCCATGCTGGCATCAGACAGGACTGTGGCCCCAGTCCCTACTCAGCTCTTCACGTTGCCCTTCAGTTGGCAGATTTGGTGTTTGCAGTCAGGGCTCACGTAGGAAGTGGGGAGGGGGTGAAGTCTGCAGGGGTGTCCCAGAAATCCCACAACTAAGCATCTCTCCAGGGAGGGACTCTCCCACACACTGAAGGAAGCATGTCACTGATTGTGAAAAACGGCCGCAGCACAAATGCCCACTGACAAGGAAGTGTGAGACGGGAAGACTCCCAGCAACAGCTGAGCGAGAAAAGCAAGTTGCGGGTGAGCACTTAGAGGTGACTGTTCATGAGAACTAAAGCCTCATCCATCAACACACACACACACCCCATCTGTACAGGCACAGACACGCCACGTGGGAGCCCGCCGGGAAGGACAGCCAAGGGGTAAGGGCCCTGGGGAGGACGGCGAGGCGAGGGAGGGGTGCTCTGTTCAGATTCCCACCAGGAGGAGGTGTGTGCCTGCTTCATGGGACGTGGGGTGGGGGGGAGCGGGAAGGAGGTGCTGGGCGGGGGGCGTTCTCACCCAGCCCAGCCAGAGATGGCCAGCTGGAGGTGTGTGCCCACTCCCAACACCGCGTGGAGGGGGCATGAAGACACCAGTGCTTCTTGCTTCTTTGAAATCTGCTAAAAGTAGGTGTCGGGAAAGCAGCTGCGAGGAGCCTTCCCCGACACTGCGGTAACTCACTGCCCTGGGGCCCCGCGTCCACATGATCCCTCACACCCAGCAGACAACAGGCACCTGTTCCAAGGCCTGGGAGACCCAGGGCAGAAAAAAGGCCCGGCACCAGCCCAGACCCCTGCCTGCAGCCAGCGAGGGTGACAAGCCAGGTGCCCCGTGCCACCCAGGACGCCACGCGCTCCTGAGGTCCTGCCAATCCAGAGGACCTCTGCTCACAGTGCAGCAGGGCTGGGAATGCGGGGGTGCTTCTTTTTTAAGTCAGGCTGCCTCTGAAAATGGCACGCCCTTGACCTAGGAGAACGGCCGGCAGGGCCTCAGACCAGCAGGGCCAGATCGCAGCCTTGCCATTTTGACAGGAGACCGTGAGCCTGCCGTGTGATCACCGGGAACAGGAGTGAGCCCAGGTCCTCAATTTGCCTCCCACCCCAGCCGGGTGGGGAGCCTGCGTGCGGGGTGGGTTTTCCTGACTTCCCATCAGAGATGGCCCAGCGTCAGTTAGCTCCTCTGGGTCCAGAGACGAGCTGAAATGATGGAGTGAATTTTTAAACCAGACGGACCTCTTCACAAAGGAAGGAGTGGAGGGACCTTCTTGGACACAAGATCTTAGCAGGTTCGGTGTGAATGCCAACGGGGAGACTGGCGGGGCACCCACTGCCCAGGGCAGCAAGGACGAATTCTACCCATGCCCAGCCTCCCACCCCCGGGCCCAGGGCTGCGGGAGCCAGCAGGTGACACGGTCAGACAGAGCTCAGGCCACGTGCGAAGAGTGGACCCACGAGGGGTAACCCAAACCCTGGGTGAGGCAGCAGAGGGGCAAGTGGGGTGCTGTGGGGCTCACATCCATGGAGTGTGCAGGTCCCTACACACTCCCACTGTCTTCCACACTCTTTCCACACACGGGCTGGACCCAGACTGGTGGGGACCCGATGTGCCTGGGAGACAGGCCACCTGAGCCAAGAGGAGACAGAATCAGAAAGGTGAAAAGGATTTCTGCAAGGCCAGCGTGCACCAGGGTGGCACCGTGTCTGTCTGTGCACACAAGTGGGGATTGATCAACTCCCACAGGGCCTCCCAGCACCCCCTCACCCTGTGGAGTCGGGCAGTGATCCCCCCACCCATGATCCCCCTCCCCTATTCCAATAGCAGCAGCCACAGCAGCCATGTCAGGCCACACTCTTTGAACGTGGCCTGTGTCCACGCCTCTGAAGTCACCTGACATCCCCGCAGAAATCTCTGCTCACTTTCAGAGTGTTTCAGTGAAAGCTGATGTGGAAGGAAAGCCCCCTCAGGTCTGTGGTTCGGCACCGTGGAGCACCCCTGCAGACACCATGGCAGGAGCAGGGTGGGGCTGTGTACTGGGGTGGCCGGAGGGCGGAGGCCCCTCGCAGGAGAGAATCCACGTCCCTGGAGGACTCTGCGACACTGAGGCATCTTCATTCTCTGATGTTGATCTTAAGGATACGACATTTCTGTGTCTAGTTCATGAAATGAAAGCGACAGGTCGGGTATAAATGAAACACTTGAAAATCTAGTAACGTGAATGCAGGTGGGAAAGGGGCAGGGAGAGGGCAGATATTCAACAGAATAATTAGCTGAGAGTTTGAGTGACGGGAAAGACCACTCAGTCCCCCTGTCGTGGAACTTTCATCAGCCTGACAGTAAAAGCACAGAAAATCAAGCAGGTAGGCAGTGTTAAATTTTGCTTTTTTCATTTGAAAGTAACAGGGATTGGCTTTTTCTTTTTTTATTATTTGAAAAGATCTCGTGGTCTTTATCAAAGAAAATCAAAAAACCCTCCAGCAAGCCCACCTGTCCCTGCAATTGTTAGAGGGGCGTCCCCACGGGGAGGAGGGGGCGAGGCAGGTAATAATCACCCCCCACTGTCTGCAAAGCTCTGCAGCAGAGCTGCTATCAAAGTAGCAATTTTAAGGAAAATGATGACTTTCCTCATTTTAACATTTTCTTGCTGTTTTTCTAACACCTTCCTTGTCTTCAGAACAGAGCTGATGCTGACTCTGGGAGGACTCATCTCCCGGGGTCGCCACAGCAAATGGCCACAAGGTGGGTGGCTGACCACATCAGAAATGTGTCCTGTTGCAGTCTAGAGCTTCCCTCCAGAGACAGGCCACCCCAGCTGGGGTCCCTGCAGGAGCCCCCCCAGGCTGCCCGGAGCCTTCCCAAGGCCACTCTTCACAGCCTCCTTGCATCCTGAATCCGCTCAATGGGTTTCTTGGTTCCACCCAAATCACTTGGCCCTTCCTGTCCTGGGAAGCCTCTGCTCGTGACGTCATGGCTCTGCTAATTAGTTGTCTGGTTCTGTGGTGAGAGTAAGCAGACAGGACAAACCCCTGGTCTGTGGCTGATGGACCCAGGAGCTGGAAACCCAGGCTTGGCCCAGCGCTGGTACCTGAGATGCCAGTTTTCCAGGAGTGGCTGTTGGAGCAGTATTGTTCCCGGGGACTTGGTCCACCCTGGGGAGGTGGGAGGATCCACCCAGCTAAACCGGGCTCCCTAAACCTCTGCAAGTGGTCCTGCCAGGCCCTGGCGGGCTCTGTGTCTTCTTCCTGTGTTGCTCTAGTCACCTGCCCCCTTCACCTGCAGAAGAGAACATGAGAGATGAATACAGAGGGAAAGCCCCGCTGTCCTTCCGGCTTCACAGCCTCCACTAGCTCTTTCCTCTGGACTCAACCTGGGGGCAGTTCTGCCAGACCAGGACCAGGGGACAGCGGGGCCCACCTCAAAAGACAGTGAGGGGCCAGGCGGCATGGACAGGCAGCCCCGCAGGCACGGCACCTTGCCCATCGTCATGGCAACCCTGGGAGGTTGAGCATCACTGTCCACGGGTCCCAGAGTAACAGGTGAACATCCACAACAGCAAGGGAAGGAAACTTCTGGAAACTCTCACAGGCAGTAGGTCACTTAACAAGAACAAAGATCAGCCTGCAGCAAAGAGCTCATCCACATCCTGATTTGGGAAGACTCCGGAGTAACCCCTGCCTCGGACTGAGGAAGGTCTTTCTGAACCCACCACAGGACAGACGTCTCACAGGCAGCATCGACAAGCGGTCCTGAAGGTCAGCTGTTTCACCTGGGAATGCCACTTGGCACAGGTTTCCACTATTTTAAAAGAGGCAATTATATGTATTACACACCAACCCTAAATCCCCACTCAGCATCGAATGAAACGCAAGAGACCCTGTGTGGTGACAAGTTCTGTTTGTGAAGGAAATGTTAGCGCCACATCCTGCTGGGAAACAGCCTGGCTCTGAGGCACGATTGCCAGGAAAACGGGGAAGCATCCTCGAGGCGGCGACACCCAAGCCTTGCACCCCTTTGCTGACATTTGACACCCAGCTGTTTGACAGTCACCTGCATTTGACAATTACCTGCATGGAGGGTAATTGAAGGCGTAGTTTTGCTTAAAATATTGTATTGCATTTTGAGGCTAGTAATGCAGATTTTCCCCTATATAATCAAACACCAACTTTGTATTGAGAGATACATACTTTCTACCAATTGTTATTAAAATCCAAGAGGCATTTACCAGGAAAACACTAACCAGGGAGAGTCTGGGAGGTTGCCTTTATATAGCGCAATCAGTCAAGCAGTAGACTTGAATGGAGAATAAAGACGTGTACACGAGTTCTCAGAGACTGTTCTCAGATCCTTTTTTAAAAGGAAATCACACAAAGATGTGGGCTTGTTTAATTGGTATTGATATACAATTTACATTTTATAAAATCCTGTTTCAACATGTACTATTCAGTGGCTATTAGTACTTGCATGCAACCATGTTCATACACCAGCTGAGCCACCAGGGAAGCCCAAGAACACTGGAGTGGGTAGCCTATCCCCTCTCCAAGGGATCTTCCCGACCTAGGAATCAAACTGGGGTCTCCTGCATTGCAGGCGGACTCTTTACCACTAATCTAATTTCTGTTTCTAAAAATTGTCCTATTCTGGACATTTCCAATAAAATGGAAATATACATACAATATGTAGCCTTTATATATATCTTTTTTTCAGTTCGCATAGTGTTTTTAGGCTTCATCCGTGTTGTAGGGCGTACACGGGGATAGCGGTGAACGTAACCTGTGGGGACTGGAGTGGAAGAACTGAGCGCAGCAGGGACTTCCCTGCCGGCCCAGCGGTTGGGACTCGGCGCCTTCACTGCTGGGACCCGGGGTTCAATCCCTGGTTGGGAAACTAGGATTCCCGCAAGCCTCGCAGTGCAGCCAAAGAAGAAACCTGAGCCCCCAGATTCTCCGCCAGCAGCGGCACGGGAAGACAGCGGGCCCGGCAGAAAGGCAGAGCGTGCGGGCATCACACAGGGTGAGCGCCTCGTTTCCAGACGCAGCATACCAGAGTGCAGACGTCATCGGCAGACAGACAAAAGCCAGGCGTTCAGAGTGAAAAGCCGTCCTCGTGGGAGCAAGGCGAGGGCACTTGTAAGCCAGAGCCTGCTTCAAAGTGCCCGTCAACACATCTTAACCGTGTGAACATCCTGATGTCAGAGCGAAGCAGATGCTTTTTGCAACTCTAGGACTTTAATAGAAAACATGGGCAAACAAGAGAGAAAACAATAAAAGAAACATGAGAGGCAGTTCTAAAATCCATTTAAAATCAATGCTAATCAATGGAATACAAACAAAAGAGCACATTTTGTCTCTCAACATTGCCAAGACTTTGAGCAACGGTGGTGTTGGTGAGCTTGGGGTGAAAGATCAACTAATATTTGCCACCTAAAGGCAGAATCAACACAGTATTTCTAGAAAGCTAGTTGGCAAATGTGTAGAAAGAAACTCAAGTTGTTTACATACCTTGTCCCAGAAATTCCGTTTCCAGAAATTAAGTTAAACAAATAACAAGAAATTCAAGTACATATATACAAAGATAATCTCCACATCATTGTGCAAAACAACACAAACTCTATTGTGATCTTTGCATCCATAAGCAGGGCAGGTTGGACAACACAGGGCCTATCTGGGCGCTCGAGTGTCCTCAGGCCACTAAAAATGGTTCAAGAACTTGGGCAACACGGGAAAGGTTCTGAACTCAGTTAACTGGAAAAAAGCACAATTCTGAACAGCCTACAGTGTATGCCGTCAAGTCTACACACACACACACACACTCACAGAAGTATCTCACACAGTGGACTACTCACACCAGCGTTGAGAGGCTGGGTTAGATCTGGGCAGCCCCCAACACCCAGACCCCAGCGGCTTGCTCAGCCAAGAGCCCCTGTCCTTCACATCAAGGCCCACCGGGGCCGGTGGAGAGGCTGCTCTGCGTCACCCTCCTTGGCAGCCGCCCAGGAAGCTGCCTCCATGGGAAACACGGCCGGTCATGGCAGAGCAGAGGGCAGGGGTCCCACTGGCCCTTGGACACCTCAGAAGTGACCACGCTCCTCCTGCTCATGTTTGTTGGCCAAAGACGCCGCAGCAGCCTCAGAGGGGACAGCCCGGGATGTGCAGTCCTTCCACATGAGAGTCTGTCTTGAAGACAGACGGACAGTAAGACGGTCACTTCCTCAGTCTTCACGTTGCCTCCTCTGACTGGGGAAGGGCAGCCCGAGTGTGGCTGAGACCACTGGCTGTGCCCGACACGTTCCTCCTCGCCTCACCCCAGTGAGCAGCATCCATCATGGGCACGTGGCTGCCCAGAAGAAACACTGGCTTTCCTGGCACCCCTACCACTGCTGGGGTGGACGTGTGACTCTGTTCTGTCCCGAGGGTGTGAGCAGAAGTGCACGTGGATGGTCCAGAGCATGCCCTCTGAGAGCAGGGCCCTGCCCACCAGGGCCGTCCAGCCGGAGCCAACCCAGGGTGTACAGGGCGGGCGTGAGCAGCCTCAGACCACGCAGGCAGAGGCAGCGCCCAGGACGCAGGAGCAGAATGGGACCAGCTCCCCCTGTCCCCAGGGAGCCGCAGCGTCCCAGGGCTGCCCATGAGACAGGCCAGCGTGCTGTCTGAACCCCTGAGATTCCGTGATGTTGCTAAGGCTGCCACGCTTAACCTGGAGCATCTTACAGGTGGTGCGTAAGAGGTGAACGTGATCCCGGGCGTCTCACCTGCGGCTCTGGACGCACCGAGGACTCTGCTGACCCCACGGAGGCTTGGGGGTCACCCCGGGGAGAGCTTTTAGGGCCACCCTGGTTATTTTAGAACAAGCAGACTGATTGTGGGTGTGAGTAGGGCTGACCGAGAGGCCCTGAGGTGGAAGAACCCTGCCCATCCGGCTGCAGCCCGCCCACACCTGGACCAGTGCTGAAGGGCAGGGATCACGCCCTCGGGGGTGAGAAGCCTCGTGCACCGTGTTCCGAGTCACCGAGATTACAGGGTGTAGATAGCTACACACTTTCTCCTGTTGTTTCCTCAGTCCCGAATGTGGTGCTGGTTTCCTGAGGTTTCCAGGCCTGCTCCCGCCTCCTGCCTCCCGGTGGCCGCCTGCTCAGGCCACCCCCACTTCCCGTGGTCTCTCCCCGTGTGGGACCCACCCAGAGGGCGGTTCCCAGGAGGTCCCCGATGCCCCGTGTCCTCCAGACCTGCCATGGACACCTGGCACCGTCTCTAAGCTCCGGCTACATCCCCATCTGCAGGATGGGGGCGGGAGGGGCTTACAGCAGAGGGGTCAGAGGGGGTCCCCCAGCCCCCAACCCCACTCAGTTTACACCTGGGGATACACTGCCCGGGGGGCAGGCTGCTCGGGCCTTGCCTTCTGCTTCAGTGGGTGGTGATTGAAGTCAGTTGAACTGTGGGTCCTCGGCACTAGAAACGGGGAGTGTGACCATACAGACATTGTTAACATAAGGCTCCTGAGCCAAGATCATCCTGGATTAGGTGGGACCTGAATCCAAGCACCGAAAAGAGAGGGACCGTAAGAAGGCAGGTCACTGCAGAATTGATGCTTCCAGACTTGGTGCTGGGGAAGGCTTCTGAGAGCCCCTTGGACTGAAAGGGGATCAAACCAGTCCAACCTAAAGGAGTTCAGTCCTGGGTGTTCATTGGAAGGACGGATGCTGAAGCTGAAGCTCCAATAATTTGACCACCTGATGCGAAGAACTGACTCATTTGAAAAGACCCTGATGCTGGGAAAGATTGAAGGCAGGAGGAGAAGGGGACGGCAGAGGATGAGATGATTGGATGGCATCACCGACTCAATGGACATGAGTCTGGGTGGACTCCGGGAGCTGGACACCTGGCACGCTGCGGTCCATGGGGCTGCAGAGAGTCAGACACGACTTGGCAACTGAACAACAGCAACACCCGAAGCAGGGGTGTCGTTACCTGAGAAGAAAGAGGAAATTCAGGGCTCCAGTACCTGGAGGGAAGGAGCCACTTGGAGGCAGAGGCAGAGACTGGTGTGTGGTCACGTCCCTCCAGTCCTGGCTCCCACAACCAACTTTGTGCTTCCTGTCAGGGCCCCGGGGAGCAGGCCGAGCGTGCAGGGCAGCCAGCACACAGCAGCACAGGGGGGGCCTTCCCTAAGAGTTCGCCCTCTCGCAGCCCTGGGGGCTGGAAAAGCCAGGCTGGCCCAGGCTCAAGCTCCCTCTGGAGGCGCCTTTCTGCTCCTGGGGAGCCCCCTGAGCCAGGACTCAGCCTGCTGAGGAGACCTGAAACCACCTGGCCTTCACATGGGCTCGTGATGCAGTCGGCTGGTCCCCATGGGGGTCCCCGTCCAGTGGAGGCTCCAGGCCCCTCCCTGCAGGTGGCCTGGAGGTCCTTCAGGGGCTACAGTGGGGGGGTGTGAGGGTGGAGGTCACAGGAGGAAGGGTGTGCAGGACCCCCTCTAGTCTAACACACGTGGGTGCTGCCGGATCAGGGCTGTTCTGGCCCGAGAGCTGATTCTAAAGTCAGATGAGGAGGTTTATTGGTTGATAAAAAGGAAGCTTCAGATGATGCCTGGGAGAAGCTCAAAGGTCTTCCCATCACAGGCAAGCCCAGCTCCAGCCAGGGCCACTCAGACTCGGGGTGGGGGTGGGGGTGGGGGCTGCTCTCCAGACCAGGGCTCGCCTCTGCCTCATTTCTCAGGCCGTCTTGGCCCCCCTTCCCTCCCCTGACATGCTGAGACCCGGGCCCACACAGCAAACACCAGCATCCATTTAAGACAGTTAATTCTTAGACAGGTTGATAGGAGTCCAGGGTCCTCAAGGAGGAGACAGGGACAAAATTTTTTTCTACATTCTTTCATCTTAGTCACATGTTTTCTCTTTAAGCCCAGAGCTAATGATTACACAACAAAACAACTCCTCTTGCTCAAGGGTATGTTCTTCCTTGGAGAAAGCAATGGCAACCCACTCCAGTATTCTTGCCTGGAGAATCCTATGGGATTCTCCATCTATGGACGGAGGAGCCTGGTGGGCTGCAGTCCACCGGGTCGCAAAGAGTCGGACACGACTGAGCGACTTCACTTTCTCTTATGTTCTTCCTTAAGCTCTGTACTAATGAGGACCTGTTTCTCCTTCTTAACAGGAAGCTTCTGACTAATCCTGTTATCTTAAGATGTGTGGGAGTGGGTCTGCTAAGACCTTTCTATTGTTAGTAACCAACTGAGAAAGTGCGTAAGGCCTTGGTAAGAGTAGAGGTCAGAAGCTTTCTCTGGCCTTTTTCACTATAATGAAACTCCTGGAAGCTCTGAGGGCCTGGAGCCATGTGTCTGGTCCCAGAGTGAAGTTCTCTCCTTCGGAGATCACAAATCTGACTCTGTTCACCAGAAGCTATCACATTCAGTGCTGACCATGGTCTCAGACACTGAGTCTGGCAAGGCAGTGCCTGGCCTCAACACCTCCAGCTCCTGGCCTGGGAGCCCCAGTCTTGGATGGGGGGTGCTGTCCAGGTGCCACCTCCCTTGAACCAAGTGCCAGCCCCTGCCAGGGGCCTGAGCAGGGCTCAGACACTCGGCCTTCCCAGGGGTGGTCAGTACTGCTTCTGGGCAGGGCCGTCAGACACGGTGAGGGGCTGGGCGCGGGCCATCCCCACAGGGCTTCTTCCCTGTGGCCCACGCAGCTGCAGATTCCAGAGGCGGGGCCTCCGCGGGTGCCAGGTAGGGTCACACGCTGGTCCCCGGCAGCACCTGCCCAGCCGTGTCTTCTTAAAGGGACCTTGTGGTCGCTGCCCCCGGGAGCAAGGCTGGCTGGTGTGGTCAGATGGCCCTCCCAGGGCGGGTGCACAGGATGAATGGGACTCTGTGTGAGCAGGGAGAGGACACAGGGCGGCCCTGCGGCTGCAGCCTCCTCCCAACACGCTTTCCACACTCCAAGGCGAATGTGACCTTTCAGGGCTCTCTGACCCCAGGAGGCAGGAGACATTCCCACAGGGTGAGGCCAGCCCCAGGGCCACACTGGGCCAGTGTCTGCAGCTGTCTCCACCCCAGGCCTCCCAGCGACACGCAGGTGGGGACCTGGGACCAGGGACCTGGCCTGGGAGGCCCCCGGCTGCCACCCCTCCCACCCACTGTGGGGTCTGGTTTGTGAGGGTGAGTGAGAAGCCCTTGGCATGCCAGCCCCAGGAGGAGGGAGCTGCCTGCCTGGCGGGACGGGTAGGGGGGGAGGGTCCCCACCCCAGGTCAGCACCCAGACCCTCTCAGGGTCCAAGCACTGGGCATTTTGGGCAGGGCATGTCCGGATGCCCACCAAGGCAAGGGGTCCCCACCCTTCACCAGAGAGAAGGTGAGCCCAGCGGGCACCAGAACAGGAGCCTGGCTGGAGAGAGGCGGGTGGGTCCAGGGAGGCCTGTCCTCTGTGCCCTGGCTTCCAACTCCCTGAAAACCCTTTGCTCCATCCCAGGAAGGGGGCAGGCCCTCAGTCCTGACACTGCACCCCTCCAGGGGCCATGAGCCCTGAGATCCACACTGGGCCCCTAAGCCATCACTGCCCGTGTGACAGGGACACAGAGCAGGACACAGTAGGAGCCCCCACCACGGCCAGGGCCCACCCCCCACCCCACAACCACCCCCCCTCCAGTCATGGCTCAAATGTCCAATTATTACAACGACTCTGAGCCCCAGTTTTAAACTTCGCCTCCCCAACACCCCTCCAGCACGGGCATCTCCAGGAGCCAGGCTGGTGGTGCCCCCTCGGGAGCCGGGTCCCTGTCCCGGTTCCTACTGAGAACTGGACGCGAGTCCAGCTCGGGTGTCCCAGGAGGCGGGAGAGGACAGTGATGGGGGGCAGACACAGCCCCTCCGCCTCCCTGGCAGCTCCTATTTCCACCCCCGCCAGGCCGCCCGCCTCCCCAGACCCACCTTCCAGCACCACCAGGAGGCTGGGTGACAGGAGCCCCGCGGCCCGGCTGCCCAGGCTGGAGGTGCTCTGACGCCAGCGCCCCCCTGGACCCTCGCTCTGCGAACATTCGTCAGGGCTTGGCTTTGCTGCTGGCCCCCAGGCGTGCGGGGCTTGGAGACCTGGGAGCAGTGCCCAGCGCCACAGTGGTGGTCATTCTCCTCCCAGGCCCAGGAGGTCAGGGTCCCAGGAGGCTGGGGGCGGGCCTGGGGGGATGAGCGAACCAGGAGGCAAGCGGGGGGCGCCCTGGGCACCACAAGGAGGGCTCTGTGTAGCCAGAGGAGGCTGCTGGTCACCTTTGCCTGCAAGCCAGCCCCAAGGATGCAAGGGGCACGCAGAGGGTCAGCACCCCCGGTGGGTAAGCCCCTCCTCCAGCCAGAAAAGAGGCTGAAGACTCCTAGCCAGGTTAGGGTTTGGGCCAACGAGCCCCGGCCCGCCAGTGAGGACGCCAGTCTGGTGGGGATGGAGGAAATGGGGGTGGCAGCAAGTCCTCTGGGGGCTCCCCACCTCAGGAGAGGGCCAGGGAGGCCAGAAGCCACCTTCTACCCAAAACCCAGGCGGCCAGAGGCTACAGGTTTCAGGGGGCCCTGAAGTGACCCTGATGTGAGAGTTGGACCATAAAGAATGCTGAGCACTGAAGAACTGATGCCTTTGAACTGTGGTGTTGAGAGTCCCTCAGACTGCAAGGAGATCCAACCAGTCCATCCTAAAGGAGATCAGTCTTGAATATTCATTGGAAGGACTGATGCTGAAGCTGAAGCTCCAGTACTCTGGCCACCTGATGCGAAGAGATGACTCATCGGAAAAGACCCTGATGCTGGGAAACATTGAAGGCAGGAGGAGAAGGGGACAACAGAGGATGAGATGGCTGGATGGCATCACCGACTCAGTGGACATGGATTTGAGTGGACTCCCGGAGTTGGTGATGGACACGGAGGCCTGGCACGCTACAGTCCATGGGGTCACAAAGAGTCGGACATTACTGAGAGACTGAACTGAACTGAAGTGTCCAGTCCAGCGGAAGCTGGGCCTCCCATCCTGGGGTGTGGCTTCGCACTCTCTCTTCCTCCTGGACCGACTCTGCCCCCCCTCACGTCACCCCCCCGTGCGCCGATGATACTGAGAGGCCAGCCATAAAGAGCTTCTAGGGTTAGGGCGCGGGCGAGGGTGAGGGTTGAGGAGAAATCCTGGCAGAGCGACTTGAGCATCTCCCGGGTCTGCCTGGAGACCCAGGGCCAGAGACCAGAGTGCTGTGCGTGGGTATCACAGCTCCAGCCTCAGGGCCTCGTTTGCAGAGAGCTCTCACAGAGCCCCTCACCTGATCTGTACTTGTAGTCTTTCTTTCCTCTGAAAGAAGTGGGGCCCCGTAAATTCGCCTGAGGCCCCCCAAAAGCCAGCAGAACCCCATCAAAGGGGTGACCCTCTCAGCCAGTGAGCCTGGTTGACAGCTGGGCCTCTGGGTGTGGCACTGAAAACACAGCTCCAGTGGGCTGAAGCAACGAGGAAGGGACTGACTTGTGTTGCTGCAAAGTCCAGACTCAGAGTGGCCTTCAGGTCAGGGTCGCACAGGGCTGTGCTCGGGTCCTCTGCCGGCCTTTCTGTTGTGCTCGTGGTAATGTTTCCGGGGCCGTGAGGTCAGCCTCAGCTTTCCCCCTTGCCCTGGAAGCGGCACCGTCCACCACAGCAGCCGCTGGCCCCACTGGTTGCTGCAATGAGGCTTGTCAACTGAACTTGAGATGTGTGGGAAATAAAGTCCACGCCTGATTTTGAAGATGTAGTAAAAAGATGCAAAGTATCTTAGTCACAATTTTCAAATTGTCTTTTGAAATAATAATTTTTAGGGTTTAATTCAGTCGCTCAGTCATGCCCAACTCTTTGCAACCCCATAAACTGCAGCACGCCAGGCCTCCCTGTCCATCACCAACTCGCGGAGTTCACACAAACTCATGTCCTTTGAGTCAATGATGCCATCCAACCATCTCATCCTCTGTAGTCCCCTTCTCCTCCTGCCTTCAATATTTCCCAGCATCAGGGTCTTTTCCAAGGAGTCAGTTCTTCACATCAGGTGGCCAAAGTATTGGAGTTTCAGCTTCAGCATCAGTCCTTCCAATGAATATTCAAGACAGATTTGCTTGAGGATGGACTGGTTGGATCTCCATGCAGTCCAAGGGACTCTCAAGAGTCTTCTCCAACACCACAATTTAAATAAAACATTAAGATTATTTTCGTCCGTTCCTTTTTCCATATTTTAATGTGATGACTAGAAAGCTGTCAGTCACTCCTGTGGCTCTCAATCTGTTTCCTGGGCTGCCCTGGCCTGAGGCAAGAGGAAGAGCGTGTCACCTGTCCGGGCATAAACACAAGCAGGCCACGCCCTCCACTTTCTAACCTCAATCACTTATCAGGGCGGGAGGAACTGTCCGTTCCCCTAGTCACTGTAACGGGGCGAAGCCTGTGCCCAGCACACGTCCAGAGCTGGAGGTGGGACCCCACCCGACCTGTGTGAGCGCTGCAGGGCAGGGCATCGGCTGGACCCTGATGTGGGCTGGGGGGCGGAGCAGATTCCAGGGAACCACGCCTTCTCTGAGGCTGTCGGGTGGAATCGGAGCCGCCCTCATGACCTGCGTGCCTGAGAGCAGGCGCCAGGAGAGACGTCCTGGGACGTGCAGGCTTACAGCTTCCACCGGGACTCTTGCAGCCCACCCACCCGGAAAGGTGGGGGGGCCCTGCGTGCGTGCTTCGTCAGTAGACTCCGGGGAGCCCAGCCTTCCGATCCAGACAAGGCGCCAGGCGAGCAGTTGATAATCTTGGACGTATGGGCCCGGCTGAGCCTGCAGCCGCCTCCAGCTCCTGCCACTGGGAACACAACCGCAAGAGAAGACCCCATGCGGACACCGAACAGCACAAATCCACAGAACCACATGAAATAATAACCCAGGGTTGTTTCAAGCCACCAAATTTTCTTTCCTACTTTTTTTTATTGTGGTAAAATACATATGATGCAATTCAGCATCTTAGTCCTTTTAGGGCCTCCCTGGAGGCTCAGACAGTAAAGAATCTGCCCCTGATGCGAGGGACTGGGGTTTGATCCCTGGGTCCGGAAGATCCCCTGGAGAAGGGAATGGCAACCCACTCCATTATTCTTGCCTAGAGAATTCCATGGACAGAGGAGCCCGGTGGGTTCCATGGAGCTGCAAAGCGTCAGACACAACTGAGCAGGTAACACTTCCACTTTTTAAGTGCACAGTTCTGTGGCTTATCAGGGCTTCCCTGGTGGCTCAGCTGGTAAAGAATCCGCCTGCAATGCGGGAGACCTGGGTTCGATCCCTGGGTTGGGAAGATCCCCTGGAGAAGGGAACGGCTACCCACTACAGTGTTCTGGCTGGAGAAGTCCATGGACTAAGTCCATTGGGCCACAGAGAGTCGGACACGACTGAACGGCTCTCACTTTCTGTAGCATCAGTGCAGTCACACTGTCGTACAGCCGTCACCACCGTCATCTCCAGAGCTCTTTCCATCTTGTAAAACTGAAGCTTCGTGCCCGTTAAATAAGAACTCCCTGCCCAGCAGCCCCCAGCAGCCACCCTCCCACCCTCCCTTTATGGTTTGGTCTCAGCGCCTCATGTATGGGATCAGACCGCACTGGTCTCTGGGATGGCTGAGTTCACTCAGGTCCGCCGTGCGGAAGCCTGTTTCCTCACTCCTAAGGCTGAATAATGCTCCACTGTGTTTAGACCACGTTTTGCTTCTGCGTCCACTTGTCAGTGGACACTTGGGTGGCTTCCATGTTTTAGCTATTGTGAATAATGCTATTATGACCATGGGTGTACAAACATCTCTTTGAGTCCCTGCTTTCAATTCTTTTGGCCCTTTCCAAGAAGCGGAATGGCTGCATCATATGTTAATTCTACTTTTAATTTTTTGAGGACCCACCATGCCATTTTCATACCAGATGCACCGTTTCATGCCCCCACCAACAGCGCACACGTGCTCCACCTTCTCCCTACCCTGTCTTAGTGGCAGAGGCCATCTGAGCGGGTATGAGGTGGTGTCTAACTGCAGTTTCCACTTGAACCCCCAGTGGTCACTGAGGCTGAGCATCCTCTCGTGTGCTTACTGGCCACTTGTGTATCTTCTTTGGAGAAATGACTGTTGAATTCCTTGGTCCACTTTTTAGATTGGGTTGTTTGTTTTGTTGCTGTTGTTGAGTTTTAGGGGTTCTACATATTAACCCTTTATCACATATAGGATTTGCAAATGCTTTCTCCCATTCTGTGGGTTACCTTTTTGCTCTGTTGATATTATATTTTGCTGCACAATGTTTTAAAACTTTCACGAAACCCAACTTGTCTATTACTATTTTTTTGGTTTATCGCCCTTGCTCTTCATGTCACGTCTCATCACCAAATCCTGTGTCATCGAGCTTCTGAACTACGATTTCTTCACAGGGTTTTTATAGTTTTAGGTCTTACATTTAGGTCTCTGACCCATTTTGAGTTACTTTTTGTGTACAGTGTTAGGCAAGAGTCCAGTGTCATTCTTTTGTGAATATTCAGTATTCCTCACATCATCTGTTGAAAACGTCATCTATTCCCCATTAAATGACCTTGACATTCTTATCAAAATGTATTTGACCGTGTATATGGATGTAAAAGTTGGACCATAAATATGACTGAGGGACAAAGAATTGATGCTTTTGAACTGTGGTGTTGGAGAAGACTCTTGAGAGTCCCTTGGACTGCAAGGAGATCCAACCAGTCCATCCCAAAGGAAATCAACCCTGAATATTCACTGGAAGGACTGATGCTGAAGCTGAAGCTCCAATACTTTGGCTACCTGATGTGAAGAGCCAACTCATTGGAAAAGACCCTGATGCTGGGAAAAATTGAGGGCAGGAAGAGAAGGGGATGACAGAGGATGAGATGGTTGGATGGCATCACCGACTCAATGAACATGAGTCTGAACAAACTCTGGGAGACAGGGAAGGACAGGGAAGCCTGGCATGCTGCAGTCCATGGGGTCGCAGAGAGTTGGACATTACTTAGTGACTGAATGGGGCTTCCCTGCTGGCTTGGATGCTAAAGAGCATGCCTGCAATGCGAGATACCCGGGTTTGATCCCTGGGTCGGGAAGATCCCCTGGAGAAAGGACTGGCAACCCTCTCTAGTATTCTTGCCTGGAGAATCCCATGGATAGAGGAGCCTGACGGGCTACAGTTCATGGGGTTGCAAAGAGCCTGACACGACTGAGCCATTAACACTTTCGGTTTCAGGGACTGAACAACAACATGACGGCTAGTTTCTGGGCTCTCTGTCCTGCTGCATTGGTCTATAAGTTGTCTTTGTGCTAATGTTGCACTATTTTGATCACTGTAGCTTTATAGTAAGTTTTGAAAACAGGGATTGTTTAAGTCCCTTCAGTTCAGTTCAGTTGCTCAGTCATGTCCGACTCTTTGCCACCCCATGGACTGCAGCCCGCCAGGCTCCTCTGTCCATGGGATTCTCCTGGCAAGAACACTGGAGTGGGTTGCCATTTCCTTCTCCAGGGGATCTTCCCAACCCAGGGATTGAACCCAGGGCTCCCACACTGCAGGTGGATTCTTGACCATCGAGCTCCAGGGAAGCCCTTCTGCAGTCTTGGTGACTTTCGAGCATACACTGTGGCAGTGTTAAGTACAATCCCTGTGCAGTGCCCGACACGTCCAGAGCTCATTTATCCTGTACCTGGAAGTGTGTGCTTTGTGGCCACTCTCATAGCGTTCTCCAGCTCCCACCTCAGACCTGTGCAACCACCAGCCTGCTCCTTGTGTCTAGGAGTCCAGATGTTTTAGATTCCATGCATAAATGAGGTCAGACAGTACTCATCTCTCTCCGTCTGATGCATTTCAGTTAGCATAACTCGTCAAACTCCATCCATATCGTTGCATATGACAGTGTCTCCTTCTCTTATGGCTAAATAATATTCACTATGTACACATTTTTATCCACTCATCCACTGGACAGACACGTAGGTTGCTCCCATGTCTTGGCTATTGCAACTAATGCTGCAATAAACGTGGGGGCACAGATATCGTCAGTGTAGCAACTGTGTTTCCTTTGGATATATAGCAGAAGTGGAACTGCTGGATCACATGGTAGCCCTGTTTTTAATATGGGGGGGAACCTCCACACCATTTTCCATAGTGGCTACACCCATTTGTGTTCCTACCAACAATGTGTAAGGATTCCCTTTTCTCTACATCCTTGTCAGCACTTACCTCCTCTCTTGCTTGTGATAACCGTTTTAAGTGTGAGGTGATAGCTCATTATGTTTGATTTGCATTTGTCTGATGATTGGTGATGCTGAGATCTGTCTTTTAATGCGAGCATTTATGGCTATAAATGTCCCCTTTAGCACAGCGCTCACTGCATCCTGTAAGTTTTTGCATGCCAAGCTTTCATTTTCTCTCATCTTTGAGTATTTTCTCATTTCACTTGTGATTTCTTGTTTTTCATCTACTGGTTGTTTAACTGTGTGGTGTTTAATTCCCACAATTTGTGGATGTTCCAGTTGACCTTCTGTTATTGATTTCTAACTTCATCCTATCGTGGTCAGAGACGATGGTTTGTATAATGTCTATCTTTTAAAACCTATTGATTCTTAATTTGTGGCCTGACAGATGGTTTATCCTGGAAAACGTCCCATGAGCACTTGAGAAGAACTCGTATACTGTTGTTGGGTGGAGTGTTCTGTATATGTCTGTTGCAACTGGTTAGTTTATTGTTAAGTCCTCTATTTCCTTACGAATCTTCTGTCCAGCTGTTCTATCCGTTATTGAGAGTGAGATAGTGAAGTCTCCAGCTGCTATTGTATAACTGTCTATTTCTTCCTTCAGGTCTGATAGTTTTTGCATCTGACGTTTTATAGTCAGTCAGGAGCATAAGTGTTGATAATTGTTGAATCTTCCTTCCTTATTGAGCTTTTATTAACGTATAATGTCCTTCTTCGGAGAAGGCAATGGCACCCCACTCCAGTGCTCTTGCCTGGAAAATCCCATGGGTGGAGGAGCCTGATAGGCTGCAGTCCATGGGGTCGCAAAGAGTCAGACACAACTGAGCAACTTCCCTTTCACTTTTCACTTTCATGCATTGGAGAAAGAAATGGCAACCCACTCCAGTGTTCTTGCCTGGAGAATCCCAGGGACGGGGGAGCCTGGTGGGCTGGGTCTATGGGGTCGCAGAGTCAGACATGACTGAAGCGACTTAGCAGCAGCAGCAATGTCCTTTGTGTCTTGCAGTGTTTGTGGTTTAGGGTTTAGGGACTGACCCTGGCACAGCGACCCCTGCCCTCTTTCGGTTGCTGCTTGCACAGGACACCTTTCTCCATCCTTTTCCATTCTATTAATATTTGTGTCCTTAGGCCTCAAGTGAGTCTCGTGTAGACAGCATATAGTCAAATCGTGACTTTCTGTGCATTCTGCCGGTCTCTGTTTTGATTGGAGAGAGTACCATTTACGTGTAAAGCGATTACTGATAAACAGGGACTCGCTTCTGTCATTTTGTTTTCCACCTGACTTGGTGCTTTTTTTTCCGCCCATTTCCTGCATCACAGTGTGTGGTTGTTCTTTGTACTGAAACACTTCCATGGCTCCCTCATTTCTGAATGTTGCATTCTCATCTCTGGCTTTGGCAGAACGTCATCCTTGAAGGGATCTCAGTGGGCCAGCTCACGCAGGTCACAGAGAGCAGACTGTGTGCTCTCTGAGTAACACCCAGGGTCTAGGACACTCCACCGAGGGCTCTGCATCCACGGTGGCTTAATGGCCGAATGGACGCATTGTGTGATCAGGGAGTCTCACGGCACGTAAGTGCACACACCAGCCCCAAAGCTGCAGAGAGTCCAGTGAGCGCACTGCCCCTTCCTATAACAACTGGCAGAATAATGCCTCCCACCAAGGTGTGCACGCCAGTCCCCAGAACCCGTGACCGTGTGACCGTCCGCATCAAAAGCCTTGGCAGATGTGATCTAAGGGAAGGATCAGGAGATCTGGATTATGAGGGTGGGCCCAGTGTTGTCTCCAGGATCTTTCCAAGGGAAAGTGGGAAGTGGGGGGTCTGAGTCAGAAACGGAAGCCGGGGTGAGAACGGGAGATGACAAAGCCCTGCCAGGGGCTTTGAAGACGACGGACGCAGCCACAAGCCAATGAACACAGGCGCCTCCAGAAGCCGGAAAAGGCAAAGGAGCGGCTTCTCCCTCGGCGCCTGCAGGAGGAAGGCAGCGCTGAAGACACCTTGCTTTGAGGACTTCTGACTGTAAGGTGATACACTTACGTTGTTCAGGTCACTGCATTTGTGACCACCTGTCACAGGAGCCACAGGAAACCTCTGCGTGAGGAGCACCCTGCAGGTCACCTGACGGGGACGGCGCCGAAGGAAAACCGGAGCCCTGAGGGCCTCGAACACTCTGGGGCGGTGGAGCCGCGGTGTCTCTCGGCTGCATTTCACATGAGCGCACGGTAACCAGAACTAGGCGGCACTGGGAGCTTCCGCATCCGCTGAGCCTCCGAGCGTGCAAGCTTCCTGCCCCTGGTACAGCCACATCTGTGCTGAATTACTTTTGTGAAAAAAAAAAAAAAGGCATGTGGGGACTGTGGCATGTTAATAGTAGCTTACAATTGAGATCGTTTCAGTCCATGCGCCACTCTGGAAAAAATGAACTTCAGCAGCACAGGGCCGGCTCTGGGGGATCATCCATGCACACGGGCTCCCCCAAGCCATCTGCACACGGGCTCCCCCGGGCCATCTGCAGGCGGGCTCCCCCAAGCCGGCCTCGTGAGCTGCTGTTGTCATGTCAAGCGCCTCCCACCGATGGTCGTGTGCAAACTGTTTGCATCTTGTTAGAATCCGATCCGGCTTGGGTTTCTTTCTGCAAAGCCCTTGATGAAGACAAACCGCGTCTGTTTCGTGTCAGCTGCTGTCTCTCTGCTGAAATCTGCTCCTCTGGCTGTGTGTCTCTCCCCATGACGTGGCTGCTCCTATGTGGCTGAGCGCACGCGGATGGCTGTGCCCCGGACTGGGAGGCCAGAGACAGGTGGGGGGCCATGCCCAGTGGGCGAGTGAGGCTTAGGTGCTGAGCAGGAGCTCTGGGGGCGCAGGATGAACAGAGCAGAGAGGATTCACACTGGAATGAGACTCAAGCGGTGTTGCTCCCCTGCCTGCGGTCAAGGCGTGCTTCCCAAGGGCCAAATTCTAAATACCCTACCACCAGTAAAAGGCCTGCTTTGGGGATTAGTAATCAGAAGCTCCCGGCTCTTTAGAATAGGCTTTTTTCATTTTCCAAGGCTTCCCCCTTCCCCCACCGCGCTGGTGCACCCTTAAGAAGAGCATGGGAAGCCTGCTGGCAGCTGGCGTCCAGATGACTCTGCTGGACTCGCCAGTAGCCCTGAGGAGCGACTATGGGAGGCTCCTACGTAAGCGCATTGTTTGTGAAGTAGTGAGCCTACCGTCAAGGGAGGCATGCAAAGGTGGGACACCCACACAGAACAGGCAGAGAAAGCACAGGGTTGGTGGGCTGGAGACTCTGGCCACGTTTGGGTGACGTACACGGCCCGGTCCTGGCCTCTTGCCGGCAGGCAGCCTTCTCCATCTGAGCGCCGTCATCCGGCTTCGTGTTGCAAGTGGCTGGTGCAAGCGTGTAACCAGGTCGCCGCAAGCTCAGCATCTTAATTCAGTGTGACTTGAAGCCAGACTCCCCTTCCTGACAAGACTCAGAAAGCACCCAGAGAGCAGTTAACGTTTGTCTTCTCAGCCCAATTCATGCCCTTGTTTTACGACGGCTTGGATAATTTGTGACTGCTCCTTCTGCTCTAAGACAGGAAGGTGTGTACTCCTCGCGTTGATCATAGGACCCGCACCAGGCCTCTAAGCATCACCTCTGAAACCACATGATTCTCCACATGAGTCAGGGCCCACGGTTACAAGTTCCAGCTAACTTGATAGCAGATCCCAGAGCAGGGCCACCAGGGTCCTGAGCCCCGGGCTCACACACACGTATAGGAGCCTCCCAGAGTCCAGAAGAGGAAGAAGAGACCGAGGGTCAGAGAGGCCCCGGGGTTTGCTATGCCCCGTGTAAGGCTGTACGCGGATGGTCTCCGGCTCTCGGTCCGGTTGTACCGGCCTCCTGGGGGTCGTCCCAGAGGCCTCAGCACAGACGGTGGTGCTGCAGGGACCAGCCACAGACGGGACAGGGTCCAGGTGCCCTGGCGGAGCATCCCTGGGACGGACGGGGCTGCCGGCGTCCCCTGCAGGCGGTGCCTGCTCTCTGCATCCCGCTGACCTGGTGAGCACGGGATAACCAAGCACACTCTGAGAGGGGGTGGGAGGCGCAGAGCCCAGCTCTGACCTCGGGCCGCCCACTTGGTGGGATACTAGCTGGGAGGCTTTGGGGAGTCCCTGGTGGTGCCCAAGCTCAGTTTCCCCAGGTGTCGCCCACTCTCCAAGGATGCAAAGCTCCCTGGCGGCTGTGAGCCATCAGTGGCGAAGCCAGCACCGTCCCTGCCTTATGCCCGGCAAGTGTAACCACTATCCAGGGGCCGGAGGGGCAGTGGGCTAGGCCTTCGGTGGCCAGCCTCAGCCAGCACCGGCATAAGGCTGCCCAGGTTATAGCCGCCTGGCAGACTCTCTGAATGAAGCGGGGGGACCCCAGGGGATGGAAAGGAGGCTCCCCATCCCCCTCCCCTCCTCATCCTCTCCTTCCTCCCCCTCCTCCCCGGCCTCCCAGCCCTGGGCCCTGGCGGCCTTGCTGGAGCCTTAGGCACAGACCCTGACTTTCTCAAGCCCAGATCAACAGCACAGCCCTCTGCCTAAGCCCAGACCCCCGTCACGTGTGGAGCCACGATGCTGCTGCGCCCAGTCCAGGTCAGCACTGCCCAGAGGCCCAGCCCTCCCAGACACCTCCTCCTCCACACGGGTCCTCACGCACAGCCCCGGGCCGCGATCAGCCTCCGCTGTGGCCTGCTTGGTGCTGTGAGTGATCCCTTGCTCCAGGAAAACTGGGGTCCCCTGAGAGCAAGTCCAGAGCACCCCCACCTTCCTTCCTCCCAGGGGTCCCGCAAGGCCTCAGCACAGGTCAGAGGTCACTGGGATCTCCGCGTGGTCCTGTGGGAACCTTCCCATCCCTGAGCTCTGTGGCTAGTCAGAGCCTCTCTCCCAAGACATTTGGGAATTGGGGCACGGTGTGAATCCCCCAGGACCGCTGGAGTCCTGATCTGAGGCCAACCTGTGACTCAGCACCCAACCCCATGACCCAGGCCACACTTGGGGGAACCTTGGGTTAGATACAAACAGGGAACTTTCCACGCTGACTCAGAGGTCAAAGGGGAGAGGCTCTGCAAGGCCTCGGAGGGAGAGGGCAGCCCAGCTAGCGCTGAGGACTGAGGAGAGATGCCCCGAATCGCCAGGACTGCGTGTGAGCCCTGCAGACCCCTCCTGAGGCTCCCCTCCCTGGAGGTGAGGTGGCTTTTGGAGGCGGTCACAGGTGCCGGCAGGCTGAGTGCCCAGAAGTGGCCGCCGCAGGCTGGTCCTCCAGCCCTAGCCAGTGTCTCTGGGCAGCCCTTCGGCTGCAGACGCCCCATCCCCTGCCGTCCACCTCCGGGGCCTCAGCCCGCCGGCAGCGGCAGGGGCGTGCGGCTCTGACTGTGACCTGAGGTGCGGGCCATAGGAGCCGGATGGGCAGATTCTGGGGAGGCACCAGCGCCCTCCCCGGTGTGAACACTGCAACCTGAGCGGAAGTCCTGTGTCCAAGGGCGGGAGGGGCTGAGCAGGAGCGGGGGCCCACATCCCAGGAGTGGGGAGCCCTCGCAGCTGAGGGAGACGAAGGCAGAGCCACAGCCTGAGTCCAGGGCACAGGGCACCCAGGTGGGCGAGGGGCCAGGGAGCAGCCAGCAGCTCAGCCCCTCTCACCTCCCTCCACACCCCCGTCCCCGCCCCCACAGGGCTCCACCCCAGCCCACCCCCGGGAATATAAACGCACCAGGGAAATGATGCAACAAGGGAGCACCCCCTCGCCGGGCAACCAGAACCAGCAGGCGGCTTCGGGAACACCATCCACGAGCCGGGAGGGCCCCGGGCACCCGGAGCAGGAATCTGACCGGAGGGAGGCCTCGGCTAGGAACTCAGGGAACACACTCCTGAGACGGGAGGCCAGGTCGAGATAGGCAGCAAAGACACCAGGAAAGGCCAGAGTAGAGTGGAAACCGGAGGGGGGAAGGCTCAGAGACAGGAACGAGACACACAGGGGTCAGGGTGGAGAGCTGGGCCAGAGCCAGAGGCGGGATGCCCCGAATCGCCAGGGACGCAAAGGGGAGCGCGTTTCAAGAGTCAGAGAAGGAGAATGCCTTCATCGTGCGGGAAGAGGAACGGCCTCGGGCTGGAAGGGTAAACAGGCACACATGCACATCACCAGGAGATCGGGGGCATCAGAGAGAAAGATAAAACTCTAGACGGTCACAGCAAATCTGTTAACCTCTGAGACAGCTGCTATCAGATGATCCAGTGGCCCGGCGAAACTCTGCAAACCAGTGTTTTCAGAGGTCTGAAAGAAAGTAAACTAACCTAGAATTTCAAACCAGCAACCAAATGTGAGGAGGGGAGCCTGCGGGTGACCCCAATGTGTCCTTGAAAACAGCGTCCCAGAAACGCTGAAGAAAAGGGGGAGGAACGCAGGTGGACTGCAGGCCCCCAGGAGTGCACACGGGCCCTGAAGCCAGAGGCCCACAGAGACGGGTGCGGCCGCGAGCCTGGGCAGAGCTGAGGAGGCCACAGTGGGCAGGCCGGGGGCGTCCAGGCGGAGGGGCCTGAAGGGAAACTGCTGCGACAGAGGCAGTGAGGGACGTCAGAAACTTCCAGAAGGATGTTTCCCTTGCTAGGACTTCTACAAATTGAATCAGAGCCACACGAAACGTCCTCTCAGTCCTGCCAGCGGGAAAATGGGACGGCAAGGATGGCCACGGCCTTGGTGGGGGCGGGGGGTCCAGGGACCCTGCACATGGGGCCTGAGGTTTGATCCTGCTCTGGGGGAGCAGGGGGCGGGGCTTGGCAGAAAATGTTAAAGGTCTTTGTAGGTTGAATTCCCTTTGCCCCATAAATTCCAGTTTTAGGAATTTCTTGTAAGCAAACCACCCGAGAATTGTGCAGAGATCGTGTCTAAGAGTGTCCTCCGTCTCCAGCTCCTGGTGGGCAGCTATCAGAAACGGGCCCGGCAGTGGATGGCCAGCGACAGATGCCACTCGGGCACCAACAGGGCAATACTGTGGGCACCGTGGCACGGAAGGGCCCCCGGGCACCACGCTGGGGAAACGGCACATGCAATCCGATCACGCTTTCATGTGTGTTCATCTGGATGCAGGGAGCACGGCAAGGCCAGGAGGGCAATGTGCCAGGGGCCACGGCAACAGGACTGGGAGGTGCCAAGATCAGGGCAGCATCAGCTCACGTGTCTCTGTATCCTCTGCCTTGTTTAAAACAAGCAAACGTTGCTTTTGTAAGATGGAAAGAAGTTCTTCCTATTAAAAATCAAAACCACTATGAGGTACCATTTCACACCAGTCAGAATGGCTGTGATCCAAAAGTCTACAAGCAATAAATGCTGGAGAGGGTGTGGAGAAAAGGGAACTCTCTTACACTGTTGGTGGGAATGCAAACTAGTACAGCCACTATGGAGAACAGTGTGGAGATTCCTTAAAAAACTGGAAATAGAACTGCCTTATGATCCAGCAATCCCACTGCTGGGCATACACACCAAGGAAACCAGAATTGAAAGAGACACGTGTACCCCAGTGTTCATCGCAGCACTGTTTATAATAGCCAGGACATGGAAGCAACCTAGATGCCCATCAGCAGATGAATGGATAAGAAAGCTGTGGTACGTATACACAATGGAGTATTACTCAGCCATTAAAAAGAATACATTTGAATCAGTTCTAATGAGGTGGATGAAACTGGAGCCTATTATACAGAGTGAAGTAAGCCAGAAAGAAAAACACCAATACAGTATACTAACGCATATATATGGAATTTAGAAAGATGGTAACAATAACCCTGTATACGAGACAGCAAAAGAGACAGTGATGTATAGAACAGTCTTCTGGACTCTGTGGGAGAGGGAGAGGGTGGGATGATTTGGGAGAATGGCATTGAAATATGTATAATATCATATATGAAATGAGTCGCCAGTCCAGGTTCGATGCACAATACTGGATGCTTGGGGCTGGTGCACTGGGACGACCCAGAGGGATGGTATGGAGAGGGAGGTGGGAGGAGGGTTCAGGATGGGGAACACATGTATACCTGTGGCGGATTCATTTTGATATATGGCAAAACCAATACAATATTGTAAAGTTAAAAAATTAAATTAAATTAAATTAAAAAAAAATAAATAAAAACTTCTTTAGCAGCCTGGAGGGCGTCCTTGGCAATTTTGGCAGAGGCCTTGGCTAGATCATACTCCAAATCACTCAAGTCTGGACTCCTGGCCAGAAATTAACCCCCACACGGGTCCAGAAGTGACCCTGAGCCATCATCACCATCACCCAAGAGCGGGGAACTGGAGTCAGGAGAACAAGACCCTCCCAACAGCCACATAAACTCAAGGACAAAGCTAAGTGTCAGTGTCCTCACTCCCAGGGAGACAAAGCCATATTATTAGGCAAAGGAGTTTGGGGGCGACCCTCTAGCTCTCCTCAGTCGTGTCCAACTCTTTGTGACCCCATGGACTGCAGCACGCCAGGCCTCTCTGTCCATCACCAACTCCCGGAGTTTACTCAACCTCATGTCCATAGAGTCGGTGATGCCATCCAACCATCTCATCCTCTGTCTTCAATCCATCCTGCCTTCAGTTTTTCCCAGCATCAGGATCTTTTCCAATGAGTCAGCTCTTCACATTAGATGGCCAAAGTATTGGAGCTTCAGCTTCAGCATCGGTCCTTCCAATCAATATTCAGGACTGATTTCCTTTAGGATTGACTGGTTTAATCTCCTTGCAGTCCGAAGGACTCTCAAAAGCATCAATTCTTCGGCTGTCAGCTTTCTTTATAGTCCCAACTCTCACATCCATACATGACTACTGGAAAAATAATAGCTCTGACCCTCCGAACCTTTGTCGGCAAAGTGAAGTCTCTGTGAATTCAGAGACTTGCATCCAAAAACTCAACCCCAAGCATCTGTTGAGCCTCCGGGCCTGGTGCGCGGAAGTCGGCTGGAGGGAGGGCAGAGACAGGAGAGCATCTTTGGGTCCTGCCCCTCCCCCAGAAGCCGGATCACAGAGGCTGGACCAGTCAGGTGGCTCCACGGGAGTCAGGCTCCTCTCGCTGGACCATCTTCAAAGAACCAGCTTTCCTATGCAGCAGTGAGGCCTTCAGAGACTGCTCACCCCACACCCCCTTTTCTGGTGGGGGAGATGAGGGCTGAGTGTACACCTGCTTCCCCGGCCCATGGGGCCCTTCTGTGCCATCAGCAAGAGCTGAAACGCTGCCCCGGGGGACCAGAACCAAGTCTCTTCAGCTACCCAGCAGTGGGGCCTCACTGGAGGACATCCAGGGCCCCCACGAATAAGGAGAACTCAGGAGTCAGGCGGGTCTGGAGAACATCTCCCCAGGATCCGACGGGGTTAGGGTGGGGTCCCATCTGTCCATCCTCCCGCAGGGGCTAGGGCTCCGGCTCAGGCCTGTGGCTCTGGGTTAATTGCCTAAGAGAGCGATGCCACCCTGCCTGGCCCCACAAAGGGTCAGAGAGGCCTGGGAAGTCATGGGGACGAAAGCCCGCCTGCCCAGCTCCGCCAGCATACTTGTGTGTCCCAGCCGCAGTGGGGCCACAGCCCGGCTATCCTGGCACTGTCCTCAAGGGCTGTGCTCTCCCCTCGGGGCAGGAACCTCAGCCAGGCTCCCTCCCGACAGACAAGGACATGAGCCTGAGGGGCACGCAGGCCCCTGGGTAGCACAGCGCCAGCTAGGGGATCTCAGGGTGAAGCCCTGCCAGAACTGTGCAGCCCCATTCCCTCGGGCTGTCCCTGCAGCTGGGGGCGCCCTGGGGACCCCAACACCCCAGGGTCCCCAAGGAGAGCCCAGGATCTGCCGCTGGATGCGCCCCTCCAAGGGCAGCCTGGAAGGTGGTCCTGGCATCCATCCTGGGGAGCAGGCTGTCTGCAGGGGCTTCCAACCACACTTAAGGAATCGCAGGTGAAATAACTCATGATTTTTAGATGCCAACTAGCAAGTGCGTGAAGACCCCCTGGAGGAGCTGCTAGGAAGTGTGTGGGGAGGGCAGGCTGTGACCTTACAGGCCCCTCCCACTGTCCCGGGGGCGCCCTGCTCTGGGTGTGCATGTGGGAGGGTGGGCTTTGTCACTGAAAGGCTGCCTGAGCCCCAGACACTTGTGTGTCTCGTGGACACTTCTGGAAAATGAGCATTACGCTGCCCCCTCCTCAGGGGCAGCCTGGGGGGCCCCTTCGAGGCCCCTGTCTCGTGCCCATTCACCCGGGGTCCCTCCTGGTACACCCAGGCCCCCCAGCTATGGCGGTGGGATCACCTATGTCTGCAGAGCGGCCACTGAAGAAAACAGGCTGCTTCCTCCAAGGTGTGTGTTTGAGGCGGGGGCCTGGGGGTCTTCCCTGGGTTCCCTCACCCTTCCATTCATTTATTTGCTCATTCACTCCCTCGCGCTTCCTGAGGCCCGTCTGCAGCTGGCCCGGGGCCGAATGCGCTTCTGCAGAATGCGGCAGGTGGCAGGTGCCCCAGCAGTGCCCAGAGACGACAGACTGAGCACCGGGGCTCATTTAAACAACACTGGCGCGTGGCTGCATGAGGAGTAGGTGGTGCCGGGTCAGATAGGGAGACATGACCGAGGGGCCCGCACCTGCCTGGGACTCGGGCGCAACTCAGCCCCCAGCAAGGGGCTCCTCGGAGGAAAGAGGAGCAGCAAGACTCTCGGCCGCATGGGAGGCTGGCCTGGCAGAGGGACTTGAAGGGCCTCGAGCACTGGCTGCCCAGCAAATGTGGCTGATTTCCGAGGCCAACAAAACGGTGTTTTCCCCAAAGCCAAGCCCATTTGGAGCTCAGATGTACCCGGAAATCACGCTGCTGTCCCTGCCAGTAGTGAGGCCCTGCTGAGCCTGACTGCCCACCACAGAGGCTGGGTTTGAGGGCAGCAGAGGCCACGAGCCACTCCGAGGTCCTCCCCGCCACCAAGGCTGGACGTCCATCACAGGCTAAATGAAGCATCGGAGAACGGGACCGCAGCGACCAGCTGTCGTCCAGCCCCAACGTCTGGTGGACAGGAGGGGAGGGCCCCGACCATGGTCCCCGGGGTGGGACGCAGGGCTGAGCCCGGGAGAAGCTGCCTCCATCTCTCCTGTGAGGCCACTCCCCGAGCTGGTCTGTCTGTGTGAGCTTGGGGCTTCAGCGTAATTGGAAATTGATTTTCTTTTACTCTGTGGCCCTTAGATTTCAAAAGGTCTCTTTTCAGAGGCTGGCTGGAGCACCCCACGTCCTGCCAGTCCCCAGCCCGGCTGGCACACAGGGTGTCCTTGCCAGCACCGAGCTCATTGGGTTCCCGGACCCCAAGTCCACCGTGAACCCTCATCATGGAAGATCTCCCCGCCTGACCCCTCTGCTTTCCGAAGACAGACAGTGCCTCCCGTACAGCAGGGGTGGCCTGGACCAGGGGGAGTCTGGGGGAGAACAGATGCGTGTCCACGTGTGGCTGAGCTGCTCTGCAGTGCCCTGCCACGACGTTGGCGGTCGGCTGTACTCCAGTACAAAATAAAAAGATGGCTTTTATAAAAAAGAGAAGAGATGGTGATCACTCGGCAGGAATCTGCAGGGCAGCCCCACCCAGTCCACACCCGCGTGTCCAGCTTAAGAGCTCTGGCCGGCACCCAGCGCAGTGGTGGGCAGGGAGCTGGCGGCCTCCACGGCCACGGCCCCGTGAGTAGCTGGGTGCTGCGTCTCGGTCCACCCTCCCTCCCTGCACCCCAGCCACATGCTCAGTGCTCTCCGGATGGCCTCGCACCTGCCACCTGCCACCTCCACCAGACCCGACTCTGAGCCCTCTCCCCCAACCTGGTGAGGTCCCTCTGTCCTCCCGGCCTGGCTGACACCAGCCGCAGAGGGACAGATCACAGAGACACTGCCCCGTCCCCAGAGGCAGGGACACCCCTGTTTTCAAGGGGGAAGTGGGCTCAGAGAGGCTGAGTGACTCTGGCAGGTTTGCCCAGCTGGTGGGCAGGGAGAGCTTCCAGAGGCTTTGCTGATCACCTCAATGGGATGTGCGTGTCCAGCCACAGCCCAGCTCTGAACCCCCAAACTGCCCAGCACCCCAAGAGCACGTGCCCCGCCTCCCGTGCTCCGGGCTCACTGGGGCCAGGCTGCAGGGGCGTGCCTCTGGGGACACGGGCTACGGGGTTGACCTCCCCTCCCGAGCTGCCCTGCGCCAGCCCTGCCACCCCGCGGTCCCCTCCCACCAGCTCACAGCAAAGCCAGGCTCCCCGGCGAGCCGGCCTGCGGTCGGAACAGGATGGCTGGAGCCGCTCCCAAGGCTCCGGGTCTCGTCAGGCGGTAACCAGAGCAGACGCAGCTCGCCCGCGGGGCTGAGTGCAAGTCCTGGGCCGGGGAGCCAGAGACGGGGGCGGCCGTGCTGCCGGGGGCCCTGGTGGGCCGCGCTGAGGGCTCTGCCACCCCTCTGTCAGAACCAGCAAGAACACCAGGCCCCCTTTGCACCCCTGCCCCCTAAGGTCCCCAAGGCCGCCGGCTTGGGCCTCCCGCCTCCTGGGAAGCAGGGAGAGAGGGGCCCGGCCCTCCTGCTGGTGGCCTCTGTCATGCAGCGACGGGGCAGAGGGGCGGCAGCTGGGGTCCCCCGGGTTCTGCCTGTGTGTCTGGTCGGGGGTCCCCGCCTCGAGGGAACCTCAGTGCCCTGCCATATTCCCCGTCTACCCTACGCCTCCACACGGCTGTCAGGACACCCTGGGGCAGGCGGGCAGCCCCCTCCTCACCTTCCCGACCACACACAGATGTCTGGGAGGCTGGGAGCTTTTGGGGAGCCGGGTAGGCGGCCCCCTGAGCCGCAGCGTCTGGGCCGCGCCTGCAGGACCTGGGTGCAGCCCACAGCCTGGCTTCGCTATTTCGCGTCTGCGGGCTCGGCTTGGCCGGAGCACAAAGGAGACTTTCTCGCTGTGCTCTGGCTCCTGCTCTGTTCTCCCCTCCACCCTGCGGCTTGGATGGCCCAAGACACGCGTGGCTCCAGGGCGGCCGTCACCCGGCTCCCCTGCCCGGCCGAGCCATGGAGGGTGTGGGGACCGGGGTAGCTCGGGCCCCCCCAGGGTTTGGAGAAAAGGCCCTGCCAGCAGCTCCTCTCACCCCAGCCCCTGCCCTCCTTCCCTGAGCACTGAGTACTGCTGGAAACCGGCTCCATCTGAGGCTCCTAAGGGCTTATTCCCCAACCAGTACCCCCACAGGCACTGGGACCCTCTCCTCCAAGACACACCACCCTTTGCAAGAGCCAGCAGCGCTGACCCCAGGCCTGCGGACATGCCCACAGGCACTGACCACTGCTGGCAGCCCAGACCTCGGACCAGCCTGCCCCACTCTGAGCTCCTGCAGCCCCTCTCGCAGCTGCCCGAACCCAGAGCCCTCCCCACCCTGAGCCGGACACACTCTGGATCCTGCACCCCAGCCCCACAGGGAGGTCAGCCGCTGCCAGGTCAGCCAGGCTCCCCCCACCCCCATGCCCCGGCACGTCCCGCTGGGCAGACACGGCCCTCCTGGCTGCCACGGCCCTTGGAGGATCTCCAGGCCCTTCTGCCCGAACTCGGGCCTCCCGCAGCTGAAAACAAGCATCTCCAAAAACCGTACCCCACGTGGCTGACAGCCCCCTCTGCCCTCTCCTGGGCCTGCAGAGAAGAGCAAACTCAGACACGTCCGGTCCTCGGTGGGGAAGGCCCGGGGGAGACCTCGGCCTGAGGGGACGCGGGTCTGCGTGAAAGATGCTCCTCCTGTCTGGGGGGTGAAGCTGCTTCCTCCCTGGGCTTCCCCAAGGCCACAGGGTGCTGGGGGCCCTAGGCGTCCCTCATGGACGCTGGACCTCCTACCGGTAGCTTCTGCCCACCAGACCAGCCAGGAGTGCAGGGCAGAGCCCTGGGGGTCAGCCGTCTCTTCCCTGGGTGGCCCACAGAGCCCCCAGGGGCTGCAGGAGGCGGACTGGGCGGACCGGACTCCCAGGGCAGAGGGCAGGCCTGGGAAGGAAGGAAAGGGAGGTGGTGACTCTGCTCCTACCAAGGCGTCCTAATTGGCAGGGGGTCTGGGGAGAACAGGGGGCCACAGCTGCCCGCTTGCCCAGCATGGCCCGACCCCAGGGGCCCTGAGAAGGGGAGGAGGAGGGGCGTCACAGGGCCAGAAACCCTCCCCAAGCCCCACACACATTCGCACACATGCACACCCAGGCGTGCACAGGCATATACACACACACACGCCACACAAGCGTGCTTCAAGCCGCAGGGACCCAGCTCAGAGTGGCCAGAAGACAGGAAGTGATAGAGACTGTGGAGAGCTGAAAATAAAGCGTTAAAGTCACCTGGAGGCCGAGTCACCAGCAAGACCCCAGAGCTCTGGCCCCTGCCCACGCCATCGAGCAGGCAGGACGGGGGCTCCAAAGGCATGGGGTAGGGGGTAGAGGGGACCCTCTGGCTCTCAGCCCTGAGTCTGGCCCCTGGGGGCCGACAGCGGACCCCGCAGACTCCAAATGACACGACAGGCCCTGAACCACAGGCTGTCCCTGGGCTCCCCCCACCAGCTCCTCTCTGCTCTCGGGCTCTAGGGCCCCCTCCTGCGGGTGCTGGGTACTCATCTGGCAGAAGACCCCCAGAGGACCCCCACTGCTTCCCCAGGGACCCCTCCATCAACTCCCAGAGCCCTCCCCCAGCTGGGCCTGGGGGTGGCTTCCTCAGTGGGAATCCAGGGCAGCCAGCTATGCCCGGGACACCTGTAGGCATGGGGCAGGGGGCGGAGGGCAGGCTCCAGGGCTCATCCCCATGTCCTGGGCTCCTCTCCAGGGCTCCACCCCCAGGGCCCGGGCCCGCCGGCTCTCCCCTGGCCCTGGACCGGGGCCCAGCCACTGTGTAGGCTGAGCCACCCGGCTTTGGGCATTGTCTCTGGCTGCAAGGCCAGGGCAGTGAGCCAAGGCTCCTCGCGCCTGTGCTGGTGAGGGCCTGGACACAGGGCTGGAGAGGACACAGCTCCTCTCAGCAGAGTGAAGGGGACACAGCCGCCTTTTCTGAGCTGCGAGCCTTGCTGACCTGGCCGCTCCCCTCGGGACAGACTGAGGCCTCTGCAGAAGCCCCCGGGGTCGTCTCCACCAGCGGGGACAGGCTCCGGAGGCCCTGAGCCACAGCTGGCCAGGGACATGGCTCGTGGCAGCCCCACCCCCACCAGGGGCCCAGCGCAGCTCACCCTGACCCCAGCCGGACCAGCTGTGTCCCGCAGGGGCTCTGGGGATGTGACAGAGGAGGGAGCGTCCCTTCCCTCGACCAGACTCCCTGGAGTTTGGGGGGTGGGAGCAGCGAGGCCAGGGTCTGAGCTCGAGCTCCCAGAATAGCCGGGGCGCGGCCGTCAGCAGAGACCAAGCAGCTGACTTCATGCCACAGGCATCCTGGGAAGGGCCAGCTGTCTGCGGCCGCACCTGCAGGGCTGGAGCCGGAACACGGCCCTCAGCGTCGGCCCTCACAGCAGGGGCAGCGGCCACGCAGAGACCAGCCCTGCTCCAGGTCCCAGGAAGGGCCTCTGATGCCTGTGGGGCTGACTCAGACCAGGGAGGGCCCTGGAGGAAGTGCTGCTCCGGCAGAAAGCAGGAGGCGACAGGGTGAACACGTGCCGGGGACGGCGCCCCGACAGCAGGGTGGTGGTGCAAAGGCCCTGCGGCCACCTCCTGCTGGACGGCAGATGGGTCTGCATGGACACCGCTGAGGAGCGGGCAAGGCAGGGCCCAGAGCACGTGGGGGATTTTTTGCACCGTTTTTTTTAATGGTAAACCTTCTGGGGCAGTTGCCGAGGGTCTGTCATGGCCAGGACGCGCCTCTAAGACAAAGCAGGCATGCATGCTGAGGGCCTGGCCTGGGTAGAGCAGGAGGGCTGAGCCCAGACACAGACGCAGAGCTTTCTGGGACGGAGCAGGTGACGTGAGCCCGGAGTCCTGTCTGACCAGGGAGCTGGCCGGGGTCCCCCAGGGCTGCCAAGGGCCCTGCTGGCCTGGACCTCTGGGGCTGGCCTCTGCCAGTCTGTGCTGGTTTCCTGCTGAGGCTGTCCATACCTCTCTGGGCTTTCACCGAGTGCTGGCCACAGAACCTTCTGGAACATGGTACAGCAGACCCCACTGCAGGAATAAAAGGGTCTTCTCTGCTTCTTGCCACCAGGGACACTGACCTAGGGGCAGCCCCAGGGTCCTGGGCAGGCCAGGCTCCCAGGACCGGGTGAGGACAGGGTGTAACTGAGGGGTCCCCTGGCTGGTAACCCCGATGATTTCCTGCAGACTGCTGTGTGCAGAGGGGCAGGGAGGGCCTGGGGCAGGAGACAGGGGGGCTCTGTGCTCCACACCCAGGCAGTGGGTGGGCCCTCTTCAGGCCTTTGAAGTCCTGGGCTCATCCACCCTGAGGCCTGAGGTGGCACAGGTCCCAAGCAGAACTCCTGCCCCTGGGGAGAGCAGCGGGGGCGGGAGATGAGAGAATCAGGAAGAGTGGGGTTCAGGTGGTGGGGCTGGGGGAAGGGGGGAGGGCTGTAGAGTCCCCAGTGCTGGCCCCAGCTCACAAACCCCAGGGCACCGGACTCTGAGGCTTCCTCGTGGAAGGACCTTGCTCTCTTGACCAGGGGGCTGGGCCCAGGGTCCTGGGAACTAGAATCGAACGGGCCATAACCCGGTCTGGGAAGCCTGCTCCAGGAAGCCTCTAGGGCTGGCTCCAGGCCGGAGTCACACACCATAGCCCTGCTCCCACACCGGCTCTGATCAGACCAAGGCCAGGCCTCTGGCTGCAGACACTGTGGCCCCTGGAGCAGGCTTGGGGCCGCCACTCGGAGGCCCCGCTGCACCCTGGATGCTGGGGGCCCGCTGGCCCAGCCTGCCCTGCCCTGCCCTGTCCTCCTCATGGTCAGGACCTCCTCTGGGCCTGAGGCTCCTGGCTGACCGTGAAGCTTCAGCCGGCATCCAGAGGTGACCAGGCCCCAGAAACAAGACGTGGAAGACACACACACAGCCCAGCAAGCCCGGGCTTGGCCATCTGTGCGGAGCAGCCATGTGCCCCCGCCCAGGACCAGGCCCAGAGGAGGAGGAGGAGATGAGGCCCGGCCCCGGGGCTCCTGATGCCCGCTGGGCAGTGGGGTCTGGACACCGAGGCCCGGCTGCATTCCTGAGGGATGACGCAGCCACCTGGTTGTCACAGGCGGGCCCTGGGGAAGCCCACCGTGGGCCTCTCGGCCATGACATGGGCATTCACGCGGCACACCTGCCCTCGGACACTCACAGGCCCTGCACGGGCCCTGGCAGGCCTAGAGTGGGGAGTCGGAGCCCCAGGGGAGGAGGTCCTGGGCTCCTAGACGGTGGGCAGTGAGGAGGGTCTGGTGGTGGCTGTCAGGGTCAGGAGCATCCAGCCCCAGGCCTGGCTCGGTGGCCTCAGGCTATGACTGTATCTCCCCCCAGGGACCCCAAGACCCCTGAGATTCCCTGCTTTCTAGGCATATCCTTGTCGATTTTCAGCCCTGCCCCTGAGAGGAAGCCTCTGTCACTTTAAAGGGAGACGCAATTCCTACTGCTTCCCAGGCTGACTTAAATCAGGTTTATTGTACTATTCAAACTCATTTAAATGTAAAATGATATTTGCAAACCAAACGTGAACGACCGCAGGGGTGATGCTGCTGGGCTGAGCTCGCTTTCCTGGACCTTGGGAATCCTGTGCTCTCGCTGCCTTGGAAGGAAGACTCGGTTTCCCCACTCTTCGTGAGCCCGGAGAAGCCGCAGAGCACCCCCCAGCCCAGGACAGGGGGGCAGACGGAGGGGCCCGCGCCTGCCTCCTGGGCACCTGGGCTGCGGCTGTGGACACAGCCCGTCTCCTCCATGCGGCGACGCCTGGGCCCCGCGTTTCTGATTCCACCCTAACGGCCATCTGGTGCTTCCCAGTCCCCGGCGCTCCGGAGCAAGGCCAGCATGACCACTAATGCCGCGTGTCCTGGTGCCACTACCTACGCCTCCACGGCTCGGGGGTGCACGGGGGTGGGGGCGGACTCCACGCTGTTAGAACGCCTCCCAGAGCGGCTCCCCCAAGTTTGCACTCAGGGTCTGCAGGCTCCCCTCCTCCCACCGCCGGCCTCGTCTGTGGGGCCTCTTTGCCCACCCGCCACTGCGTCTGGGTTCACTGTGGCTCACACACACCTCCCTGTTTGCTATGAGACCAGGCACGTTTCTGTGAGGCTCATGGCCGTTTGGCGTCCTCTCTCTGAACTGCCGGCCAGGGCTCTGCCTGCTTTTCTGGCCTGTCGCCTGCTGTTCTGTGATTGCTTGGAGAGCGCTCTTTACATATTCTGGACCCAAAGCCTCCTCCGTTCTATATGCTACTAACGCCTTCTTCCATCCGGTGCCTAGTCTTCTTCAGGATCTGGGGACACTTCCTTCCCTTTTCACTCAATCAGTGCTGCTCAGACGTTTGAGGTCTGGTGCCAAGTGGGAGGGCACGGTGCTGCCCCCCAGGACACCGCCAAGCGGAGGTGATGCCGGACAGAGCTGAGCCTGGTGCAGCGGGGAGGGGTCGCCTGCAGGGGTGGGCCTTGAGGAGGGAGAGCATCACATAGACAAGGGGGCCAGATTTTTACCCGCGAGCGGCTGGCGAGCGGTGTGCCCTCTGGAGGGCCTTGGAGCTGCAGCTCCCATGTGGCCTGGCTTCTGCACAAGAGTGAGAAGACATGGCTGGCTGTCTGTGTGACTTGTCCACAGGGTACGGCCAGGGCTCAGAAGCGAACATCTTTTGGGGAAGCACCCTCTGGATGCCAGATCCTCGGCTGCCCCCCGCCCCAGCTCCAGGAAGCTGACCCAGCTTGCAGCCAACCCAGGGGGGACAGCGAAGCCAGGAGAGGTAGGGGGCCAGTTTCAGGTGCAGAGGGGTGATGCTGGGCACCCGAGAGCTCAACCAGCCACTCACACAGCAGGCGAATGGAGTCCTCTCTGCATCCGGGGCAGGGGTCCTGGACACACACGGTCCAGCCCACTCTGCTCACAGGAGTGCAGACGGCCTCATGCCTCACGATTGCAGTGTCTCAATTACCACGCCAGCACCAGAGCTGCAGGGTACAAGGCCACCTCCTGGCCACCTCTCCCGGGGTGCTCAGCCCTCCTCAAAGGCCAGAGCACAGGCTCTCCACCATGACAGCCTTGCACCACGTCAGCTCACCCCAAAATCCCAAGCGCCACCCAGTCCCTCCTCCCAGCCCTGGCCCCTGACAACCACGGCTCTTCCTACTCTTTCCACAGTTGTGCCTTTTCAGAATGCCATCGAGATGGAAAAAGCCCACAGGGAGCCTTTCCAAACTGGCTTCTCCTCTCACTCAGGCACATGCATTCAGGCCTCCTCCGTGTCTTTTCACAGCTTGAAGGCTCATTTCTTTTTAGTGCTGAGTAATATTCCACTGTCTGGATGTGTCATGGTTCATTTATCCAGCACTGAAGGACATCTTGGTTGCTTCCAGTCTTGGCAATTATGAATAAAGCTGCTATAAACATCTATGTGCAGAGACAGCTCATTTTTTAAACGGGCAAAAGACTCAAAAAGGCACTCAGAGAACAGCAAATAAACACGTGGAGAAAAGTGCTCCATATCCTTAGTCATCATGGAAATGCAAATTTAAACCCCGATGATCGCCAGAATGGCTCAGACGAAAAGGTTCTCATGAATGCTGAGCACGGGGAGTGCTCATATGCTTTCCCTGAAGTGTGAATTGGTACTGTAGTTTAGAAAGCCGGTAGATGGTATTTTCCAAAGTTGGAAATGCTGCGTCCCTGTGATTCCTTTCCCAGAAATGCTTGCATATGTTCACAAAAGGACACTGGCACGCAGGCACGGCAAGGGCATTCATCACGGCCCTGAACTCTCAACATAATCGTCCGCTGACAACACTGCAGAGAAATACTTTCAATTCTATAGTCATCCAGGGGGACAGCAGTGAAGAAAGGATAGACCTCTGCCTGTCGTAACCTGGAGGAACTTCACAAATACAATTGGAGCAAAAGAACCACACACGAAAGAGCTGGCACCGTATGAATTCGTTTACGTAAAACACAAACCCAGACAAAACCCACTGATGGTGACGGAAGTCAGAGAGTGGTAGCCTTTGGCGGGGGAGGATAAGGGAGGGGCACCGAGGGCTGGTGGGAGTCTGTTCGGTGCCTTCGTCTGGGCGTGGTTCCATGGGTGTGCTCGCTTCTCAAATGCGTCAGGCTGCAAGTTGATAATCTGTGACCTTGTCTGCATACATGTTATTCTTCAGGGAAAAGCTCACTAAAATACCCTGCCCATGAAAACGTATGCGCAGCGTCTGAAGTTCAGGGATAATTTGCTCGCCCCAGACGCCGCTGCAGTCCACAGCAAAGACGGCAACTGCTGAGCCCACAAACCAGCAGCCAGCAGAGACGGCGGCTCCAGGCCCGCCGGAGCAGCCCGCCGGCCCAGGAGCTGCGAGTCTGCGTGCTGCACTCAGGCGTGTCTTCACCAGTCCTCCGAGACAAGGGAGAGGAAGGGCTTGGGAGGCTTCTCACGTGCCGTTCTTGCTTCGCCACTCAGTTGCTCCCTGCCAGGAGGTCAGCTCTGCAACGCAAACCTTGCCGTCCAAGGGTGAAGCTGTCTTTCGGCTCCACGCTCTGATGAACCTGAGGGGGGAATCACTGCTCAAGATCAGAGCGTCCTCCGTGCAGCCCACAGCCAATTCTAGGAGATCCGGTGCTGGACGGGCCCAGGGGCCAGCCCCAAATGGGATGAGTGGGGGCCTGAGGGCACCCCGCGGCCCTCCTCACAGCCAGCCCCTGCCTGCACCAGGAAAGGGAGGCCCCCTGGCTGCACCTGGCTTCCTCCCGGTCTCTCAGCTCAGACTCAAGCCCCAGTGCTGCCCAGCCCCGCCTCCAGAAAGCGCATGCTCACTGCCGGCCCAGGACGTGGGGCTGCAGGGTCAGTGGCGGGACGCCAGGTACCGGGACTCGTCAGAGGGAGTCATCAAGGAGCCCTGAAGGCCGCCAGGAGCACCCACCGCCCCGGGAGGAGCCGCTGCGTCCCAGCCGGGACACTCGGCCCCAGCAGGCTACCCTGGACGTGCTGTCTCACCGTCCCTTCCCTTCTCTTTGCCGTCCTGGTCTCTCGGCTGGCCGTGGGTCCCTGAGGGTGGAGCCCGTCTGGCACCCTAGGCCTGCCGTCAGAGCGCGACACTCACCCGGGTCTCCAGGGGAGTGAGCAAGGGGCTGAAGGGCAGGCCCAGCTCCCGGGTCGGGCCAGCCGGCCGTGAGGTCCTTGCAGGCCGCCCCTGTGAGGAGCAGCGTGCAGGGCCCCGCTGGACACGGCCAGCACCTGCGTGTGGCGGCCTTCCCCACCCCCACTGCCCCCGCAGGCTGCCTGCCGGGCGGTCCCAGGTGGGCCTTGGGGTCTCCTGGGCCTGGGAGGCCGCTGCTCCCTGTGCTCCGGCCCCAGCATGGGGCCCTCAGTGGGTGCGGGAACAGGTCTGGCGGGGACGCCCTGTCCTCAGGGTTCAGGACACAGCTTGCAGCAGGCCCAGGTCAGGCCCACCCAGGGGCGCTCCCAGGGCCCACGGGGGAGGGAGCCACGTGAGGACTGGGGCGGGCATCGTTCTAGGGGAAACACCGAGTGAACCAATTCTCAGTACATCAGCTGCGAACACGCCCCTCACAGCAGGCCCAGAGGTGGAAGGAGACGCTGGGTGCTCACTTAAGGACAGGAAATGGGGGTTCCACAGGACCCCACAGCCTGCCTCACACCCACCGCCAGCCTCAGCCCCGCCCCCAGGCCCCTCCACACCGGTCCTGGGCTCCCTTGGGGGCAGGCCCTCGGCTGCACAGCCCGGCCAGGCTCCACGTGGGTTCCGCGATGGCCCGGCTCCAACACACACAGCATGTCCTGCTGTAGGAGCAGGGCTGGGCCGGCCTGTGAACACTGCCCGGCTGGGAAGGCTCACGGCGCCAGGCCAGCCCAGAGGAAACCTGTCAGCCCTCCCCCAGCCCTCGGGCCGCCGCAGGCCTGGAGAAGCAGGTGGCAACGGGGGTGAAGAGGACTGGGGTTGGGGGGCCTCGGGGCGCCCGAGGGGGTCGCCCACCAACAGGGCACCACCACAGGGGTCTGTGGCCCTCCCAGGGGGAGGCACAGGAGTGCGATGACCCCGGGTAGCCCCCCAAGGGCTGTGGGGGACCACTCCAGCCTGGAGACAAGGGGGCAGGAAGGAGACCCCAGTCCTGAAGGGACTGGCAATGGAGGAGCTCTTGGAAGGTCTTTGGAAACTCAGGGGAAGCGGGCAGCCCCAAGGCCAGGTCAACACAAAGCGTCCAGGACAGCACGCATGCAGAGACGGACAGCGGAGGGGTGGTGGCCGGGCCGGGAGGGGCGGCGGGGAGGGACCGCCCCAGTCGCGGGGGCTCCTTCCGGGGTGATGGAGGTGCTCAGGGACTGGATGGTGGCGAACGCTGCACCACTGGGTGCGCACACGTAAAAGCCCCTGAGCTGCACGCTGTATGTGGGTGAGCTACGTGGCGAGTGAATCATTTCTCAAGGAAGCTGCTATTAAAACAACAGGGCGAACGCTTTCCCTGCTCCAGACCTGGATGCGGCCACTTCACCAAAAATCCCTGGGAGTGCCCGTCCGCACAGTGCTGTCCAGACCCACGCGTGGGCACGTGTGCTCAGGCCATCAGCTGCCTCCAATTCCTGCCTTTTCTGGGCCGTAAGCTGGGAAACACACGTGTTTGAGAAGAAAAAAAAGATGAATTCGTCCTGACACAACTCAAGCCTGACAGTCAGGATTTTAACAAACTTCTTCTCTCCTACTGTGTCTCGTCTCTTTCACTAAAACCCTTGGCTCCTCATCTTCTACAACAGATATAAACCCTGGAGGAGGAAATGGCAATCCACCCCAGTGTTCTTGCCTGAGAATCCCATAGACAGAGGAGCCTGGCGGGGCTACAGTCCATGGGATCGCAAGAGTTGGACGTGACTGAAGTGACTGAACACACACACACACCAGATATAAAAACGTGCACACACGTGGTAAGCATTCACATAGGGCTTCTAACAATTAAACTAAGATTTCTTTGCAGCTCTGTTATCCTAGAACAGTCAGATAACTTGAAATCACAGATAAACATAACCTTGGCATTTCAATCAGAACATTCATGTTTCAATCGTATCTGAACACTGTGAATAAAAAAGCCTTAATGTCTACCAACACATTTCAAGACTGATGAATCACCGAGCTTTAAAACAGTCGAGTCATGCCATCACAGACGGCTGGATTATAAACCTGACGACTCCTGAGTCATCTTCAACTCCCAAGTCACCACGTCCCCACCCGCAGACCCTCAGGGCTGGAAGGGGCCCCAGAAGTCGTCCCCATGGGAGAAAGCCTGTCTGGAGGCCTCTGGCCAAGGCAGCCCCCATGCTCCCACTGGCCGTGGCCCCACAGGGGGAAGGCAGCAGGAGAGGGGGAGAGGGGGCGGCCCAGAGCAAGAGCCCTGAGAAGCAGCTCCTGACACGCCGCCACTGGGACCCTCTGCAGCCACTGGGGGCCCAGGCCCTGTGCCCACTCTGAACACACAAGAGGAGGCTTGCTCAGGCTCAGGGAAAGAGGGGGCGGGTGTAGGCCCTGCCAGGTCAGGAGCACCTGTTCCTCCCACGGAAGTTGGGCCCCACCTGGCAAGGCCTGCAGGCCCACCTCCCCTCTCACCGAGCCCGCAGGAGGGTCCTCTCAGACAGAAGACACGCCAAAGGTGGCCAGAGCTGCAGGCCTTCCACAGACCAAACCTGGCACGGCCAGCGCCGTCCACCCCAGACAGCGTCACACAAAACGGTTCCGGCCTCCTGGCCGCATACACAGGGAAACGAGGCGGGCCGGGGGGCCAATGCCCCCAGCCATCCTGCATGGATGTCAGAGCCGTGACTTGCAGTTCAGCCCCGAGCAAGCCGTCCAGAGGGAGGTCCCGCCGCCAGGCCCCAACAAGGACCGTGGGGGCTCACCAGGCCCACGCAGCAGGAAGGCAGGACCCTCGGGGCCCTGAGTGGCCTCCAAAGCCTCCAGCTGGGGCGGGGGATGGCCAGGACATCAGGCAGTCCTGGCCCAGAATACAAAGGGTCAACGCTGGGCTCCATCCCGAGGGTGACCCAGGCCCCGCCGCTCCTGGGGAGGACCTGTCAGGCTGCTGCATGGAGAGGGCCTGTGGCAGGGCCATCCGGGGGCTGAGCAGGGAGCAGAGATGACCAGGCCTACAGAAGGCAGGAGCTGGGGCTGGAGGAGAGGGGATGCTCCTCTGGAGTCCCAGGGAGCCTGGCTCCCCTGAGGGCGTCTGGGGAGAAATCCCGGCAGTCACCATGGAGAGGTGTTGATGGCCAGGGTTCCCCAGCATCAGGCTGTCCTAGAGGCCGTGGAGAAGGGTGGGCCCGGGAGCTGTGGTTGTCCAGTCGTTCAGCCGTGTCTGACCTTTTGCGACCCCATGGACTGCAGCACGCCAGGCTTCCCTGTCCATCACCATCTCCCAGAGCTTGCTCAAACTCATGTCCATTGAGTCAGCGACGCCATCCAACCATCTCATCCTCTGTTGTCCCCTTCTGCTCCTGCCTCAATCTTTTCCAGCACCAGGGTCTTTTCCAATCAGGGTGGCCCAAGAGAGGGGTCCCCAAGTGTGTCCCAGAGGTCAGGCCTGGCTTCCTGATGGCTGCGGACAGCAGGACACACAGGCCTCTGTGAGGCCTCCGTGTGGCCAGGCAAAGGCTTAGGAACAAGCATCCCGCACTTGAGGGACACAGAGCCCCCTGCTTCCTTGGGGGTGCCCATCGGAGCCTCCCAGTCCCCCAGTTGCATTCATGCAAAGGCAGGAGCATGGAGAGCAGACAGTCTCATCTTATAAGATCAAGGCCCAAAGAGCTGGGTGCGGGAGACCCGCCCGGAGCTGCCCAACTTTGTCGGGGTCCAAGAGACGTCCCTCACGCTACGGATTCGGTCTGACTTCGGTGAGCTGCGTGAGGGCTTTGGGTGCGGGCCTGGGGCGGGGCTGTTCCAGCTTGTCTCTGGGGAATGACCTCATCTTCAGGGGTGCTGAGCGGGGTGAGCCAGTCCCCCATCATCCTACCCCGCCAGTCCGCCAGGGCTCGGGACACAGGAGGAAGCAGCCACAGCACAGAAACAGCGCCAGCAGCGAGACCCGCCTCTTAAGTGTCCAGGACAAGCCTGGGCATCCGGGGGCTTCCCGAAGCTTCTGTCTGACTGCGATCACCCCAGGGAGGGCCGTGGGGTCTCCAGGTCCTTGGCCATGGTCCTCCCCTGATCAGAGGCCAAGTCGCCACAGTGAGAAATCACCACAAAAAAAGTCCAAGATGTACAGCGTTTGGTCCCAGATCTCCGAAGCTACTGTCCAGTAGATGGAATGTACTTTATCTAGACAGTTATTCTCAAGCAGCTTAGTGGGTTGGAAACTTAGATGGCAGAGCCCAAGATGCCAACCAAGAAAGCACCATCTCCCCTCCAGTTTAGGGAACAAACCAAGCTCACAGGAGACCCAGGCCAGCGGTGTGATAGGAAGGGGGCTCCCCAGGGCAAGGCGAGTCCTTAGAGGGGAGAGGGCCCCCGACACCCTCCCGCACCTCTTCTGAGGGCCAGTGGGGTCTGTGCTGGACGTGGGATGAGCGCTGGGACTGTGGACTTTCCGGTTTATTTTAGAATCCATGCTGAGCAACCACAGATGCGCTGAGGCCTGGGGTCTCGCGTCTCCCCACCAACACCGCCTTCTGCAGCTTCGGTGATGGGGGGTGATGTGCTAGGGGCCCCAGCGTGGGTCCTGGGTCTCCTGACCTTCGGCACCACCATGGAGACACGCAGAGTGACCTGGGCAGTTCACTGATGGAATCACGTCCCCCACCCACAAAGGTGACACAGGGTGTGTGCAGAGCCCAGGGAGCCCTGCACCCCAGGGACCCGGGGGCACGCAGCCAGCTGTGTCCCGAGATGGTGGCCCTGCAGCGGGCCGGTGAGGCCTCTGTAGTGGACGCTGCATGCGCTGCCCAGACACCCCTGCAGGACCGGGGGTGCGCGAGAGGGAAAGGACGCATCCTGCACCTCAACGAGGCCCCGGGGCTCCCACCCGAGGCCGCTGGGGGCTCAGCAGGCAGTCCCTCCCAGTGGGTGGTCTCCTTGAAGGAGGCTCCTCCCCAGCCCGGGCCGTGAGCTACCCACTGTCCACCTCCACCTGACAGGCTTGGCCGCCGTGGCCGGGGCAGGAGAACGCCGGAGAATGGCTGCATCTCACCCAAGGGTCTGAGGTGCAGGTGCGGAGCTGTGTCCGTGGAAAGGACACAAAAGCTCCCAGCTGCCTCCAGACCTCAGCCTCATCTCTCGCACCCCAGAGGCGGACCTCTGACCCTGGTTGCACTAGAGAGCCTTGGAGGGGAATCCTGGACTCAGATGTCCAGGGAAGGCGAGGTCTGGCTTCCCTCTGACCCCAGTGAGTTAGGGCTCTCCCAGCTGCCTTGGTTCCGCCCCAAACTGCCCTGCGGCCACACGCCCTCCAGGGCTGAGTGCGGGCTCACCGCTCACCCAGCAGGCCACGGGCTCACAGTTAGCTCTCCATCCCTGAGCTGCTCTGAGACCTCGTCTTCCAGCAAGATGGCTGGTCCAGCCAACATGGGGGCCAGACCCATACAGACAGGGGCTCAGACACAGGATGTCGGGACAGGGGCCCAGCCAGGCCGGCCCCGTGGGCAGGCAGGGCCCTGTGGAACCAGCTTCCAGATGTGTAAGGCTGGGGTGGGTGCCACGACCCCGCAGAGGGGTCTTGCTTGCAAAGGTAGGGGTGGGTACAGCCTGAAGCAACACAGGGCATGCAGGGCTCCCAAACAGGGTCCAACCACCATGTGCGGGGCAGAAATGTGATCAGAAACTCCACGTTGCCCCCACGCCTGGACATCAGCTCCAAGCAGGCCAGCCAAGGCCTGGGGTCCTCAGACCCGCCCCCTCGGTCCCGGGGATTGAGGGCGCTCACGCTTGAGCACAGCCTGGGGAGCCAGTGAGGAACACCGAGCCCTTCTGCGCTAGAGCAGGGCTCACGGGCCCTCAGGGGAGAGGGGAGTGGTTCCCGGCACCCCAGGACACGCCGCCCGGCCCAGGCGGGCAGCACCGCTCTGCGGCTCTGCCCTCGCTCCTTCTGGAAGCAGGGCTGGCTGAGTGCGGAGGCTCAGGGCCGGCCCCAGGAGGCCGTGCTGAGGTCTAGGCCCACCGCCCCTGCCCCAACCACCCCCACTTCCAGAACCAGCCCCACCCTGGGCAGTCCTCCAGAGGTGCCCCCGCACCAGCCAGCAGTCCCCCCGACTTCCTGCAGGCAGGCGGGGGCTGGGGCACCGGCTGGTGGACAGACGTCGTTAGATCGACTTTTCCTCTTCCCTCTGCTCCCAGTTCGACTTCTGCCCCTGCCCCAGCCCCAGCCAGAGACCAAGGGGAGAGGCAGGCACGCCCTGAGGACCTCGCCCTCCCGAGGAGCTGTGATGCGGTCTTCCCCACCTTCACCGGGAGAGGCTGTAGAGAGAGGGTGAGGGTGAGAGGGGCCAGGGTCGTCCCCTCCCCGCCCCGAGTGAGGACATGCCCACCCCTCTGGGGCTCAGAGCCCACCCCCCAGGGCTGTCCTCCACCTACCTGGCCACAGCACTGTCTCTTTCAATGGCACCTTCCTGCTGAGTGAGTGCACGGGCCAGGGTCCCACGGGGAGGAACCCCACCTGAGTGACAGCAACAGCTCAGAGAAGACGGGGCCACACGTGTGATGCTAACAGCGCCTGGCACGAGGCGGGTTTGGGGAACTGGGCAGCGTGAGGGCAGCTGCTGCAAGGACTTCCGAGGGCCCCTCTCCTGGCAGCCCCTCCCTGCCCCATGCAGCTGGGAAAGTGGCCCATCAGGCGCCGTGGAGGGTTCAGCACATGACCTAGGGTCAGCGCCCTCCGGGGAAGGCGGGGCAGGCGGAGGGGAGCCGCAGTAACTGACAGGCTCCAGGGGAGACCTGAGCACAGTCGGCAGGTCTGGGAAGCCAACCTCCAACCCACAGCCCCAGGAGGGCGCCCCAGGGCGGTCATCACTGCAGCAGGGCCCTCGGCCTGCCAGGAGGGAGCGGGGTCCTGTCTGGGCCCACAGGCCCCGCAGACTGGCATTCCCCGCTGCAGGCCCCCAGCCTTGCCCATCCAGGCTCAGAGGCCAGACAGGCCTGGGCCCCTCTACCCACGCCCACGATCCCGCCTTTGTTCCCACATCTTCAAAGCGAGCACAGGAAATGCCGCCCGCGTCCCTCCCTAAGCCTCCTGACATCTTGAACCACTTGGCGGATTCCAGCCCCGCTGTCCACATTCACTCCCTGAAGCCCCAGCTCCCTGGGAGCGGCTGAAACAGGGTGTGACCCGCTGGCCCCGCGTGGGTCCTGGGCCCTGTCCACCGAGACTGAGGGAGGGGCCTGCGCTGGTCCCCGGTCACCCGCAGGGCAGAGGAAAGGACTCCGGGCAGGGCGGAGGAGCGGCAGTGAGCACCCAAAATGGCAGGCCTGCCCCCGCTGAGCTCCTGGGTTTCCTCTCTGCCTTCTGTCTGGAGCCGCGTCTGAGTCTCTTTCACTACAGGCAGGACTGCAGAAATTCACACAGAGCCGCAGCCTTGAAGGGGCACCGCGGGTGGAAGGCTGGCATCGCCTGGGGCCCAGGGGAGGCAGGTCGGGGAGGCTCAGGACGCAGGGCCAGTGCTCCCGTGGGGCATCGAGGAGCTGGGGCAAGACGATGGTTCCCTGAGGGCCAGGCCAGGCCAGCCCCGTCACAGAGCCCCCAGGGGCTGCTCCACGGCCCCGTGAGGCCTTAGGCAGGAGGGCCAGGCCACTTACTTCAATTCAGTTCACTCGCGTCCAACTCTTTGCGACCCCATGGACTGCAGCACGCCAGGCCTCCCTGTCCACCACCAACTCCCGGAGTCCACCCAACCCATGTCCATTGAGTCAGTGATGCCATCCAACCATCTCATCCTCTGTCGTCCCCTTCTTCTCCTGCCCTCAATCTTTCCCAGCATCAGGGTCTTTTCAAATGAGTCAGCTCTTCACATCAGATGGCCAAAGTATTGGAGTTTCAGCTTCAGCATCAGTTCCTCCAATGAACACTCAGGACTGATCTCCTTTAGGATGGACTGGTTGGATCTCCTTGCAGTCCAAGGGACTCTCAAGCGTCTTCTCCAACACCACAGTTCAACAGATCGATTCTTTGGCGCTCAGCCTTCTTTATAGTCCAACTCTCACATCCACTCAGGCCACTCAGGCCTCCACAGACCCCAAGAAGACCCAGGAGCTGCTCTGCGCCCACCTCCACTCAGCCCCCGGGATCCTGGAGCTCCGGCATGGCCCTGCTCCCATGGAGGGTCATCCCCCCGACCTAGGAGAGGGGACAACAGTGAGTGGGATCCCAAGTGCACCCTCCCCTGACGCCCACTCCCAGGGGCAGGGCTGGGGCATGCCCCCCCAGGGTCCCCTCCAAGCCTACGGAGGGTGGGCGCATCCAGGTGAGGAGGTCGCGGGCATGGTCCCCTGGGGGCAGGGTAAGACCCAGAAGCGGTGTCAGGCCCACTGGGGTGACACCAGCCCATCACTTACCGAGCGGGTCACTCAGGCCGGCAGCTGGACCTCTGAATCTGGTCTGCAGGGTGATGCCCGCTGGCCCGCGGGATCTGGGGAAGACTCAAGGAGCAGCTGTGCAAAAGCTCCGCTTCCCCAGCCCCCACCACCATGACCACTGGCCCCGCAGACCAGGCATCCTGTCCCCCAGATGAAGCCAGGAGTCGGAGGAGGTCCCTGCCCAGGCCCTCTGTCCCCCAGCCCCCCCCACCCCCATAAGAGGCTCGCCTTCTCTAAGGACAGAGGGCAGTGGGCGGAGGGACCTGAGATCCCAGGAGAGCAGGGTCTGAACTGGGAGGGGGAGGCCCAGCCTGGTACCTGCCGCTGCTGCAGCCGCAGCCCGAAGGTGGGGCCAGCATGCCTGCCCAGGCAGGGCCCGGCCGGGCGGGACCTGGGACACAGACATCAAAGGCGCCAGGCTGCGCCTCGCAGAGCAAGACAGGCTGGAGCATGGAGGGCCACAATGAGCTGGTCCCTGAGAGCCGGGGCGCCCAGCACCCCAGCCCCACCCCGGGTCAAGGCCACCTGCCAGTGGGGCCTGCCCAGAGACCCTCTCCCTGGGAGGTGCCACCTCGGGGCGCTGAGCTGCTACGGGGGGTGCCCGCCCTCCGAACGGCCTCTCCAAGGAGCACACGCGGGTCCTCAAGCGGATGTTTCAGAGTACAGCCAGGGGCCCCCCTGCCTGCCCCAGAGGTGCCCCGTGTGCGTGGACATGGGCACCCCCAGCCCTGACCCCCAACACACACACAGGCACCCACGGGGACAGCCGGTGCATCAGACCGCAGCACCCGAGGGTCTGGGGACCCCCTGCCCACCTCCCCTCACCTATGGACAGGACGTGAGGGTGCCGGGGTCCCTGGCCGGGCGAGTCGCCTGTCTGACCCCCCAGAACAGGGCTGTCACCTGCGATCCAGACACCCTGCCTCGTGCCCAGCAGGCAGGCCAGAGGCTCCCCCCGGGGGAATGGGTGCCTGGGAGGGAGGGGCCAGCAGGAGGGGCAGCAGGAGGTCTGGGTGCCACCTTCCCAGGCGCCCAGACCCCCAGGTGCCTGGGCAGGAAGCTGATCCAGCCCTTCTACCCCTCGGGGCGACCCCGGCAGACAGCGGCCCATGGGCTCCACACAGGGGCAAGAATGCACTAGGAGCAGCCCCCAGGGATGGCAGAACCCGGCCCGCAAGACATCCCCATCCTGAGACTCAGAAACCGCGACCGTGTCCCCCCCGGGAGAGAGGACACTGCGGGTGGGACTACGTGGAGGCCCCCGAGGTCCCACTGTCCCCACGTGGGGCCTTGTGAGAGGGAGCCCCGAGGGCCAGAGAAGGAATCAGGCTCCGGGTGAGGGGGCCTCGGGTTGCAGGCACCTCCAGGGGCTGGAGGAGGCCAAGAAGGGACCCCATGGCCCCGCAGGTTGTGGACTCTGACCTCTGACCTGGAGAGAAGGCAAGTGCTGCCTCAGCCACTTATCTGGGGGATCAGCCCCCAGGGGAGGCCGGGGAGGGGCTGGGGGCTGTGCTCTTTGCTCCGCCCACCCCAGGGTAAGTGGGGGCAGGGGCAGGAGTGCCCACCCCTGGGGCCAGGGCGTGTCACCCGGGGAGACTGGCGGGTCTGGAAGGGCTCAGCTATGTGGTCTGGGTGTGTCCCGATTGTGAAAACTCAGCCACCGGACACGTCGATTTCACACTTCAGGAATATCAGGGGTGAGATGGAGGCCAGAGAGGGCTGGGGGGGCAGGGGGCGGACAGGCGGGACGCTGGGGGCTGGCCGCACACCTCCGCTCGGCGCAGGCACCGGCCGTGGACAGGCCCTGGCTCCCACCCTGCGCCCACCGCCAGCCCCCCATGGCCCCCTGGACCACGAGCGCCCACCCCGCCTGCGGTCAGCGCCCCCGAGGCTCGCAGCACAGCCGCGGCGGGGAGCTGCTCTGACCCCAGAGTCCGCCCCAGGCCCAGGTGCTCAGTCAGAGCCCAGGGTGGGGGACGAGCCCTTGGACCAGCCCTGGGGGCTCCGCAGAGGCTAGACTCTGCCCCCTACGCCCCAGGGACCCTCCGTGGGCTGGGCATCGCTTCTCTCATCCCCAAAGATAAGGCCCCACCCCGGCCCCACACACCCGCGTCTCCTCTCCCGGAACCCCTCACCCAAAAAGCCTTGATTTCCAGCCTGGCACCCCACTGTCCTCCTCCTCGCTGCCTCCCCGTGGGGCTCTCCCCACGCGTCCACCTCCCCTATCCCCCCACCCGGGTCTTCATGCACCCGCCCCGGAGGTCATGCCCGGCCCTGGAATGAGGGTGCACCCCAGCCTCCGCCAGCCCTCTCGCCCCAGGTCCCAGGCAACGGGGCGACGTGAGCGCTGAACGCTGGCTCCGCTCAGCATGTGCAGCCCTGGAGAGCTGGCAGCTTGGACGGAGCACCAGGAGCGTGAGCGCGCATGGCCAGGGCCGGGACGCGCACGTGTCAGATCCCGCGCACGTGTCAGATCCCGCCGTGGAGCTGTTTCCAAAACACACAGAGTCAAAGCAACCCTGAGTGATTAAAGCATCTGAGATGTGGGAAACAATTCCACGTATCAAAGACTGAAAAAACCAAGGAGCAAGATTTACAAAAGTTTGTCTTAACACCCAATGTGATCCTTTGCTATGAAACTGTTCTTTTATATCAGATGCCGTGCTTTACTTCCTGAATACATTAATCAAAATTCAGACTGGCTACCTACGGCTAACCAACTCATTGGAAAAGACCCTGATGCTGGGAGAGATTGAAGGCGGGAGGAGAAGGGGACGACAGAGGATGAGATGGTTGGATGGCATCACTGACTCAATGGACATGAGTTTGAGTAAACTCAGGGAGATGGTGAAGGACAGGGAGGCCTGGAGTGCTGCAGTCCACGGAGTCACAGAGTCAGACATGACTGAACAGCAACAACCCACATTCAGCGTTCGCCCAGAGTGTCCAGCTGTCCTGCAGGCCTCCACACGCTGGGGACTGTGGCCAGCTTTTCCTAGAGGACTCCTGGAAACACGTCCAAAGTTAAAACGTGCAGACCTTTGACCCTGCCTTTCTGAGAATTGCTTTTAAGAAAACAATCGTGCAAAGATGTGTATGGCAGGAGCCTTTGCTATAACAATGGAAAAACTGGAAAAAAGCCCCCAGAACCCGGCTGGTGGAGGGAATAAATGGTCTCCCCACAGGGTGGGGTGGGTTCGCTGTGTGCATGTGGCTGGGAAAGCTGCTCCTGGGTTCCAGAAGTTACAGCAAGATCTCAGCTATGTTAGGAGGGAGCTGCAGTTCTCAGCCAGGGACAGGTTCCCACACCACCCCCACCCCCCGGGGACACGGCCACATCTGGAGACACTGTGGGTGCCACGACTCCTGCGTCTAGTGGGTGGACAGCACCCTCCCATGAAGCACGTCCCCCACAGAGTCAAGGTTGAGAGACCCCAGAACACAGCCTTCGGGGAGTCTGAAAGTCTGCCGGCCACATCATTAACAAAGTTGGAATCCGAGATGCAGGGATGAGAGTGGAGGGTTCGGATGAGACTGACTGTCTACATATTGTTTGAATTTTCAATAAATTACTGTTTTACATGATAGGAGATTTGTCTCCAAAACACTGCTGTGTGTCCATTTCCCTCAAGGCTCCTACTCGGGCACAAAACAGCCTCAAGGCTCCTACTCGGGCATGACGCACTGCTTCACGTGACCCCGACCCCTCCTTCCAAGGCTCGTCTCTGCCCGTTCGGATGAGAAGGCCATGTGCTGAGGCTGCTTCCTTTCCCCCGTTCCACTGGCTTCGCCGGGCTATAATTCACATAACCGTGAAGTCCACTCAACCTAAAGCGCACAGTTTGATGGTTTTAACACCTTCACAGAGTCGTTCAGCCGTCGCCACCATCTCTCTTTAGAACGTCTTCATCGTCCCCAAAAGAAGCTCCGTTCCACATTGCCCACGGCCCTGGCCAACCACACCTGCTCTGTCTCTTCAGATGCGTCTCCTCTGGATGTTGCGTAAATGGAATCGTACAACCTGTAGCCTCGTGGGACTGGCTTCTTTCACTTAGCATAACGTGTGCTGGGTGCACTCACGTCATAACTCGGATCAGAACTCCAGTCCTTTTTGTGGCCGAATGATATTCCACTGTACGAATAGATGACATTTTGCTTATCCATTCACCCGCCGTCGGACATCTGCCGTTGGGCTGTTTCCTCCTTTCGGCTACGGTGGATGACGCTGCTGTAATCGTCCGCGAACAAGTCTCCGCAGGAACATGTGTTTTCATTTCTCTTGAGCACACGCCCCGGTGGAGTGGCGCTGCCGGGTCACGGGGTGACGCCGTGTTTAACCTTCCAGTGAACCGTGGGGCCGTTTTCCAAAGCGGCTGCACTAGCAATGCACGGCATCCCCATTTCTCCGCCTCAGATGCGTCCTTCTGCTCTTAAACAGGAACGTTCCAGGAGAGCAGGCGCTTGACAGCAGCCGCCCCACAGACCCTGCAAGGAGAAAGCACTGGCTACCTTGTCAAATCTGTGGACATAAATGTGGAAAAACTGGATAAAATGGGCACTCTCCTAGGAAACATAATTTACCAAAACTAACAAGAGTGGGGGGAGAGATCTAAACAGAACAATTGCCAGAAGAAAGAGAAATTCATTAAGCAGCAATGTTCCAAAAAGTACGAGACCCAGGCTACGTAACCCAGGAAGGCTGCCTGACCCCCACCCCCCTAGAAAAGGATTGTTCCAGCGTCATTCAGAGTCTTAGAGCGCACAGAAAAGCTCCGGTCACGCCCAAAGCAAGCACGATACCCATGTCAAAATCCAACCTCTTCATAAAGGTGGATCTCTTCTATGAAGATCCACGCAAAAATCCCAAATAAAACGCAAGCAAGCAGGTTCTAACCTGTCTGCACATTTGAAACACCACACTCCATGAGAAGCAGGGCTTACTTCAGGGGCAGTTACTGGCATAGCTCATGGATTTGATGAAGACGTTTGATGAAATGGAACATTCATTCTCATTTAAAGTTTAAAAATGAAATAGAAAAAAACGTTTTAATGAAGTTTTAATGAAACAAATAGGTAGAAACCCGTGTCACATGATAAAGACACCTATCTCAGCCCCACACCAGCATCGTGCCTGATGGGTCTTTGTCCCCAAGACCTAAGCAAAACAAAGCCACCGTCCGCCCTATGTTTGGTGAGAGAAGCATGCATGCATGCCCACATGCTGTTGTGTCCCACTCTTTGTGACCCCATGGACTGTAGTCCACCAAGCTCCTCTGTCCATGGGATTCTCCAGGCAAGAATACTGGAGTGGGGGGCCATTTCCTTCTCCAGGGGATCTTCCCAAACCAGGGATCAAACCCACGTCTCTTGCATCTCCTGCACTGGCAGGCAGATCCTTTACCACTGGAAAGCCTGAGAATAGCCCAGGGGCATTCAAATTGAAAAGAGAGAGGTACAAGTAGCACTATTTTCAGATTACATGATTGCATACTTGCAGAAGTAAATAAAATCAACTAAATATTGTTATAAAACAACAGAGAATCTTGCATGATGACCAAGTCCAAAAATGCTGTACAGGAATCAGTTCAGTTCAGTCACTCAGTCGTGTCCGACTCTTTGCGGCCCCATGGTCGCAGCACGCCAGGCCTCCCTGTCCATCACCAACTCCCGGAGTTCACTCAGACTCACGTCCATCGAGTCAGTGATGCCATCCAGCCATCTCATCCTCTGTCGTCCCCTTCTCCTCCTGCCCCCAATCCCTCCCAGCATCAGAGTCTTTTCCAATGAGTCAACTCTTCGCATGAGGTGGCCAAAGTACTGGAGTTTCAGCTTTAGCATCATTCCTTCCAAAGAAATCCCAGGGCTGATCTCCTTCAGAATGGACTGGTTGGATCTCCTTGCAGTCCAAGGGACTCTCAAGAGTCTTCTCCAACACCACAGTTCAAAAACATCAGTTCTTCAGTGCTCAGCCTTCTTCACAGTCCAACTCTCACATCCATACATGACCACAGGAAAAATCATAGCCTTGACTAGATGGACCTTTGTTGACAAAGTAATGTCTCTGCTTTTCAATATGCTATCTAGGTTGGTCATAACTTTTCTTCCAAGGAGTAAGCGTCTTTTAATTTCATGGCTGCAGTCACCATCTGCAGTGATTTTGGAGCCCCAAAAAATAAAGTCTGACACTGTTTCCACTGTTTCCCCATCTATTTCCCATGAAGTGATGGGACCAGATGCCACGATCTTCGTTTTCTGAATAGGAGTCTGTAGCTTTCATCAATACCCCCAATAAATAATTGTAGAAGATAAAATAGAAGACCCCACTTGAAATATAAGCAACAAAAGCTGATAAAATCCTAAAGAATACACTTATGGAGACACGTACAAATTCTACATGAAGAAAATGTTTAAATACGTCTGGGAGACACAGATATGTTTTGAACAAATAAAAAATCAGTCTGTGCCCTTGTGTAGATATGTTCAACATCATAAAGATGTCTGTTCTCCACGGCTTCATCTAAAACATTAATGTGATTCCAACAAAAACCTCAATAAAACATTTGAAACAGAAAAGGAAAAGTTTAAACTAAGACGTGTCTCGAGGCATCACTTGAAGATCGGGAGGTCCGTCACCCGCCTAACCAAGTAGGTGCTGGACGACGCAGTCTTGGGACCCACCCCAAACACACGTGACCACGTCATGCATGCAGAGACGGGCTGTTCGGCGTGTGACAGGGCACGCTGGGACAGATGGAGCCGGCTGGGGGACGGCTGAGATACGGATCTCACATCTGACACCAGAGAAGTCCCAGACATTAATACAATGAAAGCATGAACATTAAAAGGACCCGTGGGAGAATATTCCATTTCCTCATCTCAGGGTGAGGAAGGCCTTTCTGCACAAGGCAAAATCTGAAGCCACAAAACAAGTGTGGTACAAAGGAACTGCCCAGGGGCCTTTTCTCATTTAGGATAGAAGAGGTGACGGGGAACACCACTCCCCCGAGACGTGAATAAGCCTTCAGAATCATCGTTGTGGGGTCCCTGGGCGCAGAGGTGGAGGACAGCCAGGGGAATCCCGAGGACAAGACCATCTCTGGCAGAACAGCCAAGCTGGGAACACCAAACGACTGGCATTTCGGCAAGTTCTGAGGACCCCACAGGGGCTGGCGTCCGTGTGGAAGCCCAGGAGTCCAGACCCAAGGGTGCGTGCGCGAGCGGCCACGCTTTTTAGGTCCTGGGGTCCGCCCTGGGCTGGAGAGCCGCCCCGCGGGACAGGGCAGGGGGTGTCCAGCCAGCCGGGTGGGGGGTCAGGCTGCGTCTGCTGGCAGGCAGGCATCCTCTGAGGCAGGGGACAGGGACCCTCTTGCCTTCGGGAGCGGGATGGGGTTCAGGTAAACCCTGGCCTGGGTACCCAGGGATGGGGAAACGGGCAGAGAGCGCCCTGGAGGCCCGGCACGTTCCATCTCAGGCAGCAGGTCCTGTGTCTGCCGTTTAGGTCGGGGAACCACGAAGGCTGAGTGTCAGTGTGGACAGAGGGACTGTCCCGGCATCGCGCGAACAGTCTCCCGGAACTCTCCAGTAGTCAGCACCCACGTGCCGACAAGTTGAACAAACGCCAGCACCGAGGAGCGGCTCCCACGCCGTTCCCCTCCTGCAGCCTCCATCCAGCGCAGCAGAAAAGGCAGCGGTCCTGCCTCTCAGGTGGCGCTGGTGGGAAACAGCCCGCCCGCCAGGGCCACATACACAGGAGGCACGGGTTCCATCCCTGGGTCGGGACGATGTCCTGGAGGAGGGCATGGCTACCCACTCCAATAGTATTCCTGCCTGGAGAATCCCATGGACAGGGGAACCTGGCGGCTACAGTCCAGGGGGTCACAGAGTCGGGCCCGACTGAGCGCTGCTTGCCAGTGGACACCGGCGCACATCCTGGCACGGGCTCTCCCCGCCTGCTGACCCTCGGGCGCTCGGGGCACCAGCCCCCACGACCGCCACCCCTGCCCCCACCCCGCTGCCTCCAAGTTGACAGCTGCATTTCGAGCCCCCGCTCTCTGGTTCTCGCCCTCCCCTCCGCCCAGGTCAACCAGAGACCTTCTCTGCAGACCCCAGAGCTGCACGGGATGTTCCTGGCTGGAAAAGGAGAGGGGGTCCTTCCAGGAGGAGGACGGGCAGGTCAGACACGGGGGGACCAAGGGCCCGCTGGCCCTGCCCTGGGAGCCTGTGGCCTGTTCAGACCTTCTCTCCCTGTCACTGATCCCAGGCCGGCCAGGAGGGTCTGGGGGAGCTGGGCACGTGGCCCCCTGGGGCCTGTGGGCTCCATGAGACCACAGCAGGACGTGGTGTCCCAACCCTCCCCGCGGTTGCAAGCCCCCAGCTCATCCAGTCAGCACCCCACAGGGCACCCCTGCCATCCTGCCTTCCTTCCCTTCCCATCCCTCACTGGGTACAGTTCCTGAGACCTGAAGCAAAAGCCACCCTGGCTCGTGAGCGCCCTGCCCCCGGGGCCCCAGGCACCTCAGCCTCCAAGTCCTCATTTCTAGGCTGGGGGTGGCTGCTCCTTCCTCCAGGTCTTAGGCTGTGGAGGGAGGGGGAGCAGGTGGGGGGTAGAGGGGGGACCCCGGGAGAGGCGTCTGCCACGGCTGCACTTGCCGCCCCCACAGCAGGCTGCCCCAGCAGCTCGGGCCCAGCCTCAGCCTCCTGAGGGGCCTGGCCCACCCCCTCACAGTACAGCCACCCTCGCTTCCCGCCCGGGATGTGGCCGTGTCCCCGTCCCCGGCGTCTGGGCAGAGTGGGTGAGGGGGCTTGCTGTGACCTCCCCACTGCAGCTCATCTTTGCCATCCCCACTCCCGAGGGTCCAGGGATCACGAGGTCACAGCAATCATGCCCTCGAGACCTCAGACACGCAGGCGTGGTCCTCCCCCTGCAGTCTCCCCTTCCCACCAAGGGGGCGGCCAGAGAGGAGTGAGACCACCTGCTCCTCACCACCCCCAGGGCGGGAGAATCCCAGGAGGGGCTCAGGCCAGGCCTCGGTCACCGGGTGGATGCTGGCAGGGAGGGTCAGTCCAAGAGGGGAGACGGAGGGCCCCACAGGACACTGTAGGGCCGGGCTCCCATGTGCTCGGTGGGGCGGGCAGCAGCTGGAAGGACACAGGCTGAGTCCAAGCACTGGACCCCAGCCTGGCCCTCCCCCAACCAGCCACATGGCCCAGCCGTGGCCTCATGTGGAAGGTGAGTGGCACAGGCCTCTGCCATAGGATGTCTGCCACGTATGGGGTTTGAGGTTCAGAGCCCCCCGGAGGCCATGGACCTCTGGGTTCAGCGAGGGGTGGGCGGGGGAGAAACTCTCAAAGACGGGTCCTGGGCCTGCGGGGACCTGCATGGGCCTGCGGGGACCTGTGTGGACCTCTGCCTGTCCCCTTCCCTCTCCGCTGTCATCAAGGGGCTGTTGCCCAGTGACAGCCAAGGGTCCTGGAGCAGAGTTGGATGGGGTGAGGGTCCAGGTCCACTCCTCGGTACAGCTGCACAAGCGTGGGGCCAGGGTCTGCCCTGCCCTCCCTCACCAGGCCCAGGGTCTGCCCCACCCTCCCCGGCCCCCACCTTGAGTCCAGGTCCCCAGGGACACCCTGGGGACGGACAGCAGAGGCTCCTGTGGGGGGTCCTGGAGCTCGGAGCCCGGGTGTCCTGGGGGCAGTGATCAGTTCACGTGACTGTTCTGTTAAGCTTTGGTCCCCGTGGTTCAATCACACCAGAACCCAGGTGCTGCTAGGAAGGCATTTGTACGCAGTACCAGCGTCCAAGTCAGCTGACTTCAGTGACCCCCACACTTCTGGGCGGCCCCCAGAAACCCAAAGTTGCTGATAACAGGTGGTCTTGGTTTCATTTCTCTGACACAGCGGGTTTTCAAGGGCAGGGGAGAGCCCCCTTTCGGTGTCATCCCGAAGATCTGCGGGCCTGTCCTCCTTATAGACTGAGTGGGGGTCCCGGGGAGTTACTCTTCAATTAAGACTTCTCTGCTAAAAGCAGAGCTTTCAAGCCACTGATGGAGCCAGACCTCAGCAAGGCCCAGAAGGAGGCCGGGCTGGTCCAGGACAAAGCCAGGCGCGGCACTCCTGCGCAGGTAGCGCGTGGGGGAGCCGGCCGTGCGCGCTGAGGTGGGAGAGGGACCCCGCGGAGATCCACCCGCGGCCGCGCCAAGCTGCCCGCCTTCCCCGCTGGCAGGCAGCCCCAGGCCCGTCTTCAGTCCCCAGGGAGGATGGAGCCGCACTTCGGGAGGACTCCGCGCCGGCCTGCTTCACTGCTCCCGCTTTCTCCAGAAGGCAGCTGGCGGCCCAGAGCTGCAGGTGGCCCACTCCGTCCCCCACCTGCACTGACCTGGGCGGGGGCTCCAAGCCATTCCCCCCCGGGCCCGCCCCCACGTTCATCCCAGGGGGTGCATCCAGGGCCTGGGGAGGAGGGATGGCGGTGGTGGCCCCGGGGCTTAGGGGCTGCTGCCCGCCTGCTGCCCGCCTGCTGCCCGGGAGACAGAGCTGGGCGCTCCACAGCCTGCCCTAGGGACAGGCCAACCCCAGTGCAGTCTGGGGCCCACGGGGGCTTTGAAGCCCCAGCACTCTCACCCCAAGGGGCCTGCTCCCGTTCCCTCTCTGCTCTCCACTCTTCGTCCAGGGAACCCCTGGGAGGGCGGCCCCAGAGAAGGGGTGACCATGGGGAAACACACAAGAGGCAGAGACGCCTCAGAAGAAAGAATGCTGGTCCCAGTGGGTCCCCAGACACCCCCAGGGCCAGCCCGCCTAGCAGAGGCTGTGCCTGCACGCTCGGACGCTCAGTCGTGTCCGACTCTGTGACTCCACGGACTGTAGCCCGCCAGGCTCCTCTGTCCATGGGATTCTCCAGACAAGAGTACTGGAGTGGGCTGCCATTTCCTCCTCCAGGAGATCTTCCTGACCCAGGAATCCAACCCACATCTCCTGCATTGAAGGCATATTCTGTACCACTGAGCCACCAGGGAAGCCCAGCAGAGACTCTGACCTCAGCCAAAACAACCGGCCACTGCCCCCAACTACCAGGAGGTGACCTCTGTGCCCTTTCAGGTTCCACCTGGCGGGGCGCCTTTGTTCACCTGGAGACCTTGGGCCATGCCAGACAGTGCCAGTGGGGTTTGGGGTGCTGCCTTGGGGTCACGTGGTATCAGTTGCCCTCGCAAGGGCCTGGACCGTGAGGTCAGCCACTTGGACAGTGAGTCAATGAATGCTCACATAAGGGCCCCAGGAAAAACCTCTGGACTCAGGCTGGGTTGACAGTCCTCCCCCACCATGTCCAGGACCCCCAGGACAGTAGGACAAGTCTTCCGCAGCAGCTCTGGGGGGTGGGGTCCAGGGTTTTACCTGGCACAGGTCGGCAGGACCATCCCTGCAAGACCACTTCTGACATGAGTGGCAGGTTTGTTTTGGGAGTTGGGGCAGTGGCTCGGTTGTTTTGGGCAAAGTCAGATTCTCTGCTGGGCTTCCCAGGTGAGTCAGTGGTAAAGAATCCACCTGAAATACAGGAGATGCGGGCTCAATTCCTGGGTCGGGAAGATCCCCTGGAGGAGGAAATGGCGACCTACTCCAGTCTTCTTGCCTGGGGAATCCCCAGGGACAGAGGGGCCTGGGTGCCAGGAGGCGCGCCATCCCAACTCCAGGAGAGGATCGTGGAGGCTTCCTGTCCGGCATTCTCCTGGGCTCTGCCCCCAGCGTCTGCCCAGGCTGCCTTTAATCTCTGTCCTTTCCTGGGAGGAGCCATAACCCCGAATGCAACAGCTTTGCTGAGTTCTGAGTCTTTCTAGAGAATCACAGCACTCCAGGGGGGCCCAGGGACACACACTTGGCACTGATGTCGGGAGCAGCATCATGTGGATGGTTCCCTTCAATCTGTGCCAGGTAAACCCAGGATCCTGGGCTTCCCTGGTGGCTCAGTTGGTAAAGAATCCCGCCTGCTGTGCAGGAGACCATCTGCAACCCAGGAGACTCAGATTCGATCCCTGGATCGGGAGGATCCCCTGGAGGAGGAAACGGCAGCCCACTCCAGTATCCTTGCCTGGAGAATCCCATGGACAGAGGAGCCTGGGGGCTACAGTCCATGGGGTCGCAAAGAATCAGACACGACTGAGTGACTAACCACCGCCGCCTCCCAGAGCTGCTGCGGGAGACTTGTGCTGCTGTCCCGGGGGTCCCGATCGTGGCGGGGGAGGCCCTGGAGATGGGCCACTTGCTCCCCTGAACACAAGCGCCTGCGTGGTGGGTGGGGTGAAGGTGCAGAGGGGTCTGTAAACACCTGAACGAGCGCTGGCACTGCCCCTCCAGGACTCAGGGTGCCGAGCTGGAGGATGGCACGGGAGGGGAAGGGTGGGGGGGTCCGCCCACCTAGGCCACCCCCCAGGACACTGCGGTCACACTGGGGGGCCCGGCCCCAGGCTCCACCTCTGCCCGGCGGGCCCATCTGCACAGACCTCAAATATCAAACAGAATCAAAGTCTTCTTAGAGTTTGGGCAAAAATCTTGTGATTTTTTTTTTTTTCAAATAGTTTGGGCTTGGCAACTCCTGAACTAGACTCTGCCAAGTGCTCCTTCCTCCTGTAATTTAAAGAAGAAAAAAAAATAAGAAGCAAAACCACTGTGCATTTCAAGGGAAACGTGGTCTGCGGGCCGGTTCTGCAACGTCATCAAAATCACAGTTTGGAGAATCGGCATTGGGTCCAACTTGTCTCAGAGCCCTTCCCCAGCTTCGTTCGTTTTCTATTTGATAGTTTCAATCCACCAGTGAGGCGCTGTCTCTGCAGGGCATTAGGAGCTGGCCAGGCCGCAGGGAGCCAAGATCCCCTCCTCGGGGCGGCCAGGGAGCCAGCGGGCTGGACCCCAACCCTGGGCGGGGTGGGCACAGCCAGTGAGGGGGTCCTGGGTTGTGAGCAGCCGCCCTCGGTCGGCCTGTCCACTTCAGAGGCCAGGGACCCAACACACACTTTGCTGATCCCCTCCACGTACCGGGTCAGACAAAGACTGGCCGCCGCCACCCACGGCGCCCGGAGGGCCCCCAGGGACTCTGCTCAGTGCTCCTGGGGGCAGCAGGAAGGGGCTGGGGAAGGACGGATGAAGGCCATGGGGTCACAGCTGTGCTTGACCTGCATCTTGTCCTCTGAGGCAAATAAAGGCTAGAAGGACAGCCTCCTGGGTAAGCAGGCACCAGGCAGAGAGGCCCGGGGGTCTGGGACCCCAGAGGACTGGTCACCCCTGGAGAGCTGGGACCCCGGAGAGCTGGGACCCCGGGGGGCTGAGACCCCTGGAGAGCTGGGACCCCGGAGGGCTGGGACCCCTGGAGAGCTGGGACCCCGGAGGGCTGGGACCCCTGGAGAGCTGGGACCCCGGAGGGCTGGGACCCCTGGAGAGCTGGGACCCCGGAGGGCTGGGACCCCTGGAGAGCTGGGACCCTGGAGGACTGGGACCCCTGGCTGAACTTTATTTCAGGATGGTCAGGCAGGGTCCCGAAGATGCCTTCGCTGTCTGGGTTGCCCACCCCGTGCTGCGTGTCCTTCACTGGCAGGTTTTCTGTGGCCCTCGGGGGAGGCGGGACCCGGCAGGCCCCCCGACAGCTGCCGAGAGGCGGGTGCCAGGCCCCAGGGAGCCGCCGAGCTACACGCCCACAGGTAATGACAGGGCACCAGCCCGCTCACAGGTCCAGGAGCCAAGGGTCCCCATCTCTGAGCTGCGGTCTCCAGTCGGATAAGGGTTGAATGGTTTCATTTCCGCCGTGTGGCCCCTTCTGTGGATCTACCCAGGGCGCCGGCCCGCTGGGCACAGCAGGCCCACGAAGCCAGGCGCAGGCCGGCATCCAGACCTCATGAGGGGAGGCCTCCGCCCTCCAGCCCTTGGGCAGCCCTCAGCTGTGCACCCTGCCTTCAGTATTCCAGAGAACCAACTAGGAAGACGCAGGGGGAGAGGCCGCAGGCCCCTGGGTCTCAGAGGCTGGGCACGGGAAGGTGGGGGGGACTCTGCCCGCTCGGGGTGCCCAAGGCCCTGGACCTGCAGGTCCTCCGCTGGGCTTCTGCTCAGAGACTTGCTCAGTCAGGAGCCCCCCCTCCCGAGCAGGCGGGGGACACAGAGTCCCTCCTGCAGGCCTGCACCCGTTTCCAGGCAGTCCCTAGGAAGGCCACGCCAGGCTTCCTGAGGCAGGACGGCCCACCGTGAGCACAGACGGTGCTGACCAGGGACACTGAGTGGGCCACGGGAGCCCAGGGCAGGACGGGGTGGGGGTCAGGGCTCTACAGGGCGCATTCCAGACTGGGGGACACTCAGGGCCGGAAGCTGGCTGAGGCAGGCCAGGCCCGACAGCATCCCTCACACCTTGGCCAAACAGCAGCCAGAGGGACACGGGGGACAGAGCCACGGACGCCCACCACCCCCTCCCACCCGACTAGTCCCGGCAGAGTGACCACCTACCCTCAGCCCAGCGAGGAGGGAGAATTCACCCAGACCATCGGAACTGGGGAGCTTCGGGGCTAGCTGCAGCAAGCCACAGCCCCACAGGATGGGGTTGAAAATGCCTGTATTCACATAGGGTTCAGCCCTGGGGTGGAAGGACACTCAGTATCAGTAAATCTATAAATATAACCCACGAGGCTCAGTGAGGAGGAAAAAAATGACATGATCATCTTGAAGGTGTTGAAAACATTCCAGATCCTTTCCTACCAAAAACTCTGAAAAGAGCTCTCTTAGCAAAAAAAAGAAAGCAGTAAACTTGCCCACCTTGATAAAGATTTCTTCTAGAAACCCTCAGCCAAAGTTGTGATTAACAGGAAAACTTTAAAAGTACCCCTTTAGAGTCAGGGGGAGGGGCGGCTTCCCTGGTGGCTCAGATGGTAGAGGATCCGTCTGCAATGTAGGAGACTCGGGTTCAATCCCTGGGTCGGGAAGATCCCTGGAGAAAGGAGCAGCAGCTCGCTCCAGTATTCTTGTCTGGAGAATCCCACAGACAGAGGAGCCTGGCGGGCTACAGTCCATGGGGACGCAAAGAGTCGGACACAACTGAGTGAGTAACACTTTACAGTCAGGAGAACAGATGAGGGTCTTCACCATTTACAATACTTTTGATACATTTATCTTTTACCAGTATTATACTAGAGGTGATAGTCAAGGCATTAATAAATGTACTGTTTTTAAAGAACTGAAAGGCTAAAACGTTTGAAAATAAAAAGATCAAGCCATGACTAACTGAGAAATCAGAAGTGGACCAACTGAAAAGCTGTTAGAACTAATTACATAATTTATTCAAGTTGTGAGATCAAAAAGCAACATTCAATAGTCATTAACTTTCCTGTACAAGTAATGACCAATGAAAATACACCTTCAAAGCTACTGCTTACCAGAGTCCCCAAAAATCTAAAAATAAATTTAAAAAAATGTAAAAGGCTTCAGTTCAGTTCAGTCACCCAGTCGTGTCCAACTCTTTGTGACCCCATGAACCGCAGCACGCCAGGCCTCCCTGTCCATCACCAACTCCCGGAGTCCACCCAAACCCATGTCCATGGAGTCGGTGATGCCATCCAACCATCTTATCCTCTGTCGTCCGCTTCTCCTCCCACCTTCAGTCTTTCCCAGCATCAGGGTCTTTTCCAGTCAGTCAGCTCTTCACATCAGGTGGCCAAAGTATTGGAGTTTCAGCTTCAGCATCAGTCCTTCCAATGAACACCCAGGACTGATCTCCTTTAGGATGGACTGGTTGGATCTCCTTGCAGTCCAAGGGACTCTCAAGAGTCTTCTCCAACACCACAGTTCAAAAGCATCAATTCTTTGGTGCTCAGCTTAAAAGGCTTAGATAGTAAAAATTATAAAACTTAACTGAAAAGCAATTTTGAAAAACTGAATAACGTGAGAAATTTGCAATACACAGGATTCTCAATTTTAATTAAAAAAAAAAGTCAGTTCTCCCAAAACTAACCTACAAATTCAGGGCAATTGATGAGACTTAACAGGTTGAGCCTTAAGTTCTTACAGAGGATAACATCTGAAAGAAGAACTAAGAAATTTTAAATTTTAAGAAATGTGTGTCCAGGATTCCCCCAGTGGTCCAGTGAATAAGACCCCATGCTCCCGAGGCAGGGGGCCCAGATTCAGACCCTGCTTGGGGAGCTAAGATCTCACAGGTCACAGTGAAGTCTGTATGCCACAGCAAAGACCCAGCACAGCCAAAATAAACGCTAAAAAAAAAACGAAGCTAAAGAAAAGTGTGTCCATGAAACTGTGATGAGGTCTTGGTGCAGATGGAAATCTGCAGAGACTAGAGGATGGGCGTCTGGGAACGCACACATGTGGGTCAGAAATCGTCCAGACTAATTCACGTGAGGGGAGGGAGGGTAACTGCCTCCGGGACTCAAGTGAGAGGCTGCATTTTGATCCACGGAGAGCTCCTCAAATATCAACACAGGAAAACAGTCTGGCACCTTCCTAAACACATACAGTTACAGCTCAAATTCTACTTCTAGCTGTTTACTAAGGACAAAACACACGACCACCAAAAGACTCTTGCACGTTTAAGGCAGCTTAACGGGCAAATAATGTAGGTGGCCTCAGTAGATGGATGGATGAACTGTGGTCTGTCCACAATGGAATCCTACTCAGCGATAAAAACGGAATGCTTGCCAGTACACGTAATATACTGGCAGCCACAGTTGAGGGAGAGAAGCCAGACACAGAAGAACACCTAGCAGGAGATTCTGCTTAACATGTGCAGAAGCAAAACTAGTCTATGGCATCAGAAACTAGATCAGTATTTTCCTGGGTCAAGTAAGCTTCGGGGAGGAGATCCACTACAAAGACAGAAGTTTCTGGCATGATGGGAGCTTTCTGTATCACGACCTGGGTGACATTTACATGAGTATATACACTCGTCAAACCTCAACAAGTTGTAAACTTAAAATGTGTAGCAATGATACCTTAATAAATTTGACTACCAAGAAAAAAAAAATCAACACAGAAAGACCAACAACGAAGGTGGGAAATGGCAAAGGGCTCGGATATCGGACCCTGGGACACTCTCAGGGTGTGAGATGAGAGCATCTAACCTCCGGGTCCACGGGGAGAGCGGACAGATTTACTCGGGAGGATCACCGGTCGTCCAGGTTGGCATAGGACAAGGGGCTTCGCCTGGCCCGGCGTTCTGGGGAGACAGTTTGGCCATGTTCATTTAAAATATTAAAACACACACCACGTAACTCAGCGGATGTTTTTCTGATCATTTGTTCTACAGAAGAATTCCTGTGCTCACACAGAGTGCCTGGCAGGTTTTTAATGTCGCTTTGTTTGAAATAACAAAACTCTGGGGCTTAAAATAGAGGGAAGATGCAGCCCTTTTTCGGAAATCAGGCAACAGATGGAAAGGAACAAGGGGGAATCACCAGGACATGAAAGTGAGCGTGGTAGCTGCTCAGTCGTGTCTGAGTCTTCGTGACCCCATGGACTGCATCCCGCCAGGCTCCTCTATCCATGGGATCCTCCAGGCAAGAATCCTGGAGTGGGTCGCCAGACCCTCCTCCAGGGGATCTTCCCGACCCAGGGATGGAACCCAGGTCTCCTGCATTACAGGCAGGTTCTTTACTGCCTGAGCCACCAGGGGAGGAATCAGGGCTCAGCTAAAAATGCACCAGGACAATGTGCCTAGCAGACCTGAGCTACCAGGGTCTCTCGGCTGCCCAGAGACGACTCACAGAAAGTTCCAGAAGGGCACGCCTGCAGTGTTAACCTCAATACTCTGGGTGGAGTGTGATTTGAGTTGTGAACAGGGACTATTCTTTTTCACACTTCTGAATTTAGAGTTGTAGCAATCACGCATACATTACTACTAGAGACATTTTTTTAAAGTTTTTAGGAAGTTTTAAATTCTGGCTGTTGGTCATGCAAACTGGATCCTGTCTGAGAGCAGCAGCCTTCAGCCTCCTGGGGCCTCCGCCCACTCAGGCAGGGGCTGCAGCAAACACTCCCCCTGCCTGAGACCCTCCTGAGGGTGGCGGACCCTCCTGAGTGGGCAGGCCTGTCACCTGGAAGCCCCAGGGTCCCGGCCCACCTGCCACCCTGCACATGACAGCAGTCTGAGTGTCACCCGGACCCAACCCAGGCAGGGGACACGCTGGCTAACGGCTGCAGGGCTGGGCAACCAGGCCCCAGGCGAGGGCTCTGGTTTTGAAGTGTATTTTCTACAACTGCAATTTAGTCAAAATACCCCACCTGGACAGTTTGAAGGTGCAGACCAAGAAATGGCCTTTTGGCGAGACTAGCTCCTTCTAGGAAAATCTGCAGTCAGGGTGGGAAGGAGCCTGAGGCTAGAGGTCTCTCTGAGGCAACGAGAGGGTCGGCACGCCTGCTGGCCGGAGACCACGGCTCTGAGCCCCATTCTGAATGACTCTGAGGGGCATGTCCCCTCCCCACAGGGGAGGCCCCCGAGAATGCAGAAGCAGGATGTGTGGGGGGTGCCTTCCGGGTCTAGACCAGAGCACAGGGCCCTCGTGCAGGGCGAACGCTCAGGAGAGGGCCAGCCTGTGGGTTCAGGGCGGAGGTGACTGCCCCCCAGGAGCCACTGAGCTCGGGAGCCAGAGCTGGGGTCAGGGTAGGAAAGGAGGGGCTGCAGCCTCGATCACCTGCGGCTGGAGGAACAGCGGACACATCAGCTCCGCCGCGAGCTCCAGGCCCCCCATGGCCCGTGGCCTGGGAGGGACGGGTCAGCGGCACCCAGGGCGGCCTCTGTGGCTCTAGTCCATTATGCAAGTGTCACTCCACCCCCGGGGGCTGGGAGAGTAAACACTCAGAGTTTGAGAAGCTCTCCTCTTGCCAGGCGCTGCCCCTGCCCACCCCGAGCCTCTCTCCATCCAGGGAACCTGCCTTCAGGGGCCGGGGGAGCTTCGAAGTGACAAACGCAGGTCCCCATCAGGGCTGGAGCCACGGTGGACACACTTCCGGCTGCTGTCCCCATCCTGGAAGGTGCTCGTCACAGGGACGCCCTGGGGGATCGCTGACACCAGGCACACCCTCAGGCTTCACAGAAGTTAACCAGATGTACGAAGGACGACATCCCTGGTTTGGGGAGGGCGGGGTGGGTTAAGAAAGCTCACAGAGTATGAATGAACCGTTTTAAAGACTCAGCAGCTTCTGAGGCACTTGCAATGTGGTGCAACCGCCTCCTCCACCTGGTTCTAAAACTCTCTCATCACCCCAACAAGGTCCCCCCAGCTGACCTCACGAGCAGTCAGCCCACGTCTCAGCCCCAGCCCCTGGCTCCCACCAACCTGTGGGCTGTCACCTGGGATTTCTCTCCTCCAGACGTTTCACGTTAGGAGGGGGTTCCTGTGACCTACTTCTTTCGCGGAGCCTAACGATCTCGAGGTTCAACCAGGTTGTCGGCTGAGTCAGCACTTCCTTTTTATGGCCGAATACAACTCGCTGGACGGCCAGAGCACACGTGTTTATGCTGTCATTAGCGGGGAGACATCTGGGTTGCTCCCACCTTTCATCTCCTGTGAATGACGCTGCTGTAAACAATCGTCTTCGAGGTTTTGCTTAATCACTGTTCTCATCTCTTTGGGGTACGTGTACTTAGGAGCTAGGTCAAACGGTATTTCTGTTCTTCATTTTAGGACCCGCCAAACTGCTTTCCTAGTGGCTGCACCGTTACACACGCCCATCAGCAACGCATGGCCTTTCCAACTCTGCGCATCCTGGACAACGTCGGTTACCTTCCGTCTTTTTTATTACATCCACCCTGGTGGGTATGAACAGGTGCCTCACTGTGGTTTTGATTTGCGTTTCCCTCACGGCCTAACTGCGCTGAGCCTCTTTTTATGCACTTTTTGGCTATCTACATATATACGCGTCTATCAACCCTATCTATGTGTTAATTTCTTCATACTATACATACACGAGATCTTTATCAGTGTGAACTGCAAACATTCTCTTCCCCCCCAGGGGCTGTCCTTTCCTTGCTGCATAGAAGTTTCTAGTTCTGACGAAGCCCAGCGTATCCGTGTTTTTCTCTCATCGCCTGTGCTTTTGGCGTCCTGTCTAAGAACCTATGGCCAAATCCAAGGGCATTAAGATTGACCCGTTCTCTTGGGAGTTGTATGGCTTTAGCTCTTCATTTGGACCTGGCTTTTGCGTGTGGTGTGGGGCAGGGGCCTCCCTTCGTTGGCCTAGCCCCACGCGCTGAAGGCACCAGGCTTGCTCTCAGTGAACAGTCTCAGCACCCGTGGGGAAGCCGACTGGCCACAGGCCCCACGGGCTCCCCCATCTCAGGGGCCTGAGTTTATGCCAGTCTCAGGCTGTTTCATTACTGGCTTTGCAGCACGGTCTGAAGTTGAGAAATGTAACCCCACACACACTCTGTTGCTCTTTTGTAGGTTATTTGGCTGTTTGGGGAACAACCCTGTATTGTGCCCATTTTTCCGAGAAAGTGGAGAAAGCAAAAGACATGTCGCCCTCCTGGGCGGCTCAGCGGGTCACTGTCAGTGTTGGGACCAGCAAGCCTGCAGGGGAGGAAGGAGTGGGCCTGGAGGCCAGGCCAGGGTCTGTGGGGCCAGGAGCTCCTTCGGGGACTGCCTCACCCCAGCTCTGGGCTGCCAGGGCTGAGGCCAAGAGCACAGCAGACAGGCATCCCTCTCTGCCCTCCCCGGCTCCAGCCCTGGCCTCAGGCCTGGGGAGCACTTGGATCAGGGCCCCTCAGGAAGGGCCAGACTCTCACTGAAGGGCTGGTGTCAGGAGCCACGCATGCTGGTTTAAGCGACCACCCACCTCTGGGGAGGGGACGCTCGACCTCCAGTGCCCCCGCCTCCCAGGAAGGGTGGACCACTGCCCTGTCCCACTCGCCCAGAACCGACCAGGGCTGGGCACTCGGACTGAGCGCGGCCGTAGGGCTGACTCCACGGCCAGTCATGGCACAGGCTGTGGCCCCAGGCCTCCCCTTAAAGTCCAGCAGGCGCCGCTTTACGTGTGGGGATGGCCTGGCTGTGCTGGGGGACAGAGGGGCTGCAGCCTCCCATGAGCAGTGCTGGGGCCGGGACCCCCCACCCTGGGCTGCACCCACGACAGCCCCCTCCCCCAAGACCTGCAGCATAACCCTGACTCTGGAAGCGCCCCGCCTTCCACGGGCTTCAGGGCCTCCGCGTTTCGCCTGCAGCCTGTTCTCCTGGGCCGGGGGACCCGGGCTCAGCATCAGATGCCCCCCACCCAAGTCTGAAGGGCTTTCCTCTTGCACAGTCAGGCCTCAGCAGTCTCAGCAGCAGACCGCGTGGGGCTGGAACCTTCTTGTCTTGCAGCCTCACTTGCCAACGCCTCCCCTCAAGGTCCAGAAGAGCCCTTAGTCTGCACCCAGGTCTCAGCCCTCCTGCTGAGGTTGCAAGACCCTGCTCCTGGGACCCTGCAGAGCAATACCCGACTCCACCCCGGAGAAGGCCCTGCTCTGCCCCCCAGCATCACAGCTGGCAGGCGGCTCTGGGCCCTGACACCACACAGGTGGGGTCCTTCTCAGCCTGGTGTTCAGGCCCCCAGCCTGCAGGCTGCCCGCCAAGGCCACCGAGGCCACAGTCACCTCCCACTCGCCAGTCCATGGTGCCTGGCTCCCAACAGGGGGACGGCTCCCCCCAGGCCAGCTGACCAGGGCCCCACCCTGGCCCCCTCCCCTGCCCTCCCCGGAGAAGACCCTCAGAAACACGGCCCTGCCCCCACAGCCCCTTCGTACAGAGTGGCAAAGGTGGGGCCAGGTAGCCAGCGTCGGTTCCCAGGCACCTCCCTGCAGCCACGCGGCCCAGCAGAGTCCCCGCATCCCAAGCCCGTCGGCATTTCGCCTGCAGGAGCCCAGGGCACACCTGGGTGAACGAGCAAGGTCCCGTCCGGGGGGGCAAGGGGATGGCCTATTTCAGACACGGGTTTGTTTCTTCCTACAAATGACGGCTGGGATCCCGGGTCTCCTCCAGCCACATGGTGGGGCTTCTGGGCCAGCTCCGCCCCAGGGTGAGTCCTCCACTGGCTTCTCAGAGGGCACCTTGAACTTGGCCAGGCCCTGGAAACTGCTCTTTGTTTGAGGGATCCAGAGGGCTGTGCACACCCTTTGGGCAACGGTGAGGAAGAGACGCCGGGAGACCTCACATTCAGACCGCCTTCACCAAGACCCTCAGGTGCCACCCCTGCCTGGACACACACGCCCTGGGCCCCAAACCTCTGGAGCTGGAAGCAACCTCAGACCTGCCTGAGACTAGTGGAAGATTCTGGGGCAAGCCACGGACGTCTGGGGAGGAGAGGGTGGCCTGGTTTGGTTCAGTGGGCTGGTTGGCCGGTCGGCCGCGAGGTGAGGAGCAGCTGGGAGCTCGCCGGCATCACTAGCAGGCATGGAGAAGGACTGGAGATGGTGCACGGCGGACAGACAGAAGCCAGGCGGGCAGGGAGGGCTGGCAGGGCCCCAGGAAAGCAGCAGCTCCCATACCGGGCACACCAGGAGGGCTTCCCCCAACATGTCAGACAGTGCCTGGGCGCCTGGGGTCCCAGCTCAGCCCTTCCTCCAGGGCCAGGCCAGGAACCTGGCAAGGAAGGAGGCTCAGGGGAGGCTGTGCCAGGCGGGCCCAGAGCTGAGCACGCGGCCACCTCCTCCTGGGGGTGCGCGGACCCCACACTCAGGCACCCGCCCACAGCTCCTGCCCAGCCCCGCCCGCGTGCCTGAGCCTCGCGAGCTTGGAAGGCCTGCCCAGGTTTCTGGCTGATCAAAGGGCCCCCACGGAGCTGAGCGGGCTGCCAGGATGTCTGCCTGAGGTCCGAGCCCTTGCAGGAGTTGGAGCAAGGGACGGAGGATGGGCAGGACCGCCCTTGGGGGATGACGGCACCCCCGTTTCGTCTGACCTGCAAACCCCGTGCTCAGCGTGGGCCTTCTCCACCCTCCCTGCTTCTGAGGGGCGTCCCCCACCCTGGTTTGGAGGAGTAGTTCAGACTCAGAGCCGAGTCAGCCTTCTGGGGGTTGGGGACGAGACCCTCGCTTGCGGGGCCTCCAGGACACTGCTGGGCGGAGCCCAGGCCGGGGCCACACCTTGGGGACTCTGCACTGGGGCGATCCTGGGGCGAGATCTTTTATAAGGACAAGAAACATGTTCCCAAAGGGATGCGTGAGCAACTAGAAGCGTTGGCCCACCTCCCCGTAGAGGCAAGGAGCAAGAGAAAACCAGCAGCAGCCACGAGGCCTGGGAGGGCGCCCCCTTCACCCCCAGGCTCGGGGAGCCGTCAGGGACCCCGATGACGCCTGCCCACAGAAGCCTCTGCTCCGCCAGAGTCCCATTCCTCTCCTCCGGCCACACCCAGGGCGCCCACTCCCTCTCTCAGCCTGCTGCCCGGCGGCCCCCAGCGCCCTACGGAGGTGGGGGTACCCTGTGTCCTCTGCAGACCCCCAGGCCATCACAGCAGCTCTGGGGCCGCAGCAGGTCAGCGGCAGCCCAGCTGTCCTGGGCCCAGCGCCCCCTGACCCCGCCCGGTCCTGCCAGCGGGACAGGGTCTTGCTGGGGACATGTCGGGCAAAGACAGTTCTGTGGATGGAGGCGACCTTAACTGCTCAGTCTACCTGGACACTTGCCTTGGGGGTCCCGAAAGGCGCCCACCAGAACACAAACCCCGTTACTCCCCAGCGGCCGCAGGGGGAGCCCCAGCTGTTAGGGCTCCACCGGGGTGGAGCCCTAACAGCTGGCTCCCATGGCTTCTGAGCAACCCTGGCTGCCTGCCCCTCACCGGCCAGAGACAGGAAGTGGGGGGCAGGAAGTGGGCTGCCCTCCAGGACTCGGGGTCACTCCTCGAGGAGACGGAAATGTGGGAGAGCACACGCCCCCTTCTGAGATGACTCTAAATGATCCTTTTCTTCTAAGCCCGCACTCTGTGTCAGCAGAGGGCAAATCCAGCCTCCATCACACACCCACTCGACAGGGATGATGCTGTTTTCTCTTTATGAGCAAACCACTCACGCCTTCCTCCCTTCGCACATCTGTGCCCAAACGTCTGGCAGACCGGGACACCAGAGCAGAAGATGGCGGTCTTGGCCGGAGCCACAGCAGCCACCTGTGGGCTCATGAGGCCCTCCCCAGTGCAACCTGGCCCTAGATCCTGGAGACCCGGGCTGTGCGTTCTCCTGAGGGGGCGCTCAGTCTGCATAGCAGGCCCAGGGCCATGACTGGGGGCAGGGCACAGGCAGCTGTGTCTTAGGAGCAGTGGACTCCCAGCAGCTGGCACTGGGGTGTTATGACCCCGAATGGGGCCCCTTCCCTCGCCCAGTAAGGGGTCAGCATCTGAACTCAGAGAGCACACCCCTGGGTGGAGCAGCAAGGAGGCAGGCTCTGCAGGCCAGAGAGCGGGAAGGGAAGAGAGGAAGGAACATGGGGGTGCAGATGGCGCCTCCTCTCCAGGCCCCAAGGCCTGTGACCTGCCGCCTTCAGCAGAGCCACCCGGAGCCTCGACCGCCTAGCAGTCAGCTGCCCCTGCGCCTGGCCTCCAGCTCCTGGTCACAAGGCTCCTGGCAGGTGCTGGACCCATCCGGAGCCAGGGGGACAGTCCCCTGCCTCCCCGTGGACACGGGCCGACACCAGGCCCTCCACAGCATCCCCTGGCCCCGAGGACAGGCCCTGTACCGGGTCTCTGCAGCAGCTCCAAGCCTGCTTGGGCACAGCCAGGCCCCGCCCTCAATCCTCACGAGGAGACACGGAACCTGGTTGAGTACGGTGTCTGCAACCACATGGCCAACGAGTGTGGGGCTGGGACTTGAACTCGGGTCTGCAGCTCTCACTCTGGGATGGAACCAGGGAGCCCGCTGGCGCCGGTGATGAGACAAAGCATGGGCTTTCCCTCCCACTGCTTTCTGTCACCTTCAATCAAAGACCTGGTGATGGAGAGCCGGAAAGATGGTACCTGCGGGAGGCGCGGTGTGCCCCGGGGGACCCTGGTCCTCAGCCCACACCGCACCCTGGCCGCCCTACCACCTCCCCAGGCAGCCCCCCAGCGTGGGATGGAGCAACAGGGGCGCAGGCAGAGCCCCACGCTCCCAGGAGGTGGGGGGGCCGGCGGCCCTCGCAGCTATCCTCCAGGGGGGACCGTGCCCCTCGCTTGCCCGGCTCGCCCCCACGTCTTGGCAACAAGACGTCAGAACTGCCTGGGTACAGTTCCTCACTAGTGGAAGGACCCTGGCTCTGAAGGGGAAAGAACACAGGACCTTAGGGGCGGTGGTGAGGGCTCCTCTAAGGCACGGAGTCAGCACACACCTGGGAGGAGCCAGGGAGGGACTGTGCCCACGACCACCACATCCGGGAAGCCAGCCGCATGAGAGCGGCCCCCCAGGCTCTGGTGCACTGATCCCACCCTGAGGAATCGCACGGTCTGGCCGACTTGACAGGTGACAGACCCCAGTAACTACAGCGAGGGTGGGTGACCCCACCAAACCAGGTGGGGTCAAGTTTAGCCCTCAGGCCAGGTTTAGCCCCCCACCCCCCTCCTGCCTGATCCGGAAGCAAAGATGGAGGGGGGTCCTGGAGCGGCCGCCCGAGGGCTGCACCCCGAGTCACCCACTGCACAAAGCAGCAGGTGCACGCCGAGAGCTGGAGGCCTGCACACCGCGGGGGCCTCACCCCTGTCTCCACACAGTGACTCGAGGTCTCTGGGTGAGGGGCTAGGAGACACTAGGGCTGGGGCGCCCACCACTCTGGGAGCCCCAGGGGAGGGATGGGCCCCCCTTCCTCCCACAGTGAGCAGGCTTGCTCCTGTGAGATGAGACAGTAAGGCCCCAGGTTCAAGGTCCAGGAGCCTTACTGGCTCACGGTGGTGATTCGGGGTCCTCTCCCAAGGGTGCGGGTTCATTTGCTTTCACCCCATTTCTGCCCATCAGGCATCTGGGCTTGGAGCCTGGTGGCCTCTGGGTTCGGCGCTCACAAAGCAGGAGAGCAGGAACGCGAAGCGGGGGAGGGCAGCCGCTGGGAAGAAACGAAGGAGCCCTCTGGGTGCCAGTGCCCAGCTTCTGATCTCCCTTCCCGCGCCCCCCACCCCGCCCCTTCTCCCTCTCCCTGCGGCCGACAGCACTGCGAACCCCCAGCGCGCGGTCCCGGCCACCCCCTCGGTCTGCGAGCGCTCCCCGCGCCCCCCCCCCCCCACCTGATCTGCTCTTTGCCCAACCCCATCCCTTTCCCCAAGAGGTCACCTGCCACCACCCGGCGGCCCCAGCCCTCGGACAAGCCTCTGCCCCGCTCTCGCTTCTCGAGCATCCAGAGCATCACGTGGAGGGGACAAAAACCGGCCGACGATCTCCGGCAACTAAGCAGCGGGTTGCCTCTGCGCGTGAAGGCGAGCGGGTGCAGGCTGCACTCTTGGCTCGTTTCCCGCGTACAGCCCCCCACCCTCCTCAAAACAATCAAGACGGGGCTGGAGCCGCGGGCGAGGAGGCTGAAACGGGCGCGAGGGTGAGGGGCCGGTGAAGGGGTGAGGGCCAGGTGCGGACGACGGACACTGGGGGCAGAGGAGGCTGCGGGACCCGGCGCGCGCGGCACGCTGCCAGCAGGGCGCAGGCCGGCAGGGCCGGCGCGGGGCCGAGGGAAGCTGGGAGGGAGGCCGGCGGGGGGCGGGGAGGCCCCTGATAGGCGCGCGGGAGGCGTGACGTCACGTCCGGCGGGGGAAGCCCTGCCTCAGCGCCCCCGCCCCGCCCCCGCAGGTGGTGTCACCGCCCCGGGCGCCGGGCGTGGGGGGCCCGCCCTGGGGACCCCGGACGCGGCCCCGCGCTCTCCGCCACCCCGCTCTCCTCCAGCTCTTGGCAGATCCGAGCGAGCCGGGCAGGCCCCCGCCCCAGACCCGGGAGCCGGAGGGGCGCCCCGTGCGCCTGGGATCGCGCCCCCGCGCTGCGCCCCGCCCCGCGCGCCCCGCGCGCCCCGCCCCGCTCGCCCCTCCCCGCGCACCCCTCCCCGCCCCTCTCCCCGCCGCCCAGGGGCCGGGCCCGGACTGCGCGCTCGCCTGCCGCGCTCTGGGGCCGCCCGAGCCAGCGGCCGGACCTCGCGCCCCGCCGGCTTTTGTTGTCTCCGCCTCCCCGGCCGCCGGCGCCTCCGGACCGCCAGCCGAGTGCGCGGGGACCTTGGCTCTGCCCTTCGCGGGCGGGGGCTGCGCGGGCCCGGCCGGGGGCGCCGCCGGCCCCGCCATGGAGCTCCGGGCCCGAGGCTGGTGGCTGCTGTACGCGGCCGCCGTGCTGGTCGCCTGCGCCCGCGGGGACCCTGCCAGCAAGAGTCGGAGCTGCGGGGAAGTGCGCCAGATCTACGGGGCCAAGGGCTTCAGCCTGAGCGATGTGCCCCAGGCGGAGATCTCGGGTGAGTGACCCGTGCGCCCGGAGCGCCGCTGCGCCCCCTCTTCTCTCCCGCCCTGCGACCCCGCGCCCCGCGCCGCCCTCCCTCTGCCCGGGTCTCCTCCACTCCGCCCGGCCTTCCCCGGCCGCCGGCGCGCACACACCGGCCCCTTCCCCACGGAGCTGTCCTCGCCGCGCAGCCAACGGGGCGCTCCCCGACCCGGCGAGTCCTCCAGGGCAGCCTGGGCTGAGCCGCTGGGTCGGCTGTGGGGGCGCAGCCGACCGCGGCCGTGGGCTCGGGACTCCCCCGGGGTCGTGCGGGCCTTCCCCGGAGGCTCCTGGCGTCGGCCCGGTGATTCCTGGGGGTCCCCAGCAGAGACATCCTCGGGGCCCCGGCGAGGCAGGGAGCGAGCTGTGCGCTTGGGGAGGGGCGAGGGCCGGGGCGGACGGGCGCGACCTCGGCCAGCGGGAGCGGAACGCCACCTCGCAGGGACTCCTGCCTGGGGAACTTGTACTCGCCTGGCGCTCCGGGCCGCCTCCGGCGGGGAGTCCAGCTGCAGGTGGTCGGCGCCTTGGATCCCGCCCAGGGGCCGTGCCGTTTCTTTGTAAGAGCAGCGCCGTCGCAGGCGGCCTGGGCCCTGCAGCTGCCCGCAGTCCTGCACACCCTCCCTGCGGGCCTCGGAGGAGCTGTAGGGACCGGAGAGGGGTTGAGAGGGGAGCGCGGAGTCTGCGGAGCTCGCAGACACTCCCCCCACCCCCAGTCTCCTTCCTCAAACTGCAAACGTGTCCAGAGCCGCACCGGGTGTGCACGGCGGTGCAGGGTTCCCGGGACCCAGGGTGGAGGGGGGCGGCCGGGAGCAGAGCTCCAGGCTCCTGTCCTGGGGACGCCTCCCAAGCCGGGGGGAGGGGGGTGGCTGGGAGAGACCACACTCAAGTGGAGACACGGGGGACAGGGAAGGACCGCAGCCACAGCAATTCTGAATGAGAGAGGAGCGTGAGGGCCGCGTCCATGGCCGGGCCTGGCTGGGGAACGGGAGGGGGGAAGTCAGCCAGGCCCTTGACCCCTGCCCCCAGGAGGACAGAACCCACAGAACACTGCCTGGGCTCCTTGACAGCCCCCTGCCCAGGGCTCTGGAGATCCCCCCTCTCAAGTCCCCCAGGCAGGCCTTCCTGTGCTTCTGCTGACGGAGCCCTGCCATTGATCGTCAGAGCTGTCTCCTCCCTTGGAGGGGCGATTTTGGTGGGTGCGTTTGGGCACCCCGGACCAGCACAAGACCCCCTGCACAGTCGGTTCAGGCTCTCCCCCGACCCTGCCCCATGCAGGGACCGGGTGCCTGGAAATGCTTGAGCTTTCGGGTGAATCCCCGAGCTCCAGGGTCTCCCAGCCCCAGTCTCGGCTGGCACGCCCCCAAGTCCCCTGGACCCCACAGCCCTGCCTCAGATGTCCACTCCCACGCGGTCTTTGTGCCCTTGGGGGCCATCCTACTCTGGATCGCATCCACAGGCCTCTGTCCCAGTTAGGCTGAGACACAGAGTGGCGGAGTTTGGGCCGCCGCCAAGGGCTGGGAGCGCGACGGGCAGGCTGGGGAAGGCGAGGCCGGTTGGCGGCCGGGCCGAGTCTCGGCCTCCTTGGGCTGCAGGGTGCAGGGCTTCAGGGCCCAGGACCGGCAAAGCGCGCTGCTGTGCATGTGATGGGGGACTTTGCAACTGGGGAGCGTGGTGCCAGCCGGGGCTCCGGGTGCCGCCCTCACGGAGCCTTCCTGCCTGGACTCCCTGTGACTCCTCCGCCCCAGCTCCCGGGGGTCCTGTGGCTGCACCCCGCCCCCCGTGAGTGCCCCGCAGGGCCCAGGCACCGAGAGGAGTGCCAGCGCCACGTGGGGTGAAGGAAGCGGGGTGACCTCCCCAGGCAGCGGCCGGCCCTGTACGCTCCTCCTGCTCCGGCAGCTTGGCGCGGCTCCGCGGGCCTGGCGCCCCCTGGTGGCCGCGTGGCGGCACGACGCTCTCCTGGAGCCGGGCCTTCCGTGTAGTCTTGGGGGCCGGTGGGTGGACTCCTCTGGCCTGGGGTTCCCCCGGGGGTGGGCGCCCGAGTTGGCTGGTGGGGTGGAGGCTCCGTGTTTCCCAGGACTGGAGGGGAGGGAGGGCAGCCCTGGGCCTGTGGGCGACCTTTCCAGCCTCCACCTCCCCAGGGGGGTAGAAACTCTGTGGGCTCACGAAAGAAGGGCCATCAGAGCACAAGGGGCTTCTGTTCATGACGTGTGTAGTTGTTTGGATGGACAGCCAGGCCCAGCCAGGGTGAGGAAGGCAGTCATCCCATTTTACAGTTGGGCCTCCCCCCAGCCAGAGCCCTGCATAGAAAGTGAGAGGGAGCCGCCCCTCAACCTCTATCCGTCTGCAACGGCTGGGAAAAGCCCAGCCCCAGGCTGCATCTCACTCACAGGACATGCACACACTCGTACACACATGCACACACACACATGCACACACGTGTGTGCATACACGTGATACACATGTACACACACCTGCAGGCCCATGCACACATACATCTGCACCTGTGCACGCGTACACGTGCACACACGTGCATACACATGTACACATACGTATGTATAGGTGCCTGTGGTCTCCCGGCCTTTGCCTAGGGGCTTGCTCCCGGGGCGCCTGCTGGCTCTCCTGACCCTTTGACGCCACGGTTCATCATGATCTCTCTGACCCTTCGCTAGGGTCCTGGGGCAGAGGCGCATCTGTCTGTTGTGTTCTCTGCGGCAGCCGCAGAACCTCGCCCGGTTCCTGGCACGGAGTCGGTTCTCAGTCCACACCCACACACGTCCCACTTTATGCCCGGCCACGGTGGGGGCCGTGGGAGGTGGAGGGCCCAGGCCGAGGAGGAGGGACCTGGCTGCCTGGCTTTGAGGTTGGAGGTCAGAGGGGGAGCCCGGCACTGTCAGCGGCTCCTCTGCTCCGGGACCCCAGCTGGCCGGGGCCCCCAGCAGGGGCCACCGCTCAGGCCTCCCAGCAGAAACCATTGCTTCTCCGTGCGGCCTGCCCAAGGCTGTCTCTCGGTCATGGTCAGCGGGCCTCGCATAGACCACCTGGTTTCCAGCCCAGCCCCAGACCAGACAGTGTGCACATCCCGCCCCGTTGAGAGGGCAGAGGCCCAGGGGCCTGCCCTGGGTCCCCAGGTGGTCTCCAGCCTCCACTGAGCTGCTGCTCTGGCCCCTCACCCCTGGAGCTGCTACAGTTTCATCATCCCCAGCCTGAGGACAAGGCTGGAGGGAGGGGGAAGAAGGGTGGAGGCCCAGGGGAGCCAGGAGCCGACAGGGCCACTGCATGATGCAACAGCCTGGGCCCCTGCCGGAGCCCCGGACACGCCACCGTGCTCCTCAGAGGGGCAGGGCGTCCTCCCTGGGCCTGGGCGCAAAGGCCAGCCCTGTTGCTTCGCCCGCCCTCTGCCACCTGGGCTTTCTGGCCCCGTTTCTCCACGTGTGACAACGGGCATAGGACCGCCCCAAAGGCCGCAGGAGTGGGGAGCGTGCCGACCCTGTGCGCTCTGGGGGCTGCCTCCAGCCCTGGAGCCCATGCAGGCCCTTCCGGCAGTGGTGTCTAGCAGGTGGGAGCTCTGTCCTGCCCTGGACGCGGGGGGTCACTCCCCAGGACCGTCTGGCAGGTGCAGTGGGTGGGGTGTCTGGACCTGACTCAGGGGTCACTCCCTGGGACCGTCCAGTGGGTGGGGGTCTGGACCTGACTCAGGGGTCACTCCCTGGGACCGTCCAGTGGGTGGGGGGTCTGGACCTGACTCAGGGGTCACTCCCTGGGACCGCCCAGTGGGTGGGGGGTCTGGACCTGACTCAGGGGTCACTCCCTGGGACCGTCCCGCAAGTGCAGGGGTGGGGGTCCTGGACTTGACTCAGGGGTGAGTACCCAAGGCCACTGCCACTTCTCCAGCTCCACACGCACCCACTGGGCGCTCAGGTCCAGAGCCCGGTGTGCTGACCCCCAGGCCCATGGCACTGCCGCCGAGCAGTGCTGGGCTCAGGCTTCTGGCTGCCTCATGCCACCCCAGCCTGGAGGCCTGCCGTGGGGCCTCATGGCCCAGGCCTTGCTGGGCCGCCAGCTGCCCTCTCCGCAGCTCCCCCAGTCCCGGCCCACCTCTCATGCCAAGTGGGAAGCCTCTGCACTGACCCCTCCCGGGTGCCTCCCTGCTCCTCCCTCACTGAGCTGACGGCGGCCCGGCCTTCCCAATGGGTGCACCCCTGGCCAGTCCCGGCACCCGGCCAGTGAAGGCCCGCTGCCCCTACCCTGCTCAGGAGGGCTCCTCCAGGGGCATGACCCGAGGGCGGCACAGCTGTGACCCTCGGGGCAGGCCTGGCGTATCCCCAGCACCACAGCAATCCAGGTCCCCCGGCAGTCATGGGGATGTCCTGTCCACTCTGGAGGGCTGGCCGGCAGTCTCGGTAAACTGGCCCCATGCTGGCCCTAGTTAGGAACAGCATGAGCCTGCAGTGGACAGGTCTCCTGGCAGAGGGGCTGGGGCACACTGGCCAGACGGCAGGTGCACCCCGGAGCCGGGGAGGGGAGCACAGAGCGGGTGTGGGTGCACCGGGCCTGTGCTGGGCCCCCCAGAGACACGGGCACAGGTGTCAGCCAGGCCGGGCCAGGCCAGGAGGACAGGCCAGGCCAGGGGGACAGGCCTCACCGGGTCAGGTCGGGCCCTGGCCAGGACTCGCCCCCTGGAGAGAGGCTGGCCGGCTCTCCCCAAGGCCTCAGCTTATTTCCGGAGCGTTTCAGACCAGGGCTCAGGACCAGGCCCTTGCCTGGTGCCCGCCCTGACCACGTCCAGCCACCAGGCTAGTCCTGTGGGGCAGGCCCCTGCCCACGTTCGGGCGGGGCTCCCGTGCAGGGCCACCCACCCTGTACCGGCTGGCGGCCTTCTCATCGCGCGCATCTAGGAACAGGCCTGGGCAGGAGTCCCGAGCTGCCTGCAGCCTTTGGGCAGGGCTGGTTTGGGCGGGGTGGGGGCCGCGGTCGTCCCCTGTCTCCCCCTGTGGGGTAGGGGGTGCTGGCCTGTCCTCCCTGCCGTGGCCTCTGCCCTGGGGGCACAGCCGGGGCCTCCCGCTCTCCTGACTATTCCTGCTCCAGCCGCAGGTGCGGGGGCACCCTGGGTGTGAGGGGTGCGGACCTGCTCTGCTGGCAGAAGCGTGGGAGCCTGGGCAGGTCGGGGAGCCCCTGCGGGGCCAGGCCAGCCTCAGCCCAACCCGCGCCTGCCTGTGGCCTTGGAGTCAGCTCCCACTGTCCTAGCACACATGCCCCCTCCCACAGGCCAGCCCCCTGGCCCACCTGCACGGGCATCCCTCGGGGGCGTGGTGCCCGGCGTCCTGAGTGCCCCCCCCACTCTGGGGGCTCTTTGCCCCCCAGGGTGCTCCCCAGACTGGACAGCCTCAGCAGTGAGGTCTCTGGGCACCGGCTGCATGGCGCCGGGCTGGGCTGGGCACTGGGACCCGGGCACGAAGCCGCTTCCCCGGGGCTGCCCATGGAGATGCCCCAGGCTGGGCGGCTCCACGGCAGGGGGCTGCGGTCTTGCAGTGAGGGGGCTGGAAGTCCGAGATCTACGTGGTTCCTCCCAAGACCGTACGGGAAGACTTGTTTGGGTCTCTGCTTCTGGAGGTGGTGGGCAACCCTTGGTCTGGGGGTCTCTGCTTCGTCTTTACGAGGCCTGTGCCTGCCTGCGTGCAGATTCCACCTTATGGAAATAAGGACACCGGTGCCTTCAAGTTAGGAGCAGAGCACTTACGTCTGCAAAGACCCCACACTCAAACGAGGCCCCATCCTTGGGTCCGAGGGTTTAGGACCCAATGTGTGGACTACAGACAGGATTCAGTCAAGGTCAGGGGCGCTTCCCATCCAGTGAGCAGGGCTCCTGGGCTCTGGGTGTTCCATGGGGGGTGGGGGGCTCCCTGGGCCAGGGCCTCAGTGCAGCTGTGGGGCCTTGTGACGGGGTGAGAGGGTCAGGCCATCCTTAGCTCGCTCCTCACCCCCACTGGCCCACAAGCGTCTCAGGAAGCAGCCAGGGCCCTGCCCCGTGGGCCTGAAAGTCTCCATCAGAGTCGGGTGGGGAGTAGGGAGCAGGGTCCTCTGCCTCTGACCTTCCCTGGCACTCAACCTGCTGAGGTGTCTCCCTGGTGGTGGGGACCACCCAGAACCTGGTGGGCAGTGAGGGCCCGGAGTGAAGACCTCCACAGGAGGCAGGGCCACCGGGCCGGGACCGTCGTGACTCAGTGGTGCCGATTTGCGTGGACAGGCTTGGGGTCCCTGCCGACGCATGGGAGGCCCTGGGAGGGGACACTGTGGGGGGCGGGAGTCAGTGTGTGGGGCGGGGCGGGAGTGAGTGTGTGTGGGGCGGGGCGGGAGTGAGTGTGGGGGCGGGGCGGGAGTGAGTGTGGGGGCGGGGGCGGGAGGCTGGCTCCTGGCTCCGCATCCTGAGGACCCAGGCTGCTCCTTTGTGCTGAACGCTCCTGGGTTCTGGAGGCTTGGCCGGATGACAGGACAGCTCTGGGGGCTCCCCCACGAGCTGTCCCCCCACCCCCGACCTCAGCCCCCAAGAGGCCCAGAGCCCCACCCACCACCCCCGCCTCAGCTGGAAGGAGGAGCCCTGGGAAGCTGGCGGGGACGGCCAGAGCTCTGGGAGGCTGTGCTGTGCCAGGCCCTGGGCGCCGCAGGTGGACGGCGTAAGCACAGCCAGGCCTGGGGCCGAGGGGAGGACGGGGCTGGAGCTGGCCATGCAGGAGGCCCTGCGGAAGCACCAGCTCCGGGCCCTGCCTTCCGCAGCCCGTCTTCCCACCAGGTGCCCGTGAGCCAGGCCAGGCCCGGGTTTGTGGCCCTGCCTCCTTCCTCCACGCCCTGGCCTCTGCCTGGCCCTTGCCTGGCAGCCAGCCCCACCCAGCCTTCCGGAGCTGGCAGGTTAGGGGGCTTGCAGGGCAGGCTGAGCGCCACCTGATCCAACCGCTTAGTCGGTCAGGGCAGAAACTGGGTCCCAGCGAGGGGTCCCCGCTGCTCAAGGCCCTGGTCCTGGAGTGGCTGCTCCCCCATGGCCTCCCTGCCCTGGCCTCGCTGTGCCCCCGGTGCCTGGTGTGAGCATCGACGGGGTGTCCCAGAAGGGAGCAGGTCAGGGGCGGGGCCATCACGCAGGCCCCATGGGGGCGCTGGGGGGCATCCGTGTGGCTCTGTCCATGGGCTCTGGGCACGCGTTCCAGGTTGCGGGGCATGGTCGATCAGAGGATGGAGCTGGGGGTGAGGTCACAGAGCCCCTCGCACTTGCCCGCAGAGATGGGCCCTGGCAGACCCTGAGGACCGACTTCTCCAAGGCCGGGGGGCAGGTGGCGAGTCCCAGGTGGGGCCGGGTGGGGGTGGGGGCCAGGAGAGGAGCGGGGCCCATGAGAGCCCCACGTGGACCCGGGCCACAGGACAGCCTCCTGAAGTCAGAGCCGGTCCTGCTGACAGTGCCTGAGGTTCGAGCCCCACCCACCAGGAAGTTCCAGCAAGAGGCGAGGACCCTCACCCTCCCACCCATCCATCCTTCACTGCTACGCACACACCCGTAAGCCACGGGCCCCCTCCACGAGGTCAGGGTCTAGTGAGAAGCTCAACCAGGGCTGCGAGGCCCCCCAACCCCCACAGTCCAGGGCCTGGCCATCAGCGGCTGTACCACCCGCCTTTGTGCCCAGCTGTTGGCCCCGCGGTGCGTGTGACCACAGTCACACCCTCAGTTCGCCCAGCAGCCTGAGGGGTAGGTCGGCATGTCTCCCTCCCACATGGGCAGCCAGCCCTGGACAAGTGCCCCTGCGCCTCCCCGGGGGCGACTTTCCTTAGGCTCACTGTCAGCCCCAGAGGCTTTGGGTGCCTGGGGCCCACGCACACCTTGGGGCACCTTCCCCAGCACCAAGGACACTGTCTGACCCTGGCTGTGACCGCCCAGGCTCATCCCTGTGTCCAAACACGTCCTGGGCACCCAGGGCCGCCAGCAGCACTCTGGCCCCGGGGCTGAGCCGCGTGCTGCAGCTGTGTCCTGCAGCAGTGGGGCTCCGGGCGCCCATCCAGGCTCCGGGCCGCAGGGAGTGCCTCCCGCCACCTGTGACCGCCCGCAGACCCCCGGGACACAGATTACGCCACCTGGTGCAGGGCTGGCTCAGGCGTTCACACCCGCCTCCCGTTGCCTCGGAGCTCGGGATGCACTGGACCCACAGCCGTATTTTAGAGGCTCTTACAATGTTTAGCCCCACCATCCCCGACCCCCTCCCTTGGCCTGGCAGTGGCTGCCCCCAGGGCAGTCAGGCACCATGGCAACCTCTCTTCAAGTGACCTGATACCCAGGTGACCTCCCTGTCACTGTGTATTTGGGGGCTGGGGGGACACTGGGGCAGCTGCGGGTCAGACGCACAGCTAACCACCCTCCCCCTAGGGTAAAGCGGTGTCCCCAGCCAGGAGCAGTTCCCTGGGGCCATGTTTGGTCATCACTGTGTGCAGGGCAGGGGACAGGGAGACCAGGGGCCCCGTGAAGTGCAGGTCACTCCTGAACAGGTCAAGGGGCGGCTTCCAGAAACACCGGTCGCACCGCACGGGAAGCACTTGAACCACAGCTCTAGATGGGACGCAGTCAGCGGCCGGGGGAGCAGGGCGGAGGGGGCGGCCCTCTGCTTGAGGCCAGGACAGGCTTTGGGGTTGGGGGTGGACTCAGCTCTAGAAAGATCGGTGAACTGCGGTGGACAGATTCAGGTGTGAATTTGAGGCTGGGGTCCTTAACCAGGGTGCCCAGGGGAGGCCCAGGCTTAGAAATCCAGGAGTTCGTGAACTCGACTGAGAAAGACAGTACATCTCCTTTTTTGCTCACCTTTAGCCAGAATTTAGCACCTCTTGTCATTATGAACAACGTGGCGATGGCATTCTGGAGTCCAGGGCTCGCTCACCGTGGACCGCTGGGTCCCCATGCCCCTTTACTTCTCGAGCAGATGTCTCCAGGTGCCGCTTCCACTCATGCAGCTTCGCGTTCCCCCTTGCTTGCCCATTTATCACATTTCAAAAGCCGCGTCACCGCACCTGCGGCTTCCTTCACTACACCCTGCACAACCTTTCTTTCCTAAGCGTTATTCTGAGAAAGGGTGTGCTGGCTTCAGTGGACACTCAAGGGCGCAGAGGAAGGAGGCCTCTGGGTGGTGGGCTGGACCCTCAGCCCAGGTCGAGTGCTGGCGGGGCCCTGTCTGCTCCAGGAGAGCCTGTGGGCCAGGGGTGGGGGTGTGGGGCACACAGTCTGAGCCCTTCGGAGTGTCCTTGAGCGCCTACTGCATGCCCGGCGCTGTCCTTGGTGCTGAAACATAGCCACAGCGCTCTCTCTGCAGGCACTGGGCGGCCGTCAGAGGTCTCATAAGCTGCAGCTCTGCCAGCCGTGGTGACCACGTGTTACTTTTGTAAGTTACAAGTAGAGAGAACCCGTGCAGGGTTAGATGGATGCATGTGGTTTACAGGCTTCACAGCTGGCAAAGAACCCACACGCTAATGCAGGAGACAGACCCAGGTTCGATCCTCTGGTGGGGAGCTCCCCTGGAGGAGGGCATGGCAACCCACTCCAGTGTTCTTGCCTGGAGCATCCCATGGACAGAGGAGCCTGGCGGGCTATGGCCCATGGGGTTGCGCAGAGTCAGGTATGACTGAGCGACTTAGCGTGCACACGTAGTGCACCATCATATACGTGTCCCCACCTTGACTGTAAGCAAAGACCTCTCCCAGCCTGGGGTGGCCCGGGGCCCAGCACTTCATGACCACTCTCGCTGAGACGTGGTCTTCCTGCCCTGTCCTCCCTGGGGACTTGAGATGCTCGTTTGGCCACAGCTACCTCCCAGCCCCAGGGCCCTGCGCTGCCCGTGCAGGACTCTTGCCCTGGGTGGACCACCCACCCCCGGCTGTTGCTGGTGCACGGAGCCCAGCCCCCACCCCCTCTGCTGTCTGGAGTTTCCACCTGGAGGCCAGGGATCGTGCGTGCACTTGGTGTGCAAGGCCAGAGACTGAGGAGGAAGATCCTGAGGCTGTCCCCCACCCAGAGAGGGGGACACAGAGGACCGCTCTGAGGAGGGTGGGCACTGCCCACAGCGCTCTGAAGGAGGCAGCCTGCTGGGCTAATGGGCAAAGCCCCTCCCCTGGCCCAGGGCCAGGTCTTTCAGATCCAGTGGCCATTCCCAGTGGCCGATGTCTTGGGAAAGAGGTGGGGCCGTAGCAGAGGCTAAAAGCTGGCTGCCCGGACCCAGCCGTCCTGCCAGCGTTCAAGCCTAGCTCCACGCTTGAGCGCTGTGTGACCTGGAGCCAGTACTGAACCTTTCTGAGCCTCAGAATGCCTCTGTATAACGGGGATGGTAGCAGCGCCTGCCCCGTGGAGTGGCTGTGAGACTGGGCTCTCGTGTGGCACGCACAGCACAGGGCAGCCAGGTGCACGTGCGTCGTGGGGGCATCACGTCAGGGCACACCTGCTGGAAAGGCCGGCCCAGCCCGTGTCCAGAGGGGGGGCACTGCCTGCTGGGGTGAAGGAGATTGGCCAGCCCCGGGGCCCTGCTGGGGGTCGGCGGGGCAGGGGCTGGAGGCGGGGGGACTGTCTGCTGGGGGTGAGGGAGATCGGCCAGCCCCGGGGCCCTGCTGGGGGTCTGCGGGGCACAGGCTGGAGGCGGGGGACGGCCTGCTGGGGGTGAGGGAGATTGGCCAGCCCCAGGGCCCTGCTGGGGGTCTGCGGGGCACAGGCTGGAGGTGGGGGACTGCCCACCGGGGGTCAGCGGGGCACGGGCAGGAGGCGGGGGACTGCTTGCTGGGGGTAAGGGAGATCGGCCAGACCCGGGGCCCTGCTGGGGGTCTGCGGGGCACGGGCAGGAGGCGGGGGACTGCCTGCCAGGGGTCAGCGGGGCACGGGCAGGAGGCGGGGGACTGCCTGCCCTGGCCAGGCCCCAGGGCCACACTGGGGGTCAGCAGGGTGCAGGCTGGAGGCGGGGAACTGCCTGCTGGGGGTGAGGGAGATCGGCCGGCCCCAGGGCCCTGCTGGGGGTCAGCAGGGTGCAGCCTGGAGGCGGGGGACTGCCTGCCGGGGGTCAGTGGGGCCCGGGCAGGAGGCGGGGGACTGCCTGCTGGGGCGGAGATTGGCCAACCCCGGGGCCCTGCTGGGGGTCAGCGGGGCACAGGCTGGAGGTGGGGGACTGCCTGCCGGGGGTCAGCGGGGCGTGGGCAGGAGACGGGGGATTGCCTGCCCTGGCCGGGCTCCAGAGCCACGCTGGGGGTCAGCGGGGTGCAGACTGGAGGCAGGGGACTGCCCACTGGGGGTCAGCGGGGCGCGGGCAGGAGGCGGGTCTCCCCGTCGCCACCGCCGCGTCCTGGGCGGCGCCATCTCTTGGTGTCTCTGCTCCCACTCGGCTCGTCCAGAGAAGCTGGGAATTTCAAGAAGCATCAGCTCTGGGCCCCCCAGGAGGAGCAGCCCACAGTGTAGGAGGGTCCCTTCTGCCCCCGCTTCCAAGCCCAGGGCCAGCCAGGAGAGCTCCTGGTGCAACCTTGAGGGTGGCAGCTGGCTTTCAGAAAGGAGTCCAGCAGAGTCTCAGAGGGCGCTGCAGAGAGATGGGAGGCGATGGGGAGAGGTGCCCACAGGACCCTGCTCATGGTCAGCCCACGGCCAGTCTTGGGCCCTGGCGGCCCACATCAGAGGAGGCCTGTCCTTGCCCAGCTCACTGGGGCCCACCCCTCACTGTCCCTTTGTCCCCTTTTGAGGATGGGGTTGTCTGCCCCAGGAATCCCAGCTGCCCCGGGTGAGGCCATCCTACCTCTGCCTGGTGGACGTGGCTGGACAGAGTGGGGACCGAGACACTCACTGGGTGCTTGGGGTTCCAGATTCCCTGCCAACCTAGAGACCGTCTCTGACAGATGCTTCAGCTTGACCATCCCTGAGGACCTGAGCTGGAGAAGTCAGGAAGCAGGCAGGTCCCACCTTCCCACTTGCCCCCAGGACCCAGAGGAGGCCAGGGTCCCACCTCTGGGGAGCCGGGCAAGCAGCACGTGCTGAGCTCAGCTGGCTGCCCAGGGCTGGGAGCCCTCTGCGTGTCAGTTTTGGGGGCCCTTTCCAGTGGCTGTCCTGGCCCCTGTCCCTCCCGGGTACAGGTGGGGTGGCTGCTGGCCCTGCACGCTCCTGCCGGTGTCCTGGGTCACTGAAGGGATGGTGCAGCCAGCAGGGTGGCCAGGGCTGTGTCTGGTGAGGCCCACTCTGCCCTCATCTTCCAGGAGGCTGGTGGGCCCCTGAGTGCCCAGGACATTCATCTCCTCCCCTTCAGTGAAGACAGGGAGGCCTGAGGGCCAATAGAAGGAGGCAGCGTTAGGCAGCAGGTCTGAGCCATCGAGCGAGTCTCAGACGCCTCCAGCCTCAGTCTTCTCATCTGTGAGATGGGGATAATTGTATCCTCCTGTTGACAGAGACGGTGAGGCCCATCATTCTCCAAGGAGGCTGGGGGCTGTGGGAGGGCAGGGCCCCCTCTGACGTCCACCTCCCTGCTTCTGCTGCTCGCCTGGGCGGGGTCTGAGGGCCTCAGAAAGGAGTACACACGTGTGCACACCCACACATGGTGGGGACCATGGGTGACTCAGTCAGGCTTCTCCCCACACCCCACAAGGACTGCCAGATTTAGCAGATAAAACTATCGGAGACCCGCTTAATAAATTGGTATTTCAGGTAGGTAATCATTTGAGGGCATATATCTTGAACACTTAAATTTTGAATAAATGACAAATGCGTTTTTAGGATAAACGTCTCCACGTATGTAGTGCAAGTATGTCCCAGATGTTGGGGAGGGGGTGTGCGTGCATTTTTGTGGTGAAATACACATAATAAAATTTCCCACTGTGACGATTTTGAGCGTATGCCCGGTGGCACTGCGGCACCGACGCTCGTGCAGCTGACCCCACCGTTTGCAGAGCTTTCCTCTTCCCCAACTCCGGCCCCACTGAACAGCCCCACGCCCTCTCAGTCCCTGGTCATCACCACGCCGCCGTCTGTCTCTAGGGGCCCTCGCTGAAGCGGAATCCTAAGTGTTTGTCGTTTCAGGACTGGCTTTCAGGCTCCGCGCCGTCTTTGGGGTTGGTCCACACTGCGGTGGCTCGGCGCCTGGTGACTCCCTAAGGCTGTGTGGCGTCCGGCCCCTTGTCTGGCTGGGCCCCCATGTCTATCACTTCACCGGACGGTGAAGTGGCCGCTTGGGCTCTTTCCACCATTTGGCCTTCTGCCCAAAGCTGCTGTGCACAGCGGTGGACAAAATCGCATTCAGGTCCTCGCTGTCAATGCTTTGGGGCCAGATACTTTTATTCTGGAAAATAACGCATCGTTGATCTGAAGTGCACGTGTAACTGTGTCCTGACCATATCTGTGCCCCACCCCAGTCGTGCCTTCCAGGCTGGGCTCGGAAGCGCCCACGCGCGGCAGGGAGGTGGGCGATGCTGTGCCTGGAGGTGCTGCCTGGGTGGCGATGCTGAGTCAGCACCGGGGGTGGGGGGCACCCCACCTGCTCCTGCCCGGGGCCCTCCAGGCAGGCGGGCCACGGGTGACCGGCTCGGTGGCAGAGCATGTCAGCTCCTGCCTCGGCCTCCGCCCTCCTGCTCAGGAATTCCCCTGGGACTGGAATCAAGGGCAGCCTTTCGCTGGGAGAGGCGGGGAGGCCTGGGTCCTTCCGGGTCCTGTGCAGCACTCCGGGCTGAGTGCCCTGGGCCCGTGGCTCGAGCTCCCTGAGTGGCTCCAGCAGGAAGAACCGGAGGGGACAATCATGAGTGTGAGAGGACCCTCGGACCATGCGGGCCCCCAGTGCGCTCTGCACCTCGTCGGGGGGTGGCGGGGCCCCTGGAGGAATGAGGGGGTCCTCGTGGGTGGGGGAAGCGCCCCACCACCCCCCTCATACCAGGGGGAAGCATACCAGCTCTGGGGAGGGGTCAGGTCAGGGGGGTGCTGGCTTTCCAGTGGAGACGGAGGCCCGAGGCTGCAGCTTGCGGCCACGCTGCTGTCCAGCCTTGTCTCCCAGAATGCTGGCACAGCCCAGAGAGTCTCTCTTTGGACACAGGTCCCTGAGCACCAGGTCCAGCTTGGGCCTGGTCAGAGAGGCCCCCACCAGCAGGCCCAGCAGCTCTCCGGCTGCCAGGGAGGGTGGCCAGGCAGGAAGCCCCCACCGAGGCCGCTCACGCTCCGAGAGGTCAGAGGCTGCGCAGGCGCTTTGGCTCAGAGGAACCTGGAAGGCTTCCTGGATGAAGGGCTAGACGAGTGGGTCTTGAAAGAAAAAGTAGGGCAAAGGGGAGGGTGCGTGCGACCCGGGGGCTGGGGGAAGCAGCAGGTCAGACGGGCGCCAGCAGGGGCGGCTGTGACCTTGGACTTGGCTGCCAGGTTTCTTGGAGCGGCTGGGTTGGGGGGATTGGTGAGCAGCCGAACCCATTTGTCCGCTCCGTCCTCATTACTGGGCATGGCCGGGGACAACTGCTGTCCCCAGAGGCTCCTGCAGTGGCACCGGGGTCTGCTGTGTTCTGGCCCAGCCGGGGCTGTGTCCACTGCCTTTCCGGGGTGGACAGACAGGCCAGCATGGAGACTTTGTGGGGAACCTACCGAGAGGAACCTGGGGCTGCAGCACCCCCTTCTGCTATTCTGGGATCACCCGGGCAGACGCAGCAGAGGTGGGTGGCACCAGTCCATCTCCTGGGCTACTTCCGGCCCAGAGGTGGGGTGGTCAGGCGAGGGAGACGGGAGAGCCATACGGAGCCCGTGTTCCTGGGGGCCCCTGTCAGGGACGGGTCTGCAGCATCTCGAGTGAGTGCCCTCTGCAGCCTGGCCTGAGAGAGCCGCACGGAGCTCACCCTGGTGGGCGAGGCTTCCGAGGGGTACCTCACTCCCGGGCCCCGAAAGGCTCCCTGGGCCTGCGTCCAGGCCCACATCCGGGGGCCCTACCACCTCACCAAGGCAGCCCCCAAGGCCAGTGCCCACTGGCAGGGTGGCCTGCTCAGGGGTCTCTGAGCAGAAAGCAGGCCGCAGGGAGCACCCTTGTGAGCTGCCTGGTGGGGCCCCCTGCTCCTGGACCTTGGGTGCTGTGGGCTGCCTTGGAGAGGCCACTTTGCTGAGAGCTGCCTGTCCAGCAGGTCTCTTTGCAGGCCAGCCTGAGGGGGGGGGGGGGCGTTCCAGGGCATGCGGCGCTGCGGGGAGGGGGCCTCGGCTGGCAGGCCCTGCAGTGGGTCTGGCTCGTGCTGTGGCAGCCAGGACCAGAGCTGGGGCTGCGGGGAGTGGCGGGGACGGGGGAGAGCCAGCCATGGTGACCGCCTAAGCGTGTGGGAGGGGGGCCCAGGAGGAGGTGGGTACTGGGCCGGAGCAGGGCGTGGCCAGGCAGGGGCCTTATATTTCGCAGGGGAAGTAGACAGGACGTTAGCATGCAGACCGGGATCACCGACTCAAGACTAGGGGCGGGTAGAGAGTACGGGTGGCTGATGGTGGCCTTTGAGCGCCCAGCGTAGGGCTCTGGTCGTTGTCATGGGGAGAGGGGGCTCGCTGGCGGGGGGCTGCCATGCTCCATGGGGAGCGAGCTGGCGCCCCCCTCGCATCCCCACGCCGGGAGGAGCCCCGTGGGGCAGGAGCCAGGCGGAGGCCGGGGCCGCGGGAAGCTCCGGGGCTGAGTGCGGCCGCCGCGGTTTCCGGGGGAAGGGGACGGCGCGGCGCGCGGCGGGGCGGGGGCTGCGGGAGGAGGCGGCCCCGGACCGTGCGCGCCCGTGCTGCGCAGGGCTGCGCGGGGCGGCGGCCGCCAGTGCGTCCTGCTCTGCTGCGCTTCCGCTCGCCCGCTCCGCAGCCTCTCCCGGGCGGACCCCAGACCTCCATGCACCAGCGCCTGGAGTCGCACGCCGCCTGCCGGGACCGCCGCCGCCGAGAAGGGGGTTCGGGCTAAGCCCGGGGCTGGCATCCAAGCGCGGGGACCCGCCGTCGCCCGCGTCCCTCCGCACTTCCATCCCCGGGCGCGTCACCCCAACCCTTCCTACTGATCTTCCTCGCCGCTCACCCTGTTGCCCCCATCACCACCGCCCAGACCCCACCTTCAGTCCGGCCTACCCCACCTTCGCCCCCAGCGCAAGCCCCTCGCCGTCTCCGTGTGCGCCCCATCGGGCCCCCGTCCTCACCGCGCCCATCCGTCCCCCACCTTCGCCCCGTTCCCACGCCCCACTCCGCTGCCTCCTCGCCACCCATCCGCGTTTATGCCGCAGCCCCCTCCTGCAGCAAGCCCCCCTTCCTCCTCCATCAAGCCCGTTCCCCTCCCCTTCGCTCTCGGCAGCCCCCGTGCGCGCCCCGCCTGCCGCCCCCAGCCAGGCCCGCCTCGCCCACTGCGGCAAGCCCCTTCCCCGCCAATCACAGCGCCCCCGGCCCCCCTCCTGCGGCGCGGCCCCCCTCCCCTCGGCGCTGCCGCGCCCACTGCGCCAGCGCCCGCTCCTCGCTGCGCCAGGAGCGCGGCCGCCTCTCCAGACCGCGCCGGCTGCGGCTCCGCGCGTGCGGCCCTCTGTCCCTGGCCGGCGGCCGCTGAAGCCCGGGCGCTCGGCCTTTGTCCCGCCGCCCGCGCTGCCGCCCCGGGGCGGCGGGGTCCCGGAAGGGCCGGAGGGACGGACCCCTCCCGCCGGGCGCCGGGGTGTCGCAGGCGACACCACTGGGTTTCGGGTCCCCGCCGGTGACGGAGGCTTGGCGGCGGCTGCGGGCCGGCTCGGTGATGCTGGCAGGTGGCCGGAATGGTGGAGGGGCTTGGGGCCGGCGGTGAGGTGCTCCGAGGGGGCTAGGGGAGCGAGGCGGGGGCGGTTGCGGGGTGTGTTGCCGCGTTAGGAACCGGGGATGGTGGCGGTTGAAAAGCCCTGTCCGCGGTGGGTCTGTGGCTGCCCCCCGGGTGGACCCCAGCCCTCAGGGCTGACCTGCCGCAGACAGAGGCCAGGCTCAGACGCCTCTCGGGTGGGAGGTGGGGCGGGGTGAGAAGATGCAAAAAGGCGGCCTGGGGATCCCACGGTGGGCGGTGCCCAGGGAACCCGGGGTTGCTTGTCCGGTGCCTCCCCACCCACCACGTCCAGCCTGATGGACATGCCCGGGGGGTCCTGCAGACCATCGGAGCAGGAGTGGGCACGGACAATCGTCCAGAGAAGGATCTGCGGCTCTGGGAAAGCCTCTCCCCACCCCGCCCCTCCACAGGAGGCCGGCGGGGTCCAGGGCAGACTGCAAGGGCGGGGTGGCTAGGGGCCCCTCCCTGCTCTTCCAGCCCCGGCCTCCCCTCTGGTGTTTGGGGGCCCCGGTGCCCGGAGCTGCCCGCATAGCTGTGTTCCGAGGGGTCTGGGGAGGCTGGCTGTCTCCACTGAATTAGCCAGTGCATCCTGGGGGTGGCTGGGGGAGCTGGTGCCTAGCACCCGATCGTGGCTTCAGAGGCTGGTGCCGCAGGCGGTCTGCGTGCTCCTGTGTGAGCCGCAGAAGCTTCTGGAAAGATGGGCTTGGCCTGGCGCCATCTTCCCGCTGCAGTCTCCTTGGGAGGGCTCCCAGGCACCAGTCAGGACTGCTGGGCTGGGCCGGCACAGACGTGCACTCTGTCCAGCCTAGGAGGCGAGGACCACCGCTGGCATGGCGTCTTGGGCTCCAGTGCTGGGGTCACAGAGCTGGTGGGCGTGAGGAGGGCTGTGGCCATGTGCGCAGGTGGCCGGAGGCGTGAGCCTCAAAGATGTTTAAGCTGTAGAGATGGGATCTAGCACCGAGGAGCAGGAGTCTGGGGGGACTCCAGGAGGCCTGAATATGGGGGGGCTGGCTACGTGGTCTGCTGTCCAGCAAGGGGAGGACCTGCCATGGGGTCAGGAAGCGAGTGCGGGTGTTTTAACCTGGGGAGGGCAACGGGGTGGGGGGGGCGGGTTCGGAAACGTGGGGGTGGGGCCCAGAAGTGGGGGAGCAAACCCAGCATGAAACAGCCCTCCCCTCTCACCCCCCCCCAAAACCTGGATCACGAAAGAAGGTGTCACAGAGACAGAGGAAAGGGAGAATTCTAGAAGGATCTAGGCGGCTGTGGAAAGAGCAGCTGCTGAGAAAGAAGGAGGGACCGTCGTGGACCAGCCGTGGACCAGCCGTGGGGGGGGGGGGTCAGTGCAGGTGGGGCGGGTCAGCGGGCAGAGGGGGCATGCTGATGCCTCCCAGAGGGGGCGGGAGGGGGAAAGTGGTGATGAGAGGGGTGGACTGGGCCGCTCTAAGGTGGACGGGAAGCCAGCCGTGCCCCCACCTGGCCCAAGGACCCCTCCCTACTCTCCAGGCGTTTAACCGAGAAGAGGTGGGGTTTGGGGATGGAGATTTGAAATGATGGGAAGAGAATTGCATCCGTCCGCCTTGCACACCTCCAGGGACCTGGAGCTCATGCCCTCCTCACACTGGCAGACCCCCCCCCCACTATTTGGCTAAGATGGGGGGAGCAGGCCTACTGTTCAGGAAGGCGCCCCGCAGAGTCTGCCCTCTGCCCGGGAGGTGTCCCGACCCACAGGTGACCCTGGAGCGCGGGCCCTGACCACCGGCCACGACATCCGCCCCGCAGCGGCTCGGGGTGCCTCGGCCCAGCCCGCCCGGGGCCCCAGGCCGGCGCCCAGGCTCTGGCTCCGTGTCTTCACTCCCGTGTGTGTCCACCGAGGGAGGGAGGGACGGGGGCTGTGCTGGGGCGGCCGGGAGAGCGCGGGCGCCCGGGCGGCTGGACGAGGTGGCGGGGGCGGGGGCCAGAGCGGGCAGCTCCCTCCCAGCTGCGGTGCCCAGGAGCCCCTCCAAGCCGGCCAGAGAGGGCTTCCTGTGTGTCCTGGATCGGGTCGGGGGAGGGGGTCAGGTTCACCAGGGGATCGGGAAGGTTGGGGAGGGGAGACAGGAAGCCTGGGACGCTGCCCCCAAAACCCACCCCGTGGCGCAAGTGCTTAGGTGCTGGCAGCCTGCAGCCCCCTGCCCGCCTGCCCCCAGCTTACCCCCCACAGGGCTGGTGGTCCCAAGCAGCAGGGAAGGCGTGCTCCTGGCCCATTGTTGGTGGGGAGGTTCAAACCCATCTGGCTGGGTGCACAGCCTCCAGCACCCCGGAGACGGCCAGTCTCTGCCAGCTGGCCCTGCGGAGACCCCAGGCCCGCTGTCCTGCCCCGCCTGCTGTGAAGGGCCAGGCCTAGGTCAGAGTCAGCAACGGCCGAGAGGAGGCCTCCGGGCGCCTCCTCAGGTCCCAGCCCCTCTGCCGGGTGCTGCCTGCTCACCCCCACGCTGCTCCCACCCCAGAAGCTCTGCTGGTCAGACCGAGTGCCCAGGCCCCCGACCCCAGCCCCACATGGCCTCCATCCAGGCGGGACCCCTGAGGCCACTCCATTCTGCCCACCCCAGGCCGGCACAGGAGGGAGCCTCCTCCTGCACTGCTCAGACAGGAACTGTGGCTGGTGCGGGGTGGGCTGGGAGTCGGGGGTGGGCTGAGGCGGCCCAGTGGGTGTGGGGCCTGAAATCGGGCAGCCTGAGCCGCGTGGCCCTTCACTGTGTAACTTTGGACACGAAAGCTAACCTCAGCCAGCCTGTTTCCTGGTCTGCAAAGTGGGTTCACACTCAAAACCCGGACCAGCACGTTTTGAAAGGTGCGCCCTTCACCACAGGGGCCACCGGGCCAGCCTCAGCGCTGTCCTGGCGCTGCTGTGAGCTGGGCCACTGGGAGCCAGTGCCTGGGCGGCAGCAGGGGACGGTGGAGGCCCTGAGGGGCGCAGGCGTGTCCTACCGAGCGGGGCAGGGCTCACAGCAGGGCCCCGCTGGACGTGTGTCCGCTCATCCTGACGAGAGGCCCCTGCATCTGGCCAGCCCAGAGCTATGGGTGGGCAGCCCCCCAGCTTGCAGGGCCTCCTGCCCTTGGTGGGAGCTGGCACCCCAAGCTGCTGTGGGGAGGCTGGGGCTGTCCTGCCCCTCAGGCGTCCTCTCGTCCCCCTGCCCTCAGCCTGGACGCCGGGGAGGGCTGCCGGCAGTCCTGGACGCCCCTCGCCCTCCTCCATGAACCTGGAGTCTGGCGGGCCCCCACCACCACAGGCCCTGCGGCCTCTGTGCTGAGTTTGGGAGTTGAGCTGAGCTGCTCGGGGCGCCTGGGACACCTCTTCATGTGGATGGGGGCAGGGAGGGGGGCTGGGAGCGGCACCCACACCCTGCCCTGGCTCTCAGGGCCCTGGGAGACGAATTCTGCCGAGGGCAGCGTGGCCCACGTGGGGCCCAGGCCCTTCCCGGGTCTGCCTCCCCTGGGCGGCCCCCGACCCCCACTGTGCCCCCTCCTGGGGCCAGCCCCCCCCAGCCCCTCCTCTCCCTCACGCCAGCCCCTCCCCACAGGTGAGCACCTGCGCATCTGCCCCCAGGGCTACACCTGCTGCACCAGTGAGATGGAGGAGAACCTTGCCAACCGCAGCCGCGCTGAGCTGGAGACAGCACTTCTGGAGGGCACCCGGGCGCTGCAGGCCACGCTGGCCGCCCAGCAGCGGGGCTTTGACGGTGAGCAGGCTCGGGGGCCACGGACACTCGCGGTGGAGGTGGGCACCTGAGGCCTCCCCCGGGGGGCGGGCCAGAGCGGGCGTGGTGGCAGGTCGCCTGCGGGCCTCTTCATCTGCTCAAGGAGCCAGCGTGTCTGTCCCGTCAGCCCTTCGGAGGGGACCGTCCACCTCCAGGGGCTCCCCGGCACCCAGAGCTCTCCCAGCGCCTGCCAGGGACTGGCCTGGGGCGGGCCACCCCAGGCTCTGGAGCTGGGAGCTCTGCGTGAGGACAACAGGGCGCCGCGAGCGGGGGCCCGTGGCGTGGTCCCGGTGTCTGTGGGTCAGCGGTTCCCTCCGGGCGTGGCTGTCACATCTGGCCCCGGAGCAAGGAGTGGTGGGACGACTTGGTGACGTTTACTGTGGGCCCCTCGGAGGGGGCGGCAGCAGGGGCCCCCGGAAGCGACCAAGCTGTCAGAGCCTGCACGTCACCCACTCAGGACGCTCATCTGTGTTAAAAGCGATTCTTCACCCTCTTCCAGTCCCACCTGGGCCCCCCAACCCTCTGCGTGCCACTTCCCACCCCAGCCCCACTGCTGCACCTGGTCCGGCCACCCCAGGTCTCCCAAGCACCCCTCCCCAGGCCGCCCGCACCAGGGGGCCCTGGTCTGAAGTATTCCAGGCCCTGAGCCCAGCGGGCGCATGCTGGCTGTGTTCCAGAACACAGCTCTCCAGCCGCAGTCACCAGGGCTGTCATCTGAGGATGGGGCAGGGGGCTGGGCATGTGCGTGGCGGCCCCATGACCACCCCCTGTGCTGCTGGGCTGGTCGCTGAGCTTTCTGGAGGCCAGGCTGGGGTGGGGACCAGGCCCCTGGGGGGGATGGGAATATGGACTGGCTGCTTCCTCCCACAACCCCCACCCAGGGGGCTGCACGTCTCAGCCAGGGCTGTGCCAGGGTCTCCTGCCCGAGGCCCTGGGTGGGGCGGATGTGGGCACTGGTCCAGGGGCTACAAGCCTGACATCCCCATGGCCTCAGAGCAGAGCTGAGCTGGCCTGGACACCCGAGGGTGGGCCTGGGTGGGAAGGGGTGGCCACAGCTCCTGAGGACGCATCTGCATGGGCGGGTGGTGTGCCCTGTCCCCTGCAGTCTCCCTGCGAGAGAGGAGGACGATGTAGGGGCCCCGGTTCTCAGCACATAGGGCAGAAGCATTTTCCCCAAAGCCCTGGGGTCTGCTGCCCACGGTCACCCCGCACCTCCACAGCCCTGACTGGACTCTGGACGTGTCCTGAGGGCTGCAGGGGGCCCTCTCCAGACCCCCAGGCAGGCCGGCTTCCAGAACCAGAGGGAGGGCCACGTAGAGAGGCGGGAGGGCAGGAAGCCCAGGAGAGCCTCAGAGACCCGCAGGGTGAAGGGTGGACAGAGACACCCTGGGGGACTGAAGACTCCCCAGGACGGGGGACTGGCTGGGTGACAGTGGGGGTAGAAAGGAGAGCTGCTGGGAAGGAGAGCAGGTGAGGGGCACCTAGGGCCTTCCCCCCAGTGGGTCCCACCCCAACTCTGCACCTTCCTGCCCTCGGAAGCAGTCCCTTCCAGGTGCTCGTGTGGGGCTCAGGTCAGAAATAGATGCTGGACACTGCAGTCTCCAGGCCAGGAGGGGGAGGGCTCAGGACCCCGTGGGGGCTGGCATCCAGGGCCCCCACAGGTTCTGATGACTCAGAGCATCGGGGGTGTGGGGGCATCGCTGGCAGAGCCCCCAGGAATGCCAGTCGGGGCTGCTGCAGCACGTGGGGTGGGCAGGGGCCCCTGAAGGCCTCACGCCCACCTCCCCCCGCTCCCAGATCACTTCCAGCGCCTGTTGAACGACTCGGAACGGGCGCTGCAGGAGGCCTTCCCGGGCGCCTTCGGAGAGCTGTACACGCAGAACGCCAAGGCCTTCCGCGACCTGTACGCCGAGCTGCGCCTCTACTACGGCGGCGCCAACCTGCACCTGCAGGAGACGCTGGCCGAGTTCTGGGCGCGCCTGCTCGAGCGCCTCTTCAGGCAGCTGCACCCGCAGCTGCTGCTGCCTGACGACTACCTGGACTGCCTGGGCAAGCAGGCCGAGCCGCTGCGGCCCTTCGGCGAGGCCCCCCGCGAGCTGCGCCTGCGCGCCACCCGCGCCTTCGTGGCGGCGCGCACCTTCGTGCAGGGCCTGGGCGTGGCCGGCGACGTGGTGCGCAAGGTGGCCAAGGTGCGCGCCCCGCCCCCTGCCCCGCCCCTGCCCGCGGGAGGGGTGGGGGACCTGGGTTGTGAGCTCTGCCCTGGGCAAGGGCCCAGGCCTGTCGGAGCGGGAAGGGGAGGGGCCTGGGGCTGGACGCCCCAGGGGCTCCAGGGGTCAGGTGGACAGGACATGAGAGGGCTGCCCGCTCCCTGGCTGAGCGGTGGAGTGCGGTGTCCGGTGTGGGAGGGCATAAGCGTCAGAGCCCTACGGGGCTGGGTAGAACCCACCTCTCTACCCCCGCACCCCCCCCCACTCCCCCAGCGAGGGCCCTCAGTAAGTCGCCCCGGCCTCGGGGCCCTCGTCTGCATGGCGGGCAGTGTTCTCGCTTCCCCAAGGAGGTTTCGTGACCGCAGTGTTCCCGGGGGAGTCCCAGCATGGTGACCGGACTGGGTGGACTGAGCGCGCTCCTTCACTGCCCGGGGCCGCAGGCCTGCTTGGTCATTTGGGAGGACACAGGGCCCCAGTAAAGGCCCCGCCGTGGTGGGGCAGACCTTGGCACCCTGACTCCCGCCCAGCCCCGCCCGGGGCTCTGTGGCTTCGGGGTCAGACTGCCTTGGCCCTCCAGGTGCCCCTGAGCCCCGAGTGCTCGCGGGCCGTCATGAAGCTGGTGTACTGCGCCCACTGCCTTGGGGTGCCCGGCGCCCGGCCCTGCCCCGACTACTGCCGCAACGTGCTCAAGGGCTGCCTAGCCAACCAGGCCGACCTGGACGCAGAGTGGAGGAACCTTCTGGGTGAGCCCCCACTGCGCGACCGCCTGCAGGGGCCTGGCCCTTCGTGGCGGCGCGCACCTTCGTGCAGGGCCAGGGCCACCTCTAGAGTGGGTGGTCCCCGAGGCTGGGGGGCAGGGTTCCCTCTAATCTCCCAACGGAAGGTGCCATGGCCAGCTGCCCGGGAGGGTGCCCTGAGGGTCAGGTTCCTGTCCTTGCCCACTGAGCGAGCACGCCGAGGTGCACGCGTGAGACGCGTGGCAGGGCGACCCGTGCGCGAATTACCGTGTGCACTGCTGCCATGGGTGAGCCGGCTGGCATGTGCAGACGTGAGGTGGGTCACCAGACGCACTCATGTGTGCATCTGCTCGTGTGAGGTGAGCCAACACGCATCCGTATTGACACCCGTGGTGACACAGGCCAGCACGCATACACGCCCAAACACAGGCTGACATGGACGTGTGATGGCATGATGCGAACACTGTGAGACATGCGGTGACGTGTGCACACGGTGGGCTGGGTGTGTGTGTGCCGGCAGGCGTACGCTTAGACACACGTGCTCAACCTATACCCGCGTGCCAACACATCAGGAGCGCGTGTAAGAGGGCTGGCCTGCAGTGAGCAGACGTGCAGAAATACTGTCTTGTGCGGGCTGACGTGCCTGCGCGTAGCACAGCCATGAGCCAGCGTGTGTCCATGCAAAGTACCCCGTGTTTCTGTTCACGCCTGGGCCAGACTCCATGGTGCTCATCACGGACAAGTTCTGGGGCCCGTCGGGCGCGGAGAGTGTCGTCGGCGGCGTGCACTACTGGCTGGCGGAGGCCATCAACGCCCTCCAGGACAACAGTGACACGCTCACAGCCAAGGTGCGGCGGGGGAGCAGTGGGCAGGGGAGGGGCCCCCAATGCGGCCTGGCGCCCGTCAGGACCCCTGCGTGCTCCCCCAGGTCATCCAGGGCTGCGGGAACCCCAAGGTGAACCCCCAGGGCCCCGGCGCTGAGGAGAAGTGGCCCCGGGGCAAGCTGGCGCTGCAGGAGAGGCCGCCCGCGGGCACGCTGCAGAAGCTGGTGAGCGGCCTCTGCCGGGCTGGCCCGGGGTGGAGAGGTGGGGGGAGGTGGGCGGGGCAGGCTGGCGGGGGCACCTGGTGGCCTGACCACTGCTCCACAGGTCTCCGAAGCCAAGGCCCAGCTCCGAGACGCTCAGGACTTCTGGATCAGCCTCCCGGGGACGCTGTGCAGTGAGAAGCTGGCCATGAGCTCGGCCAGTGACGAACGCTGCTGGAACGGCATGGCCAAGGGCCGGTGAGTGTCCCGCCGCCGCGGCCCCTCAGTGTCTCCGTGGCCCTGGGTGCGCCATGCCCTGCGCCGGGTCTGACGTGGGACACCCCACGGGACCCAGAGCTGGGACGAGGGCCAGATCCCCACCGCATACACAGGCTCAGTGCGTCCACGCTCTGCTGCAGGGGCCCTTGTGGGCTCCTGGCAGCCCTTGAAGTCCTTGGGGGGTTGGGGGGGGTGCTTCAGGTTTGCCACCACCCTGACGGGAGGAGCGGGGGCTGGATGGGTGTTGCTGGGGCCAGGCCCCTTTGTGGGGAGCAGGACAGTGACCCAGGGTTTGTCTCTCTGGCCTCCAGGTACCTCCCCGAGGTGATGGGTGATGGCTTGGCCAATCAGATCAACAACCCCGAGGTGGAGGTGGACATCACCAAGCCCGACATGACCATCCGCCAGCAGATCATGCAGCTGAAGATCATGACCAACCGCCTGCGCGGCGCCTATAACGGCAACGATCTGGACTTCCAGGACGCCAGTGAGGGCGGGCCGGGGGCAGCTGAGTGCCCGGGGTGGGGCCCTGGGGTTGGGGTGGGGATGCCAGGGAGCCCCAGCTGGGGAAGGGTGTTGGGGGAGGGGGCGGCCTCCTATCCCCGGAGCCCAGGTGGCTCTGAAGGCCCGGCTGCTGCCCAGCTGTGGTCCCGGTCCCCCGCCCTATCTCCGACACGGCTGTGAGCCGGCCAGGACGTCCGCCCAGCCTCGGCAGACTCCAGGAACTGCCGTCCCCAGCGCAGAAGGCCCAGGCAGAGGGTTGTTGCTCTCGGGGTCCCCCAGAGCCTCCTCCCCTTTCCTCCCCAGGCGACGACGGCAGCGGCTCGGGCAGCGGCGAGGGCTGCCCGGATGAGATGTGCGGCCGGAAGGTCGGCAGGAAGAGCGCCAGCTCGCGGACGCCGCTGACACACGCCCTCCCGGGGCTGTCGGAGCGGGAGGGCCAGCAGACCTCGGCTGCGGCACCCCCCTCGCCCCACGCCAGTCCTCTGCTGCTCCTGGGGCTCGCCCTGGCCCTTCCGGCAGCTGCGCCCCGGGGGCGGTAACTGCCCCGGCCCCAGGGACCGCGGCCAAGGACCGACTTTGCCAAAACCCGCAGCAGACGATATTTAACTCCCTGGGCCGGGAGGCCCCGGAGCAGGACAGGAGGGGTCGCCGAGGGACCCGGCTTGTGACTGTGCTGGGGATGGGGCGGGGGGCTTCACCCGGCCCCCTGAGCTTTTACTTTTGTATGGGGCCCTCAGGTCAGCCGGGGACAGTGTCCCCCAAAAGCCATGCGTTTCAGAGACCTCGAGGTGCCGCTGGCCGTCTCTCCCCGGAGCCCCTGCAACACCGGGCCGGGTGAGGAGGCCGCCTGGGCGGTGTCCAGCTGAGCGCGGGCTGTGCCCCCCTCCCCCACCACCGAGCACCTGGGGGTCAGGTGTCTGAAAGCCACGCCCAGTCCTCAGGCCCAAGAACCCCCCAGAGGGTATCAGGGTTCCCGCTGGGGCCGAGCGGGCCTTTGGGATTATGCATGAGCCCTGACCCCACCCCCAGGACCCTGTCTGGGCCCCCTCTCGGCAGCCGCGTTGGGCTGCGCTCCTGGCCATTGGCGAGGCCCACACGGGGACTTTCAGAGACGCTGCCTGCCCCTGCCCTTCCCCACCCCCACCCAGACCAGGGCCACGTCCCAGCTCAGGACGACGTGAGCCAGGGCCGCAGCCGACCCCTGGCCGCCGCCTGGCCGCGGGGACGCTGGGTGGCTGGGGAAATCTGAGCTCAGGGCCAGCGAGACCTGGCGCCCATGCCAAGGGCCTTCCCTTCCCTGACCTTGCCGGCCGCAGGCCAGGGCGCTCTACAGTTAAGGGCTTTCCTAGCCGCACCTCCTCTACAGGCCTCTCCCGCCCTTCTCACCCAGAGCTGCCTTCTCGGCTTCTCCCCGGAAGCTTCTGAGGGTCCCAGGTGACCTTCCGAAGCCCTGGGGTCTCTGCAGGCTCCTCCCCAGGCCGAGGCCCGCCCTCCTAAGCCCCATCCACTGCAGGGTTTGGGGAGGGGCCACTCCCTGCCAGAGAGGGCTTGGGCCGGGCAGAGTGGTCTCGAGGGTGGGGGATGCTGAGCCACGTGGCCAGGCCACCCTCCTGACCAGCCCCTGGGCCCCGAGAAGCCTGCTTCCTGCCGCTTTGCTTTTCCTCACGGGGTGGAGGGCTTCGGGCTCTGGGACACGCGGGGTCCAGGGCTGCTCACACAAACACGCCAACCGTATCAGAACCTTGTGCCGGGGCGGGGTCGGGCCGGGGCCTCCCTGCCTGCGGGTGGGAGCCAGCTGGACTCCCAGCCCGGGGGCAGTGTGCCCGGACAGCCACTCGGGCCCGCCCTCCCTTCGTCTCTGGACGGGGCGGCCCTGTGTGGTCAGTGGCCCGGCCAGCTGTGTCTCGGGCTGCACGGCGTCCGCAGGTGACGTGTGTTCTTCGAGTCCTCGTATGAATAAAAGGCTGGAGACCGCGCGTCGCAGCAGTGATCCCGCCGTACCCCACCTGGCAGCAGGTGTGCGCCGTGGGCGTGCCCGGCACGCTGGGCCGGTGGGGAGGTGAGGGCGGGCTTGCACACGGGTCCCCCCTGGTGGGTGGCCCACGGCTGGAGAGTGCCCATCCTGCCCCCCGCCCTGGTCCTTGTGCCGTCCACCCTCCCTCTCCCCACTCTGGACGCACACAGCTGGGCACGTCCAGGAAACTTCCCGTTACCAGTTCCTGCCAAGCAGCCTCAGAGATACCCTGGAGGCCGCAGCGTGGGGGCCCAGCGTCATCCCGTAGCTGGGCCTGGCCTGACATCCTGATGGCCCCGTCAACCCCCAGCACCACAGAGAGAGCCCTGCCTAGCTGGCATCTCTCACCAGAGCAGGGACCCCTGCCCAGCTGTCCTGCCTGCCCAGGCAGAGTCCTGCACAACCCCTGAGTGACGCCACCAGCTGCGCCCTTGCACCCCCATGTGCCCTGCAGCCCCAGTGGGGCAGCCTCTCCAGCCTCATACCGCGTGTGGGCCCCGGACCCCAGCCAGAGGCTGCAGCGGAGGCACGAGCCACTGATGGTCACTTTATTTGGGTGTCGCCGCCCACACTGGCTTGCCGCGCAAGCGTTCAACAAAGCTTCTCGGTCGTCAGGGCCCTGTAGCGCTGAGGGCCCCCAGCCCGGAGAAGGGCCGGGCAGCAGACTCTGGGAGCAGGAGGTGGCTCCTCGGAGGGAGACCTGCAGGGCGCGGCCCAGGCTTCCATGGACCCCGCCGGGCAGCGTGGGGTGCTCACCTGCCCCCCTGCTCGAGTCCTGACAGACCCCGAGCCCACTGGCCCAGCTCCTCCCGGGGCGGAGGTTGCTGTGAAGGCCTTCTTCCCTTGGCAGGCCGGGACGAAGTCTCGGGGTGCTCTGGGAGCCCTGTGTAGTCAGCGGGGCGCCCAGACGCTCATTCGTGACTGTAGGTGGAGTATGATACGCGGCACCTGGACTTGCGTGACGGCTTCCGGGCCTCAGACCCCTGGGGCTCGTTGCCAAGTTGCTTCAGGGGTTTCTTTACGAACATCATTGGGTACATGTTTCCTGTCGGGAAGGCGGGCACAGGTAAGGCAGCGTCCGGCACAGGACAGCCCCCAGGTCAGGAGGGGAGGGGCTGTCCTTGTCCCCAGAGGTCTCTCTGCCTTGTCCCTGGAGCACTGGGCCCTCCCTGCCCTGGGTCAGGCCCGGGGCCACCCTTGAGCTCCCAAGCCCTGCCCACTCCAGGCCAGGTGCCGGTCAGTGAGAGGCTCCCTGCTTGCCTCCTGGTTCCTGTTTGTTTCTCGTGAGGATCCAGAAGTCACAGACCTCCTGACCCACACTGATGGGTGCAGAGCAGCCAGCCTCGGAGCCACCTGTGCTTGGACTGGCCGTGGGTAGACACTCATGCAGGAATGCACTCTCCACTCCCCTCCAGGTGACACGGCATTCCTTTACCTGGAGACAACCCCTCTGTCTAGAAATGATGGTTATCAAGACAGTGCTGCTGCTCAAATTCTGAATGGAGAACTGACTCTCCAACCCTAAGTCCCTAGTGAACAGTGGAAGGATTAGAACCAGAGCGTCTGTGTCCCTACGAGAAAGTGAAGACGTGACAAGTCACGTGTCAGAGCCATCAAAGACGAGGCATCTGGGTGGGATCCCAGGGGACCCCCAGCAGGCGCCCCCTGTGCGGCAGGGACTCCCTCCAGAGAGGACCCAGCCCTCTACAGTGACACCTGTGTGCACGCTTAGTCGCTCAGTCATGCCTGACTCTGACCCCGTGGACTGCAGCCCACCAGGCTCCTCTGTCCATGGGGACTCTCCAGACAAGAATACTGGAGTGGGTTTGTAGTACAAAGCCACAGTTATCAAGACAGTATGGTACTGGCACAAAGACAGAAATATAGATCAATGGAACAAAATAGAAAGCCCAGAGATAAATCCACGCACATATGGACACCTTATCTTTGACAAAGGAGGCAAGAATATACAATGGATTAAAGACAATCTCTTTAACAAGTGGTGCTGGGAAATCTGGTCAACCACTTGTAAAAGAATGAAACTAGAACACTTTCTAACACCATAAAAAAAAAAAAAAGAATACTGGAGTGGGTTGCCATTTCCTTCTCCAGGGGATCCTCCAACCCAGGGATCAAACCCAGGTCTCCCACATCGCAGACAGATTCTTTACCATCTGAGCCACCAGGGAGGCCAAAGTGAGACCTCCATGACCCTACTTCCCTCCTTCCTCTATGTGGCCTAAAAAATAACAAGAACCTTCCCGGTTTCTATTATACCACAAACCTATTTCTATACCCAACCTGAGAAAACAGAGAAAAACACCAGCGAGAAACAGCAAAATTCTCAAAATATGCACCACCATCTACCTGGGGAATCAGACCGACTGGCCCAAGATGAGAGTATCAAGAAAGAGAGGTAAGTATCCAGAAACGTCTATTTTGAAGAAGTCACAGCAGTATGGTAACTGTTGAAATGACCGCCTTCCTCGCAGACACATCAAAATGTTAGGCAAAATCAATATTTATTAATATAAAGTCAATAGCCACCTGAGGTCACAGGGGACCTAAGTCCCACACACTTAAAAAAACCTGTGGGGCCGTAGTGAGTGTGTGCGTGGATATCAGATGCAGCAATAGCTCCTTCAGGGCATCACAGGTGTGGAGCTGGCAGCCCTGTGCAGCCTGGACTGTGGAAGGGACAAAAGGTTCTCCCTATGGGCAGAGGGGCCAGGAAAGCTTTGCTGCCAGGGCTCTGAGCAGAAGCATCTCCCAGCAGCGTGGGCATCCCACTGGTCCTCAGCTGACAGTGGAAAGGAGCAGATATGAAAGAACCTGTAGGCCTCACCTGGTGTCAGGCAGCATGTGATTCCCTTGGGGGGAGGAGGAATAGAAAATCCCTACTGATAGGAGCTCAGGTTTTAAAATTCCAACATGCCAAAGCATCCCAGCAGAGAGAGCGCCCCAAGAACATCAGGTGATGGAAAGTGGCGCGGTGGATACAGAGTGAGGAGCCGCCGACACAGCCCAGAGGACGCGGCCAGGCTCAGTTCAGACCTAGCTCTGCCGCCTAAGCCGCTGGCTCACAGGGCACACGCCCCCACACGAGGACATGCCTCCAAAGTCAGCACAAAGTTTGCATAACCTCGTAGAGACAGACAGAGAAGGCCAAACAAACTGAGGAGACAGAGGAACATGTTCCAAACAAAAGAACAAGATGAAACTCCAGGGGGGAGAAGGACCCTAAAGAAATACAGATAAGTAATTCACCAGATAAAAAGTTCTAAGTAACAGTCCAGAGAAATACTGACCAAACTTGGGGAAAGAATTTAGGGATACAGTGAGAACTTCAACAAAGAATTAGAAAATACAAAAAAAAAAAAAAAAAAAACCAAAAAGAACCAACCAGAGCAAAAGAAGTCACTGAGGTGAAATTCACACAACGGGGAGTCAACTGCAGACGAGCTGATACAGAAGAACATACAAGTGACCTGGGAGACACAGTCATGGGGATCACCCAATCAGAACAGCGGGAAGAAAACACTTCTCTTAAAATGAGGACAGTTTAAAGAGCCTCCGAGGCAACATCAAGCAT